>NC_062558.1:17842819-19233561 GCF_016906955.1 Phacochoerus africanus | reverse complement strand
GAGAAGAGAGAGAAGGAGGAGAAAAGAGAGGAGAGGAGAGAGAGAGAGGGAGAGAGAGAAAGAGGAGAGAGACGAGAGAGAGAGAGAGAGAGAGAGAGAGAGAGAGAGGAGAGGGAGAGAAGAAGAGAGAGAGGGAGAGAGATAGAGAGGAAGGGGAGAGAAAGAGAGAGAGAGAGAAGGAGGAGAGAGAAGAGGAGGAGAGATTAATGGATATAATATTTATATATAACATATATCCATATATATAATATAACGATTAACTATATCCATAAGATTAAATTTATAGACGAATAGAATGTGTATAAAGATATATGAATATAAGGTTTATATATATTAGAAATATATTTATATATTAATATAATATATCAATAGAGAGTAGAGACAGAACCGTCTACATAAGATATGATGTTATAATAATAAGAGATAGCAGGGAGAGGAATAGAGAGAATAGATAGGGGAGGAATATATAATATTAATAATATTATATTATATATAATAGATATAATATAATATAATATAAAATATATAATATAATATTATATATAATATTATTAGGTATTTAAGGATTGATAGAGTTGTGAATTCTGTGGAGTGGTTTATATTGATGTGTTTCATATACTTTGAAACAGTATTCAGCTAAGACAATATTCTGTAAAACTGCAATAGTATTGGTTGTGATTTCTAAAAAACTACCAGAATAAATAGAACAGGGCATAGAAGGAGGAAGTCAGTGATTTAGTCATGATCTTCTATCACCAGCTATGCAGGCCATTTCTACTTTGGCAAAGTGAGCCATCAAAGCTTAATATCCAACTCTGATTGTGAAAATTAGACATTGCTGTATCTTTAGGTTTGTTTGCCTGCCAGCAAACTATACTATTGACATTATTCAAAGTGACTGATATTCATGGCTGAGTTAGGTGAAACAGACTACAATGGATAGATTTCATATTAGGTCCCTTTTGTTGTGTTAACAGGTTTATTTGCATCATCTTATTGAATTTTCACAGAGCTTCATAGATAGGCACCCACATTAAGCCTATATTTATGGAAGCTTATAGCCTAATAAATTTAAGAGGCCCTGGGTGGACTTACTTGATTCCAATACCCTACTCTTACCTCTATCTATGGTTGATGGTGATGCAGATTTCAAGGAAAGCATATCCTGAGGTTGACAGGGAGCTGAAGCACTCTAAGGAGAGCCTGGTATTAGGCTTCTCTGTGGTTTGGGAAAGACAATTTTTAGGCTATTTAGCAACCATCTCTTACCATAATCTTGAGAAATTACATAGTGACAGTGAGAAGATAGATAGAAAGTTAGATAACAAATACATTAAAAGAAAAAAGGAAAAAGATATGTTTGGGGTTGACCTGTGTTCCCCCCAAGTTTATCTCTACCTTGATCCTCAGAATGTGACCTTATTTGGACACATAGCCAGTGCAGAGGTAAGGTGTTAAGTATCTGAAGAGAAAATCATCCCGGCCCTGGTTCTAATGGCCGGTGGTGTCCTTATGAGGGAAAGGAGAGGGTGTTTGAACACAGAGAGACCCAGGGGAGAGGCCACTTGAGGATGGAAGCAGAGATTGGATTATGCTGCCGTAAGATAAAATATGGTGGGAGGCACTGGAACTTGAAAGAGGCAAGAAAGGATTCTCTCCAAGCGTTTCTGAGGGGGCATGGCCCTGCTGGCGACTTGAATTCAGACTTCTGGTCCCAGAACTGTGGGAGAATAAATGTCTGTTTTTTTAAGCCACTCAGTTTGTGGTCATTGGTTATGATAGCCTAAGGAAACTAATATATCATATAAATTGCTTTATCCCATACAATTTTGGGAAAGTTCTAATACAACAATGAAAAAATGACATAAGAAAAATGTGTTACTTTTGATGAAGCCATAAAAATAGGTTATTTTTTAAATGACCTTATGAATACACAGCTGTCTAAAAAATCAAAACACAATGGTTTTTAAAAATATAACATTAATTTAACGAGCAGTTACAATATGATTCATACTGATGGATAATACGTTCCTTAAGTGGACTCGGTCTCACTTTTAGCTTAAATAGATAGATAGATGGATTAAAGAAGGTATAACTAACACAATTACCAAACTTGTTTATTCTATATATGTTTCTGTGTGTGTGTTTGTGCACATGCACGCATACAGGTGTACATATGTGTGTAGGTATAAATATGAAAGATAGGTATATAATCCACTAGGACAAGTTTTTTGATTTTGCAGGTTAGATCTTATTTAAGCAATAGTCTTATTGATTTTTAGTTGGCTTATTCTATCAGCTATTAAATGAGTTGGGTTGAGGGCTTTTTTATGATTATAGAGTTGTCCATTTCTCCTTTTGTTCTTTTTTCTTTACATATTTTGGAAGGTAAAGTATTACATATGGAAAGTTACTGTGATATTGTCCAACATATTTGAATGTTTTATTCCTATGAAAAATGTTTCTTTTTGCCTCATTTTTTATTGCCTTAGGGCCTCTTTGGCTGACACTAAAACAGTTAACATTGCTTTCTTTTGGCTAATGCTTTACAAGTTTTCTTCACCATTCTTTGTTGAATTCTGTGTTTACTTATCTTTAAGTGACAAATATAAGCTTCATATAGTTGCTTTATATTTTTTAATCCAGCCTGAAAATCCTTTTATTATTTTATTTCCCTCTTTTAATTTTTCAATGATATATTCTTTATTTTTATTGATTACTATAGACAGTACCAGTTCTTCAATAAAATTATTTTTACCTTTTATCAAAATACGAAAATATTGTTGAACAGTTAAAACTGAGGGCTTCCTTCTGCTCTTTGAATTACTGTTTTAATGCACTTTAAGGAATATTTAAACATTTATAAGATATTACTGTTCAATCAATGTATTTAGTATATATACAGATTTACACATATATTAGCACTTTAACTTTATAATTGTATACTATTTTCTGAGATCATCATTATTCTTCCTGAAGAACTACCTTTTATCTATACTTTAGTAATCTTCAAAAATTTTGATGATTAATGCTTTCACTCTTTTTTTTTTCTTTAATGGCCACACCTGAAACATGGAAGTTCCCAGTGTAGGGGTCAAATCAGAGCTGCACCTAAGGCCTACACCACAGCCAGGGTAACACTGGATCCAAGCCATTCGCTTTCTGTTTTTCTAAAAATCATGTTTATTTTATGTTTATGTTTGAAAGATAATTTCACGAAGTATAAACCTAGGCTGAAACATATTTTCTTTTAGCATTTTAAGTGCCATTTTGTAATGGTCAGTTTGATAATTACTGAGAAATCCTTTGAAAGTAATGTATTTTTTTCCCTCTGTCTTCTTTCATTATTTCTTTTAAAAATTTTCAACAACTAGATGTGCCTAGATGTGGGTAATATCCACTTGGAAAAAGTAATGGCAGGTTCTAAAAATAAAGAACCTGATTTGGTGCTGATTTTATTTATGATGTCAGAAGGAATGGAAGAATAACTTTCAAAAAGAATGAATTGTATAAAATAAAAATTACAGTAATAATGAATTGTCTTTTCTAAAAGGGTATATTTTACAAGTTTTTGTATGAAAAATAGATATTGAGAAGAATATTAAGACTTGGAAGGAAATAAAAGCAGGTATGCAGGGAAAATTATAGGAAATTTTTTACTTTTTGCTCCCTTGTTTTTAATAGGAATATTCATCTAAATGCAGGAAACCTCTACTTCCTTCTCTACCAAAATATCTCTTGATTAGATAAATCTAAATTATAGCTATTCTGTTTTTCAATATCTAATATATACAAGTATGAGAATTTTTTTCCTTATGTAATATCAAAGTGATTTTTTTATAGAAGTATAGTTAATTTACAGTGTTTAATTAATTTTACAGCAAAGTGATTCTGTTAACATATATACATATGTATAGTTTCTTTCATATCTTTTCCCCTCATAGTTTATTACAAGATATTGAGATAGTTCCCTTTGTTATTCCAGTAGTCCCTGTTGGTTATCTTTTATTTTACATATATTTATTCCTTTCCTACTTTCCCCTTTGTTTTCTGTCAGTTGTTTGATAACCTTAAGTTTGTTTTCTGTGTCTATGAATCTATTTCTGTTTTGTAAATAAGTTAATCTGTATCATATTTTAGATTCTACATACAATTGGTATCACACGGCATTTATCTTGAGATATAATTTTGAGGTAGCAAATCCAGGAATTCATGATGGCTTGGATGTGGGGAATAAAGAGAGAGAAGAATCAAAGACTAAACTAATGCTTTCTGACTTGGCCAATGAGGTATATGGTGGCTCCATTTACTAAGGTGAAGAAAACTGGTATAGGAAAACACATTTGAGGTAGGAAGTAATGAGTACTTTTTTGAATATGATCATTTTTCCATATGTGATATATACAAGTAGTGTTTTGGTTAATTATAATCTAAATGCATGCTCTTTCCTTGGGAAATAAGTGGAATCATCTGACTGACCTTTTAAATAACAGCCTGTTATTTTAAATAACTGAATTAGTTGTGGGCATCCAGGTCAGGTTATAGAAGAAGGAGAGAAGAACTCATGACTAAGCACTTCAGAATTTGGAGAATGAAGTAGGGAAGTAACTCTAATTATCCAGTTAGGAGAAAAGGAAGGAGTCACAGGAACTAAAAAGGGAGTGGTTCAAGAACACAGGTGTGTACAACTTTGAACACAAAGAAAGGAGTGTGTAGATAAGACTCCTCAAGTGCCTATTAAGAATCAGAGCCCTGGAGACCATCAACAGCTCTCCCAGAGGAGTTCCAGGAATGTGGCAGGACAGGAAAGCAGGTACTGGGTTTAAGAATAAAAGTGGGGTAAACTTCAAGCTCTTTGAAAATAGTTATTTTGTAAAAATATAGAAAAATGAAACAGTGTGTGCATCAACAGAGAACTTGTTTGTAAGCTGATATTCTACTATAGAGAGTAAGAGATCTTGACAGTTTAGGAGTGAAAATGTGTAATTTAAGGTGTTTAAGTCTTTGAGTCCACAGCACAAATGGAGAAACTTATATTTGATAAGGGCAGACCCATAGGCTTATTGGAGTTCTCACTGTGATTCATTGTGATTGGCTGAAAAGAAGATAGGTCTAGTTGTACATTAGATGATGGAAAATAAGAGCATTAAGAGGTGAAGATTTTGCATTGCTTAAAAAAATAAAAGACAAGTTCAGAAGCTAAAGTAATACATGAGAAGACAGGGTGGTACATGAAAATAATGAGAAATAGTCATCATAGAGTCAGAGCAGATGTCCAAGAGTGAAGCAGCGTGGTTACTAGGCAGGGTTGGGTGCCCATGGGAATGGTGGTCATTAACATACGCTGAGGCTATTTTGTTCAGTATGTGATTTCTTCCCCAGCCAAGTTTTCTGCACATGGGCAAGTTAAGACCATCCTGGATTCTACCTAACAGATTATCCCTTTTTTTAGTTAAAGTGGGAAATATTGAAATATTTTTGAAGAGGAGGAAGCTATAATAGAGTGATTTGGTCAAAACAAAAAATTACCTGAGGCATAGTGAAGTAAATTTGGAAAGAAGGGGCAGAGGGTGGGAATGAAATGGTAGAAGATATTTAGAATGAGCCATAAGGAAATAATGCTTAACCTAGGAAACCTTGGCTCCTGGTGGAACTGAGAAAAACTGACAAGAAGTATTAGTATTTATTAATTCAATGAATATTTATGGAGTAACTTCAAAGGGCAGTTATCAATATATAGCAAACCAAACAGAATATCCCTTGCTGTGATGGAGCTGATGTTCTAATGGGAAGTAGCAGAAGAGAATTAATTACAGAGTGTATATGATGAGAGTTCTCTGGACAAAAATGATATAGAGTGTTGTTTTACAAACATGATCCAGGGAAAACTATTAAAGTTATACTTCAACAGGACTTGGAGGTGTCAGGTTTGTGGTAGGAGATAGAGTGGGGAGAAGTTAGGCGCTGGATTGTGAAGGACTTGTGAGCTATGGCCAATTCTTTAATATTTACTTTGAGAAAGTAGGAAACCATTTTTTTTGAGCATGAGGGGAAGTTTATCGGAAGGGCATTTTAGATGTGGAATTCTGGTTGCTCTTCTGAGAACTGACTATCACTAAAAAGAGAAGAATCAGGAAGATAAATTTTAAAGGTTGTTGAATTAATTCATACAAAGGTTGATGGTTTTTACTAGTGTGATCATACAACAGGTAGTGAGAAAAGGTTGGTTTCTTCAGGGTTTTGAAGGTAGACTATACAATATCACTTGGTGCTGAATTGCAGGTGAGGCAGAACAGAAACAAAATAATGCAGAAGACCTTTCTGTGTGGGTGAGTATGGTTTCCTGTTAAAAGGATAAAATGGTATCACGCCATACGAAAATAGGATTGACAGAGAAGAGCAGGTTTGGTTTATGGGTTGGGAATGAGGAGTTTGGTTTCAGAATCTACCTAGAATTGTCCAGTAGGCAGGTAAGTATATGCGTGTACACTGGAGTTATAATTTGAAATTAAATAGCAGGTAGTGATATTTTTATCCATGAGACTGGTTGACAAGGATTGGCTTAAGGTGAAAGAGATCTACTAAGTAGTTCCTCTTTCTTCTATTATTCCTTCCATTTCTCTCCTTTCCTTCTTATTCTTAGCTCATTTATTTATTTTTTTGACCATTTAAAAAATTTTACTGGAATGAAAGTTGTGCTAATTTCACCTGTATAGCAATATAAAACAGTTATACATATATCCATTCCTTTTTAGATTCTTTTCCCACATAGGTTATTATACAGTACTGAGTAAATTCCCCTGTGCTATACAGTATGTCCTTGTTACCCATCTATTTTATATATAGTAGTGTTTAGTGTGTGTATATCAATCCCAACCCCTAATTTATGCCCTGCCCATTGGTTCAATATCTCATTTATTTTTAAAAGGACAATCTTGGTAATTTTAAAAGGACACTCTTTGGAGTTTCTAAGGTTCTAGTAGTCATCATTTCATTTAATATGGTTTGTATTTAAAACCTCTTTTTAAGAATTCTCTAATATGTGTTAATAAAGATCAATGACTCACTCAGGCATTTGCAATGTTTTGGCATGGCCTTAAAAGTGATTACTGCAGTTCTGATTAATGGGATTTATTTTGCATGTGGCAGCAACTTGAATTTAGAGAAGAATCCTTAGAAGGGTAAATTTAATATGGTATTGTTGCATAATTTTTGAATGACTAAAGATACACAATAGCTTGCATTACAAAGAGAAGTGTTCTAACTGGGAATTTTTATCAGATAAAAATATAAATTCACAATCTACCAAAAATATAAAAGAGTTGATTGAGCTATATATAATTTTGAGTTGCTGTTAAAATTTTCCAAAGCTCCATTAAGCTGGAAACACTGTATCTAAAATAGTAGAGAAGCCAATTTCTATACTTTGCATCTTTATATATGATATATTTTTTTAATTTGGGCTACTTTAACAGAGACTGAAGCTAATTTTTGAAGAAATATTCTGATTTGCTCATTATTCTTCCCAACTCACAAAGGAATATGTAACAAACTTCCATAAAATCTTGCTAAGAGCGAAATACATCCCACATATTAATGGGAATGCAACTCTGGAAATCCAGTTATTAGAAATAATAATGTCTCAGGGGAACTAAGAAGCCCTTGGCTGTGTGTTGAGCATCAGAATATCTCAAGGCCATAATGTTGCCTCGCTACTGAAATAATACACTTATTCTAAAATACTCTTTCTTAGAGGAATGTGAACTATATGTAAATTTCTGCTCAAATTTTATTTAAAAAAATATTAGCTTTTTCTCTACCCATAGATTCCAATGGTCCATATAATAAACAATTTAAATTAAGGTGATGAATAAGAAAAGTATTATTTATGATTAAAAATATTTTCATAGATAACTTCATAAACACTGATTATATATTTATATATGCATATATATGCATTTATGTATTACAAATATGTATATAATGCAAGTTTGTTGAAGTCTATATTTATACTTCTCATGTATACTACTCCCTAGATATAATATATATATGTGCTACAAAGGTGTTAGGCTTAGAAATAGAAGTTTTAAAATTCTAATTCCTACCATATTCCTATATTTTTTAATTCATGTAAATAATTTTATTCTTTGAGATTCCCTTATCTGTAAAAGAGAGTTATAATTAAAATTGTATTTCTGCATATTTAAAACTGTTATAAAGATAAATTTTGATTTTAAAGTACTACTGAATAGGCTTTTACATACAAAATTATTTCTGAGTATATGTCTAGAAAATATTATCACAATAATAATTTCTGAATAGATCAAAAAGTTAAAATGATCCAATAAATATTGAATATTGAGCATAACATTGATTATACGAGGTAATGAGGATTGAATAGAAAATATTCTGGTATCATGAAAATTACATTCTGGTGAGTTGGGACAAATAATGAGAAATGTACCATATATTACAAGATGATAGATCATTTGAAGAAAAATATGTTTTTTGGCCACACCCACAGCATATGGAAGTTCCCAGGCCACAGATCAAATCCATAGCTGTGACTTACACCATAGGCGCAGCAATGCCAAATCCTTAACCCACTATGCTGCCCAGAGACTGAATCCATACTGCAGCAAAGACAATGCCAGATCTTATGCCACAGTGGGAAATCTTGAAGAAAAAAAATTAACATGAGTAGAAAAATGGTGTGTCTGAAGAGTTAAATTTTAAATGAAATGGTCAGTATCACTGGGAAGATAACATTGGAATAATGACTTGAAAATTTGAAGAAAACTTATAAGGACAGTGGAGGAATAACATTCCAGAGAAGGGAAACCTCAATGCAAAAGTGTGGGAACATAGTGGATGCCTCAGGGAAATTAAAAAAAAAATTATCAGTGAACAATAAATAAAGAACATAAAAATTTCAGAAATGCAGCTAAAGCTGTGATAAGAAGAAAATGTATAGCATTGAATACTTATATTTTAAAAGATTAAAAATCTCAAATCAGTAATCTAAGCTGCCATTTAAGAAACCACAGAAGGAAGAACAAATTAAACCCAAAGCAAGTAAAACAAAATAAATACTTTAGATAAAAGAAATCAATGAAATTGAAAACCAAACACATTAGGGAATAATCAGTGAAAACAGTGCCTGCTTTTTGAGATCAATAAAATTGATCATCTCTTACCAGATCATGAAAAATGAAAGATGTAATTTAACAATATCAGAAACAAATTAGGAAACACCATTAACTGACTTTTCAAACATTAAAAGGATAAAAATGAACACCAAAAACACTTGTGCCCATCACTTTGGCAAATTAGACAAAATGAGGAATTCCTTGAAAGCACAAAATACAAAGTTCACTCAAAAAGAAATAGATACCTAAACAATTATCTATTAAAGACTTAAATTTGTGATAAAAACTCTTCCATGAAAGAAAATTTCAGTTCAGATTGTTTCACTGTTGAAATCTAACAAATATTTTTAAAAGAAATATACCCATTATTCAAATATAATTGCCATATCAAATTGGTATACTTTTCTTCAGAAAACAGAAGAGAGGGAACACTTCCCAAGTCTTTTATGAGGCAGGACTCTCCTAATACACCATAATCAAGTAAGATTTATTCCATGGATACAGGATGGTTCAGTGTCCACAGATCATATCAAGGTGATATACCACACTAACATAATAAAGGATACAAGTCATATGATATCTCAATAGACGTAGAAAAGTATTTGACAAAATGAAATATTAATAATTTTAAAAAATGCTCAACCAGTTAGGTATAGAAAAATTTTACCTCAACATAATAAAGACCATATATAATAAGCCCACTCCTAACATCATATTCAACACTGAAAAGTTTTATATTTAAGATAAGGAACAAGACAAAGATGCCCAGTTTACCACTGTATTCAACTTGGTATTGAAAGTTGTAGCCACAGTAACTAGCAAGAAAAAGAAAGAAATACATTAAAATTGGAAAGAAAAAAGTGTAATTTTCCCCATTTGCAGTTGGCATGATATTATATATAGACCACTCCACCAAAAAACTGTTATAACTAATCAGTGAATTTAGTAAAGCTGCATGATATAAAATCACTATACAAACATATGTTGCAATTCTATACATAAATAACAAACTATGAGAGAAAGAAACAATCCTGTTTAATTATATCAAAAATAATAAAATACCCAGGATTAACTTAACCAAGGAAGAAAAAGTTAATGTATTCTGAAAACTACAAGCATTAATTAAAGAAATTAAAAAGGACACAAATAAATGGAAAGATAGTCTGTGTTCATGGATTGGAGGAATACTATTAAGATGTCCATACTACCCAAAGCAATCTGCAGATTTAGACAATCCATCTCAAAATTCAAATAGCATTCTTTACAGAAATCAGACACCATCCTAAAATGTGTGCAGAAACACAGAAGTTTCTGAGTAGCCAAAGATACCATAAGAAAGATAAACAAAGCTGGAGGCATCATGCTCTTTCTGAATACAAACTATATTACAACACAATAGTAATCAAAACAGCATGGTATTGCCATAAAATAGATACCTAGAACAATGAATCAAAATAGCCCATTAAAACAAGCACAGCTATATGGCCAATTAATTTTCAACAAAGTAGCCAAGAATATAGAGTGGGGAAGGAGAGTCTCTTCAAGAGATGGTGTTGGACAAATAGCCACATGCAAAACAATGAAGCCAGATCCCTATCTTACACCGTATACAAAAATCAAGTCGAAATGAATTAGACTTGAATGTAAGATCAGACACAAACCAGATCATCTCGAACCAGATCATGAAAAATGAACAAAGATGCAATCTAACTATATTAGAAATTGTTAGGAGAAATTGCTAGGAGAAAACATGAGGAATAAGGTCCCTGACATCAGTCTTAGCAATGATTTTTACATTTTGCACTAAGAGCAAAGATATAAAAACAAAAAAGTAAGCAAGTAAGATAATGTGAAACTAAAAATCTTCTGCCGAAGTTCCAGTCATGGGTCAGTGGTTAATGAATCCGACTAAGAACCATGAGGTTGCAGGTTTGTTCTCTGGCCTTGCTCAGTGGGTTAAGGATCTGGCATTGCTGTGAGCTGTGGTGTATGTTGCAGACATGGCTCGGATCCTGCATTGCTGTGGCTCCGGCATAGGCCAGCGGCTATAGATATGATTAGACCCCTAGCCTGGGAACCTCCATATATGATGGAAGTGGCCCTAGAAAAGGCAAAAAGAGAAAAATAAAAATGGAAATAAAAAAATAAAAACCTTCTGTAAAGCAAAGTAAACCATCAACAAAATGAAAAGGCTATAGAATGGGAGATAATACCTGTGAACCCTGAATCTGATATAGGGTTCATAGCCAAAATATAGTGATACAATTTAATAGTGAAAAAAAAAACCAGCCTGGTTAAAAATGGGCAAAGAAATTGAATAGATATTTTTCAATGCGGTCATACAAGTGGCCAACCAGTACCTGAAAAGATGTTCAACTTCACTAATCATCAGGGGAATGCAAATCAATACCATCTTAAGCCATCATCTCATACTTTAGAAAGACAAATACCCTATGATATCACTTATATCTGGAACCTAATATATGGCACAAATGAACCTTTCCACAGAAAATAAAATCATGGACTTGGAGAATAGGCTTGTGGTTGCCAAGGGGGAGGGGAAGGGAGTGGGATGGATCGGGTGCTTGGGGTTTATAGATGTAGACTATTGCCTTTGGAATGGATTAGCAATGAGATCCTGCTGTGTAGCACTGGGAACTATGCCTGGTCACTTAGGATGGAGCATAATAATGTGAGAAAAAAGAATGTATACATGTATGTACAACTGGGTTACCATGCTGTACAGCAGAAAATTGATAGAACACAGTAAACCAGCAATAATGGAAAAAGATAAAAAATCATATAAAAAATTAATAAAAAGCCAATAGATAACAAATGTTGGTAAGGATGTGGAGAAAAGGGCAGTTTTTGCACTTTTCGTGGGAATGTAAACTGGTGAAGCCTCTATGGAAAACAGTACGGAGGTTCCTCAGAATATTAAAAATAGAGTTACTATATGATCTAGAAGTTCTACTCCTGAGTATTTGTTTGAAAGAACAAAAGTACTATTTTGAAGGGACATCTACACTCTTATGTTTATTGAAACATTATTTAAAATACCTAAGACCTGAAAAAAAAAAAAACTAATTGTTCATCTATGGATGAATGCTTCAAGAAAATGTGTGTGTGTATGCAATGGAATATTATTCCACCATAAAAAGGAAATCCTGACATTTTTGACAAGAGGAATTGAGGGCATTATGTTAAGTAAATAATTCAGGCAAAGAAAAACGAATAATGTAATGTTGAATCTATAGTCATTGAGCTTATAGAAACAGAACAAATCAGTGGTTGTCAGAGTTGAGGGGTATGGGAAAAACGTGAAGGTGGTCAAAAGTTGCAAATGTCTAGTTATAAGAAAAAAGTTTCAAGCATGTAATATAGAGTTTGGTGACTCTAGTAAACAATATTGTATTTTTGAAAGTGTAGAGTAGGTCTTAACAATTCTCATCAAACAAAACGTGTGTAAGCATGTGAGAAATTATCATGCTAAATGGTCAGTCAATGAGACACCAATGACAAATGCTATCACTTACATGTGGAATCTAAAAAAAAGGACACAATGAACTTTGTAGAACAGATACTGACTCACAGACTTTGAAGAACTCATGGTTTCCAAATGAGACAGATTGGGAGGTAGGGGGATGCACTGAGGTTTGGGATGGAAATGCTATAAAATTTGGTTGTGAATATTGTTGTACAACTAAAAATGTAATAAAATTCATAGAGTAATTGAAAAAAAAGTAAAAAAATAAAAAGCAAAGTGAAAGACTGATACTCACTTGAACAGATGCTTCAAAATAGACATATTAAAGCCACAACTTATATGGTTTTATTGGTCCCATGACAAGGAGCTGCAGCTTGCCTCTAGGATCTGAGAGCTGTCTCCATTGAGAAACTGAAGCTTTCAACCTACAACCATAAGGAAATGATTTCTGCTAATAACCTGGATGATCATGGAAGCAGATCTTTCCTCACTTGAGTCTCTAACTTGTCTGCAGGTCTAACTATACCTAGATTGCAGCCCAGTGAGACTCTGAAACAGAGGAACCAGCTATGCAGTACGCCAGGACCTCTGACCTACAAAGTCTGTGAGTTAATAAATATATATTGACTTAAGCTACTAAATGTGTAGTCATTTGTTATGTACAGATAGAAAATGAGTATAATTTTTATCTCAGTTTCTTCGAATGTAAAATGGAGAGAGTACTATTTAGTTCACAGTAGGGTTTTGTAAATTATATATTCATTTACATTATATTTTTTAATTTGTATACTTTTATTTTTCCATATCTGAATTTAATTTCTTCTAGGACCCCTCATTCCTTTGGGTATTAGGAATGTAAATTCAGTTACTTCTCCATTTTTCTCTGGTATATTGGTTTTGTATCTAATTACTAGGGAAGGTAGAGAGTCGCAAAGACCTTGCGCTCACAGGTGCTTATCTGGTTTATGATCAGTGCATAAGATATGCCTTCTTACATTCAATCAAAGTGGTGTTTTGCAATAGCATCTTTTGAAAAATGGATTTGTAAATTAATTTTCTTTCTGAACAAACGTAACCTGGTGCTTTCCTTTGTAGTCCATTCAGCAATACTGCTACTTTAGCTGTTTGTGCTGGATAAGTGCAATTCTGAATAAGTCTGTGTAGTTTTGGACTCTCCATTTATAGAGATGCATTTAAAAGCCATTGTCCCAGAAGGCATTGTTTTGCACTTTCTCAGGAAAAAGAATAAAATGGATAACAGAAAGTCTACTCTGCTTTGTTAGAAAATTGCACAAAGTATTGATCCTTTATTCTACTCTTGGGCAGTCTTAATAGTCAATGTAATAGTGCAATTCCAAGAAAATCCATTTATCAAATATATACACTTCTTTTTTCCTCTGATCCTTTAAAAAACTCAACTCTCTCGTTTCAAGCTAGTGCACAACTGTACACTGTCATTGGTATTTTTATTTTTTTAATTTAAAACATTATCCTTACCTATTAACAGGTTGTATGCTATAAAAAGTTATTATTGATTTATGAATTGGGCATGCAATGCAACCAACGGTTAATGAGGAAAAATACACAATGTTTGTTACATTTAAAATTTGTGAAATAGGGAATTCCTACTGTGACTCAGTGGTTTAGGAACCCAGCATAGTATCCATGAGGATGCAGGTTCAATCCCTAGCCTTACTCAGCGGGTTAGGGATCGGTATTACTGCAAGCTACAGCATAGGTTACAGATGTGGCTCAGATCCAGTGTTACTGTGGTTGTGGTATACACCTCAGCTACAGCTCCAATTTGACCCTTAGTTCAGGAACTCCCATATGCTACAGGTGTGGCCATAAAAGGAAAAAGAAATGTGTGAAATATAAGCAAAGAAAATATTATCTTTTTCTTTCTCTGAAACTCCTATTGAGTAGACTACAGAAAACCACCAGTGTTCTTTGGACCACTCTTGCAGAAAGCTACCCATGGGAAAGAACATGAGACACTCACTTGTATTCTTTGGTTCCTGAAGCATGATTTGTATATGTGGCAGGTAGTATATTGGAGCACCCATTTCTGTCTCTGCATATATGTAAAACAGAAAGGCTGAAAACAGTATTTTCTAATTCTCCCTTTCCTCATTTCTTACCTGCTAAAACCATTCTAAGTAAAACTAGGTTTTTTAAAGTCGAGGCTTTTTTATTGCCAGAGGAATTATGTGTGAATTTCCAGGGCCTATTGAAAGAAAAATCTTCACCCAGCTGATGAGTAGCTGAGCATCATTAAAAACAGTAAGAAAAATTATAATCTTCCTGTGTCCTATAGCAACTGGTGTGAAGGGCAAATCTGCATCCTAAAAGATGTCAAGGGTTGTTGGATGGGGACAGAGGACAAGGCCAAGAGCTTCTTACAGGAGAAACAGCAGAGGAAACAATGTTATCACCATGTTCTAAGGCTCTTCCCCTTTCCAGGGACAACATAACCCCCTGGCATCTGGTCCTTTCCACAGAAATGGGCAAGGGCCCCAAGACTGACTCATTCCAGATGTCTCAACATCCATGGGTGTAGGTCAGGTACTCATGTTGGATTTAATTTCACTTAAAAATCTTAAAACATGGTTATGTTTCTTTGCTGTGAGTTCTATAAAATAAATTCTCATCTGACTCTATGTCAGATACCTTAAAAGAAGCATACGAGTGAAGATATCGAGGTTGAAAGAAGCAATGTAGAACATTTCAATAAGAGAAAGGTGCTTTGGCTGGTAATATGGGATTCCTTAGTAATAAGGTTGGAATATTCAGTTTTTCTCAATAATAAATTATTCTTAATTCTCTGAAACTTTTGAAAGCATGTCATCCAGGGATATGAATGTGTTAAAAGTTTATGACAACTGAATTTTTATGTGATTACACATTCTACAAAGTAATAATCTTCAATGCTTGGCCAGATATAACCTTAAAAGGATTTCAGGATTACGTAAGTTATATAGATGGCACAAAGATTTATTTTTATTTTTCACAGGTACCAAACAGGTACTTCTTTTAGGAAACAAGTGAATAGTTCCTGATAAAGCTCTTTTAAATTCCTTGTGTTTAAGCACCTCAGTGGTTTTAACGATGACTGGGGACATATTTTTTAATTTATTTTTAATTTTAATTTTTTTTTCATTTTTTTATTACTCAAATGAATTTATCACATCTGTAGTTGTATAATGATCATAACAATCTGATTTCACAGGATTTCCATCCCACTAATACAGGATATACTGTGATTTTCAAAGATAACTTACACTCTATAGCCAACTCAGCATAAAGATAATTTTAAAAGTTGTGTTGTTACTTTCTACCTAAAATATGCTTCGCATTATTGGCAAATGCAACTTAATTGTAATTTTGCTATCTCATAGTAAAATGCTAATTATATTGTTAGTTATTTTATATTGATGACCTTAAGCAGCATAGATTAACTGAAAAATGGAAATGAAAGGTGAATCCATATCTGAAATACATGATTTTTATACTCTGGGCAGTTCTGCCCTTTTCCTCCTGAGGATGCTATTCCTCAAGATGTCTTTGATTCAGAAATTTATATAATTCTGATAATATTCTACATGTTGGTTTCTAGAAAAAACATATAGAAATGTTGAGAGTGGAAGAAGAAATTCAAGCCATCTTGCAAACTAATCAAATGTTTTTACAGTAAGTTTTTAAATACAAGAAAACAAGTTACAAAAGTAATTCTGAGAGTGTAATTAAATCATTAGATTTTATGGAAATATTTCCCTTTTTTGAATTGTAAAGTGTCCTCGCTCACATTTCAAGTTACAATTTGAGGATAACCAATTTTTCAGAAATCTTTGGAATGTTGACTTTTTTCTGAAAGCAAATAAATAAGAATAATTGTAATTTTTGCATTAAAAACATAAAAATGGTGATTTAAACTTTTCTAAGAAACTAAATCAGGACTTAAAAATCACACAAAGCACTAACAAAAGATATATGGAACTTCCTTTTCCTGGTAGAGAGAGCCTATTTTAATGGAATCAATTAATCAATTGCAAGCTTATATAAACTCACCAAGAATGAATAAAACATAAGAAGAATATGTCAGAGCGACAACAAAAAATGAACACCTAGACCTTTTGATTGAAATCACAAAGAGAAAAATATAAAAACAGATGAAAACCATTACCTTCTCATGACTGACATCTGATCACTAGAAGGCAGTAAAATATCCTCAATTTCCTGGGGAAAAAATTGCCTAGCTAGAATTCTGTCACCAGTGACAATGTCTGTCAAGTGTGGAAGAAAAATGGCATTAAGATAAATACAAAGTAGGAGAGTTCACTCCAGGAGACCCCCCACTAAAGGAATTCTTCTAGGATATATGTCAGGTAAAAGGAGATGATTCCAATGGAAAGTGTCCTTATAGGAAGTAATAAAGAGCAAAAAACTGAAATAACAAAACCAAACTAAAAAGATAAACAGAAAATTGGTGTGTGTGTGTGTGTGTGTGTGTGTGTAGTAATGATGGTGATTCTTGATATATAAGCAAAGGAAAGAAATGTGCTGTATTGTGTTATAATAATAGTAATAATAAGAATAATAGGAAAAATCACCTGAGCACTCAGTTACTGCAAGATTAACAGGCATTTTTTTTTAAATCACAATACCGAGTGGCAACTTCAAATGGGAAGTAAAATAGAGAAAACAAACTGAAAACTCTATGTTCTCCAAAAAAGGAGAATGGTAAAACTGAGATATCATTAACAAAAGTAAAGGACTTGAGGGAAATGATTCGTTCATTCATTCAACAGGTACTGATTTTCAACTATACACAACAATTTATGCTACATAATGGGGATGGAAAGGTAGCGAAGACAAGAAATGTTACTGCCTTAGCTGAATTTAAATTTAGTGGGTGAAAAAGAACATTACTTACGTAACCCATAGAGATGTAAAATTACAACCACAATTAAACTTTAAAAGGAGAGGCTCATAAATAATGAAATAACGCCATTTGCAGCAACATGGATATGCAACTTAAGTAAGTTAGAAAGAGACAAATACCACATCATGTCACTTCAGTGTGGAATCTAAAGTAAGACACAATTGAAATTATCTATGAAACAGACTCAAAAACATAGAAAACAGGAGTTCCCATCATGGCTCAGTGGGTTACAAACATGACTGGTACCCATGAGGATGCGGGTTTGATCCCTGGCCTCGTTGACTGGGTTAAGGATCGGTGTTATCATGAGTTATGGTGAGGGTCATGGACGCGGCTTGGATCCTGTGTGGTGTGGCTGTGCCGTAGGCCAGGAACTGCAGCTCCTATTTGACCCCTAGCCTAGGACCTTCCACATGCTGTTGGTGCGGCCCTAAAAAGTGAAAACAAACGAACAAAAAACATAAAAAAGAGACTTGTGGTTGTCAAGGGGGAGAAGGGTGGGTGAGCTTGGAGTGGGAGTTTTGGGGTTAGCAGATGTAAACTAAAATATAGAGAAAGCATAAACAACAGGGTCTTACTGTATAGCGCAGGGAACTGAATTCAGTATCCTGTGATAAACCGTAATGGAAAATAATGTTTTTTTTAAAAAAGAATGTATATATACATATAACTGAATCACTTTGCTGTGTAGCAGAAATTAGCACAACATGGTAAATCAACTATACTTCAGTTTTAAAGAAAAAGATGTTCATAATTCTAGAAAGCACATTACAGGGGATACATGATTTTGTCAGGAACCCTGAGAACAGTTTTTTTGAAGATATGGATACTGAATCCTTTGGATAGAATGACAGTAGGAACAAGTACTGGGCTATAATCTAACTTTGAGGAACACCCACAGTTGGGTATGGTCATGAAATGTTTCAACACCATGGACCAGGTAGATGTGTTTTGAGATGGAGGGAACAACAAAGGAGGGTTGGTAAAAAATCAGTCGCTAGCCAAATAAAAATTATATTTAAATGAAAGTCCATTAAATTTTGTCTTTAATGAGTTTCATTACATAAGGCATCCTGCTAAACACTGAGGACAGATGAATTAGCCTGCTAAACACTTTACCTTGCTAGCCTTGTTTGATAATAACATTTTTCCTGATAGAAATTTAACACTTTCCAAGTATCACATCTAGAATTTCAGGCTGAATTAGACAAATAATGAGATGGTTCCTGCTATGATTTCTGTTATAACACTCTTCTGCCAAGCTTTGGAAGTAAATTACTGCAATCTTAAATGTTATTTTAACATTTGTGTTTGGACTCCAACATAGAATTATATTACTTATTTTATTAGCTCATTTACCACCTACTATGCTATATTATTAGATAATTCTTTGAACATGAGATGGTTGGGGTTACTTCTGGTCATAATGTGAGCACCCCTTTTACTTACCATTTACTGTCTATTTCCATAATTGTTAGTATCTGTCCTCTTTATTAAAAATTAAGCTAATTTAATCAGCACTGATTAAGACGAGTGTTAGATTTAGATGAGGAATTGATTAGTAGTGAAGTCCTATTACCATGTAATTTGTAAATTATGTTTTATCAAAAAGAATATATTCAATCCATCATCTTTCAGAGGGATTATTTATGGTAATATAGATTTTAAGTAATTTTTTAAATTACATTGAATAAGCTATGGCCTTTTCCATTTTATGATATATTTACAACATCCAATGGAATCAGCCTCTTCTAGTCCTCTTGTATATTATGGTGAGTAATTATAATTGTAGATAGAAATGTCTATCAGTAGGCATAATACTAGAGGCAGTGAGAATTCATTCACATCTTCACATTCACCAAATTTATACATCATGTAAACACATACATTTTTCAGCATATATTACAGATAAGATTATTATTTAAACTTCATAAGTATTTTTTTAGTGTTAGCTTCTGGATATCTACGGAAAAAAACTCAAACTTTCCCCTGGAAATGTATTTGAAATTTTATCACATGAATTACAATGGCTATATGGGATTATAATATAATTATATTATAAAAATTATAGCCAAGATATGGAAACAACCTAAATGTCCATTGACAGATGAATAGATTAAGAAGATGTGGTACATATACACAATGGACTACCACTCAGCCATAAAAAAGAACAAATAATGCCATTTGCAGCAACATGGATGGAACTAGAGACTCTTGTACTAAGTGAAGCAAGTCAGATAGAGAAAGACAAATACCATATGATATCACATATCTAGAATCAAATATACAGCACAAATGGACATTTACACAGAAAATAAAATCATGGACTTGGAGAACAGATTCATGGTTGGCAAGCAGGAATGGGAGGGAGTGGGATGGATTGGGAATTTGGGGTTAACAGATGAAAACTATTGCCTTTGGAATGGATAAGCAGTGAGATCCTGCTGTGTAGCACTGGGAACTATGCCTAATCACTTATGATGGAGCATGATAATGTGAGAAAAACAATGTAAATATGCATCAGTGACTGGGCCACCTTGCTGTACAGTAGAAAATTGAAAGAACACTGTAAACTAGCATGATGGAAAAAATAAAAACTATTTAAAAATGATGCCTATATATCTTTTAGCTCATATTTCAGCATGTGGCAAGAATCAAGATACTTTTTATAACCTGGGTCAATTTGTTATTTTAATTAAAAATTATTATAAACCACAGGAATATATGACTAATATATTATGTAAGTAAATCATCACTGTTGTAATATTTCATAAATACCCTTTAAATTATAACTTTAATATTTGCTTAATATTTTAATACCTATTTTAGTGATTTAAATGACACAAGCTCACTGAAACTCATTTAGAGGAAAAACTGCAGAGTAACTAAAAACAAAAAGATTGTGACTGTTATATTATTTTTGGGTAGCATCTTTGAAATTTTGTTCTCTATATTAGAACATATTACAGCCTACAAACAGTCTTCACTTTGCAGGTCAATAGACTGAATGTGCTTCCTTTGCTGGTCTTCCCTGCTCCTGTTCATGCCTCAGGGCTTGTCTGTTATCCTCCTTCTCATTGACTATACCACCTTGGGTTGAATCTATGACCATTTTTTTGTACAATGGTGCAGCCACTGTGGAAAACAGTATTGATGTTCCTCAAAAAATTATAAATAGAACCATCATATGAACTGGCAATTCTAGATCTGGGTGAAAATAAAAAGAAAATACTAACTCATAAAGATATATATACACCCCCATGTTCACTGAAGCATTATTGACAATATTTAAGACATGAGAACAACCTAAGTATCTATTGATGGGTCCAATAGATAAAGTGTGTGTGTGTGTGTGTGTAAAATCCCCAAAACAATACATATACAAACACACATCTGTATACACACGGTAGAATAGTATTCTGTCATAAAGAAGAAAGAAATTTTGTATTTTGTGGATGGCCATATGCTAATGACATAAGTCAGACAGAGAAAGAGAAGTACTGTATGCTCTCATTTATAGAATCTAAATATATATGTATACACACATATCATAGATACAGATAACTTATTGGTTATTGCCAGAGGCAGGAGTATAATATCAAAAGGTACACACTTCTAGTTATCTGTTTTTTGCTTTCTTTGTTCATGTGGAAAAGAGAACACACATGAAAACAAAAATAAACAAGGATATGAAAATAGGATGTTTCTCCTGAGAAATGGTAATGCTAAGTCTCATCCTGTTAGAAACGCCTCAAAGCCTGAACAAGTCCGATCCCTGAAGACAGTTCTTCCCTGCTGTTCTCAAGTACACCACAAACACCACAGCCTTTGGTTAGGTATTACAATGGAGACGGAAAAAACTAATGCTTTTAAAGATCAGATTAAATTATACTTGATAATGACTGAGGAGCAAAAAGATACTGAATTGCATTTTATTCAGATACGTATATTTCTTTAAATATTACTAGATTTGTTGGATATATTCTATGAACATAGAACTGTCAAGTATTTGAACAGTTATCCTGAAGAGATACATTTTGGTCAGAGAAAGTGTAACATAAATGGAAAAATCAGCTAAAATTCAACGTTTGTGACCCACTAGGAAGCAGCAGTGTGCAGTCAGGCAGACCAGCATCCAGGCACCACCTAGTGGCAGATCACAGGAACAGTACTTAGACAGGAACAGTACTTAGGAATGATTAATAGAGCATCCAGAATCTCTTGCAAACTCCAGTCTATTAAATGATGGGAAGGACTGTAGGTTTTTTTCTATATCTGGCCATGTATCTGGATGATATGCACCTTAAAGCAATAGAAAGTTTTGAAGTCACCTAGTCCTTTCATTTATAGCTAGGCAGAAAGTATTAATCATGTTTTTCATTTTCTATATCTTATATTAAAAAATCTTGCTGCCCCAGGATACACTGATTTCTAAGGGCTAACTGGTTCTAAGACACAGGAAAGAGGTTTCTGGGAGCTTACCTTTTACACAAAAACAACCAATTCTGAGTCTATACTGCAAACCCCCCCCCACCCCCCTTTAACTCTCACACACCAAACCAAGATTGCTCTTGTCCTAAATCATCCTGGGGAACAGGTTCCAGGTGAGTAGACACACCTAGAACCCTCTCTACCGGAGCCATTTAAACTGGCCAGTCCTAAGCTATTTGCTCTGCTCTGCCCTGCCCTTTCTTCCCCAATGAATGTTCTGGTCCAGGCTCTCCCCTCACTCCTGCTTTGCTGTTTTCCAGCAAAACCTGCTGTTTTCCATGAGGCATGGCATAGGAAATATAAGTAGTAAATTATACTTTTAATGGCAAAAAGAAGAAACACACTTCACTGAGATACTATGTTTCATGCATTGCCTAAACAAAAATTTCAAAAGTCTGTCAATATACTATTGAGAAATCTGTAGAAAAAGTCAGGGTTATGAACTGCTGATGGCCATGTGGCGCTATCTGGAAAGAGGTACCTATTTACTTATGCTTTCACTTTTAAGAATGCACCATAAATGCATTTTTTTTTATTTGTAGAGGTCCATGGCTGAACAAATAGAAACCAAAATGTATGTAGAATTATTATTAAGTGTACCTTTATGTGTAATAGTAAATGTTGGAAACAGCCCTAACTCCCAGTACTAGGAGTATACAGTAGAACACGATGCAGCTATAATAAAGGAAAGGATGAGGACAATGAGCATGAACCAGTATGGTGTGGTTCCAAGAATAGATTCAGGGTGGGCGCAGTGAGAAGAATGAGAATGAAAGTTAGACCTTACTAAGCATGCCTTTTCATATTATTTCGCTGGAAAGTTGAAGCATGATAAAGTTTTTTGTATTCCAGAAATAAACCTAAATTGTTAAAAACTCAGATTATAAAATCAGAGACAAGAGAGGATTCCTAATGGTTATTCAGTTGACACCAAGAAGCTCTAGTTTCTCTATCTTTAAGCAGAATTCTTGACTATATTATTATAGCGCTGTATCCTAAACCAAAATCAACTATAGGGCAGGTTTTCATGTTATGCATCATGTTATTTGAATTCTAAATTCTCGAAAGCTTTTATTTATTTGATCATGAATGTTAGGGGGTATAAGATGTTAAGTGCACACAAAATAATATGGCTACATTATTCCTAAAATATTTTCAATTTTGGAATCAGGTCTTCTGAATAACTTTTTGACACTGAGATTTTATTTGTGTTATCTGCACATGATATCTTCTTATTGGTGATTGCCCAATTATGCTACAGTGAATGACAACTAATCTTTATGTTTTTGGCAAGATTATTCTTTTAATTGTTTAGATACATGTTCATGTAGTACATCAAGAATGAAGACACTTGCTGGGTTAAATAGGTTTCCTAGATGTCTAGTCAAAATGAATTTTAACCAGCCTCATTTCTTTTTCATGTTCGCTGAGCTCTGAAAAAAAAAACATAGCTCCCATATGAAGGAAATTTTTCCCCTTTCATATTGCTTTGAAAAGTTCTGTAATGCTAGTGAAGTTGCTTCCCTGGAGAAGTCATACTTTTTATATACAGTGCACATACTTAATTGGAGTTATAATACTATGAACAGCTATGGTCAAATTTATATGTAACAGTTATGTTATTGTTATTGTCTCACAAACAGAATTTGTTAAAGCAAGCATGCAAGCAAGAAAAAATATGGATTGAAATAATTTTGCTTCAGAGACATTAAAATGTAAAACAAAAAAGACATATTGGATTTTTGAACTATGGTGAGTCAGTTTCCAAATTTTCTTTTAATACACTGGAACACTTCATCTGGTTGTGAAATATAGAAATTATTTCTTCATTAAGAATTATTCATTCCCTGAAAGTTAGAAGACATGCTGAGTCAATAATAATCACTGTACATACTCTTAAAAATTTCAATATCTTCCAATTCTATTAGACTTCTGGAGGAAGCTCATCTTGTGATTAGGAGAAACCAGTGTCAAGGCTGTGAGGCAGGTGGCCAGTAGCAAATCAATCAAGCTTGACCGTAGCAGAAATATCCTGATAATTATTCTAAAGTATTCACTTTTTGGACTGAACAAAATAAAGTTTATTTAAACTCATGGTTTTTGCCAGTTGCAAGATTTTTCAACTGTTTCTAGAGTCAAGCTGACTCCAAGGTCTGTGTTCTTGGTCACCATCCTCAATGGCACACCTGTGAGACAGGTTATTACAGCTGGTGTGTTCACCCCATTTCCCATAGACATCTGGCTTTTTCAACTTTGTCTAGAATTTACTAAATATATTCAAAATCCAACTATCTGGCATCTCCCTGTCTACTCTGTGTTTTAAGAGAGAAATAGTGCAACAGAGATTCCTAGGTTTGGAGACCACGTATGTCTTTTCCTCTCTGGACGATAGGAAGCCCACCACCTCCCAGTATTCACCACCAACACACAAAGAGGATTTAAGGTGACTTTGAAGATATCAGTTATTAATCTTTATGTGCATTATGCCCTTTATTTTTATTTGAAATCTCTATATGCATTATATCAAGTATAAACTTGACAAGACAACAAGAAGCCACCAGTGATTAAACAAGTAGTGGTTCAATGTATTATTTCCTCTTTTAACTTTTTAACACTGGTCCAAAATAATATTAACTCAGCCAATACATGTTTATCAGCTGCGAAATTTGTAAAATGGCAAGATAGAGTCTATTCTGTCCTATTTTCCAAGTTGTTTCCTATGGTATGGCAAAATTATTTCTTTTTTCAGAAGAGCATACATTTAGGAATGCTTAGTGCACTGTCATATTTTTTAAGTTATTTATTTTGTTCATGCTTAAAACAATGACTTTCATGGTGACTGGATATGTATAAGCTGAAAATTGGCATTTTAGATTGGAAGATACTTTCTTTTAAACAAAATAAGTTCTTACCAAGATGTTTATATATATATATGTATATTTTTCTCTTGCAGTGTTACTCAGTTTGGGCACTAAAAATTATTGCTTTGGATAAAATTCTTCTAATATGTATTACTTTAATTTTATATCATAAACCATTTTTGTTTATTTTGTATATTCTATTCACCAAGCCACTATTCAACTCTCAAATTTTGAACAATATCTACATGTAGGCTTCTAGGGTAGGTATTGCAACGTACACAAGTAAATATAATGCAGAAAAGGGTCTGGAAGAACAGATATAAGCTCCCAAAGACAAACTTGAAGAAAAACTACAGTATGACATTGAATGTAAAAGGTAATTTGTATTTGATACAAATACATGTGTGATAGGAAGAGTGATAAGATGACTTCCCAGATCTCTACATTCTGGTGTGCATGCATAATCCCTGGGCTGAAATATGATGGATTGTTCTCCCTTAGTTTTGGGGCTTTTTTATATGACACAGTTGATTTTAGGATTGAGAGATTATCTCTTTTTTTTCCCACTTTTTAGGGTCACACCCATGGCATATGGAAATTGCCAGGATAGGGGTTGAATTGGAGCTGTAGGCTGGCCACAGCCACAGCCACAGCCCATAGCAATGCTAGTTCCAAGCCATATCTGCAACCTCCACCACAGCTCTTGGTAATGCTGGATTCTTAACCCACTGAGTGAGACCAGGGATCAAACTTGCATCCTCACGGATACTTTTGGGTTTGTTACTGCTGAACTAGGATGGGAACTCCCTGGGAAATTTTCTTGAGTAAATCTTATGTAATCAGTTTAACCCTTTATTAGCAGAGAGTTTACACAGGCTGCTCATAGAGGAAAGAATCAGAGTGATGCTTCCAAGTTACCCTAGAAGAAAATAAACATCCATGATATGAACTTCCCATAGGACCTTGGCAATGAATGTCAGCAGCTTCTAGGAATTAGAGTGACTCCTTGGCTGATAACCAACAAAGAAATTGATAACTCATCCTTACAGCTACAAAGAACTGATTTCTGCAACAACCATGTGAGCTTGGAAAATAATCCTAAACTTCTGGTAAAATCTGAAAAATGACTGATACCTTGATTTTAATATGTGAGGCCATAAGCAGAGTATCCGGATAATTCATGCCCAGAATTTTGACCTAAATAACTATTAGATAATAAATGGATTTTTTAATATAAATGAATCAATCAGAACTGAGTTATAAAATAACTGAAATGAAAAATACACTAGAACTAGGTAATACAAAGATGCATAAACTAGGTAACAGCAAACTAGGTAATACAAAGATGCATAAATAATTAACAGCAATATAGGTAATACAAAGATGCATAAATAGTCTGGAAGAAAGAACACTGGAAATCACTCAATAAGAACAGCACAAAGAAAAATAAATTTAAAAATTTAAGAAAAGGTTGTGGCACCTCTGTGACATTTTGTTCCAACTTTTGCATTATAAGGATCCCAGAAGGAGAAGAGAGAGAGAGATAAATGGGTTGAAAATGTATTTGATGAAGTTACAGCTGAAAACTTCCCAAAACTGAAAAGGAAACAAAAAGATGAACTCAAAGAGATCCACACCAAGATTTATCATAATTAAAACGGCAAAAGTAAAAGGTAAAGAGAGAATTTTAACCATCACAAGAGAAAAACAAGGAATCACATATGAGGGAACCCATATAATGCTATCAGCTGACTTTTCTGCAAAAATCTTATAGGCCAGGGAATAATCAGAAAACAACTAACAGAATAACATCAAGTACACCCCTATCAATAATTACATTAAATGTCAATGGAATAAATACTCCAGTCAAAAGACATAGGGCTGATTGGATAAAAAAAAAAAAGACTAATGCTGCAAGAGACTCACTTCAGAGCTAAAGACATAGACTGAAAGTGAGATGATGGAAAAAGATATTTTATGCAAAAAGAAGCCATAAGAAATCTGGGGTAGCAATACTCATATCAGATAAAGTAGACTTTAAAAAAAAGTAACAAAAGATGAAGAAGAGTTATAAGAAGCCACAGTCATCAAGACAGACAGACAGACCAAAGGAACAGAATAGATAATGAAGAAATAAACCTTGACACCTATGGTCAATTAATCTTTGACAAAGGAGGCAAGAACATAAAATGGGAAAAAAATAGTCTATTCAGCAAGAATTTCTGGGAAACCTGGACAGCTGTATGCAAATCAATGAAAATAGAAGAGACCCTCATCATGCACAAAAATAAACTCAAAATGGCTGAAAGACAAATATAAGACAAGACACCACCAAACTCCTGGAAGAGAACATAGGCAACACATTCTCTGACATCAACCTGACAAATGTCTTCTCAGGTCAGTCTCCCAAAGCAACAGAAATAAGAGCAAAATAAACCAATGGGACTTTATTGAACTGAAAAGATTTTGCACAGGAAAGGAAACCAAAAAGACAACTTACAGAATGGGAGAAAACAGTTTCAAATGAGGCAACTGACAAGGGCTTAATCTCTAGAATAGATAAGCAACTTATACAACTCAACAGCAAAAAAGCCAACAACCCAACTGAAAAATGGGCAAAGGACCTGAATAGACATTTCTCCAAGGAAGATATACCGATGGCCAGCAAACACATGAAAAAATTCTCAACATCTCTGATTATTAGAGAAATGCAAATCAAAACTACCATGAGATACCACCTCACACCAGTCAGAATGCCCATCATTAGTAAGTCCACAAATAACAAATAGTGGAGGGGTTGTGGAGAAAAGGGAGCCCTCCTGCACTGTTGGTGGGAAGGTAAGCTGGTACAACCACTATGGAGAACTGTATGGAGGTACCTTAGAAATCTATACATAGAACTACCATATGACCCCACAATCCCACTCTTGGGCATATATCCAGACAAAACTTTCCTTGAAAAAGACACATACACCTGCATGTTCATTGCAGCTCTAGTTACAATAGCCAAAACACAGAAACAACCCAAATGTTCATCGACAGGTGACTGGATTAGGAAGATGTGGTATATATACATAATAGGATACTACTCAGCTATAAAAAAGAACAAAATAATGCCATTTGCAGCAACATGGATGGAACTAGAGACTCTCATCCTGAGTGAAGTAAGTCAGAAAGATAAAGGCCAATACCATATGATATCACTCATGTCTTGTATCCAATATACAGAACAAATGAACCTTTCCAAAGAAAAGAAAATCATGGACTTGGAGAATAGACTTGTCATTCCTCAGGGGAAGGGGGATGGAGTACAGGATTTGGAGCTTGGGGTTAAGGGATGCAAACTATTGCTTTTGGAATGGATTAACAATGAGATCCTGATGTGTAGCACTGAGAACTATGTCTAGATACTTACAATGCAGAATGACAGTGGGAGAAAAAATTATGTATATATGCATATGTAACTGGGTTCCCATGCTGTACAGTGGGGAAAAAAAGTGTGTTGGGGGAAATAACAATAAAAAATAAATTAAAAAAGAATTAATTAAAATATAATTATAAAGAGATCAATAGAAGATGAGAATATAATATTCATTAGCATATATGCACCTAATACAGGAGGACCAAAATACATAAAGGAAGTATTAACAGACATAAAAAGAGAAGTTGACAATAACAGGAGGAGATTTTTAACACCCCACTGACATCAATGGATATATCATCTAGACAGAAAAATCAATAGGCAACAGTGGACTTAAATGACACATTTAAAATACCTAGGAATAAACTTAACCAAGTAAATGAAAGATCTATCCTCTGAAAACCAGACAAAAATAGAAAAGGTCAATAAAACCAAAATATGTACATTTATATACACATCTATGTGCATATATTCATTTTAAAAAGGAACCAAATTAAAAGTTATTCTGTGATTTTCACCTAAGTGTTATAGATATCTTTCCATTTCAGCATATAGGGATCTACCTCACTCATTTTAATGGCAGCGTAGTATTCTATACAAAGGGAAATTCCATAACATATTGAACCAAACATCCCATCTACACTCCTCTCCTCACTGCCCCCTCACCCATTTGATGGAATTCCACTTTGTGTAGACTTATTATTATAAACATGTTAGCAGTGAATATTATTACAAAGGGATTTAGGGCATATATAACATTTCTTCTGGGTAGAATTGAAGAAGTACAATTAGATCCAAGCATATGCCCATTTAAAATTTTAAGAGATAACTGTCAAATTGCCATACAAAATACTTCACTTGTTTATGTAGTCCTAGCAACAGCCAATGCTGTTGCTGTTGACTCAAACACCTTCACCAACCTTTTAAGAGTCTTTTTTTTTTTTTTGCCATTTTTTAGGGCTGTTCCCGTGGCATATGGAGGTTTCCAGGCTAGGGGTCTAATCGGAGCTGATCCACTGAGCAAGGCCAGGGATGGAACCTGCAACCTCATGGTTCATAGTCAGATTTGTTAACCACTGAGCCGTGATGGGAACTCCTAAGAGTCTTTTAACTTGGCTAATCTGATGGTTGAAAAACCTATTATTTTAATTTGAATATCTCTTATAGTAAGGAGTTTAACATTTTTTTGAAATGCCTGTTGGTCCTTTAGATTTCTTTTGGATTTGCCTTATAGCTTTTGGGGTCATGTGATATATAAATGTGTGATTCTCATGAGATTGAATCTGTTACTCTTTTTATATGTGGAGCCTATCTTGTGTTCCTCCATTTCTTAAATGCCATTCATTATGGCCATGATTAGAGAATAAAGTGAAAGACAAAATTATTAGGCATAATAAATTGCTCTACCCTCACTGAAAGCTAGTAGCTTTCCAAAAGTTGTGGTGGCATGTAGTGTTTCTTATTATTTCTAAAAATTATTTGATTAAAAAATTAAATTATGGATAAAAACATGAAATTTACAATCTTAACCATTTTAAGAGTAGGGTCAATAATACACTTGTATTACTGTTATGCAACTAATCTCCAGAACATTTTCATCTTTCAAATCTGACACTCTACCTATTAAATAACTCCCCATTCCCACATCCCTGAAGCCCCTAGCATCTACCATTCTACTTTCTATTTCTATGAACTTAACTAATATAGCTCATCATATAGTATTTGTGTGTGTGGTGGGGGGGTGTATGTGTGGAGCTGACTTCTTTCACTTAGCATAATTTTCTCAAGGTTTATCCATGCTATAGCAAGGGCCAGATAAGTAACATTCCATTGTGTGTACATACCACATTTTGTTAATCCATTCATCTTTCAATGGATATCTTGGTTGCTTTCAAACATTCTAAGTCAACTACATTCCAACATAAAATAAAAATTTAAAACATACACACTCAAAACATTATTTCTGGTTCTGAACTGCTAGTCACAGCTTCCCTCTCCTCTGGAATTCCATAACAATCCACGCTTTTAAAAAGTTCAGTCCTGGGAGTTCCTGTTGTGGCTCAGTGGGTTACAAACACAATTACTATCCATGAGGATGAGGTTTCGATCCCTGGCCTTGCTCGGTGGATTAAGGATCCACACTGTCATGAGCTGTGGTGTAGGTCGAGGATGAAGCTGGGATCTGCTGTTGCTGTGGCTGTGGTGTAGGCTGGTACCTGCAGCTCCAATTCAACCCCTAGCCTGGGAACTGCCATGTGCTGCAAGTGCAGCCCTAAAAAAAAAAAAAAAATCAATCTTTTATTCTATAAACATGGCAGGGATCTTCAGTAAATATATTTCACAATGAAATTAACCTAAGTATAGAACAAAATGGTCTAATGTAAAGAAAATTAGAAGAGTAAGTATTTTTGTATTTCACACAGACTTTTTGAGGCTTTCTTCTTTTCACAAGCTGACAAGGAAGATAAGAATATGTTGTGAAATAAATAAGCAATATACATAGCAAATATAAGGATATAAGCTTTGTATGTATTTATCTCAAAAGTAGATTAAAAATGGTTAATGCTGTATGCAAAATATTTGTTAATTTCAGAAAAGAAAATATGATATGTGATATTAGCTACTGAGATTAGTCAGCAGGTGTTTGCTCCAAGTAGTCTAACCTCTTTCCAAAAGGACTTTTAGGCACTAATATCAGTTAAACAGACCTTGTAGAAATCTGCTTGCTGGGGAGATTTTATGGAAATTTTTGCTATCCTGTTGTTTTGGTAAGAAGTATGTTTCTTCTGATGAAAGTAAACTGGGGATATTCTGCAGAATATAGTGCATTTTCAGAGGTTCAAAAGCATAAGGGAAATAATGCTTATTCTGTGACACTGAAATCACAGATGCCACTAAACTAATTTTCATGTGTAATTTTGCCTGAAAAAGTTTCTATGCTATAGAGACTCTTTAAAGCCTGGGGCTATCATGGAGAACAGGGAGGAAAAGTCCTTGCCTTCAAGAAGCACACACACTAGGTGACATTCAGCTGGCCAGCAAGCAAGCAAACAGACAATACAAGGTGAGGTGATGGTAAGAGTACAAAAACGAAACAGAGAAAAACAGTAGTTGTATATGGAGTCAGGAAGAGGGTGCAAGGGGAAGGCTCTTTTCGACAAAACGGTCAGAAGAGGTCAATGTGAGTTCAGAAGAGGTCAAAATGAGGAATGGATATAAGCCTCAGTCTCCATGAATCAAGAGGTGTAGCTATGGGGAGAATGTTCTGGAGAGATGAAACTTTAAAGTGTCCCCTCGGTGGCCAGGGTGCCCACCAGGGAGACCAGTTAGAGTATAGTGAGAAGAGGGGAGACATAGGTGACGTAGGTAAGAGCATCAAGTGACATCTGGATGCAACAGATCATGGGACAGTATTCAGTTCTTTTTTGAGAGTATTTTGGATGGTTTTGCACAGAAAAGATGATAATCTCATTAGCATTTTAAAAAGCTCTGTCTGCCCACGACAGGGAGTACTAACTGCAGGAGAGAAGGCTGCAAGCAGGGAACTTTCTTAGGAGGCTTTGCCCTCTTTTGGCTAAAATGCTGGTGGTTCAGTGGCAGTGACAGCAATGCAGATTCTCTCATATGCAGCGTATGCTGGAAGAAGCAACAGCCTTGCTGAGACATTAATGCAGGTTGCTAGCAATAGAGGACTTATGGATGATAGCTGGATTTTTTTCCTCAAGTACTGGCTGGCATTTTATTTAAATGGTGGAATTTTGGAGGAGCAGGATCAGAGTTAGGGCCAGAACATGAGGTTTGTTTCAGAGTATCTTCAGCTCAGCTTGAGATGCTTATCAGGCACCAAAGACATCAAACAGGTGTTTAAGAGTGTAGGGTCATGGGACAAATTGCAGTTGATATGGTATTTAATGTAGGTATTTGATGACATGGCTAGATAAGAGAATTCTGAGAGTGAGTATAGAACAGAAAAATGGTTTTTTGAGAGATCTGTGTACACATCAAAGTTCAAAAACAATACATAGATATCACTAATTATGTAAAATGTGTGTGAAAAAAAGCAGCAAAAATATTGACTTCATACATTTGCACTTTGCGGAGATTTGGATTGTTTTCCAAAGTTCATAGAATGCGGTTATGCTTATCCTTGTAAATATGTTGAGAATTTAGTTAAGTTATTATGATATTGCTGTGTCCATGTCCATTCTCTGTGGCCAAGTGGCCTTCAGAAGCCTTGATCTGGAATTTGCCCCTCCCACTCAGAGTCACAAGTAAATTCAAGTTCCTGACCTGATTCCCCAATGGCCTTTCAGATGAACAGTCTCCTCCACCTGACCAGGGCCTTCTCTGTGTGCCCCGTAGATAAGACCCCTCAGAGCTTTTTGTTCTGAATTGACCAATATGACCTTAGCCTGGGAACCCCAAAGCACTCTGCCCAGGGACCCCAGTAAAGGCCCCAAGTCCCACTTCTCTATGTCAGCTCCTGCTGTGACCTCCCCTGAGGCCCCTGAAGGTCCCTGAGTTACCTCCTCCTCCAAGACCCCTAAGAAATCTGTTTCCTCCTTATGCTCACCTCAGACACCTCCTCACCACCCGCCATGGGGCTAGACTTAATGGGACTGTATCAAAGTCCCAACAACTAGTGTCAGGATCAGGATGGACTATGCTGCCATTGCAGGTGTGCAGAGAACACCTCCAGACTGTGCAGATTCCTGCCTTGACCTCTAGGGGGTGATGGTGGCTCCCAAAAAGCAACCAGAATCCTCAGAACCTCCTGGCTCTGTGTACCAGGGCTGAGATGAGGTGCTGGGGATGTGTTTTCCTGCTGTTAATGCCACTCAAATCCCCCAGCAGATCTCAGATTTGGGGTGTGTTTCCTAAAAGACTGGGAATGGATGCAGCTGCTGACTCTGTGGAAAATGAACTAGGATTTTCCTAACATCACAGATGCATTAGTTAATAGCTGGGGCACACAAGTGGCAAGCCCGATCCACATCAACTCCTCGGTAACCCAGCCATGCCCTTGAAGGAGGACAGAGAGAACCCGTCCCTGACCTCTGTGCTCGTGGTGGCCCTTGGACTTCCAGTCCTGACCAGTATGATCACTGTACCCTCCCTGGAACAGCAACTTCCCCTCCTGCAGTCAAGTGCATCTGGCCTTGTGGCTGTGCTGTGCTGTTTCACTCACCCCATGTTGAGGGGCAGCTCAATGGTAAAACGAGATCTCATGGCCCAGCACAAATGTCCTGAGCACTGGGTGTGGTGGGACCTAAATTGCCCAAGGAAGTAAGCAAGCCCCTCACTCTGTGTAAAGCACCCCGAAGTGTGCAGTTGTGCCTCCGCAGGTAAGTGGGTCAGTACCAACATGCCCAGGCCCCAGCTCTGCTCTGGGTCCTGGATCAGCACCAGTGATCATGCCACCATTACTCCCTGGAGTCTAAGTCTGCCCACCAGGAGGATGGACATGCCCTGGAGTGGCACACCTGCCTCTAAGTTTTGCCAGTGGGATGCTCCTCTGACCCTCTCCGGTGACAGTGGGTGACGTCAAACCAGTGGGAGGAAATGGAGAATTGAGAACTGAAACTCCAACCTTGATGTGTCTCAAGAGTCAAAACATTTTAGAAGACTTTGTATAGCAGGTGTGAGTAAGCAGGCCTGCGGGCTGTTGAGAGGGTTTCTGAGGCCCTTGATGCCTCAGAAACCAGTCAGCCGGCTGGTGTTTCCAGGAACCTCAAACTGTGTAACTTTTGTAAGACCCCGCCCCCCAACCCAGAGCGTGAGTGCCAAACTCATGAGAAATACGAGTGACCCTGACCCTTACCCTAGCACCAAGTCACCAGTGAACCAAAGCCTGATTCCAAGAAGCCCTGGAGCCACATATGGCCTCCAGTGATGAGGGGTGTCCAAATGGAAGGTCAGCACTCTGAAGATGGAGGCGGGGGAGAACCCCATTGTCCACTGCTTACTTGGGTGTTTATGGCTTTGCCACAAGCCACACTTCTCTCCTGGATGTCACCACAAAGATGCAAAATCAAGGGAGGACTACAGGTGAGCCAGCTCTTTCTAAGAGATTGGCATCTCCCAGAGCTTTGCACAGAGCAACCAGGTGACACAACTTCATTTCCAAACCCAAGGAGGCCCATTAGACCCAAACTGCAGAGAAGTCTTCCTACATGGAGCCCCTCCCAATCTGGGGCTGCTTTCCTCCCTCTTGGTGACTTTTCACACTGCTTCGGGGGCCATGGATGGCCCATGTGAAGGAGACTCTTGCCCAGATGCCCAGATTTTATAACACCCATGCAGCCCTCTCCAGCAAAGGCCTGAGACCCACCTCATAGAGCACCCTTCCTGGTCTGGGACAGTTCTCACCATTGGAATGCCTTCTATTGGCAGCTCTGCTTTTTGGGTACCAGTGATCTTACATCTGGGCAGGCCTGGCACAAGCTCTTGAGTTTAGAACAAGTGATTGCCTTGAACAAAGCCCAATTTCAATGAGCTCAGAGTCCAAGAAACTTCCCAAGCAACAAGCAACTTCCCAGATGGGCAGGGGTGGGGAATGACTGGGTAGCCTCCAGAGCATCACCTTAGGGATTCAACAGCTTCCCAGAGCCACTCACCTGTGCTGATTATGGTCACTCATGTCTGCATCCACATGCCAACACACACAGAAGCACACAGAGTAGCTTTGTAGGCTCCTTATCCAAGTCATGTGCTGGTCTCATCCCCCACCTGCACCCCTGTGAATCACCTCCTAGAGGACATGACACAGCCTGAATCGCACCTGTTCCTCCAGAGATGCCTCACCCACTGGCAGAGCAGGCCCATGTAACCTCAGGCCAGAGGGATGGCCTCTCCTTCACCCTGCTCTAGCCCAAGCAGTGGTAGATTATTGACCCCTTTGCTCCCAAAACCCTGTTGGCTGAATCTGTTCAGAACAGGATACCTCTCAGGCATGGACATTAACAACTCAGGATAGTGCAGGCCAACCTCCAGATGTCTCAGTGTATATCAGTCATGATAACAGAACTAAAGTATCCCACAAATTCCCACATTCCCTGACGTCCCTGATTTGTTCTCCTGGTCTCACCACCCACTTGAAGACAGGGGCTGAGAATAGGACTCCAAGCAGTAGGGAGTCTGGTCCCCATGGACTTCATCACCATTGCCTTCATTAAACATGCTGTACAATGTCTTCAAAAAACAACACCCCATCCTTCAACATGTCTGGTATGTAAGCAATTGCTATTCTTGACACTAAGTCACTGCAGGATGAATTGTTGAGAATTTGACCAAGCTACTCCATGGCAGTGCTGCCTGTGTATCCACTGTGTGTGACCTGCAGCCCATGGGGGCCTTGAAATGACTTCAGTCCTTCCTCAGTTGCATGCCCTCATAACTGCTACAGAATTTAGGTGCCTGATGAGACACCCCAACATCCCTTCTGATAATCAGTCTCCCCTACTTACTATGGCCTACCCCTTTTGTACCTCTTAGGTAAGATCCCCACAGAGCTCACCAAAACCCTCCTCTTTTTGGTTCAAATTGACCAATCCAGTCTTAACCTGAGAAGCCCAAAGCACTCCACCCACAGACCCTAATAAAGGCTGTGTCACAGGCCCTTTATCTTGTTACTTGCACCTGCCTTGACCCCCTGCTTACCTCCACAAGACATCTGTGTACCCCCTCTTCTAGGACATGTGTATAATAAACTCGGTTTCTATTTTCCTTGTGGTCTTGGGTTAAACCACTGCTTTAGCCATCATCTAACACCATGGGGGCTGTACTTAACAAATTTTAATTTAACAAAGTCACAATAATCTATAAAAATAAAAAAAATTTATAGTGTTTTTTTTTGCTAATTTATAAGCTTATTTAATGTTTCTCTAGTTTTCTGTTTTAGGAAGCAAAAAAATGTTATAGATAAAATGGATGAATGTGGATACATAATTCAACCAGAGATTTCTTAAATTGTTCTTACCTTAATTTATTTGTAAAACCCAGATCAGTGTTTTCTAAACATCCCTGAGAGCTAAACAGCTGCACTTGGTCAGTCTAATACTTTAAAGTAGGTTTGGTAAAATCATTCCATTTACTTAAAAATGATACTGGACTGGATTTCAGCTAGAAATCTTTGAAATCCACCTGGAAACCCCCACCTCCTTTAACTCTCAGTGTTGGATTTGGGCAGAAGAGTTGGTATGAGGTTTGAAGGGCAGGAGGGAGGCTGTGGTCATTATTCCTGAAGGTCTCCATGACCAGATACCCTGAGGGGAGCCTGTAAAATGCCTTACTGCATTTTGCTTGGTCTCTGCTCCCCTCTTCAGCCAATTCTCTTCTTAACTGCTTGCCCTGCCCACCAGGAGCAGCCCTACCTCCTTCACAAGATACCTGGACAGGGACCCATAGTGCTGGTGGCTCCACTGACCCCTCCATGACCTTCCATTTCCCTTCCCATACTTTGCTACTTGAAATGCATGGCTCTGCCTGTCCACTTGCCTCAGAGCATTGATTTACCATGTCCTTTTCCAATTCTTCCCCAAACCTTCGCTCCCCCATATCCTCTCACAATTATTATCCCTTCATCCCTAACATTCATAAGGTTCTGCTTCCCTGACTGATCCCTGGTGACACAGAAATCATCATTCACTCTTCTCTTAGGCTTTTATCATTTACTACACAGTTTCTTCTTTGGTTCATATTGTGCTGCTTTAAGCAATGGTATGCATTTTCACATTGTTATATGAAAATAAGCAAATCTACTGGCATATAATTTTATAACGTGGTAAAAATTTTAATGAACATTTTTATGATAATTTTCAAGGTAAATAAGTTGAAAAATAAATAATTGAAGAGTTGGATAATAAATCAGAAATGATTAATAATAAATTTTATTTAGAAAAGAATGAAATTCTTTTGATAGTATAGTTAAGGCAAATAAAATACATGATTAAATAAGATTTGTGCACCACACCATATAAATTATTAGTTGTGATGTTGGGTATGTATGTCAGTGGAACTAACACATGTGTTAGAAAATTTATTTAGTTGCAATTTGGACAAATCAAGACCTTCAGTAGCTACATTTTAGAATCTAATATAGTAAGGAAAAATTTTATGGAAACATGATAACAAATACTCATAATTTAAAAGTATTTAGGGAGGAAGGCAAGATGGCAGAAGAGTAGGGGGACACGCTCGCCCTCTCCCACAAACACAGCAAAAAAACCCCACATCTACATGTTCACTGACTTGCACAGAACAGCAACTAAACGCTGGCAGAAGAACTTAAACTTCCAATAACAACAAGAATCTCATGACATAACTGGGTAAAACAAGAGAAAAGAGGAGAGTGAGAGAAGGGGAATCAGGACCGGACGGGCACTCCTGAAAGGGAACTGTGAAGGAGAAAGGGAACCCACACCCTGGAAAGTCACCTAATCAATGGAAAGATCAACCAAGTCTGAGGGATCTCCAGACACCAAGAAGAGCACAGCAGTGGGTCTGAGATCTGAAAAGCAGAGTGAAAGCTGAACAGATCATTTGAACTACTGGCACAGTCACCAAAAACCAAGCTGCTCTGGTGGGAGCTGGGCACCGAGACCTCTGCTCCAGAAGTTAGTCCCGGGAGTTGGTGGGAGTTGGCCGTGTGGAGACAGCCTGGGGAATTAGGAAGCAGTGCCTCGCAGGTGGAGGGAGAATATGCTAAGGGCTGGGGAGTGGAAAGCCACAACAGAGGGAACCTGGGAGGAGAGCTGGACCCTCAGGAGAGACAAGGCACCAATGTTAGGGAGGGGAGAGGAGGAGGGGCGGCCACCACAGAATACTCCTTGCACCACAGTGAGTGCACTTTCCCAACAGCTATCAAAGAGCAGTGCTTCCCAGTGCATCCTCCCTCCCCCTACTCCACACAGGGGCCTCACCACTCGCATGAAGCTGACTACCTCAGGGGCTTTCCCCACCCTGGTCTGCCTGCCCTTTGGAGGGGCTACACGCCCCCGCGGAGCAGTGCCCAGCACTGCCAGGCCCCTGGAAGAGCCCCACAGCCCAGAAACACATAGTAAGCTCTGCCCTGCCACAGGAAATCTGCCTTCATTGCGGGGCTGTCCTGCCAGTTCCAGCTGCTCTGGGAAAGTTGCCTCTTGGTCTTCCAGTGGCCTGGCTAGCCACTGCCACTCTTGGGAGGTGCTGCACTCCCGCGAGCAGCTGCTCAGCACCGCCTGCCCCCTGGAAGAGCTCTGTGGCCCAGAAACACCAGAGCAAGCTCCGCCCAGCCACGGGAAGTCTGCATCCATAGCGGTGCAGACCTGCCAGTCCTGCCTGTCCTCGGGAAGTCCTCCTTTGCTTTAGAGTGACCCTGCTGGCCCCGCCCACCCTTGGAAAATGCCCTACTGCCTCAAAAAGACCAGCCAACACTGCCAGCCCTCAGGAAATACTCCACAGCGGTGCCAGGGCAAACCCTGCCCAGCCACAGAGAATACACCTTCACCAAGAAAAAAAAAATAACAAGCAAGATGAAGAAGCTCAGAAACCACTCCCAGTTAAACCAACAGAACTCACCTAAAACAGTCAAAAATGAAAGAGAACTCTGCAGTCTGACAGACTTGGAGATCAAAGGGGAGATAGTGAAAATACTGAAGGAATTAAGAGATGGCTTGAACAGTAATGCAGACACCCTCAGAAAGGAACTAGAAAATATAAGGAGGAGCCAATAAAAACTAGAACTGAGCTAAGGACAGTAAAAACCAGAATGAGTAATGTAGAGGAACAAATTAGTGACATGGAAGATAGAATAATGGAAATCACCCAATCAGGACAGCAGACAGAAAACCAAATCAAAAAACAGGAAAGCAATATAAGAGACCTATGGGATAATATAAAGTGGGCCAATCTATGCATAATAGGAATTCCAGAAGGAATAGAAAAAGAAAAAGGGATGGATAATATATTTGAAGAAATTATCATTGGAAACTTCCCAAATCTAAAGGTACTGATTTCAAGATACAAGAAGCACAGAAGGCCCCAAATAAGCTGAACCCAAATAGACCCACAGCAAGACATGTTATAATAAAAATGGCAAAAGTTAATGATAAAGAGAGGATCCTAAAGGCAGCAAGAGGAAAGCAAAATGTCACTTATAAGGGAACCCCCATAAGGCTATCAGCTGATTTCTCTACAGAAACTCTACAGGCCAGGAGGGAATAGCAAGAGATATTTAAAGCACTGAAAGGAAAAAATATGCAACCTAGAATACTCTATCCAGCAAGACTATCATTTAAAATAGAAGGGGAAATAAAATTTTTTTCCAACAAACAAAAGCTAAAAGAATACAGTAATATAAAACCTATTCTAAAAGAAATATTGAAAGGGCTTCTCTAAATCAAAAAAAAAAAAAAAAAAAAAAGAGAGAGAGAGGGAGAACTAGGACTGAGGAAACCACAATCAGAGAGCATTCACTCAAATAAGCCAGCATACAGATCTAATCACGACCATGTTTAAAACAAAACTAAAAAGAAAAAAGGAGACATCAAAATCATACAATGTGGGCAAGGGAAGTAATGAAATAAATAGATTCTTTTTTAATTTTCTTTTTTTCCTTAATTTTAGTATGGTAATGAAGTGTTTGAACATACAGTACTATCAGGCTAAAACACACAATGATAGGAAGGGGTTAACATACTTAAAAAATGGGCAACCACAAATCAAAACCACACATTACATTCACAAAAAATGAAAAGGAAAACATTTAAGCAGAAAATAATTGGAGACCATCCAACCAAAAAAAAGAGAGAACAATGGAGAATCATAGAATCAACAGGAAAACTAGGTTTAAAATGGCAATAAATAATCATTTATCAATTATCACCTTAAATGTCAATGGACTGAATGCTCCAATCAAAAGGCACAGAGCGGCAGATTGGATAAAAAAGCAAAAACCTTCAATCCGCTGCCTAGAAGAAACTAACCTTAGGACAAAGGACACATATAGATTGAAAGTGAGGGGGTGGGAAAAATATTTCATGCCAATGGACATGACAGGAAAGCAGGAGTTGCAATACTCATATCAGATAAAATAGATTTTAAAATGAAGGCCATAAAGAAGACAAAGAAGGACACTATTTAATGATTAAGGGATCCATTCAAGAAGAGGATATCACTATCGTCAACATATATGCCCCAAATATAGGAGCACACAGATACATACAGCAAATATTAACAGACATAAAGGGAGAAATTGATGGGAATACAATCATAGGAGGAGACTTTAACACCCCACTCACATCAATGGACAGATCCTCTAGAAAGAAAACCATTAAAGCAACAGAGATCCTAAAGGAAACAATAGAAAAGTTAGACTTAATTGATATCTTCAGGACACTACATCCAAAAAAAAATCATAACAAACATTCTTCTCAAGTGTGCATGGAACATTCTCAAGAATTGATCACATATTGGGGCACAAAGCTAACCTCAACAAATTTAGGAGCATAGAAATTATTTCAAGTATCTTCTCTGACCAAAATGGTATGAACCTAGAAATCAACCACAGTAAAAGAAATGAGAAAAAAACTATTACATGGAGACTAGACAACATGCTACTAAAAAACCAATAGGTCAATGAGGAAATCAAGAAGGAAATTAAAAAATACCTTGAGAGAAATAATAATGAAGGCACAACCACTCAAAAGATATGGGACGCCACAAACACAGTGCTCAGAGGGAACTATATAGCAGTACAGACCTTCCTCAAAAAAGAGGATCTCAAACTGACAACCCCCCACCTAAACGAATTAGAAAAAGAAAAACAAACAAATCCTAAAATCAGCAGAAGGAAGGAAATCATGAAGATCAAAGAGAAAATCAATAAAATAGAGATTCAAAAAATTATTGAAGAAATAAATAAAACCAAGAGGTGGTTCTTTGAAAAGGTAAACAAAATTGAGAAACCTCTGGCTAGACTCACCAAGAAGAGGAGAGAAAAAAACCAAATAAACATAATCTGAAATTAAAAAGGAGAAATCACAATGGATACTGCAGAAATACAAAAAACCATAAAAGAATACTATGAACAATTATATGCCAACAAATCTGACTATCTGGAAGAAATGGACAACTTTCTAGAATCTTACAATCTGCCAAAACTGAATCAAGAAGAAACAGACCAACTGAATAGACTGATCACTATAAATTAAACTGAATACATCATAAAAACACTCCCTACAAATAAAAGCCCAAGACTAGATGCCTTCATAGGCAAATTCTACCAAACATATAAAGAGGATCTGATGCCCCATTCTCTTTAAAATTTTTCAAAAGGTTGAGGAAGAAGGAACACTCCCAAAGACATTCTATGATGCCACCATCACCCTAATTCCAAAACCAGACAAAGATACCACCAAAAAAGAAAACTATAGGCCAATATCTTTGATGAATATAGATGCAAAAATTCTCAACAAAATTTTAGCCAACCGAATCCAACAACATATCAAAAAGATTGTACACCATGACCAGATGGGGATGATCCCAGGTACACAAGGATGGTTCAACATATGCAAATCAATCAACATCATACACCACATTAACAAAAAAAAGTCAAAAACCATATGATCATCTCAATCGATGCTGAAATAGCATTTGACAAAGTCCAACATCCCTTCATGATAAAAACTCTCGCTGAAGTGGGTATAGAGGGAACATTCCTGAACATAATCAAAGCCATTTATGACAAACCCACAGCAAATATAATGCTCAAAAGAGAAAAATTGAAAGCCTTCTCTTTCAAATCTGGAACAAACAGGGATGCCCATTCTCACCACTGCTATTCAACATAGTTTTGGAAGTCCTAGCCACAGCAATTAGACAAACAAAAGAAATAAAAAGCTACCAAATAGGAAGAGAAGAGATAAAAATGTCATTGTATGCAGACGACATGATACTATACCAGAAAACCCTAAGGACTCGACCCAAAAACTACTTGAACTGATCAACAAATTCAGCAAAATAGCAGGATATAAGATTAACATTCAGAAATCAGTTGCACTTCTGTATACTAACAATGAATTAGAAAAGGAATACAAAAATACAATACCTTTTAAAATTGAACCCCCCAAAAATCAAATACCTGGGAATACACCTGACCAAGGAGACGAAGGACTTACATACTGAGAATTATAAAACATTCATCAAGAAAATTAAAGATGTAAAGAAATGGAAAGCTATTCCATGCTCCTGGGTTGGAAAAGTTCATATCGTAAAAATGGCCATACTACCCAAAACAATGTAAAGATTTGATGCAATCCCTATCAACTTACCCATGACATTTTTCACAGAACTAGAACAAACCATCCAAAAATTTATAAGGAACCACCAAAAAACCAGAATTGCCAGAACAATCCTAAGAATTAAAAACCAAAGAGGAGGCATAACTCTCCCAGACTTCAAAAAATATTACAAAGCCACAGTCATCAAAACAGTGTGGTACTGGTATCAAAACAGACAGACTGACCAATGGAACAGAATAGAGAACCCAGAAATAATCCCAGACACCTATGGTCAATTAATCTTTGACAAAGGAGGCAAGAACATAAAATGGGAAAAAGAAAGTCTATTCAGTAAGAATTGCTGGGAAACCTGGACAGCTGCATGCATATCAATGAAATTAGAACACACCCTCAAACCATGCACCAAAATAAACTCAAAATGGCTGAAAGACTTAAATATAACACAAGACACCATCAAAGTCCTGGAAGAGAACATAGGCAACACGTTCTATGACATACATCTCATGAATATTTTCTCAGGTCATTCTCCCAAGGCAACAGAAATAAGAGCAAAAATAAAGCAATAGGATCTAATCAAACTGACAAGGTTTTGCACAGCAAAGGAAACCAAAAAGACAACTTACAGAATGGGAGAAAACAGTTTCAAATGAGGCAACTGACAAGGGCTTAATCTCTAGAATAGATAAGCAACTTATACAACTCAACAGCAAAAAAGCCAACAACCCAATGGAAAAATGGGCAAAAGACCTCAATAGACCATTCTCCAAGGAAGATATACAGATGGCCAACAAGCACATGAAACAATGCTCAACATCCCTGATTATTAGAGAAATGCAAATCAAAACTACCGTGAGATACCACTCACACCAGTTAGAATGGCCAACATTAATAAGTCCACAAATAAGAAATGCTGGAGGGGTTGTGGAGAAAAGGGAACCCTTCTGCACTGTTGGTGGGAAGGTGAGCTGGTACAACCACTATGGAGAACTGTATGGAGGTACCTTAGAAAACTATACATAGAACTACCATATGACCCAGCAATCCCACTCTTGGGCATATATCTGGACAAAACTTTCCTTAAAAAAGACATATGCACCTGAATGTTCATTGTCACACTATTCACAATAGCCAAGACATGGAAACAACTCCAACATCCATTGACAGATGATTGAATTAGGAAGATGTGGTCTGTATACACAATGGAATACTACTCAGCCATAAAAAGGACATAATGCCATTTGCAGCAACACGGATGGAACTAGAGACTCTCGTCCTGAGTGAAGTAACTTAGAAAGAGAAAGACAATTACCATATGATATCACTTATATCTGAAATCTAATATATAGCACAAACGAATCTTTCCACAGAAACGAAAATCATGGACTTAGAGAATAGACTTGTGGCTGCCCAGGTGGAGAGGGAGGGAGTGGGGTGGATTTGGAGCTTGGGGTTAAGGGATGCAAACTACTGCTCTTGGAATGGATCTACAATGAGATCCTACTGAGTAGCATTGAGAACTACATATAGATACCTACATCATGACATAACAATGGGAGGAAAAAGTATGTATACATGTATGCGTAACTTGGTGCCCATGCTATACATCAGGAAAAAAAAAGGATTTAGTAATTTAATAACAATAACTGCTTCTTCAAATCCATAAACATTTCATAATATAAAAAGCGCTAACTTCATACTGTTATTTTTCTAAATACTTTTTGAAATCATGAACATTACCATTCAGTATAAATTACTTATAGTTATGATTGAGCTTACATTGCTTACATTGTCACTAGAGGTAACAAATAAGTGTTAGGTTTGATGACTTATTTGAAAAAATAAGTGATGACATTTCTGTGTATCAAAATATTGAATCTGATTATAAAACTGCTGGCTCAAGTTTTCTTTTCAATAGTTATAACCTACTTTTAAAATATTTAATTCCTATTTTTATATTATTAACAAAATTAGGAAAATAAGACAACCCATCTAATACAGAAAAGTCAGTCAGGAGAGTGATGTGAGCAAGATGGCAAAATAGGAAGTCCCACAGCATATGGAGGTTCCCAGGCTAGGGGTCGAATCGGAGCTGTAGCCACTGGCCTATGCCAGAGCCACAGCAACATGGGATCCAAGCCCCATCTGTGACCCACACCACAGCTCATGGCAACACCAATCCTTAACCCACTGAGCAAGGCCAGGGAATGAACCTGGAATCTCATGGTTCCTATTCAGGTTCTTTAACCACTGTGCCACAATAGGAACTCACCAGAACTTGTTTTGACAAAAATATACCAATTTACCAATTATATACAAACATACATACATACTCACACACACACACACTCACTTTGGAGAAATTCAGAGTTCAATAAGAATTTTCAAAACCACACATGAGCACAAAACTGAGAACATCTGTATTGAAATTGTTAAGAGGCTCAATTTCACTCTACCTAACTCAGCTGCTACCCCAAGTTGAAGCAGCCTAATGCTGAGAGAGATTTTCTTAATGGGCAACTCCTCTCTTGGGAAGAAGGATGATGGAGGGAGAATGACAGCTAGCAAATGTCCCTGGTCTTTTGGTATGCTGCCCAAGGGGCTATTTTATGTCTCATTACTAAAGAAAATCATACAAATGTAAGAGAAGAAATTAAAAGAAGAAAAGAACAGGAGAGAACTACAAAAACCACCACCAGAAAACAAGTAACAAAATAACAATTAGTACATAACTATCAATAATCTCCTTTAGTGTCAATGGAGGAAATGCTGTAATCCAAAGATGTTGGGTAGCTGTTGATTTAAAAAAGACCCACCTATATGTTACTACAAGAGACACACTTCAGAGTAAAAAATATGCAAAGATGGAAAATGAGGGGATGTAAGAAAATATTTCATGCAAAAGGAAACTATAACAAAGCTGGGATAGCAACACTCATATCAGACAAAGCAGACTCAAAGTCTGTAACAAAGGATGAAAGGACACTATATAATGATAAAGGGATCAAAGAAAGAATAATATATAACATTCTTTAACATAAAACACACCACTAAAAGGAATTAGAGGAGAAAAATGAACAAAACCCAAAGTCAGCAAAAGGGAGAATAACAAAGATCAGAGAGGAAATAAATAAAACAGAGACAAAAATAGTAAAGATCAATGATACCAAGAGGTATTTTTTTATAGAATAAACAAAACTGATAGTCCTTTATCCAAGCTAATTAAGAAAAATAGAGGGGATCCAAATAAACAAAACAAGGAATGAAAAATGAGAAATAATAACTGATAGCACAGAGACATAAAATATCAAAAAGTACTACAGTCGTATGCCAAAAAGTTGGATAATCTCAAAGAAGTGGATAAATTACTAGAAACATATTCTATTCCATACTGAATCAACAAGGAATAATCTGAACAGACTGGTCATTAATAATAAAACTGAATCAGTAATTCAAAAATTCCCAGCACGCAAAAGTCCAGGTTGCTTTTCTATACACTAACAGAAAACTATTAAAATAATAAAGCAAGAAATCAATCCCATTTACAATCATATTAAAAAAAAAACTGCCTTATAATAACCTTAACTAAGGAGGCAAAGTACTTCTACTGTGAAAACTACAAAATGCTGATGAAGGAAATATTTGATACCAAGAAATGGAAAGACCTCTTGTGTACATATATGAGAAGATTTAGTATGCTATCCATTTCAATCTACAGAAGTAATTCAATCCCTACTAAAAGAAACCTATTTTTCACAAGAACTGGAACAAATAATTCTAAAATTTATATGGAACTGAAAGACTCCAAAAGCCAAAGCAATCTTGAGTAAAAAAGAAAAAGTTGAAGGTACCAGCTCCCTGAGCTCAGACTATAGTATAAAATTATAATAATCAAAACAGTATGGTGGGAGGCCAGGCTGCTGCTGCAAGAAAAGACTATGTCTACAACTGGAGGCAAGAAAGTGAAAATGGCCACCATATCATGCAAGGAATGTGACCAACAGCCCACATGAATAATGCTGCAGTGAACATGGTGTACAAATACCTGTTCGAGTGCCTGCTTTCATCTCTTCTGAGTACATACCAAGAAGTGGATCTGCTAGTTCATGGTGAATTTGGATATTTTGGGGTCCCTGAGATTCCATATGAATTTTAAGGTATTGGAGAGATGGGATCAAGATGGTGGAATAGAAGGACTGGAGCTCAAATACTCTCATAAAAAAAATTACAACCAAGTGTGGAACAACCTTCAACCAAATGGACTGGAAACTTTCTAAAACATATCTTACTCCAGAAAACAAATAGGATTCCATGCCAAGAGGTAGGAGTAATTATGTGATATAAGCAACACAATACCTCCTTGGTGGGAAGCCCACAGACTAGAAAGTAACTGTATCACAGAGACTCACCTACAGAAGTGAGAGGTCTGAGTCCCACATCAAGTCCGGACACTTGGGGATCTGGCGTTGGGAGAAAGAGCCCCCCAGAGCATCTGGCAGTGAAGGTCAGTGGGACTTGTGTGCAGGAGCTCCACAGGACTGTGGGAAATGGAGACCCCATTCTTGAAAGGAACACACAGACTTTCATGTGAACTGGGTACCAGGACAAAGCAAAGTCTCCATAGGAATTTGGGTCATACCTGACTGCAGTTCTTGGAGGATCTCCTGGGAAAACACAGGGTGACTGTGGCTCATTGTGGGAGAAGGACATTGGAGGCAAAGCTCTTGGGAATATTCTTCAGTGTGTGTTTCTCTGGAGGTGGCCATTTTGAAAAAATCTGGCCCCACCCATTAGCACTGAGAAGCCCAGGCAAAACAACAATCCAGGTGGGATCATAGCCCCACCCATCAGTAAACAGGCTGCCTAAAGAATCCCCCCACCCCAGACACACAGCCACCTGTAATCTCGCCTAGAGACAAAGCCCCACCCACCAGAGGGATAGGAATCAGCTCCACCTACCAGTGGGCAGGAACCAGTCCCTCCCATTAGGAAGCCTACAACAAGCCTTGGAATCAACTTTAACCACAAGGGGGGCAGACATGAGAAGTAAGAGAGGCTACAATTCTATTGTCTGCAAAAAGGACATCACACCAAAAACCTACAAAAATGAAAAAGCAGAGAACTATAACTCAGATAAGGGAGCAAGAAAAAACCCCTGAGAAACATCTAAGTGATCTTGAGATTATCAGCCTACATAAAAAGACTTTAGACTGATGATGCTGAAGATTATGAAAGACATTGGAAATAAACTGGAGGCAAAGATTGATAATTTACATCAAACACTGAGCAAAGAAATACACAATCTAAAGCATAAGTAAGCAGAGATGCAAAATACAATAACTGAAATAAAAAATTCACTAGAAGCAAACAATAGCAGAATATAGGGGACAGAACAATGAATAAGTGAGGTGGAGGGCAGACTAGTGGAAATAACTGATTTAAAACAGAAAAGAGAAACAACATTGAAAAGAAATGGAGTGAGTCTCAGAGATCTCTGGCACAATGTTAAACACAACAACATCCATATTATAGGGGTGCCAGAAAGAAAAGAGAGAGAGAAAGGGAAAGAAAAATATTCGAAGAGCTAATAGCTGAAAACTTCCCTAACATGGGAAAGGAACCATTCACTCAAATCCAGGAAGCACAAAGGGTACCATATAAAATAAACCCAAGGAGGGACACCCAAAGACACATATTAATCAAACTGAACAAAATTAAAGACAAAGAGAAAATATTGAAAGCAGCTAGGGAAAAAAAGAAGTAACATACAAAGGAAACCTGACAAGGCTATTATCATATTTTTCAGCAGAAACTCTGCAGGCCAGAAGGGAGTGGCATGATAAATTTAATGTGATGAAAGGAAAAAAAAAAAAAACTCCAACCAAGATTACTTTACCCAGGAAGGCTTTCATTCAGATCTTAAGGAGAAATCAAAAGGTTTACAAAAAGCAAAAGTTAAGAGAATTCAGCAGCACTAAAACAGCTTTAAAACAAATATTAAAGGAACTTCTCTAGGCAGAAAATAAAAGGTCACAACAAGAAACGAAAATACTACAATTGACAAGGATCACTAGAAAAGGCATGTATACAGTAAATGTAGGAAATCATCCATGCATAAATACACTGGCAAAATCAGAATTCGTGAGAAGAGGAGGATACAAATGCAGGACACTGGAGATGCACTTGCAATTAAGAGACCAATAATTTAAAATAACCATATATATATAGACTCCTGTATGAAAACATCAAGGTAACTGCAAGCCAAAAATCTACAATTGATACACATACAAATAAGAAAAATAATCAACTAAAATACAACACTGAAGATAGTCATCAAATCACAAGAGGAGAGAACAAGAGAAGGGAAGAAAAAAGAGCAATGAAAACAAATCCAAGACAGTTAATAAAATGGTAATAAGAACATACATACCAATAATTACCTTAAATGTAAATGGACTAAATGCCCCAACCAAAAGACCTGGACTGGCTGAATGGATACAAAAACAAGACCCACATATATGCTGTCTTCAAGAGACCCACTTCATTTCTAAGGACACATACAAATTTAAAGTGAGAAAATGAAATAAAATATTCCATGCATATGAGAATCAAAAGAAACCTGGCATAGTAATACTCATATCAGACAAAAGAGATCTTAAGATGAAGAATAGTTTAAGGAGACAAGGAAGGACATTACATAATTATCAAAGGATCAATCTAATAAGATGTAACAATTTTAAATATTTATGTACCCAACATAGGATCACCTCATTATGTAAAGCACCTGCTAAAAACCTTAAAAGGAGAAAATGACAATAACACAATAATAGTGGGGGGCTTTAACACCTCACATAAAGCAATGGACAGCATCCAGACAGAAAATCAATAAGGAGATACAAGCCCTAAATTAAGCATTAGACCAGATGGACTTAAGAGATATTTATAGGACATTCCATCCAAAAACAGCAGAATACACATTCTTCTCAAGTGAACATGGAACATTATCTAGGACTGAGCACATTGTGGGCTAAAAATCAAGCCTTGGAAACTTTAAGAAATTTGAAATGAGACAGAAGGACAAAGACAATAACATATGATATCACTTATAACTGGAATCTATATCCAGCACAAATGAACATCTCTACAGAAAAGAAAATCATGGACTTGGAAAATAGACTTGTGGCTGCCTGATGCGAGAAGGAGGGAGTGGGAGGGATTGGAAGCTTGGGGTTATCAGACACAACTTAGAATAGATTTACAAGGAGATCCTGCTGAGTAGCATTGAGAACTGTGTCTAGATACTCATATTGCAATAGAACAAAGGGTGGGGGGAAAAATGTATACATGTAAGGATAACTTGATCCCCTTGCTGTACAGTGAGAAAAATAAAATAAAAAAATAAAATAAGATAAAAATAAAAAGATCCAGTCAAACATCAAAAAAAAAATTGAAATCATATCAAATATCTTCTTTGACCACAAAAATATACAACTGGAAATCAACAACTTGAAAAACACTACAAAAACACAAACACATGGAGACTAAACAACATGATACTAAAGAACAAATGGACCAATGAAGAAATGAAAGAGGAAATTAAAAAATACCTAGAAGCAAATGAAAACAAGGATACAACACTCCAAAACCTGTGGGATGCAGCAAAAGCAGTTATAAGAGAGAAGTTTATAGCAATACAAGCCTACCTCACAAAACAAGAAAAAGCACAAATAAACAACCTAACTTTACATCTAAAGCAGCTAGAGAGAGAAGAGACCTAAAGTTAGCAGAAGGAAAGAAATCATAAAAGTCAGAGCAGAAATCAATGAAATAGAAACGAAGAAAACCATAGAAAAAGATCAATGAAACTTAAAGCTGGTTCTTTGGAAAGATCAACAAAATTGATAAACCCTTAGCCAGACTTAGCCAGAAAAAAAGAGAGAGGACTCAAATCAATAAAATTAGAAATGAAAAAGGAGAAGTTACAAAGGATATCACAGAAATACAAAGAATCACATGAGACCACTACATGCAACTATATCCCAATAAATCAGACAGCCTAGAAGAAATGGACAAATTCTTAGAAAAGTAAAATCTTCCAAGACTAAACCAAGATGAAATAGAAAAGATGAATGGACCAATCACAAGCACTGAAATTGAAACTGTGATTAAAAACACTGACAACAAATAAAACTCCAAGACCAGATGGCTTCACAGGCAAACCATATGGAACATTTAGAAAAGAGCTAATACCTATCCTTCTGAAACTATTCCAAAAAATTGCAGAGGAAGGAACCCTCCCAAACTCATTCTATGAGGCCACCATCACCCAGATACCAACACCAGACAAAGACACCAAAAAAAAAAGTAAGAAAAAGAAAAAGGAAATTACAGGCCAATTTCACTGATGAACATAGCTGCAAAATTCCTCAACAAAATATTAGCAAACTGAATCCAACAATACATTAAAAGGATTGTACATGACAATAAAGTGGGATTTATGCCAGGGATCCATGTATTCTTCAATATCCTCAAATCAGTCATTATGATACACCACCTTAACACACTGAAGAATAAAAACCATATGATCCTCTCAACAGACGCGGAAAAAGCCTTTGACAAAATCCAACACCCATTTCTCATAAAAACCTTTCAGAAAGTGGCCATAGAAGGAACCTACCTCAACAAAATAAAAGCCATATATGACAAACCCACAGCTAACACCATTCTCAATGGCGAAAAGCAGAACAAATTCCCACTGAGATCAGGAACAAGACAAGGGTATCCACTCTCACCACTACTACTCAACATAGTTTTGGAAGTCCTAGCCATGGCGATCAGAGAAGTACAAGAAATAAAAGGAATCCAAGTAGGACAGGAAGAAGTAAAACTATCACTATTTGCAGAAGACATGATACTATACCTAGAAAATCCTAGAGATGCTACCAGAAAACTGTTAGAGCTCATCAATGAATGTGGCAATGTTGCAGGATACAAAATCAATACACAGAAATTGACTGCATTTCTATATACTAACAACAAAAGATCAGAAAAAGAAATTAGGGAAACGATCTCATTTCCCATCACATCAAAAAGAATAAAATACTTAGGAATAAACCTCCCTAAAGAGACAAAAGACCTGTACTCTGGAAACTATAAGTCGTCGATGAAAGAAATCAAAGATGACAGAAGGAGATGGAAAGACATACCATGCTCTTGGATTGCAAGAATCAATATTTTCAAAATGACTGTACTACCCAAGGCAATCTATAGATTCAGTGTGATTCCTATCAAATCACTAAGGACATTTTTCACAGAACTAGAAGAAAACATCTTGAAGTTTGTTTAGAAGCACAAAAGACCCAGAATAGTCAAAGACATCCTGAAAAAGAAAAATGGAGCTGGAGGAATCAGGCTCTCTGGCTTCAGACTATCCTACAAAGCTAGAGTCATCAGAACTGTATGGTCCGGGCACAAAGACAGAAATGTAGATCAGTGGAACCGGATAGAAAGCCCAGAATTAAACCCATGCACCTACAGTCAAGTCATCTATGACAAAGGAGGCAAGAATATATTGATGAGAAAAGACACTCCCTTCAATAAGCGGTGCTGGGAAAACTGGACAGCCACATGTAAAAGAATGGAATTAGAACACTTCCTAACACCATACACAAAAATAAACTCAAAATGGATTGAAGACCTAGATATAAGACCAGGCACTATCAAACTCTTAGAGGAAAACATAGGCCTAACACTCTCTGACATAAACCACAGCAATATCTTCTCAGATCCACCTCCTAGAGTAACGACAATAAAAACAAAAATAAACGAATGGGACTTAATTAAACTGAAAATATCCACACAGCAAAGGGAACACTAAACAATCATACAAACAAAAAAGACAACCCTCAGAATGGGAGAAAATATTTTCAAACGAACCGACTGACAAAGGATTTATCTCCAAAGTTTATAAACACCTCCTGCAGCTCAATACCAAAAACCAAACAGCCCCATCAAGAAATGGGCAGAAGATCTAAACAGACAATTCTCCAAAGAAGACCCACAGATGGCCAAAAAACACATGAAAAAATGTTCAACATCACTCGTTATTAGAGAAATGCAAATCAACACCACTATGTGGGACCACCTTATATCAGCCAGAATGATCATCATCAAAAATCTACAAACCATAAGTGCTAGAGAAGTTGTAGAGAAAAGGGAATCCTCATACACTGTTGGTGTGATGTAAATTGGTGCAACCACTGTGGAAAACAGTAAGTAGATTCCTCAGAAAACTAAAAATCGGATTACATTTGATCCAGCAATCTCACTCCTAGGCATCTATCCAGAGAAAACCACGACTCAAAAAGACACATGTACTCCAGTGTTCATTGCAGCACTCTTTACAATAGCTAAGACATGGAAACAACCTAAATGTCTATCAACAGAGGAGTGGATAAAGGAGATTTGGTTCATATACACAATGAAATATTACTCAGCCTTCAAGAGGAAAGAAGTAACTGCATTTGCAGCAACATGGATGGACCTAGAAATTATCATGCTAAGTGAAGTCAGTCAGACAGCGAGACACCAACATCATGTGCTGTCACTTAATGTTGAATCTAAAAAAAGAGTGAACTTCTTTGCAGAAGAAATACTGATTCACAGACTTTGAGAAACTTATGTTTCTCAGGTTGGGAGGGGATGTTTACTGTGGGTTCGGGGTGGAAATGCTATAAAATTAGGTTGTGATGATCACTGTACAAGTATAAAAGCAATAAAATTCATTTTGTAATTAAACAAAAACAGTATGGCTTTGTCAAAAAACAGCCATTTAGATCAATGGAACAAAATAGAAAGCCCAGGAGTAACCACGCGCTTGTCTTAATTAATTCATGTCAAAGGAGGCAAAAATATAAAATGGGGAAAAACAGTCCATTAAATAAGTGCTTCTGGAAAACCTTGACCACTACATGTAAAAGAAAAATACATAATGCATTTCTTCTCATCACATACAAAAATAAACTCAAAATGGTTTTAAACATAAATATAAGACGTAAATCTATTAAACTCTGTAAAAGGACACAGGCAGAACATTCTTTAACATAATTTGGCAAAATTTTTTTTGATAAATCTCTCAGGCAAAGGAAATAAAAGCAAAAATAATCAAATGGAATCCAATTATACTTAAAAGCTTTTATACCGCAAAGGAAACCATTGACAAAATAAAATAGAACTAATGAGTCAGGAAAATATTTATAAATTTTATAACCAATAAGGAGTTAATATCCAAAATATATTAGCCACTCATACAACTCAATATCAAAAAACAAACAACCTGATTAAGAAATGAGTAGAAGAACTAATAGATATTTTTCCAAAGACAATATACAGGTGGCCAATGGGCACATGAAAAAATGCCCAAATGCCACTAATCAATCGGGAAATGCAAGTCAAACCAAAATGAGTTAATCACCTACTATCTGTAGGTATAATTATCATCAAAATATCTACAACTAACACTTCAGCAAGCATATGGAGAAAAGGAGCCCTCCAACACTGTTGCTGAAAATGTAAACTCACAAAGAAAGCCATTATGGAATACAGTATGAAAGTTTCTCAGGAAAAAAAACTACTATATGATCCAGCAATTCAACTCCTGTATGTATATCCAAAAAAAACATAAACCTCTATTCAAAAAGATATATGCTGTACAATGTTCATATCAACATATTTAAAATAATCAACATATGGAAGCAACTGTATGTTGCTAAGTGTTCTTCAATAGATGAATGGATTAGGTGTGATACATGTACAGTGGAAAATCTCACTGCCATAAAATAATGCAATTTTGTCACTTGGAACAACATAAGTGAACTTGGAGGGTATTATACTTCAAGAAAGAAAAACAAATACTGTATAATGTCACTTATATGCAGGATCTAAAATAAAACATCGTGAATACAAAAAAACAGAAACGGACTCACAGAGAACAAACTAGTGGTTATAAGGGGGAGAGGGATGAGGAAGGGCAAGATGAGGTAGGGATTTAGAGATATAAACTATTAGTTGTAAAATAAATAAGATATAATAATATATTGTGCAGTACCAATATGTAGCCAATAATCTATAATAAATTAAGTGGAATACAATTCATAAAAACATATTGACTCCCTAAGCTGTATACCTGAAACAAATATAATATTGTAAATTAACTATACTTTTATAAAATGTTAAAGAAAGTATAAAACTCACTGGTAAGGGTAAATATATAGGCTAATACAAAATACTGTTACGTTATAATGGTGCCATGTCAGTCACTTTTTAGTTATTTGCACATCACTATTTAGTACAAATTTAAAAGAAGAAAGTATTAAGAATAACTGGAAAGTAGAAAATATGTTAATAGTATATAATACATAAAGATTTAAATTATGACATAAATAACAAATTGATGGGAGGGGAGAAGTAAAAGTGTAGATTTTTGATGTGATTGAAGTTATTGTATTACCAGCTTTTAAACAGTCTGTTATAACTAAGCCTCATACTATCCACAAAGAAAATACCTATAGAAATTTACACATAGAAAAAAGAAAAAGAAAGTGAGGTATATCCACAAAAGAATATTAAGGAAACACACAACGAGAAAGCAGGAAGAATGGAAAAGAGGAACAAAATAGGTACCAGACAGACAGAGAACAATGAAAAGAATGTTGGCAGTAAGTTTCTACTTATTAATATTTACTTGAAGCTTAAGTGGATTAAATACTCCAATAAAAAGACAGTGGTTGAATGTATATAATAATGAAAACAAACAATATGCTTCTACCAGAGACTCACTTTAGATTTAAAAACACACATAGGCTGAAATAAAGAATGGAAAACGATAGACAAATGGTAACCAAAAGAGAGCTGAGATGCTATATTTTTATCAGACGAACAGACTTTAAGTCAAAAATTGCCTCAAAAGACAAAAAAGATCATTACATACTGATTAAAAGTTCAATTTGACAGAAAGATATAACAATTATAAATATATATATATATATATTATATATATATATATACACACACACACTGATCATCAGAACACCTAAACAAATATAGCAACATTGATGGAATTGAAGGCAGAGATAGAAATATAATAATAGTAGGGAACTTCAATATCCCACTTTCCAAGAGGGATAGATCACTCAGAAAGTCAATAAGGAAACAGTGGAGTTGAAAGACACTATAGACCAAGTGAACCTAACAGACATATACAGAGCATTCTATCCAACAGAGCAGAATATACCTTCTTCTCCACAGCACGTGGAGTATTCTCCTCACATGTTCGCTTACAAAACACATCTTAACAAATTTAAGAAGGATGAAATCATACCATGTATCCTTTCTGACCACAATGAAATGCGACTATAAATAAACAGAAGAAAAACTGAAAAAAATCACAAAATTATGGATATTTAAAAACACACTGGAACAACCAATGCATCAAAGAAGGAATCAAAAGGGAAATTAGAAAATATCTTGAGGCCAATGAAAGGAAAACACAAGATACCAAAATTTATGGAGAGCTGAAAAAGTAGTACTAAAAGTAAAGATTATAGAAATAAATGCTTACATTAAATATCTCAATTAAGCCATCTAGTTCCTAGAACTTTTAGGAACTAGAAAAAGAATAAACTAACACCAAGTGTTTGCAGAAGAAAGGAAATAAAAAATGAAAGAAGAAATAATAAAACTTGAAAAGCAACAGAGTAAAAATCTACAAACCTGAGCTGTTTTTTTGAAAATATAAACAAATTTGCAAATCCTTAGATAAACAAAAAAGAGAAGACTCAAATAAAATTACAAATGAGAGAAGAGGCATTACAACTGATGCCATATAAATAAAAAAGTATCTTAAGAATCATTGTGGACATTTTACCCAACAAACTAAATAACCTAGAAGAAACGGATACATTCCTGGGATCATACAATCTACTAAGACAAAATCGTAAAGAAGTAAAAAACTAAACAGATCTATAACTAGGATGGAGATTGAGGCAATTATCACAAACTTCCCTACAAAGGAAAGCCCAGGAGCAGACGGCTTCAATGGTAAATTCTACAAAGATTTTAAAGAAGAATTAAAGGTAATTGGGAAAAAATTAAAAAGACAAGATACTTACAAACTTATTTGATGAGATCAGCACTGACTAGATAAGAAAGCCAAAGATACTATAAGAAAAAAATAAACAAGCAAAATGACCTCTACAAACCAATATCACTGATGATTATAGAGGCAAATATCCTCAATAGAATACTGGAAAACCACATTCACAACACACTAGGACTGTGCCATGACCAACTGGGACTTGTTGCAATGGGTCAGCATATTTTAATTAATGAAGAAATGACATTAAAGGAATGAAAATAAAAATCACGTGATTTTCTCAATAAATGCAGAAAAAACATTTTACATAATCCAACAACTGTCATTATAAAAACTCTTAACAAACTAGTTAAAAAAGCAATGTGCTTTAAAATAATAAAGGCCATGCATGATAATCCCACAACTAAAATCTCACTCAGCAGTGAAAAACTGAAAGCATTTTTTCCAAGATTGGAAACAGAGAAATGCAGATACCCATTCTTGGCATTTATATTCAATACAACACTGGAAGTCTTAGCCAGAGAAATTGGGCAAGAAAGACAAATTTTAAAAATAAAAAACATTTAAATTAGAAAGGAAAATGTAAAATTACCTTTTTGCAGACTGATCATATATGTAGACAACCCTAAAGTTTCCACCAAAAAATAGAACTAGGTATCCAGGTTTGAGACCTATTGCTTTGAACTACTGACCTTGAAAATTCGCAGAAAGGCTGAGGAGAGGAACCACTGCTTCCAAAGATGTTGAACTATTTTTGTATCCCATGAATGAATCCTGCTTGAGCTTAGCTGTTCCTGTGTGATCTCTGGTCTCCTGAGACGGATGCTGTCTTCTCTTCCCCCATCACCTTTCCCAAGCATTACATGTGCTGCAAAATAAACATGATTAGAAGGACTGAGGGCTTTCTTCATGATTATGATCCAGTCACCTGTTGCAGTGACAAATAAATTATCTATTTTATATAGGCCTGATCTGATTAATAAATCATTACCAAACTTAAGCATGTTAAGTACAAAGTGGATAAATATTGAAAAAACTTGATTTTGCACCAGACATCTGAGTGTATTTTCTTGGGTATATTGTTGTCTTACATTATAATGACTAAGAAATTGAATGAATTTATTTATTTATTTGTGCAGCATATGGAGGTTCCCAGGGTAGGGGTTGAATTGGAGCTGTATCTGCTAGCCTATGCCAGAGCCACAGCAATGCTGGATCCAAGCTGTGTCTATGACCTACACCACAGCTCACAGCAACGCCAGATCTTTAACCCACTGAGCAAGGCCAGGAATCATACCCACGTCCTCAGGAATACTAGTCGAGTTTGCTAACCACTGAGGAACAATAGGAACTCAAAATACACTATTTATATTAACATAATTTCAATTCAGTACTTTGAGAGAGGGTTTTAGCTTCCTAAGTATTTAACCAAACAAGGACCACTGAAACTCATCCTACCAGTAAGATGACTCATTGTTATTATTCTTTATGATCCACACACTTGTCTACATCAATCCACAATGAAGTCACTCAACAAACTTCCATAGGCTGGTGGACTATGCCATCGCCACACATTGAACAATGTGTAATATCATTATTAGGTTATTACAATGATCTTATTTTAAAAAGCGAATAGAAATTTTGAAATGTCTTTTGCACAACTGTGTGGATGTTTCTTATGTTTCCAGAAAAACAGTATTTTGTGTTTCAGAAAATCAAACTCTTAGCCACTATATAATGCAGTTTATAGTTCAGGGCTGTTCTCTGGGGTCTGATTGCCTGAAAGAAGTTTTGTTGATGCCTAACAAAACTACAAATGAAGCATTTATCTTCATACCTAGCAACCCCACTTCTAAGAATCTACATTAAATATAAGACTCAAGCAACAAGAAAATACATATATACTCATGGTTATTTGTTTCAGCAGTGTTCATAATTACAAAACATTGGGAACAGTCTAGATACTCACAGGAGAATGTTGAATAAGTGATAATCACAGAAAGAAGTACTACATAAATGTTCTTTGTGAAATGACTCTAAGGTGATTTTTGTGATACATGCTTAAATGAAAAAAGCAAATTGCAAAAGAATATCCTTCCCTTCTTGCAAAAAGTGAGGGGATAAAAGAAAATATATTTATATTATTTAAGCAAAATAAATGCAGAAAGGAGAAAATAGAAGTCATGAATTCAGTAAGGTTGCAGAATTGCAGAATACAAGATCTACACACAAATGTTGGTTTTACTTCTAATATTAAAAAGCTATCCAAAAAGGAAATTGTGTAAACAATCTCATTTATAATGGCATTACAAAGAATAAAATACTTAGGATTAAACTTAACCAAGGAGGTGAAAAACTGGCACACTGGAAACTACAAAATATCAATAAATAAAATGAAAGGAGACACAAATAAATGGAAAGCCATCCTGCGTTCAAGTATTGAAAGACTTAATATTAAAATGTCTACCACTCAAAGCCCAATCTATAAATTAAGTGTAATCACTAGAAAAATTCCAATGAGGTTTTTTAACATTAATTTTGAAGATTGTAAAATTCATACGGAACCATATTAGACCCTGAGTAACCTAAGCAATCTTGAGAACAAACAAAGCTGGAGGCATCACACTTCTTGATTTAAAAATGTTTCACAAAGCAATAGTAATTAAAATAGTATAATACTTGCATAAAAACAGATATATGAACTGATAAAATAGAATAGCCTTTTAAAACATATTTTAAAATATGTATATTCCTTCTTCATTATTTGAAATAATTTGATTTTACTTTCACCACTGTATTTCTTTTTAAACATATTAAGGAAACATGTTGCTATAATCTTTTATGTGTGAATTTAACTACTTAGTTTCTGTTGGACAAGATTTAACCTAAAGTATGTAATCTTGAGGAAATTAATGGTAAACTATTTTATTTTAATTCAGAACATATCAAAGAATGGCTATTTCCTTTTAAAATAATTTTATAGTGTGATGAAGTTTTAAAGTTATTGAAATATGATTTTTAAAGTAAAAGATCACCACATTGATAAAATTCTAGTGAAGGTACAATGCAAAATAGTTACAGTAAAGTTAACACCCAGATTTAAAATAATTGGAAGAACATGTCATCAGGTTATTTTAGGTTTTTCCCTTATGGTATTCACAATTGCATTTTATGTGGTAAACTTTTTACATTATTGAGAAGTCATGTAACTCAGAGACAGACTTAAGGTTGTACTTCTGTGACATCCCAAAAAAGAATGTTACAAAATGGAAGATGGAGTCTACTCCAAAACTCCTGCAAAAGAGAAAAGGTGTAATTACCTTTTACAGCTTTTCATCTTTTAACCAAAGATGAAACTTTTATCCCAAATGCAAATTACATTTTTCTTAGAAAGCAATGTTTTAATCAGTTTAAGCTATCATAACACAATACCATTTATTAGGTGGCTTAAACGGCAGAAATTAATTTTCTTAGAGACCTTGAGGCTAGAAGCCCAAGATTAGTGTGTCAGCGTCATCAAGTTCTCTTGAGAGCTCCCTACCTGACCTCCAGATGGCCACCTTCTCACTATGTTCTCACCTGGCAAAGAGCAGGTGTGAGTGCTCTGGTATCTCTTCTTTTAATGAAACTAATCCTATCTTCATTATCTCATCTGAACTCAATTATTGCTCCAAATGTGATAACAATGGCAGGTTAGGGCTCCAATATATCAATATATGCATTGGCAGGGGACACAATTCAGTCCATAGCATCAGACAACACTTTCAAAATATAGTGGTTAAACCAAACATGAGGAGATACGTGCCTGGTTCGACAAGGCACACAGTCAATGAATATCCTAAATCTCATCTATCCACATTTTAAATAAAGGAAATATCTCAAATCTGGTGTCAGATGTAGGTTACTGATGATTTATTGACTGCAGTTTGATACTGAGTGGATAAATTACTCTTACATCAAAAACTGTCAGTTATTCTAATCTTAATTTATGACCCCTTTGAGATCTTATGTAATCTCAAAATTGCAAATTCCTCATAACACAAAATCAATTTAAATATCCATTCAAAGAGATTTAAATTTTATTTAACATATTGTGTTTGATATATAAAGGAAATTATGCTTTAGAAAGCAGTTATCAAAATCCCTGTTTTGTTTTTTTTTTTTTTAATCTGAGGCCATAATTGCTCAGTGTTAACCTGGTGATTTTGCAAAATTAATGAGCATTGCATGCAAATTACTTTATTATCCTATTGTTTCATGAGAAGGACAACCGCTTTATATTTCTCAGTTGAGAAGATACTTTTGGATTTTCTGGTAGAAAAATTTTGCTTTTTGACTTCATACATTGCTTGATTCCTTGAGTTCTGTATTACTATCATAATACCAGAATTGTGGTCAACAGACTGTTTTGGGGGTTACACTCTAAACTATTAGAAAGAATCCAAGATAAGAGAAACTTAAGAAACCTCAGTTACACATTGTGTCTGCTCAGTTTGAAATGACATTTTCTGCTCCTCTTGTCCTTATACACTCAATGATTAAGAGCATGGTCTTTGTCTGCAAGCATACCAAATACACGCAAATCCTAATGTCTCCACTAGGTTTGATTCACAGCAAGTTGTATAAACTTGCTCTGTCTTCTTATCCATAAAATAGGGATAATAATTGAACCTAAAATATGGGGCTGTTAGAAAGATTAAATGATTTGATATTTGGAAGTGCTTAGCATAGCACCTAGACCATGGTAAAAGTTATGTACTTCTTGAATAAATAACTGGCATTTTGCCCAGTCCATGTTCTTTCATCCCCTGTTGGGTCTGCCTGGTTCCTCAGAACATTCAAGGGCTGCTTCTCACTTGAACATGTCAAAATTGTGTAAATATCATGACAAAACAAACTAAAATACTTTAGAGAAAGACATGAAAAGGGAAAGAATTTAAAAACCACAGAAAGGAAATGACAGAACTAAGAAAGAATTATAAATAAGAGAAAAATACTAGAAATTGAAGTTAAATTAAGGACTATACAAGGGAACAGACACATAAAGCTCTAATCACAGAAACTGAAGACAATAAAAAGGAGATTTTTAAATTCAAAGAAAGCTGTAAAATAATTTGATAAAAAGGACTTTGATTGGAATATAAAGAGCCATAATAGAAATAAATGGAGTCTTGGGGAAAAGAACAAATTTTAAACTGTAATTTAACACAATTGTTAAGAGTATAGGAATTTTTTTTAAATGATGTCTTCTAAGAGCACACCCTGTGCTTGGAAATATTAAGCCAGAATTATGAGCATCAAAATGTACTATGGTACAAATACTTAGCTTTAAAAGCATATAAAAATATAATCCCTTTCTAGGCATGTAGGCAAATGTGGTGCATGTCTTAAAAAGAAAAAAAAAATTGGATCCCATCAGACTTTTAGACAATAACACTTCATACAAGAGCTAAGAATTTTATGTCTAGGATAAACTGTCTTCAAGTATAAAGGGAAGAGTAAAACTGCTTTCAACATGCAAGAACTCAGAGAAATAGTTTACTAGAGAATGAGCTTTATGCATGGAAAGATTATGAGGACATCAATAGATGGACTGAGAGTGAACATTTTAAAAGAGGGCTCAGGGAGCAAGTACAGAATGGGTTGCCTTCTCTGACAGTGCAGACCCCGTACCACCTTCACAGCTAGAGGTGAGATGGTGTTCAAATACACACAAAAGTTGCTTGTTTTCAGGAATCATAATGGATTGTGTTGGTCTAAGTATTACTATTTTTGAAAATGATGTGGCACACCTTAAACTTACACAATGTTTTATATAACTGGGAAAATGTATTGTTATTCTGAAATGACTTTGTGGATATTGTGAATTATAGCAAATGAGTGGTTATGAGTTATTCTAAATTTCCTATTCTCTGTGTTAGTGAGAATTAGGATTACTGAGGAATAGAGGAGGCACAATGTAATATATATACAAGTATAAGATTATGTTAAAATTATGTAGTTTTTATTTTGAATTGGGAAAAATCAGTGTCAATCCACAAGACACCCATCTTTTAAAGTGTGTGGATTTTCTAGTTCTCTCCACTATAAAAGCCTGGGAATGATAAACAACCCAGTTGCAATGAGCATCCTTAGACCCAAATTAACTGCATACAGGCAAAACAAATGTGGTGAGAATAGATATCTTCTCCTATATTATAGCTGACAAATGACAAAAATGATAGAATATCATCATTGTCCAGCCCCCAATGAATTAATGGGTCTACATACTGAACATCAACAGTTCCAAACATGTGACTTCTGGTGAGAGAACACAGTTCTACCTATGCTGTACCAAAGGCATTAAAAATCCCAGTCAATTCAGCCTCTGCACACAGCACAAACTGTAGAAAATACAGATGGCAGACAATCATGTTGAGACGCAATCAACAGAGAAAGGCACACACACACACACCAGAAACACACACATCACACACACTTGAGGAAAATCTGCAAATGAGATAGCTTCCATTCTTCAACATATGAATTGCAAAGGTGTATAAATTGATGCTCTACAGACTCACAGACATAAAGAACAAACTGGTGGTTTCCAGTGGGAGAGTGAAGTGGGAGAGCAATATAGAGGTGGGGGAAAGATGAGTCATTATGGGATTGTATGAAATAACATATGTTAAAATTCTGAAAATTGTAAAAAACCTATAGAATTCAAGAATCATTCTTTCATTTAAAATAAATTGATATTTTAAAGACATTCCTTTAATGGGCAAGATTACATTATACTGTGACATCTGTTTTATAAAATCCTAAAGGAATACAAGGAAGTTAAGAATAAGGATGGTGATTTCTCTTGCAAGATGAAGAGGCATGATTAAGATGAAGTTTCTGGGGTGTCTGACACAGTTCTTCTCTTGACCTAAGAGATAATTAAGAGTGTTTGTCCCACAGAATGGGGGAAAATTTTTGCAAATGGTGCAACTGAAAATGGATTAATTTACAAAATATACAAAAAAATCACACAACTCAATTAAAAAAAAAGGTAACCAGACTAAACAAATGAGAAGACTATCTGAATACACATTTCTTCAAAGACATACAGATGGCCAAAATGCACATGAAATGAAGTTCAACATTGTTATAGTTATTAGAGAAACACAAACCATACTATAATGAGGTATCAATTCACACTGGTCAGAATGGCCTGCATTAAATAAGACAAGACACCACCAAACTCCTGGAAGAGAACATAGGCAACACATTCTCTAACATCAACCTGACAAATGTCTTCTCAGGTCAGTCTCCCAAAGCAACAGAAATAAGAGCAAAATAAACCAATGGGACTTTATTGAACTGAAAAGATTTTGCACAGGAAAGGAAACCAAAAAGAAACCAAAAAGACAACTTACAGAATGGGAGAAAACAGTTTCAAATGAGGCAACTGACAAGGGCTTAATCTCTAGAATAGACAAGCAACTTATACAACTCAACAGCAAAAAAGCCAACAACCCAATGGAAAAATGGGCAAAAGACCTCAATAGACCATTCTCCAAGGAAGATATACAGATGGCCAACAAGCACATGAAACAATGCTCAACATCTCTGATTATTAGAGAAATGCAAATCAAAACTACCGTGAGATACCACCTCACACCAGTCAGAATGCCCATCATTAGTAAGTCCACAAATAACAAATAGTGGAGGGGTTGTGGAGAAAAGGGAGCCCTCCTGCACTGTTGGTGGGAAGGTAAGCTGGTACAACCACTATGGAGAACAGTATGGAGGTACCTTAGAAATCTATACATAGAACTACCATATGACCCCACAATCCCACTCTTGGGCATATATCCAGACAAAACTTTCCTTGAAAAAGACACATACACCTGCATGTTCATTGCAGCTCTAGTTACAATAGCCAAAACACAGAAACAACCCAAATGTTCATCGACAGGTGACTGGATTAGGAAGATGTGGTATATATACATAATAGGATACTACTCAGCTATAAAAAAGAACAAAATAATGCCATTTGCAGCAACATGGATGGAACTAGAGACTCTCATCCTGAGTGAAGTAAGTCAGAAAGATAAAGGCCAATACCATATGATATCACTCATGTCTTGTATCCAATATACAGAACAAATGAACCTTTCCAAAGAAAAGAAAATCATGGACTTGGAGAATAGACTTGTGCTTTCCAAAGGAGGGGGGGAGTGGGATGGATTTGGAGCTTGAGGTTAATAGATGCGGACTATTGCCTTTGGAATGGATTAGCAATGAGATCCTGCTGTGTAGCACTGGAAACTATGTCTAGCCACTTATGATGGAGCATGATAATGTGAGAAAGAGAATGTAAATATGTATGTGTGACTGGGTCACCTTGCTGTAGAAAATTGACAGAACACTGTAAACCAGCTATAACTGAAAAAAGAAGAGTCATTAAAAAAACATCTAGAAACAATAAATGCTGGAAAGGGTGTGGAGAAAGGGAACACTTCTTCACTGTTGATAGGAATGTAAATTGATGCAACCACTATGGAGAACATTATGGAGGTTTCTTTAAAAACTAAAAATAGAGTTCCCATATAATCTAGGGATCCTTTGCATATATTTGCAGAAAACTACAAGTTGAAAGGAAACATGAACCCCTATGTTCATAGTAGCACTAGCCAAGATTTGGAAACAACCTAAATGTCCACGGACAGATGAATAGATAAAAAAGATTGGTACATATGTAAAATAGAATATTACTCAGCCATAAAAAAGAATGAAATAATACTTTTGCAACAATATTGCTGGACCTAGAGATTATCACACTCAGTGAAGTAAGTCAAAGAAAATATCATATGATATCATTCATATATAGAATCTAAAAAAATGATACAAATGTGTTTATATACAAAAACAGTGCCACATACATAGAAAACAAACTTATAGTTAGTTACCACAGGAGATTGGATAAGAGAGGGTTAAATTAGGAGTTTGGAATTAACATATACATACTACTAATGTAAAATAGATAACCAATGAAATAAAATTCCACTCTAAAAATTATAAATAAGAGCTTGTGCTATAAATAATTTACTAATTTACACACACACATACACATTGAAAGTTAAAGATCTCAAAATGGATATGTGCAAAATATCCATTGATGGAGTGATAAAGAAATATAAGTTTTATCAAACATGATTTTAGAGTGTAATTCTTAGAGTTTGTACTCCTATAGTCTATAATTATGTCATAACATTTATACTTAATTTATTTAAAACCAGGTCTAGTTTTTAGTTGTCTTTAAAAAAGATTACACTAGAAGAAACATTTTGGTTCATTTAACTTGCTAATACAAAATGACAAATGGAAGAAAAAATAAGGACTTTGTGTCACTGACATCACTGGTCATATGTGGTAAAATGTTTACTGATTTAAGACACGTTAAAAATGAGTCACAAGATCACAAAGGCAAGCCAAGTATTTTTGTCTAGTGGGACAAGTTCAAAGGATGAGAAAGTTTATTTACTTTCTGATCCTGGAGGCTGACACTGGTATCATTCTAGAAAGGAATTAGGGAGTTCTCTTAGTAGGAGGAGTTGTGTGTGGTCTTATGAATTGTTCCACATTCGATGAAGTTCAGTGGATCTCCTGTATCAAAATGCTGCTTCTGAAACTTTGCTCTATCATGCCACAGTGTGCAATTAATGAACGGTAATTAAATATCTGTAGGGTAAAATGTTCATACCGGGTAAAGTCATTAAACACAAAGTTAAAAATAGCACTTCCATCTTATTTATTGGAGTGGCTGGCTACAGTGATGTGAAATTAACATGTCATTAGCAATCTTATGGTCATGACTCTGCCTCACAGTCACACTCTGCCTGTTAATGTAGGAGGTTATTTCCTGGGGTGAGGACATTTCTAGGTTCCTCTGCACAACGGAGCTGGGTGTGGCCATGTTCTAAGTTTCATTCATAGTGTAGTACCTAAAGAATTGTGACGATTTTCTGCATAGGACTTCTAAAAAGTGGGTTTGGCATACTCATTCATCCTTTCATCCTTTTCCTTCTGCCACTGAATGGAGGGAATTCTTAAAGCCCCACAAGAATGGCAAACAGAGTCATAAACTGGCAAAGTTAGTTTTTGAATCACAAAGTACCTTCAGCTGCCCCATAACTGTGAATTCATATGGGACCTTAAATGAAAGAGAAGTAAAGTTATATTGTATTAAATCACTGAAACTTAGAAGGGTTATGGATGACATGACAGGGGCCAGTGTTATCCTTATTGATACAAAGTCTGACAGATTTCCATCAACAACTGTCTATTATATTTGTGCATATATTTAACATTCCTAAAATGTATACTTTCATCTAATGAATGATGATAAAAACCATACTTTATAATATCGTGTGAAATACAGAAGTACATAAGGCATTGTTACAGTTCTTAGTATGTAAGAGGCTCTCAATAAATGACAATATTATTAACATTATCTTATAAAGCAAGCCAATATTCCCATAATTTATTATTTCTTAACTCTCTAGCAATCTCTTAATTGAAAAAAGTTATACAATCTTACAAAGAGGATGATGTTTTTCTAATAGAAGACATTAGATTTGGACATTGCATGCCTTACCCCTTTAAGAAATAGCAAACCCACAGGCAGGACTTTATATTGTTCTTTTGTGTCCCCTAAAATCCCTGACATAATGCCCAACCCACAGTCATGAAAACAGGAGGCATATATTAGAGATATCATCATGACAGTCATCTACCTAACACAGCATGAATAAATGTGAGGCCAAATTTCTTCTCAATCCAAATTAACATGTGCCAGATTCAAATGGTTCTTGTCACTATGAATCACAACCACTTAATTTTCATGTGATTATTCTCAAAAAGTTTTCTACTGTTACATTTATTTTATGAACTATTTCCAATTATTTTCTCCATTCAGATTGAAAAAAGATAAAATTCAAATTAGGAGCACAGCAGTCTCATCGCTGACTAGAACAATTTTGACCTTGTTTGACAGAGACATCTTTCTACTGTAAATCTGTTAAGAGTTTGCCAGCACAGATCTCCCTAGACATTACTAATTCTCAGCGCACTTCATCAAGAATGTATACGTGTAGAATCAAGAATTAGACTAAGCCATACACTCCTGAATTTCTGTTTTTTCTTCCCTCTAAGTCTTCACATTACTTCCAAGGTGATTCTCCTTCACTTACCAAAACAGCTTATTGTACAGCAGATTTCCAGCCTTTATGATTCTAGAACTCATCTGTGCATGTGATGAGTCATATTAGGATATGAATTCAGAGGATAAAGAGGAAAGGGGAAGGGAGAAAGACCATGATATGATTAGATTTTAAAAAGTGTCATATAACTCCAGAGTAATGAAATATTTTATAGCACTCATGAAGGTTTTTTTTTTTTTTTAAGAATACTTTTCAGAAGAAAGTTATTAAAAGCTTTTGAACAATGTTAGAATGATTCAAAATACACTTTGGAAAGAAACTTTCAGTTAGCAGTAAAATATTTAGGACATTAAAAATTGATTATACTATTTCAATTATGTTCTGATTTTAACCCTAAAGCTTTTTTTCAGTGACTGATAATAACTTGGGTTCAAGAAGTTTTGATAGCTCAGTGAATTCTGATGCTTCCAATTTTTAATTGTTCAACATGGAATTAGAAAGTAACTAACCAACCATATTTTTAAAAATGGGAGATTCAAATGACATATCATTAGAGCTTGTCAGGAATACTGCAAAATTTAAAGGCCATTGTTAAGGGATTAAAAAGTAATATCAGGAGTTCCCTTAGGGCAGGTTAAGTATCCTGTGTTGATACTGCTGTGGCAGGGGTCACTGCTCTGGCATGGCTTCGATCCCTGGTCTGGGAACTTCCACATGCTGCTGGTGCAGCCAAAAAAAAAAAAAAATGCAGTGTCAGAGCTTACTTATATTACTATCTTTCCAAAACAAAGTAAATTATGTAAATAAACAGCAATGGGTTTACTGTTGAAGCTAACCTGAATATATTTCACAGAGGGCAAGGAGGACAACCCCTCCACTGGTGAGGGTCCAGGGAAGTCTTTGGGAAGCTCAGGGATGACTGTCCTCAAAAGGCTAAGAAGGATAGTTATAGATGCCCCAAGGAATGGGACTCCTTACATTCATTGGAGACATCTGTAATCAGAAATTGTATAGTCCAGGAAAAAATGTTTAAAATTCAGAGGCAACAAGTCCAGAGAACAAATCATGTTGCCTTGACCTTCAGAGATCTCTAAAGATGGCAAAAACGGTACAGTTTAAGATAAAGAGAAGTTAATGTTGATTGGCTTTCCAAATGATATTGATAATTAACAATAATGGAGATGTGCAGAAGGCTCATATCCAACCACAGTAGACAATCTAAGGCAGGAGTGACATCATCCAGATGGTGACATAGGATGTTCCTGACTTTCCAACACAAGAAAGCCAGCTAGCCACCATTCATAGATAAGACTCCACTGTGAAACCTTAGAACTAAGAGCTGAGGCTGAAGCGTTCCCCTGGACCTCAGAGACCACAAGGACTAAGAGAGGCTAAGAGAAGTGGCAACACTCTGACTCTACTGCTCCTCCCCAAGACTGGCATGGTCCATATCAAGCATGACCCCCTGGGTCTTAGGTTTCTGCAGTGGGAAACAGAAAGCCCCCATCCTCTCCAACACTTGTTATTTGTTGCTTATTTTTTATAATAGCCATTCTAACAGGCATGAGCTAATATCTCAGTGTGTGTTTGATTTACATTTTCCCGATGATTAATGATACTGAGCATCCTTTCATGCTGTTGGCTTTTTGTAGGTCTTCTTCAGAAAAATGTCTATTCAGGTGCTATACCCATTTTTAATCAGTTTTTTTTTAAACAGCTGCACCTGTAGCATATGTAGGTTCCTGGGCTAGAAGTCTAATAGAGCTGCACTTGTAGGCCTACACCATAGCCACAGCCACACCAGATCCAAGCCTCATCTGTGACCTACACTGCAGTTTGTGGCAACACCAGATTCTTAACCCACTGAATGAGGCCAGGGATCAAACCTACATTCTCATAGACACTATGCCGTGTTCTTTGCCTGCCGAGCTGCAATGAGAACTCCATGTTGTTTGCTTTTGTTGTTGAGTTATATGAGTTCTTTATATATTTTATTATCCATCATTGTGGCATTATTTACAAGCACCAAGATATGGAATCAACATAAGGATCCATCAATAGAAGAATGGATAAATAAGACATTAGATAGATAGATAGACAGACAGATAGACAGACAGGCAATGGAATCCTACTCAGCCATATGAAATGATGAAATCTTGCCATATGTGATTTCATGGATTGACCTTGAGGATATTATGCAAAGTGAAATAATTCAAAGGGAAAAGCACAAATACATTACTTCATACATATGTTGAATATACAAAAACAAACAAACAAAATGAAAAAAAGCAAATGAACAGAAACACACGGATACAGAAAATAAGCAGTGATTACCAGAAGGGAATGAACAAGAGGGCAAAATAGGTAAAGGGGGTCAACCTATGATATGGTGATTGATGGAAGATAAAATTTTGGACTTTAGTACGTTGTAGAGTATACAGAAGTACAACATATAATGATATACACGTGAAAACATGTTCTGAGTCAATGTTATTTCAATTAAAACATAAATTCAAATTAGAAAGAAAGCTCGAGGTAGAATCAGATCCCCATACACTGTATATTTTTTTACATTTTTTAAAATTTATTTTTAAATTACTCAATGAATATATTACATATATAGTTGTACAAAAATCATCACAACTCAGTTTTATAGCATTTCCATCCCAAACCCTCAGTGCATCCCCCACCACAACCTGTCTCATTTGGAAACCATAAATTTTCAAAGTCTGCGATTCAGTATTTGTTCTGCAAAGGAGTTCACTCTTTTTTTAGATTCAACATTTAAGTGACAGCACATGATGTTGGTGTCTCGCTGTCTGACTGACTTCACTTAGCATGATAATTTCTAGGTCCATCCATGTTGCTGCAAATGCAGTTCTTTCTTTCCTCTTGAAGGCTGAGTAATATTTCATCGTGTATATGAACCAAATCTCCTTTATCCACTCCTCTGTTGATAGACATTTAGGTTGTTTCCATGTCTTAGCTATTGTAAAGAGTGCTGCAATGAACACTGGAGTACATGTGTCTTTTTGAGTCGTGGTTTTCTCTGGATAGATGCCTAGGAGTGAGATTGCTGGATCAAATGGTTATCCGATTTTTAGTTTTCTTTTTTTTTTGTCTTCTTGCTATTTCTTTGGGCTGCTCCTGTGGCATACGGAGATTCCCAGGCTAGGGGTCTAATCGGAGCTGTAGCTGCCGGCCTACGCCGGAGCCACAGCAAAGCAGGATCTGAGCCGCATCTGCAACCTACACCACAGCTCACAGCAACGCCGGATCTTTAACCCACTGAGCAAGGGCAGGGATCTAACCCGCAACACCATGGTTCCTAGTCGGATTCGTTAACCACTGCGCCACGACGGGAACTCCAATTTTTAGTTTTCTGAGGAATCTACGTACTGTTTTCCACAGTGGTTGCACCAATTTACATCACACCAACAGTGTATGAGGATTCCCTTTTCTCTACAACTTCTCTAGCACTTATGGTTTGTAGATTTTTGATGATGGTCATTCTGGCTGTTATAAGGTGGTCCCACATAGTGGTGTTGATTTGCATTTCTCTAATAACGAGTGATGTTGAACATTTTTTCATGCGTTTTTTGGCCATCTGTGGGTCTTCTTTGGAGAATTGTCTGTTTAGATCTTCTGCCCATTTCTTGATGGGGCTGTTTGGTTTTTGGTATTGAGCTGCAGGAGGTGTTTATAAACTTTGGAGATAAATCCTTTGTCAGTCGGTTCATTGGAAAATATTTTCTCCCATTCTGAGGGTTGTCTTTTTTGTTTGTATGATTGTTTAGTGTTCCCTTTGCTGTGCGGATATTTTCAGTTTAATTAAGTCCCATTCGTTTATTTTTGTTTTTATTGTCGTTACTCTAGGAGGTGGATCTGAGAAGATGTTGCTGTGGTTTATGTCAGAGAGTGTTAGGCCTATGTTTTCCTCTAAGAGTTTGATAGTGCCTGGTCTTATATCTAGGTCTTCAATCCATTTTGAGTTTATTTTTGTGTATGGTGTTAGGAAGTGTTCTAATTCCATTCTTTTACATGTGGCTGTCCAGTTTTCCCAGCACCGCTTATTGAAGGGAGTGTCTTTTCTCATCAATATATTCTTGCCTCCTTTGTCATAGATGACTTGACTGTAGGTGCATGGGTTTAATTCTGGGCTTTCTATCTGGTTCCACTGATCTACATTTCTGTCTTTGTGCCTGGACCATACAGTTCTGATGACTCTAGCTTTGTAGGATAGTCTGAAGCCAGAGAGCCTGATTCCTCCAGCTCCATTTTTCTTTTTCAGGATGTCTTTGCCTATTCTGGGTCTTTTGTGCTTCTAAACAAACTTCAAGATGTTTTCTTCTAGTTCTGTGAAAAATGTCCTTAGTGATTTGATAGGGATCGCACTGAATCTATAGATTGCCTTGGGTAGTATAGTCATTTTGAAAATATTGATCCTTGCAATCCAAGAGCATGGTATGTCTTTCCATCTCCTTGTGTCATCTTTGATTTCTTTCATTGACGACTTATAGTTTCCAGAGTACAGGTCTTTTGTCTCTTTAGGGAGGTTTATTCCTAAGTATTTTATTCTTTTTGATGTGATGGGAAATGAGATCGTTTCCCTAATTTCTTTTTCTGATCTTTTGTTGTTAGTATATAGAAATGCAGTCAATTTCTGTGTATTGATTTTGTATCCTGCAACATTGCCACATTCATTGATGAGCTCTAACAGTTTTCTGGTAGCATCTCTAGGATTTTCTAGGTATAGTATCATGTCTTCTGCAAATAGTGATAGTTTTACTTCTTCCTGTCCTACTTGGATTCCTTTTATTTCTTGTACTTCTCTGATCGCCATGGCTAGGACTTCCAAAACTATGTTGAGTAGTAGTGGTGAGAGTGGACACCCTTGTCTTGTTCCTGATCTCAGTGGGAATTTGTTCTGCTTTTCGCCATTGAGAATGGTGTTAGCTGTGGGTTTGTCATATATGGCTTTTATTTTGTTGAGGTAGGTTCCTTCTATGGCCACTTTCTGAAAGGTTTTTATGAGAAATGGGTGTTGGATTTTGTCAAAGGCTTTTTCCGCATCTATTGAGAGGATCATATGGTTTTTATTCTTCAGTGTGTTAAGGTGGTGTATCATAATGACTGATTTGAGGATATTGAAGAATACATGGATCCCTGGCATAAATCCCACTTTATTGCCATATACAATCCTTTTAATGTATTGTTGGATTCAGTTTGCTAGTATTTTGTTGAGGAATTTTGCAGCTATGTTCATCAGTGAAATTGGCCTGTAATTTTCTTTTTCTTTTTCTTACTTTTTTTTTTTTTTTTTTTGGTGTCTTTGTCTGGTGTTGGTATCTGGGTGATGGTGGCCTCATAGAATGAGTTTGGGAGGGTTCCTTCCTCTGCAATTTTTGGAATAGTTTCAGAAGGATAGGTATTAGCTCTTTTCTAAATGTTCCATATGATTTGCCTGTGAAGCCATCTGGTCTTGGAGTTTTATTTGTTGTCAGTGTTTTTAATCACAGTTTCAATTTCAGTGCTTGTGATTGGTCCACTCACCTTTTCTATTTCATCTTGGTTTAGTCTTGGAAGATTTTACTTTTCTAAGAATTTGTCCATTTCTTCTAGGCTGTCTGATTTATTGGGATATAGTTGCATGTAGTGGTCTCATGTGATTCTTTGTATTTCTGTGATATCCTTTGTAACTTCTCCTTTTTCATTTCTAATTTTATTGATTTGAGTCCTCTCTCTTTTTTTTCTGGCTAAGTCTGGCTAAGGGTTTATCAATTTTGTTGATCTTCCCAAAGAACCAGCTTTAAGTTTCATTGATCTTTTTCTATGGTTTTCTTTGTTTCTATTTCATTGATTTCTGCTCTGACCTTTATGATTTCTTTCCTTCCAGTAACTTTAGGTCTTTTCTGTTCTCTCTCTAGCTGCTTTAGATGTAAAGTTAGGTTGTTTATTTGTGCTTTTTCTTGTTTTGTGAGGTAGGCTTGTATTGCTATAAACTTCTCTCTTAGAACTGCTTTTGAAGCATACCATAGATTTTGAAGTGTTGTGTATTTGTTATCATTTCCTTCTAGGTATTTTTTAACTTCCTTTTTGATTTCTTCAGTTGTTTAGCAGCATGTTGTTTAGTCTCCACGTGTGGGTTTTTTTTTTGAAGTTTTTTTTTGTTTTTGATTTCCAGTCATATAGCATTATGTTTGCAAAAGATGTTTGATATGATTTAATTTTCTTAAAATTATGGAGGCTTGATTTGTGGCCCAGGATGTCATCAATCTTAGAGAATGTTCCATGTGCAATTGAGAATAATGTGTATTCTGCTGCTTTGGGATGGAATATTCTGTAAATATCTATGAAGTCCACATATTCTAATCCTTAATTTAGGGCCTGTGTTTCCTTGTCAATTTTCTGTCTGGGATATCTGTCCATTGCTGTAAGTGGGGTCATAAGTTCCCCGATATTATTGTGTTATTGTCAATTTCACCTTTTAAGGTTATTAGTAGTTGCCTTATCTATTGAGGTGATCCCATGTTGGGTCCATATATATGGTTACAATTATTATATCTTCTTCTTTGATGCTTTGATCCTTATGTAATGTTCTTCTTTGTCTCTTATAATATTTTTTATTTTAAGGTCTATTTTTTTCTGATAGGAGTATTGCTACTCCAGCTTTATTTTGAATCCCATTTTCTTGGAATATTTTATTCTCTCCTCTCACTTTCAATTTGTATGTGTCTCTAAAAGTGAAGTAGGTCTCTTGAAGATCACATATATTTGGTTCTAGTTTTTGTATCCATTCAGCCAGTCTTTGTCTTTTGGTTGGGGCATTTAGTCCATTTACATTTAAGGTAATTATTGGTATGTATGTTCTTATTGCCATTTTATTAACTGTTTTGGATTTTTTTCATTGCTCTTTTTTCTTCCCTTCCTCTCTTGTTCTCTCCTCTTGTGGTTTGATGGCTATCTTTAGTATTGTATTTGAGTTGATTTTTCCTCTTTGTGTGTGTATCAATTGTAGATTTTTGGCTTGCAGTTATCCTGAAGTTTTGAAATATGAGTCTATATATATATTTATACACACACACATATATATATAAATATATGAGGTTGTTTTACGTTATTGGTATCTTAATTGCAAGTGCATCTCCAGTGTCCCACATTTGTATCCTCCTCACAAATTCTGATTTTGGTAGTGTGTTTAGTTGTGGACAATTTCCTACATTTATTGTATATATGCCTTATCTTATGGTCCTTGTCAATTGTAGTATTTTTTTTCTAGTTGTGACCTTTTCTTATCTGCCTAGAGAAGTTCTTTTAGTATTTGTTTTAAAGCTGGTTTAGTGGTGCTGAATTCTCTTATCTTTTGTTTGTTTGTAAAGCTTTTGGTTTCTCCTTCAAATCTGAATGAAAGCCTTGCTGGGTAAAGTAATCTCGTTTGGAGGTTTTTTCCTTTCATCACCTTAGGTACATCATGCCATTCCCTCTGGCCTGCAGAGTTTCTGCTGAAAAATCTGCCAATAGCCTTATTGGGGTTCCCTAGTATGTTATTTGCTATTAGCTGCTTTCAATATTTTCTCTTTGTCTTTAATTTTGTTCAGTTTGATTAATATGTGTCTTGGGGTGTTTCTCCTTGGGTGTATTTTATATGGTACCCTATATGCTTCCTGGATTTGAGTGAGCGTTTCCTTTTCCATGTTAGGGAATTTTTTATTATCTCCTCGAATATTTTTTTTATGTCCTTTTCTCTCTCTCTTCTCTTTCTGGCACCCATACAATATGGGTGTTGGTGTGTTTAACGTTGTTCCAGAATTCTCCAAGAGTGTCACTTCTTTTCAATATTTTTTCTCTTTTTTTGTTCTGCAACAGTGATTTCCACTGGTTTGTCCTCCATCTCACTTATTTGTTCCGCCTCCTGTGTTCTGCTGTTGGTTGCTTCTAGTTATCTTTTAAATTTCAGTTATTGTATTTTGCATCTCTGCTTGCTTAAGCTTTAAATCTCCTATTTCTTTGCTCAGTGTTTGCGGTAAGTTATCAGTCTTTTCCTCCAGTGTATTTCCAATGTCCTGCATCATCTTCACTACCATCAGTCTGAAGTCTTTTTCCTGGAGGCTGATAATCTCCAGACCACTTAGCTATTTCTCAGGGGAATTTTTCTTGCTCCCTTGTCTGAGTTATAGTTCTCTGACTTTTCATTTTTGTAGGTTTTTGGTGTGGTGTCCTTTTTGCAGACAATAGAGTTGTAGCCTCTCTTACTTCTGATTAGGAGGGACTCATGCCTGACCACTGGTAGGTGGAGCTGATTCCTATCCCTCTGGTAGGTGGGGCTTTGTCTCTGGGTGAAATTAGAGGTACTGTGCACCTGGGTGGTCTTTAGGCAGCCTGTTTACTGATGGGTGGGGCTGTGATCCCACTGGATTATTGTTTGGCCTGGGGCATCTCAGTGCTGATGGGTGGGGCCAGATTTTCCCAAAATGGCCACCTCTAGGGAACACATGCCGATGAACACTCCCGAGATTGCTTCCAATGTCCTTCCCCCACAATCCTTCCCCTTGTTTTCCTAGGATACCCCCCAAGAACCGCAGTCAGGTCCAACCCAGATTCCTTTGGAGTCTCTGCTTTGCTCTGGGACCTATTGCACATGAAAGCCTGTGTGAATCTTTCAAGAATGGGGTCTCTGTCTCCTCCAGTCCTGTGGAGTTTCTACACACAAGCCCCACTGGCCCTCATCACCAGGCATTCTAGGGGCTCTTTCTCCCAATGCCCGATCCCTAGGCATGGGGATTTGATGTGGGGCTCAGAAACTCACTCCTGTAGGTGAGTCTCTGTGATACAGTTACTTTCCAGTCTGTGGGCTGCCCGCCAGGTGAGTATGGTATTTCTTATATCATGCAATTGCCTCTCCTACCATCTTGATATGGCCCCCTCTTTTTCTTCAGGAGCAGGGTATCTTTTTTGAAAGTTTCCAGTCCATTTGGTTGAATGTTGTTTAGCATTTGGTTGTAATTTTGTTGTTTTTATGAGAGAAGGTAAGCTCCAGTCCTCCTATTCTCCCATCTTAATCACATCTTTCCTGCACTATATACTGTTGGTCACTTCCTGGGAGTGATTTTGCCTCATAAGTATTAGGTGGAAAATGTATAGGGTGTTACTATTGCAGATCAGACTATGACAGATATCTGTGTTGAGGATTGTAGCAACCAGAGCCTGGGTTGTAGCACACTGAGTTTCTACTCACAGTGGCCAAGTAGAATCTCAACCAGTGAATTTGCCCACTGGCAGAGCCAAGATGTTGGCTCTGTCTGACAAGGGATTTGTGTACAGTTCTGCCTTATTTTGGATTTGAAATGGAAAATCTTCGGGCCATGGAGCCTGTTATTCCAGTGGCAAGGAAACTAATTCATAGCCCTATCTACTGCTGAGTTTATATTCTTGGCCACAATACACCACGAAGCCTGGCCAGAGCAACTGCATAGCTGCATAGCCCAATAGCATCAAGCTAAGAGCCTTGCTAGCAGTTCTGCCCAGAGGAAGAGCCAGGGTAGTGACCTTATTGCCAGGTAACTTGGTTCTCAGTCCTGATTTAAGACACCAAATAGGAGTTCCCATTGTGGATCACTGGGTTAAAAACCTGACATGGTGTTTGTGAGGATGTGGGTTTGATCCCTGACCTCACTCAGTGAGTTAAGAATCTGGTTGTTGACACGAGCTGAGGCATAGGTTGCAGATGAGGCTCAGATCCAAAGTTTCTGTGGCTGTGGCAAAGGCCAGCAGCTACAGCTCTGATTCGACCCCTGGACTGGGAACTTCCTCATGCTGCAGTTATGGCCATTAAAAAAAGACCAAACAATGAATCTTTGCAAGCTTGGAGTCTGTTTTGCTGCCTTGCCCAGGGAGGGAAGTTAATTCATAGTCCTGCCCACACAGAGTGCCACCCCCAAACTCATATCACCAGGAAACCTGGACAGAGAACCTGGGAAGCTGTGTAGCCCAACAGCACTTGAGCTGATCACCCACCAGTGGCCTATTCATCTGCAGAGCCAAGTCAGTGGCTCCATCTGGTCAGCAAGCTTGGTGTAAAATTCTTCCTGATTGGTCATTTCTCTACAACAAGACTTGCCAGGCTTGGAGCTTATTCCATGGCACAGCCCAGGCAAAGAAGTTAATTTGTAGACCTGCCTAAATAGGAAATCTAATCATAGCACTCAGGAAGCTGCAGAGCCAATCCTACATACCTTTCAAGAGTATGTGAGCCAAGAGCTGGCTAGAGGCTGCTGTACCTGTGTACAGAGTAACCTCGTCTGTCTAGGGAGCTCTGTATGCATTTAAGTCAGATTCATATCCCCAAACAATGAGTCATGCTGGCCTTGGGAGCCAATCTTCCACTCCACCTAGGCAATGATGTTAATTCATAGGTGCTACCTGCTGTTAAGTATAGTACCAGTCCCTACTGTTTAGGAAGACTTAGCAGAAATCTGGGCAATTTCAGATCATACCCTCTAGCTGTACTTGCAAAGGAAACCAAGCCAGCAATCATGTCTAGCAATTCTCATTAAGTAGCAACATCCTCTCCACTCCAGTCTCAGAGCCTGAGCAGTGATATTGCCCCCCAAAACACCTTGATAGCAAACACCATCTACCCCAAGGATCCTACCAGGTGACCCATCTAAAATCACAAGCTGGGATGAATAGTCAAGAACTCTCTCTGCCAAAGCAAACCTATAAAGTCTGAAAGAGGAAACTGTTAACTCAAACACACAGAAACCAATGTAAAGGATCAAGGATCACAAAAAATCAGGTTACCGTTAACATCACCAAAAGAGACTAAGAAAGCAGGAATAACTGACCCAAAAGAAATAGATGTTGATAAATCATCTGACAAATAACTCAGAATAATACTTTTAAAGAAGTTCAGTGAACTATAGAACACAAGCAATTAAATGAAATTAAGGAAATAATGCATGAATTAAATGAGAAGTTCAATGAAAAAATAGGAGCCATCAAAATAAAACTAAAATCAAGAACAAATCTTATACCTGAATAGTACAATGACTACAGTATCTATAGTGAATAATACAGTAGGGAGTTTTAACCAAACAAGACAAAGAATAAGTGATCTAGATAACAGGTTATTTGGAATTATCCAATCAGAGAGTCAGAGGGAAAAAAATTTCCTTTGAGACTCATAGGACAGCAGAATATATATACTTGTTATATAAAATTATATAAAATATACCTAATTAAGATTCCAAAAGGAAAACATAAAAACAAAGGGACAGAGATTATACTTAAAACAATAATGGTAGAGACTAGAGAGGAAAATTGACATCCAGATGCATGAGACCCAAAGAACTCCAAATAGGTTTAACTCAAAAAAAGACTAGAATAGATGAATTACAATTAACTTGTCAAAAGACAAAGAGAGAATTTTTAAAGTCATAAGGGACAACTGACATGCTATAGATAAAGGAATCCTCCTAATACCATAGGCAGATTTTTCAAAGGAAAACTTTTCAGGCCAGTAAAGAATGGATGATATATTCAAAATATTGAAAGAATAGAACTATCAACCAAGAATTCTGTACCTGGAGAGCTGTCCTTTACAAATAAAGAAAAAATAAAGACCCCCAAACAAAAAGTGCTGACAGAGATTTTCACCACCAGATCTGCCTTATAAGAAATGCTAAAAGGAGTTTTTCAAGGAGAAATAAAAAGGATACTAACAGACCTTCTAAAAACATATGAATGTAGGTATAAAATTTACTGGTAAGGGTAAATATATAGCCAAAATCATATTTCGTAATATCTTAATGGTGGCGTGTGACTCAAAACTCTTAGTTTAGAAGTTAAAAAAAAAACAGGAGTTCCTACCAGGGCACAGTGGGTTAAGGCTCCAACTGCAGTGGCTCAAGTCTCTGTGGAGGTGTGGGTTTGATCCCTGGCCCAGTGCTGTGAGTTAAAGGGATCTGGTGTTGCCATAGATACTGTGTAGGTTGCAGCTGTGGTTCAGATTCAATCCCTGGCCTGGGAACTTCCATATACCAAGAGTGTGCCACAATTTTTTTTAATTTTAAAAACAATTATAAAATAACCACAACTAAAATAAATTGCTATTGGATACACAATTTGAAAATATGTAAATCATAATAGCAATATTCTCAAATGAGAGGAGATGAAGTATAACTGTAAAGTTTATGAATATTATCAAAGGTAAGTAGTTATCAGGTTAAAATAGATTGTTATAAATACAAATGTTTTATGTAAACCTCATGGTAACCAGAAAGGAAAAACTTGTAGTAGTTATAAAAAAGATTATGGTAAATGATCAAATCGTACCACTACAAAAAGTCCTCGAATCCCAAAAGAAGACGGTAAGATAAAAAGAAAGGAATCAGGGATCTAGACAATAGTCAAAAACAGTTAACAAAACAATAGTAGGCTCTTTTCTATCAATAATTACTCCAATGTAAATGGATTAACTTCTCCAATAAAAAGACCTAGTGGTAGAATGATATGCTGCTGCCCACAAGAGCCTCACACTAACTTTAAGAATACAAACAGGTGAGTGAAGGGGTGGAAAAAGATACATGTGAAGCAAACAGCAACAAAAAAACAAGCAGGGTCAGCCATTCTTAGACAAAACAGACTTTCAACTAAAAATTGTCAAGAGACCAAGAAGGTCATTATGAAATGATAATGGGATCAACCTATCAAGAAGATGTAATAGTTATAAGCAGGTATGTACCCAATATTGGAGTACCTAAATATATAAAATAAATACAAATAGAACTAAAAGGAAATATAAACAAAAATACAATTATACTTAGGGACTTTAATACTGAGCTCTTGGGATGGATAGGTCATTCAACGTTTTGATAAGAAAACAACAGATTTGAGCAACATAGTAGACCAGAGCTGGCAAAAGTAAAAAAATAAAGATGAAAGTAGAAATAAATGAAATAGAGGACAAATAATAGTAAAGGTTACAAAACTAAGAGTTACTTCTTTTAAAAGATAAACAAAATTGACAAAGGTTTAGCTACACTAACCAAGAAAAAAAGACACAATAAAATTTTAGATGAAAGGGAAGACTGTAATATTGATAGGAGGCTATATCATAAGAGACTAGTATGAAAGACTATATGCCAAAAACTCAAAAACTTAAAATAAATGGATAAATTTCTAAAAACACAACCTATGAAGAATGAATCATGAAGAAATAGAAAATATGCATAGTTACTAGTAAGGAGATTGAATTGGCAATGAAAAACCTCCCAACACAGCAAATCCCAGGATAAGACTGCTTCAATGGGGCATTCTATTAACTATTTATACAATTAATACCAATTCTTATCAAACTCTTAAAAAACTGAAGAAGGGTAAATACACTTAAGCTCATTTTACAAAGCCATCATTGCCCAAGTCCAGATAAGGACACTACAAGAAAAAAAGAAAAAAATATTTATAAGCCAATATCCTTGTAAAACATAGATGTATAAATTCTTAAATACTAGCAAGCCAAATTACATAGCACATTAAAAGAACCATACACCCTGATTAAGTAGAAATCAGGGATTTTTATCCCTGAGATGCAAGGATGTTTCCAATTGTGTAAATTAATAAATGGGATATTTCACATTCATAGAATAAATATACAATTCATATGCAGAAAAAGTATGTGACAAAATTAAGTGTCTGTTTATAAAAATAGCTTTCAAAAAATTAGGTATAGAAGGAATGTACCTCTACCTAATAAAGGCTGTGTATGACAAGCCCACAGCTTACATCATACTCAATAACAAAGGGTTGAAAGCTTTCCTCTAAGGCCAGGAACAAGACAAGGATATCCACACTCACCACTCCTATTTAAAAGACAACTGTGTTTTGAGCTGCTCTCAGCCTATTGATAGTAATGCTGTCAGCTAGAAATGCCAGGGTCACCCACCCATGCCCACAGGGAAAAGCTTTTTGACATGTATCTTGGAAGTTATTTTTTGGACTATGACACTTAAATCACAAGAGACATTTTTTTCAATGGGACTACATCAAACTAAAAAGCTTCTACTTAGCAAAGGAAACCATCAACAAAATGAAAAAAAAAATCAATCAACCAAATGGGAGAAATATTTGCAAACCAGATATAAACACTAAAAATATGTTAACTCTGAAAAAATAAATTTTTCACTTGTTCTAGAGGAGGAGAGACATCAGAATATCATTGTGTAATAAGGTTAATCTGAGAGATAGAGAAATTAACAATGAAGGAAAGGCAAAATTTTTTCTTTTTTACTTTTAGAAAGTATTCACTATTAGATGAGGGGCATTGTAAATGAGAAAATGTCATACTGAGCCAAGAAGAACTGGTATTAAGAAAAGCTGAATGCCTGCCTGTAATACATGAGAAAGCCACTCTACAGAACAGCCAAAGCCTCAAATTGGCAAGATATAATTTGTTATTTCATTTGCAGTGGCTTTTACCCAGCTGCATATATAGGTACTTTTTGTACTATAAATTTAAGGTTATAATTAGTATTAACTGAGAAATGCAGAATCTCTTGGAAGTAAATGAGGTAGCAAGATGCATGTACTGAAGGGAAGGGAGAACTATTTTAAAAGAAAAATTAAAACTTGCTTATATGCATTTCTATTAAAGTTCTGGGAATGAATAATTCAGGCTTGAGTTTAATCTATCTTCAAGTTATCATCTTCTGCCAGCATTCCATAGAAGGTGACTGTAAGCATGATTGTGTTCAATTTAAAACCTAAGTAAGATGAAATTTGATGGTACCCATAAAGAACACACTGAGCCTGAACTAGGGAATTAGGAAAATAAGACTTTGGAGATCCAGAGTCATAGATCAACCTTTAAAAATATTTGGGGAGTTCCTGTCATGGCACAGCGGAAACAAATCTGACTAGGAACCATAAGGTTGCAGGTTCGATCCCTGGCCTCCCTCAGTGGGGTTAAGGATCCTGGCATTGCCTTGAGCTGTGGTTTAAGTCGCAGACGCAGCTTGGATCTGATGTTGCTGTGACTCTGGTATAGGTTGGCAGCAACAGCTCTGATTATATCCCTAGCCTGGGAACCTCCATATGCTGCATGTGCAGCCCTGAAAAGACAAAAGAATAAATAAATAAGTAAATAAAAATAAATAAAAATATTTGGAATCCAGAACTGAAATTGTTTCCAGAAAAAATATGAAAAATAATAATTCCATCAAAATATACTTGCAATGTTAGTTATAACTCTTAAAAGACATACTAGGCTCTTATTGATCAATCCTCTAGGATATATAATCATTATTATGACATTTTATTTATTTTGTTACCTAATCTTCAAAGCATATTAGAGAATAATGATGAAAACAGGAGTATACTTATTCATCTAGTTTTGATGCAAATTCATTGCTTTCCCACAAGTAAAATTGTTTTAAAAATAAAATGTAAAAAAATTTACTCCAGAATATATAAATAAATCTAGCAAATCAAAAATAACATAAAAAACTCTAACACACCAATAATAGTAAAACTAAATTTGAATTTTGTCATTTAAGAAATAGGCAAAAGATTTGACAGACATTTCACCAGTGTACCAATGGCTAATGTTCATGAAAAGGTGCTTGACAATTTTGGTCTCAAGGACAATGCAAATTACAGCTACAATGAGATGTACTACACATTTACTAGAAGACTATAATAATATATTAATTATTATCACAGTAAGAAGATATTCAATACCAAGTTCAGGTAAGCATATAGAGAAACTAAACTCCGCATACATTCCTGATGACAATGTAAAATGATATAGTCACTTTGAAAATCATTTTGGCCGTTTCTTAAGAAAAATAAACTACCATACAACCCAGTAACTCCATTTTGGGATATCTACCACATGAAATGAAAACACACCTACATAAAAACTTGCAAGCAAATGTTATTAGTAATGTTATTTATAGCAACCAAAACCCAGAAACAAACCCAGTTCCCATCAGTTTGTAAACTGATAAATGTGTTCTCCTTATGATGGGAAACTATTCAGCACTGGAAAAGAACAAAATGCTAATATATGCCACCATGTGGATGAACCTCAAGAACATTATGCTAAGTGAAAGAAGCCAGGCAGATTACAGGATTGCATTTCTATGAAATGACCAGAAAAGACAGACCTATTGAGTCAAAAATCAGAGCAATGATTGCCTAGGGCCAGGAATAGGAGAGGGGATTCCCTGAAAATGTGCACGAGGGAATTTTCAGGGGAATAAAAATATTCAAAAACTGAATGATAATGACTGTACAACTCTATCAGTATACTAAAACTCACTGAGTTGCAGTTAGATAAAATCTGCTGTAAGTAAATTGTTGCTCAATAAGTTTTAAAAAATCAGTATTGAGTGAGAAGTAGGGAACTGTACTAAAAATTAATGTACAAAATGAAGTTCCAGTATTATTTTGTATGAGACAGTATAAAAGAATTCACATTATAAATCAATACACGAAAATATAAAATGTAACTACAGAACAAACTCTCTTTAGTACCCAGTATTAAGATTTGTAGTCTGGAATTTTTGAAAATTTTGCCCTCCTAAACCCAAACAGTATTTATCCTTTAGGTGAATAAATCATAGCTTAGATGGAAAGAAGAATTCATTATTTCCTCACATGCCATTTCACCTAAGTCAAAATACATATGGCACAAATCATTGCAAGTTATAAATAAGTAGAACGATTTCACCTTATTCAAGATAAAGCAAGACAACCTAAATTATAAAGCACTGCAATAACTAAATTTAATTTAAGCATACCCATAAGCTTAATTTTACTAAGTTACCAAAAAAAATGATTTTGGAGATATTTGTGTGAACTGCTCATTTAGGGGCTTTAAAGACGGTGTTCTTAAATAGGACTTGGGTCCTAAAGAAAGAAGTCCTATGTCTTTAAACCACCTTCCCTGGCATGAATATGTTTTATGTCCCTCCATTATTTCCTTTAATATTAAGATATTTTCTAGTTTTCACTTTTGAGATCAAAGTGTATTTTGAGCTTTATTTCATATATTTACTCATATTACACACACACACACACACACACTTAGTGTCATGTTTGGAAGTAAAATTTATAGTGTTGTACAATCTCTTAGAGATATCCTAAACACTGACAAGGTACATAGTTCTGGATAGTATCTCACGACAAACATGAAAAGCAGATTCTCTTTCTGCTTCCCTTGATAATTATCTCATCATCTATCATAGGGTGAGTATTTCTTAAACCACAAGTAGGTACTATAATGAGGAGGGACTATAAATAATTCTATAGTGTAGACAGAAATTTTGAGCATATATAATTTTATTTTTTCTAATTTTCTTTTTTTTTCTGCCTTTTGTCCCTTTTTTAGGGATGCATTCGTGGCATATGGAGGTTCCCAGGCTAGGAGTCTAGTAGTTGCCGGCCTACACCACAGCCACAGCAATGCCAGATCCAAGCCATGCCCGTGACCTACACCACAGCTCATGGCAGCGCCGAATCCCCAACTCACTGAGCAAGGCCAGGAATTGAACCCAAAACCTCATGGTTCCTAGTCAGATTCATTTCCACTGCATCATGACAGGAACTCCTTAATGTAAATTTTTTCACATTGCTTATTCCATTGATAATTTGAAGTGCATTAGGTAAACAGAATTCTAGTAATCTGCAACCCAAATGAGACTCTATCTTCCCTACAGTCTTTCAATTTCTAGGTATCTGGAACAAAATTGTCTATTCCCATATATATATACTCAATCAAGTAAAGTAAGGTTTTGCAGAGATCTCTATATTAAATATTAACTAGGGAAGCTATTAGAGAAGACTTTCCTAAATCGTAGCCAACTTCATTATTGTCTTAAGTAGATTTGTTAGTCAAAAAAAGTATGTCATAATGAATTATCCAAAAATCTTTATTTATATGAGCAGTAGAATGAAATGTTTTAGAATATTTTCTTGCCAGATATGAAAGTTTTAGATTAAAAAATATAATTAAGATATTATTGCTGTATTGAGAAATTACATTACCAGCTGAATGGCATCAGTGCAAATTTCAATGATTGGTTCATTATATTTGATTAATCCCTCAAAGTTTCTTTTTAAAGTTTTAAAATTAACCTATATATTTTTAAAGGTTTAAAACCATAAAAGAGGATGTTTGGTCTGGACAAGATAACTTACAGATTTATCCATCCCTGATTTTCCTTGTTAAGTACAACTATAAGCCTTGGAACCAACTCAAGAGAAAGCAATGGGAGAGAAAACAAAGGAGATATTGGAAAGGTGAGAGAGGACAGTGATCTGGTTAAGGATCCCAGTACTGGAGGAACCACACAGTGGCACAGTGTCTATGAATGAATCCCTTACCCACAGTAAGAAAGTGACTCAGCCTCAGCATTTACCAATTTAGCAGCAGAAGGTGACCCAGGTATGCTCTTCCTCTCATTGAATAGGACTACTGCTGACTCCACTAGGCAAGCCCGGCATCACCTGCCAGGGGGATTTCTAAGTAACCTCACTGTCATTAAGTGTCCAGGTGAAGTGCTTACCTTCCCTGCTAGACCCTTCCCAAAACAGAGGCACTTATACACACTACTGTATAAAATTGATATTAGTGAGAACCTACTGTGTAGCACAGGACAATCTACTCAATAGTTTAATAATCTATATTGGGAAAATGACGGATATTTTTACATGTATGACTGATTCACTCGGATGTACACCTGAAACTAATACAATATTGTTAAGTCAACTATACTCCAATATAACTTGAAGAAGAAGAAGAGGAGGAGGAGGAAGAGGAGGAGGAGGAAGGAGAAGGGAGAAGGAGAACAACAACAGAGGCACTTCATGGCTGAGGGGCACTAGCAAAAGAAACACTAGTATTATGAGCACATGACCCAGGAAGCTTCTCTGTCCCCCAGGTCTGAGATTCCCCTTCCCAAACTAGGAGCACTGGTAGCCAGAGGGCAAAGGCAAGGGGAATCCCACCAGAGAAAATTCCTGGACCAAGGAGTGTTCTATCACACACATTTGTGGAACAGGGCCAGGGAGAGGGGGTCCCACCACAGTAAATGCCTACGTTATGGCAGAGCCTAAACTCCCTTCCTGCATCTAAAAGCACTAGCAAATATGCCTGGGGATCCTCCTTCACCCCCACAGCCACCTCAGGCAGCAAAAGCAAGGAACCATGGGAGCCTCAGCTGTACCAAATAAAGTAAAATGGTACTGCATAGGCTCTGAAAATTAAGTTGGCATTAGGACTGCAGCCCACAAAAGTAGATCTAAGTCTGCATGCTAAGAAAACACAGGATGACTGCCTGCTAAGATGGGAGATGTAACTGGGATCCAGGGTCTCCTAACATTAAAGGCACAATGACAATTAGGCAACCTAAAATAAGTGGATGAATTTCTAGAAATATACAAACCATGAATACAGAATTATGAATAGAAAATCTAAATAGACTGCTTACTAGCAAAGTTAAATCAGTAATCAAAAACTTCCCAAGGAGCAAAATTTTAGGACCCAATGGCTTCACTTTGATAAATTCTACCAAATATTTAGGAATAATTAATACCAACCCTTCTCAAAATATTCCAAATAATTGATGATAAAGGAACACTTTCAAGCCCATTTTTATACAAGGCCAGCATTACTCTGATAGCCAAATCAGTCAAGGACAAAAAAAGAAAAGAAAATTACATGCTAATAGCCATGATAAGCATGGATGCAAAAATCCTCAACAAAATTTTAGTAAACTGAATTCAATAATACATTAAAAGGAAAATACACCATGATGAAGTGTAGTTTATTATAGGAATCTGTAACTGGATCAACATTTGTGAACCAATGTGATACACCACATTAATAAAATGAAAGATAAAAATCACATGATCCTCTCAAAAGATGCAGAAAAAGCATCTCACAAAATTCAACATTTACTTATGAAAAAAAAAATACTCTCAACAAACTGGGTATAGAGGGAACCTATCTCAATATAATAAAGGCCATATGTGACAACACAACACTACAGCTGACATCTTAATGAAGAAAAACTAAAAACTTTTCCTTGACGATCATGACCATGGCGAGCATACTATCACCATTTTTATTCAACATAGGTTTTGAAGTCCTAGTCAGGCAATTAGGAAAGAAAAAGAACTGAAACACATCAGAATCAGAAAGGAGGAAGTAAAACTGTCACTATTTGCAGATGACATGATTGAAAATAGAAAAAAAAACTTAAAACTTACCAAAAATCTCTTAAAACTAATAAGTAAAATTCAGTAAAGTTGCAGGATATAAAAAGCAATATGCAAAAATCCATACACTAATAATAACAAACTGTCAGAAAGAAAAGTTAAGAAGTCAATTTATTTACGAGTGCATTAAAAAAAATACCTGAAAATAAATTTAATCAAGAAGGAGAGAGAAATACCTATATACTAAAAACCATGAGACACTAATGAAAGAAATTAAAGATGATACAATCAATGGAAAGATATTCCTTATCATGGATTGTAAAAATTAATTCTGTTAAAAGTTTTATAGGAACCAAAACAATTTACAGATTCATTTCAATCCCTACATAAAAGAAATTAATGCTAAAAGTGTACGGAACCACAAACAACTCTAAATAGCCAAAGTAATCTCATGAACAGAAAACAAATCTGTAGGCATAATGTGCCTTGATTTCAAACTCAATTACAAAATGATAGTAATCAAAACAGTATGAAACTAGCATATAACACATAGACCAATGGAATAGGATATAGATCCTGGAAATAAATCCATGCAAGTGTGGTCTATTAATTTAGGACAAAGAAGTCAAGATTATAAAACAGGGAAAAGACAATCTCTTCAATAAATGATGTTGGAAACCTGGAAAACTACATGCAAAAGAATGAAACAGCATCACTCTCTTGTACTGTACACAAAAATTAACTAAAATTGGATTAAAAGTCTTTAATCTAAGATCTGAAATCAGAAAATTCATAGAAGAAAACATAGGCAGTAAATTCCTTATATCATTCTTGTCAATGATTTTTTTTTTGGATTTGACACCAAAAGCAAAGGCAAAAAATAAAAAGTAAGCAAGTGGAACTACATCCAACTAGAAAGCTTGTCCACAAAAAAGGAGATCATCAACAAAATGAAAATGTAACCAATAGAATAAGAGAAATTATTTGTATATCATATAACTGATAAGGGTTTAATATTCAAAGTATATAAAAAGCCATATGACTCAATAGCAAAACAGTGAACAGACTGATTGAAAAGTGGACCCTTTTTCAAAGACATATAAACAGTCAATAGGTACATTAAAAGCTACTCGGCATCACTAATATCAGGGAATTGTAAATCAAAGCCACAGTGAGATGTCACCTCAATCCTGTTAGAATGGCTATCATCTAAAAGACAACCAATAACAAGTGTTGGCAAGGATGTGGAGAAAAGTGAAACGTTCTGCACTGTTGATGGAAATATCAGTTTGTGCAGTCACTAATAAAACATTATGAACATTCCTCAAAAAATTAAAAATAAGAACTGCCACATGACCCAGTAATTCCACTTCTGGATATTTATAAAAAAATGTTATTACCAAGATAAAAATGATATATGCATCTCTGTGTCCACTGAAGCATTACTTAATAGTGAAGACATCTAAGCAATCTCAGTGCCCATAAATGGAAAAATTGATTAGGAAAATTTAATATTATACATGTATAATATCCTGATCCATCTGTGCATTCATCTATCCATTTATCCATCCATCTATACAATTCAGCCTTCAAAAAAAAGGAAACTTGCCATTTGCTACAATGGATAGATCTTAAGTACATTGTGCTGCTACAATGGATGGATCTTAAGTGCTTTATGCTAAGTGAATAAGTCAGACAGAGAAAGACAAATATATGATCTCACTTATATGTGGATCTGAAAAAAAAATCTGAACTCACAAATACAGAGAACAGATTGGTGGTTGCCAAAGATGGGGGGGGATGGGCAAAATGGGTGAAGGTGGTCAAAAAGTACCAATTTCCAGTTACAATGTAAATAAGTTCTGGGAATGTAATGACTAATGTTAACAATACTGTATTTTTTATTTGAAAGTTGCTAAGAGAGTAGATGTTGAAATTTCTCATTATAAGAAAAAAAGTATAATGATATGTGGTGATGTGTATTAACTACACTTAACTGTGATGATCATTTCATAACATATATAAATATCAAATCATTATGATGTATACCAGAAACTAATATTATATTTCAATTATATGAGTTTTTTTAAAAAAAAAGCAGGAACCACTATATTAATAAAAGTTGAAGCAGACATTAATATATGAGATACATCTATGATCCTAAATGTATACATACCAAACAACAGAGCCTAAAAATATCTGAATCAAAACTGGTACAGCTGAATGGTGAAATAAACAAATCTGCAACTCTCACTGGGGGCTTCATAAACCCCAGTTCTTGTAAGAAACTTTTAGAATTATTGCACAGAAAATCTGTGAAAATATGAAAGATATGAATAGCACTAGCGAAAAAGACCATCTCATTAACATATGTAATATACTTCATTGAGCAAAGGCAGAATACACATTGCTTTTAAATGCACTTGGAATATTCATCAAGGAATAAAATATCTTGCTTCATAAAACAAACCTCAAGAAATTTAAAATAATTGAAATCATATAGTATCTTCTCTGACAATAATGAAATCAAACCAGAAATCTATAAAAGAAAGGGAACAGGTGCATCTATAAACATTGGCAATTAAACAACACAGTTTTTGATAATTCAAAGGTAAAAAATGGAAGTTTGAAAGGAAATGAAAAGACATAAAGTGTAATGAAAGTAGAAGTACAGCATATCAAAATATGCGGAATGCAGCTTAAGCAGTGATGAGGGTGAATTTGTTGAACTGAAAGCATACATTCAAAAAGATAAAATAACTGAAATCAATAATCAAAGTTCCTATCTTAAGAAGCTAAGGAAAAATGATAAAAATAAAACTCAAAGCAAGAAGAAATAAGATGTGCACAGAAATCAATTATCTAAATTAGCAAATCGCTCCCTCCCCCTCAGAACAAAGGGTGGGAAAAAAAAATGTAATTGTAATGTATACATGTAAGGATAACTTGATCCCCTTGCTGTACAGTGGGAAAATAAAAAAAAAAATAAATTAGCAAATCAAAAGGTGTTTCTTTGAAAAAATAAATAAAAACAAATAATCCTTTATAGGAATGATTACAAATTTTAAAAGAAAATACATAAATTATTAAAATCAGGAAAAAAAGAGTGGTACCACTATAGGCAGCTGGCTATTAAAAGGGTGATAATGGAATACTGTGATCAAATGACACTTGCAAGTTTAAAAAAAATGAGAAGAGATGGAACAATACCTTGAAAACACAAACTACAAAAAATTTGACCAAGATTCAATAGACAACGTGAATGGTTATTAGGTATAGCAATTAACTAAAGATTAAACAGCTCTTGAAAAAAGCATCTCCATTCCCAGACATTTGTTATACTGGAGGATCCTATCAAACATTAAACAAGAATTAACACTGAGTTTACACAATCTCTTCCAAAAACAAAAAGGGGAGAAAACACTTCACAACACATTCTATGAGACTAGTATCACCTCAGTACCAAACCAAATAAAGATTTCATAGAGAAGAAAATTACCAATATACCTTATGAGTATAGACTCATTTCCTCAATGAAATACCAATATACTTTATGAATATAGATGTATTTCCTCAGTGAAATACTAGCAAATAAAATGCAAGAACATAGAAGAAAAAAATATATACTACTGTCAATTGACATATATTCCAGAATTGCAAGGTTCGTTTTACAACTAAAAAATCAGTTAACTGAATTAACAAATGGAATGGAGAAGAATATATGATTATCTCAAAAGGAATAGAAAAAGAATTTGACAAATATACAAAACTTTTTGATTTAAAAAAAAAACCCACAAAACTAGGAATAGAAAGGAATTTTCTCAACATAAAAACTACATTTATGAAAAAACACCTATATACATTATACTAATATATGTACTAATATATACTATATATATTATATAGTTATAGTATAATATATATATGTATTATACTAAGAGGTGAAAAACTGAATGTTTACACCCTAAGATCAGGAACAGTAAGAGGATAGTCACTCTTGCTAAATCTATTTAATATTTTATTGGCGGCTCTACCAGGGGAATTAGGCAAGCAAAATAAACAGATGTTATGCAGACTGGGAGAGAAAAGGTAAACCTATCTCTACCTGTATATAGGAAACCCTCAGGAATCAACTCCCTCAAAAAAAAAAAAAGTTTCTAGAATAACACATTATTAAGTAGTAATAAGTAAGTAGTAGCAAATAAACTCTATAAAAAATGCCAATTCAGGAGTTCCTGTCATGGCCAGTGGTTAACAAACCCAAATAGAAACCATGAGGTTGCAGGTTCGATCCCTGGCCTCACTCAGTGGGTTAAGGATCCAGTTTTGCAGTCAACTGTGGTGTAGGTTGCAGATATGGCTTGGATTCTGCTTTGCTGTGGCTGTGGTGTAGCTGGCAGCTATGGCTCCAATTTGACCCCTTGCGGGGAGCCGAGAAAATGCAGGGACTCAAAAAAAGGACCTTGTCTGATGGCAGAAAAACCTGAAGGTAGGTTCTTAAACAAGAAAGGGAGCTCACCTGAACGGTACAGGCCGAAGGTGGGCTTTTGGTCAGGAAAAAAGCTCACCTGAACGGTGCGTGCCAAAGGTGGGCCTCTGGTCAGGATAAAAGCTTGCCTGCATGGTACAAGCCGAGGACGGGCCTCAGGTTACACAGCTCTCACTTTGATGTTGATGGGGAAGAATTGGGGCTTTCTGGGAAAGCAATTTCCATGTTTGCGCTGGAGAACATGGACTGTTTCTTGGGTGACCTAGTCTTTCCTGCTGTTTTATTTGTTATTCAGTTTTTCTCAGTCTTTCCTGATTATTTACTTATTATTCTTATTTCCCATTCATATTGTTCTGTGGTGATTTGTGACTTAACAAAATTACAACAATAATATAATAAGAATTTCATCCTGAAAGACTTTCCCCTATTTAAATCCAACTTAGTTAAAACATAGTGTTTATCTATTAACTAGTTACATAGTAACTTTAGAGTTAGGATTTTAATGAGGTCCATAGAAGTTAGCCATATCGTATCCAAAAAGCCTAGCTGTGAGTTTTGTCTTTGATTTTAAAAGCTTTTTAGTGATAGCTAGTTTAAGTTGGTTTTTATTTACTCACACTGTCTCCCTGCCATAACGCTTTGAAGATAAGCACCAGTCTACAAACAAAGTTTGAAAATGCCAAATTCTTGTGTTTTATGGCCTCTTCAAAGTACTCACTAAGTTTAGTTAAGATAGAGATCTTAAAACAGAAAGCATAGCTGCTATACCTTGTAATAGTTAACCAATGTACTTTTAACACTATAATGTAATCTATAGTGAAAAACTGTCTATATAATCAATCACTGTTGCCAATAAAGTTTGAGCAGTCCAGCGCCCTGAAAGAAGGGAAAAAGGGGCTGTCTCCAATGCAAAAGCCGACATCCATCCATCTTCTCCAGGAAAAAGTATACACTTCCTGGCCGCTGGAGTGGGCCTCTGGCAACCCCTCACCTGGGAACCTCCATATGCCATGAGTGCAGCTCTAAAAAATACAAAAAAGACAAAAAAATAAAAAGTTTTTAAAAATCAAAATAAAATTGTATTTCTATACATTGGCAATGAACATTCTGGAAATAAAATTAAGAAAACAATTCTATATGCAATAGCATTAAACAAATACAATATTTCACTGTAAGTGTAATAAAGGAAATGCAAGATGTGTATATTCAAAAAGATAAAATTTTGTTTAAATAAATTTTAGAAGACCTGAATAAATGGAAAGATATCCTATGTTCATGGATCAGATCGCTTTTAAACAAAGTTCCTGGTTAGTGTATCATTGGAGTGTATATTGTTATGCACTCTGACTAAACTTGGGGACAAGAGAAATAAGCACAGATTTGGCCTGAAGGCCTACTGGACCTGCTGTAAAATAGATTGGGGCACAAAATAATTCACCATCTCTCTCCCAAAACCCTCATCCAATGCTAAACCCATGAAGCCATGGGCTTCTAATATTAGTGTCAGTTCAGGCCCCCAGTTCAAAAGCTCTGAAAAGGTTTTCCTTTTCCAGGAATCAGGCACTTAGGTAAATAACTAGAATTTACTCTGGAGAAATTTTGAGAAAATGTTTATTATGCCTATTGTGGTTGAATTGAAGGGCACTTCCTGAGAAACATTACTTGCCCTTCCAATCTATGTGCTCTTAGTCCGAGACCTGCTTACATTCTAGAGACCAAGTGAAAAACTGTAATTTTCCTTTATAGCACTGATATCAGTTTCCTGATCATATGCCACGGATGGTTTTTGGTTATACAAGTCAATCAAGACCCTATTCTGAAGTCTATTTTATGCCTGGTAAAACCACAATTCTCAGCATTTCCCTTCGGGTTAAAGCACATTACCCTGTTTGCCAGTCTTGCTGGACATTTCTGTGACATCTGTCTTGCTGTTGACAGTTAAGTGCTCCCACCTGGCTTCTGCTGTTCTGGAAACCAATCTGTCCAAATGATACTAGGGAGTCCAGTTTCCTAATATAAACTCCAACCAACACAGAATAATCATCACTGAACTTAATCAAGAATGCAATACACTCCTTTTTTTTTTTTTTGGCTGCATATGCAAAATCTTGGGATCAAGTCCAAGCTTAAGCTGCAACCCATGCCACAGCTGAAACAATGTAAAATCCTTAACCCACCACACTGGGCTGGAGATCAAACCCTTACTGCCACAGAGACAATGCTGGGTCCTTAACCTGTTGCACCAAAATGCAAATTCTGTAATACATTTATTAGTAAACTTTACGTAAAAAGTCATATAGTAAATATTTCAAGGTTCACAGGTCATAGACAGTCAAATATTTTTCTTTGCTTATTTTTATAATACTTTACAAATATGAACAAATTCATAGCTCACAGACACACAAAAAGAGATGACCTTCCAAATTTGGTCCAGGGCCATAGTTTGCTGACCTCTGACTTAATGAGATGACTGTATCCTCAAGAGAATACATCAGAGGTTGGATTTCCAGTCTCATGTAAGACAGCATTTCTAACTTTCACATCACCCTCCTGATTTCTTCTTCAGGACCATGCTAAATAATTTCTAGCATCCCCACTTCATTTACACAGGCATTACTGACTCTCAATTTTAAGGAGTTATCTTAGTTGTACAGTAGGGCAGATTGTAGATGTAACTACACAAGATACTAAATTCTAAGTGATGACAGCCTATGCCCTTGCTAATAAACCATCCTTTTATTACACTCTTGCATCACCCTCAGGAAGACCCTTACCAGTGTTTGCCTTTTCCTACTGGTTTTGTTATCCTGGTCCTTCAATAATTTTATTTTACTGGGCAAACTATTTCCTTGGGTCTGGGACTATATTTCCTTTGGGGGTCTAAGCCTATTCTTTTATTGGCTTGGCAGAAAAAGGAAGAGAGATTTGGGGAAAGTTAACAGTTAAGGGGAACCACTGTCCTCTAGTTAAAGGGTTTTTTGACCCCAAGCACTCAAAGAAACCTGAATGCTTAAGATTATCAAGCACATCCACCCAAACATTATCATCTCATTCCTTATTGAACCACTTTTCTCTTTAAGGTCCCACATTTGGCATAAAAAGACTGTATATTAAATTTTCTTTGCTGACTTAAACTTATTTAAATGAAATTATGGGCCTGATTTTCTGAAAAGTCTGCCCTCCAGATACAGAAGATAGTGATTTCTTTAAATGCTTATGTGGAGGCTTTGTGACGTTTGCAGGATGCTGTCTTAAGAGTTAGATGACCTGAGCCTGTTATTTCCTTGCTTTAAGGCTTCCAAGACATTTAACAAAGCCAGCTATCTTCCTAATCTTCACAATTTCAGTTACAAAATTACTTCCATCTCCAGAACTATTGAAAAAAGCAAAGGTTTTCTTTTAACCTGTATTTCATCACTAATGACTTCAGACGATTAATCTGTGGAGCATCCTGAGGGAGATAAGTACCACACTTATGACTAACGGGTCAATGTCACCTTTGTGTAAATGTTCCACTTCCATGATACCATCTTGAAGTTCTGCATTCTAGAGAACTCCCAAATATTTTATATCATATCCTCAAAGAAGCAGAGATAAAGACATGGATTTGGATGCAGTTGATATTTCTAAGAAATAGCTGTGAGACCAGATAACGAGAGATGAGCCACTTAAGAAGAAAAGGTCACTCTATGGGGGGGAATATTGAGTTAATACAATGGGCAAAATGGACTCAATTACACCACAACATTTTAAAGAGCAGAAAGAAAGCCCAAGATTTGTCCATTTGATGCATGAAGATGGGGTACATATCCACCCACTCATGTCTCCTGATTGTGGATGGTTTGCCAAGGTTTGCCAGCATTACTGTTGCATGACCACTGAGTGACTCCAGTAGTTTAGATGAGTTCCTGAAACAGAAGGTGGAAATACGTGCTGTGTTGGCTGGAATGAGGCATAGAAAGCTTGCCTGGAAGTGCCCACTGCAATTACGGCTAATTTGAGAGGATGGCTGAGAGCAGGAGAGGCAGGGACTAAAAGTCCCACCATTGCGTTCCTATAATTAATACAAGTAGAAAACTACTGAGCGGATACAGAATATGTAAAGGACCTGTACTGCCTCAGCACTGGTCATCTTTCTGCAGTGATCAAGGTACAGAAAGTACAGCTATCTTCTATGTGGTTTTTGGTGATTAAATCACAGGTTTATTTGTTCATTTTCCCACACTTTCATTCATTTAAATATCATATGTTTGAGTGCTTACTAATAACCCTATATTGATGGATGAGGATTCAGGGATGAATTTTCAGACTTATTTTAAATTCTAACATAGACATTGGATATACTGCATAAATATAATTTTATCTATCTGGGTCCCTCATACTGAAAAAAATATCTTTACTTCTGGGTACTTTTTATAACATGTCACACAAAAACACACAGCATACATAAAATTCCCCTAGAGGCTCTGAAAATACTGAGAAATGTAATGAGCAGACAATAAACTTCCAAAAGGTCAATGAGATTCAAGAAAAAGTTTCTTTAAAGGTAAAGTAGATAAAAGCTCACATTTACCCTCTGTTTTATGGATGATAGGATAAAGCCCAGTAATATGAGTAATACTGACATATTTCTAAGACTATGAAAGGCCATTTCACCAGGGAAAGTAGTCAACAAGGTTTATATTGCTTGCAAAGGGCAAATCTACATGAGTTCTTTCAGGGCAGGTGAGCAAAAAAAATTGACAGTTATTATGTCTCTAGATTTTATTTCAAAATAGTATGTACACTCTTTAAAGGGTTATTACTTGGTCTTTCATTTAAGCACCTATGTGTACTTGAAACAACTTTCAATAAATATTTAGTGCTATGTTTCCAAATCTAAAGCATTTTTTTCCACTCAAAATAGCTAGGTATGTTTTAACGACTGCCATTTATACACTTAACGGTCAGTATTTAATTTCTACTTAATGAAGAGAATGCATGATTGTCATTGTCACTACATCAGAAATAGGCTCAAAATACTGATAATCACTTTCATTTGTAGAGGCCCACCCATATAAGGTGATAGTGGCAATATCTGTTGAGAAAGTAGTTTGAAATTTTGTCAGATAGCCTTCAAAACAAATCATCTGATGAGCTCCCATCATGGCACAGCAGAAATGAATCTGACTAGGAAACATGAGGTTGCAGGTTTGATCCCTGGTCTTGCACAGTGGGTTAAGGATCTGGCATTGCCATGAGCTATGGTGTAGGTCATAGATGCAGCTCAGATCTGACGTTGCTATGGCTCTGGTGTAGGCCAGCAGCTACAGCTCTGATTCAACCCTTAGCCTGGGAACCTCCATATGCCACAGGTGTGGCCCTAAAAAAAAAAGACAAAAAAATCCACAAAAAAACAAAAAACTAATAATCTGAGGGGGGAATATATCTTTATAAAAGAAAGGATGTTTTGCAGAGAAAGTAAAAGATTCTAAATTCTTAATTCTGGAAAAGTGGCAAATTTAGTTCATAGGACAGTTCTACAAACCTGACTAGTTGAACTGTAGAGTGGTATACATATGTGTGTGTGTCTACGTGCACATGTGTCTTTTTAGAGCCACATCTGCAGTATATGGAAGTTCTTAGGCAAGAAGTTGAATCAGAGCTGCAGCTGCCAGCCTACATCACAGCCACAGCAATGCCAATTCTGAGCCACATCTGCAATCTACACTGAAGCCTGTGGCAACACCAGATCTTTTAACCTACGGAGAGAAGCCAGGGATTAGACTCTCATCCTCATGGATACTAGTTGGATTCTTAACCTGCTGAGCCACAATGGACACTCCCCAGTTGGTATATATATATATACCAAAAATATATATATATATATTTTGCGAATCCAAATAGATTCTTCTTGCTTGTAATCAATCATAAGTATCTGTTCAACCTCATTAATAACCAAGAAATATAGGCCAGATTTACAATGTGATTCTACTACAACCTATAAGATTATCTAAAAAATTTAAATAGTGAAAATTCCAAGTGCTGCCAAAAAAGTGGAAGAAGTGGCCCTCCCATCTAAAGCTTGCAAGAACAAAAATTTCATTTGTTGTGAAAACTGACATATACACTAAATTTCACTATGTATATAGTGACACATGCACTATATGTCATAATGTTACTATATTTCTAATATGTGTATCCAGTAACAATTTCTAATATGTGTATCCAGTAACAATTAAATCATAGAAATATACTCACCTATTCTCACATATACACAGTTCAGAATTTATATTTAGTAATGCCCCTAGAAGCAGTTCTGTGGAGTCATAAACTGGGACTATACAGGTTTTCATCAACAATTTAAGGAATGTATAAATGCTGGTAGCTTCCACAACTGAATATTATTATTAAAATGAACAAACTACTATGAGAGTTATAACATAGTTAACTCTTATTAAATGAAAAACGTCAGATACAAAAGAATGCATTTTCAAGCTTCCATTATATAAAGTTTAAAAAATGACCAAAATATTACCAGTGTGGGTGGGCAGTGGCAACATGGGTGAGTAGGAGATACAAACTATTGGGTTAAGATAGACTACAAGGGTGTAGCCTATTGTACGACACAGGGAATATAGCCAATGTTTTGTAGTAACTGTAAGTGGAGTGTAACCTTTAAAATTTGTATAAAAATGTTTTAAAAGTAACTAAAGTCAACCTACGTTATTACAAGTTACAATAATGATTAATCGGAGAGGTATTACTGATTGGGAGGGAAATTAAGGAGGCATCTGTAATGCTGGTAACATTTCCCTTTTTGATCTGGGTTGTAGTTATACCACTGTGATCACTTTGTAATAATTCTTCAAGTTACATACATCCTTCTTGTTTGTTGACTTTTCTGTTTGTACAGCTCCAAAAAAGCTCTAGGCAAAAGGCTTTTTCTTGCATTCAGTTAATATCTCCTGAGCACATACTATATCCAAAGTAGTGGGTCTAGGAGTGGTGAGTGATACAAAAATCAGTCATGAGCTCTAAAACACACATTCAGACTGGACTATTTACCAGGCAGCATTCTAGGCACTGAACAAACAAAAATACCTGTCCTGATTTCCTCCCTAAGGAATTTTCATTTCTTGTGGAGGAGATACATGCTAGAGATCACAATATTTATGATCATGATAAATGCATGATGGAGAAGTATATAGTTCAATTCCATTTATTCCAAGAAACCAACCTACATACGGTGAATCAGGGGAACGTTTTACAAAGAAAATTAGAGCTGAATTCCAAGGATACAGGAGAACCAACTAACTGAAGAGAGAAAGAACACTGATGAACAGTAACAAGCGTGCATATGTGAGGACTCTGCAGAAGGCCATTCTGAGAACAATCTATGGGTGGACAGGATGGAGCATCAGGGCCCTGGGGAGGCCCAGAGAATCTATAGACCATACTGAAATTTTGTTGTTTCTCCAAGGAGCAATGAGTAGCCATTAACAAGCATGACCCAGTAAATAATATATCAAATTTATACTTTAATATATTACCTCTACTACAGAAAAACTAATGGATTAGAGCAAGGGTTTGCAAGTATTTTTTACAATGGCAAGATTATACATTTTAGGCTGTTGCATGAGACCCCAAAACACAGGTCTCTATCACTACTACCCAACTCTGCTTTAGAAGCAGGAAAGCAGCCATAACACATCTGCAAATAAATTGATATGGCTATAGTTTAGTTAAATTTTATTTGTAACAATAGGTGGGTGGGATTTCAGACTGTAGTTTGCCAAACTCTGGATGAGAGGAAGAGAGAAGTACATGGGGATAGTTATTAAGCTAATGTAGGGGTTTAGTTAAGAAACAAAGCTTACTCAGTCTAGGGTGTTGGTGGTTGACAAGAGAAAGGTGTAAATGCGACCCTTATATTGTTTTGGTTTACTAGGCATTCCCAGCTCATATAAGATACATCATATCCTTTATTTTTTTTTTACAATTTGTGAAAATTTCAACACACAGCCTAATAAGTATGTGTAAAACTCACATTCACACGGTTATTTGGGCTCTGAAGTCCTAACCTCTATCAATTATTTCAGTGTATATAGATCATCACATCTTCCTGATCAATGAAATCTATTTTCTTTTTTTCTAGAATAACTAAAGTTCAACTCATCCCATTTAGAAATTTTTATTATAATGTCTGCTTACAAAAGATTTTGAACGTGCAAAAAGTCACTGAAATTTGTAGAAAAAGAGGTGGAGTTTATTACAGGAACTCTAAATTACTATGTATAATCTTCTTAATGTCTCTACATCCACATTGTCCAACCTCTCTTAAATTTATTTGTACATTTAAAAACCCTTAAATTAACTTTAACTTTTGTTCCATAAATTTTCAGAATTTATTTTGCAGATAATTTGAAATGGCACCTGTCATCAAGGCACAGGGATGGAAAATAAGGACATATCAATTCGCTGCTGGAAACAGTTATTCTGGACATGGCACTAATTTACGAACCCTGAAAAAGTTAGTTCTGTTTATAAAGACCTTGACATATCCACGGAATTGAGAATTCTATTTTTTTATTTTTTTATTTCCCCAATACATTATATTTTTCCCTATTGTACAGCATGGTGACCCAGTTACACATACATGTACACATTCTATTTTTGCACATTATCATGCTCCATCATAAGTGACCAGACATAGTTCCCAGATCCTACAAAGTAGGATCTCATTGCTAATCCATTCCAAAGGCAATAGTCTGCATCTACTAACTCCAAGAACCCCATCCATCTCACTCCTTCCCTCTCCCCTTTGGCAACCACAAGTCTATTCTCCAAGTCCATGATGTTCTTTTCTGTGGAAAGGTTCATTTGTGCTGTATATTAGATTCCAGATATAAGTGATATCATATGGTAATTGTCTTTCTCTTTCTGACTTACTTAACTCAGGATGAGAGTCTCTAGTTCCATCCATGTGGCTGCAAATGGCATTATTTTGTTCTTTTTTATGGCTTAGTATTCTATCGTGTATATATATACCACATCTTCCTAATCCAATAGTCTGTAAATAGACATTTGGATTATTGGCTATTGTGACTAGTGCTGCCATGAACACACAGGTGCATGTGTCTTTTTTAAGGAAAGTTTTGTCTGGATATATGCCCAAGAGTGGGATTGCTGTGTCATATGGTAGTTCTATGTATAGTTTTCTAAGGTACCTCCATACTCATCTCCATAGTGGTTGTACCAGGTTACATTCCCACCAAGAGTGCATGAGGGTTCCTTTTTCTCCACAACCCTCCACTATTTGTTATTTGTGGACTTACTAATGATGGGCCTTCTGACTGGTGTGAGGTGGTATCTCATGGTAGTTTTGATTTTCATTTCTCTTATAATAAGTGATGTTGACCATTGTTTCATGTGCTTGTTGGCCATCTGTACATCTTCCTTGGAAAAATGTCTATTCAGGTATTTTGTATATTTTTCCATTGGGTTGTTGGCTTTTTTTGCTGTGGAGTTGTATAAATCGTTTGCATACTTAAGATATTAAACTTTTGTTAGGTGCATCACTTGAAACTATTTTCTCCCATTCTGTAAGTTGCCTTTTTGTTTTCCTTTTGTTTCCTTTGCTGTGCAAAAGCTTGTCAGTTTGATTAGGTCCCATTGGTTTATCTTTGCTTTCATTTCTGTTGCTTTGGGAGACTGACCTGAGAAAATATTCATGAGGTTGATGTCAGAGAATGCAGTGTTTTTTGTTTTGTTTTGTTTTTTGTCTTTTTGCCTTTTCTAGTGCTGCACCCGCAGCATGTGCAGGTTCCCAGGCTAGGGGTCGAATCGGAGCTGCAGCCGCCAGCCTACACCACAGTCACAGCAACATGGGATCTGAGCCGCATCTGCAAACTACACCACAGCTCACAGCAATGCAAGATCCTTAACTCACTGAGCGAGGTGAGTGATCAGACCTTCAACCTCATGGTTCCTCGTTGGTTTCATTAACCACTGTGCCACGACGGGAACTCCCAGAGAATGTTTTACCTCTGTTCTCTTCCTGGAGTTTGATGGTGTCTTGTCTTATATTTAAGTCTTTCAGCCATTTTGAGTTTATTTTTATGCATGGTGTGAGGGTGTGTTGTGTAGTTTCACTGATTTGCATTCAGCAAGTATTGCTTGGAAACCTGGATAATTTCAGTTAACTTTAATTGCAAGTTCTATGATCTATTTCAGCTTAAATGTCATTGTGGGCAAGAGGCTAGTTTTAGCTCAATTTACTCCTCTATGCCCACCTTCTGTGTATGTTTCAAAAATTTCTTCGTCACTTGAATTTCTTTTGTTGTTGTTCTATTTATTCCTTTGTATTTAAGAAATTGACAGTGACACAATAATTATGAAGGACTTTAACAGTCCACTTACATCAATGGACAGATCAAGATAGAAAATTAATAAGGAAATACAGGCCTTAAATGACACAGACCAGATGGACTTAACTGATATTTATAGATCACTCCATCCAAAAGCAGCATAATACACATTCTTTTCACAAGCACATGGAACATTCTCCAGGAGAGATTACATGCTGCATCACAAAGCAAGCCTCAGAAAATTTAAGAAATTTAATAATATTATATCAAGTATCTTTCCAACCACAACACTATGAGACTAGAAATCCACTCCAAGAAAAAAAACTGAAAAACCGCAAATGTGGAGGCTAAACAAATATGCTAGTAAACAACCAATGGATCACTGAAGAAAAAAAAATTTTTAATTTATTTGTTTTCCAAGATTAAGAAAGCCACATGTTAAATATTATGGCCGATGAGAAAAAGAAGACATTAAAAAGTGTACTTCAAGTTTTGAGGTCTCAAGCAATAGAAATTAATCCTTCCTTGTATAAGCAAGAATTCATACAAGGGAGCTGATGGCTGGAAAATGAGACATGGGTATGTATAGAAACATGAATTTGCAGAAACAAATGTATAGAAACATACAGCTTTGGGGGTTAGGACACAGGAACTCTGGCAATAGTCTTGTTGTAGGAACAGTCCATTCAGGGATTTGCACCTTATAGGAGGGACAACAGTCTCCTCTTTTGTCTTCATATTATATGCTCATGGCCCAGTGACCTGCAAGAATGCAATTGGCTGGCTGGGCTTTGGTTGTGAGACTATTCCCTGGCTGTACTGGCCCAGATAGGGAAAGTGACTCTGCCTTTGATAACATAGTAGGGGGTAACAACCAAGGATTATCAAGAACATGATAAGAGTAGAGTTTTTATCCATGGGCTGAAAAGAAGGGGGAAAAAAGATACTAAGATATTTACAGGAAAAAAAATAAGAGCAGCCAACAACTGTTCTGACCACAGCATGTTGAAATCACAAATATTTTTTCTTCCATCTTTAAGATATAATTGACAGATAACATTATGTAAGTTTAAGGTATGCAGCAACAAGATGATCTGATATAAATATAAACTGCAAAACAATTACCATAACAAGGGTACTTAACATGTCCATCACCTTGTATAAGTATTTGTACGTTTGTGATGAGAACTTTTAAGATCTACTATCTTAGCAACTTCCAAGTATGAAATTCAGTATTTTTAACTGTAGTCACCATGAAGCTGATCAGATCCATAGAAGTTCATTCACCTTAACTGAAAGTTTAAGTCACCAATTAATTGGTTCTGGTGAAATCTCAGTTTAGTTTGAAAAGGAAAGAATATAAACCCTTGGCCATTAGTAGATGTATGGCACTCATACATCATGAGGCATTTATATATCTAATGACTATAACATGTGTTTTCAGTATAAGAATACATGAAACAGGAACTGATCTGTTGCTGTATAGTAGAGCTTTTTTAAGGGATCTGATTTGCTGGACACATTAGTTTGATTGATATAGCAGATATAGCAGATAGATTGTCTTAAATAGTTTCTTTTACTTTATTAAAAGATGCATTAAAGCATAATTAAGAACTTGATTAATTCAAGCCCTCAAGTTGTTTTAGGGCTTTATTTTAGAGGAATGGGATAAATTGAAATACCACCCAGATGTGAAGCGTTCAGACTTTGATAGAGAAAAAAAAGTCAGCTATAGTTACTTGTATTCTAAAGAGACTCACAAGCAAGCAGACTGCAGATGCTTACAGTAAGAAAAAGGGACAGAATCAGGTGTGCTCTGATTGGAGTTTGTTGGTATGGAAGAGATGGACATGGGCCAACTAGAAGCAGAAGGTCTCATGTGTTTCATCTGGGAGCATATTCGGCCTTTTCTGGTTGTTCCTGAGTTGGAAGAGAGTGGGGCAGACAGAGATATGGCAGTCCAGATTATGATGATTCTGGGACAATGGCTACAGAAAATGTGGTTTAGCCCCCTGGATTCGTGGTCTGAGAGGTTGTGAGTCAGAATTCTTCTGTTATATATCATCTACCCATTATCCATGTGTATATTCAGTGCCACAGATTGAGTTGCTTGTGAGATATTGACTAATTCAGGCAAGAGTACAGAGCTAGATCCTCACTGCTCAGTGCAGTGAAGTCTCAATCATAAATGGTCTGCCACAGTATCTTGGCCTTTGGTTGTTGTATGCTCATCTAATGAAATAGGGGCTTTGTAGAAACATTTATAACTGGATGGACCTCATGGACTAGCATTATGACCACTATGGCAAAAACAACAGCAATTAAAAATCTCTTGGAAATGTCTCTAAATCAGGAACCCTAATTACTCAATGCAAGCTAAAAGAACAAACCCCATAGGCAAGGAGGACCAACCTTAGAGAGCCAAGATTTTTCTTTAAGGCAAAGCATATCCTTCTCAGTCTTGCCTGTTTTATTGATCCAAGTACAATAATAAGTTTTAGCAATGGCACAGACACCATCAAGACTATCCATCAAGAATTGCAGAGCAACATAATTGTCCATCACTAGTCATGAGGTTGAACTTCATTCCGTCTGGGGCAGAGGTTGTAACATCAATAACTTCTTCCAGATTTAGCAAGTTTCTTACAATATCTTTGCTGTTTATATGAGCTCACCACTGGAAAGACTACTCTGATTTTTTGCATGAAAATGAGCCGATAATTTCCCCATGTAGAGAGCCTGAATGATCAAGTGTGGTCTCACTTAGGGGCTTGCCTGAGTTCAAAATTTCATTGTTAGCCATTTACACTTTTAGGGTTTCTCTTTACAGATAAGTTTCAAAATACTCTTCTTTAAGTGCTATGGTGTTAGTCTAAGGCAAAGATCCTGGTCACAAAGAAAACAGTATCTGGAGATCCAGAAAAAGATGTTTATGGAAATTTTCATGACACTAGATTGGAAACAAGGCCTTGCATTAGATAGATTGCATATTTTAATGTTTTATTACTCTTTTCCAGGTAGTATTGGCACATTACCTTATGAAAGTATTGAATTCAGAACTAGAATTACCTAAAATCTGCTATGCTTTGCTAGCTATGCTAGTCTATACTATTCTATACCTAAGTAATTATATACAGAGTGAGAGGGACTCTACAAGATTAATTCAACATCATTTTTCAAGGTAGGTCATTTCCAAATGGAAATTCCTTTCACTGTAATTACATGGGGGCCTGAAAATGAATGACACCATCCATAAGTTGGTAAGATTGAGGACAATGACTACTGTTTAGCATAATCTAAAAATGGTATTAGAATAATTATATTCTGACCTAAACGTGATAAGACAAAAGAATAAAATTGGGTATAGTTCATAAGTCTCTCGCAATATTTTTCTGTCTTGTGTAGTAAGGCAGAGTTTAGTATTAGAGATAACATCCCTATGTGTAGGCTTTAGTTACTAATTTGTAAGGCCATACCTGATTTTTCCCTAAGGAAGCAGGCCATGCAGCCATAAGGGCTTTAGTTAATATGGACACTTTAACTATGTTAATTATTCCAATTCATGAGAGCAATGTATCTTTCCATTTCTTGTGTCTTATTCCATTTTTTTCAACAATGTCTTATAGGGTTTTGTTTCATTTTGTTGTCAGGTTGGCAGGGTTGATTCCTTCTGAGGCTTCTGAGGGAAGGATCTGTTCCAGGTCTCTTTTCTTGGCTGTAGAAGGCTAACACCTTCTACCTTTGTTTTTGCAAATGACACTCTGTGTGCATCCAAATTTCATTTTCTTGTAAGAATGACAGTCATATTGAATTAGGGCCAACCATATGACATAATTTTAATCGATTATGTCTATCAGGGCCCTATCTCTAAATAAAGTTCTATATCTATATATGATTCTATGTTATGGGGGTGGAGCGATAGTAAGCCCATCAACATATGAGTTGTGAGAGGAATAAGCCACCAGTGTCTCTCTTGAAATAACAGAGATTATCTGAGTAAAAAGGATAACCCAACAATTTCCATTCCTCTTACTTCCAAATCAGGGGCTAAATATTAAGATAGTTTGATGGCCCTTTCAAATCCCTCCACAGATTTACCCTTTGGGATTTTAGGTAGGATCATAGCCTTGGTTAAGGCTGAAGTTTTGCATTTCATTAGCTTCCACAGTGTATTTTTCTGCATGAGACTCAACCTTTATAGAATCTACCTCTCTAGGAATTAAGAGTGCATCTAAATCTCTTGACTTAACACATATTTTTGATAGGGATTCCAGCAGAGATTCAAGAAAAGAAAACTTTGTTAACAAAGCATCACAAAGTCATATATTACTCCAAAAGCATATCTACTATTTGTCCATACATTTCTGGTCACTAGTTGACAAGCTCTAGTAAAAGCATTAAGTTTTAACAGGTGAGGTGTTTTAACCTCAGGTAACTCAACTATGTGAAAACCACCAAAAACTAATTGCTTAATTATAGCTACATCCTTAACTCAGCTGCAAAGCTTTATCTTCCTTGTCTTTACCTTCCTTAGGAAAATAACCCTTTCTGGAAAACATATTGATAAGTACTACTGAGAATTAAGAGATAACAATTTTTCTGGTGGCCAATGAGTCATTTTTTTTTCAAGTAATAAGAGTTATGAGGGCTAGTGGAAGGTATGATGTAGCCTTTGGATATAAAAAAGACTTTCAACTATAGGTTTGAAGTTCTTTTCTTCTTGGCTCAAGAGATATTGAGAAAATCTGGGTAAAGTCTTTATAGGCTCGATATCAACCTTGATAGATTTTACTCCAATATTTTTTCTACATTAGTAAAATTTTTAACCCATAGGCATTCAGTATACTGCTGATCTTCATTTAGGATACTTAGAAAGTATGATGGAGAAGGAAAACACGTAAAGCAAACAAAACTTGATTGTGAAGAAAGAAGTTCTCTGGAAACTCAAAAATAGTACATCTAGTGTAAATTTAATTTTCCAGTTTTCTTTCATAAGGTGAGTTCCTCCCTGTGTATTAGTTTCCAATTCTGCTGTAACAAACTTAATCTCATAGAAAACTCAAAGTTCTACAGGTTAGAAGTCTGACAGTGGTATCTCCAGCCTAAAAATTCAAGGTAAGAAATCAGCAGGGAGGCATTTTGTTCTGGAGGTTCTAATGGAGAATTTGTTTCCTTACCTTTTCTAGCGTGTACAGGGTGTCAACATTGCTTAGCAACTGGTCCCCTTGCTCCATCTTCAAAGTAAGCCACACTGGATCTCTGACTGTCCGTCTATGGCTATGTCCCCCTCTGACTCTTCTCTCATTCTCTCCCAATTTAAGGATATGTGTGAATAGACTGGGGCCACCTGGGTAATCCAGGCTACTCTCCCTATTTTAAGGTCAGCTGGTAAGCAACCTTAATTAACTTTTAATTAGGATGTAGACATCTTGGGGGATATTATTCTGCCTACAATACCCTATTAAATTTAGGGGAGTGGTTTTACAGGGTAGGAAGGGACATATTTAGTGAAGGGTCCAAGATATGTAATTAAGGGCTGAGAGGGAAATCATGGATTATTTGAATATTTACCACATGTGTTGCATGTTTCCTCTAAGAAAAACTTGAGAAGAAAAAGCAGGATTTAATTAATGTAGAAAGTGTAGCAGCTACCAGACTTTGCATGAAAAATTGCATTTTTACACAGAAAATACAAGATGGAAACTAACAAGATAATAAAAGGGGGTCAAAATAAGTGACTTGATTCCTAAAAGGATGCCCAACAAATGGAAACCAAAACAAAATCCAGAAAAGAAAGTGAGAATAGGTAGCTGAGGAACTCGTTGCCAAGAGCAGAGTTTGGACTTGCTGTTTATTGACTGCTTTGGGACAGACTTATCAAGTCATGAATGTAGAGGCACAAGGGGCCTCTGTGGGTTCCACACCAGGTTGGAGTTGGCAGCAAAGCCAAGTGAAAACCTTGTCTTGGAGCTTCTGGGAAAACTGCAGAAATAAGCAAAGACCTTCTGAGGCCACTTGAGAGTTTGCTCCAGAAAGAGTCAGCCACCATGATGAACTCATAGGCAGGCAGGAGAGCTGGAATGTCTTTTAGTGAGAGAAAGTGAGTCATCAAATGAGCTTTGACTGGAGATTTCTGGCATCATGAAGATGCAGTGGACTAATTTAAGAGGAGCATCATAGCATGCGACTGGTTAGGGAGCATGCTTTCATATTTGGCTTTCTTTTGCTGTTTCTTGTTGTAAGTGGGGACAAAGACTAGGGAGGTTGGCAGTTGTTAAGACAACTGCTCTAGATATATAGCTTCAGTTGCAAAACATAATAATTAAGATTTCACAAAATTATGGTCACTATCCAAGACATTTACCTTTGGCCCTTGGCAAATAGAGGCACTAAATGTGGATGTAAAAGGTATCAAGAGCTAGTCACCATTTACACCTTTTCTGTGGTACTACTTTCTATAGTTCCTCCAGAAATGAGGTCTTCCTGTGGTCAGAGCTGCTCAGAGCTGCCTGGCTCTTCCCATCATTCTGAAATCCATTTGTAGTAAGAGCATCTCTTTGAATCCTCTAAAGTCTGCAAAGGATAGCTATCCCAAGACTCTACAACGATTATCCCTTACCACTTCACTTAAAATATCTGATAGGATATCCGCTAAATCTAAGTGTAGTTAGTGGATTGGTGAACAAGTTTCAGCAAACAGGCCCATCCCAGCATTTCTATCTCCCTGAATCTCTGTATGTTTTCCTTAAAAAAAAAAAAAAAGGAATGTCTGACTATTTAACATGTTCATTATACCCATTGTTGAGTAAACGGTTTAACTAGCCACACACCTATATTATGACGCCGCCCCCCCCCAATTGAGCATAACATATTGCATCATTAATCATGAGTGAATGTACACTTGCCAATCAATGTATCTACTTTAAGATTTATATTTCATACCTAAATTTATTCCCCAAGAGTTCCTGTTGTGGCTCAGCTGTAATGAACCCAAACCCAACTAAGATCCATGAGGCTGTGAGTTGGATCTCTGGCCTCATTCAGTGGGTTGGGGTTCAGCAATGCAGTGAGTTGTGGTGTAGTCACAGATGTGGCTCAGATCTGGCATTGCCGTGGCTGTGCTGTGGCTGTGGCATGGGCTGCAGCTGCAGCTCCAATTTGACCCCTAGCCTGGGAACTTCCATATGCCATGGGTGTGGCCTTAAAAAGACAAAACAATAAAAGTAAAAATATATTCCCCAGTATAAAACATTGAGTTATTATCATAACTCCTCAAGAGTAGAGGCTCATTTTAAGAAGACCTTGCACAACTGTGTCTTGGTCCTTTTAGGATCTAAATTCCATTATGGCCCTGAAAAAGACAATGATATATATTAGGGATGGGACCTGAGGAGAAATGGCATAAGCTTATGCAGCAAATGCCCCAAGCAGAGACTGAAAGGCTTCTGTGCAGGTGATGAGTGATTCTCCCAGACTGAGGAGGAGGTGATGGAGCTGCCTCTGCCAGCAAAATAACTGGAGGGGGATTTGGATGATTCATATGTGAGTCTACACATGGTTTACATCTGCCAAATGCCCAAACCCCTATCTCTGGATCTCACTTCTTTCCACCAAATGTTCCACCTTTGCATGCAGGGTTCCTTGCCATAAGTGGCTTTAATGGGGTTTTGTCAGTTAATCATCATGCCTTAGGCTTGGTCACCTGCCATAAATGACCCATGATTACAAAGCTTACATCAGTCTTTGTGTTAACACTCATTCTTAATTGTATTTTTATAGATATTAACTCCTCTTTTTCTCTACACATTGTCTCTAGGGCTGTAATAGGAAGCAAATTGATTACATAATCTTTGTCACCACTGCTGCTGCACAGAGCAATGCGCCCCATGCTAAGACCTGTAATAACTTCAGAAAACTTGATGCCCCCTGAGTTTATGGAGTACCATATCCCCTCAGCAAATACGCTTTTCTCATGCTCCTCTAATACATGCTTTTCTCATGCTCCCATTTTGATGGTCTGTTTTGGGTGGCCACCTTGTTACCAATTAAACTACCAATAAAATTCTCAAAAGGAAATATGGTAGTCTGACATTATGACAATCACAAGTGGACTTATCAAAGGAATTTAGCAAAAATGTGGGAAGAGTTAGGTAAACCATAAACTAAAATTTCATCTCCCAGGACTTGTAAACCAGAGTTGCTATGACTTTACACCTGAAAATATGAGGGGTGCACAGTTGTTGAGATGCCAGAGAGAGATGCATGGAGGAAGCTAGGATGGATGGAGGTGAGTGCAGTCAAGAGAAACAACTGACCAGAGACAGATGCACATAGAGGAAGTGGGGAAAGAAAAGGAATGGCATTTCCTCATTCTCCATCAGGATTCGCCATTGTCAAAAGGAGGCTAAGAGAAAGAATGAAATTTAACCCACTGAGGTGGTCTAGTCAAGTCAACTTCCTAGCTTACAGAAAATGTTGGAGAAAAGTGGGAATGGATCTAAAAGGCCATTGGAAGATACCTAGAACAATGTGTTTCCACTCACATTTTAGGTAGAATCTCTGGAAACTCCAAATGCCACTTCTATTAAATTAGCCAATACTTATTTACATGGCTGCATTTACTGAAAATGTGACTACTGATAATATACTGTTTTAGGTAAGGGGTAACTCGACTCCTTAAATATCTGAGGACTCCACCTGCTTCTCCATCTGACTCTGGTCAGGCATGTGGAGCTAGTATGAACATGCAATCTGCGTGGGGAGGAAGACTGAGCTGGACACAGAAGGCGTGGTCAGGGCACGGGAGGTGGGCTGGTCTTGCAGGGCTCAAGTGATCAGGCTGAGAGGGCAGTTGAGGCTGAGACTGGCAGGTCTGATGGGGCCAAAGCTGAAGAAGCATTCATGGAAAGGAGGCAGGAGGTATCTGGAACCAGTTTTGGGGGGTAGCTAAGGAGGTGTTGGGACTCAGGGGGCTACTTGTGTGGTTAGGAGTTTGGTTCCATAAGAAGGTATGAACATTTAAGTACACATGGGGATAACTCAATCAAAGTTTCTCACTGCCACAGGAGCAGGGTAGAATCAACTCAATTTTTGTTGTTGTTGTTTGTTTTTTAAGGCTGCATCTGCAGCATATGGAAGTTGCCAGGATAAAGGTCAAATCAGAGCTGCAGCTTCTGGCCTAGTCACAGCCACAGCAATGTGTGATCTGAGCCACATCTGTGACCTACGCCACAGCTCAAGGCAACGCTGGATCATTAACCCACTGTGAGTGAGTCCAGGAATCAAACCCAAAACCTCATGGAGATTAGTCAGGCCACTGAGCCACGATGGCCACTCCCTCAACTTGAATTTGACTAGAATCAGAGGCATTTTGGGACAGGTATGTAAGTGGATAAATATAGAGAAACAGATATGGATGCAGGTGTGGATATGGGTGAAGATTTATGGACCTGTTTACCTGTGAACGAAAGGGAGTCTGGAAAACACGTACTTGCTTTCTTGACTTTATAGTAGAGGGAAAAGAAAGATAGAAATGGTATGAAGGAGTGAGAAGCAAGGTAAACTATGTCTGCCTTATTTGATCTAAATTTGCAAAGGACAAAGACCCATTTTACAAGCCTTCTCTTTGTAGAGTGCAACTATGAAATACTGGTGTACTCTTTCTGAGGAAGGAAACCATACAGGGTATATAATCCAACACATATTTTTTTTAAGTAAAGCCCAAGCAATTTTGGTAATTTTCTAATGTCATACACATGTAAGTGACAGAGCTAGAATAATCTTATAAAGGCTTTCCCACAAAGGACTGAATCTGAATTTGTGAGATGACATTTTTGCCTTTCTGTTGAAAATGGAGAAAAAAATCTTTTTTTTTCTTTAAATTTTGAAGCTTTGTATTATTTATTGAAATAATTAAATAGCATGTAAAACTTTGAGTCTATCATTCTTAAAGTTGTCATGATACAAGGATCTGAGAAAAAAGTATTTTTCACTGTGGATGTTCCTGGCATCTGTATGCCCCCTTCATCCTAGAAAAGTGTACTGGAGGTAACACTTTTCTTTCCCTAGGGGGACAACCCTAGGCTCAATCATGAATAACTTAAGTGTCCAAGATTTTGAAGTCTGTACCATTAGATCTAGGCTGGTGCCAGGAACACCGGATTCTAGAAAATAATGATCTCACATACCAGAAGGTACGATGCCTTTGTTTATGCACCTCACTGTCTGTGGAGACTAACGATTTCTCAAAATATATTTCTTTCTTGTTTTACACGTGTCTTGGCAGGGATATGAATATATATTTAATTTCAGAATGTCAGTTACATTTATATCACTACTTGAGTGTCTCACCCTATAGAAATTAGATCACAGCCCCTTTTAAAATTAAACCTTGGAATTTCACTACTAGAAGAAACTTTTAAATTTATTACTTTCTTTACCAAGGTTTTTTTTTCCCCTTTTTTAAATGAGATGCAACAAAGCCAATTTGATAGCCAGTGGTCAGCCCACTCAGCACTATAGATTTGGCCATAGTCAAATCACAGGGGAAAAAATAGTATATTGGATTTTGATACTAAATATTCCCAGAAGGACAGTTCACATACTCCTGTCCAAAGAGGGATTTCTTATGAGTGCTTCAATTTTTATCGTAATCTGTGAAGCAGCTCAAATCAACAGAAGGATAGCTTTAGAGGTGTAAGATGGAGCGTCACAGACACTGTCTGAGAGTCAGTCACTCAGCCACAGACTGACAGAAACGGATTGTCACCTGGGTATACAGAGTTCACTGCAGGGTGCTGTGTCCTTTCTCTCTTTGGGTGTGGAGTTAAACTACCTGCACAGGATCCAGCTTTATGTTAGGTTATGGAACATCATTTAAAAACATCCCTTAGTCCACAATATAAGATCTGACATTATTCTTGCCTTTAACTAAATTTTTCAATTTTCAAAGTCCATAAATACAACAAAATGGTTAAAATTTAAAGATTTTTTCTTTATACTGAAGAAAACTTGCATTTACAGTAGCAGTTTACTCCCTTGTAGGCACTGAGCAGAAAAGCGTAAACTGCCTACAATATTCTAATCTCAATTGTGCACATTTTAGAATCCAATTTATTAATTTGCTTTTGTCATTACTCATCTTTTATGCAATAGAAACCACCATACACTTTCATAGTTTTAACAGATGAAAAAGCATACAAGCAGTATTTAGCCATGAAACATTTATAAATACACTGACTGTTATTTAAACTATAAAAAGCAAGTTATTGCTTTTTTATTGGCATTTAAGTTCTAGGTAGACAGTTTAGATGTATATTACCTAGGTTTATATTTGTATATTTGTGATCTAAAAAGGGTTAACCTAAACTAATGTTTATATTTAATATATTTATATATTACTTTATTTTCAAAATTGTGAATGTTATTCATACATATATGAATTATAGTAAAATATAGTAAATTAGAAATATGATCATTGTTACCCAGTTACCTGTTGCCTGTAATTATCTTGATATTAAATTGAATCATATTAGTGGATATTTTGTATAAGTTGTAAAGTCTCAAATTATATATTATTTTCATAAATTATCATACTTCTAAATAAAACTTGATAGGGAACAAAGGCAAAGATCAGTGCTCTCCATTGAATTTTAACTCATTTTTGTCATATTTTAATTTATAAAAGTTGGCAAATTATAATATCATTAATGTACAAATTTCTATATTTTAAATAGTGGCAAATTCATAAACCTGAATTTGTAATTCTGCTTTAGAATGATTGATTAAAATGCCACAGAACCACCTCTGTAGTTGAGTGTCCTTTACAAAATATTTGAAGTATACATAAATAAAATTATCTATCAGGCCTTCTATATGTGCATATGTGCCATATATATTTACATGTATAAACATGTATAAACATATGCATGTATACATATATACATACGTATGTATGTGTGTACATATGTAATAAAAGCAAATATAGTAATATTTGTTAACACAGCAAGTTTTACTTCCACATCCATAAGTTTTAGACTATAAAAATTATACTTTACTAACAAGTATTGAGTAATATCAAATGCATTTTAGTATCTATGGATATCAAAAGAAAATCTAGTTCCTTAATATCTGTGCAATTTTATATTGAAATGGATTAGGGCAAGTCAGAAATCAGAAAAAAAAATGCATTTACATGTGATGACAAGAAACTCCATATTTGCAACCTGTGTCAACAACATCGATTGTTTACAAAGGGAAGTGTGCATTCTGAAATGCCAAGAAGTAGCATAAGTCAAGGATAGGAAAAAGAAGAAAAAGACAGAGGGCTATGAGTTTGAGAAAATGAGGTTGAATGTGATAAAAGGGCAAACGCTGGTAAAACTGTCTGAAAGAGCAGAGCACAGACGTTTGAAATGATCATGTCAAAGGTGTGACCTTGATGATTTCAAAAAGAGAGCATCTAAAGGGCTGTACCTAGAAATGCCTCAAGTGGCCTCAGGGGACAAGGCTGGGAAAGGATATCAAGGTGGCCCACATAATGAAGTCCCCAGAGATGAAGACATTGAAGGAGAAATGCCAGGACTAGATAGTGCAGGAAAATCCTGAGGAAACAGAGGTAAGTAACTTAGAGAAGCAATATTTCTGTTTTACCTCTAAAATCAAACCTCTCTACTAAAAATAACTCTTAAAATAAGGTCACACAGTATATCTTTGGTGATAGTTAGACTAGAGGCCAACATCGAGGAATATGAAAATCATCAATTAGGATATTTCCTATTAATATTTGGCTGGGGGCCCTCATCTTTTTGCCCCAAAGCTGATTTTTTTTTAGGTAGGATAAATTGATAAAAACAGGTTTACATTTTTTAATAGACTCTGTTGTGCATTGTTTTCTTACATTTACAAGATAATCTTTTTGTTGTAGTCAGAATTTGGGATCTGTTGAATGATGGAAGTCCTTCAGCAGAGTTTTTCCCAAAAGATTTACTACCGCAAGGATCAATCATGCTTTATAATCTTTCCCTCTAATTCTGCTTTTTTTTCTTTCCCATTATTGATATCCTTTTGTTAAGGCTGATCCTAGTTCACCTGCTGGCACTTCCTCTCCTTTATCCAGGAACCCAGGGTAGAAAGACAAAATGCTTCTATTACATACACATTTTCATGCATAAGTCTTACACATTTCTTATACAATCTGTGTTGGGAAACGTAAGAATCAAGCTCTATTGATTCAGTAATTTCCTCTGTTATATTCCTAACACATATTTATATAGATTTTTCTTAGAAATACTGCTAAGGAGGTACTGGTTTTGTTTGTTTATTTGTTTGTTTGTTTTTAAGATGGGTACCATCTCTGGGTAGTTCTAATTTCTAGAAATTGCCACCATTTATCTTTTCCACTTACTATTTTCAGCTGGTCTTAATGGTTTACTAAGTATCTATCATTGGTTGAAAATAGTAAAAGGCACTGGAGATTATGGTGGGAACAAATCATAGTTCCTGCCTTCACAATGCTTGAAACTTAAAAGAGATAGGCATTGTACAAAACATTCAAAAAACAAACTCAGATGTCAACTGGAGTGTTCATGGTTCCATGAGATACACTTGTAGGCAGCAAGAACAAATCTGATACTAGCATTGCATCTGTTTCTTTTACTTTAAATTTTGCATTCTATTGCTTTTCATACAAGTCAAGAATGTTACGTATAGCCTGAAATATACAGGACAGCCCATTATGAAGTCTCTGACTTTTAAAGGTATAATACTTTTCTACTCAAATAGAGATTAAAAAGTTGACGAAGAAATAACATTTGTCTCATGTAGGTTTATAGCAGCATCATTGACCTACAGTTGAAAGATGCAAGAACAAAGGATTCCAGCTCCAATACTTTTGCAACAACCAGCAACATCCCTTCATGTTTCAGTATTAAAGAAATCTGAACTCTAATTCAGCTAAGATGGTTCTTTGGGACACTAATCCACCATCTTCTCAGTCTGCTGGCTTTTCAAATAAAGTCGCTATTCCTTATCCCAACACCTTTCTTTTGTTTTAGTTGCCTGCCACGTAGTGAGCAGTACAGGCTTGGACTCAGTAACACACTAAGTTTGACTCTCATTCTGTACCCAGGTGTCCACCATTTCCCCCTGGAGGGATGCACATTGCTGGACCTTTGCTGCAGTTTTGTCCCCATCATTGACCTATTTCTTTCCTGTTATTCTCTTCTACGTTGGGTAATGCAGATGGGAAACATCTCTTTCCCTTAATTCCCACGGAGAGGCAAGCAAAAGTCACAAAGCTCCTCTGTAATTGAGAACACGTTTAAAGAATTTCAAGAAAGGCAAAGAAGAACTTTACCCCACACTTTACAAATCGCTTCAAATGAAGTATTGTTTAGAGATTTGTCTTTTGACTTTTTAACCTACCTGAAGTTTCAAGAGAATGGTGGAGCTGGGATCCTACCACAGTTCCTCTCAATCAGCACCCTGTGTTCTGTGTGTATGTGGTGGGTGTTTAGCTGTTACTGTTTGTTATCAATAAACTATAATGTGACATAATATAGATTAAAAGGGCATTTATTTCATATATAATTTTTTTTTGTCTTTTGTCCTTTTAGGGCCACACCCGAAGCATATGGAGTTTTCCAGGCTAGGGGTCAAATCAGAGCTGTAGCCACTGGCCTATGCCAGAGACACAGCAACCCGGCATCCAAGCCACGTCTGTGACCTACACCATAGTTCATGGCAAGCCGGATCCTTAACCCATTGAGCAAGGCCAGGAATGAACCCACAACCTCATGATTCTTAGTCGGATTCGTTAACCACTGAGCCAGGATGGGAACTCCGATTTCATATATAAATTTGTAATGTATATAACATAAGGTAAAAATGCCAGACTCTAGTATTAAAACAATAGTTTTACAAATTTCTCCTTTTATTCTGTCGAGATTTATACATTTTGTATTAGGCTATTAGTGGCATACAAGTTAAGAATTTTTATGTGCTCCTGCATTTTAAAACTTTTATAAAGGGTGGGTCCATTCTATGAAATATTTTAACTAAAATTTTGTTAAGGGTTACTTGGCATATACAGGTAATATAAACTTATACTCCTAACTCAGATGATTGCTAGTTTGTAGCTAGGAATTTCATGGAAGACTTTTTTGTTTTGTTTTGCTTTATTTTTACTTCATCAGGTCAAAGCTCAAGATATCCTTTATCTAATTGGGATGGTTGTTTATGGTTTTGCTTTGCCTCTTTCAGCCATTACAAGTCCTCCTATGAGAGGCTTGGATTTAGGTAGGGATTTTCCCCAGGCTCACAGTCTGCTCAGACCACATTATAACTTGTCCCCTACTCAGGAGATCTTAAACAACATACAACCCGATGGGGACCAGATAATGGCAATCACTCCCAGAGGAAATATGTGTTTACCTCTAACTTAATTTGGTGGAATTTTGCTTCCTCACCTAATCTAACCTCTGTACAATCCCATTGGATTTGCTGTCATCTCAGCAATACTTTAAAAATAATTTTTAATAATTTGTTAATTATTAGTTTATATTAATGTGTATTGTGCTGAGTCACTTTAACACATCTCACTATTCTTCAAGAAATGGAATTCAACATCTGTCGTTTTCAAATATTTTGGACTACTCTGTTACTGGTCTTTCTCACTGGACTTTCACACGACAGGTCTCAGGCTACTACCATCATCTTTGAGCCTTCCCACAACCTCATCCTCCTCTATTCTTACTCTTTCTTACTCTCCTTTGGTTGCTGAAGCAAATTTCTTTCTGTGACTCATGCAGAGCAGTGTGGTAGTTATCTTTAAAGGTTAGTTCCAGCCAGGTCCTAAGGATCACCTATTACGTTCCAATGTCTTAGGTCTCGCCCTGTACTGCACCAAACCAATCCAAGCCACATCAAACTAAAAGAAACTAAACCAAACCAGTCTATTCTCTGAGTTCATTCTAGAACCACTTATTAAAACAATAAAATGTAACCCCCCAGACACATATGTAACACATGATTTCAAATCATAAGTTAGTTCTATAAAGGAAAATAATAGATTTCATGATAGAAAATAACCAAATATGTGTTATTTGCTTTGACCGATCATGAAAACCTCTCTGAACCATTAAGTTAATTCTGAGTCTTTGGGACAACCTAGATTTTATATAACTCCTTTTTTGCAGATCAGACATGCAAATATTTGAAGTCAGTTTCTTACAGAACTTTATCCTTTCCTCTCCATGGGAGACCTTCAACTTTTTCTTAACTATTAACTTTTTCTTAACTATTCTTCTCAGTTTTATATCTAGACTTCATTATCCCGATCATCCTAAACTAGAAATACACTAACTTTTATCTCTCTGTGTAACATATACAGATTGAGCAGAAAATCCTGAATTTGGTCACTACAAAGAAGAGTAGAATCACTATTTCCCTTGATCTGTACACTGGTTTTGTTAACACAGCCCTGAGATTTTTACTTTTAAGCTGATCTATGTTAAGTTTGTAGTCAATTATTCACCAGTTTTCTCTCAATTTATATTGCAAAACTGAAGTCTATAAATGATCTTTAATATCTATCATTATACTTTACTAAATACCTAAGTTATTCCTCAAAGAGTTGTGACATCTGAAAATTAAACACTTGGTGTTTATAAAAAACTGCCAACAAACTGATATAACCCTGAAAGTAAAGATACTTTGCATAATGTTTTATACCTAAACATGATCAGCTATCTATTCCCTCTTTTGCATTTTTCAGCCATTATAATGACTTATATACAAAGATAAAATACTCCAAAATCAAGATTTTTTTTTTCTTTTAAGGGCCCACATGCTGCAGAAGGCAGTTCCCAGGCTAGGGGTCAAATTAGAGCTGCAGCTGCAGGCCTACACCATAGCCATAGAAACTCAGGATCTGAGCTGTTACTGTGACCTACACCACAGCTCATGGCAGCACTGGATCCTTAACCCACTGAGAGAGGCGGGGGATCAAACCCATGTCCTCATGGGTGCTAGTTGGGTTCATAACCCTCTGAGCCACAACAGGAACTCCTGGGATGATTTTTATAGCCATACAGCTAAATATGATCTAACTACACTTATTTTATCTTATTTTACACTTATTTTGTAAACAATATTTTTTTCTTGGATACAAGGATATAGTAGTTGGGATATAAGGAGAGGAGTAAATAACTGCAAAAACTCTAGGTAAGATCTATGAATATTGTGTCTAGCAGGTTTCTGTGATCTCAGTGCAAAACACCTATTTAACAATTACATGTGATTAGCTTAGAATAGCTTGCTTTATGAAATCCATGTTGGCCCATAATGATCAACCTTTAATTATCAACTCCTTACAATCATTAAAGACAAAGTTTGCCCTCCAGGAGAGATTACAGAAAGTATGTTGGGAATTTTCTTGTATGAGCCACTATTCCAGATTTATATTCTCTTCAATAGTTATCTTTAGAAATAGCCATTTTTTCACAATGTATTTAATAACAAGAGGATTGAAAAAAACTGTGGTCAGATTCACTAAAAATACTTCATGTCATTATTTAAAACTTAGTATCTTATGAAATTGTTTATCCTATTTAGGATATCCCATTTTCCAATAACAGTTTCCACAAGAATAGAAGTAAATAATCCAGTTTGAAAATCATTATTAATATGTCTGATGATTTTATTTTTATTAAAGTTTGCCCTTATCATCACAGAGAAATACATTAACATTAAAAGAGAATAACTTCATAAACAAAGGTACTACCTAATATCAGATAGATTGAGTATTCACTGACATTTTCTCTCTGGGCTTGATGTTTGGAAGAGAGTCCAAGGAAATATTCAGAATTCTTCTATTTGTATTCCATTTATGAATGTATTCCTTGCAAATATGTAACTGATCAGAAATGGTTGATATAGCTGGATATTATCTTGTTTTTTTACAATTCAATGAATCTAGAATTTTCAAAATTTTATCTATATTTCATATGTAAAATCAACATTAGCATATTATGTGTGTATGTGTCTTAAAAATAGAGTGTTCTGTTTGCATTATTTTATTTTTGGAAAATTTGAAATAATTGCAGGAAATACAGATAATTTTAGTTATATTCTTTTTGTCTTTTGGCTAATATATCACTTAATTATCAAGTAATTTATAAAATGATAATGGAAATTGTGTTTCAGTTTCAAAATAACACTACATCATAAGTTCAGATTTCATTCTCATGATTCATCATTTACATGACTTGAAGTAGATCTAAAGATGACCAAAAAATATAGTAGAAAAAAGAACAGCTACATTTCATAGTTTCAGTTTTTGGAAAAGTCCATTTTCCACAATTATGATGGAAGGAGAGAGGATTATTAAACCTTAAAATACTAAATGAATTTAAGCAACAATTGTAGCCAAAATATGACATCTGTATAGTTTTTGCTTGAATCACATAAATAATTATTTTATACTCTTATACTCAAAGTAATAAGAATTGGCAAAAAATAAAAACTTAAGTTGTAATGCCACTGATGAAATGTTTTTATTTAATGTGCTTTGCAAAAGACCAAGCAAAGGTGTCAAACATGATGAACTCTGTGTATTACCTACAGTAATTAATAATTTTAATATTTTGTTCTTAGTCTCATCATTCTAAGCGATAACACTGACTTGGATGTAATTGCATCATTGCATAAATAAGTGTGTTAGAACTTTTGCACAGTAAATATGTATTTCCATATTGGTTGCACAAATTTTAGTGGTCCTAGCATCCTAGCATAATATTTTCATTTTTACTTTGGCTTAGTGTCTTAAATTTCAAGATATATAAAATTAAATATTGGTTATATACTGTCAATGACTATGCTGAAATCAAACTTTTGAAAAAACTTTAAAAACAAGCAAAACATGTAAATGTAAATACAACTAATTGCCCTGTTTCCATAATTTACCTTTTAGAAGTAGGATATAATAAAATCTTAACTGACATCAAAATACCACGCAGGTGCCTCCAGGCTTAAATCTAAGCAACATTTGACTGTTTTACCCTGCAAACATGCAGAGAGGGCATTCCTTTCCATGTCTGAGCAAGAGCACCTTGAAATCCTTTAGGTTTTTTTGGTTAAAAAAAAACAACCATGGAAAGAAAAAGACAAAAACTTTAACCAGTTCTCACTGAAACAGTAGGTGTTCATGTATATTTAAATATTAGATATGGAGAAATTAAAACTATAATGTCCAGATACCAATCAACTCCATTAAATGGTACAGGTATAGGACTATTCTGAAGCACATTTTCTTCATATGTATCTGAGCTCTATTTTATATGCTTGACAAACTGACAAAATTTGTATAACACTGAAATGTCATGAAGCTTTGGAATAAATGGAAGTGATTTCCATAAAGCAAACTCATACTTAATTTATTACAGGTGTTTCTAGAGGGGAACAAAGGCAGGCACACAAATGTTGATAGTTTAAATAATCTGTTTTGACTTCTAAGTAATTTTACACATTCTAACAAAGACAATTTAGGATTAACTTAAAAGAAGATGTAAGTTGTGCTGATGGGAGCCAGCAGGGATCAGAGAATCAATTTCACTCACTTAATCACTCATTCACTCAAAAATATCATTGAATCCCTACCAGTACCATGTACTGTGAATTCACAAAAGTCCATGAGCAAGTCACTTTCTTCTGAAGAAAGCCCTAGTCTAGCAGGAAATACAAAAGAACTCAATAACTGTACTGTGAAATTATAGCTACAACAATGGAACACATAGAGTGAAATCCATCCATACCTTAGACAAACATTTCAGCTCTAGTGCCAGGCACTGCTGGAGTAGCTTGGGATCTATCAATAAAGAACACCTTGCTCTGCCCTCTAGCACCTTACTTTTTACCTAAGGGAGAGATGTGGTGAGTTATGAACATACTTAATGTGTATTTTTGTAGCATGTTAGAAAATGATAAGTTCTCTTTAAAAAAAAAAAGGCAGAGAAGAATGAAAATACCCTGTGAGTTTTAGTGAGGAGAGAAAGAGGAGGATACAATATTAAATAGGCTCTCATGAGCCAAGAAAATAATTTGAGCAAAGACTTGGAGAAGATGAAGAAATTAGCAAAACAGATATTTGGGGGGAAAAAAAGTATTTCAAGCAAAAAAACAAAGGGCAGAGGGAGTGTACTTACAATGTTTAAGAAATAGAAAGTGAGTGGAAAAAAAAGGGACAAAAAAAGATTTTTCATTGTTGGAAAAAATGTTAACTTGTTAATTTTGTTAAACTACAAATACAGTTTCATTAACATAGAACTCTTTCAGTTACCTAACTGCTCTTCAGTGAGCTTTGTTACGTGGAGTTTTGTTTTGTTTTTATTTTATTTTATTTTATTTTATTTTATTTTATTTTATTTTATTTTATTTTATTTTTTGGTTGGGGGCACAATCACGCCATGTGGAAGTTCCCAGGCCAGGGATGGACCCACACCATAGCAGAAGCTCAAGTCACAGCACTGACAATGACAGGTCCTTAGCCACTAGGCCACAAGTTTGTGCTTTTAATGAATTTTTCCATTAGATCTAAGTTGTAAAATGTATGGGCAAAAAGTCCTTCATAATAATTCCATGGGTTATTCTTTTAATATTTTTAGAATTTGTGTTCTCATCTTTCAATTCTGATATTGTTCATCTTTTAGCAATGTTTTCCCAGTCTGTCCAATTCATCTTTTCAAGGAATCAGAAATGTCTTCTCTGATTGTTTTTCTCCTTCCAATTTGATTGATACTTTCTTACCTGATCTGTATAATTTGATTCTCTCTGCTTACTTTTTTTCCTTCTATTTACTTCCTGTGACAAATAGATAATTGATTTCAGAACTTTCTTCTTTTCTAACATAAACATTTGTCATGGTTCCTACTAAATACTATGCTATTTGCATCCCCAAATTTTGATTCATAGCCTCTTAGTCCAATTATAATTTTCCTTATAATTTTCCAGTAGAGCCATATTTTATTTAGAAGTGTATTAATTTATAAATGTTTAAGGATTTTTCTTATAACTTCTGTTACTGATTTCCAGTATAATTCTTTCATTATCAGAACACAGACATTGTATTAGTTCAGTTCTTGTCAATTTCTAGTAAATTGTTTTATGGCCTAACACTCCATCTATCTTTGAAAAATGTTCCATGTGCAGGTGGAAAGAATGCACATTCTGTTCTTGTTGTCTCAAGGACATCCTTTAGTTTAGTTCAATAATAGTACCCCTGTTCCATATTCTTACTGATTTTCTACCTACCTATTTTTTCAATCAATTATGAGAAATAAGTGTAGACTGATATACTTTTATATTTTATCATTTTTTAAAATTCATGTTTGAAGTTGTTGTTAGGTACACACATTTAAAGTTGTGACTTCTTAGTGAATTAGTCCTTTCATCATTACCTAACATTCCTCTTTATCTGCATTAATATTACTAGTTTAGATGTCTACATTTTCTTATATTTTTGTGATTAGTTTTTTTTTTTAATTCATGTTGGCATGTTACCTCATCTCCCAGTTTTTTACTTTCAACCTGCATATGTCTTTGTATTTAAGTTGGGTTTCTCATAGATGGTATATAATTAAGTCTTGCTTTTTCATCAAATTTTATTAAGTATAAATACTTAGACCATTTATGTTTAATTATTGATTGGGTTGAATCAAAATTTGCCATTTTTTGTTAGTGTTTTTTCTTTACATGTTCCATTGCTCCTTTGCCTCATTTTCTTCTTGCATATGAAATAACTTAATATTTTTATGACTCCAATGAATTTTAATAAATGTCTATGATTCAGTGCTTAGTTTTACAGTTTTATTCAGATAGTTCTCCTGATTGTGTAAAGTTTATAAAATACATCTTTAACTCATTATTTAAAAATGGTCTGCCTTCACATGTAATGCGATTACATGGTTACATTTAAAATTAACATGGTTAATTTTATTTATTTATTTGTATTTTTTGGCCTCGTCCAAGCAGCATCTGTAAGCTCCTGGGCCAGGGATTGAACCCTCCCCACAATAGTGATAATGCAGGATCTTTAACCATTAGGCCACTGGGGATCTCTAAAACATGGCAAATTTTAAGCTATGCAAAGTAGAAAACATTTGGGGAGTTCCCATCATGGCTCAGTGGTAACAAACCACACTAGTATCCATAAGGGCATGGGTTTGTTCCCTGGCCTCATTCAGTGGGTTCAGGATCTGGCATTTCCACAAACTGTGATTTATGTTGCAGATGCAGCTCGGATCCTGTGATGCTGTGGCTATGACTATGGGTGTAGGCTGGCAGCTGGAGCTCTGATTTGACCCCTAGCCTGGGAACTTCCAGATGCTATGGGGCTGGCCCTAAAAAGCAAAAAAAAAAAAAAAAAAAAAGAAAAGAAAAAAGGATATAACTAAGGAGACATGAATACTGGATATGGTACTGAAGTGCATTTAGGTAACAAGAAAAAATATGCAATTCTGTATTACATTCACTTCTATGAATTCTAGGACACAATAATTTCCATCTGACTTCCTCCAGACTCCTCAGAACAAATTGCAATGGTCTTAGATTGTAAATACAACTCGTGTAAGACAAATACAACTATGCAACTAATGGGGTGTTCACTTTTACTGTCAATGTTTACTGCATTTGCACATACTTTAAAGTGTACTATTCAGTAGTAAAGATGGAAGGATGCATTCTCCAAATTGAAAATTATACATGTAATAAATACTTAAACCTTTCATTATTAACACAGCCTTGACAAACAGAAGAATATAGTTTGCTTTGCCAAATACTAAGCAATTCAAATTTATATTGTTATTTTGCAATGAGTCACCTAATTTGTAGAATACAATTCTTTGATTCTTTTATTTATAAAAGCTAAATAAAGAAAGTTTTGCATTTTATAGTGAATTCAGGAAAGTGGGTATAGACAATTTACAGCACAAGATTTTCCCTTCTTTTCCAGTTTCGTAACATATTATGGTTACTGGGTCTATTTTTGAATGCTTGTCCTCTTTTCTATGCCATAAGGCAATCTCCCTGGAATGGAAATATCAACCAAACATTAAAACCTATGGAAGTCTTCCTTAAGCCACTTGGAAGAGAACTGCTGAGATCATACATAGCACATGTTCCTTCTAACTGAAGGTCAGCACAGCATTAAACATGTAGCCACTCAGGATGTCTCAATATTGAAAAATAAAGTCTGAAGATATTATAATAATTAAATAAAATATTTTCATCATCCTGAAATAGGACTCCTGAGAAGAAATGCCTGCATTCAGTCACAGTGCTGCCTTTGGCAAGAATGAAAAGAAAGTCTCCAAATCTCACTTCGTTTACTATGAGACCCCAACTCCACCCAGTGTTCATCTGTTCATCATCTCCATCATCTTTGCAGGACTAGTGCCTATGCAACACTTCCTAAGTAGAAGAATAGAATCAGATCTGATTTTCCATTTCTATCTAAGAGACTCTCAGGTCTAATCTCATCACAATTTACATATTTAGTCACGTGGGGGCCACCCTTAAATTTATTTTTCAACATCCGAACTTTTATCCAGATAAGCCTTGTAAATCCTCTAATGTGATCCAACCTCCAGTCCTTCCTTGATCATCCCAAATTCCTTCATGAGAATTATCAGTCTTTCATCAGAAAAAAAATGACCATTTCTCTAAAACTCCCAGTTAAAATGGAATAGGTTCTTTTATCCTGAAGGTGTCATCTTCCTGCCGAGGTGCAGGTTACATCTGCATTTTCTTCCCAGCCCCTTTCTCCTACTAGGGTGGGATGAGGGACATCACTCTCTCCCAGCACCTCAGCAACACAGGCCATCAAATATGATTATGGGCTATGGCTTCTCATCATGGTCACCCATGAGCAGCCTTACTCCTTTTCTAAATCCCCCTCCTTTTCCATGATTATTTTTTGCAACTACTATACCATTTTTTAATCTCTAAAAAAACTAAACTTTTAAATTGAAGTATAGTAAATTTACAATGGTGTGTTAGTTTCACAAATACAGCAAATGGATTAAGTTATATATATAAGATAAACATATATCCAGTTATATATATATATGAATATATATTCAGATATATATTTATAAGAATATATAGTTTTCCCTTATAGGTTATTTATAGGATATTGAATATATAATTCCTTTTGCTGTACAGTAGGTCCTTGTTTATTGATTTTATATGTAGTAGTGTGTATATGCTAATCCCAAACTCCTAATTTATACTCCATTTCCTGCTATACTCTTTGATAACCATAAATTTGTTTTCTATGTCTGTGAGTCTATTTCTGCATTGTAAATAAATTCATTTATATCACTTCTTAGCCAATAAAAGAACAAAATTATACCATTTGCAGCAACATAAATGGACCTAGAAATTATCATATTAGGTATCATAAAAGACAAAGACAAATATCACATGAGATCAATTATATGTGGAATCCAAAGAAAATGGTATAATAAATATATTTACAAAACAGAAATAAAAATATATAGGAATAAACTTGAACAAGGAGGTGAAAGACATACTCTGAGAACTATAAAACATTAATAAAGGAAATTAAAGAGGAGTCAAAGAAATGAAAAAATACCCCATGCTCCTGGATTGGAAGAATTAATATTGTTAAAATGGTCATACTACTCAAAGCAGTCTATGGATTTAATGTGCTCCATATCAAATTACCCATGACATTTTTCATAGAACTAATACTAATAAAACCAATATTTATATGAAACCATAAAAGACCCAGAATTGCCAAAGAATTCTTGGGTGGAAAACAAAAAGCAGGAAGCATAACTCTCACAGACAATACTACAAAGTTACAGTAATCAAGACGATGTGTTACTGGTACGAAAACAGGCGAATGAACCAGTGGAACAGAATAGGGAGCCCAGAAATTAACCCATATACCTACAGTGGTAAATTAATCTTCAGCAAAGGAGCAAAGAATATAAACTGAGAAAAAGACAGTTATTTTAGCAAGTGGTACTGGCAAAAAGACAAATACCATATGATATCACTTGTATGTGTAATCTATGCATGCATGGGCAGCTGCATGTTAATCAATGAAACTACAACACACTCTTACATCAGGCATAAAAATAAACTCAAAATGACTTAAAGACTTAAACATAAGACATGACACCATAAAACTCCTAGAAGAGAACATAGGCAAAACATTCTGACATAAACTGTACAAATGTTTTCTCAGGTTAGTCTCTCAAGGCAATAGAAATAAAACAAAAATAAACAAATGAGACCCAATCAAACTTACAAGCTTTTGCACATCAACAGAAACCAATAAAAAAACACCTACAGAATGGGAGAAAATGGTTGTAACAATGGACCCGACAAGGGTTTAATCTCCGAAATATAAAAACAATTCATATAACTCAACAAAACCAACAAAACCCAACCCAATCTAAATGTCATCATAAGACCTACATAGACATTTCTCTAAATAAGACATGAAGATGGTCATTAGGCACATGAAAAGATGCTCAACATTGCTAATTATTAGAAAAATAAAAGTCAAAACTACAATGAGGTACCACCTCACACAAGTCAGAATGGCCATCATTAAAAGTCTATAAATAATAAATGCTGGAGAGGGTGTGGAGAAAAGGGAACCCTCCTTCCCTGTAGGTGGAAATGTAAATTGATACAATCACTATGGAAAACAGTACAGTGGTTCTTCAGAAAACTGAATATAAAACTACTGTATGATACAGTAATCCCACTCCTGGGTATATCCGGACAAAACTTTCATTCAAAAAGATGTGTGTACTTGGACTTCCTGTCATGGCACAGTGGAAACAAATCCAACTAGGAACCATGAGGTTGCAGGTTTGATCCCTGGCCTCACTCAGTGGGTTAAGGATCTGGCATTGCCATGAGCTGTGGTGTAGGTTGCAGATGTGGCTTAGACCTGGCGTTGCAGCAGCTGTGGTGTAGGCTGGCAGCTATAGCTCCAATTAGACCCCTAGTTTGAGAATTTCTATGTGCCCAAAAACCAAAAAAAAAAAAAGCATAAAAGCTATGTTCACTTGTATTTTCATAGACGCATTATTGACAATAGCCATTGGAAATAACCTAAATGTCCGTCGACAGATAATTGGATTAAGAAGACGTGGTACATATATATAATGGAATACTACTCAGCCATAGAAATAATGAAATAATGCCTTTTGCAGCAACATGGATGCAACTAGAAAGTCTCGTACTAAACAAAGTCAGAAAGACAAAGACAAATACCATATGATATCACTTACATGTGGAATCTAAAATATGACACAAATGAAGCTATCTAAAAAATTTAAACAGACTCACAGTCATAGAGGACAGACTTGTGGTTGCCAAGAGGGGAGGGAGAGGGAGTGGAATGGACAGGGATATCAGGGTTGGTAGATGCAAACTATTACATTTAGAATAGAGAAGCAGTGAAGTCCTGCTGGACATCATAGGGAACTATATCCAATCTCTTGGGGTAAAACATGGTGGAAGATACAATAAATGTATATATATGTATGACTGGGTCACTTTGCTATAGAGCAGTAATTGGCACGACATTTTAAATCAACTATACTTTAATAAGAAACATTAAAATAAAACCAGAAAGAGACTCACAGACACAGACACAAACATGGTTATCAAAGAGGATAGTGGTAGGGGGAGATAAATGAGGAGTTTGGGACTAGCAGATACTCACCACTATATATAAAATAAATAACAAGGACCCAATGTGTTCCACAATTACTATGATCAAAATCCTGGGTGATTGGGGTTCTCATCATGGCTCAGTGGTAATAAACCCAACTAGTATCCATGAAGACACAGGTTTGATCCCTGCCCTCTTTCAGTGAGTTAAGGATCTGGCATTATTGTAAGCTGCGGTGTAGGTGGCAGATGCAGCTTGGATCTGGCATTGCTGTGACCGTGGTTTAGGCCAGTAGCTGGAGCTCTGATTCGCCCCTAGCCTGAGAATTTCCATATGCCAAGGGTGCAGCCATAAAAAAGGAAAAAAAAATATCCTGGGTGATGTCAGGCATGTGCACATGTGCTATAAGAAGGGTTAATACCAAAAACAACAAAAACAAACAAAAAACAAAAAAACAAAAAACCCCAGAAACAAACAAAAAAACCCCACCAAATGCATATATGTGCACCTCCAGTATGTGAATGAATCTCTTTCTTAGGTGGTGAACTACTCCTGAGTGTTGGCAAGGCTGATCCCCACTTTACAGGGAATGTGGCAGCTCTGGCTCATTTGCACCATCAGGCAGCATGTCTACTAAATTTCATGTCACCACTCTGAGGAATAAGGGAATTATAAGGGAACTATATTTAGTCAGTGGCTTTATTATATCCCTTGCCTTTACTCTTTGCAGAATTTATCTTCAAACGAATAAAAGTCAATTTTCACTGGATCCAGGTTATTGTTCTTTGCAGCCTCAGAACCTGACATAGTTTAGTGTCTCTGATGTGGCTTCATCCTGTCCAGTGAGCTTGTTTTCTACCTCCTAAGTCATGCCCTGCAGACATAACTATCTGAATATTACCAATAACTGTATCATATAAAAATTTTCTGATAATTCCTCTCGCCATGTCCACCTTATCCTTTCAGTACAATTTTCTAGAACTCACATTCCCACAATGTGAGTTCATTTTCACCCCAATTGAGCACTCTCACCTACAGAATATTAGAGCCTTTGTGGCCTAATATATACTCTAGTCAGTATCCCTTTTTATCTGACTCTGAGATTAAAACTAAAGTCACAGCCTTGAAGACATTTTCGGTTCCCACACATTTTTTCCTAGAGAATGTATGTGCCCAAATCTCCAATCCTAATGTATTCAACTTCCTGTCTTCCCTGCTTCTGAATCTGAACAAATACATACTGCTTTTCATACTCTAAATTCATCACCACAACTTCAAGTGTGCCCCCAATTCTATTATAAAATACTGTTATTTTTCATGGATCATTCATCTACCCATTCTCAGAGGGCTATTTAAAATTTCTCATCTCTCTATTAATATTCAACTCATTCCTCCTTCCTCACTCTCAGCTGATCTTTGCCTCTTAGGAAATTGAAAACTAACAAGTGAATTTCATCAATGTATTTCTAAATCCAACAACTTATCCAGATTTAGATACATGTACCTTTTTATAATAGATGTATTTCCCACACTCCAATGTAAAGCAAAACTCCATCTGTCATACGGTCCTTCCTATGAATGGGTTTAATTCCACATTAACTTTCTTCAACTTCATCCACTTTCTTTGATGGAATATTGTCTCATCAGCCTACAAATATGCTTTGTTAGTAGTCATTCTTAAAAAAAGATATCCATATTATTTGCCGCTTAACCCCTTCTCTGTTCTTTATCCCACTAACATTTCTCATAAGACCTTTTTATGCTTTGTGTTTTATTCCTCACGTTCTATTCGGTCTTGTTAGCAGTTAATCAAGCTCCCATTCTAACACAACAAAAAGCAGATTAGAGGTCCAATCCAAAATGTTATTCTCAATGCTCAAGTATCTGCCAGTGTTTATTTCTTTTCTCTGTCTGCATTCAATTATTCCCTTGGAGAAACCGTCTAGTCCATGGTGCTAAATATCATCTGTATTCTGTGGCATCTCAATTTACATCTTTTCACCTGGCCTCCCCCATGCAGTCCAGGCTCTTACCCAGCTGCCTGCTCTGCAATTTCATTTGAATACTTAATAGGCATCCTCATCTCTATATGTCCAAAGAAGCTCTGTTAATTTCCAATCTTCCTCAATATTTGTCTTCTACATTATTCTATCAATCAATAGCAATTTAATCACATACTTGAATCATCTTTGACTATTCTCTTTCAACATGCATTTATCTGAAAATTCTGTCCTCTCTTAAAAATACATGCAGAATATGAGTGTATCTCACCGCTTATGTGATCTTTTCTGCTTCTCTGTGTTTTAAAACTATGCCTGATTTTTCCTTCTCTGTTGCAGGGATGTCAGCATCATGGCTTGTGACCAAGGAAACCTGGAAATTTAGTGGGGTCAAGAGGTGCAGAGGAGGCTGTGAGGCAGCGGCAGGGAGTTAGCATGAGGCATGGGTGGTATGTAGCTAGAGCCGTTGGAGATGTCTGTCATTCTGGTAGGGTTGAGATACTGGTATACTAAAAATAAATAAATAAATTGTGCAAATAAGTAAACAAGGTGACAGTTTTCTCATTATAGAGAAGGAATAATATACAGGGAAATATGGATACATATATAAACACATATTAGAGACAAATCCATAAGCCCATAAATACACACAGATAACTAGTGCAATAGATATTATACACAGACACACGCATATACAAACACAATGAACCAGGTATTGCTTCAACACAATCTAATCATCAACAGGTGATTCTAGAGCTGTGGCAAGAAAAGGTCAAGTTGAATCTGGAACATCTTATTCCAAAAGCAAAAAAGTGCTAAAAAAAATCAGGAGGCTGTGTCAAAAAGATACAAAAGCTGGCTAGAAGTGGGTCTTATTTTTATTTATTTATTTATTTATTTATTTATTTATTTATTTATTGCTTTCTAATTATTTATTATTATTTTTTTTCCCACTGTACAGCAAGGGGGTCAGGTTATCCTTACATGTATACATTACAATTACATTTTTCCCCCAGCCTTTCTTCTGTTGCAACATGAGTATCTAGACAAAGTTCTCAATAGAAGTGGGTCTTAATGGCAAAACCTGGGCACATTCACTATCAAGAAAAACATTTCATGAACTAGGAATTCATGAGTCTCTATGAAAATAAAGTATAAATGGCAAATAAAGGGAAGCTCTTCACTGCAGAAAAGTACCAACAAACACATATAGGAAGAATGACATACATAAGAAAATCATTAGTGGCAAACATAGAGTGTGGTTGATTAGGGTGGGAGTTAATGATGGATGGTGTCTGAGCACTATGTGTCTGAATATCTTCTCATGTTGTGCTGGGTCAATTGTAATGGAAAACAGCAATGACTTACAGTGGAGATGTTCAGCAGACACTGATATAAGAATACATGATATGTCTTGTCATAAGGAGCTATTGGGTAGACACATGCTGGGGACCAAAACTTTCTAATCTGTACAAAGAGGAGGGATGTGGAAGAAGTGATAAGTTGCAGGTTGAAGGAACTTGAGGGGACAGAACAAGTGAACACAGCATATACTCTAGGATGGATGTGGACCAGGAAAGGAAAAGAGACATTGATGGAGGGACTGGGGATATTTGCATGCAGTTTGTTGACTTGGTAGCAGTGTGGCACCAGTGTGGACTTCCAGCTTTGGAGGGTTGCATGGGGAGAATATTGGTCAACCTTCTTGTCCATGGCAGATTCACACTGGAGTGACCAGTGATAACACAACATCAAGTTTGCGTTTTTCTGATAAATGATTCCTAAAAAGGAGTATCTGAAGGAGATACAGTAGAAATGTGCAGTGATAAAACAAGTTATAAAAAATAATTTTAAGATGTAAAAAATACTTTGACTTCAAGAAAAGAACAAAAAAAGAGCAAAGCACCCTGATTTATTTTATCTGACAATTACATTGTACATACCGAATATATAAAATGCAAATATTCTCTTCCCAATTTAAAAGTGTAACACTTGAATTTCCAGTGATAAAACTATTGAACAAGACACTATCAGTATATTGACCTACAAATTTATCATGAAAAACTACTGTAAGACTGAAGCCATATAAATACAGAAGATGAGACATGGAAAAATCATATATATATATATATATATATATTTAATTTTCAAATTCTGGGGTTTTTTTGCCTAGATAGTCAGATAGATGTACTTACTTTGGCTTTTCCTAGCTGGTCTATTAACTCTACTTAATAATAATCAAGAGGGAATGAATTTCTGTGTTAATGATGAGGGTGCAGGTGGATGCCTTAGAAATGCAGGTGTTTGAAATGTACACCTAAATGTCTCAGACATCTGGCCCAGCTTCTGTGGAAGCTGTCAATTCCATTCCCAGCTGGAATCATGCTGGAATGTATAATTACCATAAGACTTTCAGCAAGAGACAGATCTATTTCTATGAACATAAGTCATCCAACTAGAAATTCCCAGAGTCTGAGTCAACACCAATCTAAAAAGGAAGTTCTAGGAAACCAATAGAAGGTTCCATATTTCTCTTTTATTAAAAAGGAAGACTTTCCTGTAAGTAGAAAAATGTAGGTATCTTTTTACATCATAAGCTAACATGGTCCTAAAAATCATACCTTTTTACCTTCTATCTAATCTACTTTCCCTAACTTTTTAATGCATGATGTTATAACATCATAATTTCATGGGCCATCTTTGAGCCTCACTAGTAAATTATGACCAATAATTATCCAATCTAATGAGTATTTTCTTTTTAAAGATGAATCTGGTGGAATGAATATAATAAAATGCATATTGTTAAATAATGGCAGTTATAGATTGTGAGAAAGTATTCCAGGTTGCTTCCAAATTAAGTCATTAAAAACATTTTTTTTTATTGCATGGATGCATATAGATAAATCTTCCTTATTGGCATAAGATAACAAAGATTTAAACAAACATTTATTGAATGCTTACTCAGTCTCCTTATTTGTGTGATGTGGATGATAATAGGACATGCTTTATAGAGTTGTGAGGATAAATGAGTTAAATACTTAATAGATAATAAGTGCTTGATGTGTTAGGTATTAGCAATATTATTCTAGATGATGTTGACCTAGACACAAATTTCATACTCCCTTTCTTGGGAAATTCACATAAATGTATGCAGAGAGTGAGTTATCTATGAATTCAAATCAAAATATATTTATTACTGCCCCACTCTCAATAAGATTCATTATATAAAAAGACTAATCTGAGGACTTTGGACTGCCTGAATGCAGCATGTTGCATGTTGCTGAAAACAGTAGATAAATAGATTGTTGCATGGAATTGAGGAAAAAATAAAGGCATATGTTGGCCTTAACAAGTTTCCTTAAAAATCCCTAAAAAAAGAGAGAGGATAGGTAAAAGAAAAACAAAGTCTTAGAAAAGATTAATAGAGATCAAGATGAACTTTTAATGGTTTGTTGTGAAGAACGGGCTTTGGAATAAGATGAAGCTATTGAGAGTGATAGTTAGTTAACCTGGATACGTAACTTGGAGAAATGGAAAGAACTTGAGCAATTTATTATAAGCCATTCTGAGGGACCATCACCTAGCTTCTGTTTGAGTGCTTATCTTGTTGTCACATGGTGTGAGCCTTGGGTCAGTTCAATAACCATGTCTATTACAACTGCACTCAAGTTACTGGATCAAGCTATTCAGCAAAGCAGAGAACAAAATCTTTGTGGCCAACATCTGAATCAACCTTTGTTAATCAATCTTTGCTGATTCCAGTAACAGCAACCAGAATGTACCTGTGATGCATTTATTTAACCCACAAATATCCTCTTGCTCATTGTGGTCACTGGGACATTATTCCCTAATGCATTAACATCTCTCTGGAGTTGTACCTCAGGGAAATGTAGGAGGACACATAATACGTAATTTCTTCCATAGGAGACATTTGAGTTAGCTCCTAATTAACCCCAAGAAATGTTAATGATACATTCATGAAAAAGTGTTTATTGGGTGTTTACCATACTCTTGTAAAGGCTGTGCCTTGCAATCTAAGATAATGAAATATTTATCATAAAATTTCATTATATATTATTCATATGTTACAGTAATTATGCAGATTTTTCAAGGGAGGCAATTCTATTCTTAACTATTTTTACTACTCATTCAATGAATAGATGTGAAGAAAGACAATGAAATAAATAAAATATCTATTGATCTTTTATTCTGATTCTGAAAATTCAAACATCACTTAAGAAGTATTATGTCATATAATTTTAGTAATTAATTAAGGTAAGCATTAATATTCTTATTTAGCAGCTAACTAAACAAACTAAGAATCAAAAAGATTAAATGACTTTCCCAAGGTCACATAGCTTTCGGGTAACACATTTAGTATTCAATGCACTGTTTTTATGAATTAGAAGCTATAATTTTTACATTGTGCTATTTCCCAGGTTTTAATTGCAGAACTATGGAAGTGCTGAAGGATGATGAATAATGTAATAGGAGCTTCAAGATGGACATTTGTCCATCAATTCTGAATTCATTAATCTTTGAAACCCAGTAGTGAGCACTCAAAACTCTGCCTAGATTTTCTCCAAGTCCTTTAATAATTTCTGTATACTTCTTAGCTTCAGATTCAAAGGCCTACCCCTGCAACTTCTCGTTAAAGGACTGTTCTCACGCTGTTAGAGTTTGTCCCTATTTACTGAAAACTAGAAGTGCCTGGGAATTCACATCCCTTCAGGGTGCAGTTCTCAGCAAATGGCTGGAAAAATCTCAGCTGTTTTGCCTTGAAGTGGAAGAATATACTGTATTTTTCACTCTGGATTGCTCTATCATACCTTGTTACCCAAGTAATTAGACAGGCTCCAGACTTCTCTGCCCTCCCGCCCAAGCTGGTCATCCTCATTCCTCTATAGTATATCAGTTCTATTACATCGCTTCTGTGTGACATTTAATTCACTTCTCAACCCTCTGACAAGCCACTGCTGATGTAGTCACCTTATTTTATATAAGTGATGTAGTCAACTTATTTTATATAAGTTGTTGCTGTTTTCCAAGCTCTAGGGCCTTTCCAGGTAATAAATTCTGAGTTATGTATGTGCTTGCATATTAACAAAATTCCCCTCATCCAGCCTTCTGTTCTCATGACCTCCTCTTCTAAAACCGTTAATATCCAATTCTATGTATGTTTTCTTTCTATACCTCTTCTGATAAATAGTCCCTCCACTTTCCCTGCTAGCAAGGAGAGCATTACCAAATCAATCCATGCTGAGACTTGAATCTAGTTAGGGATGGTGAGGATGAATTAGATAAATGGGACTCAGTAGGAGACACTCTAATGGAACTGGCTCCATAGCACTGACAAGTATCAAAGCATTTCAGAATAGCAGAGGTTAGGCAGATAGAATTGCCTTTCATCAGCAGCAAGGTAAGAACAGCAGCTATGGTCTTTTGAACCTCAGGGAAATTTAGCAATGGTTAACAGAGTATATAGTACTGGCACTGAGTTAATGGGCGGTTGAGGATAGTATTGCTGATACCCATAATCAAAACATATCAAGAATGAATGAGCAGGAGGCTAATGTCAGTTGCCTCTACTCAGTTTTTAGACCTCTAACAGTTCCCCAAACCAGAATCCGTTCTACAAAAGAGAGACAACACCTCAGCAAGTGAATACTTCAATGAGGGCCCCAGTCCTTTCTCCAAAGATGGTTACCACCATTTGTTCCTATTTTTTAAGGATGATTGGATACAGAGTCTGGGCTGATGCTGACACCTGGGGATCCATAGCAACACTGTTGCATTCTATTAGAAAGAAGTCAATGGAAGCAGATAATAGATGGAGTCCTGGCCTAAATATATCCCACATTGGCTCTAACCCATCCACAAACACACAAGGAGATTATTCTCTCTAATTTCAGAATGCACAGACCAGCTGGATGTGTTTTTTTTTCCATGTATTTATTTATTTTTAAAAATTTTTATTATAGTTGATTTACAATGTTGTGTCAGTTTCTGCTATACAGCAAAGTGACCCAGTGATACATAGACGTCTACATTATTTTTCTCACATTACCTTCCATCATGTTCTATCACAAGTGATTGGATATAGCTCCCTGTGCTGTATAGAAGTACCTCATTGCTTCTCTGTTTTAAATGTAATAGTTCATATCTACTAACCTATAACTCCCCATCCATTCCCTTCCCTCCCCCTCCCCAACTCGCACATTGGTTCTTTGATATGCAGAGTAAGAGGTAATATAGTAGAAAAAGCCAAGTGGAAAATGGCTCCTCCAAGATAATAAATTTTAAAAATAATGTTAATACCTAATTTCAAATGGAATTGGTTCACGTATAAAGATTTTTAAGGATGCTTGGGTCATAGGTGTCATTATTTCCCCAATTAATTCAACAATATAGAATGTGAATACAATGAATAGATCATAGTGGATGTCACTAATTTATCACGGTATTCTCAATAGCCGTTACTGTTCAGTAATTGTGAGTAACTATGGTAATTTCACTACAGCATTTCCTTTTGTGTGTTTTTTTTTTACATGGATATTGATCTGGCAAGTGTATTTTCAATATTGATTGTGAGGGAAAAATAGAAGCAATTCACAATCAGTTGGAAAACAATATATTCAAAGGCATGCACCAGGGCTTTAATGTTATATTATATTGTGATACTCTTATTCTCTATCATATTATATTCTGTATACAAATAAAGGTACTTGACAATCTGAAGACTATATAATATTGACCTAGCTTACTGATGAGATAATTTGATAATTTGACCTAATGAAAAAATAGAGACAATCACGCTGTTTTCTCTGGCAAGACACTTGTGCTCTAAAAGTTTCTCCAGATCAATGGGCATTTGACCATGGTATCCACCAGTCTTACCATTTCAAGAACACCCAGAGCCTCACGCCTCATGGAGCATTGGCAAAGCTTCTTTAAAGCACAGGGAATGCATCATCATAAACAGTACTGTCACTCAGGATGTGATATACTCTTTTAACTCTTGGCCATAAAGTGGTAGAATCCACGGGTCTAGGAGTGAAGTGGCCCTACTCACCATCACATTCAGAGACCCACCTAGTGCTTTCCAGTTCCACTGCTTTAATTTCTTGGGTCCAGAACTCCTGTACCCCAAACTGGGGATCCTTCCATTGTGAACTGAGAACAAGCTTTGCTAAAAGTAAAGCGGTGGTTCTCACCCAGTCATCTGGGCTCCTTGTTTCTGTACACTAGAAAACAAAGACAGGAATCCCTGTGCTGCCCAGGGCTGAGTCTCATGAGAAGGCAGGATTACTGGTATGTAATATGAGCAGGGACAAGCAGGCCTGAAACCACAGGGATGCAGTAGAATGAACTATGGTGCTTCCATGCCCAGTTTTAACTACAAAGAGATATGCATCATGACAACGACCCGATGAGACATCATAACTAGGATAAATGACTGTTTTTCATTTCCCTGCTCCCTGGACAATCCACCTAGACTAACAGAAGCCATCCTGGAAGACAAGGATGATCTAAAATGTTTGCAGAGCACGAAGATAATGAGCATGAAGTATAATCTTAAGACAAACTACAAAAGCCTAGACAGTAACATACACCACCTCCCCCTTCCTATATATTTTCAGCCAAAAGAGTTACCAACAATAACTGGAGATGCTGTGGTTTGTTTTTTGTTTTGCTTTGTTTTGTTTTGTTTTGCTTTTTAAGGCTGCACCCATAGCATATGGAAGTTCCCAGGCTAGGGATCAAATCGGAGCTCTAGGCGCTGGTCTATGCCACAGCCACAGCAACATGGGATCTGAGCCACATCTGTGACTTACACCAGAGTTCATGGCAATTCTGGATCCTTAACCCACTGAGCAGGGCCAGGGATCAAACCCACATCCTCCCGGACACTAGGTGGGCTCATTACCACTGAGCTACAATGTGAACTTCTTCCATGGGGGTTTAGAGTGATCTTAGTGTAGAAGCCAGTGGGAAGAGAGACATCAATTTTATTATCTTTGCAAAGAAACAACCTTTGGTGTCATTGATTATTTTTTGATTTTTTACTTCAGTTTTCTATTTCCCCTACTTCAATGATTCCTTCCTTCTGCTTCCTTTGTGTTTAGCTTGCTCTTCTTCATTTTTTTTAAATAGAAGTTTAAGTTATGCTTTGACATCTTATTTTATTTTATTTTATTTTATTTTCCCACTATACAGCAAGGGGATCAAGTTATCCTTACATGTATACATTACAATTACATTTTTTTCCCCACCCTTTGTTCTGTTGCAACATGAGTATCTAGACAAAGTTCTCACAGTTTGTCCGAAGGTTGTGGGTTATTGTTAATCTGTTTAACTTTGCTTTGACATCTTTAGTGAGGTTCAACAATTTCTTCATTCTTATCTGAAATACTCTTTGAAATTTAAATCAAGGTAACTTGGCATTTTAAAAGAATTTACATAGCTCTATAGTAAAAATCCTAATTTTATCCAGGCATTTCTTTCTACATACATATATTTATACAATGTGAATTTTGATTCATTCTGAAAGATGGGAGTTTACTCAATGATATTAAATGTTTCATAAAGTACATATGCAATTTTAACAAACATTTAAAGTATTATTAAAAACAGAAATATGTTTAATGATAGGCCTAATCAGCTCAACTCATCATCTAATCCAAATGATTTAGACTTAAAATAGTCCAAAGCTCATGATTACTTGATGCAATTTTTATTTTTCTTTTCATTACCTAAAGCATGAACACTTCAAAAAGCTACCCTTACTTTGAACAATTTATTGTATCTGTCTTCAATTTATGACGGTTTAGAAGGTATATTCAACATGGTTTAAAAAGTAATTGACAGAGTGTGGGCCAAGGTGGCAGATCAGGAGGACCCTGAGTTCATCCCACCCCATGGTCATACCACGGTCACAGCTATTTACAGAGAAGGAACCTATAGGAACAACCTAAAGACTAGAGCTGAAGCTGAGAGAAGGAACCAGGATGAGATGGGCAGTAGTGGCATAAAAGTGCAGTCAAGTCCCACATCTGTGGGTCAGTGACCCCCAAACAGAAGGATAATCACAAATGCAGAGGTCGTCCCCAAGAAGCAAGGGGTTCCAGCCCCACCTTAGGTTCCCCAGCCCAAAGGTCCTGCACCAGGAAGACAAGCCCCCAAAATGTCTGGGTTGGAGGGCCAGCAGGGCTTGCACATGGGATAACTGGAAGGTTATAGGAATCAGAGATTCTACTCTCAAAGAGCATGAACAAAATCTCATGTCACAACATAGAGGCAGATATTTGAAATGAGCGTGGGTGAGAACCACTTGCTGATCTCGGGGAGCCTCCTGAGAGGCAGGAGGCAACTGGGACTCCTCTTGGAACAGAGAAAATGGCAATAGCGATTTTGCGGAGCTCATGACGCCATTGCTACTGGCAAGCATCCTTTAAAGACCTCACTCTAGACCATTAGTGCCAGGTCTTACCGACCCACCAGGGAGTCAGCAACAGCCCCAGCACACCTTAGCTGCAGAGTCAACCGCCCTGGGGCCAGGCCCACCCACTTGGTGAACTGGCAGCCACAGTCCAAGCCAGGGCCCAGCAGCCCCCTGGGCTGGGAGCCAGCCCTGCCTACGAGCTCACCCACAGTACTAAGCATCATCACAGCAGAAGGCCTCATTCAATTTCATTTCTGGATATTTACCCAAAAAATCAAAAACTCTAATTTGAAAAGATACATGAAATTCGATACTCATTGCAGCATTATGTGCAGTAAGCAAGATATGGAAACAATCTGTGTCCATTAATAGGTGAATGGAAAAAGAAGATATGGTTTACATATACAATGGAATAATACTCCACCATAAAAAGAAGGGGATCTTACCATTTGTGACAACATGGATGGATGTAGAGGAAATTATGCTAAATGAAATGTTACAGAGAAAGACAAACACCAAAGGATCTCATATGTGGAGTCTAAAAAACAAAATAACTATATTTAGTCACTTATGATGGAGCATGATGGAGGATAATCTGAGAAAAAGAATGTATATATGTATGCATGACTGGGTCACTTTGCTGTACAATGGAAAATTGACAGAACGCTGCAAACCAACTATAATTGAAAAAATAAAAATCATTTAAAAAAATAAACAAAGAAACTCACACACTGAAAAAAAAAGACTCATAGATATAGAGAACACACAGGTGGTTGCCAGAAGGGGGGTGGTTGGCATTAAGAGGTAAAGATTTTCAGTATGTAGTAAATATTATGCATAGCAAATAAGTCATAGGGATGTAATATACAGCCTAAGGACTATGGTCATTAATACTGTAATAACATTGTATGAGGAAATATGGTTACTAAACGTATTGTGGTCATTATATCATAATGTTTGCAATGTCAAATAATTACGCAATATACCTGAAACTAACATTATATTGTACATCAAATAATTTCAATTAAAAAAGTATTTCAGATATCTTCATTTTAACTATAATACTGTTTTTTTTCTTTTGTTTTTGTTTTCCATTTTTTTTTCTGTTTTTTTATTGGGGGGGGTGCTGTACCTGTGGCATATGGAAGTTCCCAGGCTAGGGGTCAAATCGGAGCTGCAGTCTAGACCACAGCCACAGCAATGCAGGATCCAAGCCACATCTGCAGCCTATGCTGCAGCTTGCAGCAACGCCAGATCCTTAACCCAATGAACAAGGCCAGGGATGGAAAATACATTCTCATTGACACTAGTTGGGCTCTTAACCTGCTAAGCCACAATGGGAATTCCCCAAAATTTTAATAAAAGTATAGGAGAGACCACCAAAAAGAAACAAGTTGATTAGCTATCATATAGCGTTTCAATGAATGAAACAAAAATTGACAGTTTGTTTCAGTACATTTAAATTTCAAATTTTTATACACAAACATATAAAATAATATAAAGATACAATTTTGGGGGGCATTTATTACTCAGATAATTAACTCAAGGACACTTCTCTTTATTTCAAGCTATGAGAGTCTACTAAGAATATGAGGCTGATAAATAACGGGGCATACAAAAAAAAAAAAGGAAGAAGAAACACTCAGAATTAGGAGAACAAATATATATTATTTCATTTTTCTCTGATTATGAATTCAGTGCTACTCTGTCCCAGAGTCTGTATTAACTGGGTTCCATAACTAGAAGAGTCTTAGACCCTAAAAGTTAATAAGATAAACTCCTAGGTTCAGAGGAAGCTTAAAAGACAAGAAAAAAAATATTTTCTTTGAAATGATCCTGTGTTTAATGAACATAAACACTTTGTTCTGTATGAATCTGAAAGGGTAGAAAAAAATAAATCTAAAGTGGTGGTTAGAGGCCAGTTCATAAACTTACAGAGAATGTGAAAATATAAAAATATGTGAAAGTATCAAAAAATGGCTTTTTTTTCCCTTTTTTTTAGGGCCACACTCATAGCATACGAAAGTTCCCAGGCTAGGGGTCCAATCAGAGCTACAGCTGCTAGCCTATGCCACAGCCACAGCAACTCAGGATCCAAGCCACATCTGTGATCTACACCACAGCTCGTGGCATGCCAAATCCTTAACCCACTGCACGATGCCAGGGATCTAACCCACAACCTCATGGTTACTAGTTGGATTCGTTTCCGCTGTGCCACAATGGGAACTCCTAAAAAAGGCTTTGAGAGACGATCACATTAACAGTTTCAAAGGGACCAGACTATCTGTCTACATGTGTAGTATAAATATGATTAATAGAACTTCTGGGTGAACAAATCTTTAGGCAAATTAATAATTAATTAACCACCATTACGCAAATTTGTTTTAGGTAAACTGGCTTTCTCCCAATTCAGTGTGTCTAACATACTTTTACTTAACATCAACTTCAAAATAAGGATGAAGTCTTTGTAATCAGCGAACTTTCAATACTGAAATAAAGAGGACAGGTATGAGCAACCAAAATGTCAAATCAAGTAAGTAATTTAGATTGTACTTTTTACGAACTCCTCTGAATGAGGCATTTCTCTGTGAAATGAAATGTCCCACACGGACTATTTTGAGATAATTTTTGACAAGCAATGGTACAAAGCTTAAATTTTTTTCAGCATAATAGTATCTTTTCCCATCTAAAGGTCACCACAATTTAGAATCTCAGTAAAACATGTGTGATGTATTTTACAGTACACACAGTCCTTAAGAAGAATGATATAGTTCTAACTTGTCTTGACACAACTCAACTATCCTAAAATAGATGATCTTTGTTTAGGGTTATTAACATAGTTTAGTTTTAAATTAGGTGTGGCATAATTATAGTTGTGTCTTGTTTTCCTCTTTTGCCAAAACAAGAGTTCTGATTTCAAGAAGTCAGAAACAGACCATCCATAGTGAAGATTTGATGTTATCATTCAGCTGGTATTGGAATCCAGCACATGAGTGTGCATTTGTGTTGCCTCTTTGTGTGTGTGTGTGTGTGTGTGTGTGTGAGAGAGAGAGAGAGAGAGAGAGCGCAAGAAATTGATACCTGAAATTCTCACAATTACCTAAATCCTCCTCCCAATATTTATGAAGATAGTAAAAAAGCCATGTGCACAGATCATGCTGTAATTTGTTCCTATAAGAAGATTTCCCTGACTTAATTCAAGAGATATATCCTACTTTCAGACATTTTCACCAAAAGAAATTGAGAATTCAATAAGGTAAAGGACACAGATCCTTCCAGACAGGAATGTTATACAGCTTAATATAATGCAGTAATGCCAAGGGGAATGGAAAAAGTACTCCAAACCCCCTAGACAAAGCCTGCTGCCATGATCAGACCCCATTCTGACACTTTGTCTGGAAGGTGAACTCTCTACTTGATCTGTCTACCTTTTCTCTTTTTCCAATATGATTTATCACAGAATACTGAATATAGTTCCCTGTGCTATACAGTGGATCTCGTTGTTTAACCATTCCGTATGTAACAGTTTGCTGATCTGTCTACTTTTGATGTTGATTTATTTTTTAATTGAACTATAGTTGATTTACAATGTTGTTAGTTTCAGATGTACAGCATAGTGATTCAGTTAAACATACACATATATACATATAAATTTCTTTTCATATTCTTTTCCATTAGAGGTTATTACAAAATACCAAATATAGTTCCTGTGCTATGTAGTAGGTCCTTGTTGTTTATCCATTTAAATACAATAATGCATATCTCTTAATCCCACAATCCTAATTTATCCTCCCTTCTTTCTCCTTTGGTAACCATAAGTTTGTTTTCTATGTCTGTTGGTCTATTTCTGTTTTGTAAATAACCTCATTTGTTGATGCCAATTTCTTAAGTACAGAGGTCAATTACTGCCTCAGGTTCATAGATCCATAATAATATCTAGTTTTATTTTAACTAATGATTTTGTAAGGCCAGCAGAAATCATTCATGGAAAACACCACAAATTACAATGTGAAATGAGAATTATATGCAGTTAATATGATTAAAATAATGTATTCAGGAAGCTATACACATCTACTCTATTTTCTCACTAAGGACCATGGAGGTTGCTGAGGAAGAAAAGTGCTTACTCTCCTGTTTCCTTTTGGTTATTCTATTTTTAATATTGTGACCAAGAGTCCCTTGTTGGGATGATCTGCTTGAGGCTATAAAGAATATTCCCATGAAGTAAAAAATGAAAAAAGGGCCCCTGGTTTTTCTTTTTTGTTCAAGAGATATTAAGGAACTGTTCCTTTATATAAACCCCTTCTTTCCATTTTTCTTAATTATATAACATTAAAATATAAAATAATACAAGTTTAAAGTAATAAAATGGTCACAAATGTTGAGATAATGTTTACAATATAGGCCAAATAAAGCTAAAATTGCAGAGAACAATGCTGCCAGGTTGAGCAGTAAGTCAAGTTTAATTTGTATCTCCTGAAGGAGACAAAAGAAACAAACAACTGCAGTCACTAAAAAACTTGGATTTTCACATTCAGCTTGATATTTGCAAACTGTCTTTCAGAAGAAAGAAATCTAGCCATGATTTAATAAGGCAACCCCATATAGCTGACCCCACAGGCCGTGAGAACCAGCCAAATGACCTTTGCTCCCATCACCTTCCCATGAACCAACTACTAGTCTCACTTTAAGAATTTTCCACTGACTGGAGACAATATTTTCTTAGCCTCTTTGCTTCTATTTTCTATGCTGAAATCTCCATCTTGTCCTGCTTTATTTTACCCCATATTCCTGCTTGAAAAACAGTCACAGTGCTGGTAAATGACTTAAGCTTAAGAACAAAGACCTAAAGGCATAAGTTATTCATATGGTCAGCTGAATGGGGACATAATGCATTGGTCTAGGCATGTCGGACTTGTGCAGATTGGCACGATGTTTGCACAGCATGATATGTATTGATAAAATAAGAGAAAGAGGAACCTCATGGCCCCAAGTGGTTTATGAGCAGTCATTAGTAGAATATGCATCAACAAATAGAACTAAGGTGAGGTGTAAACCTAGGCATGCAGGGTTGCCTCAGAGAGGCATGCATTTGCAGAAGAACAATAATGATTCTCTAGATGCTATGCATATATAGACAAGCTTCCTCAAATGCTAACGATTGTTAAATGCCTAAACGTCAGAGTAAAAGCTTAACCATCTACCAGCTATGTGACTTTTGAAATAATAAAAGAACTTTTAAAATAATGAAAAAAGTATATCCTGCACCTATATCCCCCTCCTCACTTGACATAATCTTAAAGAGCACAATAAAAGTAGTGTGGTTTCTTGAGGTGGTGCTCTTGGTCCCTGAGAACTTGAGTCCCTGGTTCCCACATTTAATTAAGACAAATGTCTCTGTGTCTTGTTTTATGTTAACTTTTTCCTAGAAATGAATTTGCTTTTTTTTTTTTGGACAGGATTTCTCATAAAAACTAATAGAGAAAATTATGACTATTTAAAGATGAAATGTTTTTTATTTTTTATGATTTTTATTTTTCGATTATAGTTGATTTATCATGTTCTGTCAATTTATATATATATATTATATATATATATATATATATGTATAGCTTTTTCTCAAAATTATCCTCCATCTTGTTCCATCACAAGTGACTAGATATAGTTCCCTGTGATACACAGCAGGACCTCATTGCATATCCATTCAAATTGCAATAGTTTGCATCTACTAACACCAAACTTCCAGTCCATCCCACTCCCCTACCTCCCCCTTGGCAACCACAAGTCTGTTGTCCAAGTTCATGAGTTTCTTTCATGTGGAAAGCTTCATTTGTGCCATATATCACATTCTAGATATAAGTGATATCATATGGTATTTGTCTTTCTCTTTCTGACTTATTTCACTTGGTATGAGAGTCTCTAGTTTCATCCATGTTGCAGCAAAAGGCAATATTTTGTTCTTTGTTGTGGCTGAGTAGTATTCCATTGTGTATGTATACCACATCTTCCGAATCCAATCATCTATTGATGGACATTTAGCTGTTTCCACATCTTGGCTATTGTGAATAGTGCTTCAAGGAACATACAGGTGTATGTATCTTTTTATTTGCTTTTTTTTTTTTTAGAGCTGCACACTCACATATGTAAGTTCCCAGGCTAGGGGTCAAAACAGAGCTACCACTGCCAGCTTACACACCATCCACATCAACACAGGATCCAAGACGTGTCTTTGACCTATACCACAGCTCACAGCAACGCCAAATGCTTAACCAACTGAACGAGGCCAGGGATCCAACCCACATCCTCATGGATCCTCGTCAGATTTGTTAGCTGCTGAGCCATGAAGGGAACTCCTGCATGTATCTTTTTCAATGACAGTTTTGTTTGGATATATGCCTAAGAGTGGGATTACTGGGTCATATGGTAGTTATATATTTAATTTTCTAAGGTACCTCCATACTGTTGCTTTAATTTAATTTAATTAATTTATTTATTTACTCATTTAGTCTTTTGTCTTTTTAGGGCCACACCCACTAAGCCAAGACAGGAACTCCGTATACTGTTGCTTTTAAAAAGGAGAGAAAACTATCTCATATCCATATGATTAAAAATGATCCAGTTCCACATATAATTATTATTATATTTTAAGCTAATTTAAAATTTCACTTTAGTATGATAGTTTGTTGAATGGACTTGGAACTACATGAGATTTTGCATTAATTAATTTCTTAAAGGGTTCTTGCCTATTACAGTACCTTACATAATATTCAGAGCTCAACAAATAACATGAGTGAAAGAATAAATTAATATTAAACAGATTCAGGGTTTTAAACAGTTACTCAATATTAGTAAGGTCAATTGAGATGCAAATGAATTCAGTTGATGGTGAAGTCTGTACCCAGTGGTCTTACTAAATTTCACCCATTCATTTATCCATCCATTAATTCACTGACTGAGAACAAACTTTAGAGCATCTAATGTGTTTTAAGTACTATAATAATTAAAAAGTAAGTATAACAGAAAATTGATAGACAAGGCTTTTGCTCTCTTGGAGCTTAAAATTTATCAGAGAAGACAATAATCCAAGTAATTACAAAAATGCATAATAAGATGGGGTTAATGAAATGTGCTGTGAATAGGAACAGCAGGAAGACTTAATACAGTTTCAGCTAAAACCTAATGGATGAGTCAAAATGAGGCACTTGCAAATACAGAGAAAGTGTTTATAGCAGAGAGAAGACCACGTACCAAGCCTTGAAGATAAAGAGGGGGCTGAGAAATTGGAGGAGCTGGGAAAATCTAATATGAATTGGATATGGGGATAGAGATGGAAAACAAGAAACTAGAGAAATAGGGAGGGATAACCAGGAAAAGAAGATTGTTGAGATGGGCTTGGTGGTTTGGCTTTTATTCCAATGGCAAAAGAAATGATTAAAGGGTGTTAAGCAGATGAGAAACAAAACTATTCCTGTATATTAGTAAGCTCACTCTGACAGCAACTTAGAGATGGAGTTGGAATTGAAACACTAAACACAGAGCTTATTAACCTCTGCTTGGTCTCCAACTCTTTCTTGTGTTAATATCACCATGGATATTGCCAACCATGAAGACCACATCACAGAAATCAACAGAAGCTCTGATAAAATCTCCAGCAGCAACAACAAGGAAACCTAAACTAAGTTCTGATAGAAATATCTATGCTACACCCAGGTCAAAAAGAAAAAGAGAAAAGAAATAAAGGGCAAAAGGGAGATGGGAATGAAAGAGAAGAGAGACTTTACTAAATATTATATACAGGTCTTGCCTACATAATTTACATATCCGAGGGCTAAAGATACCATAATATATACAAACAACTTCTACATATTTTACAGGTAAGATTACTCATAATTTTCAGCCATGAAGCAACAGCCCATGAATGGATACACAACAACTATTTAATAGAATATGTATGCAGTTGTCACACTTCAGTTGCTTTTTCTTTCCTCTTAACAATTTCTTCTCTTTGCTTCTCCCTATTCTTTTTATTACTGTTACTACCACAGTTACTACCCATTATGTAATAATGATAGTAATCCTTTAATGATTTATTCAATATTTACTCTAAATCAAGGATTATCTAGGCTAGCACCATTACGTTATTTTATTCTCACAATATACTTATGAAGTCAACATTATTGACTGATTAAATTACTAATATTTTTATTGAAGTAAGAGTCAGAAATAATTAAAGGGCTTTTCCAAGGTCACAGAGCTGGAACACACAGGGTTTGTGCTGATATTTATCACCTTCTTAAGCTGTCTTCACCTAACATAATAGTTTCTCTATGGCCAAAATTAAACAAAGGCTTAGGTAGACTCAAAGAGCTCAGTAGTATAATTAGAGAAATAGAAATAACTTTTAAAAAATAATTCATAATTTTTCAGTTTTCTGATTTGACTACTGGCTCATTGAACTTTTCTTAAGGGTAATCTGTGCAATTTACTACTTCAGAAATGAGGGGAAATTCAAAGCAACAACATCAACAGAAAAGTCCTTGTGCCAGAAAAACATTACTGAATGAGCCAAAGGGAAAAGAGCTGAAAACTGATGGACACTGCCTTGTTCCCAGCTAATGAAGGCCAGACTGTGCACTCCCTTGGGTCCTAGCCCAGCCTGAGGAGGGAAAGACAATGGCATTTCTAGTAGAAAACACACAATGATCTGGATGATTCCTAAGACAACTAGGGCTGTGTGTCACTTCCCTAGTCATAGCTCATGGGAAGCTAAGATGGTCAAGGACTCCACACATTTCATGTCCTGCTGTATCCAACACAACAGGCATACCCCCATGATAGGGTGTCCAGGACTGGCAGGTCTCCAGGAGCGCCTCCCTACCCCACAAATCCTGCATCCTGCAGTGGAGAGACTAGAAAGCAGGTCAGATGCCTTCAGCTTCCCAGAAATGCTTTGCAACAGGTGGGAAAGAAAGGGTTCAGACCAAAGTTCAGGTGTTTTCCACAGCACCAGGGAAGCTGAGAATTACAGTCATCAGACGCAAAGAAGCCCATGGCAAGAGCCAGAGACATGTCACTGTAGGCCATCAAAGGATGCTTAAGAGGTATATCAGATAAGCCAGGCAGACAACAGCTTAGAGCTTGATATGACCAGACTCACGAAAATGTCCCACTATGGGAACTGCTCACTTCTGAAGACAGAAAACATGTCTAGGAAGAATAGACTCTCGACAAAAAGTAGACACTTTAAAATAAATTATCACTTACCCTGAAACCTGAGTTAGTCCAAAACTGACTTCTTTGGAGTTATTTTTATTTCATATTATTCATATTATGAATATGATATTCATAATATTCATATTATTCATATTATGATTTTTGTATTTTTCCATTATAGCTGGTTTACAACGTTCTGTCAATTTTCTACTGTACAGCATAGTGACCCAGTAACACATACATGTATACATTCTTTTTTCTCACATTATTATGCTCCATCATAAGTGACCAGACATGGTGCCCAGTGCTACACAGCAGGATCTCATTGCTAATCCATTCCAAAGGCAATAGTCTGCATCTGTTAACCCCGGGCACCCCATCCATCCCACTCCCTCCCCTTCCCCCTTGGAAACCACTATGGAGAACAGTATGGAGGTACCTTAGAAAACTATACATAGAAGTACCATATGACCCAGCAATCCCACTCTTGGGCATATATCCAGACAAAACTTTCCTTGAAAAAGACACATGCACCCGAATGTTCACTGCAGCACTATTCACAATAGCCAAAACAAGGAAACAACCCAAATGTCCATAGACAGATGATTGGTTTAGGAATATGTGGTATATATACACACTGGAATACTTCTACACAATAAAAAAGAACAAAATAATGCCATTTGTCTCAACAAAGATGGAACTAGAGACTCTCATCCTGAATGGAGTAAGTCAGAAAGAGAGAGACAAATACCATACAATATCAAAACTGACTCTTTTAGGAGTTCCCATCATGGCTCAGTGGTTAACGAATCTGACTAGGAACCATGAGGTTGCGGGTTCAATCCCTGGCCTTTCTCAGTAGGTTAAGGATCTGGTGTTGCGGTGAGCTGTGGTGTAGGTTGCAGACATGGCTCAGATCCCGCATTGCTGTGGCTCTGGTGTAGGCCAGTGGCTACAGCTCCGATTCGACCCCTAGCCTGGGACCCTCCATATGCCACAGGAGCAGATCAAGAAATGGCAAAAAGACCAAAAAAAAAAAAAGACTCTTTTAAACAGGAAACCATTGAGTTATCTTTAAAAGGCAAGCTTGGGTTTGGTCCCACACGTGCCTCTTCCAACTACTCCTTCAGTCAGGTTGAGTGTTCTCCCAAAATTCAAAATTATTTGTAGCAAAAAAGAAGTACTTGTGTACCTCTGTGTGGTATTGCATTAATCTTGACAAATCTACACTAAAAAGAAAATAGCCACTTGTACCAGCTTAATTTTCTAAACGCAAGAGTAATTCACTTCAATTTAATAAACAGTGAGTCATTACTATTTAAAATGTTGTTTTCCTCTTTAATAGAGTAAAGCAAATAGTTAATTCAATAATGCAATTAATAAAACAAGAATAATAGCTATTTTGAGTCGACATAAAATGACTATGATTATTTTTTATTTCGATCATCTGTTCAGAAGTATAATATTTTAAATGGGTCTTTGCCTAGTGATGTAAAGTGAAACAACAACCATCCAGAAATAAGTCCTCTAATTGCTCCAGAGATTTTTTTCACCTCTTTACTGATTATTAACCCTTATCATCAGAGAAAAATAGTAAAACATTGTATGGGGCGACATTATAAAATCAATCGAGTTGTTTCCATAGATTCTATTTAAAAATGTCTCAAAGAAATCAGAGGCTTATAGATAATCCATGTGATGACTCTTCTCCAATTAGCACTTAGTATCTATCAATTCATACACCCTACAATTCTGTAGTTAGTGTCTCTTGATTAGTATTATAAGATTAAAGTTCAAAGAGATTTTATATGCACACAGGAGATAAAATTAGTTTAGATGATACATAGGCTAAAATTACACGTAATATTTTTGGACACTTTAATTACTTTTAAGTAAAATAATTGTTGTGAATCCAGAAAACAATACTTTTATCAGCAGAAACACTGATGGAGAAGTTTTTACAAGCAGTTGGTTAAATATATGTTAAAAATCAACTAACCAGTCATTCCCATTGTGGCTCAGCAAGTTAAGAACCCAACATGGTCTCCATGAGGATGCGGGTTCAATTCCTGGCCTCATTCAGTGGTTTAAGGATCTGGTGTACCACAAGTTGCGGCATAAGTCACAGATATGACTCAGATCTGGCCTTGCTGTGGCAGTGGCATAGGCTACCAGCTGCAACTCCAATTCAACCCTATCCCAGGAACTTCCATATGCTACAGGTGTGGTTGTAAAAAGAAAAAAAAAAACTAATCAAAATGAGTAAGATGGATTGAGAAAATGATTCTCTAATATAACAGGAATTCATCTTGGCTGACACAGCAGCCCTAACCTATTTCTTGAAATCTCTGTCTACTGCATCACAAAACCATGGTCAATAATCAATTTTTTAAAATGAAAGAAAAGCTAAAAGCAAAACAGACTCTGAAGCTGACCCTCCACTGCTCAGGCGATGCACTGCTCACCCTCTGCATTCATCTTTCTTGGTTCTACTGGGAACTACAACTCAAATAAAGGCAAATCACAGTGTGCCTTGGCCTGGTACCATCCTGCTATATCAGAGTTGGTAGAGGTCTTGCAATTCACATACCACAACTGCTAGTAAGGTACTATAAGGATATTTCTTCTTATCTGAAAGAGGCAATACTGTTAATTTGTCTCTGATGTTTGAGAAAACACAGGTTTTTACAGTGTATAGACATTTCTAACTCTAGCAGTATCAGAACACTTGCACTAAAGGGAAATTATCTAAATCCTGGAGAAAACAAACTTTGCAGATATTCACAGTATATTGTTGGCCTCACAATAAATAATGCCTTCTCCATCATCCCCAATAATATACCTGAAACAGAAAGTTTGAATGTAAAGGCCCAAATGCTCACAAATATCCTCGGATTAATTTATGATCTAGTGGCAGGCTTGAAAAGCTTGATTTTAAGCTTCTGACTGAAGCATCAATCTTGGCAGATTGATGTTGGGTCTCTCAACCCAAGTGTGTAATAATACTTGTAACCCCAAAGGCAATTTCATGCTGGAAAAAAGCATCCACAATTTTGCCCCTCAGAATTTCTGCAAATTAACATCAAATGAATATTAGCTCATGATCAAGGTAAATAAGACAAAAGGAAACAAGCTACTATGGATGAAAGTCAGTACAAACAGCTGACATTTTATTGAGACCACAAAGGATTTCATACATTAGAAAAAGCTGATACATTATATAGAATAACATGTCTGAGCAATGAAAAATGAAAATGATATCCCAAAAAAGAGCAAATATCATGAAACTGTTTTCCAAAAGGACACAAATAATTTTGAATAGAAAAATATAGGATTCTTTAAAATTCAGTAATGGAGTATTTCTTCCAACAGCACGTTAATAAATCATGAGAGAATTCATAGACTAGAAACTATGTCTGAATATGATAATCAATATGAAAAAGAAAGATGCAAAAAGTTAGACATTTGAAAGTAAGGTAAAACATATGATAGCTAAAGTAAAAAGTTATAACATACCTCCAACCTTGGTTGCAGGAATATGAATTAGAGGATATGGTGGGGAAATAATACAAGCCATGATAATGAGTGTAATTGATAAAGGAGGTGACCTTCTATTATAGAAAGTTCAATATAACAAACCAGGCTTGGAGTTCCCGTCATGGCACAGTGGTTAATGAATCCGACTAGGAACCATGAGGTTGGGGGTTCGATCCCTGGCCTTGCTCAGTGGGTTAAGGACCGATGTTGCCGTGAGCTGTGGTGTAGGTCACAGACACGGCTTGGATCCAGCGTTGCTGTAGCTCTGGCGTAGGTGGGTGGCTATGGCTCCAATTCGACCCCTAGCCTGGGAACCTCCATATGCAGTGGGAGCAGCCCTAGAAAAGGCAAAAAGACAAAAAAACAAAAACAAAAACAAACCAGGCTAAATAAAAAATTAATCTAAACCTACATATATCAGAGTTAAATGCTAAATCACCAAGGACATAGAGAATGTTTTAAAAGCAGATAACATTTGTGAATAAATTGCTAACAAGACTCATCTTAGAAGCAACTATAAAAATAACTGAAGACGGTAAATCAGAGTCAACAGAGAATGAAAGTGCTTTGTAGATCTGGCTTCACATGAACTAGGGTGAAATAAAAACACATACGGGTAAGAGCAAAACAAAACAGAAACCCTAAAAGAGTTAACTACCACCATTTAATCCACCTCCAAAAGGAGTCCAGAAAAGATGAGGAATTATCCAAGAAGGAAGTCCTAAGATTGAAACAAACAAAAAAACAGATAATAAAATAGTCAACTTGAAGATAAATTTGAATATCATCCATAGAAAATATTATGCTGATAATTTTTTTTTGGTCTTTTTGCCTTTTCTAGGGACGCTCCTGTGGCATATGGAGGTTCCCAGGCTAGGGGTCTAATCAGAGCTGCAGCTGCCAGCCTACACCAGAGCCACAGCAATGCTAGATCGGAGCTGCATCTGCAACCAACACCACAGCTCATGGCTAAGCCAGATCCTTAATCCACTGAGGAAGGCCAGGGACTGAACCCACAACTTCATGGTTCCTAGTTGGATTCATTAACCACTGTGCCATGACAGGAACTCCTATGCTGATAATTTCTAAACTGAAAAATTAAATCTATCCTTAAAACACTGGAAATTATTAGCTTACCAAGGAGTAAGGGGATTATCAGAGTTAAGTGTCCCAATGTCCCAGTATGTATTAGAAGAGGGGTTAAATATTACTTTGCCTTTACTAACTTTAGCGTGAAATTAAAAATTTCAAGACTAATCATGAAACAGAAATAGTATTTTGAAACAAAAAAGGAACAGAGTCTTAATGAGGAAATTAACAAACAGAAAACTCATAAATTGGCAGACTATGAAAGAAAGGAAATATCAAAAATCTGAGACAAATAGGAATCAAAATGTAAGATAGTAAAAATGGGATCATATATATCCCAATAAACAGAAGTAGACAGATACAAAGTCAGAGTTTCTAAGACTATGTTTAAAACTGTACTTGGAAAATGCTATTTGGATCTAAAATATAAAAGCATGGCGAAGTCAGGGATAGCAAACTTCCCTAAAGGACCAAATGTAAATATTTTTGACATTTATGGGCTTAGTAGCAATTATTCAACTTGGCTATGGGAGCCTGGAAGTGGAAGCAGACCATATGTAAATGATTTCATTTCATTAAAACTTTACAGACACAGGAGGTGTACCAAATTTTGTCCATAGGACATAAGTGACAACCTTTTTTTGTTTGTTTGCAATAACAGTCACAGGTGACAGTTTTATTTTTTGTTTATTTGCCTGAAATAATAGTAACAGACGACAGTAAATATTTTAGTTATTTATTTATTTTTGGTTACCCAGTTATTGTAGCACTGTTCACAGTAGTCAAGACATGGAAACAACCCAAATGTCCATTGACAGATGATTGGATTAGGAAGATGTGGTATATATACACAATGGAATACTACTCGGCCACAAAAAAGAACAAAATAATGCCATTGGCAGGTGACAACTTCTAACTTAAGATATAGACAGCAATGCTCAAAGTGAAGGGGATCAAAAATCCAAATCAACATGAACCAAAGGAAAGCTTGAGTTAAGAGATAGAAGGGATCACTTCATAATGATAAAAATCTAAACCCACCAGGAAGATATATTTCTACATTTGAATGAACCTAATAAAATAGGCTTGAACACCACATTTCAATAATTCAGATATATTGTTATATGTTTTTAAAAGTGTACTTATTTCCTTTTTTTAATTGAAGTATAGTGGATTTAAAATGATGTGTTACTTTCAGGTATAAGCAAAGTGATTCTTTTTCAGATTCTTTTCCCTTATAGTTTATTACAAAATATTGAGTATAGCTCCTTATGCTATACAATAGGTCCTTGATGTTTATTTTATATATAGTAATGTATGTATATGTTCATCCAAACTTCAAATTTATTCCTCCCCCCCTCCCATTTTTTTATGTATTTTTAACATCTCTAAAATAAGGATGGGTCCCTCCATGTGACAAATTTTTTTGACCTGGCAACAAACATGACAGCTGTTAGATGGTGTGTAAACTTAACCTTAACCTGTAGGCATCAGCAGACACCTGGAGACCCCTGATGTTTCAGTTCAGAAGCCTTTCTTTTGTCACAAAAAAGTCACAGGATCCCAAACTGCAAAGTGAGTGTCAGTGGTTTGGAACAGTTCCTGCAATCAGGAATATCTCACTCTTAACAATAAATGTTTCATTACTATATTCTACAATACTGTGCAGTACTACTCAGAGGTGATATGAAATAGAAAAATAAGCATTGATGATGTTTAAAAACCATTCCCAAAAGTGAGCCTCCAAATATTAAAGTTTAGTCATACTTAATTTTGTTGGCTTATATATATTTCCCTCTGTTCATACATAAGTGTGACATATAATCATTAATTCATGACTGACCAATTATCGATTATCTGATATGTAACAATTAGCAGTGTTCAAAATGGTACATAAAATGATGTGTGTTACATTATGTGATGTCTAAGATTGGATGAAATATGGGACATAAAAATTGATAGAAATACGTGGAAAGAAGACAAATCTATCATCTTAGTAGGATATTTCAACATACCTCTCACATTGACTGATTTGTTAAGAGGTAGTACAAAGAATTTGTAAACATAGAATCAAATATTCAGCATAATTAACAAGTTTATCTTAATACACAGATATTAACTCCAGTAATAAAACTTAAGAATAGATTTTTTTCAAATGTCTTTTATAAAATGGGACTCAGATCTAAAGAAATTTCCATGTATTTCAACATCTTAACACAATTTCTTATCAGAAAGTAATTCAAGACGGATGAGGCAAAATGGTGGAAGAGTAGGGGGACGCACTCGACCTCTCCCACAAACACAACAAAAAAACACATCTGCACATGAAATGACTCACATAAAACAACAACTGAATGTTGGCAGAAGAACTGAAACCTCCAAAAACAGCAAGAATCTCTTGACATAACTGGGTAAAACAAGAGAAGAGATGAGAGAGAGGGAAGGGGAATCAGGACTGGACTGGCACTCCTGAGAGGGAACTGCAAAGGAGAAAGGGAACCCACACCCTGGAAAGTCACCTAACTGACTGAAAGATCAACTGAGTCAGAGGGATCTCCAGACTCTGAGAAAAGCACAGCAGTAGGTCTGAGATCTAAAAAGCAGAGTGAGAGCCACACAGATCATCTGAACCACTGGCACAGACACCAAAAACAGATGCTTTGGGTGGGGGCTGGCACCGAGACCTAGGCCCTGGAGGTTAGTCCCTGGGAGTGGGCTGGAGGTGGCAGTGTGAAGACAGCCTACGGGATTAGGATGTGATGCATCATGGGTGAAGGGAGCAATATGCTAAGGGCCGGGGGTGGAAAGTCCCAACAGAGGGAACCTGGGAGAAGGTCTAGATGTGCAGGAGAGACAAGGTGCTAGGGTTGAGGAGGGGAGAGGATGAGGGACGGGCAGCCATAGAGTACTCCTTGCACCCCATCATGTGCACTTGCCTGCCAGGTAGCAGAGAGCAGAGCTTCCCAGAGCATCTCCCCTATCCAACCTCGTGCACAGCTGGCCAGAAGCCACCTGCCATCATGGCAGACTGGCCTCACCACCCTCGGGAAGTCATCCATCACCATGGCTTTCCCTGGCCCGGCCTGCCCGCATACAGGAAGTGCCCCACTCCTTCAGAGCAAGCTGCTCAGCACCGCTGGCCCTTGGGAAGAGCTCTGTGGCCCAGGAGTACCAGGGCAAGCCCTGCCCAGCCATGGGAAGTGCACTTCCACCGTGGTGCACACCTGCCAGTCCTGCCCACCCTCAGGAAGCACTCCTTTGTCTCTGAGCAAGCCAGCTAGCCCTTCCTGCCCTTGGGAAATGCTGCACTCCCACGGACCAAGCCTCCCAGCACCATTCACCCTTGGGAAGAGCTCTGTGGCCCAGAAGCAGCAGGGCAAGGCTTGCCCGGCCACAAGAAGTGTGCCTCCACTGCGGTGCATAACTGTCAGTCCTGCCTGGCCACAAGAAGTGTGCCTCCACTGCAATGCACAACTGCCAGTCCTGCCCGACCTCAGGAAGCACTCCTTTGCCTTGGAGAGAGCCGGCTAGCCCCACCTGCCTTCAGGAAAAGCCATGCTGCCTCAAAGAAGATTGCCCAACACCGCCTGCCCTCAGGAAGCACTCTGCAGCAGTACCAGGGAAAATCCTGCCTGGCCACGGGAAGTACACTTCCACCACAAAAAAGAAAAACACAAGGAAGATGAAGAAGCTCAGAAACCGTTCCCAGTTAACGCAACAGAAGAACTCACATAAAGCCATCAAAAATGAAACAGACCTCTGCAGTCTGACAGACTTGGAGTTCAAAAGGGAGATAATGAAAATACTGAAGGAATTAAGAGAAGATATGAACAATAATGCAGACTCCCTCAGAAAGGAATGAGAAAATATAAGAAGAAGCCAAGAAAAACTAGAAAATTCATTTGCAGAGATACAAACTGAGCTAAGGTCAGTGAAAACTAGAATTAGTAATGCAGAAGAACGATTTAGTGATGTGGAAGATGAAATAATGGAAATCACCCACTCAGGATGGCAGACAGAAAACCAAATGAAAAAAAACATGAAAGCAGTATAAGAGACCTATGGAATAATATAAAGTGGGGCAATCTATGCATAACAGGAATTCCAGAAGGAGAAGAAAAAGAAAAGGGGATAAAAAATATATTTGAAGAAATTATCACTGGAAACTTTCCAAATCTAAAGGCACTGATTTCAAAATACAGAAAACAGAGGGTCCCAAACAAGTTGAACCCAAATAGACCCCCCAGCAAGACAGATTATAATAAAAATGGCAAAAGTTAATGATAAAGAGAAGATCCTAAAGGCAGCAAGAGAAAAGCAAAGTGTCACTTATAAGGGAACCCCCCCTATAAGGCTATCAGCTGATTTCTCTACAGAAACTCTACAGCCAGGAGGGAATGGCAAGAGATATTTAAATCACTGAAAGGAAAAAATATGCAACATAGAATGCTCTATCCAGCAAGAATATCATTAAAATAGAAGGGGAAATAAAAAATTTCTCCAACAACAACAACAACAAAAAGTTTAAAGAGTACAGCAATACTTAACCCATTCTAAAAGAAATACTGAAAGGGCTTCTCTAAATTGAAAAAAAATAAATAAACAGCAGGAACTAGGATGGAGGAAACCACAATCAGAGAGCAGTCATTTAAATAAGCCAGCATACAGATCTAATCATGAAGATGTTTGAAATAAAATTAAATTAAAAAGAAAAAAGAGACATCAAAATCATAAACTGTGGGCAAGGGATGTAAGAAAATGAATAGATTCTTTTTTTTTCTTTTTTCTTTTTAAAATTTTATTATGGTAATGAAGTGCTTGAACCAACAGGATTATCAAGCTAAAACACACAATTTTAGGAAGGGGTTAACATATTTAAAAAAACAGGGCAAGCACAAATAAAAACCGAACATTATATTCACAAAAAATGAAAAGAAATGTACTGAAGCAGAAAATAATTGGAGACCATCCAACCAAAAAAAGATAGAAAGAATGGAGAATCATAGAATCAATGGGAAAACGAGGTTTAAAATTGCAATAAATAAACATCTACCAATTATCACCTGAAATGTCAATGCTGAATGCTCCAATCAAAAGACACAGAGTGGCTAATTGGATAAAAAAGCAAAAACCTTCAATCTACTACCTACAAGAAACTCACCTTAGGGCAAAGGATACATATAGATTGAAAGTGAGGGGATGGGAAAAGTTATTTCATGCCAATGGACAAGACAGGAAAGCAGGAGATACAATACTCATATCAGACAAAATAGACTTTAAACTGAAGGCCATAAAGAAAGACATAACTATTTAATGGTTAAAGGATCCATTCAAGAGGAGGACATCACAATCATCAACATGTAATCCCCAAATATACGAGCATCCAGATACATAGAGGAAATATTAACAGACATAAAAGGAGAAATTGATAGGAATACAAACGTAGGAGACTTTAACACCCCACTGATGTAGATCCTCTAGACAGAAAATCAATAAAGCAACAGAGATCCTAAAGGAAATGATAGAAAAGTTAGACTTAGTTGACATTTTCAAGACATTACATCCAAAAAAATCAGAATACACATTCTTCTCAAGTGTGTATGGAACATTCTCAAGAATTGATCACATCCTGGGGCACAAAGCTAACCTCAACAAACTTAAGAGTATAGAAATTATTTCAAGTATCTTCTCTGACCACAAGGGCATGAAACTAGAAATGAACCACAGGAAAAGAAATGAGAAAAACCCTATTACATGGAGACTAGACAACATGCTACTAAAAAACCAATGGGTCAATGAGGAAATCAAGAAGGAAATTAAAAAAATACCTCAAGACAAATGATAATGAAGATACAACCTCTTAAAATCTATGGGATGCCACAAAAGCAGTGCTAACAGGGAAATTCATAGCAATACAGGTCTATCTCAAATTGACAACATAACCCACCACCTAAACAAATTAGAAAAAGAAGAACAAACAAAACCGAAAGTCAGCAGAAGGAAGGAAATCATAAAGGTCAAAGAGGAAATCAATAAAATAGAGATTCAAAAAACAATAGAAAAAAAATCAATAAAACCAAGAGCTGGTTCTTTGAAAAGGTAAACAAAATTGATAAACCTCTGGCTAGACTAACCAAGAAGAGGAGAGAAAGAACCCAAATAAACAAAATAAGAAATGAAAAAGGAGAAATCACAACAGATAGTGCAGAAATACAAAAAGCTGTGACAGAATACTATGGACAACTGCATGCCAACAAATTTGACAATCTAGGAGAAATGGACAACTTTTGAGAGTCTTACAGCCTGCCAAAACTGAATCAAGAAGAAATAGATCAACTGAACAAACTGATTACTAGAAATGAAATTGAATATGTCATAAAAACACTCCCTACAAATAAAAGTCCAGGACCAGATGGCTTCACAGGTGAATTCTACCAAACATACATAGAGGAATTTGTGCCTATTCTCCTTAAACTTTTTCAAAAGGTTGAAGAAGAAGGAACACTCCCAAAGACATTCTATGATGCCATCATCACCCTAATTCCAAAAGCAGACAAAGACACCTCTGAAAAAGAAAACTATTGGCCAATATCTTTGATGAATATAGACACAAAAATTCTCAACAAAATTTTAGCCAACCAAATCCAACAACATATCAATAGATCGTACACCACAACCAGGTGGGATTCATCCCAAGTACACAAGGATGGTTCGACATACACAAATCAATCAATGTCATACACCACATTAACAAAAGAAAAGTCAAAAAACCATATGATCATCTCAATAGATGAAGAAAAAGCATTTGACAAAGTCCAACATCCCTTCATGATCAAAACTCTTATCAAAGTAGGTATAAAAGGAACATTCCTTAACATAATCAAAGCCATTGATGACAAACCCGCAACAAATACAATACTCAATGGAGAAAAGCTGAAAGCCTTCCCAATCAAATCTGGAACAAGACAGGATGCCCACTCTCACCACTGTTATTCAACATAGTACTGGAAGACCTAGCCACAGAAATCAGACAAACAAAAAAAATAAAAGGCATCCAAAGAGGAAGAGAAGAGGTAAAACTGTCACTGTATGCAGATGACATGATACTATACTATACATAGAAAACCCTAAGGACTCGACCCAAAAACTACTTGAACTGATCAACAAATTCAGCAAAGTAGCAAATATAAGATTAACATTCAGAAATCAGTTGCATTTCTGTATATTGACAAGGAAATATTAGAAAAGGAAGACAAAAATACAATACCTTTTAAAATTGCACACCAAAACATCAAATGCCTGGGAATACACCTGACCAAGGAGGTAAAAGACTTATATGCTAAGAACTATAAAACATTCAACAAGGAAATTAAAGAAGATGTAAAGAAATGGAACGCTATTCCATGCTCCTGGATTGGAAAAATTCATATTGTAAAAATGGCCATACTACCCAAAGCAATCTACAGATTCAATGCAATCCCTATCAACTTATCCATGACATTTTTTACAGAACTAGAACAAACAATCCAAAATTTATATGGAACCACAAAAAACCCAGAATTGCCAGAGCAATACTGAAGAACAAAAACCAAGGAGGAGGCATAACTCTTCCAGACTTCAAGCAATATTACAAAGTCACAATCATCAAGACATTGTGGTACTGGTACCAAAACAGACATACAGACCAACAGAACAGAATAGAGAACCCAGAAATAAACCCTGACACCTATGGTCAATTAATCTTTGACAAGGGAGGCAAGAATAAAAAATGAGAAAAAGACACTTTATTCAGCAAGAACTGCTGGGAGACCTGGACAGCTGCATGCAAAGCAATGAAACTAGAACACACCCTCACACCATGCACCAATATAAACTCAAAATGGCTGAAAGACTTAAATATAAGACAAGACACCATCAAACTCCTGGAAGAGAACATAGGAAACACGTTCTCTGACATCAACCTGACAAATGTTTTCTCAGGCTAGTCTCCCACAGCAACAGAAATAAAAGTCATAATAAAGCAATGGGACCTAATCAAACTGAAAAGCTTTTGCACAGCAAAGGAAACCAAAAAGAAAACAAAAAGTCAACTTACAGAATGGGAGAATATATTTTCAAACGATGCAGCTGACAAGGGCTTAATCTCTAGAATAGACAAGCAACTTATACAACTCAACAGCAAAAAAGCCAACAACCCAACTGAAAAATGGGCAAAGGCTCTGAATACACATTTTTCCAAGGAAGATGTACATATGGCCAACAAGTACTTGAAACAATGCTCAACATCCCTGATTATTAGAGAAATGCAAATCAAAACTACCATGAGATATCACCTCACACCAGTCAGAATGCCCATCATTAATAAGTCCACAAATAACAAATGCTGGAGGGGTTGTGGAGAAAAGGGAACCCTCCTGCACTGTTAGTGGGAATGTAAGATGGTACAGCCTCTATGGAGAACTGTATGGAGGTACCTTAGAAAACTATACATAGAACTACCATATGACCCAGCAATCCCACTTTTGGGAATATATCCAGACAAAACTTTCCTTAAAAAAGACACATGCACCTAAATGTTCATTGTAGCACTATTCTCAATATCTAAGACATGGAAACAACCCAAATGTCCATTAACAGATGAATGGATTCGGAAGATGTGGTATATATATACAATGGAATACTACTCAGCCATAAAAAAGAAAAAAAATAATGCCATTTGCAGCAACATGGATGGAACTAGAGTCTCTCATACTGAGTGAAGTAAGTCAGAAAGACAAAGACAAATACCATGTGATATCACATATCTGGAATCTAATGTACAGCACAAATGAACCTTTCCACAGAAAAGAAAATCATGGACTTGTACAATAGACTTGTGGTTGCCCAGAGGGGAGGGAAGGGAGTTGGAGGGATTGGGAGCTCGGGGTCAACAGATGCAAACTATTGCTCAAGGAATAGATTTACAATGAGATCCTGCTGTGTAGCACTGAGAACTATGTCTAGATTCTTACAATGCAGGACAACATAGGGAGAAATAATTATGTCTACATGTATGTGTAACTGGGTTCCCATGCTGTACAGTGGAAGAAAAAAAAGGGTGTTGGGGGAAATAACAATAAAAAATAAACTTAAAAAAATAAAAATTTAAAAATTTAAAAAAGCAAATAATTCAATTTAAAAACTTGATTATAAATCAAGATACATAAAATATTTCCAAGTTTAAATATTTTACATATTTAAATATAACATAAACTTAAAAATTTAACATTTGAAAAACAATAAAAACTACATATCAAAATTTGTAAATGCAGTAAAATCATATTTTCAAGAAAATTTGGGCCTATAAATTTCTTTTAAAGAAGAAAATGGCTGATAGTTAATATTGCATGTGTGTATTCAAGTATTAGAAAAAGAAGAGAATATGTCATTGTTTATCCATTCTTCTGTTTTCTATGTTACAATATATTAGATGATGCAAAAAAATTGACAAAACACTATAAACTAGCTATAATGAAAAAATAAAAATCATTATAAAAAAGAAAAAGAACAGAGTAAATCTAAAAGTAGAATTAAGATAAAGATCAGAAAATATTTTCATGAGATAGGAAACATACAAAACAGATCAAGTAAACAAACTGAAGTCTTATTAAATGTAAACAAAATTTTGGTCAGGTTGAGCAAGAAAGAATGGTAAAGAGAGAAAGATAGTACAAGGAACTTAAAAGGTGGCATAATTGTATATAGAATTGAGATTTAAAAGTTGATAAAAAATCTGTGAAGAAGTGTATGTACATAAATGATGAAAAGGGAAGATTCCTAGGGAAAAAAACTCATTTGACAAAAATTGACATGAGAAAAATTAGAAATCTTAAATAAACCTATGACCATTAAGCACAATCATTTATTTTGACTCATCCTGCAAATAAACTGTAATGATCTGATAGTTGAATTCTAACAATCTTCTAAGGGATGTATTATTTCCAATAATATAAACTCTTCTAAAGAATAAGAGTTGAAAGATAGTTTCAACTTATTTTTATGAGTCCAATTATAACCCTGACCCCAAGATTCTGTTGAGGAACATAGGTACAAAAATGCCATACTAAATTCAGAAACATGTACAAAAGACGACTCATGTTATAAAAGTTTGACAATGTTTCATGTTATTTTATTATGTTTTCTATGTTACAATATATTAGCTGATGCATCCATTTTAAAATATGACTTCATTCAATAATCAAATATGAAAAGCCAAACAAATTGAGAGCATTTCCTAAGAACACTGCTGCACATTTAGTTTAAATCTTCTTGTTCTTACCAGAAAATACAACATGGATGTTAAGATCTTTGGCTTTCATCAGTACATCCAGAAAAAATGATATTTGAGAATGTCATTTTAAATGTTTCCTGAAATAAAATATTAACAAACATGAACTGAAAATTCCCTTAATTCTTCAAACTGAAATGTTGAAATGATTGGTATGGATAGATACAGTGATTTATAACTACTGCTGTTTCTGGGATTACAGAATCAGGAGTAGGAGTCAGCAGGATATCAGCTCGAGGAAAGGAAAAAGCAGCGTAATATATATATATATATTTTAAAGTGTGTATAAATTCTTCTTTAAGATCGTTACCTGAAATAATTTTGCTTAAGGAATAGGAAAGGAGATAAAGACTGCTTATAAAAATTAGGACATATTTAATGGGCTAAGATCTTTACATAACACTGTTTTGAAAACAATTGCATGCAAAAAGTTAATAGAAACTTCAATTAAATAGATTCATGAGACCAGCAGGGGGAGCTCTAATGTCCTGTGATATAGAGGAGCCCAAAAGGAAACAGACCTCTTTCCCAGCACTGACTGAGGCGTGAAAAGCCATGGACTCTTTTCTATCACCTTCCAAATCCCTTTCCTCCCTATAAAAGTTCTCCTTCCCTAGTCCTGTGAGCACGTGCACGCAGTTCTTTGTGGTTGCAGACCCTGAATTGCGATTCTCTGTTGATCGGTAATAAACCTGTCTTCACTGGCCATACCCGGCCATCTATTTGTTTCAGGTCAACAAGTAATAAAATTTTAATACAAAAACTACAACAACAAAGATCAAAAAAACTATCTAGAAGAAATCCTGGGAAACTTTGAAAATAACATGCCATTTTATCAACTTAAACTACAATTTATTTTCATTAGGCATAATAAAGATAATTTTCAGGAAGATATTCATTATATCAGGTTAAGGTGCACTTATTTAAATACATACTTACTCTCATCTAACTTAAATCTGAAATAAAGTGCATTTATCTGTCTGTTATATAGAATACTAAAATTGTTAGTATAGAATAATTTAAAACTTTTATGTCTAAACTCCTATTTTGTGGGAAATGTTTAAATAAACTATTTCAAGTAGAAATCTAAGGAATCCCAACACAAATTGTTCATCATTCACTTCAAATCTTATTTCCAGCTAATGGAAGCCCTGTTGAGAATGATGAAGAATCAATAAATTACCAATAAGAGTGAGATTTGTGACTATGTATCAGTGAGAGACACGCAGATTCTAAAAGTAATTACCATCTCTTTACTTTCATTCTATTTCTCTGAAAACTAGTATCTAAACGAGCACTGTATTTATTCAGTGGTCTAAAAAGGAAGAGCATAGAAAGGTTTGGAACATAGTTTTCTTTTGCCACAATGATACCCCCACAATGATATCTAAGAGCAGATATTGGGAGAAAATATGGGGGGAGAGTTATCTATCTAATTTTACTGGACATTATGGAAAATTTCAAACATAAACACATATCAGGTAGAGATAACAGTAAAGTGGACACATATCCCCATCACAGCTCATGCAGTGATTAACTCATGGGCATCTGGTTTCATCTCTATCCCCATTCACTTTTTCCATCATCAATGGATTATGTTGAAGCAAACTGGTAAATCCCATATATCAAATAAATTCCACATATCCTATAAATATATCAAGTAAATCCATATAGCATATAAATATTTCAGCATAATATATGAAACATATAAGGACTCTTCTTAAAAATCACATCCACATCATATTCACAATATCATCATCACACCTAACATTGAACAAATATTATTAAGTATTACACAGTATATACACACCACTCATATCTCTAATTTTCTTATAATCATTGATTTGTTCAAATCAGAATTCAAAGAAGATGCACATACTGAATTTTGCTGATATTTTGGGGAATTTCTTTGAATGTACAAGTAACCCCTTTTTTCTTCGTCTTTCTTGCCATTTATTTTCTTTTTTTTTTTTTTGGTAGTATCGTTGGTTTTGGTATTAGGGTGATGGCGGCTTCATAGAATGTCTTTGAGAATAATCTTTATTCTTCGACCTTTTGGAAAAGTTTAAGAAGGGTGGCTATAGTTTCCTCTTTGTATGTTTGGGCATTTATTTTCAAAAGAATTCAGTTTTTCCCTTTTCTGTCTGTTACAGAGCATTTCATAGCATTTTGCTGATGTACTCCTGCACTGTTATTTCTCTGGCTGCTGTATTTCCTGTTATCTGGCTGTTAGAGCTTAAGTTTTGAAAGATTTCTTGTTCAATTTTTTTATAAGCAAGAAAATTCATACAAATATAGGTATGTACACCTATCAGAAAAAAATGCATTGTCTCTTTCTTTCCTGTTATTTCTTTCTTCCTCCCCTCTCTTTTCCTTCTTTCCTCTTTCCCTTCTTCCCTCTTTTCTTTCTTCTGCTCCTTCCTTCCATCTTTCCTTCCTCCCTCCCTCCTTCCTATCCTCCTTCTCTCTCTTTTTCTCTCTTTCCTATGATGTTATCAATCAATGATTATATAAGCCTAGGCCTATTATTTCACCAGAGGTTGTACATGATTTTTCTATTACTTTCCAAAAATCGTGCCTTCCTCAATTATTAACTGGAATTCTTTCATGAAGAGAAAGCTGCTCTCAAGGTTTTGGTAGAGACAAGTATTTAGGGGAAAGACAGTCTGAAACATGATTCTCTCTCATAATTTTCCATTTTCTAAAAATGATTGCATTTTATTAATATTCTCTAAAAATAGAAAGTAAAATTGTCATTTAAATATGTATTTGGTGGTGGAGTTTTCCATTGAACTCATAGATTTTAGTGCTGTACTCCCCTGAAACCATTACTCCATTTTTGGCTCAAATTATTTTATGTTTGGCTAATAGGTGGTTCTTCAAATTTGATTTCAACTGCTTTTGCCATGACCTCAGAAGTCTTATATAGATGTTCTCTCAGCTTTTTGGTATAATGAAAAGTTATAAATTCACCTTTACATTCCCTACCCTTATACATGGAATCATCTGTTTCTCCATGTAGATCTGGTTACTGTAGTGGTTTTATCTTTTTCGTGATTTATGAATTTCACTTTAATCCTAATTAGGGTTTTACATGGTTAATTTCAAGAATTCAGTATCCAGGCTGCTTCACTGCAATCAAACATTATAGAAACTGTTTGCACTTACCTGTATGTTTATGTGTGAAAAGTTTGCTCCTAATCCCATCTGCGGTCCTGTCTGCCTTGCTGACCTTTCTCCTTAGTAAATTTTGGGAAGTTGGGAATTCTTAGGGTGTTGCAGCTCACCTCCTTCTCTGTTTTGTGTCCTACACACTTTCTGAGGGCAAAGAGCATCATGGCTAATGGTAGTTTATCCTATTTGGGGTTTCTTGGTGACTCCTTGTTACTTGGTTTTGGTTTAAATGTTTTCTGGGTATTTCTGGGTTTATTTCCATAGTTAAATTTTGTGACTGGAAATAATTGGAAATAATTCAAATGCTGCAGACTCTCTGACATCTTACCTGATAACATTTTGAAGATACTTATTTAAATAATGTATCACTAATGCATCCTTTCAGATTTCACTAAGGTGCCAAATACTATGTTTTCTCTTTTCAAGATTCTTACTGTATACTCAGAAGAAATATTAGTGCAATCAACCTGGGGTGTAATATAGGAGAAGGAAATGGTTTGTAGATTTTCTTGCCTGGTGTTTCATAGGGGTCTCTAGTAACTGTTATGTTGCATCAAATATACAAGATGAGTAGAAGGAGGAAGATAATAGCCATAGTCATTTGGAAAATAGTTTTGTATATCTATCAGGGTTCAGGCATGCTCAAGGCACACTTATTCTTGGGTTAAGTACAATAAAGAAGAGTGTTTTGAAAAGGATACAAAGCACCATCCCCTACTATTCCACTGAGAAAAAGAAGATACGCAGAACACAGAACCCTGAACAAAGGTACTTTAAACAGAGTTTATTTTACTAATGAGAAGAATAGACAGTATGTGGCTGAAATTTCCTAAGATCTGCAAATGACAATAAGAATAATCATAACTTATATATACACCAAGCATCATGCTATGTGTTCTCATGGACATTATGCCACTTAATTTTTACAACAATCCTATGAGGCCAGTATTATCCTCCCATTTTACAGGTGAGGAGACTTAGGCTAAGAAAAGTTAAATAACCCTGCCCAAGGTATCACATTCTGAAAGAGACAGAACACATTCCAAACGCCAAGCTCTTAGCTATGTGACCCTGCCTACCTGATCACAGAAAACCTAGGTGCCAAAAACCAAATAAATAAACCTCCAACTCATACCAGAGAGCAAAACTATTCAACAACCAAAATAAAGCATAAACAATAAATAACACAAAACAAACATTTAAAACTGATCCCAAGTTACGGTTTTAAATCAAATTATGGCAGGGGGTTCCTGTTGTAGTGCTGCCGATTAAGGATCCGACATTTTCTCTGCAGTGGCTCAGATACAGGTTTGATCCCCACACAGCTGGTTAAGGATCCAGCATTGCTGCAGCTGTGGCATTAAGTCACAGCAGCGGCTCAAATTTGATTCCTGGCCCGGGAACATCCATATGCCACCGGTACAGAATAAACGAAACAAAACAAAACAAAAAAACAAGTAATCAAACAAAAATCATGATAACCAGAGAGAAACTGAGCCCTTGATAGGAAAAGCCATGCCAAACGCTCTTGGGGAACACACCGAGATACAGTGATTTAAGAAAGAAATAGCATAAAATTAATTTTCCTTTGACTCAATTTAAGAAGCTCTGACTATAGAAATGATTTTTACGAATAATTTTCAGTCTTCTAAAGCTGAGAGAGGTAATTAATTATGTGATTATACCAGACTTACTCTATAAATTTTCATTTACCTTTCTTGGGATATAAAATTTGTTTTTAAAAGAAAATTTTTACCACTTTTATCTGCCCCTAAATTCATTTCTTTACATGCAACTGTTTCAGGCTAGCTCCAGTTAATGTTCTATTAGCATAAAATTTCACTTCTTGTACTTAATTTAAAAGATAGACTATCTATTCTTGTCTAAATCTTTATGAGTACTAGCTAAAATAATTAGTTTTCTGTTCAAAAATGATTTTGTAATATTCCTTGAGGTCTTATCTGTTATATTGCTTTTAGTGCTCGCCTTTCATACCTGATAGCTTGTTGTAAAATCATTTACTTGCTCCCTGTTTTAAAAGAAGAATGAGGGATTCTGATTCTAATTATAACATTACAAATGAAAGCTTGATGTGGAGATAAATGCATTATCTCAAAGACTGAGACCATTTCTTGACAATCACAGAAGTGAATTATTTGACCTACAAATGCCTTTTCTCTTTCCTGATTTTTAACTAGCTTATTTGCATCATTTGGAGAAGACCATTTTATTTCTTCTTATGCTTTCTGTAACCTTTACATGTAAGCAGACATTTATTTTACTTTTACCTCTAAAAGTTCATGTGACAGTAGATTATTTTGAGCTCAACTTAAGGAGCATGAATTCTGTGAGAGCAACACAGTGAATGGGAGTGGGTTCTGTGCAGGGGAAACATCTGTTTGGTCCATGGGGATGAGGAAGGGAAAGAGAGATTTGTTGTTAAAAGCACAACGTGTACATGGTATTGGTTGGGTGTTCACAAAATTTCATTAGCCCTCAGAGAAGCCTTTTAAATGGCAATAATTTTTATCTATTAACATTATTTTCTATAACTAGATAATCACAGTGTCACATTTTCAATAAGTAAAAGGGTTTCTTCAAACTCATAGACATGGAGCATAGACAAGTGACTGCCAAAGGGCAGGGGCTGGGGGAGGGAAGGATTGGGAGTTTGGGGCTAGCAGATGCAAATTAGTATACATAGGATGGATAAACAACAGGTCCTACTATATAGCACAGGGAACTATATTCAATATCCTGTGATAACCTATAACGGAAAACATATGAAAAATGATATATATATGTATATGTGTGTATATAACATATATATGTATACATATATGTGTGTATAATTGAATCACTTTGCTGTACTGCAGAAATTAACACAGCATTGTAAATTATACTTTAAAATAAATTTTTAATAAATGAAGCAATCTCTTTACAAGTCTTTCTGACTCAAAAATTTGTAGTTTAGTCTTTATCCATCTTTTATTGTATTATGCCTTTAGGAACATGCTTCGAATGCACAGCTTAGAAGGTCTAACACCCATCTCTGCCTATCTCTGTGGCTGTTTCTCCAAAATGCAAGAGATCGATGTTCCTCTGTGAGAGCAGGAAAGGCACTTGTCATGGTCTTTGTAGCTGTACCTCCTTTCTCTGTCTTTCCAGCAAAGAAAGACACAGGGCTGTCTCTGGTGGTGAATGGAGCCAGCATGTTCATCAATTTCCATATTTGCAATCTCATAATAATCCAGGGAGATATTTCTCCTCCATTTTGGACAAGATAAAGTGGAGGCTCAGAAATAAAATGCTGTGTTGTTTTGGTACTAGTGGAACTGGGCTAAGCTGAGATGATCTTTTCTAGCATCCCCTCCCTATGTGGGCCTCAGAGAGGAATGAGTGTGAGATCTGGGAGATGAAACTGAGGCCACAGCCACCATCCCCTGGGATTCAGTGTGGACAACCAGTGTAGCGGCAGCTCACCCCTGTCTGTGCTCTGCAGGCTCACCTGTGGGCTGGGGCCAGACCCACAGTGGCCAGGTTTCTGGAGCAAGACGTCCTCTTCCTTCTACACTCACTAATAAATTTCTTATTCACCATAACTCCTGGTAGCTTTCCTTTCTGACTGAACCCTTAATAACATACTTACTACTTTCCACAGAGTTGATCCATGGCCAAGATCCAAACTTTGAACTGGCTTCTCTCTCCCCATCACCAGTGTGAATATTTACAGAGGGGAAGGAAAGTGAACGTCCCTACCCATTAATAATCACATGCCTCTAGCACTTTTCCCAGAGCAAGTCCCTTCTTTTGCTCTTTTATGTGCACATGATTAAAGGAAATGCATTACTATTGCTAAAGTCTGACTGCACCTCCTACACATTCAGCGTACCAAATACCTCTCCATAGATACCATTATTAATACCACCACCACCAACAACAACAACAAAAAACTGTCCTGGGCATGTAGGCTCTTTATTCTTTTTCATACATCATTGTGAAGCTTTTTCATATTAAATTATATAGTCGTTCAAAATGTTCATCTTTCCTAAATGTACCTTTTGCAGCTATCATCTATCTGCATCTAGGTGATTCCAGTCTCTCAAATGGTTGAGAAATTTCTTTCCTGGGTAGTTAATCCACTTACGTTCTAAGTGACCAATTTGTGTGTTATATTACCTGCCATTATGTCCCCATTGTGTGTGATATGAATTTGACTTAACAGCTCTAATCTCACCAAAGTGCTGTTTCTCCATCAGGTGTTTTCATGGTCGCAGATTTCCAGAGGGAATATGCTGGGAACTTGGCAGCTAATAATTAACTAAGAGTACTAAACCTGCTATAAAACTTTCTCAGCTTTTATTAATAGAACCTTCACATTATCAATAGTTGTATATTTTAGTTAATATCCTTGGTTTTTCCATACAGAATGTTAACAAGTGAATCTACCAGTTCTCAAGCCCCAATATCAAACCAAGAATATCGATCTTTCAGTGACAGAATACTTCATAACTTCCCTTATAAACTTTTCATGAGCATTGTTATCTCTAGAGACATAAGATTTTTGCCATAGACAAAATAATTGATTTCCTTTCAGTAACTGAGATGACTAAGCTGAAATGTACTTGTTGTTTGCAATAGTTAACAAGGTGATGATTTCTATTCTACATGTGCACTAAAAAGCATTTCTTACATTGAAAATTTTGCCAAGACTAGGCATTGACTAATTTCCATGTGTTAGATTTAATAGCTATCTTATTTACTTTATTGTATACTTTTATACAAATCAGATAAAGCCTTCAAATTTTTCTCCTAGTCAAATGAGCTTACACATAAGGATTGTTTTCTAGCCAATATATAAAATTACCCCTATGAGTCCTACTCAACACCTGATCCAGGCACTGCAACCAGCAAATGAGAAAGGATCATCAGGATAAAATAATCCAAGGGGGGAGTTTACCCTAAAGTAGTTCCTGAGTTTCAGCTTCCCTTGACCCAAATTAGAAATGGTATGCAAAAATCTGGGAAATGCAGATTTGATATATAACTTTGAGGTTATATTTTAAATTCATGCTTTAAAATTCTGACATACATAACAAAATGGTGAGAGGCTTATTCTCCACACTGTGCACTTTTTTTTTCAATAAAAACAATGTTAAGTCTTAGGGAGATTTCTCGCTGTCTTCTTCACGCCCCTTTTCTCTCATCTCTACGGAAACAACATTTTTGGCGGGGCCCATGGTGATATGGCATAAACAGCTCATTCAGCAGCGTCCTTTTCAGATCACTACATCCCTGGTCTGGGTGATAAGTCCAGGCCAACAGGACCTCATGTGACTTCCTCTGGAATCTTCCATCAGATGCCCAGGTATAAGCCCTGTCTCTTTTCCTTCCACTTACCTTGTTCTGTTTCTGGAGTGGGGGTGTTACCACAATGGACCATGACATGAAGATTACTCCTTGCAAAACATCTAATGTTAGACTAGAAAAAGCATGGAATTAGAGATTTCCTGGGATAAGCTAATGAACCCACCCAGGCAAGATGCCCAGCTCCACATATATACATGACAGAAAGCTAACTCTCTAACATATAATCATTTTTATTTTAGGGTTTATCTGATGCACAGCGTAACCTAGTTCTAACTGGTATGGTGACATAAACTTAACAAGAATGAACAATGATGCATTTTCCATTAACATACCTGACTTTGTTGCTAGTAGTTATCAGTTAGTGTAGCTAATATATTGTTAATAATCATTAACTAGCTATCAAACTAAGACTCTAGGATCTCGACTGAAATGAAGGCAAATATTCAGCTGCTTAGCTATGTATAAGAGCAATAAGGATTATTTATATGCTTCAAGTAGTCTAAACTAGATTCAATTTAGGTTTTCTAAAACAAATTTTTGGTGTAGATACATAGAAGGCTGTCTGACATCTGACACAGAGTATGTGGTCAATAGTAATAACAGCTAACATATGAATGCACTATGAGGAAGCACTGATTTTAGGATTTTTACCTGATTGATACATTTAATTCTTACAAAACCTTTTGAATTTGAAAGTACCTTTTCCTCTTCTGACAAGCTCACTAGAAGATTCTCAATTAACTTTTTAGGTTCCCCTCAAGGGCTTGATGGGATTTCTGGGTCCCTTCCTACACAGGAGGTGGATTAACACAGAACTAAATATCAACTCCTTCAAATGACTCCTTCCATATTTATGCAATGTCAGTTTGGTGGAAGCCTCTGGAGCAGTTTCCTATGAGAATCTAAAACTTAAAGGATGTAAAAGCCCCTTTCTCATCAAATTCCTTCCAAGCTACCTCTGGGAAGTGGGCCACTTACATCTCACCACTGGCTTTCTGAAATCTCTCTGGTCATCACTTCCCTTCTCCTGCCATCAGTGATAGGCCATTAATTTTTCCCTCTGTTTTCTGCTGTATAGGGGTCTTCATGAACCCCTGTTCTTTCCAACTACAGACCTGTGGCTCATCCTAAATCATTCTCTATTGCAGACATACCATCTTCCTGTTGGACATGAGGTAATACTCTGCGTCTTTTGAGAAGTGGTCACAGTAACTGATATAAAATACTAATATTTTGTGTGCAATGTGTAAGGCTACAATCCACTACTTGAACAAAACTGTCCCCACACAAAAAGGACTGCTTCCCTAGCACACATTGAAACACTCAGATGAAATGATAAAGATGGTGCAGGAAAGGAAATGAGCTTAACCTAACTGAATGTATGTTCATACTTCATGAGGTATTCACCAACATCATCCTGCTAATGAATTGCTGCTTCTTCCCTACATAAAAAAATCCCCCCAGCCCTTCATAACCTGGCCCTAATATCTGTTTACCCTCAATTAGCAGCATATCCCACTTGCTCTTTACACTTGGCCATACAACACTTATTTTGATTCTTTGAAGAGGTCAAAGTTTCCCTAGGAAAGGTCTATTTTCACACTAATGATTTCCTCAGCGTGGGCTATTCATTATACTTACAGTCATATTAAACCTAAAAAGATATAGGTAAGTCTAAGTGTCAATTAATCTGAGAAAACTTTTTGACCTGCTCAGGTTGACTTTAAATTCCTTCCTATGACCAAGGAGGATCTAATCTATTACCACTGGGTCTCTTTGTATTGAATGTAATGATTGCTTTACCTTAGAAATGTTTCTTTTAAAAAAATTATAAATTCTTTTAAATTATTAATACAATGTATCTTTAATGTCTAGCAAAGCATATACCTAACAATAAGATGATTTTTGAAGAAATACTTATTATCCAGAAAGAAAATCAACAGAGAGCAAGGAGCACTTCCAGTTCAGACAAGATGGACTTTCCTCCTCCACTTTCCTCCTCCACTTTCCTATTAAGTACAACTATAAATCCTGAAAATCACAAAAGAGGCAGCAAAAGGAAAAATTCTAAAGGTGGAAAGAGGAACATGACCTGGCTTGGGATGCCAAGACTAAAGGAAAGTCGTAGCAGCTGGAGTCAAATCCCCCAACTCAACAGAAGAAAGTGACCTGGATCTGGCATTTTCCAACCTCCAACCTCACAGTGGAGTGCAGCCCAGAAAAGATCATTCCTCCTCCATATAAAATGGAAATCCTTCCAAGATCACAAGGTGAATGTGGCACCACTATGAGGGGTAGCAGGTAGAGAGTTCCACTAACAGAGGAACAAAAACAGAGGAAGCAAAGAGAAAAAAATAAAACAAAATAGCAGACTTAAGTACTATCTTATCAATAATTGCCTTAAGTGTAAAAATCTAAATACACCAACCCAAGAGGGAAGCTAGCAGAGCAGATAAAAATTATAAGTTGTTTGCAAGAAACACACTTCACATCTAATGACATAGGTACATTAAAGTAAACTTCGAGAAAAAAATATCTTGAGAAGATTAATTGAGGATTCCTGCTGTGGCACAGGGAGTTAAGGATCCAGCATTGCTACAGCTGTGGTGTAGGTTGCAGCTGTGGCTCATATTCAATCCCTGGCCCAGGAATTTCATATGAATTTCACATTAATTGAAAAATAGAAGTAGTTATATAATGTCCAGTGAAGTATACTTTAGAGAAAAGACAACTTCTACTGACAAAGGAGTAAATTAAAAATGATAAAAATATCAAACCACTGGAAGAACATAACAATCCTAAGTGTGGACGGAGGAAACAGCAGAACTTCAAAATAAACAAAGGAACATGTAACAAAGATGAAAGGAGAAGTAGACAAGTCAACAATTGCAATTGAGGACTTTTGTATCTTTCTTTCAGCAATGAATAGAATCAATAGAATTTCTCAAGTAAAAATCAGCAAAGATAAACAATCTAAACAACACAATCAACCAAAAAGCTCTAATCAACACATACAAGCACCTTGGGAGCTATCCTGATGTGGATCAGGAAAAGCACTGGTATCTATGAGATATAGGTTCGAACTCTGGCCTTGCTCAGTGGGTTAAGAATCTGGTGTTGCAAGGAGATGCAGTGTAAGTCAAAGATATGGCTCAGATCTGGTGCTGCTGTTGCTATGGTATAGGCCAGCAGCTACAGCTCCAATTCGACCCCTAGTCTGTGAACTTCCAAGGCGTGGCCCTAAAAACAGACCAAAAAAAAAAATGAGTTCCTGTCATTCATAATGGCTCAGAGGAAACAAATCTGACTAATATCTGTGAGGAATGAGGATTCAGGTTCAATACCTGGCCTTGCTCAATGGGTTAAGGACCTGGCATTGCTGTGAGCTGTGATGTAGGTTGCAGATTTGATTCGTACCTGGCATTGTTGTGGCCATGGCATAGGCTGGTGGCTACACTTCCAATTCTACCCATAGCCTGTGAACTTCCATATGCTGTGGGTGTGGCCATAAAAAAGACAAAAAAAGAAAAAGAAAAAGAAAAAGCATCTCACCCAGAAAAGGCAGAATATATGTGTTTTCTCAAGCTCCTATGGAATATTCACCAAGAAAGACCATACCCTTGGCCATAATACAAAAGTCAACCAGAATTATATTTGAATATTTTTATAAGAAGAATTATAAGAACCAGAATCATATAGGGTATGTTCTTTGAGCACAGGGTAATCAAACAAGAAATCATTTAACAGAAAGGAATAGCAAAATTTCTAAACATGTAAGTAGATAAAGTAAATAAATGGCATCTGTCTTTCTCTTTCTGACTTACTTCACTTAGTATGAGAGTCTCTAGTTCCATCCATGTTGCTGCAAATGGCATCATTCTGTCACTTATATCTGGAATCTAATGTATGGCACAAATGAACTTTTCCACAGAAAAGAAAATCATGGACATGGAGAACAGACTTGTGGTTGCTAAGGGGGAAGAAGAGAGAGTGGGAGGGATTGGGAATTTGGGGTTTTAGATGTAAACTATTGCCTTTGAAATGGATTAGCAATGAGATCCTGCTATGTAGCACTGGGAACTATGTCTAGTCCCCTATGATGGAGCAGGATAAGGTGAGAAAAAGAATGTATACATTTATGTGTAACTGGGTCACCTTGCTGTACAGTAGAAAATTGGCAGGACACTGTAAACCAGCTATAATGGAAAAAATAAAAATCATTGTAAATGTAAAAAAATACACTATTAAAATATGTGGGATAGTTAGAGCAGTAAGGAAAGGAAAATTGTAGCACTAAATGCATACAGTAAACTAAGGCAAAACCTCAAATCTAGTTCTTATTCCAAGAAACTAGGGGAAAAAAAGAATAAAACAAACTCAACGCAGAAAGAATAACAATTATATCAGAAAAAAATGAAACTGAAAATATAAACCTAAAAGAGAAAAATCAATAACATGGATAAACCTATAGAAAGACTGACAAAAAATACAAAAGATAAAAGACACAGGAGTTAGGATCAAGATGGCAGAGTAGTAAGACATCGCACTCAACTTCTCACACAAACACATAAAAAAACCCCACACCTATATGTAGAACAATGCATACAGATCATACACTGAATGCTAGCAAGAGAACTTAAATCTCTAAAAAGGGCAAGAAATACTCCACATACTGGGTAGAACAGAAGAAAAAAAAAAGAAAGAGAGAGAGAGAGAGAAAGGGAATTAAGATGGGACTAGCACTCCCAAAAGGGTGTTGTGAAAGAGAAAAAGAACCCACACCTTGGGAAGCCACCTAACTGAAGGGGAGATCAGGTGAGACGGCAGGACCTCAAAGTTGCTGAGTAAAGCACAGTAGCAGGACTGAGGAGGGCAATGCAGAGTGAGAGTCACACAGATCATCTGCACCACCGACCCAGACACCACAGCCTGAGATGCACAGGTTGGGGCTGGGCACCAAGACTCAGGCTCCAGAGGTCAGTTCTGGGGAGAGGACTAGGGTTTGCTGTGTGGAGTCAGCCTGAAGGGCTAGGGAGCTGTGCTCCATGAGTTGGGGAGCAGAATGCCACAATTGAAGGAACCCAGGAGGAGGTCTGGGCCCACAGAAGTAAAGCACCATTGTTGGGGAGGGTGAGAGGAGGAGGGGCAGACCACCATAGAAATTTCTTTCCCTTTGCACATGTGGACTCTCAGAGGGTAGGGTGCCTCTGGTGCATGCTACAGGTGATGAGAGGCCACTTGCTCAGGCTACTGGGAACCTTTTTTGCAGGCCACAGTTGCCCAAGCACTTCTTGTGAGGGTTAACGGCAACAGGGGGCTAAGTGCAACATGGTGCCTTTTGTGTCATCTACAGGGGGCAGCGACATGCTAAACAGTCATCTCAAAAAACAGAGTGAGGCATGACCTGCCATTACCAGGGGTCAGTGAAGAGGATCCACCTATGGGCCCAGTCATAACAGAGGTTAGCACAAAAGAGGGTACTGCAACCAAGCACCAACCATTGTTGTTCTCACTCCCCTGGGAACACACCTGCCCTGCTGCTGCCACTGCCAAACTCTCTGGGAAGTGCCCACACATGCTTGATCAGTGTCATGGCCCAGGACCCTGCACTAGGAGAAGCCTGTGTGGCACCAATTGCATAGGCTAAGAGGGATGGGGTGGTTCTTGCATGATCTACTGGTGGCAGGCGTAAACCACCACAGTTCTCTCTGACTCAGGAGGTGGGCATGGGCTGCCACTAGGGATCCATGAACAGGCATAACTTGTGCCCCAATTACCTCAGAGGGCACCACAGAGGAAGGCATTTAGACTGAACACCACCTGTTGTTGCTCTCACTTCCCTGGGAACTCACACACTCTGACACTGCCACTGCCAAATGCTCAGGGTACTGCCTAATTGTGCCTCAGGCTTATTACCACTTCCCAAGGCCTAGCAAATAGGAGTAGCCTGCATCACCCTCCTGCAGGTCCTTGCTACTGTCAAGGGCCCAGCTACCAGGTACTGATGACTAGCCCTACCCATTGCCTCCTTTGCCTGGAAGCATACTTGACATCCTGGACATAGCAGCTGCTCACACCAAGGAAAGAGACAGCAAATATCTAAACTCTCACACCAAAAATAAATAGTAAACTCCCACAAAATACAAAGGGGATCTCTTGCATAAAAATAGCCCTCCAATACTACAGTAGTTGGCTTCCCTAAACTCACCCAAAAAAAGAAAAATATAAGCAAAATTAAGAAGCCCAGGAAACAATCCCAGTTAAAAGAACAGGAGAATTCACCTGAAGCAGCAAACAATGAAAGAGATCTCTGCAGCCTAAGAGACACTAAGTTCAAAAGGGAGACAGTGAAAATATTGAAGGAATTAATGATGGATATCAAGGAATTAAGATCAGATATAAACAGTAATGCAGATTACTTTAGAAAGGAACTAGAAAATATAAGGAGGAACCAAGAAAAATAATAAAATTCATTTGCAGAGATGCAAACTGAGTTAAAGGCACTAAAGAGAAGAACTTATAATGCAGAGAAATGAATTAGTGACGTGGAAGATAGAATAATGGAAATACCCAATCAGGCCAGCAGAGAGAAAACCAAATGAAAACACATAAAAAAATAAGAGCTCTATGGGATAATATAAAGTGAGCAAAACTATTCATAATAGGGATTCCAGAAGGAGAAGAAAAAGAAAAGGGGATTGAAAATATATTTGAAGAAATTATCACTGGAAACTTACCAAATCTAAGGAAAGAGATATCAAGGTACAGGAAGAACAGAGGGGCCCCAAACAAGTTGAAACCAAGCAGGCCCACACAAATACATATTATAATAAAAATGGCAAAAGTTAGGATAAAGAGGATTTTAAAGACAGCAAGAGAATACAAAAGGGTTAATTATAAGGGAACCTCCATAAGTCTATCAGCTGATTTCTCTACGGAAACACCACAGGCCAGAAGAGAGTGGCAAGATATATTCAGAGTTCTAAAATGGAAAATGTTGCAGCCTACAATGCCCAGCAACAATATAATTTAAAATAGAAGGAGAAATAAGAATTTATTTAACAAACTAAAAGAGTAGAAAAATACTCAACCTATTCTAAAAGAAATACTGAAATGTCTTCTCTAAAAAAAAAGAAGAATAAATAGGATGGAGGAAATCACAATTGAAAAACAATCACTTAAATAAGCCAGTATACATATCCAAAAGGAAAAAAAAAATTGTAAAAGTTGTGATAAACATAAGGAACAGCAAAAGGACCAAGATGCAGATGTCAAAAAAGGACTTCAAAATCATAGAATGTGGGGCAGGAAAGAAAGAAAATCTATACTCTTTTTTTAAAATAATATATTTGAGCCTCTATGGATATCAGGCTAAAGCAAGCAGATATAGGAAGGTGTTAACATACTTGAAAAACAGGGTAACCACAAATCAAAACCAAACATTACATTCAGAAAAACTAAAAAGAAAAGTATACACTCATAAAATAAATGGAAATCGTCCAACCAAAAAAAAAAAAAAAAACGAAAAGGACAAGGGAGAAACAGAATCAACTGGAAAACAGGTTTAATATGGCAATAAATACATATTTATCAATAATAACCTTAAATCTCAATGGGCAGAATGTGCTACAATCAAAAGACACAGAGTGGCAGATTGGATTAAAAAGCAAGAAGGGCGCTATTTAGAATAAAAGGATCCATTCAAGAACAAGATATTACAATCATCCATATATATGCCCCTAATATAAGAGCACCCAGATACATACAACAAATACTAATAGACATAAAAGGAGAATATGATGGGAATACAATAATTGTAGGAGACTTTAAACACCACACTCACATCAATAGACAGATCCTCTAGATAGAAAATCAAAAAGGCGTGAGAAATCCTAAATGACACAATAGAAAAGTTAGACTTAATTGACATTTTCAGGACATTACATCCAAATAAATAAGAATATACATTATTTTCAAGTACACATGGACATTACCAAGGATTAACCACACAGTGGGTCACAAAGATAACCTCAACAAATTTAAGAGTATAGAAATTATTTCAAGAATCTTCTTGGACCACAATGGCATGAAACTAGAAATCAACCACAGGAAGAGAAATGACAAAAAATCTGACAATACGGAGACAAAACAACATGCTACTAAAAAACCAATGGGTCAGTGAGGAAATCAAAAGGAAAATTAAAACACACCTCCAGACAAATAATAATGAAGATACAACCATTCAAAATCTATGGGATGCTGTAAGAGCAGTGCTCAGAGGGAAATTCATAGAAATACAGGCCTTCCTCAAAAAAGAAGAAAAATCTCAAATCAACAACTTAACTCACCACCTAAATGAATTAGAAAAAGAAAAAACAAAACCAAAAGTCAGCAGAAGACATGAAATCAAAGACAGGAGAGGAAAGAATAAAACAGAGATTCAAAAAACAATAGAAAAAAATCAATAAAACCAAGAGCTGGTTCTTTGAAAAGGTAAACAAAATTGATAAACCTCGGGCCAGACTCACCAAGAACAGGAGAGAAAAACACCCAAATAAACAAAATAAGAAATTAAAAAGGAAAAATATTAATGGATACTACAGAAATACAAAAAACCATAAGAGATTACTATGAATAATTGTATGCCAACAAATTTGACAATCTGGAAGAAATGGACAACTTTCTAGAAACATGCTCCCTATCAAAACTGAATCAAGAAGAAATAGATCAACTGTACACACCGATCATTAGAAATGAAATTGAATACATCATAAAAACACTCCCTACAAATAAAAGTCCAGGAGCAGATGGCTCCACAGGTGAATTCTAACAAAATTACCCTTCTTAAACTTTCCCAAAAGGTTGAAGAAGAAGGAACACTCCCAAAGACATTCTATGAATCCACTATCACCCTAATACCAAAACAAGACAAAGATACCATGAAAAAAGAAAACTACAGGCTAATATTGATGATGAACATAGATACAAAAATTCACAACAAAATTTTAGCCACCCGAATCCAACAACATATCAAAAAGATCATACACCATGACAAGGTGGGATTCATCCCAGGTGCACAAGGATGGTTCAACATACACAAATCAATCAATGTCATACACCACATTAACAAAAGAAAAGTCCAAAACCACATTATCTTCTCAGTAGATGCAGAAAAAGCATTTGACAAAGCCCAACATCCATTCATGATTAAAAACTCTTACCAAAGTGGGTATAGAGGGAACATACCTTAACATAATCAAAGCCATTTATGAAAAACCCACAGCAAATATAATACTCAATGGAGAAAAGCTGAAAGCCTTCACACTAAAATCTGGAATAAGACAAGGATGCACATGCTCACCACTACTATTAAACATAGTATTGGAAGTCCTAGTCATAGCAATCATACAAAAAAAAACAAAAATAAAACAAAAAAAAGAAATAAAAGGCATCCAAATTGGAAGATGAGAGGTTAAACTGTCACTTTATGCAGATGACATGATACTATTTATAGAAAAATAAAATCTAAGGACTCCACACAAAAACTACTGATTGAAATGATCAATAAATTCAGCAAAGTAGCAGAACATAAGATTAACATTCAGAAATCAGTCACATTTCTGTACACTATCAATGAAATATTAGAAAAGATAAAAATACAATACCTTTTAAAATTGCACCCCCAAATATCAAAGACTTGGGAATACACCTGAACAAGTAAGTAAATGACTTAACTGCCAAGAACTATAAAACATTCATCAAGGAAATTAAAGAAGATGTAAAGAAATGGAAAAGTATTCCATGTTCCTGGATTTGAAAAATTAATATTGTAAAAATGGCCATACTACCCAAAGCAATCTACAGATTCAATGCAATCCCTATCCAATTACCCATGAAATTTTTCACAGAACTAGAACAAACCATCCAAAAACATATATGGGAGCGCAAAAGACCTAGAATTGCCAAAGCAATTCTGAGGAACAAAAACCAAGCAGGTGCATAATTCTCCGAGACTTCAGGAAATATTACAAAGTCACAATCATCAAGACAGTGTGGTACCAAAAGACAGACAGACCAATATAACAGAATAGAGAACCCAGAAATAAACCCTGACACCTATGGTCAATTAATCTTTGACATAGGAGGCAAGAACATAAATGGGAAAAAGACAGTCTTTTCAGCAAGCATTCCTGGGAAACCTGAACAGCTGCATGCAATGCAATGAAACTAGAACACACCCTCACACCATTCACAAAAATAAACTCAAAACAGCTGAAGAACTTAAGTATAAGACAAGACACCATCAAACTCCTGGAAGAGAACATAGGAAACACGTTCTCTGACATCAACCTGACAAATGTTTTCTCAGGTCAGTCTCCCAAAGCAACAGAAATAAAAGTCATAATAAAGCAATGGGACCTAATCAAACTGACAAGGTTTTGCACAGCAAAGGAAACCAAAAAGACAACTTACAGAATTGGAGAAAACAGTTTCAAATGATGCAACTGACAAGGGCTTAATCTCTAAAATATACAAACAACTTATACAACTCAACAGTAAAAAAGCCAACAACCCAATGGAAAAATGGACAAAAGACCTGAATAGACTGTTCTCCAAGGAAGATACAGAGATGGTCAACAAGCACATAAAAAATTTCTCAACATCCCCAATTATCAGAAATGCAAATCAAAATTATCATGAGATACCACCTCACACCAGTCAGAATGACCATCATTAATAAGTTCACAAATAAGAAATGCTGAACAGGGTGGGGTGAAAAGGGAACCCTCTTGCACTGTTGGTGGGAATGTAAGCTGGTACAACCACTGTGGAGAACAGTATGGAGGTACCTTAGAAAACTCTACATAGAACTACCATAGGACCCAGCAATGCCACTCTTAGGCATATACCTGGAGAAAACTTTCCTTAAAAAAGACACATGCACCCATATGTTCATTGTAGCACTATTCACAATAACCAATACATGGAAACAACCCAAATGTCCTTCAACAGATGATTGGAATATGAAGATGTGGTATATATACACAATGGAATACTATTCAGACATAAAAAAGAACAAAATAATGCCATTTTCAGCAACTTGGATGGCAGTAGAGACTCTCATACTGAGTGAAGTAAGTCAGAAAGAGAAAGGCAAATACCATATGATATCACTCATATTTGGTATCTAATATACAGGACAAATGAAACTTTCCACAGAAAATAAAATCATGGACTTGGAGAATAGACTTGTGCTTGCCAAGGGAGAGGGGGAGAGGGTGGGAGTGAGATGAATTGGGAGCTTGGGGTTAATAGATGCAGGCTATTGCCTTTGGAATGTATTAGCAATGAGATCCAGCTGTGTAGCACTAGGGACTATGTCTTGTCACTTATGATGGAGCCTGATAATGGGAGAAAAAAGAACGTATTCATGTATGTTTAACTGGGTCACCATGCTGTATGTTAGGAAATTGACAGAACACTGTAAACAAGTTATAATGGAAAAAAATAAAAACGTTGTATATATAAAAAGAAACCTGTTGCATTTCTATATATTAACAATGAAATATTAGAAAAGGAATACAAAAATAAAATAACTTTTAAAATCTCACCCCAAAAAATTAAATACCTAGGAGTAAACCTGACCAAGGAGGTGAAGGACTTAAATGCTGAGAACCATAAAACATTAATCAAGGAAATTAAAGAGTAGTCAAAGAAATGGAAAGATCTAGTCCATGCTCCTGGGTTGGAAGAATTAATATCAACAAATGGTCATGCTGCCCAAAGCAATCTACAAATTAAATGCCATCCAAGTCGAATTACTCCTGATATTTTTCAAGAACTAGATCAAAAATTTTATTTATATATAACCATAAAAGACCCAGAATTGACAAAGCAATCCTGAAGAATAAAAAGCAAGCAGGAGGCATAACTTTCCCAGACGTCAGGCAATATTACAAAGCTACAGTAATCAAGGCAGTGTGGTCCTGGTACCAAAACAGACATAAAGACAAATGGAAAGGAACAGAGAGCCCAGAATTAAACCCAGACACCTACAGTACATTAATCTGCAACAAAGGAATTAAGAATATAAAATGGGGAAAAAAACACAGTCTTTTCAGTAAATGGTGCTGAAAAAACTGGACAGCCACTTGTAAATCAATGAAATTGGAACACACCCTCACACCATACACCAAAATAAACTCAAAATGACTTAAAGACTTAAATGTAAGTCAAGACACCACTCCTAGAAGAGTGCATAGCTGAAACATTCTCTGGCATCAACCTCACAAATATTTTCTTAGGTCTGTCTCCCAAGGCAACAGAAATAAAAGCCAAAATAAATCAGTGGGACCTAATCAAACTGACAAGCTTTTTGCACAGCAAAGGAAACCATCAGAAAAAAAGAAAACACAAAAAGACAACTTAAGGAATGGGAGAAAATAGTTTCAAATGATACAATTGATAAGGGCTTAATCTCTAAAATATACAAACAACTTATACAACTCAACAGCAAAAATTCCAATAACCCAATGGAAAAATGGGCAAATGACATGAATAGACATTTACCCAAAGAAGATATATAGATGGCCAACAGGCACATGAAAAAATGCTCAACATCACTAATTATTAGAGAAATGCAAATCAAAACTACTATGAGGTACCACCTCACACCTGTCAGAATGGCCATCATTAACAAGTCAACAAAGAACAAATTCTGGAGAGGGTGTGGAGAAAAGGGAACCGTCCTACACTGTTGGTAGAAATGAAAATTGGCACAACCCTATGGAAAAGAATGTGGAGGTACCTCAGAAAATTAAATATAGAACTACCATACACACAGAAATTCCCCTCTTGGGTATATACGTGGACAAAACTTCCTTGAAAAAGACACATGCACCTGTATGTTCATTGCAGCACTATTCACAATAGCCAAGAAATGTAAACAACCTAAATGTCCATCAACAAATGACTGGATTAAGAAGGTGTTGTATGTATACACAATGGAATAGTATTCAGCCATAAAAAAGAACAAAATAATGCCATTTGTTGCCAAAATAATCCCAACTGCCAGCAACATGGATGGAACTAGAGACTCTCATACTAAGTGAAGTAAGTCAGAAAGAGAAAGACAAATAACATATAATATCATTTATATCTGTAATATAATACATGGTAGAAGTGAACCTTTCCACAGAAATGAAATGCATGGACTTGTAGAACAATCTCCTGGTTGCCAAGGGGGAGGGGAAGGGAGTGGGATGGACTGGGAGCTTGGGGTTAACAGATGCAAACTATTGAATTTGAAGTGGACGAACAATGACATCCTGCTGTATGGCATAGGGAACTATATCTAGTCAGTTTTGATGGAACATGATGGAGGATAATGCATGAAAAAGAATATATATATATATGTACATATGTATATGCACGTATACAGATATAAACATATACATATACACATGCATATATACATACATATACACACATATACATATATATACATATATATATATATATATACTGTCATTTTGCTCTACAGTAGCAAATTGACAAAACACCGTAAAGCAACAATAATGCCAAAAATAAAAATCATTATAATATATAAAAACAAAATAAAACCAAAGATATAAACGATCAATGTCAGGAATGAAATAGGATATATCATTTTAGATCCTGCAGCCATTAAATGGTTCAAAAAGAAAATACAATGAATATCTTTATCCTCATAAATTCACAAATATTTGGAAACCACAAAGTACCAAAATCAGTCAAGATGAAGAGATAACCTGCACTCATTATGTAATATAAAATGCAATTTGAAAACTCCAGTCTCAGGTAGTTTCACTGGAGAATTCTATGAAACATTTAAAGGAGAATTAATGCCAATTTTACACAATCTCTTCAAAAAGATCTTTGCATACTTCACAATTCAGTTAATGAGGCCAGTTTTAACCTAATCCCAAACCCAGACAATGACTATAGAAACAAAGGAACACAAGGGAATATCTTCCATGAACTTAGACACAACAATCCCTAGCAAAATATTTAGAGATCAAATTCCAAATGCATGAAAAGAATTATACACCAAAATTGAATGCAACTTATGCTAGACAGAAAAGGCTAGTCAGTATGCTAAATCAATCACTGAAGTCTATTGTATCAACAAGCTAAAGAAAAAAAACTTCTGATCATACCACCTATGCATATAAATATTTAACACAGTGTAACACTTGTGATAAAATAATAACACTCAGAAAGTTAGAAATACGTCAACTTGATAAAGAGCATCTACAAAATTCTACATCTAATATTATCTTAATTATGGAAAACTGAATATCTACACCTTAAGATGTGCTCAGGCAAGGATGTCTGCTCACACACATTTATGCAACAGAGTACTAGAAGTTCTACACACTGTCATGGGCATAAATAAGAAACACAAGACCCACAGTTTGGAAAGAAAAAAATAAAACTGTCCCTATCTGCAAATGACATAACTGTCTACATAAAATATCCAAAGAAATCAACCAAAAAATTCCCGGAAATAAGACACATGGTTATAGCAGAGAGCAGGCGAGTGAAGAAGTTAAGAATATGTGATTAACAGACACAAAAGTAAAATAGATAAGCAACAAGAAGTTACTGTATAGTACATGGAATGATATTCAATAACATAATCTATAATGGAACATTATCAGGAAAAATCATCATCATCATGCCATATAGCTGAAATCAACATAGTATTTGTAAATCAACTACACTTTGATAAGAAAATTGGATCATGGATTTAAACGAAAGACTATAAAACTTTTAGGAAAAAGCTCAGGAGAAAATCTTTAAGATCTATCCCAAGGTAAAGTGTTCTTGGATGACAGCAAATTAGTGGTGCCTAATAGGAAAAGTTGATAAACTGAACATCGTAAAAACTAAAAACGTTTTCTGTGCAAAAGACTATTAAGGGGATGAAATGACAAACCACAGACTAGGAGAAAAACATCTGAAAACCACATATCTGATACAGGACTAGCATCTAGACGAGAAAAAGAAAGGGATCCTTTCTCTTAAAAGCCTTTCATTTGACTATAGGTGGATGTCTGAACTTGTACAGGTAATAAAATTGTACTGAAATCAGTACACAGACACACACACTTACACCCCAACACAAGTAAAACTGGGGAAGTCTGAATAATTATGGATCAGTGGCTTGTGTAAATGTCAACGTCAATTTCCTTCTTGTGACATTACACTACACTTTTTTTTTTTCATGGCTGCACTTGAAGCATATAGAAGTTCCTGAGCCAGGAACTGAATCCAAGCTGCAAGTGAGGCCTATGTCACCACTGCAGCAACCCCAGATCCTTAACTCACTGCATCTGGCCAGGGATCAAACTCAGACCTCTGCAGAACCTGAGCCTCCACAGTCAGATTCTTAACCCAGTGTGCCACGGTAGGAACTCTCATTATACTACTTCTGTAAAATATTACTACTGGGGGAAACCAGGAAGTGTATGTGAGATCTATCTTGTTTTTATTTCATTTTATTTTTGTCTTTTTAGGGCCACGGCTGTGGCATATGGAAGTTCCCAGGCTAAGGGTTGAATTGCAGCTGCTGTTGCCAGCCTATGGCACAGTCACAGCAACGCTGGATCCAGGCTGCATCTGTGACCTAAACCACAACTGGTGGCAATGCTGGATCCTTAACCCACTGAGCAAGGCCAGGGATCAAACCCGCATCCTCATGGATACTAGTTGGTTTCGTTACTCCTGAGCTATGATGGGAATTCCTGGGATCTCGCTTATAAGTACATATGAATCTATAATTATCTCAGTATAATTTCATTTAGAAAATAGAAGAGGGCTCATTGACTGTTAATTACTCTACCTCTCCTTCCCCCCATTCGCCTTACATCTGCTTAATTATGTCAACAAATATTTCAACATAGAAGCAGCTTAATATTATTTTTAAAGAGCAAAAATATAAGAAAATCAGATTTGTGTTTACCAAACACAGTGGGAGAGAGGATATCAAAGGAAGGTTGGTCAAAATGCACAAATGACCATTTTTAAGATAAATAAGTACTACGGATGCAATGTACAGCATGGTAACTATAGTTAACACCGCTGTATGACATATATGAACACTGTTAAGAGAGAAGATCCACAGAGTTCTCATCACAAGGAGAAAAATTTTTATTTCTATTTTATCCTTATGTGATAATGGATGCTAACTGAACTTAATGTAGTAATCTCTTCATAATATATGTAAGTCAAACCAAACTGTATATTATAAAGTCATCCAGTGATATGTATCAATTATATCTCAATAAAACTGAGAAAATAGCAGAAATGAAAATAAATATATTAAATGGGTAAACTTAAAAAATGAATTTGGTGGTAGACAATAACAATAGCTTAAGAAAAAGCTCAAATTTGGAAGGAAAATATGCCCAGAATAAATGGATGAAATTGAGCTTAAAATCAAACATGAGAAAACACAGAAATTAAAGAAAGAGAAACCAAATATTTGTATGTACACACACACACACACACACACACACACACACACACACACACACTTAGACCAGACATCAGCTGGATGCATATTTTATACACTCCTGGGTATAGTTTATTGAGTAATTCTTATTATTTTTCTTGTGAGTGTGTGTGCATATCTTCTATCATCAAAGGAATAAATGATGAGCATAGGAGGCATTTATTTAACACTTTGCATCTTTTTAGAATTTATACAGTATGAAAAATCAACTAAATGTCACAGCATGAGGTCAAAACCTGAATATATCATGTGAAAGGAATTTGAAGACATTTTCCAAAATTTGGGATGTATCTTAGAGGCAAGTTAGGATCACTTGCAATATAGGAGGGAAAATGTTAAACAATTTCATGCATCTGTTTCTTCAAAGCAAGTCCTCAGATTATCTCAGTGAAAGGATTGTGATGCTGGTGAATGTGACATGTTTTAGTCTCATTTTTGAGACAAATGTTTGAAATTTGCATTTTATCCTGTTGTATGTCCATGGAAACACAGTGAAGCTTTCTATGTCACAATTTAAGAAGCAGAGCTCTGGGTAGCTCCTTGTTCAGCAAAGCTTTGATCAGATATGTTAACATTTAAGAAATACTCCAGTTATGTTGTAGAAGAATTTCTTTCCAACATGTGCAAGGCAGCCTGGAGCATGGATAAAGATTTAAAATACTATTATCCTACTAGCCAGACTATTCTGGTATGGAAAAAATGATGGATTAGATAGATGACTTAGAATCACTGAGCTCATTTTGCTTATTATGACTCACCGACAACCCAGCAACTGTCAGGTTTTAATCTGTTTCCACAAACACATTATTATATAAAGTAAAAGCATAAGTTAACATTAAAAAAAGAAAACTACAGGCCAATTTCACTGATGAATGTCAATGCAAAAATCCTCAACAAAATATTAGCAAATCACATCTAACAATACATTAAAAGGATTGTACATCATGATCAAGTGGGATTTATCCCAGGGATGCCAGGGTTCTTCAATATCCACAAATCCATCAGTGTGATATACCACATTAACAAATGGAAGGATAAAAACCATATGATCCTCTCAATAGACACAGAAAAAGCCTTTGACAAAATCCAACACCCATTTCTGATAAAAACCCTCCAGAAAGTGGGCATAGCAGGAACCTAACTCAACATGATAAAGGCCATATGTGACAAACCCACAGTGAACATCATTCTCAATGGCAAAAAGCTGAACAAATTCCCACTGAGATCCGCTAATCTTCAACATAGTTTTGGATGTCTTAGCAATGGCAATGAGAGAAATATAAGGAATCCAAATTGGAAAGGAAGAAGTAAAACTATCACTCTTTGCAGATGACATGATACTATACCTAGAGAAGCCTAAAGACTCCACCAGAAAACTCTTCGAGCTCATCCATGAATTTGGCAAGTCGAGGATACAAAATTAATACACAGAAATCAATGGCATTTCTATACACTAACAATGAAAGAGCAGAAAGAGAAATCAGGGAAGCAATCCCGTTTACCACTGCATTCAAAAGAATTAAGTACCTAGGAATCAACCTCCCTAAAGAGACAAAAGACCTATACTCTGAAAACTGCAAGCACTGATGAAAGAAATCAAAGATGACACAAATAGATGGAAAGACATACCATGCCCGTGGATTGGAAGAGGTAATATTATCAAAATGACTATACCACCTAAGGCAACCTATAGATTCCATGCAATCCCTATCAAATTACCAAGGACATTTTTCACAGAACTTGAACAAAATATTTTAAAGTTTGTTTGGAAGCACAAAAGACCCAGAATAGCCAAAGACATCCTGAGAAAGAAAAATAGAGCTGGAGGAAGCAGGCTCCTGGACTTCTATACTACAAAGCAACAATCATCAAAACCATATGGTACTGGCACAAAGACAGAAATATACATCAGTGGAACAGGATAGAAAGCCCAGAATTCAACCCATGCACCTACAGCCAACTCATCTAGGACCAAGGAGGCAAGAATATACAATGGAGAAAGGACAGCTTGTTCAATAAGTGGTGCAGGGAAAACTGAACAGCCACATGGAAAAGGATGCACTTAGAACACTCCCTAACCCATACCCAAAAAAACTCCAAATGGATTAAAAACCTAGATATAAGACCAGACACTGTAAAACTCTTAGAGGAAAACATAGGCCAAACACTCTCTGACATAAACGACAGCAACATCTTCTCAGATCCACCTCTTAGAGTACTGACAATCAAAACAAAAATAAACAAATGGGACCTAATCAAACTGAAAAGTTTCTGCACAGCAAAGGAAACCCTATAACAAAACGAAAAGACAACCCACAGAATCGGAGAAAATCTTTGCAAGTGAATCAACTGACAAGGGATTGATCTCCAAAATTTACAAACAACTTCTGCAGCTCAATACCAAAAAAACAAACAACCCCATCGAAAAATGGGCAGAAGATCTAAACAGACAGTTATCCACAGAAGATCCACAGATGGCCAAAAAAACACATGAAAAGATAGTCAACATCAATCATTATTAGAGAAATGCAAATCAAAACCACTTTGAGGTACCACCTTACACCAGCCGAATGGCCATAATCAAAAGGTCTACAAACAATAAGTGCTGGAGAGGGTGTGGAGAAAAAGGAACCCTATCACACTGTTGGTGGGATTGTAAATTGGTGCAACCACTGTGGAAAGCAGTATGGAGATTCCTCAGAAAACTAAACATAGAACTACCATTTGATCCAGCAATCCCACTCCTGGGCATCTATCCAGAGAAAACCATGAGTTGCAAGATGCATGTACTCTGATGTTCATTGCAGCACTATTTGCAATAGCCAGGACATGGAAACAACGTAAATGTCCATCGACAGAGGAATGGATTGAGAAGAAGTGGTACATATACACAATGGAATATTACCCAGCCATCAAAAAGAACGAAATACCAGAATTTTTAGTACCATGGATAGACCTAGAAACTATCATGCTAAGTGAAGTCAGCCATACGATGAGACACCAACATCAAATGCTTTCACTGACATGTGGAATCTGAAAAAAAAAGACAGGCTGAACTTCATTGTAGAACAGATGCTGACTCACAGACATTGAAAAACTTAGGGTCTCTCGAGGAGATATTTTGGAGGGTGGAGGGATGTGCCTGGGCTGTGGGATGGAAATCCTGTGAAATTGGATTGTTATGATCATTATACAACTACAGATGTGATAAATTCATTTGAGTAATAAAAAATAATAAAATGAAATAAAATAAAATAAAATAAAAACATTAAGAAGAAAATTGCACTACATATAAAATAAGAACATAGCATTCTATGCATGGCACTCCTTTTGATTTGCTTACATTGACACCACACTTGAGTGTTTGATCCATTTTCTACAAACACATGTAATCCCCCTTTTCTTCCTATAATTCTGTAAGTTCTGGACATTTTAACCCTCTGTCCACCCTAACAACACGCAGGGCAGCTTCCTTCATGATCCCTCTACTGAAACTTAGAAACTCCAGATGCTTTGGTGCTTTTTGCTTTCAAACTACAGTAAAGGCAATGGGCATATTTTTGGTTTTAGAACCTGAGAGATTTGGGGGAAGAAAATATAAGTTTTGAAGGAAGAGATGTGAGTTACCAGAAAATTTTTATTAGAACAGAATCTGGGAGTCTGGCTAATGGTTTATTAATTTTGTTGATCTTTTAAAAGAACCAACTTTTGGTTTCATTGATCTTCTCAGTTGTTTTCTTTGTCTCTATGTGATTAATCTGCTCTAATCTTTATGATTTCTTTCCTTCTACTAACTTGGGGCTTTGCCTGATCTTTCTCTGTATGTTCAAGGTGTAAGTTTAGGTTGTTTATTTGCATTTTTTTCTTATCCTTATCCTGAGATAAGATTGCATTACTATAAACTTCTCTCTCAGAACTGATTTTGCTGTGTCGCATAGGTATTGGATTGTTCTATCTTCATTGTCATTTGTCTCGATGTATCTTGTAATTTTGATTTAACGATCCATTGGTTGTTTAGTAACATATTGTTTAGCTTCCAAGAGTTTGTGGTTTTTAAATTTTTTTTCTTGTTATTTCTATTCTCATAGTATTGTGATCAGAGAAAATGCTTGAAATAATTTCAGTTTCAAAATTTATCAAGGCTTGAACTGTGACCCAAGACATGATATATCCTAGAGAATGTTTCATGTGCACTTGAGAAGAAAGTATATTCTGATGCTTTGGGGTAAAGACGTCTATAGATATCAGTTAAGTCTATTTGGTCTAGTGTATCATTTAAGGCTTGTGTTTTCTTGCTGATTTTTTGTCTGGATTAACTGTCCATTGCTGTAAGTGGGTGTTAAAGTCCCCAACTACTATTGTGTTACTGTCAATTTCCCCTTTTACAGCTGTAAGTAGTTGCCTTATATATTGTGCCACTCCTATGTTGGGTGCATATATATTTAAAGTTGTAATTTCTTATTGTTGTATTGATCCTTTGATCATTGAAAATGCGATTTAAAAACATGCAAAAAAAAAAAAACAAATGTTCAGGACCTGATGGCTTCCCAGCTGAGTTCTACCAAACATTCAGAGAAGAGTTAACACTTCTTCTTCTCAAATTTTCCAGAAAATTTCAGAGGAAGAAACACTCCTAAGCTCATTCTATGAAACCACCATTACCCTGATATCAAGACCAGACAGATACCACAAAAAAAGAAAATTATAGGCCAATATCACTGATGAACATAGATGCAAAAATCTTCAACAAAATACTAGCAAAACACATACAAATATAGATTAAAAAGATTATACACTATGATCAAGTAGGATTTATCCCAGGCATGCAAGGATTCTTCAATATCTAAAAATCTATTGTTATACACCACATCAAAAAACTGAAAAATAAAAACCATATGATCATCTCAATAGATGCAGAAAAAGCTTTTGAAAAAATTCAACAATCATTTATAATAAAAACTCTCCAGAGAGTGGGCATAGAGTGGAACAACCTCAGTATAATAAATCCATTTATGACAAACCTACAGCTAATAGCATTCTCAATGGTGAAAAACTAAAAGCATTTCCACTAAGATGGGAAGATAAGGATGCCCTCTTTTATCAGTGTTATTCAACATAGACTTGGAAGACCTAGCCATGGCAATCAGAGAAGAAAAAGAAATAAAAGGAATTTCACTTGGAAAAGAAGAAGTAAAACTATCACTGTTTGCAGATGACATGATTCCATATGTAGAAAATGCTAAAGACATACCAGAAAACTATTAGAGTCATCAATGAATTTGGAAAAGTTGCAGAATACAAAATTAATACACAGAAATCAACTGCATTACTATATACTAACAATTAAAGATCAGAAAGATGCTGGAGGCCAGCTCCAGAGGCCAGGGAGTGTACACTTTTTCCCAATCAGAGAGGGACATGGCGTCAGCGAATGTACATACGGAGACAGCCTCCTTGTCCCTTCTTTCAGGGCGCTGGACTGCTCAAATTTTATTGGCATAAGTGGTTGATTATATAGACAGCTTTTTGCTACAGATTACATCACAGTGTTAAAAGTACATTGGTTAACTATTACATGGTATAGCAGCCATACATCATGTTTTAAGATCTTTGTTTTAACTAAACTTAGTGGGTACAATTTAGGGGCAGTTAGGTACAATAGATCATGTTTTAAGATCTCTATCTTAACTAAACTTAGGGAGTACAATTTAAGGGCAATTAGGTACAATTCATCGTGTGGAAAGGAGGAGACAGTACAAATCATTCCATGACCAGCCAGTCTTTACAATTTGAAGAGTTCACAGACACAAGAATTTGGCATTTACAAACCTTGTTTTTAGACTGGTGCTTATCTTCAAAGCGTTATGGCAGGGAGATAGTGTAAGTAAATATAAACCAAATTAACTAAACTAGCTATCACTTAAAAGCTTTTAAAATCAAGGACAAAACTCACAGCTAGGTTTTTTGGATATTATATGTCTAACTTTTATGAACCTCATTAAGATCCTAACTCTAAAGTTTACTATATAACTAGTTAATAGATAGACACTATGTTTTACCTAAGTTGGATTAAAATAGGGGAAAAGTCCTTCAGGATGAAATTCTTATTATATTATTGTTGTAATTTTGTTAAGTCACAAATCACCACATGAAAATAAGAATGGGAAAGAAGAATAATAAGTAAATAATCAGGAAAGACTGAGGAAAACTGAATACCAAGTGAATAACAGAAAAGACTAAGTTATCCATGGAACAATCCACACTCAGCAACACAAAGTGGAAATTATTTCCTGGGAAATTTAGTTTTCCACCTATGTCAGCAGGCGAGCCTTATTGTCTTCTGGGGACTGTCCTCGGAATTGTACCGTTCAGACAGGCCCCTTTTCCTGATTAGGAGCTTGTCCTTGGAACTGCACCGTTCAGGCAGGCCTCTTTTTCTGATTAGGAGACTGCCCTCAGAACTGCACTGTTCAGGCAAGCTCCCTTCCTCGGCTTCTTGTATCTTCTCGGCTCCCCACAGAAAGAGAAATTAGGGAAACAATCTCATTTACCATTGCATAAAAAATAATAAAATACTTATGAATGAATAAACCTACCTAAAGAGACAAAAGACCTATATCTGAAAACTGTAAGATTCTGATGAAAGAAATCAAAGACACAAATAGATGGGAAAACATACCATGCTCTTGGATTGGAAGAATCAATAGAGTCAAAAGGACTATACTACTCAAGGCAATCTACAGATTCAATACAATCCCTATCAAATTACCAACGACATTTTTTACAAAACTAGAAAAAAATTTAAATTTATATGGAAACAAAAAAGACCTCAAATAGCCAAAGCAGTATTGAAAAGAAAAGCAGAACTAGAGGAATCAGGGTCCCTGACTTCATACTCTACTACAACACTACAGTCATCAAAATGGTATGGTACTGGCACAAAAACAGAAACATAGATCAATGGAACAGGATAAAAGCCCAGAAATAAACCTGAATGCCTGTGTTCAATTAACCCATGACAAAAGAGGCAAGAACATACAGTGGAGGAAAGATAATCTCTTCAATAAGTGGTACTGGGAAAAGTGGACAGCTGCATGTAAGAAAATGAAGTTAGAACATGTTCTAACACCATACCACAAAAATAAACTCAAAATGGATTAAAGACCTAAATATAAGGGCAGACACTATAAAACTCCTAGAAGAAAACAGGCAGAATGCTCTTTGAGGTAAATCTCAGCAACATCTTGTTTGATCCATCCCCTAGAATAAAGGCACAAATAAATCAATAGGACCTAATTAAACTCAAAAGCTTCTGCACAGCAAAGGAAACCATTAAAAAACCAAAAAGACAACACAGAGAATGGGAGAAAATTTTTTTTGCTAATGACTCAACCAACAAAGGCTAATCTCCAAAATATACAAACAACTCATGCAACTCAACAACAAATAAACAAACAACCCAATTGAAAAATGGGCAGAAAAGTTAAATGGACATTTCACCAAAGAAGACATACGGATGGCCAGTGGGCACATGAAAAAATGGTTGAAATCACTAATTATTAGTGAAAGGCAAACCAAAACTACAATGAGGTACCTCCTCACACCAGTTAGAATGGCCATCATTAACAAGACAACAAATAACAAATGCTGGAGAGGACATGGAGAAAAGGGAACCCTCTTACACTGTTGGTGGGAATGTAAATTGTACAACTACTATGGAAAACAGTATGAAAATATTTCATAAAGCTAAATATAGAACTACAACATACATAACCCAGTAATCCCACTCCTAGGCATATATCCAGACAAAATTTCATTGAAAAAGATACATGCACCCATATCTTCATTGCTGCACTATTCACAATAGCCAAGACATGGTAAGAACCTAAACACCCATGACAGATGAATGGATTAGGAAGATGTGGTATAATGGAATACTACTCAGCCATAAAAAGGAGAAAATAATGTCATTTGCAGCAACATGGATGGAACTAGAGACTCTCATACTGAGTGAAGTCAGAAATAGAAAAACAGGTACAATATGGTATCACTTATATGTGGAATCTAAAATATGACATAAATAGTCTATCTACAAAACAGAAAAGATCATGGACATGTAGGACAGACTCGTGTTTGCCAAGGGGGAGGGGAAGGATTGGGATGAATTGGGAGTCCGGGGTTAGTAGATGAAAACTCTTGCATTTGGAGTTGATGGGCAATGAGATCCTGCTGCATAGCACATGGAACTTTATTTCTAATCACTTGTGATGGAACATGATAGAGGATAATGTGAGAAAAAGAATGTATATATATGTATGACTGGGTCACTTTGCTGTACAGCAGAAATTGACAGAACATTGTAAATTAATCATAACAAAAGTTTAAATAAAGAACAGAATCTGAGAAACTGATGCAATAAGACACACATTGCAGAAGATAAATGTAAGTGGAAATTCAGAAAAACACAGAAATGTTCATCAATTAGTGGCCAGTAAAATAAGGACAATTTGTCAACACAAGACAATGCTAGAGAGCTATTACAAATATGGTCAATGTGTAAGCAGTGCCTACAGGGGCCCAAGATATGCTGCAAATTGTAGGAGTAAACTGTAAATCACAATGTACCATTGATTCTATTTGGTTTTATACACACACACACACACAAGTATGCACACATATATTACTTATATATGTGCACACATATATTACATATATTACTTATATATTTTCATAACATACATTACTTATATCATTAAACAAAACAAAAATTGCAAACAGAAAGCTTAAAAAAGATAAGGAATATAGTGTTCTATATTCATTTCTTTAAAACCTTCTTATCCATAAGGGAGGTGTTTTTAAGAAATAGAATACTTAGTAAGCAGTCCAATATTTGAATCTGAAGTTTTCACGGGGGAGTTAGGTCTGTTATCACCATGTAGATAATCATTAAAACACAAATAAGGTGAAGCTTCCAGAGGATAAAATATTAATTGAAAAAAGAGGTTTACTACCACAGATAATTTTGAAGAATTCCAGCATTTATTAGCTGAACATGGTTGGATAAACCTGCAAAAGTTTTTAATGAGGGGCAGCCAGAGGCAAGGCAGAGTCTTATTTTATTAAAACTACTTCAATGGGAAACTTTTCCAGAATGGGTAAATGTAGTGAAAATGTCATGAAATTCAAATTAAGCTTTATTTATTTATTTTTAATGTAAAGCAAGAAGAATTTCCTTTATTTAAGTACTAAATTAAAATCTCTTGAAAAAAGACCTTTAGAAGCCTATTCTACTACTTAAATAAGATAATTATATAAATGCATATTATGATTGTGTTTTGTTAAAAATGAGAAAAGTGAGAAGCTAATAAGGTGATATATAGTGGAAGAAATTTAAAATCAAAGATTTGTACTTCCGTCAAATTTTTCATCCATATAGGGTGCATTTGAGAAATGTGTTGAGATTAACAAAAAGATTATACATTTTTGGATTTATTTATAAGGACTTGTTTGTCAAAGAAAGTGGGCCCTTCTATTTAAACTCTGAATTTTTTAATAACTAAAATAAAAACAATTTCTAAATATAATACAACTAAAGCATTTAGATAAGTGACCTTTATATAATGGAGCCAGTACCACCATGTAGAATATAAGAAATATCAATATATTAAAGGAGGAAAACAACCTGGTACACTTTACCGTAAGTTGTAAAAAAAAAAAATCAATTTAAAAAACATTTTAAATTATTCTAAAAATAAAAGAAGAAAGGCAAATAGAATTGGATTTTCAAGCCTAGAAAGTTATAAATGAAATTGTAACTGGGGCAAAAAGTCAGGGAGAAGAACAGAGAGCAGTGAGGAAGAAAATTAAAGGATTTTATTCACCTTTTCTAAGATAAAAACTGTAAAATCATAGGTATGAATTGAAATACAGGAATTTCAGACCATAACAATAAATATTTCATCTCTGAAATTTTGAAACATGAGGAGGAAGATCAATAAACAAGAATTCCATAAGATCTGGGTATGGACAAGAAAGCTTTTTTCTATTTGGAATAACTACATTCTCACAGCCTCATCCATTTCTCTTAGTCTTATGTACATGTATATCACATTCATCAAGTGAGCTGTTAAGTGTGACACACAATAGCCAGACAGATGCTGTGTGCTGACTGAATTTAACTTCACGTCCCACACAGCAGTGCCTGACAGTACTCTAAGTCTGGGTGTTTATGTCCCTGCCTCTGTTACAATGACAGCACATTGGCAGTGCACTGCCCTATGTAGTAATGTAGACTGTGACCAGTATTCTGAGGAAACAGCTACCAGTCAGGTAACAACTATGAACAACTGAAAAAATTGATTCAACAATCACAAAGTTAAAAGCATCTATTTTGGTATTTTTTTTTCTGCAAATTTGTAAAGTGTAAAAAAGATACTATGGCAATATAAAATATGATTTATGGTAACTACACAATAGTAGAACATGCATATTAGGAATAGAATAGGAGAGCCCAGAAATAAATCTATGCATACATGGTCAATTAATTTATGACCAAGAAGCCAAGACAATACAAGGGGGAAAAGACAGTCTCTTCTGTACATGGTGTTAGGAAGACTGAACAGACACATGCAAAAGAATAAAACTGACCACTATGTTATATAATATGCAAAGAGCAATTCAAAATGGATTAAGACTTGAATGCACACCTAAAACCATAAAACTCATAGAAGAAAACATAGTGGATAAGCTCTTTGACATCAGATTTGGTGATGATTTTTGGGGATTTGACACAAAAAGGAAGACAACAAAAGCAGAAACAAACACGTGTGCTACATCAAATTGAAAAGCTTCTGCACAGCAAAGAAAATTTCATCAACAAAATAAAAAAGCAACCTATGGAATAGGAGAAAATATTTTCAAATTATATATCTGGTAAGAGTATAATTAAAATAAATGAATTCATAAGACTCAATAGGAAACAAAATCTGATTAAAAATGAGCAGAGTATCTGAATAGACACTTTTCCAAAGATAAAAACGGCCAGCAGGTACCATGAAAGTGCACTCAAAATCACTTATTATTAGGGAAACATGAATTAAAACCACAATGTTAGAATGGCTACTATCAAAAAGACAAGAAATAACAAGAGATAGTTAGGATGTGGGAAAAAGGAAACCCTTGTTGGTGGGAAGGTTAATTGGAGCATCTACCATGGAAAACAGTATAGATGTTCTCCTAAAAATAAAATGAAAAGGTATATATACCATGGGATCCAGCAATTCTACTTTTGGATATTTATTATACGGAAACAAGATCACTGTCTAGTAAAGATATCTGTACTGCCAAGTTCACTGCAGCAGTGTACTTACTACTTAAAATAGCCAAGTTATGGAAACAACTATACATCTACTATATGATCCAGCCATAATATCCTTAGGTTGATAAATGAAGCAGATATCCATACAAAGGCTTTAACATAAATATTTATAAAAGCTGTATATAAATATTTATAAAAGCTTGGAAAACACTCAAATGCCAATTAGGTGAATGGTTAAGGGAACAGTGGTATATTTGTATGGTGGGACAGTATGCAGCAATGAAAGTGAGGGACTACCAATAAGACTAATGATATAAATAAATCTCAAAACACTATGGCTTCATTTTAATAAAATTTTAGGAAAGTTAAAGTCAATGTACAGTGTTAGAAGGCATACAGTGGTTGTTGTGGTCCTGGGAGGAGAGAAGAGAGGAAAAACAGTAACAAAGAGCATGAGGAAAATTTAAGGGATGGATATGTTCATGACCTTGAACATGGTAGGGATTTCCCATGTATGTGTTGAAACATGAAATTGTACATTTTATATATGTTCAGTTTATTGTATGTTAATTAAATACATTATCAAAAACTTATTAATGTAAAAAATCATATTTCCCTTACACAAGTAATGCAGGAGATTTCCTATGACACATCCTCTCCAACCTTTGTTATTGTCAAGCTTTTAAGTGTTAGGTATTCTCAGTTTTATTTTAATTTCTCTGCAAAATAGTGGTGTTTAGCATGTGTTCCTATGCTTATTGTCTTATGCTTACTATTTTTGAACTGTTTGAGTGTTACTGATGCCAAGCCACTGAAGATTCCTAGGAAGACATTGTTCTCAAATATACGTGGGTACTTGTACTCTCTGAAATAAGGAGCAACAGGCTTCTCAACAGAAGGTTAGCAGAGATTCTTTATAGGACTCTGACCTGAGTTCCTTCTGTGTTCAAGAAAAGTTTGCTCTAGCCTAGGTGTTATTGTAAAGCAGGGACAATTTAGTCATTTTGGTCTGTGGAAGGAAATCCAGGGGGTGGGAGGAATGGAATACAGTGAAACCTCTAACTTGCAAAATACCAGAAGGCATTTATGGTGGCAGGGAGAGGACAGAGTTTACTCTGTCTGTGGCTTGCCCTGTTTCATTGTTTATTTTGGTGTTTGGACATGGCTACGATGGTACTTGTCTTTGTCACACTCCAGTGCTATGTTGGAGTGGCCTGGTCTGACATGGAGTTATGTGCAATTGCATGTGTTTAGGAGGATATTCCCATGTCCTAATTAATGGTGCTGTGATGCCATCAACTGATAGCAGTCAAACTGCCATGGCTGATTTTTCTTCTTTTAGTTTCGTTCATTATAAATTGGGCTTTGCCTGTGGCAGTCTTCACATATCCTGCACATATGAGGCTTTGATAGCCATAATCTCTCTCTGTTTAGAGCAACATTCTCCCTTTACCTGGCCTGATTTTTGTATTCATTTCATACATCTTTTGGTGAACAAAAATTCTTAATTTTAATTAAATCCAATTTATCACTTATTTTTTCCTTTTACTTATAATTATTTTGGTAGCCTCTATTTTTTTCTACTCAAAGTTCATTAAGATAATATTCTATATTTTATTCTGTACGTTTTATTGTTTTTTCTTTCAGAGCTATAATCCACATGTAATTAATTTTGCTTATATGTGAGATATAAGAAGTCTTAGTTATTTCTTTTTCATTTGTTAAAACATTTAATGGGCATACATGTCATCCAATGCCAATGTAATAGGTTAGGATGAACAAGGCATCATCCATACTAATTTGATTATGACTGTTCCAAAGTGCTTATAGCTGAAGTACTTGCATATTTAAACCAGGCTTCTTTGTGTAAAAAGCTAAACAGCACAGCATTTACCAAAACCAATTTTTATGAGGTTAAATAAGTAAGGGATAAGTTTACATGAGTAACGGCTATTTTTTGTTCTTTGGAAAATAAGCTAGAATATCACTTTATAAAAAGCTTGGAAAGTATATTTACCTTGTTAGAGAAGCATTTTGTAGCATAATTCTCCAGTAGCTCAAAAGTGAAGGAAAATGTAACTTTCAGAAAATTGTTAAAAGTTCATGAATTTTCTTTCTATGTTTTGGAAAAGAAATCAAGGACCCATTTTTTTCTGCAATATACATACAAGATGCATATTTAAAATGTGAGGGACAATAAAAATGATGAAAATTAAATTCTTACAGAAACATTGCTCTGAGAAAATTACCACAATGATTTCAAATAATAAATAAATTATGGAAACTTTAGTCATGCTATAATCAGATATACACTAGATAACTTTCAGAATCATTTATCTATGGAATGAGTGTAACTGGCTATCATAATTTCCAAATGTCACATTATAAACATAAATGATGAATTAATGATTGCTATATTGGAATTGCAATAATTTATGTTAATACATACCAGCAAAAAAAACCCTTTATGTTATTTACAAATATGTTTTCAAAGAAGGATGAAATTTGAGACAGTTAATTATATGCAAAATTTTTACTTGGTAATTAAAGCATTAATGTTATATTTCATAAAAATGTCTGATGTTACCTTGACAGCATGAAACACTCGTATACTGGCAGTAAAATAATAAAGAAGAATCAAGAAACAGTGGCACACTGAATGCCTAAAAATAAAATCAAATAAAATAGAAAGTCCAGGCTTGGACCCTGTGGTTTTCATGTGTAGTATAAGGATTTGTATTTTATTATTTGGCTTTACAGCAGACAGGAATGTTTAAATATCCTCTGGCTTTCATTGCAAAGCAAGATCCTCCTGTCTGAAAACAAATAATTTAGAAAGAATTTATTATGAATCAATGGAACAACATTTCCTCTAGTTCATTCCACTTGTTATTACCCTTTCCTTAAAAGTGCCAAAGAAAGGATTTAAATTTATTCCTACTCATTAAACCTGTAAAAGCCTATGTTAATTGGATGTCAACATTTTTAACTCACTTACATGTCCACTGACACTAAAGGCCATACGATTTACAGGCAACTTAAAGAATGTGAAGAATATTTGCTATATTTACTAGCTTATGGAGAAATAAAATATGGGTCCTACACATATTAAACCATATGCATTCAGCAGGCAATAAAAGAAGCAATCGCTTTTTAAAAGACAGCATGAAGATGTATTTCTTTATTTAATTGAAACTTAGGCATTTAAACTGTCAAGATCTGCACAAAATGGAATGTGCACTCCTTGGAAATGTATTGGTAAAGCATGTTAGATAAAAGCATATGCCAACACTTGGTCTATCTTGGATTAAAGAGAACACCAGACAGAAATCATAACACACAAACATGCAACATCTAAACATGCATGGAAAACATGTTTAAAACATCAATGGCTCAAAAACATATTGTCCCCCATAGCAATTCATTAATACTTTGTTTTGTAATTCTGTAGAGTTTTATATATGTAATTCTATGTTGGAAGCAAAGCAAGTACCATATACTTGTTTTGACAACAACAGAATAAGTAGATCAGAAAATTACTCCAAACTGTCAACTCCTACTCTTGAAAAAAATTGAATAATTTAACTCACTGGGATTCATTTTGAGTGACAGAGAAGTTTATATACATACCTGATTCTAGTACAGACTAAAAATTCAATACCATTGGGTGTCTGACTACTGCTATCAACTTGTGAAGCAGACAAAAATTAGACAATAAGACTTTCCACCAGCAAAAAGATCAGTACTTGTTGGAAGCTCAGACCCAGAAAAAAAGGCCACCATCAATTGGAGAATTTCCACTGTAAGTCATTAAAATTTACATTTCTCTTTAAAAATTTTTATTAATGTATAAGCACAGAAAATAAGACGTCATAAGCATATAGCTTAAAGAATTCTCACAAGTTAAACACACTCTTGTAACCAACATTGGGTTTGAGAAACAGAACATCAGCAAAACCTCAGCATCCACCTGGAACTTGTTTCAAGTCACTGCTCCACCCCCACCCAAATGAAATCCCTAGTCTGACTTCCCAGTACATACAAAAGTTATGTTTACATCATACTGTAGTCCATTGAGTGCAAAACAGCATTATGTCTTAAAAAAAAAAAAAAAAACAATGTGTGGCTTTAATTAAGAAATACATTGTAGGGAGTTCCCATCTTTGGCTCAGTGGTTAACGAATCCAGCTAGGAACTAGAAGGTTGCTTTCAATCCCTGGCCTCGCTCAGTGGGTTAAGGATCCAGCATTGCTGTGAGATGTGGTGTAAGTCGCAGATGTGGCTCGGATCCTGCTTTGTTGTGGCTCTGGCGTAGGCTGGAAGCTACAGCTCCAGTTAGACCACTAGCCTGGGAACCTCCATATGCCGTGGGAGCAGCCCTAGAAAAGGCAAAAAGAAAAAAAAAGGAAAAGAAATACTGTGTTGGTAAAAATTATTAACCATTGTCTGAGCCTCCAACAAGTCCTGATCTTTTTTTCTGGTAGAGGGTCTTGTCTTGATGTTGATGGCTGCTCACTGATCAGGGTGATGCTTGCTGAAGGTTGGGGTGACTTTAGCAATATTCTAAAGAAAGATTACAATGAAATTTGTTGTATTAATTAACTTTCTTTCACAAATGATTTCTCTGTAGCCTGTAATGCGGCGTGGTAGCATTTTACCTATAGTAGAACTTCTTTCAAAGTTTAAGTCAATCCTCTCAAATCCTGCTGCTGTTGTAATTCTGTTTATGCCATATTCTAAATCCTCTGTTGTCCTCTCAGCAATCTTCTCAGCATCTCCACCAGAAGTAGATTCTATCTCAAGGAACCATTTTCTTTGCTCACCCCAAGAAGCAACTCCTCATGTGTTAACGTTTTACTATGAGATTGCAGCAACTTAGTCACACCTTTAGCTCTGTTTCTAATTCTAGTTCTCTTACAATTTCCACCATATCTGTAGTGACTTCCTCCATTGAAGTTTTAAACTCCTCAAAATCACCCACTGGGTTTGGAATACACTTCTTCCAAACTCCTATTAATGTTGATATTTTGACCTCTCCCCATTGGATGATGAATCTTCTTAGTGGCTTATAGAATGGTGAATCCTTTCCAGAATGTTTTTAATAGTTTTCTCAGGTCCATCACTATCTGAGGCAGTTCTAGACTTTAAAAAATGTATTTCTTAAGTATTAAGATTTGAAAGTTTAAATTACTCCTAGGTCTATGGGCTGCAGAATGGATGTTGTATTAGCAAACGATGGGCTTCAATGAACACAACCACTTGGGTACACTTCACAGTCATTACGCCAAGTAAAAGAAACCAGTCTCAAATGGTCAGAATATATGATTCTATCTAGATGACCTTCTGAAAAAAAAAAACTCTAGTGGTGAAGCATTTGCCAGGATTTAGACTTGGGGCAGGATATGACTATAAAGGGGTATCATGCATGAGTTAGTGGAACTAACATAATTGCAGTGGTGGTTACATAAATCTATTCAAAGAACTTTAAACCAAAAAAAAGGTAAATTTTGCATAATAATTTTTTAAATCTTGAAGATCCACAAACCAATTAAAAGCCTCATGAACAGTAATGAGATATTACATGGATTTTATAATATACATGGCTTAAATTTTTTTTTACTTTAACTTCTGCAACATATTTAACAAACATTCAAGATTATATTTAACATGGTTAAGAATTTTCTAGAATTTCACACCATTTCAGAAAAGCCAAAAACTCAAATTGTTTTAATGGAGGAAATATTTCAATTTCCTTTCAACATCAGGGACTCAGACTACGTTATTATAAATAATTCCAGTGATGATGTTATGTTGTACTCTGTATGGGATGTTAGATTATCTGATCATAAAAGACTGATTACCAAGTCGATAATACAATGCCAAGGCATAGTTATTAACTAAATCCCTATTGTCTTAGACAAAGATGGCACTGAACAGGCTAAAGCATTTCATTGATCCATGAATACTTACAAACAGGAATGATATTCTGGAAGATCAGCACTTAACCCTGCGATATTAATATGCAGGGTTAATTTTATGGTCTCTTTTCCAGATAAACACACACACACACACACACACACACACAAACACACACACACAGACACAAAACCTCTGTATACACAAATATTTTCAAGGAATGGATATACTTCTCTACATCCAGTTAATTGTTAAAGATTTTCCCTAAATTTAGAATGCTTCAATTGAAACATAAACTATATCAAACTGAGTATATTTTATAGCAAAATGCCTAATATTAAAAATAATATATATGTATAACTGAATCACTTTTGCTGTACAGTAGAAACACAACATTGTTAATCAACTATACTTCAATAAAATAAATTTTTAAAAAAGTTTTATGGTCATCAGTTTTATTAATGACAATGTGCCAATGTAAAGCAGCTAAAAACTGGAAGAACAGAATATTTGTGTCAGTAAAATATTTTTGTAATATGACACATAAATTGAAATATTTTAAAGTATGACAGGTTTTCAGTAATCAAAATTATACTCTGCTTGGACTATTTTTATTGATGTATGATTAACTTACAATATTAGTTTTAGGGTATAGTAATGATTTGGTATTTTTATACACTATGAAATGATCACCATAAGTCTAGATGCCATCCATCACTGTATAAAGTTACTACAATATTATTGACCATGTTCCCTGTGCTGTACATTACATACCCATGACATTATTTTATAACTGGAAGTTTGTACCTTTTAATCCCCTTCATCTATTTTTCCCATCTTCCCACCACCTCAACTCTGATAACTACCAGTGTGTTCTATGCATCTTTGAGTCTGTTTTCTTTTTGTTATATTTGCTCATTTGTTTTAATTTTAGATTCCACATGTATGTGAAATCATTTGGTATTTGTCTTTATCTGTCTGACTTATTTTGCTTATCATAATAATCTCTGGTTCTATCCATGTTGTTGCAAAGGGCAAAATTTTATTCTTTTTGTGGCTCAGCTATATTCCATTGTGTGTGTATATACTATGTGTTTGTGTGTATGTACACCACATCTTTATTCATCTTTATATGGGCACTTAGGTTTCTTTCATATCCATGAACATGGCGGTTTGAATAACTTTTTGAATTTGTGTTTTATTTTTCTTTGAATAAATACCCAGTAGTGTAATTGCTGTATCATACAGCCATCGTATTTTTAAAATTTTTGAGCAACCTCCATATTTATTCCACATCCTGGCCAACACATTTCCTTTCCTGACTTCTTAATAGTAGCCATCTGAAAGGTGTAAGGTGGTATTTTATTGTATCTTTTACTTGCTTTTCCCTGATGATTAGTGATGTTGAACATCTTTTCATGTGCCTGTTGGTCATATGTATCTTTTCTTTGGAAAAGGGGTTTATTCAGGTCCTCTGTCCATTTTTTAATTGGGTTGATTTTTTATTGGATGCCATGCTGTATGAGTTCTTTATATATTTTGGATATGAATCCCTTATTTGACACACCATTTACAAATAAATTCTTACATTCAGTAGGTTGCCTTTTCTTTTCATTGGTTTCTTTTATCGTGCAAAAGCTTTTTACTTTGATGAAGTCCCATTTGCTTATTTTTTTCCTTTTGTTGCTCTTGCCTGAGGAGACAGGTTCAAAAAACTATTGCTAAGACTGATGTCAAAGAGCACACTGCCAAAGTTTTCTTCGAGGATTTCTATGATTTCAAGTCTTACATGTAAGTTTTCAATCCATTTTAAGTTCATTATTATATATGATTTAAGAAGGTGGTCCAGTTTTCACATTGCCACTTATTGAAGAGTCTATATTTCCCCCGTTTCATTTTTTTGGCCTCCTTGGTCATAGGTTAATATATCAAATTTCCCTAGGACTTTTTTGGAGTGTTTATTCAGTTACACGGATCTGTGCCTTTTTTTGTCTTTTTTTTTTTTTTGTGCCAGTAGCATATGTCGTTACAATTAGTGTAGTTTTGTAGTATAGCTTGATAGCAAGGAGTATGATACCTCCACATTTGGTCTTCTTTCTCAAGACTTTTGTGGCTATTTGTGGTATTTTGTGTTTCCATTAAATTATAGAATTATTTGTTCCTATTCTGTGAAAAAATGTCATAGGTATTTGATAGGAACTGCATTAAATCTGTACATTGCTCTGGGTGCTATGGATATTTTTACAATATTGATTCTTTTAATCCATGAGGCTGTTCTATCTCTCCATTTGTATGTGTCATACTGAATTTCACATTAATTTCATAGTTTCTTTGTTTGTTTGTTTTTGGAGGTGCAAACAGACAAAGAGACATTTTATTAGAGTACATGTCTTTCAACTCCTTGATAAATTTATTCTTAGTTTTTTTTTTAATACGATTGTAAATTTTGTGATTTTCTCGGTAGCTCATTCTGATTATTTTGGTTAGTATATGGAAATGCAACAGATTTTTGTATATTAATTTGTATCCTGCAACTTTACTGAATTCACTTATTAGCTCCAACAAGATTTTTTTTTTTTGGTGTTTATAGGGTTTTCCCTATAATAGTATTGTGTCATGTGCAAATAATGACAATTTTGCTTCTTCTTTTCCAATTTATATGACTTTTATTGGGAAAGCTTGTCTAGTTCATTATCTTAGAGGAAAAGATTTCCTCTTTTTACCATTGAGTGTCACGTTTAGTTGTATATTTGAAATATATGACCCTTATTACTTTAAGCTATGTTTTCTCTATTCCTACTTATTGAGAATTTTTGACAAATATTTAAGTTTTGTTAAATGCTTCTTCTGCATCTCTTGAGATAGTAATGTGATTTTGTCTTTTGTTTTGTTAGTGTAGTATATGATGCCTATAGATTTGCAGATATTGAACTGCCCTTGAGTCCTAGGAACAAATCCCATTTAATCATTTTGTATGATCCTTTTCATACACTGCTGAATTGGTTTGCTCATATTTTGTTGAGGGTTGTTGCACTGGGGTATTGAAATGTTCATCAGGCCTGTAATTTTCTTATTTTGTTATGTCTTTGCCTTTTTTTTTTTTTTTTAACCAGGGCAATACTGGTCTCCAAGAATAAGTTTGAAATTTTTTTTTCTTCCTCTTTATTTTTGGTAATAATTTGGTAAGAATAGGTATTAACTCTTCTTTACATGTTTAGTAGAATTCACATGTGAAATCCTGTGGTCCTAGATTTTTATTTGGTCGGAGTTTTTGGATTGCTGGATCAATTTCATTCCTAATAATTGGTCTATTCCAATTTTCTATTGCTTCCTTATTCAAACTTAGAAGACTGTGTGTTTCTAGTAATTTACCCATTTCTTCTAGGTCAATAGTTGATATAAAATTGTTCATAGTTTTCTCATGATTCTTTGAATTTCTAGGGTATAGATTGCAACTTTGCCTCTTTCCTTTCTATTTTATTTACTGAGGCCCTCTCTTTTTCTGATGAATCTGGCTAAATATTTATCAATTTTATTTATTTTTTCAAAGAATCAGCTCTGAGTTTCATTGATCTTTATTGTTCTTTTAGTGTCTATTTCTGGAATATTTAATTCAGATATTTATTATTTCCTCCCTTTACAAACTTCAGTTTGTCTGTTTCTTTCTAATTCCTTGACTTTTGGATTTAGGTCATTTATTTGAGATTTTTCCTGTTAAGGTAGAAACATAGAACCTCTCCCTTAGACTTTTGTTGTTGTTGTTGCACCTCATAGATTTTGGCAAGATGTATGCCAGTTTTTAGTTGTCTCAAGTTTATTTTTGATTTCCCCTTTAATTTCTTTATTGACCCACTAGTTTAGTAGCATGTTATTAACTCTCCCATATTTGTGGTTTTTTTCCAGGTTTACCTTTGTAAATCACTTTTATTTGCATACTATTGTTAGAAAAGATGCTTGATATGACTTCAGTTTTCTTAAATTACTGAGACTTATTTTGTGGCCTAACATGTGGTTTACTTGGCAGAATGCTCCCTGTGTTCTTGAAAATAATGCGTATTCTGCAGGTTTGCGATGGAAGACCTCTCTCACAGTCAAAGGCTAAGAAAATGTGAAGTAAATAATAAAGTTCAAACAACATACACATTTGTTAAAATTATCTTATGATTAAAATTATTTTGTAACTTATCTCCAGGCCTGAACCAGCTTTTATTTTTTTTGGCCATGTCCATGGCATGTGGAAGTTCCTAGGCCATGGATCAAACCTGTGCCTCAGCAGTGACTCAAGCTGCTACAGTGACAACACAAGATCCTTAACCTGCTGTGCCACAAAAGAACTCCTGAACCAGCTTTTTTAATGTGTGTGTGTGTGTGTGTGTGTGTGTATTTTATTTGTATTGCTGCTGTCACTTAAATGGACACCTTAAATAATTCAGCCATTGCTGAGGATAAATTGGAAGAATTGTTGGAAACAAAGAATTCCAAATCTTCTCAGTAGAAGACATATTATGTAGGATAGATGCAGAACTATTACCGAGGAACATTTGTGCTCTAATGGCAAAGTTTGAGCAACCACTGGTATATGAGAAGATACTTTCATTGAACAAAGATCCTTTATTTCTTTTTAGGAGTGCAGTGCATTAGGATTGGAAAGAGAAGGGGATGCTATCTACTAGCATTTACAACCTAATTGCACAATATAATCTACAACGTGGTCAAAGAAAGTTTATTTTTCACTGCTGAAGACAGAATAGTAGTACACAGCATGTTGTACTTTTTAGGATATTCCCAAAGTTTTGTTTGAAATAACTAACCAGAAAGGAAACTTGCAACTATTTGAGTAGTTTAAGTATAATTTTCTTTGATCAAAACAGAAACAGGAGTTCCTGCTGTGGTGCAGCAGGTTAAGAATCTGGCATTGTCTTTGCAATGGCTCAGGTCATGGCTGAGGCATGGGTTTGATTCCCTGCTCAATGCAGTGGGTTAGGACCTGGCATTGCCTCAGCTGTGGCATAGGTTGCAGCTATAGCTGGGATTTGAACCCTGGGCAAGAACTTCATATGCTTCAGGGAAGCCAAAACAAAAACAGAAACAAAATATCTTTATTTAATCAGAGAACAATTCCTTTAAAAAGTATCTTTTTCAAATATATTGGAAATTCTATCAAGAGTAATTTATAATAAATTTTAATCAGAATGCAGAGTTGGTTTCCAATTCTGAGTAAACAATTCTGAAACCAATATCTTAAGAACCTAGATTCCCTAAATGTAGGAATATTTGTAGATTTCAGATAGTCAACACTGGAATCCTTGGGTATTGAGATTATTGGAATTTACCATAGCATGTGGTGGGGGTAGGAACATGTATCCCAGTGTCCCATCAAACAAAAGAGATGAAATCCATTCCTTGTCTGCACATGGCTCCTACAGAGATTTAAGTATACCCAACCAGAGCACGATGAATCCTGAGTCCTTCAGAACCTGGGAAGTACCACAGGGATGCAAGCACTGTGACAGGACCCAGATAATTGAAGAAAATCTGAAAATGGAGAGGTTCTTTTCCACTTCCTCTCTATGACCCCAGTGGGAGGCTCCCATGGAGCTTCCCAATCTCAAAGCGGCCAGGAGTCCAGGGTAGACTCAATGGCTGGGCATCTTCAGACACTGAGAGAACCACAACGGCCCCAGACCCAAGGTTAAAATGGTCAAGACCATGGCTTTCCCACAAGCATTCTGGAATTCAAGCTATTCTGCCCCGAGCCAATGAACCCAAAGCCATCTGGGTGTAAAGTAAATAACTCTGTAACCAGAGGCTGCGGAGGGAATGACAGAAACAGCACATGCCCACATATCAGAAAGTTCTGTGCACTCAACTCCACTTTCAGAGCATGGACCTGAAAACTGAGAGAAGAGGATGTCAGAGGGTCCTTCCTGGCCCCGTGATGTGATGTAGTTTCCTTGCATCCAGATACCATTCAGAGCAGAGAACATTAAGAAGGAGGAAAAAGTAAGCCTTAAGTAATCCTAAAGACACCAAGTTTTACACTGGAGCATTCACAGTTCTCCCAGAGTGGCTATATCAAGTTGATTTCTTCTTTTAGTGTTGATTGAATGGGAGCCACAGTAAGTTCACAATTTTGTTTTAAGAAGAAAGAAAAGCTGAAGGAGAAAGGAAGAGGGAGATCTGAGAGAGTGAGGGAGGGAGAGAGAAGGAAAGAAAGAAAGAGAGGGAGGAAGGAGAAAAGGAAAGAAAGAAAAAGAGAGAGGGAGGGAGGGAGGTAAAGAAAGAGAACAAAGAAAGGGAGAAATATAGGCAGAAAGAGGGAGGAAGGGAGGAAGATACTGAGAAAGAAAGGGAGAAAGGAGAGGAAGAGGAAAAGCCTGTACAGCTGAGTCTAGGATTTGAATTTTTAACTTTTTTTCATAATGTTGGTTTTCAAATTTTTTCCCCTACATAAATCCCAATATTTTCACAGATTTGCCATTCAGCTTTATATGAAATGCCATTCATCCATGAATAATACATAGAAATATGCAGAAATATTTATGTTCCACTTAGAAATGGCTATCACTAAGGTATAATCATTGTGGTGGTCTATTAAGAATTCTATAAATTATCATATAGTATAACAATTCTTAAGTTTGGTCAGATTTTTTAATCTATTAAATGAAATTGAAAGCCTTTAAGAGCAGACATTTAATATACCTTGCTTTAATAATATTATAATTATCAAAATATATTTTATTGACTCTGATGCAGTAAACATAACAAAGTAATTGAGGCTATGGTATTAATATACATTTTTTACTAAAATGCATTTATGAAAATTACTTTTAGATACATATTTATCACAGCAAATTTATTTTGAAACATTAACAATTAGACCTACTTCTATACAACTTTGCTTTGCAAATTAAGTAAGGGTTAAAATATATGTATGGTTCTATATCATAGCTTTATTTAGGCTTCTTGAAATGTACATGAGATGGTGTGGGATTAATTCTACAACAGGCATCCATAAATTACAGAACATTTACAATTCAAAACTATTACTATTACAGGCTTAATTTCTTTATGGTTTGAAGATTGTAAGTATCATTATGTTGGGTCAGCATTTTACAGACGTTTTCCCCCTTTCTAATGCGGCACATGCCAATTTCTATGCTCTATGAATAACTAGATAGGAAAATATATGAGGACAGAGTCACTATTTAGCTGAATGATAATATAGCTGTAAGCTTCTCTTAGAACAAAAGGACAATTGAAGTGACCCAAAGGGTACATCACATGGTCAAGGCATTCAGTGTCTAAAACCTGGTAGTTTAGACTCCATGAGTGACTTCTGGAAATATTATAGTTGATAGGCAGCACCCCCGACCTTAGAGGTTGTATGGATGAAGAAAAAAGGATTTATGAGTTTATGATGAAAAGTAAAAAAGGCTATGATAACCTAAAATAGAAACGAGAGGTGTACCCATTAGTATTTTCCCCTCAAGATAACATGAGATAAACAACAGCATTACACAGGTTTCCAAAAGCTAATTCATCAGGAAAAATCCCAGATGGTCAATTGTCAAGAATTTCACTTAAGGGGCAGCTGTCCCACCAGGAACTGTTAACAGCCACAATCCTTCAACTACTGTTTCCATTAAAAACAAAATCTGGGGAGGGAAAATACTGTAATTTCTTATTGAAGTAAACTGGGTGCTGAGCATATTTTTATGCTTATAATGTAATTTGGGAACTTCAAAAGATAATAGATTTCTATTTTATGGTTGCCTACTCAAAATCTCAGCCCCCCAAAGTAAGATATTTTATCTTCTTAAAGTAATTTCCTTAAGAGCCTTGAATTGCCTATTCAGTCAAAATGTAGGTTTTAAGTGATGGACTTTTTGGCAGGCTTTTTATTTCATCTCCAGTGATGGATATGGAGATGCTGAGTGAAAATTCTGAGTTTCAAGTAGATATATGGGAAAGAAATCCCTGTCACTTACAAATCATGGTGTTCACTCCTGTTTTATGGCTGTAGATTAGATGCTGGCTCCTGTCATTCCTATCAGCATTTAGTTGGGTGCTTTTGTTTTGAGAAATCACTATTTTCACTCATCATTAGAGTGTGAACTATGAGGAAACCTCAAGAGCTGTTCCTGCCAGGGACGAAGCAGTCAACACTCTCCAAGTTATTCAATTTGAATTAAAATGCACATATGGAGAAGTTTCACCTGTTATATCTTTAACTCAATCAAATACAATCCTGAAAATGTCACCTGAGCCAGCATGTTTTAAACAGTATGTTGCATGTTTAAAAGAAGAGTTAAAGGTCCTGTTTTGTCCAAAAAGCAGAGCAGAGCACATGCTGACCTGAGGCTCTGCCTTCAAATTCAAGCTGTGATGATCGTTGTACAACTATAAATATAATAAAATTAATTGAGTAAAAAAAATCAAGCTCTGATTAAGCTCTATCCTGTCTGGATATGATGGTTCTTCTTTGGAGGGATCAAGTGGTTCTGGCTGAGCAGTTGAGTAGATCTAGATCTCTCTTTCCTATTATCTACAGGTAATATGCAGAGTATTACAGGAAAGGGAGCAGAACGTGGCTGGAAGTAGACAGCAATCACCTGGCTAAGGAGTTCTGCTCATTCGCACCTCTTCCTCCCAGGTGGACTCCATGATAACAAGCAGTCCTATTATCCCATCTCTTTGCTCCAGCCTCTAATTATTTTGTATGATAATTTTACATAGAATCATGTCCTCGAACCCTCTTCCTCTTCCCTTGAAACTGTTGACCTCACTTCCTAAGTTCTCAAGAAAGCTGAAGGAATCAGAGAAGATAACTTGCAAGTCTTTCACCTCCTGACATCCACACACTTTTACCTTCTCTTAGGCTTTTTATGGATACACACACTGCCTATGTTCCCAGGAAAGGTAGATCCTGTCACTCATATGCCAGCTTCCTGGTCTTCCTACTTATCTACGGAGATTTCTTCTGCATTTCCCCTTTGTCACTCCTGCATCTTCAATTTTTCTAATGTTAGAAGAAATGGAACTTTTTTTTCCCGAAAGAAAACAAGAAACCTTATCTTGACCTCACTTTGTCCTCCAGTTCTGATACCTGGCTTTTCATTGAACTCTCCACAGACATTTCTGTCTTGATACCTGCATTCCTTCATCAGGAATGCTCTTTTCCCATATATCCCTGGGTTCCATACCCAGCCACATTTGAGGTTTTGCTCACCTCTTTAGCAACAAATTCTCCAGTCTGTTTATAATTACAATCCTAATATATCCTATTACTCATTCTTTATTTTTATTATTTTAATATGTTTTAGATTTTATTCCATAGAATTTATCACCACTTAAGATGACATAGAAAGATAGATAGATAGGTAGATAGATAGATAGATAGATAATAGATAGATAGATAGATGCTCATTTAATTAATTGCCTATCTCTGTCCTCCATAATGGTATTTCCATGAGGGCAAGGATTTATGTCCACTTTTTTTTTTCCTGCTGATTCAACTGTACTTAAAATACCACTTGGGACATAACTGGAGTGTAAAACAACTTTGTTAAATAATTAAATGGGTAAATACATGTAGGAATATAAACATTCCCAAGTATTGGAGCCAAATATTAGAGCTCAACTTTTAGAAAGAGACAGATAAATTGCATCTTGAGTCTTCCAAACCCAAATTCATTTTAAAACATGAATATTCCAAGGTATGTCTCATGCTCATTATTAATCAATGGTGAGTAGAATATAAGTTGCATAAACATCTACAATATCAGTTTCGGGATTTAGGAGAAAAAAAAATGGATTCAGAGTCAGGCAGTGAATAGTTTTGGTTTTGCTTTTGTTGGGGAAATCATTTAATCCATTCAAACTTCTATTTCCTTTTCTCAGAATTGAGGATTAAAATAGAAATCTCCCTTGAGAGGAGGATAAAATAAGATGATATATGTAAATCCCTTAATGTATACTAAATTTCCAATAAGAGTACCATATTAAACAATTCTGAATTGATGTTTACTTTAAACAGTTCCACAAATTTATTACTTTTTTGTGAATTTCCTTATTTAAAACATTTAGGAGAATACTAGTTGCAATGTTCTGGGGGGTTAAGAATAGCATTCTATGGATTTTACTATGTGGATCACACTTTTGCACAACATTTTATGAGTGCATAGACAATTTTATACACTAGATATTTAGACTCATATTAGTTATTTTTTACAACTTTATTTCTGTTCATTGCTTTATATACATAGACTATTAATGTACTTGTTCAGATATAAATATATAGAAAACCCAATGCCTTTTTCAATTTTACTTTATAAACTGGTGATAAAAAAGTGTACATTATGATAATATACAAGGGAAAGCCTGATATTTCTGACCTCTGAAATACTGTTCTATAAACCACAGCTATAATATGGGATGGTAAAAATGAATTCATATTCCATTCTGTTCATACATTTATAGAGTCTGCAGCTCATTTCCTTTCTTTTTTAAAAAATGCTTTAAACCAGTGTGAATAAGTGAATAGCTTCCTATGAAAAAAAATATTCTCCTAATTTAAAAAAAATATTTTTAAGCAGAAATCTTTTACATTTTAAATTAATAAACTTATGTTACAGAAACATCTTGCAGATTTAAGTATGAATATCCAGGACTGGTAATCTGCAAAGTGAGTTACTCTGAGTCATTTTTCTTACTACACATCTGTTTGATATGGGAAATTGCCCCTTTTCATTACAAAAGTCCTTGGTGCATACTATATTCCAGGGATTATAAAGTTGAATTAGCACATATGGACTCCAAAATAATATGTTCATGAAGTTATTCACTATGAGAAGCAAATTTGCAGAAGAAACTAACATGAAAGATGCCAGCCCCACTTAACCCATTGCTTAGGCTTCTGTCACCTTGAAGGACTTTTCAAAATAGTACTCCATGTGGTAGATCATTATTTGAGATGAACTGGCTCTGATGGCACTATTTTTTTCTGAAAGGTCCTGGGAGGGTGGGAAGAAGCTGTCTGAAGCTCCCTGACATCTGTCTTCCAGCTTCTGGACTTTATCTTTAATGCTTTGTAACCCCACCTCCCCAACACATTTGTCACCTTCATGCTTCTGTCCTTGGCAAAATGAGGTAATAGGAAACATACCCACCCATTACACTTCACGACTTTTTCCTCAGAGGCAGACAAAAGTGGGAAGAAGTAATAAAGACACCCTTCTTAAGGGTACCTACAGAATGTGTCTAAGTGCTTCCCTCAGCAAGGTCCGTGTGTATGGGACGTTAGTTTCTCAAGTTTCTTATTGATTGTTATAGGCAATGCTGAGTGACATATAATGAGCTTCAGCTTCTCTTGAGATTTATGAGGATAATGAGGAAGAAAAGATACTTCCTAGAAAGACAAAAGAAGAGAATAAAATTTCGAAAACCACGAAATGTTAGACTTCTAGCATTAATGTGGTATTATGCCTACTCCTACATGGCCCTGTTGAAATTAGTCATTTTAAATTTAAAGAGCTTGATCTCTCTTCAAACTACCTTGAATTGTAACAATATGTAATTCTGCCATAGTGTAATTCTCAATGCAAAATATTATAATTGGTATGTATGCAATTCTTTCTCTCTGATTATTCAGATTAAAGTCTCTCTCCTTTTTATGAAGAACTGGTCCTTTCTTACTCCAACCAAGGGATCTTGTTTTGGTTTGCCAACCAACCCCTAACTTCAGAATTGGACATCTGACCAAATCTGTAACAATTATAATACTACACTCACACCGTAGTGATGCAGGGATTGGTGCAGAGATGATGAGCTGGGACACTGAAGTTGTTCCTGGATGTTTTTCTAGTTAGCTGTACAGACAATACTCAATTCTGGTTGAAACTGTAAGGGGGCAAGTCTGTTTTGGGGTAAAGTCAGACTTCATGAATGATGGCAATGTTCAGGAAGAGGCAGGAATGAAAAACTAAGGAAGAGATATTTATAGTGTATAGGTACAAGTATTTCTATGATCCATAAGGTTAATTTCCCCCATAATTTCTCATAATATATTCAAGTGAACAAATGCATTCATGTCTTTCATATATTATATATTCATATATGTCTTTCATATATTATATATATACATATTTAGGATTAACTTAGATTTTGTAGTGGGAAGCCAAAAGAGTTCTAGCAAAGTTTTATTAGCTTCCTTTTTCTTGGTAGCGTTGATTCAATACAAAAGAATACTCTAAATTGATAATGTATAATCTGACATCTGTTTGTCTCTGTAGACTTAACATGTTCACATGAAAAGTAAAATTATGATCTAATGAACTTTTTATAGAACATTATATAGAATAAAGCTATTTAAAATGCCCATAGTGATGGACACTGCTCTCATGTTGGGAAAGAGTGCACCACCACACAGCGGAGGCAGTGCTTGGGGTCACCCTGGAGTCCATCCTGAAAGTGATTATGTCCAGGGGTAAGTGACATTTAACTGCACTGTATTTTGGACCATGTATTGCCTCTTGAACCTTACAAGTTATTACAGGAAAGAAGATCTTCAGATGGAATAGGAAGCTATTCCAATAATGGACAAGGTTGAATTTGAAATCACATATTTTAAATTTTTAAAAAGTTACTTGAATTTATTCCTCGAAGAAATCCATAATGTGAATAATGAACTACCAAATTTAATTTCTACTGAAACTTTTGTTGAAATACCTGCTTTTGGAATGTAATAATATTCTTTGATTTATTTGTCTGTCTGTCTATGTTTCCCTCTCTTTCTCCTTTCATGTTAACCTTTTAACAAGGTTAAATTTAATTTTTGCTCTGAGATAGCAAAAAAAGCAAGTGCTACCAGAATCACAGGTCACTAGGTAGAGATGATTGTGATTTCTTAGACCAAACTGCTAATTTTACGAGTTCTTTCAAGGTGATTAATGAATACACAACATTATATATGGTTGGGTGTTTGAAGCAACAAATAGACTAGAAAAAGGAGCAATTAAAAAAGTCTCATGAGATATGGGATTAAGATGGTGGGATAGAAGACTGGAGCTCAACTTCTCTCCTAAAATCAACAAAATTCACAACTAAAGGCTGAGCAATCTTCAATCAAATGGACCAGAAACCTTAAAAAAGATATCCTTCTCCAGAAGACAAAGAGGAGGCCACATCAAGAGGTAGGAGGGGTGATTACACAATATAAGCAACTGCATACCGCCCAGGTGGGAATCCCCACAGACTGGAAACTACCTGGTTCACAGAGACTCACCTACAGGAGTGAGAGTTCTGAGCCCCACATCAAATTCCCACATGAGGGGATCTGGCAATGGGAGAAAGAGCCCCCAGAGCATCTGGCATTGAAGGTGAGTGGAGCTTCTGCACAGCTCCACGGGACAGGGGAAAATGGAGACCCTATTCTTAAAAGGTGCACACAGACTTTCACGTGCACTGAGTCCCAGGGCAAAGCAAAGTCTCCAAGGGAATCTGGGTCAAGCCTGACCACAGTTCTTGGAGGACATCCTGGAAAACAGGGGTGAATGTGGCTTGTTGTGAGGGACAGACATTGAAAGCAAAGCTCTCAGGAATATTCAGCAGCAGTGCCTTTCTCTGGAGGTGGCCATTTTGGGAAAATCTGGCCCCACCCGTCAGCCAGCCACTGAGAAGCCCCAGGGCAAACAACAACCCAGGTGGGATCACAGCCCTGTCCCTCAGTAAACAGGCTACCTAAAGACCCCTCAGGCACACAGCTGCCTCTAATCCCATCCAGAGACTAAGCCCCACCCACCAGAGGGATTAGAATTGGCTCCTCCTACCAGGGGGCATGCATCAGCCCCTCCCATCAGGAAGCCTACACCAAGCCCCCATACTGACTTCAGCCACAGGGGGGCAGACATCAAAAGTAAGAGAGGCTACAACTCTATTATCTATAAAAAGGTCACCACACCAAAAACCTTTAAAAATGAAAAGACAGGGAACTATAACTCAGATGAGGGAGAAAGAAAAAACCCCAGAAAAACAGCTAAGCCATGAGGAGATTCTCAGCCTCCAGGAAAAAGACTTTAGACTGTTGATGCTGAAGAAGATGCAAGACATTGGAAATAAACTGGAGGCAAAGATGGATAACTTACAGGAAACATAGAGCAAAGAGATACAAGATATAAAACTTAAACAAGAAGAGATGCAAAATACAATAACTGAAATAAAAAATTCACTAGAAGCAGCTAACAGCAGAATACAGGAGGCAGAAGAATTAATAAGCAAGGTGGAGGACAGATTAGTGGAAATTACAGATGCGGAACAGAAAAGAGAAAAAAGACTGAAAACAAATGAAGAGAGTCTCAGAGAACTCTGGGACAACATTAAATGCACCAATATCCATATTATATGGGTGCCAGAAGGAGAAGAGAGAGAAAAAGGGACAGAAAAAATATTCCAAGAGACAATAGCCGAAACCTTCCCTAACGTGGGATCGGAACCACTCACTCAAATTCAGGAAGCATGAGTATACAAAATAAACCCAAGGAGGAACACCCTGAGACAGATATTAATCAAACTGACCAAAATTAAAGACAAAAAGAAAAAGATAGAAAACAGCCAAGGAAAAGAAACAAATAACATACAAGGGAACCCTGATGAGGTTATTGGCAGATTTTTCAGCAGAAACTCTGCAGGCCAGACGGGAGTAGCATGATATAATTAACGTGATGAAAAGAAAAAAAACCTCCAAACAAGATGACTTTACCCAGTAAGGCTCTCATTCATATTTGAAGGAGAAATCAAAAGCTTCACAGATAAGCAGAAACTAAGAGAATTCAGCAACACTAAACCAGCCTTACAACAAGTACTAAAGGAACTTCTTTAGGCAGAAAAGAAAAGACAGCAGCAGGAAACAAAAATTCCACAAATGACAAGGCTCACCAGTAAAGGTATATATACAGTAAAGATATGAAATCATCCATGCACAATTATGCCACCCAAATCAGAAATCATGAGAAGAGGTGGGTACAAATGCAGGACACTGGAGATGAACTTGCAATTAGGATACCAACAACTTAAAATAATCTCATATATATAGACTCTTAAAGCTTCAGAATAACTGCAAACCAAAAATCTACAATTGATACACAAAGAAAAATCAACTCAAATACAACACTAAAGATAGTCATCAAACCACAAGAGGAGAGAACAAGAGAAGATGGGAAGAAAAAAGAGCAACAAAAACAAATCCAAAGAAATTAATAAAATGCCAAGAAGAACATACATATCCATAATTGCCTTAAATGTTAATGGACTAAACGCCCCAACGAAAAGACAGACTGGCTGAATGGATACAAAAACAAGATCCAAATACACGCTGTCTTCAAGAGACCCATAGGGACACATACAAATTGAAAGTGAGAGGATGGAAGAAAATATTCCATGCAAACATGAATCAAAAGAAAGCTGGAATAGCAAACTCCTATCAGAGAAAATAGACCTTAAAATAAAGAATATTATAAGAAACAAAGAAGGACATTACATAATGATCAAAGGATCAATCCAAGAAAAAGATATAACAGTTTTAAATATCTACGCACCCAACTAGGTTCACCACAATATATAAAGCAACTGCTAACAACATTAAAAGGACAAAGAGTCAATAACACAATCATAGTGGGGGACTTTAACACCCCACTTTCAGCAATGGGCAGATCAACCAGGCAGAAAATCAATAAGGAAACACAGGCCCTGAATGAAGCATTAAACCAGATGGACTTAATAGATATATATAGGATATTCCATCCAAAAGCAACAGAATACACATTATTCTCAAGTGCACATGGAACATTCTCTAAGATTGATCACATCCTGGGCTACAAATCAAACCTCAGTAACTTTAAGAAAATTGAAATCATATCAAGCATCTTTTCCAACCACAATGCTATATGATTAGAAATCAACAAGAAAAAAACTGCAAAAAGCACAAACACTTGGAGACTCTACAACATGCTACTCAAAAACCAATGGATCACTGAAGAAATCAAAGAGGAAATTAAAACATACCTAGGAGCAAATGACAACGAAGATATGAAACTCCCAAAACCTATGGGATGCAGCAAAAGCAGTTCTAAGAGAAAAGTTTATAGCAATACAAGTCCACCTCAGGAAACAAGAAAAAGCTCAAATAAACAACCTAGCTTTACATCTAAAGCAGCTCAAGAGAGAAGAACAGACAAGACCTAAAGTTAGTGGAAGGAAAGAAATCATAAGGATCTGAGAAGAAATCAATGAAATAGAAACTAAGAAAATCATAGAAAAGATCAATGAAACGAAAAGCTGATTCTTTGAAAAGATCAACAAAATTGATAAACCCTTAGCCCGACTTATCAAGAAAAAAAGAGATGACTCAAATCAATAAAATTAGAAATGAAAAAGGAGAAGTAACAATGGACATCACAGAAAAACAAAGGATCGTAAGAGACTACTATATGCAAGTATACACCAATACAATGGAAAACCTAGAAGAAATGGACAAATTCTTAGAAAAGTACAATCTTCCAAGACTAAACCAAGATGAAATAGAAAAGATGAGCAGACAAATCATGAGAACTGAAATTGAAACTGTGATTAAAAAACTTCCAACACACAAAATCAAGGACCAGATGGCTTCGAGGTGAAGTCTATCAAACATTGAGAGAAGAGCTAACACCTCTCCTTCTGAAACTATTTTTAAAAATGGCAGAGGAAGGGATACTCCCAAACTCATTTTATGAGGCTACCATCACCGTGATACCAACACCAGACAAAGATACCACAAAAAAAGAAACCCAAGGCCAATTTCACTGATGAACATCAATGCAAAATTTCTCAACAAAATATTAGCAAACCGCATCCAAAAATACATTAAAAGGATTATACATCACAATCAAGTGAGATTTATACCAGTGATGCAACTGTTCTTCAATATCCACAAATCAATCAGTGTAATACATCACATTAACAAACTGAAGAATAAAAACCATATGATCCTCTCAATAGACACAGAAAAAGGCTTTGACAAAATCCAACACCCATTTCTGATAAAAACCCTTTAGAAAATGGGCATAGAGGGGAACCTACCTCAACATTATAAAGGACATATATGACAAACCCACAGCCAACATCATTCTCAATGGTGAAAAGCTGAAAAAATTCCCACTGAGATCAGGAACAAGACAAGGATGTCTACTCTCGCCACTACTCTTCAACATAGTTTTGGAAGTCCTACCCACAGCAATCAGAAAGTAAAAGACATAAAAAGAATCTAAATTGGAAAGGAAGAAGTAAAACTATCACTCTTTGCAGATGACATGATACTATACCTAGAGAAGCCTAAAGACTCCACCAGAAAACTCTTCGAGCTCATCCATGAATTTGGCAAGTCGAGGATACAAAATTAATACACAGAAATCAATGGCATTTCTATACACTAACAATGAAAGAGCAGAAAGAGAAATCAGGGAAGCAATCCCGTTTACCACTGCATTCAAAAGAATTAAGTACCTAGGAATCAACCTCCCTAAAGAGACAAAAGACCTATACTCTGAAAACTGCAAGCCACTGATGAAAGAAATCAAAGATGACACAAATAGATGGAAAGACATACCATGCCCGTGGATTGGAAGAGGTAATATTATCAAAATGACTATACCACCTAAGGCAACCTATAGATTCCATGCAATCCCTATCAAATTACCAAGGACATTTTTCACAGAACTTGAACAAAATATTTTAAAGTTTGTTTGGAAGCACAAAAGACCCAGAATAGCCAAAGGCATCCTGAGAAAGAAAAATAGAGCTGGAGGAAGCAGGCTCCTGGACTTCTATACTACAAAGCAACAATCATCAAAACCATATGGTACTGGCACAAAGACAGAAATATACATCAGTGGAACAGGATAGAAAGCCCAGAATTCAACCCACGCACCTACAGCCAACTCATCTAGGACCAAGGAGGCAAGAATATACAATGGAGAAAGGACAGCTTGTTCAATAAGTGGTGCAGGGAAAACTGGACAGCCACATGGAAAAGGATGCACTTAGAACACTCCCTAACCCATACCGAAAAAAAATCCAAATGGATTAAAAACATAGATATAAGACCAGACACTGTAAAACTCTTAGAGGAAAACATAGGCCAAACACTCTCTGACATAAACGACAGCAACATCTTCTCAGATCCACCCCTTAGAGTATTGACAATAAAAACACAAATAAACTAATGGGACCTAATCAAACTGAAAAGTTTCTGCACAGCAAAGGAAACCCTATAACAAAACGAAAAGATAACCCACAGAATCGGAGAAAATCTTTGCAAGTGAATCAACTGACAAGGGATTGATCTCCAAAATTTACAAACAACTTCTGCAGCTCAATACCAAAAAAACAAACAACCCCATCGAAAAATGGGCAGAAGATCTAAACAGACAGTTATCCACAGAAGATCCACAGATGGCCAAAAAAACACATGAAAAGATAGTCAACATCAATCATTATTAGAGAAATGCAAATCAAAACCACTTTGAGGTACCACCTTACACCAGCTAGAATAGCCATCATCAAAAGGTCTACAAACAATAAGTGCTGGAGAGGGTGTGGAGAAAAAGGAACTCTATCACACTGTTGGTGGGATTGTAAATTGGTGCAACCACTGTGGAAAGCAGCATGGAGATTCCTCAGAAAACTAAACATAGAACTACCATTTGAGCCAGCAATCCCACTCCTGGGCATCTATCCAGAGAAAACCATGAGTTGCAAGACGCATGTACTCTGATGTTCATTGCAGCACTATTTGCAATAGCCAGGACATGGAAACAACGTAAATGTCCATCGACAGAGGAATGGATTGAGAAGAAGTGGTACATATACACAATGTAATATTACCCAGCCATCAAAAAGAACAAAATATCAGAATTTTTAGTACCATGGATAGACGTAGAAATTATCATGCTCCGATTGGACCTCTAGCCTGGGAATCTCCATATGCTGAGGGAGCGGCCCAAGAAATAGCAAAGAGACAGAAAAAAAAAAGAAATTATCGTGCTAAGTGAAGTCAGCCATATAATGAGACACCAACATCAAATACTATCACTGACAGGTGGAATCTGAATAAAGGACAGAATGAACTTCTCTGCAGAACAGATGCTGACTCACAGACTTTGAAAAACTTATGGTATCCAAAGGAGACAGTTTGGGGGGTGGGGGGATGTGCTGCGGTTGTGGGATGTAAATCATACAAAATTGGATTGTCATGATCATTGTACAACTACAAATGTAATAAATTCATTGAGTAATAAAAATAAAAATGAAAAAATAAATGTCAGGAGGAATAAAACAAAAAAAAAAATTCTCATGGATCCCAGTCTCCACTGGACCTGGGGTCTACTCATTTTGTTGTTTGAAGGTCCCTTAAATTCAGTGATGAATAAATACTTATAATAAATCCATGATTTTAGCATTCCTGCCCCAATTTTTTCTTTTGAGAAATATTCACAATACTATCTGAATTTATTATAAATGCCAACTTCTATTTTTATCTTATAAGTTTAAATGGATCTTATTTTCTTAAAGCAACTATACTAAGACTATTTTTCTTGGATATACAGATCTTTTTTCTCATATGAAATATTAGAACAAGTTTTCTGTAAGAGTAATCAATATTTCAACATTTTTGCTCAGAAATTATACTAAATAATCTGTGCCCATTGGTTTTGGGAAAAAATTGCAAAAAAAGCTATTATATACTTAACTTAGTTCCCCCACTGCATCTTATACTTTTGAAAATTTTAATAAGATTCATAACACTTAAAATTGTATGCCATCTTGAAGAGATTTCAGTTATAGCAGACATTACACAGCCCTGCCAAAGTGATTTTCCTCATCATCCTAGATATAGACAAATGGCTCTGTATTCCATATAAATCAAATCTATGCATTTCATTGGTCCATATTTTCCATATTTAATCTCTTCTTACTTTTTAAAATAATTTCCTAAAACAGTTTTGGATTTCCAAAGAATTTTAAAGATAAACTCCACCCAGTTTTCCTTATTATGAACATTTTACATTTATGTGACAGATTTGTTACAATTGATACTGACATTGTCACATCAACCAATACTGATTATCATTAACTAAAGTCCATAATTTACTCAGATTTCTCTAGTTTTAACTTAAAAGACTTTTTTCTGGTCCAACATCTCACATTACATTTAGTCATTTCTCCTTAGACTTCTCTTGGTTGTGACAGTTTCTGAGATTTTCCTTGTGTTTGATGACCTTGACAGTTTTCGAGAACTCTGGTCAGGTGTTTGGTAGAATTCCCCTCAAGCAGGATGTGTCTGATGTTTTCCTTACAATTAGTCCAGGGTTATATTTTGAGGGAAAACAGAGGTAAAATACCATAATTCTCACATGATACCAGGAGTACTTAGCATCAAGGTATTAAACTTGATTTTCAGGCTGAGGTAGGGTGGGTCAGATTTATCCACGTCCCCCTCTCATTGCTGTACTGCTTGGAAGGAACACACTGTGTGTAGCCAACACTTAAGGGGTGGGGAGTAATGTTCCACCTCTTTCAGAATGGTGTATCTACATAAATTATTTGGAATTTTTCTGCATAGAAAATTTGTCTCTTCTCCCTTATGTCCTTATGTATTTATTCAATCATTTATTTATATCAGTATGAGCTTGTGGATATTTATTTTATAATTTAGATTATAATCCAGTGATATATTATTTATAATGTTGCTTAAATTTTTCGTGCTTTGAACATCACATGGTTTTGCAATTGGCTTCTGTGTTCCCAACATACTCCCCCCCCCTTTTTTAAACATTTTCTTTCTTTCTAGCCCTCAAAGGTATTTCAAGATATTCCAGGCTTATCTTGTACATTGCCCACCAAGTCCTAGAAGGCCTGTTTCCTTTTACTGGATAATATTAGACACCTAGATCTGGGTACTAAGTGTAACCACTGCTATTGCAGCAGCATTGCTTCCAGACCCTCTCAGCTGATAAAGAAAGTAAATCTATGAATGTATACTAACTTATAAAAATGCAAGTTACCTATAATCATATCCATATGTAATCATCTATATCAATACTAAGTTCACATGAGTTCACACAGGGGCCTCACACTGCTATCCATTACTACCAGGGCATGTCACACCTCCTCCTTCTGCTCGTCTATAACCTCCCCTGCAATCCTGCAACCCTGGCTCCTGCCATCTACTGAACATGGACTATGTTGTTAGAATGTGTCATCACATTCTGCATTCCAAATGGTCATCCTTGATATCCTAAAGGGTTTTTTTGTTTTTTTTGACTTTTGTCTTTTTAGGGCCACACCCATGGCATATGGAGGTTCCCAGCCTAGGGATCTAATCAGAGCTGTAGCTGCCGACCTACACCACAGCCACAGCAATGCCAGATCCAAGCCGCATCTGCGACCTACACCCAGCTCACGGCAATGCCAGATCGATAACCCACTGAGCGAGGCCAGGGATCGAACCTGCAACCTCATGGTTTTTAGTGGGATTCATTTCTGCTGTGCCACAAGGGGAACTCCCTAAATGATTTTTTTTAATTGCACACATTAATGTTCACTTTTTGTGTTTCAAAATTCTATGAGTTTTGACAAATGCATGTACTATATCCATCATTACAGTGTCATATGGAATAGTTTTATCCCCCCAAATCCATGTTTTTTAATGATTAAAACAGTAGCCCCGCTCCCCAAAACTTGACAGCTGATGACAATTTTTTAACAGATTTACCTTTTCCAGAATATCATACAATGGGAATTATATAGTATGTAACATTTTTTAAAATTGGTTTCTTTTACTTTGGGTGTATATTTAAGGTTGATCCATTCACATCCTTTTGTGGCTTAAGTGTGTTTCTTTTTATGTTCAAGTAATATTCAATTGATAGGATGAATAGTAGTTTGTTCATCCTTTTACCTATTAAAGATGTCTGTGATCCTTCCAGTTCAGGGCAAGCTGGTATAAAACATTCATGTGCATGTTTTTTTATAGATATGTCTTAAAATCAGTTGGGTAAATGGTAACTATAGAGGAATAGTTACTGAATTGTATACTAAGAATGTTTTGATTTGTAAGAAACTGCCAAAGTGTCTTCCAAAGTGGCTGTACCATTTTGTACTTCTACCAGCAATAAATGAAAGCTTCTTCTTACTGTTTTATAATTCCTATTCTTTTATTAATGAGATTCAAGTTCTTAATTAAATTGGATATTCTATACTAAAGCAACAGCATGTTAATATAAGAAATATGAATAAAAAACTTATTAAATTCAAGTTACAGTACACCCAGAGAAACACTGATATAGAATAGCAAAATATCATCTTTCAGAGAACCTTGTGGAATCAGCTTAAAAGAACAAAAACTAAAACTGGTTCATTATCAATATATCACTCCTTTAAACACAGATATTGGTAAAATGCTTACAAACTTATTGCTATTTAAGAAGCTTGATAACCCACATTTCCATTCTTATTTTGAATTTTAACAATAAATATTTTTATCAAACTTTAATATACCCTAACAAAATTTATATGTATTATAATTAAACCTATTAAAATAAAAATAGAATAGCTATTGCATGTCTCCCATTTTGAGGTAAAGGTTCTTTTTTTTGGATTTGCACTCTTATAGAATTTTTCCTCAAATACAGCTGCCCAAATAAATAATGTAATTTCTCTTGAATTTGAAATAACAGCGTTCTATCTTATAAGAAGTCCTTTCTAAGGGTAAAAGTTTAATGATGAAATTTATGATAAGCAAAGTCCAAGGCAAGCAAAATCTCTTGAACTACAGCTTTACAGTGTCAGTTAAATTTTCTACTATAACCACCATAAGGGATCATTTAAAGAATTTTATTTAAAAAAATCCTCACCTGTGCTGCAAAATCATAAACAGGTCTATCTTTACCAAAGTATTTTTTGAAACTTTATAATGGCCTAATAATTCTCAACACAGTGCTGAGTAGTGAGTAACTGAGGTTTTATAACAATGGGCTGTAATATTTGTTCTTTGAATCCACAAATGGACGTTGGTTTCTGTCCTCAATCATTCTTTGGTGCTGACTTGGGGGAAACCAGAAGACTAGTCACAGATGGGGCCTGTCTGTGATAGGCTTTCAAGAGTGGAACAGAATGTAATTATTTAAAATGGTTCAATCGGACATCCTGAAGTCACCATCCAGGATTGAGGACTAGGCACATTATGTGAAAATAAAAAAAATATTAAATAGTCCCACATTAATGCATAAAATTTAAAAAACACATTATGACGTTAGTAGATAGTAAGGTTCAAGTCTCTAAATAAATACTGTGTTCTGCCTTAACCTTTAGTAACACATATTGTTATGATATATGTCATGCACCTGTGTACAATGAAAACATTGAAAATAACACAACCATGTTGATGGAAAATACTTTTATATAACTCAAGCTTCTCTCAGCAGTCAGTACCTATTATAGTAATTTATTGCTCCATGGCGATTGCCCACCTGTCTTATGATAACTGGAATTTTTGTAAGGCTGTTTTCCCAGAAATGCTTGTAAATGGAATCATTCTTACACTGCCTTATGAATTTGGCACAAACTATTCCACAGTTATCTGTTCTTAACTGTATCAGTACTTTATTCTTTTGGGTTTCTGAACAGGATTCCATTGAATGAATGGATAGGTCAGTTTATCCATCTACCATTGAAGGACATTAGGGCCTTCCAGTTTTGGGGTGACTGCAAACAAAATCCTCATAAGCATTTGTGAAAACGTTTTCTGTAAAGATAAACTTAAATTCCATTGGCATCAATATGTAAGATATTTCTGGATATTATAGCAATTGCATGTTTATTTTTTTTAAGATTGTATGGTTTTAAGCCCTGTACAAAGTTAAGTAATCATACATAACATAGAATTTTGTTTAGCTTTTAAATTACATTTAGGAGTTCCCGTAGTGGCGCAGTGGTTAACGAATCCGACTAGGAACCATGAGGTTGCAGGTTCGAACCCTGCCCTTGCTCAGTGGGTTGACGATCCGGCGTTGCCCTGAGCTGTGGTGTAGGTTGCAGATGCGGCTCAGATCCTGCGTTGCTGTGGCTCTGGCATAGGCTGGCAGCTACAGCTCCGATTAACCCCTAGCCTGGGAAATTCCATATACCGCAGGAGCAGCCCAAGAAATGGCAAAAAGACAAAAAATAAATAAATAAATAAATAAATACATAAATACATAAATACATACATAAATAAATTACATTTAATATGCATAGAGAAAAGTGAACTCATCACAGACAACAATGGGTTTTGAAAGAATCAATTTTTGTGAATGAGCTATTATGATTCCTGGTATTTCCGATGGACATTTGAGTAGTTTTTACTTTGGGGCTATGATGTATAGAGCCTCTCTGAGTATTCTTGTGCACTGGGTATATTTCCACACTTTTCCATCTGTCACAACCTGGGAGTGAGGTTGCTGGGCATAGGTCCCACCTATGTTCCTTGATAGCAGATACTGCCAGGAGCTTCTCAAAGTGGCTTCACTCCTTTATTCCCCCACCAGGAGTGCTTAAGAGATTGAGTTGCCTTAAGTCTTTTCTTTACCAAATATAGTATTTTCTTTTTCATATTTGTCATTTTGGTCATTGTGTCCTGGTATCTCATTCTGGCCTTAGCTCCATTTCTGAATGTTCTTCCCTTTATGAGACTGCAAACTGTTTGCTCAAATGGCTGCTCCATGTTAAATCCACACCAGTAATATATGACTGTTCCCACTGTCTGCAGCCTCACCGGGACTTGGTGTCTGTCGTTTTCTTTGCATCCCAAGTGTGTAATGGTGTGTGAATGTAACTCACTGTGGTTTTGATTTGCATTTCTCTAGTTACCAATGATGTTGAATAGCTTTTTATATGTTTCTTTGATGATGTGTTAAAAACCTTCTGCCTATTTTTCACTGTGATATTTTAGTAAATTGATGTCTATAATTTCCACATTGATTCCTGATAAATACCATTTCTCAGATATATATTTTACAAATATAGTCACCCAGTCTGTCTTGTTTATTTTACTTTTAACAATGTTTTTAATTACCCCTTAATTGTGATAAACTTTTACCTATCTTTTTTTTTTCTTTTAGAGATTACATATTTTGTGTCAAGTGTAAGAAATTTTGCCCCACCTGAGGTCCCAAAGATTTTCCTTTCATTTTTTTCTTCTGGGAGATTTTAGAGTTTCATGTTTTCATTTTGGGTTATAACCCATTTTTATTTAATTTTTAATATGATGCACAGGATTGAGCATTATTCATTTCTTTTTGCACATGGATGTCAAATTGTTAAAGAATCATTAACAAGTTAAGAAAAATGCCTTTCCTTAAGAAGCTTACATTGTAGAGGGAGGAGCAGGTAAACACAATAAATATTTTGTATACTATATAAGAAAAATATACATCCTATTACCAAAAGAAAAACTATATAGAGAGCAGCATAAAAATATACAGAGATAGAGTGTGTAGTAGAAAGCATTTCAGATTTGGATGAATTAATTAGATTGGTTTATAAATGATGGAACGGATAACTGATCTAGTTCATGAGAGATTTATCACTTTCTAAGTTTTCTCTAACTACCATAAAATATAAGAGCAACTCTATTATTACTTCTGACGAAAAAAATTGACATTTACCACAAGGGAAAAAAAATAATAATGAAATGTGACTTATTATCTCTATATTATTATTGGATAGAAACAAGTAACAATTGAAGTTATGGATTTATAATCATAGTGATGACTTATTGAAATTCTCTTTATTATTCATTACTGTGCTATAATACGATCCAAATTCCTAAGGAAATATTGAAATTCTTAAATTCTTTAACAATTAATTTCTACTTTTATATTCCAAATATGTTAAAAATTTCCAGAGTAGAATAGTGATAATAATACAGACATACACAAACCCTCATAAAACATGAGGCTTGAAGTTATTAAACCCACATACTAAATATGTCATCTTCTCTAAAAAATCATTTCCAAAGAAAGAAGTTATTCAAAGAAACATTCAAATTATTTTTCATATTAGAATGAAAAAGTCTGAAAAATATCTATTTTCATGTATCTACGTGAATTAACAAGACTAGATAAAGATAATTGTGTATATGTATATATATATATAATTGTGTATTTACACAGTCATGCAAATAGTAGACTAAAAATAGGATGATGATATGCAAAGAATATCATGCTCTATTGAGAGAAAATACTTATCTCATTTTAATTACAGATCATTATCAATTTATATATTAATCAATACCTTTCACTGATATTAACAGGTAAAAATGTTTATATTGTTTTCTCAGAAAATATAATATTATAAATATTAAATAGATTATAATATTTACTGAAAATGTTTTACTTTAAGAACTATTAAAGATTTTGAATAGTCAATGTCAAAATTAATAAGTCTATACAAAGGAGTTCAAGTGATGGTTAAGATGCCCACTGCTAATGTTGAAACTGCACAAAAACTTTAGTCTACTTAATTCTGTGAGATGTGATAGATTGAGCCTCATTCCCTTTTTTTTGGATCAAGAAAAAAAATTTAAGTCTATATTAAGATAACTACTCAAAATTGCTGAGATATCTGCTTCAAAACAAGTGAAATATAATTATCAGGCAAATCATCAAAAGTAAATTGATAAAAAGGATATAACTGAAAAATAATGTAAATTTTGCAAACTTATACTAAATAAATCAGTGCATTTTAAAATGTACTTTACCAGCCCATACATTTGATATTTTTATTTTCACAGTGGATTATTTTAATTATTTCACAATACTACTACTCAAAACATAAGTTTTTTTTTTTATTGAGTGTATTTTACTGTAATTTCCTTCTAAAAGACTGGTCAGGATAAAGACACAAGAATATAAAATGAAAAGAGTGAAAATTTTATCAAAATACTTTAACAATGATACATCCATTGAGTAAAATGCATTCATTAAATTCTTTTTTTTTATTTTCAATTTTTTGGCCACACTCACAGCATAGGAAGTTCCTAGGCCAGCGACTGAATCCAAGCCAGCCAGAGCTATGGCAGCAGTTGGTCCTTTAACTCATGGCACCCTCACCTCCATGGTGACCTGAGCCTCTGCAGTCAGATTCTTAATCCACTGTGCCATGGGAGGAATGCCCATTAAATTCTAATTACCAACCTCACTAAAATATTTTATCTAGTTTTCCATTTCAGTTTCCCTATGTAAATGCACAGATATGGAGTATAAAAATTTCAGTTCAGAAAATATGAAATTGGATTCTGTATCTCAGGAAACATTCGGAATAGAAGTAAGAGGTCTGGTTAAAAAGACCATGACTATATCATAGTGTAGAAGAAGCACGGACTCAGACTCACCTGTCAGATGTTAACCATGGAACATTAATGTCTTAATGGAAAATGCTTTTGTCAGAAGTTTATTTAAGAAAATACGTAAGAAACAGATTTCTGCTTTAGCATGATTACTGATGAATGATGCAAGTCTAGTATAATTACTAAAACTTTCTTATGAAAATACAAATTATCTACATGCAGTGCTTTCAGTGTGCATTATTTAGTGTCTCAATTTTTATCAATCAAAAACTATCATTAAACATCCTGTGTGGTGTGTGGTGTGTGGTTGTAGCACATGGAAGGTAAGTATAATATACATCCTTAGAAGAATTTATCATTTTAGGAGAGGACATCAAGATGGTGGAGTAGGAGGATGCAGAACTCACCTCCCCCCAAAAGACATCAAAAATACATCTACATTTAGCACAATTCTCAATGAAAACCAACAGGAGATTGGCAAAGACTCATACAATCAAAGCTGTAAGAAAGTTACACATGGAATCAGAAAGGAAGGGAAAAGAAGCAATCAGGTCAGGACCTGTGCCTAGAAGGAGATTCAGGAAAGGAGTGAGATTACACGAGCAGGGATTCTGGGGAGAGAATGGTTCCAGACATATACTGGGCATCTCAGTCCTAGTGTCCAACAGAGGGAACATATGCCCTTTAGGAGGTTGGAGTGCCAGTGGGATTAGCAGGAAGGCTGTGGGAAGACTGGCATCCACTCTAGAGGAGCACATACACACTTGCTTATTCTCTCTCTATATATATATATTTTTTTTCTTTTTTTTGAGGGCTGCAGGTGCAGCTTATGGAAATTCCCAGGCTAGGGGTTGAATGGGAGCTACAGTTGCTAGCCTATGTCACAGCTACAGCAACGACAGATCCAAGCTGCATCTACAACACACCACAGCTCACGGCAACACTAGATCCTGAACCCACGGGGTGAGGGCAGGGATTGAACCTGCACCCTCATGGATACTAGTCAGATTTATTTCCACTGAGCCACAACAGCAACTCCCACACTTGCTTATTCTCAAAACAGGTAAGGGCAGGTTGGAATTGCATGGGTCTGTGACTGGTTTCCAACAACAACCAAATGACCACTCTGGCCCTGCTTGCCATGACACAGTTCCACCCTGGAGAGAGAGTGGCAGCAGATGAGGGCAGCATCTCAGAAGGATGGGGGCAGCCATTACAATTTACATAGGTGGTGCATCACATGTGGTGTGGGGCACTGACTGTGGCTGTGGCCCACACAGTTTATGTTCAAACCCATGCTAAGCAAGGACAAGCCCTTCTTGCTCCAGCACTCCTCCCCTATGAAGAAAAGGTGCCTGGAGAGCCTTGGAGATGGGGTTGAGGGGACAGATCCAGCTTGGATCTGATGTTCAGGGCTTCTGCTCCAGCAATGAAGTAACTGGTTCCACCTCTGGTAGATGGTGACAACTACTGAGCTGAAGAAAAGTCCTGCCTTATCCCTGGATCAGCCTCCAGCCCCTTCATTTCCAGCCCCACCTCCTACCAAGGAGATAGTTGCAAGTTTACTCTAAGGAAAGACATGACTTGTGTTCATCTCAGATCCAGCTCTCTCACCAAATCCACTAGGCACATGCAGACTATAGCGGGACACCCCCATGCAAAGTCACCCCTTCAAGACTGGATACGTAGCTATTTCACCTAATTTCATTGAGATAGAGAGTGATAAACAAGAAGATAGTGGAATTATTTAAATTGAAAGAGTAAGAAAAAAAACTGAAAAAAAAAACTAACAGAAATAGGAGTTCCCATCATGGCTCAGTGGAAATGAATCTGACTAACATCCATAAGTATGCAGGTTTGATCCCTGGCCTCATTCAGTGGGTTAAGGACCCTTGTTGCAGTGAGTTGTGGTTTTGGTTGCAGATGCAGCTTGGAACCTGAGTTGCTGTGGCTATGGTGTAGGCTGGTGGCTGCAGCTCCAATTTTACCCCTAGCCTGGGAACTTCCATATGCCTGAGGTGCAGCCCTAAAAAAAAAAGACAAAACAAGACATAAATAATTAATTTATCAGATAAATAGTTAAAAGCATTAATAACAAGACATCTGATTTAGGGAAAAAGAAAAGATGAACATGCTGAGAATGTTAACAAGGAGCTAGAAAAGATAAAATACAATCAGTCAGAGCCAAAGACTGCAATAAATGAAAGTGAAAAATGTGCTAGAAGGAATTAATAATAAATTAGTGACAGAGAAGAACACAAAGTGACCTAGAAGATAGAATAATGGAAATTGCACAATCAGAACAGCAAAATGAAAAATTAAAAAATGAGAATAGATTAAGGAATCTCTTTGACAGACTCAAGCATACCAAGATTTGCATTAAGAGAGAAAAGGGGGTCAAAATGTATCTACTGAAATTATGGCTGAAAATATCACCAACCTAAAGAAGGAAACAGACATCCAGGAACAGGAAGCACAGAGGGTCCCAAACAAGATGACCCCAACAGACCAAGGTCAAGACATAATAATTAAAATAGCAAAAATAAAGATAGAATTCTAAAGGCAGTAAGAGAAGAATAGAGTGATATAAAAGGGAACTCCCATAAGGCTATCAGCTGATTTTTCTGCAAAAACTTTGTAGCCTGAAGGTATCAGCATGATACATTAAAGGTTCTAAAAGGGAAAAACCTACAACCTAGGATACTCTCCTCAGCTAGGTTATGATTTAGAATTGGAGAGAGAAAGAACTTTTAAGAAAAGGAATAACTGAAAAAGTTCATCAATACTAAACTAATCCTAAAAGAATGGTTGAAGAGTCTTCCCCAAGTGGAAAAGCAAAGACTATAACAAGAAGTAAGAATCCTTGGAAAAAGAAAAATTCCACTAGTAAAGGCAAACATAATAATTATAAAAGTTGAGGTTATATAAATTAAACTAGCATGAAAATTAAAAGACTAAAAATTATCAAATCAACTGTAACTACAATACTCAGTAGAGGGACAAATATGAGGATTTAAAATATGACATCACAAACACAAAATGTCAGGGAAAGGAGGTATATCTTTTAGAATATGTTTTATCTTAAATGACTACCTGTTTAAAACAAGTTAATATAGTTATTTATCTATATATATTAACCTGGTAAGGAGGAGCCAGCTGACTTGCAAAAGTAGAAATCACAGAGATATTTTGTAACACAATACACTTTATGTTATTTATTTTAAATTTACATGACATTTATTCTGAGGCATACTTAAATTCTATTTACATACTGTTCTCTTTTTGTTATGTCTTCACATTTTCTCATGTTCTTTCTCTGATAAAATCCGAAAAATACTGAATCACTCTTGTACACTTGAAACTAATATAATACTCTAAAGCAACAATAGTACAATAAAAAAAACTATTTTATCAGAGAAACAACATGAGAAAATGTGAAGCCATTGTAACAAAAAGAGAACAATATGTAAGGTAGAATTTAACTAAGTTTAAAATAAATAATGTAAAGTGTATTTTGTTACAAAATCTCTGTAATTTCTGCTTTTTACAGTGAATAGAAAATAATCCAAGAGTCAATGATTTTGTGATGTTTAATTTTTATTCACCTGACATGGATTTTGGTATTGCCATGCATGAAAGAAATTAACCTGGTAAGGAGGGCTGGCTGACTTGAATAGGAAACTTCAAAATATTCTTGTAGAGTTCCAAAGAACTCAAAAAAGAGACTGAGGGTACACAATGTCAGAAAACAGTAACAAAATAAGAACCAATTCATAGGTCCTCTTCAAATCAGTGAATCTTTCAGGATTATTTTGATGCTAAGTTTACAAATGTAAATATTAAACCAGGTATAAATGCACATGTTAGAGAGAAGATACATGGAAAGTAACACTTTTACTTTAAGTATAGATAATACCAGGAAAGCCATATCCTAATAATTCACAGTTAACTTTAATGCATAATTAAATTTTCAATTTAAGGTTTTGTTACCCTTACATGCATAGCAGTGTAAATCAAAGTTAAAAAAAAAAAAAAAAAGCTAGAGTGTAAAACCAATGCCGATTGTCAGGTTATTAAAGCATAATGGAGATTTTTATTTAAAAACTCTTTCTAGATTTCTTATTTTAAAAGTGTTATATCCATCAAAATATTCCACAACATCCTAAAGAACTCATTGCAACCTGCAGAAGAACTTAGCACTCAGAAAATTAAACCGGAGCCAGTAAGGGAGGGCATGATTTATAGGCCATTTATAAATAAATTAGGCTCTTTATAAATCACAAGTACTTTCATCTAAATAGCTCTCATATATCAACAACAAAAACTAAGTAAATCAATTTTTCATCTTGCACCACAGTATTAGAGTATATGCAAAAGTATATTAGAAAATTTGCTATTGATAAAAAATAATATTACTGTTGTATATTTTAAATCTCATATTTGTTCATTCTCCCATCATTTTAATTCTCCAATCATTTCTATTGTCAAGGACTCAGTTTACCATGTTTGTCACCATGCCTTGCCCATGAGTGCCTGAGGCCTTGCGGAGTGATTACAAGTGCCTGAGAATGTACTCAAATACAGCCCTCTGCAGAGATGCAATAGCAGGTTTCAATAGAATGCAGAGGGAATTAAAAGATATACTGAGGTCATTATAGTTTTTTGGTTGATGTATATTTTCTTCAATAGATACTGAGTGTATAATTAACTGTCATTAATTCCATTTTCAAACATTTTAACAATAATTTATAAAGAAATTCTTCTACTCAAAATGGCTGAAGGCCAATATTTTAAAATTTAAAAAGTCCATTAACTGTTACAAATTTATTACAGGTGGGAAAAGTTAAAATCATAATGCTTTCAATCAATTCAAATATGGCACTGGTTCTCAAAATATTGAATTCTGGCAGATAAAGAAAAATTAGAAAATATTTAAACCATTTCAAAATAAATCCTCTTTTAAAAGTTAGTCCAGTTAAATCCCTATTTGTTTATTCTGACTGAGAAACTTATTAATGCAGCAAGTTTCAATGATCAGAATGATTTCTTCTGAGTTCCACTGAATATAAGATTTGTGTTAAGTTTTTTGGATTCTTTATATAATCTGTATGTGAAACTGTTAATTTTCTATGGTTTCCATAAATCATAAAAATATCCTCCCCCATCATTCCTACTAAGCATGAATATCATTTTTCTGTTAAGTGTTGCTTCTTGTGGTACAGGAATATGAAGTCTAGAGACCTGGAAAAATTCATATTAACTCTCAACCTTAGCTCACGTTCAGAGAGTAATCATTTACTGGCCTCTAGAAGCTGATTCACTACTTTAAATTCATTGCACACATTACCCTGCTGCCTTCCCCCTACCAAGTCCAGGGATAAGAAGAAGCAGCCTAAGCATCACCTCCTCCAGGTTGTCCTGCTTGGAAGAGACACACTCTGAGGTGTAGATGTTGGAATTGAAAGGGCAGACTGTTCCCTGTGCCTTTTCTGCTCTGGCCAGAACTTCAGTGAGGGTGGCTAGGATATGTTTGCTTAAGAGTGTGTTTGGGAGTGTGTTTGGGAGTGAGTTTGATAGTGTGCTTGATAGTGTGTCCAGGAAAGAATATTATGTTTGGAAAAGAATAGATGTGTGTATATGTTTAACTGAATCACTTTGTTGTACAGCATAAATTAATTATCACAATGTTGTCAATCAACTATATTTCAATAAAACTTAAAAAAATAATATGTTTGAAATGGATCTGGAGATTAATAAAATTTGATTTGTTTCCTCTTTATTTTTGTGTGAGTTGGTATGGGAAATAATTCATGCTGGAAGTTTGCAGAGCACTGAGCAATGTAAAAGGTTTTCCTCTAATGAGGTTTTATTTCCAAATGGGAAAACTGAAGTCCCAGGTTTTCCTGATACTGTTTGTTATCACACAGGAAGGACTCTGGTGTCAGAGGGCATTTGCATGAAAATAGTTCATGCTTCCCACCTACAGCCCTTCTCAAATTCTCAACCATCTCTACCAAAAGCCTATGTTTTCTATGAAAAGAAATTTAAAAATCATATAGTGTCCAATAGGCCTGATAGAGTATAGATTAAAACCTAAAGAGAGGTTGGACATACTGAGACATAGTCATGAAGAACAGATTGATAACACATGACAATACAAAGAAACAGTATCAAAGTTAAGATCTACACATTTGAAACTTAACGGACAAAGTAAAAGAAGAGCAGAATTTAATGACACTAAGAGTTACTCTCTTTAGAGCCCATTTGATGCAACCATCTTTAGCTTTACATTGTTTCTCAGTTTGATTTAATCTATGTATCAGTTTGATGAACATGAAATCTTACATCCTTATTTAATCATATTTAAAAGTTCCAAATGAGGAGTACCCATCCTGGCTCATTGGTTAACAAGTCCGACTAGGAACCACGAGGTTGTGGGTTCAATCCCTGGCCTCACTCAGTGGGTTAAGGATCCAGCATTGCTGTGATTTGTGGTGGTGTAGGTTGCAGATCCTACAGAGGGTCAGATCCCACATTGCTGTGTCTCTGTCATAGGTCGGCAGCTACAGCTTCAATTAGACCCCTAGCTGGAAACCTCCATATGCCACGGGAGCGGCCCTGAAAAGGCAAACAGATAAATAAATAAATAAATAAATAAATAAAAGTTCCAAATGAACTAAATATTATGCAAAAATTTTTCAAAATATAAAATATTGATACTTTTTTCAAAACGATATGTGGCCCAGTTTTGCATTGTCTTATTTCCTTTACACTGAAAAGAGTACAAATTAAATAATCCGAAATAAATGTAAAGGGAGGGGAATGAGATAATCCCAAAGTAATAACTATTATCATTTATTCATTTTAATAAAGTGCTGGGTGAACATATGAATTGTAGAAATCCTCTAGATTTCATCTTGATCAGGATGGGACCCATGTGACATGGAATCTCAGAAAAGCGGAAATAATTATTGCAGATATAAAGGCCAACCTTGAGGACTGGGGAAACGGTTAGAAATGAGGAAATCTGGTAAATGCAATTATTAAAGAAATAATGGTGTAAACTCAAGGTAGCTAAAAAGAGCCTAATTATAGCAACTAACATTTAGAACTCTCCCAGCATAGGAATTTTATTACTCAATCTTGAAAATAACAGGTTCTGGAATGAATTATTCTCATTACACCTTACCAATTGGAAAGTGGGTTGCAAGTAGGAAATTACCTTCTCAAAGTACCATAGCTAGGAACATGAGCACTCAGAGCAATTTCCTCAAGCTCTATGTGGCTCTCTGGAGTTCAAGTTCTAGGTTATATAATCAAAGGGGAATTGATCAACAAAACAGAACCTCACATAATGAACCATGGTTTGTCTCCTACATGACATTTTATACTTGACCTTTCTTAAAGTTGATGAAAAGCGTTGGTGGTTCATTGATACATCCATAGACTCAACAGCCTTCCATATCCCCCCCCACTATGCTATGTACATACGGAACTAATGAAAACTCATTTTTTCCTTGATGTGATTAGGCAATGGTAGGCTGGCAAGTGTTTAACAACTGCCTCTCTCAAGCTTTTTAATCTTTTTTTTTTTGTCTTTTTGCTATTTCTTGGGCCGCTCCTGAGGCATATGGAGGTTCCCAGGCTAGGGGTCTAATCGGAGCTGTAGCCACTGGCCTACGCCAGAGCCACAGCAACGCGGGATCCGAGCCGCGTCTGCAAACTACACCACAGCTCACGGCAACGCCGGATCGTTAACCCACTGAGCAAGGGCAGGGATCAAACCCTCAACCTCATGGTTCCTAGTCGGATTCGTTAACCACTGCGCCACGACGGGAACTCCTTTTTTTTTTTTTTTCAAACTTTTTAAAAAGTCGTTATTTATATTTTCTGGTTTCTATGCTGCAAATACTCCGACTGAGGCTGATTTCAAGCTACTGAAATGACATAATTAAATGCAGATTTGGGAAGCCAGTGTGAACCAGCTTTACCACACCACTAGAACTTTAGCTTTATTGTTATGCTTCCAGTGATTATCATTTTGAAGCAACTTCACTTGTCAGTAACAATATTAGGTACTGGAGCAAGGCAAGCAGAGCTTCAGGCAACAAGTCATTAACATTAACCCAGGATATCTTATGCAAAAAATTGATATGCTGAGCATGTCTATAAAGCATGCTAATATAAATGCTATGTTAAAATGATAATGTCAATATTTCTAATGATTATATCATCCTAAAATAGTTGAGGGGCAGTTGTCTGGTTTTGAAATTAATGTAAATGCATAACCAAAATGCATATTGTAGGCCCCAATACTGTACTTTGGATTATTCCAATTATTTTTGCAAACTGTAAGATAAAATACCCATCAAAACACTTCAGGGAATTAAAAAGTGGTCTTCCTAAATCTATTATTCCTCCTACAAGGTCTCCTGACATATATATATATATAACATTTCACAGTGATTTGTAAATCACAAGAATAAAAACTATAGATTTTCAAATTAAGATATATTCAAACCAGTCCATAAAAATTATGGCAAAGGTCTAAAGTATTTTATATTACATTATCAATTCTGTATAAACCAGAGTCAAACCGTTTCACAAAAAGAGTTTTGGTTCTAGCAGGAAAGTAATGGAGTTTATTACCTACAAGTTAAGACTATAAAAATAAGGTTTTAAGACTCTGGGGAAAACACATACAGCAAAAATACCACTGAAAATCTTTATAAGTAATACTCTACTTCTATCCATTTTAATTAAAATCATATATCTCACATCTTCCTCTTTCCTAGGTGCCTAAAAACATGCTTACTAAGCCAAGCTGTTTTTCTAGGTTCTTTGTAACTTAACTACAGCTATTGTGATAATGTAATCAAAACCTTTTTAACAATGCCAAAATTTTAGTCAGACAATTTGTTTTTGCAAATGATGCCACTAAGATATGGAAGAGTATATATTAACACTTATTATATGTTTTAAAGACACTAGCTAATTTTGTCATTTTGATGTGAATAGCATTGCAAAGTAAAAAGTAATTACTATTGAAAAACTTAACTTTGATTTTGTATAGAGATATGTTTCTTTTATTGTTTTAAGATATAGAGACTATTTCCAAAATCAAATTTAAACCTGGATGAGAATGCTTACAAGTCTATGTGCTTTGTTAGCTGTAGTGACTACATCCATAATGTTACTTTGAAGTAACAATTTACAAGAAAACGGAAGTTTTACTAACTTATTGCTCTGACTACTTTCATCTTCCCAAAAACCTACTACCTCACTCCATTTAACTGCGTCACACATTCTTCATCTCGTTCTTTCACAGATTTTGGGCAACAAGAAGCAGCTACATAAAATTCCTTTAAAGGAGGAATGTGTTTCATTCTCTTTTTTATGATAGATGAGTATTCCATTGTCTATGTGCACCAGATCTTCTTTATTCATTCAGCACTCGATGGACAATGGGTTGTTTCCAAATCTCAGCTATGGTAAATAATGCTGAAATGAACATTGGGTCTGTGTATCTTTTCAAATTAATGTGGTTTTTTGTGTTTTTTGTTTTTTGTTTTTTTCAGATATATGCCCAGGAGTGAAACTGCTGAATGATACAGTAGCTCTGTTTTTATTTAGTGTTTTAGAAAATTCCATATTGTTTTCCACAGTTGCTGCACCAATTTACATTTTCACCAACAGTGTATGATCGTCCCCTATTCTCCACATCCTCTCCAACATGTGTTCTTTGTGGTCTTTTTGATGATAGTCATTCTGACAGGTCTGAGGTAGCTTTGATTTGCATTTACCTGATGTTTAATGATGTTGAGCATATTCTCATGTGCCTTTTGTTCAGGCCAAAACAAAGAATGAAATTTTGCCTTTTTTTAGCAACATGGATGATCTTGGAGGGCATTATACTAGGTGAAATAAGTAAAACAGAGAAAGAAAAATACTGTATGATATCACTTACATGTAAAATTGAACAAATGCAACGAACTAGTAAGTATAGCAAAACAAACAAACAAACAAAAAAACAGATTCACTGACACAGAGAACAAATTAGTGGTTACCAGTGCTGAAAGGAAAGAAGGAGGGGAATACAGGGGTAGAGCATTAAGATGTATGAACTATTAGGTATAAAATAAGCTACCAAGGATATATTATACAACACAGGGGGTATAGCTAGTGTTTCATGAGAAGTATAAATAAAGTATGATTTTTAAAATTGTGAATCAATATATCATACACCTATAACATATAATATTGTATATAACTATACTTCAATAAGAAAATAAAAAGAACTTTTTGATATGCCTATTAAAAATTCACAGGATTTTTTTGTATTTTTTCAAGTTCTAGGTCAAATGGGCAAAGGGAGGCATTTTTGCTCACCTTCTATTTCCAATTTCCCTGAGAAAGAATACTAACAATGTTACTGCTTTATTCAAAGCAAAAATAAAGGAACACAACTACAACTCTGTTGCAAGACATGTTTCCTTGAAAACTCCATCTTGTCCTTCTTCACTTTATCCCATCTTCCTGCTTTGAAAAACAGTCACAGTGCTGGTAAATGACTCAAGTTTAAGAGCAAAGACCTAAAGGCATAAGTGACTTAAGCTTAAGAACTGTTATGTGCCTAGAGGTCAGAGTAAGAGCTTAACCCTTTACCACCTAAGTGGCTTTTTAAATAGTAAAAGAACTTATATAATAGTAAACAAACCCTGTATCATCCACCCATAGCCACTCCTCACTTGATCTCATCTAAAGAGCACAATAAAAGCAGTGTGGTTTCTGGAGGCGGGGCGCTCTTGGTCCCTGAGACCTTGAGTCCCCGAGACCTTGAGTCCCCCGGCTCCCACCTCTACTTAAGATAAATGTCTCTGTGTCTTGTTTTATGTTAACTATTTTTCCTTAAGTTCCACAGCACCCGTTCTCCAGCTCCATCCTGCTGAGCTGGCCCCGGCACAACTCAGTAACTATAAAGCTCAACTCACTCTTACTGTGTAAACTGAATAATAAAAAGCCATGAGCTTCCAAGAGAAAGGATTTGTACATGGTGTTAAAGAAAATAAATCTTCATAAGGCCTTCAGAGCATGCCAGCTATCTCTTCCTCTACTAGAACATATCTCACACACACACACACACACACACACTTGCCCCATTCCATAATCACCCAGGAATCTATACCTGACCTATCTTGACCTTGGCTCAGATAGTTGCAGAAAAAAAAAGGGGAGGAAAAAGAAAATAAATAAGAGAGAGGAAGCCATATGCAAAAGTTAGATGAAAACACAATAAAACTGGATAATCAATAAAATGCATGACTATTTCAGAGGAAGAAATATAAAATTCTAGACACCCAGACTTTTCTACTAACATTATCCTACTGAGTAGCATTGAGAACTATGTTTAGATACTCATATTGCAACAGAACAAAGGGTGGAAGAAAAATGTATACATGTAAGGATAACTTGATCCCCTTGCTGTACAGTGGGGAAAAAATAAATTAATAAAAAAATTTTTAATTGTAAAAGTGAGGTACAATGATTCAGAGAGGAGACTATGACACCACAAAGAGAGACAAATGGAATTGGTTTCACTCAGGACAGATGAAGTAAAAACAAAAGACTTGCAGAGAAGAAAATCACCTTATAAAAAGGAAGTTAGTAAACATGACTGTAAAGAGGCATTGCAGCCAAACTTGAAAATCCCCAGGAAACAAAATAGAGAAAAAAAAAAGAGAAAAACTCATGTATAAAAATGATTTGGCAGAAGATGATTGAGAAGAAAGTTATAAAAATCAAGTCAAATATATGCAGATGCTGGTCTTAGAGAAGAGACCTAAGGAAATGAAATACCGAGGAAAAAATTATCCTAAGATCAAGGCAGGCATGCTTTCCTGAAAGAAAGGAAAAATTAAACCTCTGGGTAAGAACTATATAATATTTCCTAGGAAAAATTGATACAAAAATGATCAACTTCAAAGCTTATAGTAATGATATTATGGAACTTTATGGCTAAGTGATGTTCTCTGAATATCTAAACATAAAAAAGCAAATAATCTTGAAGTTTGGATCTACTGTCTGAACAATATATAACAACAAAATGTATGAAACAATATCTACAGAGATACGTAAACAGTAAAATAACTGTCCAAAGTGTCTTTGATATGAAGCTAATAGACTAACCTCAAAAACATTGTCAGTGAATATAAAGCACGTGTAAATTTCTGAATAAAATGGTTTGAGAGTGAACTGAGGACTGTGAGTTGAAGGAAATGATACATTCTACAAATGCAAAAGTTAAACTATTGGTGGGCATTCAATTCCTTTTAATATAGAACTAAGACTCCCCGATAGAGGGAATTTATAGCAACAAAACAACATTTAAAATGTGACAAGGTTAAATTTATAATACAACCCCAAAAAACAAGAGATCTTGAAAAATGACAGTATATATAGTCGTGTTTTTGCTTATTTCCTCAACTAATAAAGCAATGGAAAAACGTAACATGTAAACATGAAGTTAATGGAAACTCCTAACACGTAAACATGAAGTTAAGATGAAGTGTAACCCAGCAACCACTTAACCATTTCCAAGTCCACTAGGTGAGCACATGTGGTACTCATGCACACACACACAGATACACACAACATACTTAAATGTACAGACTGGTTTTCAGTAGTGATATGTTTGTAGCAGAGAAACATCTATATGAAATTTAGCAATTCCTTCATCCTAGAATATATTTTTTAAGTTAAAGTGAAATTAATCATTTTTTCATTGTGGTTATGATTTGCATTTCCATAATGGTTAGTGATGTTGAGCATCTTTTCAGGTACTTTTTGGCCATTTATAAATCTTTGGAGAAGAAGCTACTTAAATTTTTTTCTTAGTTTTTAAATCGTGCTGTTCATTTTTTTGAGTGTTGAGGTTTTTTTAATTTTTATAAGAAATATTTGCCCAAGATCTGTTTTGTAACATCTACTTGCCTTGAAAACTTTAAAATCTAGTTTTGTTGTTAACCTTATATGCTAATAAGAAAGCAAAACCAAATATTTAAAAGAAAAATTCACAAAATCCTCTAATTATAGAATGTTCTTTATGATTTTAGAGATTGTTTTCTCTAATGATAAATGTCTTAATTATCTAATTTTTAGAGACATTTTCAGAAAAGTAAATTGAGTATGAGAAAAAATAAAATAAAAATCACTTACTAGGATAATTCAAAGCAATAAAACTAAATAAATTGTGTCATAAATAAAAATATGTTTGTGGTTATGCAAGAAAATGATGGAATTGAAATTCTTACTACTAGTTTTGTCTGTTCTTAGACTTTAAATTTTTAAATTTCAATGGTGCTAATCTATTTTGAAAATTTTCTGAAATCACAGAGATGTTATGATGTTATCTCTTTTGTATTTGCTTTTAAGAAACTAATAATCTAGATTTTGTCTTCAAATAATAAAATTTACATCTCAACATCTGATTTTAAATGAGTACATAAAGATGTAGATAATATGTGAGCCAGGTTGATCAATGAAAATTTACACATCTTATTACAAAAGAACTTTAACCAAAAAAATAATTTTAGATTGTGTGCAGTAAGTGGTGCAAATGCTTTCTATTATTTTAAAGATATTAATTAGTCTGAAACAGTGGTTCACAACATAAGGTATTTGTATGCATATGTATATGTATACACATATATGAATGCACTGACACATGTATACAAATATATTTTTGTTATGTAACATACAATATACATAAATGTATGTGTGTGCATATGGGGTCTCCCATTAGGTAACTCAATCTTCATTTTTCTTTTTTTATGATTTTTATTTTTTCCATTATACCTGATTTAAGGTGTTCTGTCAATTTCTACTGTACAGCAAAGTGACCCAGTCATACACTTATACATATTATACATATTCTTTTCCTCACATTAACTCATAATGTTCCATCACAAATGACTAGATACAGTTCCTGGTGCTATACAGCAAGATTTCATTGCTTATCCACTCCAAATGCAATAGTCTGCATTTATTAACTCCAAGATCCCAGTCCATCCCACTCCCCCCATCTCTCTTGACAACCACAAGTCTGTTCTCCAAGTCAGTGAGTTTCTTTTCTGTGGAAAGGTTCAGTTGTGCTGTATATTAGATTCCAGATATATGTGATATCATATGATATTTGTCTTTCTCTTTCTGACATTTACTTAGTATGAGAGCCTCTAGTTTCAACCATGTTGCTGCAAATAGCATTATTTTGCTCTTTTTATGGATGAGTAGTATTTCATTGTGTATATATACCACATCTTCTTAAACCATTCATCAGCCAATAGACATTTAGGTTGTTTCCATATCTTGACACTTGTGAATAGCGGTGCAATGAACATACAGGTGCATGTATCTTTTCCAGCAAAAGTTTTCTACAGATATATGCCTAAGTGTGGTATTGCTGGGGCATATTTGGTAGTTCTATATTTAGTATTCTGAGGTAACTCCATACTGTTTTCCATAGTGGTTGTACCAATTTACATTACCACCAACAGTGTAGGAGGGTTCCCTTTTCTGGACACCCTCTCCATCATTTGTTCTTTGTTGACATGTTAATGATGGGCATTCTGACAGGTGTGAGGTGGTAACTCATAGTAGTTTTGATTTGCATTTCTCGCATAATTTGTGATGTTGAACATTTTTTCATGTGCTTGTTGGTCATCTGTATATCTTCTTTAGAGAAATGTCTATTCAGGTCTTTTGCCCATTTTTCCATTGGGTGGTTGGTTTTTTTTTTTTTTTGCTGTTGAGTTGTATAAGTTGTTTATATATTTTAGAGTAAGACTTTGTCAGCTGCATTGTTTGAAAAAAATTTCTTCCATTCTGTAGGTTGTTTTTATTTTTTTATGGTTTCCTTTGCTACACAAACCTTGTCAGTTTGATTAGGCCCCACTGGGGTTTTTTTCTGCTTTTACTTCTGTTGCTTTGGGAGACTGACCTGAGAAAATATTCATAAGGTTGATGTCAGAGAATGTTTTGCCTAGGTTCTCTTTGAGGAGTTTGATGGTATCTTGTCTTATGTTTAAGTCTTTAAGCCATTTTGAGTTTATTTTTGTACATGGTGTGAGGGTATGTTCCAGTTTCACTGATTTACATGTGGCTGTACAGTTTTCCCAGCACTATTTACTGAAAAGACTGTTTTTTCCCATTTTATATTCTTACTTCCTTTGTTGAAGATCAATTAATCACAGGTGTCTGGGTTTTTTCCTGGGTTCTCTATTCTCTTCATTGGTCTGTATGTCTATTTTGGTACCAGGACCACACTGTTTTGATTACTGTAGCTTTGTAACATTGCCTGAAGTCTGGGAGAGTTATGCCTCCTGCTTGGTTTATGTTTCTCAGGATTACAAATTCTGGGTCTTTTATGATCCAGATATATTTTTGGATTATTTGTTCTAGTTCTGTGAAAAATGTCATAGGTAATTTGATAGGGATTGAATTTTATCTGTAGATTGCTTTTGGTAGTATGACCATTTTTTGATATTAATTTTTGCAACCCCAGGAGCATGGAATATTTTTCCATTTCTTTGAATCTTCTTTAATTTCTTTGATTAATGTTTTATACTTCTCAGCATATGTTTTTCACTTCCTTGGTCAGGGTTATTCTTATGTATTTAATTTTGGGGGGTGTGAATTTAAAAGGTATTTTTGTATTCCTTTTGCTAATATTTCATTGTTAATATACAGAAATGCAACTGATTTCTGAATGTTAACCTTATATCCTGCTACTTTGATGAATTTGATGCTCACTTCCAGTAGTTTTTGGGTTTAGGCCTTAGGGTTTTCTATATATAGTATCATATCATCTGCGTATAGTGACAATTTTACCTCCTCTCTTCCAATTTAGATACCTTTTATTTCTTTGGTTTGTCTGATTGCTGTGGCAAGGACATCTAATACTATGTTGTATAAAAGTGGGGAGAGTGGGCATCCTTGTCTTGTTCCAGATTTTAGTGGAAAGGCTTTCAGCTTTTCTCCATTGAGTATTACATTTGCTGTGGGTTGTCACAAATGGCTTTTATAATGTTAAGATATGTTCCCTCTCTACCCACTTTGGTAAGTATTTTTATCATGAATAGATGTTGGACTCTGTCAAATGCTTTCTCTGCATCTATTGAGATGATAAAGGTTTTTACTTTTCTTTTGTTAATGTGGTGTATGACTTTGATTGATTTGTGTATGTTGAACCATCCTTGTGAACTTGGGATGAATCCCACTTGGTCGTGGTGTATGATCTTTTTAATATGTTGTTGGATTCGGTTGGCTAAAACTTTGTTGAGAATTTTTGTGTTTGTATTCCTCAAAGATGGGCTGTAATTCTCATTTTTGGTAGCATCTTTGTCTTGTTTGGTATTAGGGTGATGGTGGCTTCACAGAATGTCTTTGGGAGTGTTCCTTCTTATTCAACCTTTTAGAAAAGTTTAAGGAGGATGGGTATAATTTCTTCTTTGTATGTTTGGTATATTTCACCTGTGAAGCCACCGGATCTTGGACTTTTGTTTGTAGGGAGTGTTTTTAGGACATATTCAATTTCATTTCTAGTGATTTGTCTGTGCAATTGATCTATTTCTTCTTGATTCAGTTTTGGTGGGCAGCATGTCTCTAGAAAGTTGTCAGTTTCTTCTAGGTTGTCAAATTTGTTGACATATAATTCTTCATAGTACTGTCTTATTTTTATATAGTTCTGTAGTATCCATTGAGATTTCCCCTTTTTTATTTAATTTTATTTGCACTTTTTCTTTCATCTTCTTGGTGAGTCTAGCCAGAGGTTTGTCAATTTTGTTTATCCTTTCAAAGAACCAGCTCTTGGTTTATTGATTTTTTTTCTATTGTTTTTATGAATCTATATTTTATTGTTTTTCTCTCTGATCTTTATGATTTCCTTCCTTATGCTGATTTAGGGTTTTGTTTTTTCTTCTTTTTCTAACTCTTTTAGGTGGTAGCTTTAGTTGTTAATTTGATATTTTCTTTCCTGAGAAAGACCTGTATCTCTATGAATTTCCCTCTAATCACTTCTTTTGAGGCATCCCATAGAGTTTGAATGGTTGTGTCTTCATTATCATTTGTCTTGATGTATTTTTTAATTTTCCATTTGATTTCTTCATTGATCCACTGTTTTTTTAGTAGCATGTTGTTACATCTCCATATAGTATTTTTTTTCTTTTTTGTTTTCCTGTGATTAATATCTAGTTTTCATGCCATTGTGGTCAGAGAAGATACCTGAAATAATTTCTATACTCTTAAATTTGTTGAGGTTACTTTTGTGCCCCAGTATGTGGTCAATCCTTGAGAATGTTCCATGTGCACTTGAAAATTCTGTATATTCTGACTTTTTTGGATGCAATGTCCTGAAAATGTCAATTAAGTGTAACCTTTCTATTGTGTCATTTAGGATCTCTTATGTCTTACTGATTTTTATCTTATCTCTATTATTATCTCCTATCTATTATTTTATCTTATCTCTATTTTTTATTTTCTGTCTAGAGTCTATATCCAGTGATGTGAATGTTGTGTTAAAGCCTCCTATTACTGAATTCCCATTAATTCCTCTTTTTATGTCTGTTAGTATTTGTTGTATGTATCTGGGTGCTCCATATTAGGGGCATATATATTTACAACTGTAATATCCTCTTCTTAAATGGATCCTTCTATCGATAAATAGCATCCTTGTTCATCTTTCTTTATGGCCTTTGTTTTAAAGTCTATTTTTTCTGATATAAGTATTGCAGCTCCTGCATTCTGTCTCTTGCGTTGGCATAAACTATCTTTTCCCATTCTCTCACTTTCAATTTATGTGTGCTTTGCCCTAAGGTGAGTCTTGTGCAGACAGCATATTGTAGACTCTTGCTTTATAATCCAATCTGCTACTCTGTCTTTTGATTAGAGAAGTCCAGTAATGTAATTATTGCTAAATATGTATTTATTGCCATTTTAAAACTTGCTTTCCAATTGATTCTATGTTTCTCCCTTGTTTCTCTCTTCTTTTGGTTGGGTAATTTCCTTTTATTTTATGCTTGTATTCTTTTATTTTTAGTTTCTGTGAATGTAATTGTTTGGTTTTGATTTGTGGTTGCCCTATTTTTAAAGTACGTTCAGGAGTTCCCGTTGTGGGTCAGTGGTTAATGAATCGGACTAGGAACCATGAGGTTGCAGGTTCGATCCCTGCCCTTGCTCAGTGGGTTAAGGATCCGGTATTGCCGTGAACTGTGGTGCAGGTTGCAGACACGGCTCTGATCCTGCTTTGCTGTGGCTCCAGCATAGGCTGGCAGCTACAGCTCCGATTGGACCCCTAGCCTGGGAACTTCCACATGCTGCAGGAGCGGCCCTAGAAATGTTGAAAAGACAAAATAATAAAATAAAATAAAGTATGTTAACCACTTCCTATATCTGCTTGCTTTAGCCTGACAGTCATACAGGCTCAAACATATTCTTTAAAAAAAGAGTCTAGATTTTCTCTCTCTCCTTCCCACATTTTATGATTTTGAAGTCCTTTTTTAACATCTTCATGTTTGTCTTTTTTTCTGTTCTTTGTGTTTACTGTCACTTTTACAATATCTTTTTCCCCTAGTATCTATATACTGGCTTATTTATGTGATTGCATTTCCATTGTGACTTCCTCCCTCCATCCTATTTATTCTTATTTGTTTTTTACTTAGAGAAGCCCTTTCAGTATTTATTTAGAATGGTTTTAGTATTGCTGTAGTCTTTTAGCTTTTGTTTGTTGGAGAAATTCCTTATTTCTCCTTCTATTTTAAATTATATTGTTGCTGGGTAGAGTATTCTAGGCTACAAATTTTTCCCTTTTAGAATGTTGAAATAGTTTGCACTATCATTTGGCCTGTAGTGTTTCTGTAGAGAAATCAGCTGATAGCCTTATAGGGGTTCCTTTATAATTAATGTTTTGTGTTTCTCTTGCTGCCTTTAAAACCCTCCCTTTGTCTTAACTTTTGCCATTTTTATTACAATATGTCTTGGCATGGGCCTGTTTGGTTTCAACTTTTTGGGGGCCCCTTCCTGTATCTTGGTATCTGTTTCCTTGAGATTTGGAAAGTTTTCAGACAATTTCTTCAAATATATTTTCAATCCCCTTTTTTCTTCTCCTTCTGGAATCCCTATTATGCATCAATTGGCCCACTTTATATTATCCCATAGGTCTCTTATATTGCTTTCATGGTTTTTTTCGTTTGGTTTTCTGTCTGCAGTCCTGATCTGATTGGGTGATTTCCATTATTCTATCAACCAAGTCACCAATTCGTTCCACTGCACTATTCATTCTGCTCTTTAACTTAGTTTTCATCTCTGCAAATGGATTTTATTATTTTTCTTGGCTCCTCCTTATATTTTCTAATTCCTTTCTAAAGCAATCTGCATTACTGTTTATATCCACTCTTAATTCCTTTATATTCACCCTTAATTCCTTCAGTATTTTCACTATCTCCTTTTTGAACTCAGTGTCTATTAGACTTCCTGCTTCAGGTTAATTCTCCTGTTCTTTTAACTGGGAAAAGTTCCTGAACTTCTTCATTTCACCTATATTTTTCTGTGAGTTTAGGGAAACTAACTACTGTAGTCTTGTAGGGCTATTTCTATGCAAGAGAGGCCCTTTATATTTTGTGGGAGGTTACTATTTATTTTTAGAATGGGATTTTGGATATTTTCTATCTCTTTCTTCAGTGTGAACAAGCTATTATCTCCTGGATAGGGTGCTGAGTGTATTTCCAGGGAGAAGGGGGCACTGGGCAGGGATAGTAGTCAGTGCCTGGTTGCTGGGCTCTTGACAGTAGAAAGCACCTGTAGGAAGGTGGTGAAGGCTACTCCTATTTGCAGGGTCCTTAGAAGTCATAATGAGCCTAAGGCACATTTAGGTAGTGCCTGGATTAATTGACAGTGGCAGCAGCAGTGTGTGTGTGTGTGTTCTTGGGAGAGTGAGAGCAACAACTTGTGATGTTCAGTCAAAATGCCCTCCTCTGTGGTGCCCTCTGAGGTGATTGGGGCTGCAAGTGATACCTACTCATGGACCCCTACTGGTGGCGGGCCATGCCCACCTTTGGAGTCAGAGATAACTGTGGGGGTTTGCCCTGCCACCTGTAGACCATGCACAAAGCACCCCATCCCACTTAGCCCAATCAGGAGGTGCTGCACAGGCTGCTCCTAGTTGTGGGGCCCTGGAAGGTGACAGTCATCAGGCATGTGTGGGTGATCCCTGGAGCAGCTGGCAGCAGCAGGACATTGTATTCCAAGGGAAGTGAGAGCAACAATGGGTGGTGCTCAGTTGCAGTGCCCTCCTTTTTGCTGACCTCTGAGATGACTAGGGCTGCAGGTAGAGCCAGTTCAGAGACCTCTAGTGGTGGCCCCCCTCTGGTTTCTGAGACCCACTGCCCCCTCTGGTTTCTGAGGTGACTTCTGTGGTTTGTCCCCACTGCCTATAGATCTTGCAAGAGGCACCACATCTTGCTTAGCCCCCTTCTGCCCTTAGCTCATACAGGTTTGTGGGCCCCTATAGCCCACACAAAGGCAAGGGTCTCCCATATCCCAAGCAAATGGTGCCTCACCACCCATTGACTGCACCAGAGGTAACCTGTCCCCTGAAAGTCCGTGCATGCACAGGGAAAGAGATTCCTATGGTGGTCCACCCCTCCTCCTCTGGCCCTCCACAACAATGGTGCCTTGCTTCTCCTGTGGGCTCATTTCCTCCCACATTCCCACAGCTGTGGTGTTATGCTCCCCAGCCTATGGTCATCACTCCCTAGCCCTTTAGGTTGTCTCCACAGGGCCAATCCTGGTTCTCTTCCTGGAAATGACTTTTGAAGCCTGAGTCTCAGGACCCAAGCTCCAACCACACGACTCAGGCTGCAGTGTTGGGATAGTAGTGCAGATGATCTGTGCACTCTCACTTTGCTTTGCCCTACTCAGTCCAGTTGCTGTGCTTTTCTGGGTGACTTTGAGGTCCCTCCATCTCAGCTGATCTCCCCATCAGTTAGGTGCCTTCCCCGGCTGTGGGTTCTGTTTCACTTTAACAGCTCCCTCTCAGGAGTGCTAGTCCCATCCTGATTCCTTTTCTCTCTTTTCCTCTCTCTGCCTCTTTTTTTTTTCTTTTGTTATACCCAGTTATGTGGAGGGTTTCTTGCCCTTTTTGGAGGTTTAAGTTCTTCTGCTAGCATTCAGTAGATGTTCTGTGTGAATTGTTATACATGTAGATGTGTTTGTTTGTTTTTGTTGTGTTTGTGGGAGAAGGTGATTGCAACATATTAATCTTCCAAACTTGATCCTTCTCCATCCTGATACTTCTATTCAAAATGCAATGTTAGGACCAGCACATGGGAATCAACTGCAAGCTTGTTAAAACTGAAGACTCTAAGGCCTGAAGAAATGGAACTCTTCTACTGAAGGGGAACATAACTTTTCAAAGAATCCCCAGGTGACTTGGATGCTCATTTAGAGTTTGAGAAACACCATTTTAATTCATACATAAGCAGGGTTACCTTTTTTTTATCTTTTTTCCTTTTCTTTGTGCTTCAACCAGTTTCACTTGCTCACAAGGTGTTGTGTGCAGAGGCCTCACATCCAGTCCTTAAGTCCCAGGTGCCTTGTGCAAAATGGCTGTTCCAACACCTCAGCTGGGCAGGCAGTGCATAGAAGTGCTGCCTGTGTGAGGCTGCGATTCAAGATAGTGGGCACGTGGAGAGATGCTACATCCAGCACTGCTACCTCTCAATCTTCTTTAAATCATTTCCATCAGCAACTAAGAGTTTACCTTCAATCATTCCCTTTTGAAATTTGTAATTATTTTCATATTGTTGATATATTAGATAAATGGTATATTTGGAAGAAAATGAAGGAGAGGAAGTCTAGATTGGTGCTCTAAACTGAACGGCTAGGCATAGGTCACTCAAGATACATGTTGAGAAATTCCCACTGTGTCTCAACAAGTTAAAGACCCAACATAGTGTCTGTGAGGATGCAGATTTCATCCCTGGCCTTGTTCAGTGAGTTAAGGACCTGATGCTGCCATGAGCTGTGGTGTAGGTCACAGATGTGGCTCAGATTCAGCACTGCTGTGGCTGTGGTGTAGGCCAGCAGCTTCAGCTCCAATTCAACATCTTGCCCAGGAACTTCCATATGCCACAGGTGCAGCCATAAAAAAAGATACATGTTAAGTTTTTAAACAGTGGCTGTGGGTGGACCCCACCACCCAAACCCAAAGTGTCTTATTCCTGACCTTGACTTTGGATAAACATTTTTCTTCATAGATGAAAAGAGCTCTATCATTTGGGGGTTGGCAATGGAAGAAACTCCTTTTAATCAGCAACTAAATATTAAACATTATTGCTTAATATCCAACTGTGCTTGCTGATTTATAGCAGCCCTAGAGCAGAGGTTAAAGCTGCTGCCTCCACTCTGGGGTAGAAGTAGACTCCTGGGATGTGAACCCAGCCCCACCACTCAGTCATTGTGTCACCTTAAGTGAGGCATTTGAACTGTCTGGGTCTCAGTTTCCTCACCTCTAAAGAGACAGGAAGAGTCCTTGAAGGTGAACCACAGAGGCTCAGGATGGTGTCTGGCATATAGTAAGAGCTGTTATGTACCCATTAATAAAACAGTCAACATGAAAGTTATAGAAAGTGACATTTTTTAAAATCAAAACTACAAATTTTAACAGTAATTTTTCTCATGTCTCACACAATATCACAAAAATAACTAGATAAACTCCTGCTTCATGGTGACACCCTATCAAAGGGCAATCTGGTAATCTTCTTGTCATTGTTGTTGTTTGTTCTCACTTTCATAGTTTGTTGGCATGTAATGAAAAGTTAAACTAGAAGGAGACTAAAATAGAAATGATCTTTCAGACTAAAACCTCCTAATATATTAATATAAACTGATGATTTCCCAAAACATATATTCTACACCTCAAATATGTATTTGTATTTTACAAAGATATCACAAATCTGTATTACATTGGGGTAGGTCTCCATCTTTATGATGCCCCATATCCTAATCCCCAGAACATTTAAATATGTTCCAATACATGGTGGAAAGGACTTTGCAGCTGTGATCCAGCTCAAAATGCTGAACTGAGATCATTATAGACCATCTGATACGTCCAATGTAATCACAAGGGTAAACATCAACTATGGAAATATATTTTTGACCAGCTCTTTATAATTATGTAAGGTATACTGTCATGGAAAACTCTGTAAGTTATATAAGAAACGACAAAATGAAAAATTAAAATTTTTTTTTCATTGACCATTGGGAAAGTGGTCAGTTCACATAGACAAAGCAGCAGCAACATGCCATGAATGTTATTTTTTTCTTATTAAAGTACAGTTGATGTACAATGTTGTGCCAATTTCTGCTGTACAGAAAAGTGATCCAGTCATGAATTTATATACATTCCCTTTCTTATATTATCTTTCATCATGGTCTGTCCCAAGATATTGTATACAGTTCCCTTTGATGTACAGCAGGACCTCATTGCTTATCCATTCTAAATGTAATGCTTTGCATCTACTAAACCCATAAGAGAACCTTCATTTGTGTCATAATTTAGATTCCACATGTGTGATATCATATGGTATTTGTCTTTCTCTTTTTGACTTACTTTACCCAGTATGAGAATCTCCAGTTGCATCCATGTTTCTACAAATATTATTTCATTCTTTTTATGGCTGAATAGTATTCTATTGTGTATATGTACCACATCTCCTTAATCCATTCATCTGTTGATGGATATTTAGGTTGTTTCCATGGCTTGGCTATTGCGAATAGTGCTGCAATAAACATAAGGGTATATGTATCTTTTTGAATTATAGTTTTGTTATTTGAATACCATATTCTTTTGAAGAAAAGTATTTTCACATACAAATTAAGGTTCTAGGGCTTATATACCAAATAAATTTAAAGTGTTACCTACTTTTATTCATGGATTTAGTATCAAAGTAAAAATAAGGCAATGTAATTGTTTTTGAGGATTGCCTACAGTATATTTGAAGAGTCAATTGTTTTTCTCACATATTACACATCACACAAATCACTAGCTAAACGCTTAAACATTAACACTAATTTCATAATATCAATTACACAGGCATTATTAAAATTCTTTTATGATCATATTTTTAAAGCTGCTTGGTGATTTTTTTTGTTTTTTTTGTTTTTGTTTTTTTTTTTTTGCTTTTCAGGGCCACACCTGTGGCATATGGAGGTTCTTGGGCTAGGGGTTGAATCAGAGCTACAGCTGCTGGCCTACACCACAGCCACAGCCACGCCAGATCCAAGCCACATCTGCTACCTACACCACAGCTCATGGCAATGCCGAATCCTTAACCCACTAAGCAAGGCCAGGGATCAAACCTGCAACCTCATGGTTCCTAGTCGGATTTGTTTCTACTGCATCACGACAGGAGCTCCTTGAAGGTGGTTTTTAAAATCAGGATTCATGTATTGAATTTGCTTGATAGATTTCTAATCTAGATCTTTTATTTTCTTCTTTCCATTTGTTATGGAAGAAGAACATTTTCCCTGAAGAATAATCTAGATGTGGACTTGGCTGATTGGATCCCATTGTTTGTATGATATGGTCTATCCTCCAGTAAACTGGTATTTGGATGGAGAGGCTTTGTCAGGTTTAGGTTTGACTTTCTGCCAAGGACATATTATAGATGATGCTAAAGTGCTTCCCCTTGCATCACATCCAAAGATGCAGACTGTTTAGCTGTAGCTGTTTTTTGTTTTTTTTTCCCCCTTTGGTAATATTGATCAGTGTCTTCAAGTTTTTCAGTTTATTTATCATAACATTTATCTTCATTTTTTATTTGATGATTTTAGAAGTCATTGACGATATATTCTATTATTTTCTTCAGTGTTCTACAAATGCTATATTCTAATTATATCACTTACTAACAGAATTCTTCTACAAAGAAGACATTCTCTCATCAGCTTTTTGTTGTCCAAAGTACAACTCACATAGAAAATTCAGCATAAATGTATGCTTATTTTTGTTTCCTGCATTCTGTCATCTTAGGCAAATGGAAGCCCCTTCAAGTTAACATCTGTGACTTTTTAAGTAGAATTCAATAATTTTTCAAAGACTGCTTGATTTCTGAATGACAATATCACTCAGTTTCATTTGTATATGTCTTGCTCCAGATCTGAAATCAGCCACCTATCTAAGAGATACTGGTTTTTTTGAATAAAAAATGGTCATTAGAAACCACAATCTAAACATTTAGGGTAACCAGTGCTATTGAGTTATCATTTATTCTGGCTCTTTTAGGGGGAGTAAGAAATGCACACATATGTATGCAGATGTTTATACTGAATGTTATATATAATTTTATGTCTATTGCATATTATTTTTAGATAAAAATACATCATGAATTCATACTTACATGTCTAATTCAAATTCAGGATTACAGGAGTTCCCGTGGTGGCGAGTGGTTAACGAATCCGACTAGGAACCACGAGGTTGCGGGTTCGATCCCTGCCCTTGCTCAGTGGGCTAACGATCCGGCGTTGCCGTGAGCTGTGGTGTAGGTTGCAGACGCGGCTCGGATCCCGAGTTGCTGTGGTTCTGGCGTAGGCCAGTGGCTACAGCTCCGATTAGACCCCTAGCCTGGGAACCTCCATATGCAGCAGGAGCGGCCCAAGAAATAGCAAAAAGACAAAAAAAAATTCAGGATTACAATATCTTCCATATTTCAGTGTTTTAATTAATAGAATTTATTGTTCATGTTTCTGTAATACTAAAACTCCTATTTTCTGATGATATTAATATAATTACTTAACTTTTCTCAAGTTCCTGTATATGTATATATGAATATGCATATATACACAATATAGAGACTCAGAGTTGTATATTTATATATAAATACATCCAATATACTCAGAGTAATAACAATATTATTACTAAAATATGGTTATGGAAAAAGGTTTAAGTATTTCTTACAGATCATTTTGTCTTGACTGATTCCACTAGGGACCTGCAAATTCTCAGCTTTAAAATACCTGGGAATATTTACTCTGTGTGACTAAGCTATTGACCCCATACATACCCAGTTATAAGCACTTGTTTACATTTGATTTGATTTTTAGGAAAAATTTTTAATATTGATTTCCTTTTGTTTTGTAATTTTACAAACATTTAGTCAGTTTAAGTGTTAAATAAAAATTTAGACTCAAAAATACTGAGTTGCCATCCCTATTACTTCTGTGTATATAACACATTTTTAAGTATTCATTTTATCCACTGCATTTCTTTGACTGGGAATTGTGTACCCTGTCATTTTTTGTCATTTTTTTTCCTATGATTATTGGACTTTGTATTCTTTTTATACATTTTTATATTTTAGGAATAATAATTTTCTATGATATAAATTCCAATATATCCAGCTTTTCCATCTTTTTTTTTACACTGCTTATGGAATAATTTTGCTATTCAAAAATTATGGCCTTGAGGGGTTATTTTTTTCTTCATATTTCCTTCTCTCCCCTCTCTCTCTCACTTTCTCTATTTCTCTGTTCCTCTCTCCCTTTTTTTAAAACTATAAAACTCACAACTCTCCCCTTATTTCTTTCAAAATTTTGAGTCACAGAAAGTTTACCCATGCTCCCAGTGTGCAGAAGAATTCACCAAAGTTTTCTTCTGGTATTATATAGAGTCATTTTATTCTATTATGTCTAATACATGAATTTTATGCTTGCAAGGCATTTGGCATAATTAATTTGATAGTAAGAGGCTATTTCTTTCCCTTGGTGATCTGAACCATGACCAAGGCCACAAAGCTTGGTCTTCATGGCTAACAGGTCTGAAATTTAGTATGAACTATGGTTGAAATATTTTGAGAGGAATACACGCTGTTGCATGGCTTTCTTAATGGACTATTTGTAGTGGTGGAGCTGCTGAAAACAGAGGCTGGTTGCCTATCGCTGCATGAAAGTCTCTTCTATAATGTGAAAATCAATGTAAGGTGGAGTGTCGGAGCACTTTGTGTTCTCCTACCTCATCCCAAAACTGGCTCCCTTAAGCGCCTCATCTATGCCAGTGTGTGACCACTGACCACTCACCCAGAGTCTACACATATTCAAGTCTCAGACCACATCTCCCTTGATACAGCATAGATGCCACATGCACTGCTTAACATTCTACCTACTTGGAGGATCTATCCTCTCATTATTTTCCTGAGCAGTTACCACTGGATGGAATTTTAATTTAGGTCCAGGAATGTTTGATCTATTCATCACATCAAGGTGAAATATCTAAGAAACTTTGAGCCTGATCCTCTGTCAGCTGGCCATTAGTTACATTCATGAGGCTATTAAATAGTGAGCAAAGAGAGTGGAGTTAATGCAAAAGTACAAGGTGACACGGGTTTTGGTCCAGCTACTTGAATAATCAGCTGTGCCTTTCTGGCTGGTTTGGCATGATCCCCAAATGTAATTTGATGCTGTGGTGACTTTATGCTATAACTATCTCACCTTATGATGTGGTGTATCTGATGGTTTCGAGCTATGAGAATAGATGCAATCTCCTAAGCATGACATGTCACTGTCAGGCACATGGCTTCCAGCAGGGCCCATGGGTATACATTGTGAATCTCTTATTTGTACTTGCTCTAGACTTCACACAGATTTCGTATTCATCTTAAGACACCTCTAGCACCCTAGAATCCACTGGGTTTTATGGCCAAAGTAGCAATAGAGCTAGATCTATGCCTGGGGTCTCTTTCTCTGAGCCTCTTTCCAACTTGACAACCTGATGAATTATCTAACTAATAAGCTAACATGGTACTCCTAAATGCAGTATACATTCCCTCCAAAATCCAGAATTACTAAATACTTTCTCTTTCTTAGAGCTAGGAGGCAAAGCAAAGTAACTGGACCTTCATTTTAGAGTGTGTGTTTTGATGCGGACCAGATCATTGAATCACCAAAACAATGAGCAAGTATGGTAGTGCCATAATGAACACTCTTGATGCCAAATTATATGTGATTCACTCCTCACCAAATCCAATTCACACGAGAATATGGAAACAGAGAACCTCAGTGATGCTCTGCTAGATGACAATGGGAATAGGTCTGCTCATCTAGAGAAGACAGAGTTAATTTTGGTAGTGGATTTTCTGTGTCTCTTCCCAGGTGGATTTGAACTAGTCCTTTTGTACTATTTCTTTTTGGAGGCTATTGATTTTTTTTTTCCAAATCAATAAAAGCTTACCAAAAAATACAATAAATATTGATCTCTTCTAGTAATGATATTGCATCTGGCACAAATCTGCAATGAGGTTTCCATTTACTTAATTACATGTATATTTTATGGCCACAACCATGGCATACGGAAGTTCCTGGGTCAGGGACTGAATTTGAGCCACAGCTGCAATCTACACCATAGCTGCAGCAACACCATTTCCTTAACCCACTGTGCCAGGTTGGGGATCGAACCTACACCTCCTCAGTGACCTCCCACTGCAGTAGATTCTTAACCTACTGTTCCACAGCAGAAACTCCTCCACATACTTAATTTTATTGTAGTTCTATGTCATCCACCAGCAGCCGTTTGTGTTCTTTGCAAAAAATCATATAAGTGAATTAAATGGAGGCCATTGAGTCCTAAACTCTGTGTCTTTGAGGGAGCACTCTCCTTTGGATTTCCACCCGTGAGGTCATTTTACTTCTGACTTAACAATTTCTTCCAGTTGAGGGGGAAGTTGAGTTTTACGGTCACTCACACTTCCCTTCTTTCCATTACAATTATACCCCAAAGATCGGAGAACTGATGTGAGGTCATGCCAGGCACAAAGTATATTTATCCTCATTATGTACTTAAGTCCTACAGGAGGGAAGTGAGGTAGCTCTACATATGCATTGGATCCCCTTTGAGAGGAATTTGAGTCATGATTCCATTTATCATCTAGCCACCATTTATTTCCAGTCCAAAAGTTAAAATACAATGGCAGTTTGGTTTTCCTAGAATCACTGTCAGCTCAAGTTCTGTACCTAAAAACCCCCAAAAGATATGGGTGTTCCTCTTCCTAATATACAAATATCATTAGCTTTAGGTCCATTGGAGAGAGACTGGGGAGATAATTTTTTACAAATACAGTGGTATTTTAGGCTCCTTCAATGGAGAACTGGATTTTACCTTAATCAACAATATCTGGGCATGAGACATGCTAATTCAGGATACTAGAAAACAAATTACGGTTTCCTATTGTATGGCTGATATTAGCTTTCTGACCACCAGATTCTCATGATTTTTTATTATAGCCTTATGGTCTCCCCATCAATATCATCCATAGAACACAACAGTCTATTAGTTATTACCACAGATACCTGTGCACCATGACGTATTGGGCATTGTGCGGACAGTGGCCCAGTATTGTGAATAATTATATCCACTGTGTTCCTGATGGCTAGCTAATTTTTCCAGTCTGATGATGATACCTGGGATGGTTAATATTATGTGTTAACTTGGTAAGGCCATGGTAACCAGACAAAAAAACAATAGACAAAATCAATAAAACCAAGAGCTGGTTCTTTGAAAAGGTAAACAAAATTGACAAACCTCTGGCTAGACTCACCAAGAAGAGGAGAGAAAAAACCCAAATAAACAAAATAAGAAATGAAAAAGGAGAAATCACAACAGACACTACAGAAATACAAAAAGCCATGAGAGAATACTATGAACAACTGTATGCCAACAAATTTGACAATCTAGGAGAAATGGACAACTTTCTAGAGACTTACAGTCTGCCAAAACTGAATCAAGAAGAAAGAGATCAAGTGAACAGACTGATCACTAGAAATGAAATTGAATATGTCATAAAAACACTCCCTACAAACAAGAGTTCAGGACCAGATGGCTCCACAGGTGAATTCTAACAAAATTACAAAGATGAATTTATACCCATTCTTCTTAAACTTTTTCAAAAGGTTGAAGAAGAAGGAGGAACACTTCCAAAGACAATCTATGATACCACCATCACCCTAATTCCAAAACCACCAAAAAAGAAAACTGTCAGTCAATATCTTTGATGAATAGAGACGCAAAAATTCTCAACAAAATTTTAGCCATCCGAATCCAACAATACATAAAAAAGGTCATACACCACGACCAGGTGGGATTCATCCCAAGTTCACAAGGATGGTTCAACATATGCAAATCAATCAATGTCATACACCACATTAAAAAAGAAAAGTCAAAAACAACATGATCATCTCAATACATGGACAAAAAGCATTTGACAAAGTCCAACATCCCTTCATGATAAAAACTCTTACCAAAGTGGGTATGAGGGAACATTCCTTAACATAATCAAAACCATTTATGACAAACCCACAGCAAATATAATACTCAATGGAGAAAAGCTGAAAGCCTTCTCACTAAAATCTGGAACAAGACAGGGATGCCTACTCTCACCACTGTTATTCAACATAGTACTGGAAATCCTAGCCACAGTCATCAGACAAACAGTAGAAATAAAAGGCATCCAGAGAAGAAGAGAAGACGTAAAACCATCACTGTATGCAGATCACATGATACTATATATAGAAAACCCTAAGGATTCAACCCCAAAACTACTTGAACTGATAAACAAATTCAGCAAAGTAGCAGGATATAAGGTTAACATTCAGAAATCAGTTGTATTTCTGTATACTAACAATGAAATATTAGAAAAGGAAGATAAAATACAATACCTTTTAAAATTGCACACCCAAAAAACCAAATACCTGGGAATACACCTGACCAAGGATGTAAAGGACTTATATGCCAAGAACTATAAAACATTCATCAAGGAAATTAAAGGAGATGTAAAGAAATGGAAAGATATTCCATGATCCTGGGTTGGAAGCATTCATATCGTAAAAATGGCCATACTACCCAAAGAAATCTACAGATTCAATGCAATCCCTATCAAACTACCCATGACATGTTTCACAGAACTAGAACAAACAATCCAAAATTTATATGGAACCACAAAAGACCCAGAATAGCCAAAGCAATGCTGAGGAACAAAAACCCATCAGGAGGCATAATTCTCCAAGACTTCAGGCAGTATTACAAAGCCACAGTCATCAAGACAGTGTGGTACTGGTACCAAAACAGACATACAGACCAATGGAACAGAATAATGAACCCAGAAATAAACACAGACACCTATGGTCAATTAATCTTCAACAAAGGAAGCAAGAACATAAAATGGGAAAAAGACAGTCTTTTCAGCAAGCATTCCTGGGTGTGGAGGAAAGGGAACCCTTCTGCACTGTTGGTGGGAATGTAAGCTGGTACAGCCACTATGGAGAACAGTATGGAGGTACCTTAGAAATCTCTACATAGAACTACCATAGGACCCAGCAATGCCACTCTTAGGCATATATCCAGACAAAACATTCCTTTAAAAAGACACATGCTCCTGCATGTTCACTGCAGCATTATTCACAATAGCCAAGCCATGGAAACAATCCAAAGGTCCATTGACAGACAATTGCATTATGAAGATGTGGTATATATACACAATGGAATACTACTCAGCCATAAAAAATGAAATAATGCCATTTGCAGCAACATGGATGGAACCAGAGTCTCTCATACTGAGTGAAGTAAGTCGGAAAGAGAAAGACAAATACCATGTGATATCACTTATATCTGGAATCTAATATACGGCACAAATGAACCTTTCCACAGAAATGAAAATCATGGACTTGGAGAATAGACTTGTGGTTGCCAAGGGGGAGGAGGAAGGAGTGGGGTGTTTGGGGAGCTTGGTGGCAATAGATACAAAATATTGCCTTTAGAATGGATTAGCAATGAGATCCTGCTCTACTGCACTGGAAACTATGTCTAGTCACTTATGGTGTAGCATGATAATGTGCAAAAACAAAATGTGTACCTGTATGTATAACTGGGTCACCATGCCATACAGTAGAAAAAACTGTATTGGAGAAATAAGTATAAAATAATAATAATAACAATAAACCACATTATTCTAGATGTTTCTGTGAAGATATTTTTTTAGATGAAATTAACATTTATATCCTTAGACTTTGAGTTTCGCTAGTTATTCTCCATGATATGGTTGGAATTCATCCAATTAGGAAAAGGGCTTAATATAAAAATGATTAACCTCTTCCATATTTACATGTAAACTGAACTGATTGTCTGTTTCTCTATCTCCCTATCTTTATATATCCCATTTATCTGTTTCTCTGGGGAACTTTAATCAATACTTAATATAATATCCTAAACTCATAATGCTAATTAGGAAAGCCTCCAGTGTTTATTAAAGAAAAAGACAAGACCAAAAAAACTAACTTAATTATTTATAGTGGCCTTTTTGGAGAGGGGATCCATAAATGTGGGAGGAAAATAGCAGAATCCCTTCCATCGTGAAGAGAGTGTGTGTGTGTGTGTGTACGTAGGGGAAAGGCTGTGAGTTTAACAGGTAAAGATGGCAGGGAATGTGGTTGTTCTAATTCTGTTAACCAGATTATTTCCATTTCTCTTCTTTTTTTTTGTTTTTTTTTTGTTGTTGTTGTTTGTTTTCTAAGGGCTACACTAACAACACATGGATGTTCCCAGGTTAGGGGTGGAATCGGAGCTGTAGCTGCTGGGCTACTCCCTGTCAGCAACCTACACTACAGTTCACAGCAACACTGGATCCTTTAACCACTGAGTGAGGTGAGGAATCAAACCTGTCTCCTCATGGATACTAGTCAGATTCATTTCCACTGAGCCACAATGGGAACTCCCTCTCCTCTTTCATAAGACAGCAACCACATACCTTGCAAGCCCCGTATGGTTGGTGGAATTGTGTGGTTGAAGTCGAAGTGACATTTCTCACTTCCAGGCTAAAGATTTAATTGTTAACACAATTCTTGTGTTCTCTCTTTTCCCTCCACTGGTAGTATTTGAAATGTTCACTCTCAGGTTTCCACCCTGGAAACCCTGTAGGTGATGGATACAATTTACAAGGAAGGAATCAATGTCTTTGGATGTAAACCACCAGGACTTGGGAACTGCATGGTACCACGCACGACACAACCTAGAGTACACTGGCCAACACAGAATGTTCCTGCCAGTACACATTTGAGGGGACTGGTGAGCAATAAGTCCCCAAGGCAGGTCTGGGACTTCATTCCTACCCCAGGAGAGCACACAGCAGTGCTGTCTGCAGCAGAGGGCCAAGGCCCCACACCATAAAAGTTTAAATGAGCATAATCTAGACATAGGTTCCATCCATGAATTTAATGGGTATTCTTACAGTGTCACGTGAAATGAAGTAAGCTTACATTTAAACTACATGATGGGTATCATTCCATGATCTAGGTCAAGATCAGTTCACTAAATTGTAGGCATCCAAAATTTTAAATAATGTTAAAGTATTCTAATTTAAAAGTGAAAATATGAAATTTATTTTGAATACACAAATCATTTTCCTTTCTTTTTCTTTCCTAAAGAGACTTTTGATATACCTTTATTTTCTATAGAGTTCATAAACTACTGAATGTAGAATTGTGATTTCTAGGACACATGCTGTACTGCTAAACTCTTACTATAAAAAAGAGAAGCTATTGACAAATGATAGAAATCGACATGAACATGAAAGTCCTTGTGATTTGTATATTCAAAGGTTATGCTACCATAAATTGAAAATAAGTACTTAAATTTCATTATCAAAGTCAAAATAAAGAATACAATTAATCATTTTACTACTGTTTACTGTACTTATCTACTCTTATTTACCACGTTGGAAAAAGTGCAAACGCGTTGTTTCTTATTTAAAATTACTGTTCTTTTTTTCATGTATTTAAGGCAATTTTGAACTCAAAAAACATACAATCCCCTGATAGAAAGTTTTTTTGGTATCAGTCATAATATACCAATCTGTCTATCTAGATAAGCTTCATATAAAATATAAAAGCAGTTTCAATGAAATTGTTAATAAAATCCATCATTCTAATATACATATTAAATAAAATATAATATATATGTCTTAAATTTTGATGATTTAGTAAGCAATTGCTTTATGAAATTTAATGTCAGGATGATAATTAAATTAAACTTTACCTGATGGAGTGCCCTGTTACCTATATTGGAAAGATATAAATAAAATCCTCTGTGAATGTGTTTAATGATTTTAAACATTTCCCATCTTGTACTCACCAGACTTTCAATATTCTTTTTCTCTCTTGTAAGTTTCCTAGCTATCAATTTTCTATCACAAGTGAATGAGTAACAATTCTATAAATCAGCAAGGCCATTTTAGCTGATGAAAGTAAAAATGGATCTCTTGCCTTGGTATTTCAAAGTTAACTGAGTCTCACTGAGATAAAATATTAATCTTTTGTGATTTTTATATCCCTATTTTGTGCTATATATTTGAAAAAATATTTTAAAGATATCAGGCATTGTTTAATTGTAAGGTTTTTAAAATATACAGAACACATATAAGAACCATTTTAGGTCATTATTTGGCCTGTACAAGAGTGCTACATATGAATTATGTAATTCAGTTAATGATAGTTAGGGTCCTATTTTATATAGCGAGAATTATTACAATCACGTGGGCACCTTGACAATCAGAAACTTAATGTCAGGCATTTACACTGCAGTAGCACTGGCCTCACAAAATGAGATTGTAAGCAATTATTCCTCTTCAATTATTTAGAAGAGTTTGAGAAGAATTGGGACTAATTTTTCTTTAAATGTTTGGTAGAATTCCCTGGTGAAATCATCTGGTCCTGGGCTTTTATTCGTTGGGAGATTTTTTAAAAAATTTTTATTGAAGTACAATTTACAAGGTGTGGCAGGTGTGTGGCAAAGTTATTCAGTTTTACACATCTATATACATTCTTTGCTAGAGATTCTTTTCCATTATAGGTTTGTAGGTTATTTAAAAACAGTGCATATAGTTCCCTGTGCTATACAGTAGGACCTTGTTATTTATCTATTTTACATATAGTAGTTTGTATTAGCTAATCCCATACTTGTAATTTATTCCTCCCCTACTTCTTTCCCCCTTTTTAACCATAAGTTTGTTTCTATGTCTGTGAGTTTCTGTTTTTTAAACAAGTTTATTTGTAATTTTTTTTTTTAGATTCCACATATATGTGATGATACAATGGTTGTCTTTCCCTGCCTGACTTACTTCAATCAGTGTAACGATCTCTAGGTCCATCCATGTGGCTACAAATGGCATTATTTCATTCATTTATGGCTGCATAATATTCTACTATATATGTGTACCACATCTTCTTTATCCATTCCTCTGTTGATGGACACTTAGGTTCCTCCTGGTCTTGACTATTGTGGATAATGATGTTATGAACATAGTGCATATATCTTTCCAAATTACAGATTTCATCTTTTCCAGATATATACCCAGGGTGGGATTGCTGGATCATATGGTAACTCTAGTTTTAGTTTTTAAGGAATGATCATACTGTTCTCCATAGTGGCTGCACCAATTTACATTCTATTTGGAGGTTTTGTATACTGCTTTAACATCCTTGTTCATTACTGGTCTGTTCAGATTTTCTGTTACTTCAAGGTTCAGTCTGGTTAAGTTGTTTCTAGGAACTTATCTAATTCTTGTAAGTTATCTAGAAAGTTATCCACATAGTAGTAGCTTATGATCTTTTTTTCTTTTCTTTCTTTTTTTTTTTTACTTCTGTGGCTTCAGTAGTTAATGTTCCTTTATTTATTTCCTATTTTTGATATTAGATTGTTTTCTCTTTTTTCTGGTATATTTGTTAGTCAATTTTGTGGATTTTTTAATAAACATCTAGCTTCCTATTTTCTGTAGTTTTTATATGATCTATTAGTTTTTGTTCTAATAATTATAATTTTCTTCATTCTCCTAACTTTGAGTTTAATTTGTACTTCTTTTTATAGTTTCTAGAGGTGTAAGGTTAGGCTGTTGATTTCTGATCTTTTTTTTTCCTTTTTTTTTTAAAATAATTACATTTACTGCTTTAAACTTCCCTCTTAGTACTGCTTTTGTTCTACTCCATAAAGTTTTGATTATGGTGTGTTCAATTTTATGTATCTCAATTACATTTTCTAATTTTACTTTTGATTTCTTTTTTGACCAACTGATTGTTCAAAAGTGTATTACTTTGTTTCCACATATTTTGAATTGACCATAGTTTTCCCTTCTTTTTATCTTATTCTCTGCTCTTCCCTTTAATGCCGTCAATGCTTGCTTCATATATTTGTGTGTTCAGCTGTTAGGTGTATATATATTTATGATTCTTACACATTTCTGGTGAGTTGACACTTTCATCATTATAAAATGTCCTCCTTTGTCTCTGTAACTGTTTTCGATAGTTCACATTGACTCTCAAGTCCACTTACATGATATGGCAATGACCATGCCTGCTCTGTTCCATTACTATTTACATGGAATATCTTTTTCCATCATTTACTTTTACATATGTGTGCCAGAATGCTAAATTGAGTATCTTGTAGGTAGCACCTAATTGGGATTTGTATTTTTTCCCTCCACTTAGAGACTCTACTTTTTTCTTAATTTAGTAGTTTAATCCATTTACATTTAAAATAATTATTGATAGAGAAAGACTTACTGTTGCTATTTTGTTCAGGCTGCCATCTTCCCACTTAAGCTTCAGTAGTGGAAGGGGTGAGAGAACATTCTGGGGTCTTCTTTATAAAGGCACTAATCTTATTCATAAGGGTTTCACCCTCAATACATAAGCAATTCTCAACGGTACACCTCCTACTATCACTCATTGATAGGACTTAAACATGAAAATCTGGCTGGGACAAAAATATTCAGCTCACTACAGCCCCATTTTCTGTCTCTTTTACTTTTGGGACTCGAAATATATCTATATGTTTATCTATATTGGTTATATAAGTCTCTCAGGATTTCTGCTTTTTTCCTTTTCATTATTTTTTTCTTACTTTGTCATAAGGATTCAAATGACTTGTCTTCCAGTTGGCTGATTCTTTCCTCTGCTTAATAAACTAAGCTGTTGAGCTCTGCTACTGTATTTTTCAATTCAGTTATTATATTCTTAAGCTCCAGTTTTTCTATTTACTTTTAAAGTTTCTATATCTATGTTGATATTCTCATTTTGTTCAGGCATCATTTCCTAATTTCATTCAGTTACCTATCTGTGTTCTCTCATAGCTGATTGAATTTCTCTGATTATTTTGAATTATTTGTCAGGTAAGTCCCAGGTCTCCATTTTTTGTTTGTTTCTTTAGATTATTTTCTAGAGATTTATTTATTTATTTATTTGCTATGCTTGCAGCATATGAAAGTTTCTGGGCTAGGGAGCAAATCCAAGTCACAGCAGTGACCTATGCCACAGCTGTGGCAATGCCAGTTCCTTAATCCATTGGCCCACAGTGGGAACTCCTATTTTATTCTTTTAATTGGGCTATGTCTCCATTTCTTTGAATGTCTTGATATTTTATATTATCATTGCATTATATTGCTTGGATTTGGGCATTTTACAAAATGACTATGTCTCCCAGTCTTTATGGGAAGACTTCATACAGGAGAAAAAGACTTCATCTTAGTTATCCTGACTAGAGATTCTTAGGTCCTCTCAAGTCTTTCCAGAGAAGCATCATCTTGTGGGGTGTGCTATAATTCCACAATGAGAAGGGCCTGCTTTTCTTTTTCAGGAGATCGTCTCTTGCCCCCTCTGATGTCTGTCTGCAGTACCACAGTTTCTCTGGTCCCACCAGAGATATTGAGTTTTCCTCTTCCCTAGACTGCTAGTCATGGAAGGTATGCTGTTCCCCAACAGTGCTTTGGAGTCAAGCAAGACAGAAATAATCCTTTGGAAAGTCTTCCCAAAAGCTGTACAGATTCCACTCTTATTTCCTTGGCTGTCAAGAGTCTCACTAAACCATTCCATGATATTGCTAACTCATCATCCATTTCCTTTGGCCAAGCAGCCCACAGGGCCTTATACTGACACTAGCCACTCATGCAAACACATCCTTAGATTAAAAACCTGAAGGTTAACTTCCTGATGTGACTCCTCCAATAGCCCTCATGATAAGCACTCTCACATCCCTCCCAAAGTCTATATCCACAGAACTTATCAGACCCCACTCTTCTTGGTTTGGTGGTCTGGCCTTAATCTGGGAACCCCAAAGCACTCCATTGATAGACCCTAATATAGCCATGTGCCCAGGGATCTATCTCTCTCCCTCCCTGTACCCACCTTGGCCTTCACCTTCCTGTGTGGCCCTTGGAAGTGTTCAGTGTACCTCCCCTGGTACCTGTAGTAATAAACCTCTATATTCAATTTCCCTGTCATCTGTTGTTGAACTGCAGCTCAACATCTAGCACCCTGGGGCTCTCTTTAACAAATATAAATTTAACAAGATTGTAACACTTTCTGAAGAAGACCTAAGTCTGATAATTCACCCCCATTGTACTGAGTTGAGCTGACTTCCCGCAAGGGCCATAAGAAGGGAAATACAATAATGTTTCCTACCCATTTCAGTGTATTTACCCTGGTATTGCTCTTGCCTTGGATACTGTGACTTTTTAATTCATTTCTGCAGTTCCCAAAAGGCTGTTGGGTTATATACTGTTAAGTCAGTGTGTCTGTGGGAGAATGAGGTCTGGGTCTTTCTATTCCACTACTGCTCACCTGAATTTTTTTTTTTAAGGCTGCAACCACAGCATATGGAAAGTCCCAGGCTAGGGGTCAAAACAGAGCTACAGATGGCAGTTTATGCCATAGCCACAGCAACACAGGATCTGAACTGCTTCTGTGACCTATGCCACAGCTCACAGCAACACCAGATCCTTAACCCACTGATCAAGGCCAGGGATCGAACCAGCTACCTCATGGTTCCTAGTCAGATTCGTTTGCTGCACCACAATGGGAACTCCTGAATTCTTTTTTTTTTTAATTATTTTTTTACTGTTATTTCCCCAATACAATTTTTTTTCCTACTGTACAGCATGGTGACCCAGTTACACATACATGTATACATTCTTTTTTCTCCCATTATCATGCTCCATCATAAGTGACTAGACATAGTTCTCAGTGCTACACAGCAGGATCTCATTGTTAATCCATTCCAAAAGCAACAGTTTGCTACCAATCCATCCCACTCCCTCCCCCTCCTCCTTGGCAACCATAAGTCTATTATCCTGAATTCTTAATTTTTAAGATAAAAATCTTAACCAGTCGAGAGAGAGAAACATCATGTGACCTCATGGGGAAAACCAGTTCGAATGACAGCGGACTTATTTCAGAAATGATGGAGGCCAGAAGGAAGTGGCACACCATTTTATAAATGCTATTTAAAAAAGGGAGGGGGGGGCAAACTGTCAACTCAAAATTCTATACTCAGTGACAATATTCTTTGGAAATTAAAGGAAAATCAAAAAATTCTCAGGTGAAGGAAAACTAAAAGAATTATTCACAATGAGACCTATCCTAAAAAAGTGGCTAAAGGAAATCCTTTAAATAGAAGTGAAACTATAACAGAATAAAATTGGAAATCCAGGAAATGAGCAAGAACAATGCAAAGAGTTATAATTTAGGTAAGTAGCTAGGTAAGTGGAAGTGATCTTCCTTTTTCTCTTGAGTTTTAAAATTTATGTTTAATGGTTAGAGCAAAAGTTATTATCTGATTCTTTTCAAATGTGATTCTTATTAAGTGTGACTGGAATATTTAAGATGATTATATTTTTCACTAGAAATTGCTGTGAGAAATTCCTATTTATTTTTTAAGTGCAAGGATATACAAGTTTATATTTAAAACATATTTGTGGTTAAAGGAAATCGAAGGTCTGAAATTGATCTAATGCTCTTTTATTCTACTACTCTAGATGAAATACCTGTAATTGTTATATATTACATACTTTATTTGAAATTGTTGACTCAATGATATTTGTTGGTCAAATACTTTATAAACATGATTCAGAATAAATTAATGAGTTTATAAACATGATTCAGAATAAATTATTGATGACATTTAGAGAATTTTAGATTAATTGTTAGTACATTCTAATTTACTTAACTCTTTGCTTCAACTAATTCAGAAGATCATTTTGTAAGCTTGATAATGGTAAAATGCTATGGAAAAATATGATCAAGAATATTTTCAGTGCATTAAAATAAAAACAAATTCAATGAATCAATGGTGGTTGAGGAAAGATGAAAAAATACAAAGGCAGATACAATTTTTAGAGGAAGTAAGATAATCAAAGGCCCATAAAGGGGGTGAAATGTAAATCTAGCTCGAACATTATCTGCTAGCTTCTAACTTTCTATCCAATTATAAAACTGTCGTTCACCATCTGTCAGGCTCCCTGTATAGATATTTGTCTCTGTGATGAGTCACTGCAGGGAGCCATCAGCATCACCATGACTTTATTTAATGAGAATCCTGTCCACATATCCTCCTGACAGCTTGAGTCCATGTCATTCATTATTGTCAGCCTTCAACCCAAAGGCAGGAGCCTGCAGCTGATGCAGACATTTCTTTCAAATATGTTACAAATGCAACTTCTGATAATTTACATGGAGAGAGTTCATTCTCCCAGGCTTTCACCAAAGGATATGCTGCATAAGTTTGATAATATCACTGCAAATTTACCCTTTTACAAAACATCATATCACACACTCCTTAAACTACCAAGACAATGTAAAAACAAACAAATAATCCTATAATATGTATCTTGTTCAAATGGATAAGATGATTCCTCTACACTTAGAACCCTGTCCTTTTCACATCCAGAGAAGCAAAAACTGCCATAATTCCAGTCCAAAAAAGGCTTTAAACTCATATTTAGTACTCACGTATAATAAATGTTTAACTAATAAATAAAAAGCAGCCATTTCTTTCTAATCCCTGTTATTGGGCTAAAGCCTTGTGATTTTTAATACCATGTATTCTCATTGACTTGAGAGCATTCTTTGGGAACTGCTGATAAATTATAGAGCTAAATAATTTAAGGGAAAGAGGAGGTTAAGAGCAAATTATGCTCTGAGTCATGAAGCAAGCTCTAAAAGTTAACCAATCACATTAAAGGATCATATACACTCTAATAATTCATGTGCTCAAATAGAATATTCATTAAAAGAAATTCAAAAATCAATGTCTTATAGACTGAACAATATTTTTGCTACATCAATCTCTCAATTGTCTTAGTTTCTATTAAATCTCATGACAAAATAATGTTTTATCCTTTTTGCTCTGAGACCTGAAAGCTGAGGGAATTGTAGATCAAACCTTGGAGGGAACAGGTATATAGTACTACAGTAAAGAATAAATGTTGAAGAATGAGCCTTTAGTGAGCTGAGGGCCTTTGTGAGTTTACATACATGTGAGTATGTATAACAAAATAAGGAGAGCACTGGTAAAACTTAAAAAGTATCTGAAGTGAGTTTTCAGAATCAAACTCCAAAATGAAAAGCAAGCTATCGATATGCACTTGAAGATTATGCTCCATCTACTGAGCTTTAGTACAGAAAAAAAATGAACATTAAATAATGCTAAAGAAAGCAGATACCTGTGTCTCTATTCAGATTTTCTGCTTCAATCTAATCATTTTGTAGAGAAAATAAAAACACATTTTAGCCCTTTCAACTATTGGCAAAAAAAAGGAGTGTAATGTATAACAGAAACTGTCCTCTATATGTGCTTTGAGAATATGAAAATTTTAAATATAATGATATTCAAAGTTCTTTCTAATCTGATGCTTTCCCTCTGTATATTTATTTCATCAGGTTTCAAACACTGAGTGACAAATTATACATCATGCTATTTCCTCAGAGTAACAAGTCTCAAAATATCATCAGGTTGTCTAATTGGTCTTGCCTTGCTGTGCCTATAGGGGAAAAAAAAATCCAAGGAGAGCACTTGGGATGTGATTTTTCAGTGTATCCATGCCATGAGCTAGTGCAGCATCAGTGTCCCAACTCTGTCCTCCACTGATAACATCAAATACTCACACATTTTTAGTGTTCAGGGGTAAAGATCAGATTTTTTCCCCAAGGCAACAGTAAATGAGTGCCTGGAATATTAAAATTAACAGTAAAAATCTATTTAATACAAACTGAACCCATCCAGTCAACCTTTAGGAGCCCTGAGAATGTGCCACTGTGTAAAGTCTTTACTATGTGAATGATGTTATCTTGAGGAAGATGAGATTCAATTGGGGAGACAAGTGAAAAATGTAAAGAGAAAAACCCTCCATGAACATATAAATAAGCAGTAAAGATAACTGGTAAGGATTTCTTGGAAGATACTGCTTTTGTTCTACAACTTAAAGCATGAAAAATTTACTGGTTAGAAACAAACTATTAGAGTAGTTTTTGCTTAAACTGGAAACAACATTTCTTCCCATTGGTATACTATGTAAGAATCCTGGAAATCTATTTTTATGTTCTGTAGATACGGTTTTCTAAGGATTTAAAAATAAACACATTTATAAAATTGGAAAGTGGTATCATTATTTAACATTTCTTTATATTGAATATTTAATGCCCATGAATTAGTCATTGAATTAATATTAAATAAGATTTAAATATTTAAAATATTAAATTTCAGGAGAAAATTCAGTTGAAAGGCTTCTTCAACTTTAGGATACCTAAAATTAATTAACTAGAGTGGGCTTTGATTTTAAAGAATATAGGACAAGCTGCACTGTAAACTGAATGAAGGGAAAATTTAGTTTTTGAACGAAGGCACAATCTGGCCTACCATCTAAACCATTATATTCCACATAGACTTTTTGTTTGTATTTATAAATATTACTCAGAAATCAGAATAGTTTGATAACATATAAAAGAGGAATTGAATGTTTTAAATTCTGCCTTAGCAAAGAAGAACCAATGGGTAGACTTTAAAAAGTTTCAACATAGAAGATATTGGACTTGGAAGATAAACCTAGGGAAGAATAAAAATAACATTTTATAAGACAATGGTTAAGTAAAACTCTAACATGGAAACAATTTGCTTTATAAAAATTTTAGAGTGTAAATAAAAAGAACAAAAAAATTATAAGGAGGACGTGTGCTATAATACCTGTTATAGTAAGGAGCTCACTACTTACTAGCATGAACTCATACTTAATCAATTGTTTTTAATTGTTCTTATGTCCACACCCATGGCATATAGAAATTCCTGAGCCAGGGACTGAATCCAAGTTGCACCCGTGACTACACCACAATTGCGGCAATGCTTGATCCTTTAATCCACTGTGCCAGGCCAAGGACTGAGCCCATGCCTCCTCAGAGACCCAGGTTGTTGCAATCAGATTCTTAACCCACTGTGCCACAGTGGGAACTCCAGAATCAATTTAATTTTTTAAGAAGATTGATTGTACTATCATACCAAAACTTGGTGGAATAATGCAACAAAAATGTCTTATATTGTTTCCCAGTCTGTGGGTTGAGTGGGCACTGGACAAATCTGCATATCCAGGCCAAGCTTGGTTGATCTCAGCTTTGGGTTCTTAAGGCATCTGTAGCCTTGGCTGTGGGCTGGCTCCTGGAGGAGAACCTCACATGTCTGGGGTGGGCTGGGTGTCTGCTAGAAGAACCCTGAGAGTCTCTCAACATTCAGCAGGCTAGCCGGGGCTACTCTCACAGAGCTAAGGAAGCTTCTAAGAGAATGAGCTGACACATCCAGCCCTCTGCAGACATGTCTCTCCCACTGCATGCTACTTGTCAAAAGAAGTCAAAGCCAGCCCAAATACAAGGAGTGGCAAATGCAGGCAGATTCCATTCTTTGATAGAAAAAGCTGAAATGTCCTATTGAAAATATAGTGATTACAAGGAGGGAAATTATTTTAGCTATTTTTTTCAAGCAACCTGCCATTTTATGCCATTAAATATTTACATGGCTTTCTACATTTTGCAAAATATATTGAAGTAAGCAGGCTACAGTTTATAGTCAATTCTGAAATTTCAAAATTACTCACCTGATTTATAAAAGGCAAGATGGGTATAGGTTACAACACAAATATATTATGGCACTGTGTGACTTTATTTTACAAATCAGAGATTAACTCTCAAAATATGAGTGGAAAAGCATAAGCACTGATCAGAGTTTGACAGTGACTACAAATAACAACAAACCTCTCATAGACAAAGGGAACCTGTAATATGTCTAACATGGAAGTTTAAGTATAGAAGAAAACACTGAACATATGCAGAAGTATAGTGATTTCATAAAGAACTAGGCTATATTATACAGACATAAACTAGCAACTTATAAATTTTAAAAAGAGTTTTAGTGACATAGAAATGTATACCTTCATGTAATGGTGGTATTATTTTTCAACCCAATATAGATGATATTAAGCTTTACCAAGATGAGACATATATCTACTCTGTGAGTTATAATCATGACCAGGAAAGAATATTAAACAGTGTATGTTTGAAAGTGAGAAAGAAGCTATTATTCTTTGCTTAGGGATTTTTCCTCATGGCGAAGCACAAAGAAATTGAATTGTAGGCAATTATGTATACTACTTACATATAAAATACTATTAACATTTTTACAAGTGACGACTATAATTCTACTGAAAATAGCAATCACTGCGTACCATTTTACATGGTTGTCACAATACCAGGTTAAGGATGAAGAATAAATTAATCCACATTTCATATGAAGTATATGAAACCTCAGAGAAGTGTATTATTCCTTTCTTGCAAATATCTTATTGTTAGCAACTGGGAATGCCAGGATTTGAACTTTGGCAATCTGATCCCTGAAAGTGCCTTAATTATAGTTATATGACTGCTTTTGCATACTACAGAATAATACCAAGGGGCACTAATGGATTTCTTGACTTTGGGTTTCAGTTTGCCTGTATTCAAAGTTGGCTAAAATAAATGATTAAGACAAATGACAAAATGTAATTGTCTGTGTCCCTATTATCTGTATTGCTGGAGGATATGGCCACGAGCACACTCTGAAGGCAACAGGCATGGCCGCTGTGCCCTTTTATGCCCTAGTCTCTCTCTTCTCCATTACAACATCTTATATGTGTATGCTTCATTCGACATACATTCTCCTCTGACCTACCTTCCAGTTTGCTATCTTATCAGTTGTGTATAGTGTGACTAGACTATACACAACCACTACTTTTTAAATTTATTCTTTAAAAATTTATATCATCTATTATTTTTTCAATGCTGCATATCCCTAGACATATCTTCCATTCTATCATTTATTATTATTATTATTACTTTAAGGCTGTCTCCACTGTATATGGAAGTTCCCAGGCTAGGGTTGAATAGGAACTGCACCTGAGGCCTATGCCGCAGTCCTGGCAATGCCACATCTGAGCTGCCTCTGTGACCTATGTTGCAGCTTGAAGCAACGCCAGATCCTTAACCCACTGAATGAGGCCAGGGATTAAACTCATATTGTCGTGAAGACTATGACAGGTTCTTAACCCACTGAGCCACGATGGGAACTCTGTATCCTTTATTTTTCAAATACAGCCTGGGTATATCACCTCTGTGAAGCCCAGATACACACAGATCCTTTTCTGTTGTGTTGTTTCTGCTGATTGTTTTGCTTAGTTTTGTTTTTAATTTTACTGGAGTATAGTTGATTTACAATGTTGTATTAATTTCAGGTGTATATCAAAGTAATTGGGTCAGACATATAAATGTATCCATCCTTTTCTCCCATATAGGTTATTACAAACTATTGAGTAGATTTTCCTGTGCTATACAGTAGGTTCTCCTTAATCAGGTATTTTAGACAGTCATGTGTATATGCTGGTTCTTTACTGTGGAATGTAGGGGATTTTTTGAGTCTATCTTTGACTGTGTGTAGATGTTAGGTCTCAAAAATCATCTGCAGAGATAAATTAAGGTACATTCCACAAGAGTGCTTTTGCCTTTATTTCTACAAAGTTCCTTGAAGTGCTACTGGCCAGTGATGTGTTACATCGAGTCTTAGTTTAATATCAGAAATTCATCCCAGAGCTATATTATCATTCAATCTTGCATTGAGGATTTAATCCTGAGCTTCCCAAACTCACTATGCAGAGGGTTTCCTGCTGGCCTCCTCAAGTGCACAGGCCCTCAAAAACTATTTCAATTCTATTTGTCTTCTGAGGCCATCAAAGAGAAGGTGTTATTTTTTCCTCAAATGCCCTTTGGAGCATAATAAGTGGTATTTGGGCTGGTCCTGGTGTTCCTTTAACATTTCTCTTTTCATTTGGTAAATTCTACTCTCTTTTCATTATGTCCATGCTTTTAAGATTTTTAAAAATTAGTTTATCAAGGATTTTTGCTGCTCATTTGTTTTTCAGATGTTTTCAGTTGGGCATGATTTAAATTACCTAATTTGACATTTCTATAAAGTGCAAATTTCACACTTCATATGTAGGTGAGGAGACATGTTGACAGGAAAAAAGATGAAAAGTCCAAAATATGTGGTCCACAGGACTGAGACAAGCATCAGGGACAGGAAAACAGACTGTCCAGGGAGACAGAGGCCTGGTGACAGTTGTGAGCAACCTTACCATTTTAATCATTTACTTCTCGGATTTAAATTTTTACAGGACTATTATCTTTTGTTGTTACTGTTGTTGTTTGTCTTTTTGTCTTTTTTAGGGCTGCACTGGCGCCATACGGAGGTTCCCAGGCTAGGGGTCTAATCGGAGCTGTAGCCACCGGCCTATGCTACAGCAACGTGGGATCCAAGCCGCATCTGTGACCTATACCACAGCTCACGGCAATGCCAGATCCTTAACCCACTGAGTGAGGCCAGGGGTCAAACCTGCAACCTCATGATTCCTAATCAGATTCCTTCCTGCTGAGCCACGATGGGAACTCCAAGGACTATTATCTTGTTTCGAAAATATGAATATTAAATGTTACTCTACATTTACATTGTAAATTATACTTTTATACTTAACTACATATTAATTATGTGTGATGATTAATTATACAATTATACTTAAATTAATTGATTAATATCCTACTGATAAGTTTATTCATGGTCAGCTGAGATAAGTTTTTTATTTGCATGTTAGCAAAATTTTTTCTACTGATAAGGAGAGATATTAAAGAACTGAGCTAATATTAAATGATATAAATTATATTTAAAAGAACATTCTTCTTTTATGACTTGAGAGGTTAAGAAGGCTAAGAAAGTATGACTGTTTTTCCTGGCATGAGAAAAAAAATGTATGTGTATGTATGACTGGGTCAGTATGCTGTAAGGCAGAAATTGGCATAGCACTATAAATCAACTACGCTTAAATAAACAAATAAATAAATAGGGCATTAAAAGTTCTGATTTATCAAATAGTCATTTAACAACAGGGCTCAGGATGAACCGACAATATGCAACAAACCAAAGGCACTGTCACCTGGGAAGTGGCTGCACTAAAGCAGTGATGACATGGTGACACAGGCAGCCCAGCCCTCACACTTACCAACCTGCACAACTCAGGCAAGCACCCTCCTCAAACAGAAACAAGCAGGATGGTGGTTTGTTGTCATTGCCCTCCGTTTTGTTCCAGAAACCTTTTATTATCCTAGCAACGCTTGGCTGCTAATGGATGCAAGCTGAACTTGATTTAATGTATGTATTTAATCCTGTTATTATCAGAGGTTCAAAACAGAATAAACACACCCTTGGCTAAACACCTAATAAACCTGTGAAATCACCTGACACCACAATTGCTGTGAGTGTGTCGCTTGCCGTCTGCACTGCTAGAGAGAGGAGCTGCCTGGGCCTCGCAGGGAAACTTCTAGTAATAAAGGAGAGACACTGCATTTATGGAATTCTAAAGCCTTTCCCTTCTTAAATATCCTTCATTAACATCAAGAATAATCCACAGTGGCCTTCCACTGTCCAGAGAAGCAGCGTAGCCTGGGGTCCAAGGTGCTGGTTTGGATGGAGGTACAGAGGACTTAGGGCCAGGAGTAGAATCACGTCCCTGCCTGGCCAGCGGGGAGCCTCCTTGGCCTTGCAGGGAAGCATGTGGAGTCCAGGGCCCCACAGTGGTAATGAATGCCCAGTCTGGGGCCAGATGGCAGGGTACAACCCAGGCATTGCCTGACCTAGCTATGCGATCACTGTGGGGAGTAAACCTGTCCTCAGTTTCATCAATGAGAATAAGAATACCAGCTACTGCATAGATTTGCTTTGCTAGGGCTTGTGGTGTTTTTGTTTGTTTTGTTTTGTATTTTGTTTTTTGTTTTCAGAACCATGCCTGGCACATAGCAAGATCTCAATTAATGTGTGGTAGACAGAGGGCCACAGCAGAGGTAACCCCAAGTGAAAAGTGACTTCCTGCCATCCCAGTGTGGGTGCCATGGACAAAAATGCAATGTCCTTGAGCCTATTTTTCCTTACCTAAGGTACCTTCAGGTCTATTTCTATTTAGAAATGCTGCTATATTGCTGACCTAAAACTTAACATTGCTACTGGATATGGCTCTAACATTAGCTTTTTCAGTGGGTTGTGATGGATTTTCTATTCCAGAACCTGTGGTGTATATGAATTGATATAATTAAAATAATTCAGATTAAAATTAGGCTATAATAAAATAAATCAAAGCTTCTTGGACATATGCAAATTTTCCTAATTTGAGTGATATGAAGAAATCTGATTTGGGTGGATTTTCTCTGCATCACTTCTGATAACAGCATAACCACAAGGAATCTCTCCTGTAATGACTTACTTTTGAGGTGTCTGAGACCTTCCACAGAAGCAGCCATGGATTTACTTCTCTGTATCTTTACGCTAGGTTTCCTATGTTTCATTTAAAAAATAAACCATATGACCCAGCAATCCCACTCTTGAGCATATATCCGGACAAAACTTTCCTTAAAAAAGACACATGCACCTGAATGTTCACTGCAGCACTATTCACAATAGCCAAGACATGGAAACAACTCAAATGTCCATCGACAGACAATTGGATTAGAAAGATGTGGTATATGTACACAATGGAATACTACTCAGCCAAAAAAAGAACACATTAATGCCATTTGCAGCAACATGCATGGAACTAGAGACTCATACTGAGTGAAGTAAGTCAGAAAAAGAAAGCAAATACCATATGATATCACTTATATCTGGAATCTAATATAAGGCACAGATGAACATTTCCACAGAAGAGAAAATCATGGACTTGGAGAATAGACTTGTGGTTGCCAAGGCAGAAGGGGAGGGAATGGGGTGGACTGGGAGCTTGGGGTTAATGGATTCAAACTATTGCCTTTAGAATGGATTAACAGTGAGATCCTGCTGTGTAGCCCTGGGAACTACGTCTAGTCACTTATGATGGAGCATGATGATGTGAGAAAATAGAACGTGTACATGTATGTGTAACTGGGTCACCATGATGTACAGTAGAAACAAAACTGTATTGGGGAAATAATTTAAAAATACAAAAAACTAAAAAAATAAATAAAAAATAAACCAGCTACAATTCTTTCAAAATAACCTAGGTATGTGTGACAACCCATGAAATATGTTTACAGAAGGCTATTGAACTCATTGACTAATTACATGCACAGAATTTTTAGCCCAAGATCTAATTCTGAGAAGTTCTCCAGGCTGGATGAGTCATTTCAGTGAGGTCAGTAGTTCTTTGTCCTCTCATTGTCCACAACCTTTACCCTCTGATTTATTAGTGACTTCCCATTGTGGGCAGGAAGACTTTCTGGGCCCTTTGACACCAGATTTAATTACCTGTCTGTGTTCTGGATAATGGTTTGTAATCAGCTATGACACAAGCAGAGACTTGAAATGGGTTTGTTCACCAGGGCCCAATTCCTTGGGGCTCGTTATCTTCATAAAGCCTCATCTGTCAGGGGATGCTGTGCAAAGCTGAGGCTTCCTAACTACCCAGCTGAAGGTGAAAGCCCCAGACTGGCCCTCCCCCAGCCTTCAAGAGTGTCAGATGCCTGTCCACTCCAGCAGGCTCTAGACACCTAGGTGTGTCATATGTCCGAGATGTTGTGATGCTCAGTTTTGGAACATTACTGTAGTAGGAGCCAATTCATTGTGGCCAAATACCCACCATATTTGGGATTTTCCTCCAGAAAGTATGGTAACTTGAAATCATTCTATAACATGAATTCTCCAAATGAACCCAGGCATGGGAATAAGCACTAAGTTTATAGAGACTATGGAAAACATGATACAAAACTCTTCGAAGATTTATGTTTTAAAAGAGGTTACTTCATTGACTTCTGAGTACTGCAAATACATAATTTAAGGTTCAAATGGCAGAGTCTGCATACAATGCAGAACAATATTTAGCTTGTATCCTGTTATAACACAGCTAAAATTATTATTATTTTTTTATGGCTGCATCCATGGCTTAGGGAAGTTCTCGGGCCAGTGACCGAAACTGAGCAGCAGCCCTAACCAAAGACAGATTCTTTAACTCACTGCACTGGGTAAGGGGATCGAACCTTTGCCTCTGCAGCAACCTGAGCCGTGATAGTCAGATTCTTAACCCACTCTGCTATAGCAGGAACTCCACTGATATTATTTTTGTATTTTGAAATTAGACACAAAATTATCTTTACATTCAAATTTCACACATAAAATATGAGCAAAGTATGCAATGAAATAAAAGTAAAGATACGATGACCAGAATTAACAAAGCACTGCAGTGTACAGCTGCGGTTTTCCTCCTACATCTGGACCACGATTTGAGATTTTCCCACACCTGGTGCTTTATCAAGGACACAGACACTTTTCCATACTACATTAAACTTAAAACACAGGCTTTTATGGTTATTTATGTAGAGCACATTGTGCATGTAGAGCAGAAGGCCACCTGTCAAACGTGATTTAGAAGCTTGATGATTCCAGAGACTGCCATGTGTATCTTCCCCACTGTCTTATTGTGAAGACTGAGGTCACACCGTGTAGTCACTGCTTTGGGTGAAAGCACTGCTCCCTGAAAATCCCTGAACAATATATCTGCAAGAAGAAATCTACACACTCCTTAACCCCTGTTTGCATCTTGGAAACATCTCTTCATTACCTGCTGTGGTAAAGAGACTGCTGGCCTCCCAAAGAGGTCCATGTCCCTGAGACCAGAACGTGGGATTGGAATGCTGTATGCCTAGGAGAGTTCGGGAAGCAGCTGACTTCAAGAAAGGGAAACCACCCTGGCTTTACCTAACTGAGCCCAGTTGTCCTTAAACACGGCAGAGGGAGGCAGGAGGGTCATGGTCAGAGCAAAGCAATGTGGGAAAGACCCAAGCAGTCACTGTGCCCTTGGAGATGGAAGAGACATGAGCCCAGGGCTACAGGAAGCCTCTCACAGATAGAAGAGGCAAAAACACAGATTCTTCCTGAGAGCCTCTGGGAAGGGTCACACCTGCCAATGCTAGGAGGACCCACTATGGTTCTGACCTCCAGAATTGCAAGATAATTCATGTGTGATGTTTCATGTGTGCAGTGATTAGTTATAACAGTGTTATGAAAGGAATACATATGGGGGAGGGGGAAACACCTGAGAGCAAGTTCAAAGATCAGGTAAGAGGGGAAAACAATGTGAGAGAGGCAGTGATACTGGAAGGAGCTTGAGTCAAGGTTTGCAATGGTGCTGCCGACAAGGCCAGGCCCAGAAAGGATGTTAGCGCAGCTCTGGGTAGCTCTTCCAGCAGTGGTTCCAGAAGATGAACAATGAGAGAAGAAAGGGCTATTATGAAAGAGTAAGGATGAGTGAATGAATTGAAAATGCAAGAGAATGAAATTATACATACTCTGCAGTATTGTTGGAGGTTTAACTTAAATACACACACACACACACACACACACACACTCGCTAGGATTCTAAATATGTTGATGACATTAGACACGCATTTACAAATCCAAAAACAAAATCTATTATATGCTTTTATAAAGCAGGAAGTCTAGCAGTTTTTACAGAGCATAAATTATGTATTGCTATAAGTTAGCTAAGCTACAAAATAACTGAAAAATGGATATATTTACACTCTCTACTTTTTATACTATAAAATTAAGTTCAGGAAGGTGAAAGAACTCTTCCAGGGTTTCACAGTTATTAACTGGGAAAGGCAGGATTTCTAACTGGGAATGTTCAGGTTTACCAGCAGCCCTGGTTCATCACAGGGAGTCTAATTATGGAAATTATGTGTCTGCAGATGCTCACAGTCATCAGTGGGCCCAGGACCATGGATGAGAAGATATGCTTTTACATTTTACTAATATCTAATTTAAATTTAGTATTTTTCTTTTCTATTTTATTTTTACTATAGTTTATTTATAGTGTTGTGTCATTTTCTGCTGTATAGCATAGTGTATGTGTGTGTACATATATATACATGTGTGTATATATATATATATATATATATATATATATATATATATATATTCTTTCTCTCATACTAACTGATCATATTCTCTTCCACGAGACTGGATATAGTTCCCTGTGCTATACAGTAGGACTTCATTGCTTATCCAATCTAAATGTAATAGTTTGTATCTACCAAAACCAATCTCTCTGCCCTATAGAAGAAACAAAAACAGCCTCATGGACTTAGAGCACACACATATGGTTGCCAAGGGGGAGGAGGAAGAAGTGAAATTTAGTATTTTTATTTTAATGAATCCAGGCAATACACTGCAGTAGTATTATGGAGTATCTGTAATTTTTTCACCAATATAAAACATAGTTAATTTTATATGACTTTTAAATTATTATAGAAATCTCAAATATCATTTATGTTTACTCCTAGCTTAAAAGGATCGGAACCATGGCTTTTCATCATTGTGTAATGCACTATGAAAAATTCATATATGCTACTGTACCACATACTTGGTTTGGACATTTATTTCAATAAATATAGCTGCCTTCATACTTTTGTATTTTAGCTTATGCATATACATAGGCATATGCTGTCATTATTAATCACTATGATGACTATGATGAGCCTGGTTACTAGGCTTCATCAGGCTACCAAATGCATCCATGGCAAAAACATACAATGAACAGAGGCTCCACTCACCAAGTTGTCTTTATAGAATGTTACCTGACTACTATAAAGGTGTTACACTAAGTATTTTTGGTAACTCAGTTTATTACTTAACAAAATGAAAAGGTTTCAACTTAAATCATTCTTAAATGAAGTATTAGTTCTATCTGGACATATTTTGTTTTGCCTGTGACTGTTCAATTATATGCATATGAATTACCCATTCATTGTTATCACACACATAGAAAAAACCTGATAATCAAATATGCATCTGATAAAACAGATGCAGAATAAAACCCTCCAGACTCATTGCTCCAATCTTAATAAATACAATTTATCACTGTCCATTGGGAATTGCAAACATATGAAAAAAGACACCTAGCAATAAGTTATGTCCGTATCAGAGATAAAATAAATAGCACAGTCCACAAAAGAATGACCATATTACTGAACCCTAGGAAATGGAAATTTTTCAGCTGGTTCTTTAATTAAATTATAATCTCCTCTTATTTTCCCACGATATGGTAAAATAAGCAAATGACTGCTTTGATTGCTTTGACATCATCTACTATCCTGACAGCAAATTTTGAAACTTTGCCTAGCAGAGCAAAGGATTTTCAGTAAGAGACCTAAAGGCATTTATCCACTGATCAGACTCACTTCTCAGAGGTTCCTCTTTCATTCCATTTCTCTCTTTGAAAGGCCATTCACTAAATAACCTCAGAACAAAAAAATCTCCCCTCAAGCCTATCTCTGGTTACCTGTCCTCTCTCAGGAGTAAGTAAAGCAGATGCTTTAATTCACAGAGATCCTGATTGCTGTTTCTTCTATAACCCAGAAGGAAAATGAGCAGTGCCTTCTGTTTTCCCTTGGCAAACTGGAGCTGCTGTGAAACTGGTTAGAAAAATTATTTTGATTGTTCTTTTGTTCCTCTCTTCTTTTCCAGTGCTCACATTTAAAGATGAATGTGGACAGAAATGGAAAGAGTCCAAGGAAAAGACGGAAAAATGATTAAGCAATGGATGATTTATGAACAAAGATTAAAGAAACTGAAGTTGGTCCAGCATGAGGAAATCTGAGAGAAAAGTGAGTAACTGTTTCCAAGTACTTAGTGAACAATTATTATGTGACTACTAATCTGACATCAATAGATATATATCCCTGTTTTAGTACAAAAATATGCTGTAGATAAAGGGAAAGTTACCTTTCATCCTCCTTGTCCCCAGCTTTCTCATGTCTTCTAAGCACATGGCAGCGTTGACCTTTCAAGGCACCAAAGAGGCTGGAGTAACAAGATAATGAAGAAGAAAGGAATGAGGATGCTAACAATTTAGGTAGGATAGCTTTGGCTGCACCTCAGGCTAACTTGGCATAAGTAATGACAATGCATACTTCATTTTGTCATGCAACCAGGATGCAGAGGGGCCTCAGGCTGCTGGATTCAGTAGCACCAAGATGTCACCAGGGCCCCTGTTCCCATCCATCTCTGTTCTGTAGCTTTTCTTCTTTAAAAGTCGCCAAGCATCACAGTTAGATGCTTCTTACAGCAGCAGAATATGGACCATGCCTTTTGGTGTCCTCAATTTCCAAGAAGTCCTTCATAAACTTGCACCTACTTATTGGGCAGCACTGCATTGCATGCCCACATCTAAGTCAATCAATGGCAAGGAAAATACAAATCCTAGTACCAGATCTGAGTCACCCTCCATGTAACTTGTGAAGGAGATTAGATTCATTAAACATTTTTATTAAAAGGAAGAGTTACAATGTTGAAAAACATCAACACTGGCCAAGGAATTATTTATAAATGAGAAATATGGGCAAGTTGGTAACTGTAAGACCTAACTTTCTTCTCACTAGAAATACCTTCTAATAAAATTTAGTAATATTTATAATTAAATTCTTATTAGCAGGCAAAGTGCTCATTATGATACCCATATTAACTCATTCAATTCTCACCACTAACCTATGAAAGAAGTACCATTATCTCTATTTTTACAAAGACATACTTTAGGAAGAGATAAGTTAGGTAAGTTGCTCAAGGTGACACATTAATAAGTCCCAGGACCAGAATTTGAACCCAAGACATTTGGTTCCACAGCCAAACCTCTTAAAGACTCACATCAAATAAAGCAGAAATATATTTATTTATGTCTTATGTTTAATGTAGGGTTTAAAAGTAACAGTTGGGAAGATAGAGATGCTTTTACTTTCAAAGTTTAAAGTAAGGCTTATTTGAGAATAATATTTTCGCTTCCAAAAGCTAAACATGCTGAACAAAATATAAGAAATATCTGCTGAAGGGCACTGAAAGCCTAAGAAGGTAGTGAAGAATTACTGATCTGGTCAGAAGAGATAAAGATGGATGTCCAGGGGCTAACTGGTAACGCGTGATTCTAGGCACCAGAAAGACCACATTCCAGGATGGAAATGAAACTGACAGCACTAACAGCCTAAACCTAGTCAGAACACAGACCAGGACTTGACCCTATGTGCCAGGACTTGAACCCAGCCTAAAGCCAGATTAGAACTTAAATGCATGGTTTTAAATTAGAATCACTCACCCAGTGTCTGGACTCACTGAGGTTCAGGTTCTTCATGTCTCAGTGCAGAAGGAATTCAGTGAGAGACAATCACAGGCAAGAAATAGATTTATTAAGATAGGATGCTTGTGAGAGATGCAAGTGGGCAGGCAAGGAGGCTCTGCCCCGAGGATCTGGTGCCTACAGCTTTACCATCTGAAAGGAGTAGGGGTCAGAAAAGACAGCCTCTTCCTTTCTTGGAATAGTAGCTCCTCCTTAGTATCCAGTAAGGTGTGTATCCAAATCAGCAGAAGGGTGGTCCTCAAACCCCTGCCTTTGATCTGAACCTAAATGCAGGCTCATCCCATCCCCCACCTAATGACCTGAGTCAGTTCTTGCACCTCCACTAGTCAAGCAAGCCTGCTTGTTCTGGTAGCTTTTTAAAGCAATTTATTAATTTACAATGAACTCCCAAAGTCCTGTAAGTTTCCCTCTTTATCTATGGTCCTTTATTGGGACTTCTACAACTACCTGTGCTTACTCCATCCCTATCAGAACTAAAATAAGAGATTTTACAAATGATTCCAGGGATTGCATTTTAGCTACAAATAATCTCAGCTCCTGAAACTGGATGTGAAGGAGTTTAGGAGTTAATGTTACAAGGTACCTCGTACGAGCAAAAGAAAAATTCTCAAGGACAACAAAATCATGCTATCTACATATAAAACCAGGAGTTCCCCTGTGGCATGGGCTAAGGATCCAACATTGTCCCTGCAGTGTCTGGGTCACTGCTGTGGCACAGGTTCAATCACTGGCCAAGGAACTTCCACATGCCATAGTCTTGGGCAAAAAAATTATAAATATAAAATCAGATTGTTTCTATAAAAATTTTGAGAATACAATGTTTAGCCTATAATACAAAAAAGGAGCAAATCAACATGAGATTGAAGGAGCAGACACCAGAGATGCAGAAATTTACTCATGGGGAAGCAGGGGTCACTGATTCTAGACACACAGGACTAATGCGATGGTGGAGTAATCCAAATGTATCCATTTTCTAGGGCTGCTTAACAACTCACCACCAACTCTGTGACTTTCTAACAGTACCCACTTATGATCTCAGAGCCCTGCAGGGGAGAAGCCTGGTACATTATGACCCGAAGAGGTCTTCTTAATAGTCTCTACAACCAACCTCAAGGTGTAGCTGAGTAGTGTTTCTTTATGGGAGCTCTGGGGAAGAACTCACTTCCAAACTCATTCAGGTTGTTGGTTAGATTCCATTCCTTGGGGTTGTAGGACTGATCACCCCAGTCCTTGCTGCTATCAAGAGGGCTGCTGCTTTGAAATCATAGAGGCCTCTGTGTGGCCCACGTGGGTCCCGACATTTCAGAGCCAGCAACAGTAACAGCAAGTCAAATTTTTGCATTTTTAAAATTACTGTTAGACTTCTTTTATTTACATTTAGCTTTTTATTAATAAATATTTTATAACAAAATCAGGGCCTTATTATTTATTCATTTCCATATCTTACTTAACAATATGCCAAGAGTATTTGCTTATCCTTTTTCTTATTCTCTGAAAGTGCATTTTTACTTGTGGATATACTATTACTTATTTGGATATACTATTACTTATTTGGATATACTATTACTTATTTAAACAGTCCTCCATCATCAGATGTTTAAGGTGTTAATTATTTTATAATAAAAAGTAGATACAAATGAAACCTTTTCATCCTTCAATTTCCCCAATAACCTCTGTAGGCAGCATCTCTCTCCTACCTAATTTCTTCTCCTTAAGCCAGAGAATGTTTTCTGCTATTAAGGGCTCTTGTGATGAGAGTGGATGTCCAGGTAATCCAGGATAACCTCCTTATGTCAAGGTCTGTGATATGATTCCCATCTGTGAATTCCTGTAAAGTATTCAAGGTTTCCAGGGATTGCGGTGTGGGCATTTTCAGGGCCATCCTTACCATTTCTACTCTCAGTAGAAAACATTCCCATGGAATTACAGAAAGACAACAGGAGGGAAGTGGGAACCAGGGTACAAGGCATAAGGCAGAGAGGATGGCAAACATGTAACTGATGCTACAAGAAGGGGGAGAGAAGCTGTGCTTGAAGACAGTGTCTGAGAGTTTTCCCAGCTGTGAAAGGCTTCCAGCACTCCTCCAAACTCAAAGCAAGGGAGGGAAGCAAGGCCACAGGCAGGACAGTGCAGCCAAGCAGGAAATTCTGGAAAAGGGAGGAGGAAGAAGAGAAGTACTTTAAGAGGGGCAGTGACAATAATGAATATTGATTTTTCAGCATTAAAAAATGGGAGCCCAGGAGTTCCCATCGTGGCACAGTGGTTAACGAATTCGACTAGAAACCATGAGGTTGCGGGTTCGATCCCTGCCCTTGCTCAGTGGGTTAAGGATCTGGCGTTGCTGTGAGCTGTGGTGTAGGTCGCAGACATGGCTTGGATCCAGTGTTGCTGTGGCTCTGGCGTAGGCCAGTGGCTACAGCTCTGATTCGACCCCCAGCCTGGGAACCTCCATATGCCGCGGGAGCAGCCCTAGAAAAGGCAAAAAGACCAAAAAAAAAAAAAAAAGGGAGCCCAGTAAAACAACCGCTGACTTAGATGCTCTAACACAGCAAAAATCTTCAAAAATGAAGGTAAATATCTCATTTCAACACAAGTATGGGTGAGTGAAGTCTCATACTGGATAGGATCTCTGACATGGGAGTTCCCTTTATGGCTCAGTGGTAATGAACATGACTACTATCCATGAGGATTTGGGTTGGATCCTTGGCCTCACTCAGTGGGTTAAGGACCTGGCATTGCTATAAGCTATAGGGTAGGTTGCAGTTGCTGCTCAGATCCTGCATTGCTACAGTTGTGGTATAGGTTGACAGCTGTAGCTCGGATTAGACCCCCTAGCCTGGGAACTTCCATATGTCACGGGTGCGGCCATAAAAAAAAAAGATCTGACATGGGGGTGATTTGCAGAATAATACATTAGATCAAAACATTTATTCACAAAGAAGAAAGACTGAAGGAAATGAAAAAGACCAGAAAATAAATGAATTAGGTAGAAAATAAATATGAAATAAAGATCAATAAAGAAGTTGATTCTTGAATGTATTAAATGAATTCAATAAAGTCTTGTTGAGACCGAACAGCAGCAACAAAAAAAGTACACAAACTCACTGATAGGAGTGGGAGATAAGTGTGGTTTCTACAGAATTTAATTTATAAGGAGATTATGAACAGTTTTAAGATAGTAAATTTGAAAAGTTACAGGCAATGCTCAAACGTCTCAACAAGCACATCCTATCGAAATTCACAGCAGAAAAATTATACATCTTTTACTGGCTAAGAATATTAAATTTCAGGAGTTCCTGTCATGTCTCAGCAGTTAGCGAACACAGCTGGCATCCATGGGGATGCAGGCTCAATGCCTTGCTCAGTGGGTTAAGGGTCTGGAGTTGCTGTGACCTGTGGTGTAGGTCACAGACACAGCTCAGATCCTGTGTTGCTGTGGCTGTGGTGTAGGCTGGCAGCACATTTCACTCCTAGCCTGGGAAACTCCATATACTGTGGGTATGGCCCTAAAAAGACAAAAATATAAAATAAAATAAAATAAAATAAAATAAAATAAAATAAAATAAAATAAAATAAGATAAGATAAGATAAGATAAGATAAGATAAGATAAAATAAAATAAAATAAAATAAAATAAAATAAAATAAAATAAAATAATAAAATAAAATAAATAAAATAAAATAAATAAATATTTCACAATTATAAGCCTTCCATTAGAGACAAATTCAGGTTCATATGGTTTCACCAGCAAATCCCATCACACATTTTAAAAAGATGTATTGCTTATTTTATACTTTTATATTTCATACTAAAATATACATATTTTTATTACTTATAATTATTTCTAAATCATATATACTTATTTGTAATATACAGTATATATTCAGCTATTTTTTTAATAACTGTAAATGGAAAATAACCTTTAAAATTATATAGAAAATTTATTTTAAAAATTTAGAGAGTGGAAACACTTATTCACCATTTTATGAGATAAGCAAAATTTTGACATCAAAATCTCTTAAGGATAGAAGGAGAAAATGACACTCATACAAAGCTCTCTCTAGATAAAGATTTTAAAATCCTAAAGAAAATATTAATCAATGTTGGAAAGATAGAAAACTTATTTAGAAAAATCAATTAGAAATAAAATAAAAAATATAACTTCCATATTTAAGAGGAATGAATGTGAAGATACACTACACTCATTGATTGAAATACTTAATATTTAGCGATGTCAATTTCCCTGAACTGATCTCTGCAAGAAAAATTCTAGTCACAGTATGAGAAATGCTTCTGTTTGTTTTGGGTGGCAGTGATAGGTTGAAGGGGAAGGGTAAACTAAACATTCTGGAAGAGCAAAGAGGGAGAATTGGGTATAAATGATACTGAGTTACTTTAAAACTTGAGTAATGTAGGCAGTGGGTCCTGGCTGCAGGATTGAGAAGGAGAGATGGAGTAAAATAGAGCCCCAGACTAGACACGCACCCTTCTGTTTGCTCATTTTTCTCCCCCCTCTGACCTTAAAAACGTAATTATAGGTATGAATCCACCTTATCCCCAGAAAAGGCTCTTGTGATTAAAGTGGCTTTCCTTTCTACCAACACTTCCCTCTCAAATTATTGGCTTTGGAGCAGCAAACAGCCAAAGTGAGGTTCAGTAACATAACACATGCTTGTATAAAGCAAGGCAACACTACACACAATGAGGGAGAGTGAATCTTTAAATGTTTTAACAATTAGATACTTCTTACCCTCTCCCCCCCCAAGGAAAAATAAGAATAAATAAACAAACAAACAAACTTGACTCACTTCACCAATCACCAAAATTTAATTCCAGGTGAGTATAGTCTAATATGAAAGCAGCACAAGGCTTTTAAAATATAATGTAGGAGAATAGCTTTACTATTTGGGTGGAACATATTTTTATTTTTTAAGCAAGACACAGTTACCAATCATAAAGGGAAATATGATTAATTATATTATATTAAAAATAAGCATTTCTAGAAGTTCCCACTGTGGCTCAGGGATAACAAGCCTGATAGTACCCACGAGGATGTGGGTTCAATCCCTGGCCTCGCTCAATGGGTCGGGGATCCAGCATTGCTGTGAGGTGTGGTGTAGGCCATAGACACAGCTTGGATCTGGCATTGCTGTGGCTGTGGCACAGGCCAGCAACTGTAGCTTCCATTTGACCCCTAGCCTGAGAACCTCCATATGCCATTTGCATGGCCCTGCAAAAGAAAAAAGGAAAAAAAAAAAAAAAACACAAGCATTTCCATTTATCAAATGATACCAGTAATGAAAGGACAAGCCAAGAATAAGAAATGCTATTTCTGATACACATAATCAACAAATGTCATCTAAGGAAAAAATTTATGAAGAACTCCAGACCAACCTACTTAAAGGAGAAACAGATGAACTTTGCACAGACTCTTCATGGTGGAAGATTTCCAAATGGAAATGTTCTTGACCTAATTAGTGAAAGCAAGTCCCCCAAAACCAGGTTCACCTGCAGAGTTTATGATTCATCTTGTCACCCCAAACTTTATTCCCTTTCATTTCCCCTCTGACTTCCAGCCTGTGCTAACTGAACAATAACCATCCAGAGTCAGATGACTAAAACCGTTGTTGACAACATCATTAATGTACTAAAATTGCTATTCTAGATACCATCATTAACATACAGACTCAGGTTGTTTTTTCAGGGAAAAATGAACTTGCAGATCCCCCAGCCATGGACCACCTGGCCAGAGGGTCATAAACCAAAGACATCCCTACTCTTGAAACCATGTTTAAGAAATGTCACAACACAGTGATTAACCTCAGCCTCTTTTCTCTTCCCCTTAGAAAAAATCCCAACTCAAAGACTAAGGAGGAGTGGCTTTGAGACTTGTCTTCCACTCCCTGCTTGGCATGTGCAATAAACCCTTACTTTGCTGCAAACTCCGTCAGTTTGGCTTTCTTCACCTTGGACATACAAACATTTGCACAGTTACATTAGTCAAAAAAGAGGTGTTCAGTCTCAATAATAATTAAGGAAATGAAAAGTAAACCCAAGATACAGCACTGCCACCCACTAACCCCAATTGCAGAAAGAAAGGAGAAGGGATACAACAGCTAACCCCCTACATTCCTACTGTGTAAGAAGTCTAGTCTGACCATTGTGGTGAGCAGTTTGACAATTTATATTTCCTCTATTTGGTGATACTCTTATGACCCACTCCTAACTCTAGACCCATCAGAGTTACCTGCACATATGCACAGAACAAGGTGAGTGATTCTCTGAAACATAATATTGAGCTAAAAAACAACCACAAAAATGTCTGTATCATGTAAATCCATTCATTTTAGTTTTTAGGGATATATGTTTAAGAAAAAAAGATTACAAAAATAATCAAGAAAATGATTAGAATGGAAATCAGAATGGAAATGTTCTTTTAGGGTAAAACAGTACCATGAACAGCAATCATGACAGAAGTAAGTGGTATTCTAGGATATAGGTACCTTTGTATTTTTTTTTTTACATTGTTACTGATTACACTAATGTCTTTGAAGTAAGCTGGTGAATGTTTACTTCTGTACAAGATTTGATTGGGTATACATTTCTGTATATGCTATCTATCACAATATAAAGAATACAAAAATAGCTGGGGAGACAACTATGTCCTACATAAATGAAAATTACTTTAAATCATGGTGGAGGCTTGGTTTATAACTGTGGGATGCTGTATCTCAGTGAAATCTTAGAACTTATAAAGTCAGTTTCTCTTAACATTCAGAAAGTTACATGCTCTCCAGGGAGTACTAGTTCTTCATCCTTGAAGCAATCATATATAGAAAAATCCTTTTTATTCTTTTTATTACTTTTTTTTTTTTTTAAGGACTGCACCTGTGGCACATGGAAGTTCCCATGTTAGGGATCCAATTGGAGCTGCAGCTGCTGGCCTATGCCAGAACCAGATCTGAGTCACATCTGAGATATAGCCATTCAAAAATGCTTACAAAAATGCTATATCCTTAGCCCATTGAATGAGGCCAGGGATCAAACCCTGCATCCTCGCAGAGACTCTGGGTCCTTAACTCTCTGAGCCACACAACTGGAATTCCTTTTTCTTTGAACTGATTCATTTCAAGATTATTTAAATCATGTTGACTGAGACTTTGCATAGGTCCTAGATTTTTCTATATCAGGATGTGGAAAGCCCTTCTCCCCCCTCAGACATGCCCTGTTTACTTTTTGTTTTGACCATTCCTTTTTCTGGAGTACTTTTACACAGTCAGTGGCTTTTATTCCACTAGACGAACAGGTCCTTTCACCTGTGACTTACTGATTTTTCATCCTCACTATGTGTGTTTACTGATTCCTGTCAGTTGAGGTTTCTGTTCCTCATATTGAAAATGACAGCAAATTTGGCATGAATGATAGCTTATCTGGCACTCAAGTTACATTAGTGTCAAGTTAACACACAGTGGAAAGGAACAGGCTGGGGGTGCTCAGTAAAGAGGCATGTGCTGGTGTTAAGGGAGGCATGGAAACCCTGTGCCCTTTGAAGCCACAATCTTAGCAAGGGGACCTCCATCCATCTGTTAGTAACGTCTAGTGGACAGCCTGGCAGAACGAGACACATCTATGTTCAGAAAGTTGAAGCATCTCAAGTTGGCCCATTCCTCCCTGTGAACAAGGCTCCACAAACACAATGGTGTTTGGGGATAATGAAAAGTCCAACAGCACATGCTTGAGTGGAACTTGACACTAGTGGAATTCCACCCTCCATTATATTAGAATAAGAAGAAGATCCAAGGAGAATATTACTGAATTGAATGCGTGTTCTGCAGTATTACTGTTAGGGCTGCCATAACAGAATACTATAGGCTGGGTGACTTAGAAAACAGAAATGCTTTTATTTTCTTATGGTTCTAGAGGCTCTAAGTCCAAGATCAAGGTGCTGGCAGGACTAGTTTCTAGTGAGAGCTTTCTCCTCAGTGGGAAGATGCTGCTTTCTCTCTGGGTCCTCATGTGCCTCTTCTCTGTGTGAAGAGAGAGACCTCTGATGTCTCTTCCTCCTTCTATCAGGACACTAGTCCAATGGGATTAGGACCCCACCCCTGTGACCTCATTTAACTAAGGTCCAGCATCTTTAAGTGCCCTGTCTCTAAACATAGTCACATGGGAGGTAGTGATTAGAATTTCAACATATAAATTTGGAGTGACACAATTCAACCCATCACACACAAACAGATAACAGCAATTCTTTATACACAGAAAGTTGATATGCATTTGAATTATTAAAATGTTATATTTCAATTTTCATTAAAATAAAAATGTTTAAGTTTTTGTATGCATTTACTAAATAAAGCTCAAGCAATTATTCCTGCAAAAGAAAAATGGTAATAACATCAGACATTAACTGGATGTTAACAGAAGGTTATGACAGGGTTTCCTACCACAAAAGGACTCAAATAAAAATTAGAAGCTATAGAGGAGGTTTTTTTTTTTTTTTCTGTATGGAATGACAGTTTGATGACGTGACTCAGCTATAGTCAATAACTGTGGTTCACCACAATATCACAGATATCCTCATCTCTCTTTTCTTGGCTTTATAATCTAGGAGTATGACAGCTATTGGTCACATCCTTAGTGCAATTAAACTTGGCATTTTACCAAAGGCCAAGTAGTTTAAAAATATTGTGCTTTAATGTAGAATTTGGAAGCTGATATTAAATATGAATAAATCAGAACATTGCTCCAATGCTGAATGGAAGGCCATTCTATGGCAAATATAATTAAAAATCACCAAGTTCTTGATAAATTACATTTGCAAGGGAGAAAAACAAAATAGCATGGTAGAGATATATTAAATACTATCATTTACATTGTTACAATTACAAAATAATTTTGTGTCTGGTAAACTAATCTTCATTATAAAATGCTATTCATTATTTTATTTTTTATTAAAGTATGATTGATTTACATTTGTGCCAACTTATGCTATACAGCAAAGTGACTCATTCAAACATATATATACATCCCTTTTCTTACATGATCTTCCATCATGCTCTATCCCAAAAGACTGGATATAGTTCCCTGTGCTCTTCTGTAGGACCTCATTGCCTATCCATTCTAAATGTAAGAGTTTGCATCTACTAATCCTAAACCCCCAGTCCATCCCACTCCCTCCCCCAACCCCCTTGACAAACACAAGCCTGTTTTCCATGTCTGTGAGTCTATTTCTTTTATGTAGATAGGTTCATTTATGCCATATTTTAGATTCCATATATAAGTGATATCATATAGTATTTGTCTTTCTCTTTCTAACTTACTTAGTATGAGAATCTCTAGCTGTATCCATGTTGCTGTGAATGGGATTATTTCGTTCTTTTTTATGGATGAGCAGTATTCCATTGTGTATATGTACCATGTCTGCTTAATCCATTCATCTGTTGATGGACATTTAGGTTGTCCATAATGTCTTGGCTATTGTGAATAATGTTGCAATGAATATAGGGGTGCATGTATCTTTTTAAATTATGACTTGTCTGGATATACACCCAGGAGTGGGATTGTTTGATCATGCAGTATCCTTAGTTTTCTAAGGAATATTCATACTGTTTTCCATAGTTGCTGCAACAATTTACATTTCCACCAACAGTGAAAGAGTTCCTTTTTCTCCACATCCACTCCAGCATAAAATATTATTCATTCTTTAGCAGTTATTTAGTGCTATCCTATACCAGGTACATTGTAGACACTAGAGCTAACAGAAAAGTAAAGAGAACAAATTCCCTGATTTCATGAAGGTAATTCTATCTTTTGAATCATAACTGGATATACTATGATGGGTTACATGGAAAGATACAATGAAGCTGTAGGCCTTGTTCCCTACTTTAAATGACCAACTGAATTTTATTGCATGAGACAGATAAAGGTGTGACTTATAATTTAGGCAGTGCCCACTTAAGTACATATGCACTAAATCTGAACATGATAAATCTGAATATGACTTTTCTTAACAAGCATTGCAGGAGAGCAAACTTGGCACCCCAAAATGTGTTTCTTTGGCATGAGTATTATTTTAGGCCAATTATTCTTTTTAAGAAACAGAAGACTCAGGAATTTTTTTTTTCTTTTTCACCTCCCTTTAATAGCCTAAAATTATTTAGATATGGAGCCTGCACCAGGAAGAGAGCTGTCATTAAGGAACTCTGTTTTACTTGAGAGAGACTTGTCCACAGTGGAGGTAGAAAATTGCTATGGACCAAGCACTTGCTCTTCCTTGCCCTGGGCAGGCTCTTCCTCCCTCTTTGATGTCCCTATTAGCTAAGTAAGTTAGTTGTCTTTCTCCCTGAGGGCCATATTCTTATGGAGACCTCTTCCATATGAAACTAAACTCTATTTTCTCTTGTTAATTTGTCTCACATCAACTGAATTATTGGACCAGCCAGAATAACTGGGAAGGGCAGAGGACAACTTTCCTCCCCGGCAGCATACAAGATATTCATACATCATGGACCCTGTATAGAAACCTAAATTAACTATAGACTTGGAATTTAGAATTGAATGAGTCCATAGTGATAATCTGCTTCAAATTTATACAGTACAAGTATTTTCTCATTCCTAGGAAGAGATCATTCACAACTTCTTAAAAATACTATTTGGCATTTAGGTAACTCATAATTTCCTGGGGAAAATTATTTCAAAGTTATTTCTAAAATACTACAAGTAGGAGTTCCCTGGGGGCTCAGTGGGTTAAGGATCCAGCATGCTGTGGCATGGGTTTGAACCTGGGTAAAAAAAAAAAAAAAAAAAAAAAAAAGGACCACAAACAGAATATTCAAATTATTAAATGAATCCATGCTCAAAAGTTTAAAGATTATAAGAAAAAATATGTGAGTTAATGAATTGTATAAGAAGGTACATCAGGAGTTCCCTTCATTGTTCAGCAGTAAGGAAACTGGCTAGTATCCCTGAGGATGTGGGTTTGATCCCTGGCCTATGCTCAGTGGATTAGGGATCCAATGTTGCCGTGAGCTGTGATGTAGGTCACGGATGTGGCTCTATCTGGTGTTGTTATGGCTGCGGCACAGGCTGGCAGCTATAGCTCTGATTCAACCCCCAGCTTGGGAATTTCCATATGCCACAGGGGTGGCCCTGAAAAAAAGAAAAAAGAAAGAAAGAAAAAACACCTGCAATTGCTCCAGAAAAAAAAAAAATGGTATTTTTGTATATCACAGTGGATCTTACATATATATAAATATTTGTATGCATACATTTTATTTTTATTAAAATTTAATCAGTATTACATATATTTTCCTTTCCCCAGTAAAATAGAGAATTTCCCAGCATATCAAAGACAGAACTAGATAAATACTTCAAGTGGTATATAATTCCTTTTTTAAAAAAGCATGTTAATTAACAAATTCCTTTAAAAAGCAGATAAAATAGAGATTTCCCAGCATATCAAAGACAGAACTAGATAAATACTTTAAGTGGTATATAATTCCTTTTTTAAAAAAGCATGTTAATTAACAAGTTCCTTTAAATACAATAAGCAATTTTCTATAGAAACTTTTGTGTTTATCTTTTTATATTTTAGCTAATAATTTTCTTATGTCAATTCTTAGAAGTGGAAACAATCTTAATAAAACTAATTTATTTTGGAATTGTATTACTGATACATGTTATCAAGATTTTCTTTAGAAATATACTAGTTTTAACAACTCCCAGTCTTGGAGCTCTCTTGTGGTATAGTGGGTTAAAGTTCCAGTGTTGTCACCGCAGCAGCTCTGGTGACTAGTGTGGTGTAGGTTTGATCCCTGGCCTGGAAACTTCCACATGCTGTAGGCTCAGCCAAAAAGCAAAACCAAAAAACTGTCAGTATTATATGAGAGCATATTTTTCCATAATGTAACATATACAGGGAATTATCTATATTATTTGACAGTGGATAAAAATAGTTTATTGAAATTTGCAGTTTTTGCTTTGATGAATAGAAATTTTAATGATGTTTTGACTTTCTTTCACTTGAAATACCACTTATAGGAAATCAACTAGCTTTATATGCCATATGACTACTCTTATCTTGTCCTATAAGCCACCTTATTTGCTTACTGTTGTTACACAAAACATTTTACTACATGGTTAGACAAATTTCTGTTTTTGAAATACAGCTGCTTCATCTATTTCTACTTTAAAATTTACTTAATATGGAAATCCTATTGAAATTATTTTTAAGATTATATTAAACTGATATATTTGAAGAGAGCCAACATCTGCCGAATATTGAATCTTCTCACTGATAACTTGATATGTGTCTCAAATATTTTACTTATCCTATTGCAGGGGAAACAGGAATTCATCCAATCTGTTTCAGTTCCCCGAAGGAGATAATTATTACTGGGCAGTGGTTGAAGTACAAAGAATTTACTTTGACAGACAAGATTAAAGGAAAGTCGTAGAAGTTGTAACTACATAGGAAGGCCCCTTTTTCTGAGCATTTAACAATCACTCTTTGTGCATTTTTAACACAGTAGCTAATGTAGTTAAGATTATTTAAGCTTGACTCTCCTAATGGCAAGACTTCAAACAGACTTGGCAACTAAGGAATGGATCCTGAATACACAGGCTCAATGAAGTAAGTTCAGCTGAAAATTTAAAATAAATGACATTCTAATCTTGAGCTTATAATTTAATGTTTTACAATATCTAATATGAGCCCGTAGTTCAAAGAGAAACCATTGATGATAAGAGGTCAAAGGGAATGACCTATACCTACATAATCAGGACAGCCCAACAGATAAAGGGGAAAAAACTTAGGCAGCTTATGGATATCCAAATTGCCATTAAACCCATGGAAATGTAAGTCATTAGGGGACTATAAATTTAAAAAATTCAATGTTCCAGATTTTGGTAATGGTGGACTAGATTGTCAGACTCAACTTCCTACAGATAACAAGCATAAAGCCTGAAAAACAATCTATGGGAAAGCACTCTATTGTCAGCAAAAGAAGGCAGAGACTGGAGAATGGTCTACTTGTAAAAGAAAGAAATTGTACTTAAGGATTTGATGGGTTTGTGGTATTTTTGCCTGAGGGCACTCTCCAGGGCTTACCGCTGGGCATCAAAGCTAGGGTCTGAAGGACTTGAGATGTCAGTAACCAGTGACACCTGCAAGGAGCCATATCCTCATTGGAGGAATCCTACAATGAAGAGAAAGCTACAGAGATCACAGACCAAAGTGATGCTAGCACCTGTAGGGGCCACAAAGATAGAGCATGCAGGTCACAGCTTGGAAGGCAGCTTCCCATACAGCCTGCTGGTTTGGGCCAGCTGAGATGTTAATGTGCAGGTAGCCAACACAGAAGCTGAGGTAGAATGCCCAGGTGAGGCATCTACTGTCTTGAATTCCCTGAACATTCCACAGGGATCAGGTCTCCTTCTTGGTCGGGATTAAGTCTTCCCCAGACTGATGGAGGGACCTCACCTTGGGAATCCATACATACAATCCTGAGGGACTTGATTTGGGGAGCAGACCTGCACTTTGTCCAGGTTTCTCAGCCACTCCTGCTGGCAGATATATGACAACACCACATCCTAATCTTCAGACTGAGGTTCTGAGTCTCCAATCAGCTGGACATCATCCATACAGTAAACATTGGACATTGGAAGTGTCCTACATCCTGACCCCTCCACTGGGGACCAGTGGCAGGGGAGTTTACATGCCTGTTATTGAGAACTGCAAGCCTTTATTGGAGGCCATGCCATATGCATGTAGCTTAGTCTTGGTCCTTGATTGCCAGTGGTACAGAAAATAGAGCATTGGCAACATCCAAGAGAGTGACTGTGTGCCCTCAGTCTGCGTGATGATTCAGCCACACTCACAGTATCAGGAACAGCTGGGTCAGTAGGCATAGCAAGTGAACTCAGTTCATGATGACCATTTGTTAAACCTGTACCCCCAGATCTTTTTAAATTGGCCTTCAGAGCTACTGCATGGAGCCACCACATACTTCTTAACCCTGCTGCCTTTAGGTCTATAATCAGAACTGTGATTCCCCACCTCCCTCAAATTGTTTCTGTCAGACCACCTGAGAGGGACCAAGATGTCTGTAAGTCCCAATAGCACTTCTCTGTGTGAATCTAACCAATTAAGCACCTTGGGATGGAGAAGTACAAGCATATGACATATCATATCTACTATATAGTCAGATATGGAATCAACAAGAGCAGTGCAGAGAATTGGCCCAAAGGGATCCACACACAAGGTCACCTTAACGTCCCCTGAGAACCTTGAGGAAACCACAACACTTGAATCCAGATAAAAGCACTCCCCCCTTGAGACTGGAAACCCTAGTGACTTGGGACCCTGCCTCCAATGGAGTCATAAAGGGTTGAGTTCTCCACTCCCCCAAGTTTCCACCTGTTTGGATGCATGGCCTTCAGCTCCCCATGGATGCATATAAACCTCAGCCCCATTCCAAAATGTTCTCCCTAAAGCAGCTGAAGTCAATGTAGAAGTGTTGGAAGGGGTTTAGAGGTGTCACTAAACAGGTGAAATCAACTTCAGTTTTGAGAGGCTCAATGGCTGCTTACAGCTCAAGAAAAATAACTTCAATGTTTTCGGTCTACACTTTGCCCCTACATTCTAATTGCTAACCCATTTATTTATTGTTTCCTGAATTGGTTGTATTTCACTTTTTGAAAATATATCACATGTATGATGTGTTAGTAGCTTATTCATCCAGAAAAGTTCGACTGGACAGGTGGGGGACTGGAGGTTTGGGACTGGCATATGCACACTGAGGTATATGAAATGATTGGCCAATGGGGACCTGCTATATAGCATAGGGAATTATTATCTGTGATAATAGAAAAGAATCTGAAAGAGAATGGTTGTGTGTATATGTACAACTGAATCACTTTGTTGTACAGCAGAAATCACCACAACTTTGTAACTCAATTATACTTCAATAAAACTTAAAAAAAAAAAAAGAATCCATTGGTACTTACTGAGCTGTATTTCTTCCATCTTCTTCTATTCTTCTCTGTACTCTACCTCCCTGGTCCAAAGATGCTGATCTATAAAAGCTATATTCCTGCATCCTTTATCTTCATGCTTCCAGGTAAGTTCAGCCAGAGGTAAGCACTGGTAGGAGATCTAAGGAGAAGAAGATGGGAGCCTAAGGGCCAGCTGTATATTTACTACATAGGCCCCTACATGCAACATTCCTCCTATGGCCTGCATCCTCCACTCAAGGTCAAATCTCCTTTTAGGTGGGTCCTCCAATCTACTCTTTCTTTGTTTTGTGGGTACTAGCCCTGGATTGCCAGCCTTTGTCATGTGATTTTCCTAAACTCTGGCCAATTCTTTGCTAATAGTTTTTTTGTGAAATGTCACCAATTACCCATGTGAGAAGACTACATCTTCCCTGCTCTAACACTGAATGCTTATACACTTCCTATGGAAAGGGCATATTTTACCTATATAAATATATATAACTCTATATACCTCTCTCTCTCTATATATATATAGTCCATTGTAAAACTTTGAAGGAAGTTTAAACTCAATTTTAGTTCTTATTCTGTAGGCTATGTTCTTTCTGCTTAATAAGTATGGTAACAGTGGGTTTTCTGCCTTACTAGCAGCATGAAGTATGCCATTATTTTGTTACTTTTATAATTTCTCTGAAGCACATTCATTATAAATATCACAAATAATTATAATTAAAAATTCATGGAGTTCCCGTCATGGCTCAGTGGTTAACGAATCCGACTAGGAACCATGAGGTTGCGGGTTTGATCCCTGGCCTTGCTCAGTGGGTTAAGGATCCGGCGTTGCCATGAGCTGTGGTGTAGGTCGCAGATGCGGCTCAGATCCTGCGTTGCTCTGGCTCTGGCATGGGCTAGTGGCTACAGCTCCAATTAGACCCCTAGCCTGGGAACCACATGCCGCGGGAGCAGCCCAAGAAATGGCAAAAAGACAAAAAAAAAAAATTCAAAGTATAACATGTAGAAAATGATTCTTAAACTTAAACTGTAGGCTATACTTGAGCCCTTTTTTTAATACTCAAATACATCTATAACATTACATTCATTATTAGAATCATTTGTTTGGGACACAGAATAGTAAACTTGTTTTCCCTTATTTGCTTTTTAAACAACCAGGTGATTTAGTGTGATGTAAAACTTTAAGATACAGTATCATGACAATAGCATAAAGTACAGAAAATGCAATGCAAACACTAAAAGATTTTGCTTTAGATTAACTTTGTATACAGCTGATCATGTTGTTGTTCTAAGCCTGTTTAAATACCCTGTTTATATCCAAGCACTTTCATTTCAAGCATGCATATGTTCCCCAAGGACTAGTGTTTATATCGCTATCTAGTTTTTGGTTATTACAGTTGTTTTGAATTCTGACACAAAATACTGACCTCTGAAACCCTTTTTTATTAAAGATAGCTTGAAACTTGTTTCTTCCTATTATATTAAATTGGGATTTTATATCTTCAAATATCATACTAGAGTGTATGCTTGGCAGTAAAGATTCTATTCTATGCTCAAAGGATTCATAACTTCAAAAAACCTCCCAAAATAAAACCAAAACTGACTGTCAAGGGGACAGTATGTAAAGCTACAAAGGGGAATTCATTGCAATTCTTTAATGCCTCTTTCCAGCCAAACTAGTAAGCACTGAGGAAACTCAGTGGATAGGATCATTCTATTTATTCTTCCAGGAATTTAATATACCTTCCTGAACTACAACGAGGAGAGGTGATGAGAGAAGCAATAGGTATACAGGTATTTTCCTAGATATCAAGTTCCAAATAAAAACAAAGAAATTGTTTTACAATGCAAATCTGATAACATCTTCTCTGTCTTTAAAATGTACCAGTGCTTCCATATGCTTTTAGGATAAAGATAAAACAAAATCCTTTCCAAAGCTGGAAGCCTCCTTGGCTCTGCAATTCCCCTCCTGGGTGTTCTTTCAGCTCCAGGGCTATGCAGGGATTCTTGCTGATGCAAGGTCTTCACATATCCTGTCTCTCCATCTGGAATGCTCTCCACCTGTCCTCCATTTAAATTTTATCATCTTCTAATTTCAACTCAAGTTTTTCTTACAAATAATAGTTTAGATCACAGTCCACTGTTCTAAAGCACCTAAAAAAATAATGGCTTATATTTTCAGGATACATATTTCAAACTGGCTGCAATTTCAAACTTCACATGGTAAGACAGTGGGCTTTCGAATAATTTTTTAATAACAGCTTTATTTGGAGTTCCCGTCGTGGCTCAGTGGTTAACGAATCTGACTAGGAACCATGAGGTTGCGGGTTCGATCCCTGGCCTTGCTCATTGGGTTAAGGATCCGGCATTGCCATGAGCTGTGGTGTAGGTTGCAGACGCGGTTCGGATCCTGCGTTGCTGTGGTTCTGGCGTAGGCCGGCAGCTACAGCTCTGATTCGACCCCTAGCCTGGGAACCTCCACATGCCACGGGAGCGGCCCAAGAAATGCCAAAAAGACAAAAAATAAATAAATAATAGCTTTATTTTTGAGATGATTCATGTATCATTTAATTCACCCATTTAAAATGGACAATGCTGTCAATTAACTTTTATTTACTTTATTTTATTATCATTATTTTTAATAGTTATTTCCCCAATACAATTTTTTTTCTTCTGTAGAGCATGGTGTCCCAGTTACACATAAATGTACACTTTCTTTTTTCTCACATTATCATGCTCCATCATAAGTGACTAGACATAGTTTCCAGTGCTACACAGCAGGATCTCATTAAAATATTGTTTTTTGGAGTTTCCATCATGGCTTAGCGGGTAAAAAACCCAACTAGTATCCATGAGGATTCGGGTTCAATTCCTGGTCTCCCTCAGTGGGTGAAGGATCCGGTGTTGTTGTGAGCTATGGTATAGGTCACAAATGTGGCTCTGCATAGGCTGGCAGCTATAGCAACGAACCTCCATATGATACAGGTGCAGCCCTAAAAGATAATCAATCAACCAATCTATTGTTTTCTTAATAAAATTCTGTATTTGTAGAATCACTAGTATAATTATTGGTTTAATGCCAATTTCCCTGTCTGGTATGTAAGCTCCTTGATAAGAGGTAAGGGTCCTTTCCCTCTAGTCCTTTATTCCAGAAACAACAGACTGGTCTTCAGGATGCCCTCAATGTCTCATGTTGACATCGCAGTCTAAATTGAAGTGGGGGTATTCCTGATAGCTCATTTTTCCCAAAATTAGGTCTAAAATTTCCAGCTTGCCCTGATCCTGACATTGTTCATCAATTACCAAAACAAGGGAACGGGAAATGGGAGAAGCTGCTCAGAAAATAAACTTAAACCTTCATGTGCATTGCCTCCTTACTCTGGGATGTCATGACAAATTCTAAGAAACAATTTTAAAATTTTAAAGCCACTGTGGCCGGAGATGATTCTGAGAACAAACGCTTGAATGGTGAATAATGAAGAAGCTTGTTGTTTCTTAGTTGCAGGTCAGATAGATAGAGTTCTTGAGTGACTTCTGGGCCTAATGGGAAACATCACTTCAACAGTATGTCTTAATTTTTTTTTGTAATTTATAATGATTTTTATTTTTGCCATTATAGCTGGTTTACAGTGTTCTCTCAGTTTTCTACTGTATAGCAAGGTGGCCCAGTTACACATACATGTTTGCATTCTTGTTTCTCCCATTATCATGCTCCATCATAAGTGACTAGACATGGTTCCCAGTGCTACACAGCAGGATCTCATTGCTTATCCATTCCAACAAATGAACCTTTCCACTGAAAGGAAAATCAGGGACATGGAGGACAGACTTGTGGTTACCGAGGGGGAGGGGGAGAGAGTGGGATGGATTGGGAATTTGGGGTTAATAGATGCAAACTATGTCTTACTTTAATGACTGCCAGTGTACCAAACACTAGGACACCTACTGTATAAAAGCAAACTAGAAAGACACATTATGTTACATATTAGGATATAGCAGGAACAGGTAAATACAGATGCAGAGGTCAGTTTATTTCCTGGGAAAATGGATTGAGTGAGGAAAGGCTTTGTGAGAAATATGATACTTAGTGGGAAACTTGGAAATTAGGAGATAATCTGGGGAGGCAGCTGGGGGTGAAGGAGAGGTGTCTTCCAGGCATAGTTGAATCTAAATATGAGCCTGACTGATGAAGCCTCCATAAAAAGCCAGGTATCTGAGGAATAAAGAGGGCACAGTAAAGAATGCCCTGAGTTGCAGCTAGAAATGCTGGTAACTTTTTTTTTTTCTTTTGTCTTTTTAGCGCCACACTCGCAGCATATGGAGGTTCCCAGGCAAGGGGTCCAACTGGAGCTACAGCTGCTGGCCTACGTTACAACCACAACAACTTGGGATCTGAGTCATGTCTGAGACCTACACCACAGCTCACAGCAACACCGGATCCTTAACCCACTGAGTGAGGCCAGGGATCGAACCCGCAACATCATGGTTTCTCGTCGGTTTCATTAACCACTGAGCCACTACAGGAACTCCCAGAAATGCTGATACATCTTTGAAATCAAAGTCTCCTAGAAAAGACGCTTGTACATTCTGATAGGAGTTTGCACTTGTTCTGATACCTATAAAAATGCATTGATCAATTCCAAGCAAGAGAGTGAAGTTGCCAATTCTTATTAAGTATCTCACTCTGGCTGCTTTGTGGGGAGGGAGTGGGATTCACTAGGAATTTGGGGTTAGTAGATGCAAACTATTGCCTTTGGAATGGATAAGCAATGAGATGCTGCTGTATAGCACTGAGAACTGTATCTAGTCACTTATGATGGAGCATGATAATGTGAGAAAAAAAGAATGTATATATATGTACATGTGACTGGGTCACCTTGCTATACAGTAGAAAATTGACAAAACACTGTAAACCAGCTATAATGGAAAAAAATCATTAATAAAAGGAAAAAGAAAAAGAAAAAGCAAGATTGAAAGTAAGGAGAGCACATTCAATTCCATTGCTTTATTCCTTATAAGAGATGCTTGTAACCATGGAGAAATGGTGGCATTGAGGATAGAGAGTAATGTGTGTCTGCAGTAGAGACTTTGGGGGTAAAGAGGACACAATTTAATGATCAGGCAATGGTGGGTCCTCCTTAAACTTCTTTTATAGCCACTTAAATAGTTTAGGTTGATTATAGCATCCAAAATACTAAATAGCATAGTACCAAAAAGCAAACACTATCACACTACTGAATATACTTCTCAGATGGTACTGGAAGAGCTATGTAGTTGAAGAGGAGAATGACTTTATAAAGGAAGTATGATTATCTCTTCTCTCCAAAAAAAAAAAAAAAGCCGTTGGGAAGGTTATGAACCACTACATGAAAGCACTTAGAACATCCAGATGTAGTCAATAGTTTGTGTACTTATTATTATGACAGATAGATGATTACTATTTCACAGACTTGTAAAAGGCCAACTCTGCAAACTTCACTCTTGCACTTCCTTCTCTCTTATTATTCTCTCTACTGTGTATCAGTGACGTTTGGGATCTGGGTTATTATTTATCCTTTTGAATATCTATTATATTCAGCCAAAACTGCTGATTTTTGCCACTGTTTGGGTTTTACCATTGCACACCTTGTGCTTTGTTTTCATTTTACTTATTGAAGAAGAGAAAACAATCTCACTGACTACATATATAACTTTACATCCCCAAACCTGATGGTTAATTTCTTCATATCTGATACATGAGACTATTACTATAATTACATACAATGATATTCCTGTGTCTAATGCTTGATGGACAAACAATAACAAAGACCATTGTTATTCAAGAAAATCATAGGGAAGTATATAATACATATGGTACAAGAATAAATAAAACAGCCTGAAACTGGACATGGGACATTTGGGCCATATTAATACTAGGTGGTCTTATTGCCTTCATATTTAACTCACTTAAACTTTCTAAGAATATATGGTTTTCTTCATTCGACAGATGACAAATCCAAAGCATAGAGATATTAATTAAATGGTTCAACACAAAAAGCTAGTTGGTGATAAACCTTGGTCTAATTCCTAGCCTGCATTGGCAACCTAAACTAATTTACATTTCCTATTGTTAAAAAGGAAAATTCAACTGCATACTGACTTTATTCAAATATTCATGAATCAGGCAGTGTCCCATCAGCAGAAAGAGAGTAGCTCCAAGGAGCTATGCAAAGTGGAAACTTCTTTAGGCAGAAGGGAGCTGGACAAGTATATTACACCAAGCAGAGTAGATGGGTTGTTCAAGGTCACTTTCCTTTAGGGCACAGCAGGGTCTATCAAGCAAATGATCTCACTACTGCTGACCAGGTGACTCGTGATTGACTGGTTTAAGAGTCCATTTCTTGGAGAGGCTGAAACTGTAATTAAATCAATTTTCCATTTGTTGAAGTCGGGCTTAGAGAAGTGACTCCATTTGCGGCCTATTGTTTTTAACACTATATATTATAATACTATATATTGCAATATGTTTAAACACTTTCCAAAACACTTCATAGAAGGTATGTGTGTGTTATCAAATTCAAGTCAATAACACTCCATAGAAGGTATGTGTCAGTTGCTGAATTCAAGGCAATCAGTAGACAATTGCCAAAAAAAATCATTCTAATGAAAGGTCTCTGGAGGCATCATAATATGAACTCTGTGGCAAGAAATGCATCAATGAGTAATGGTTCAAAAAGTACATTTGATTTCATTTTTCTCAATTTATTACATTGTACTGTTCTAGTATATGTAGGAAGGTAACTCAGAAAATCCTTCCTACGGAAAATAATTAGAAAAGTTGTTCTAAATACTAAGAAAAAAATAACAAGTTTGAGGCACTAGAGAGTTAAAAGAAAGCCGTGGGAATGTATTACGCAAGAAATAGAAGAAAGAAGCATAAATGGGAGAAGTCACATTTGGTGTCACTTACATCCTAGAGCCAAATGCACATTCCTCCAGAAGTGGCCAAAGAATCGAAAAGCTGAGCAGAACTATCAAAATTTCCTAAGACTAGGTAGGCAAGTTGAAGTTCAGGGCACATCTACAAAAATCACATGTAAAAAACCCCCTACCACCTTTGGCTTATGATTCAGAAAGGCTATAAAATAGGAGTAAAAGTAAATGGAAATAAATTGGTCCTTACAAAGACTGGAGCTCAACTGGATTAATATAATCTGGCATTGTAACTCCAGCTTCCTGCCTACAGCAAAGACAAATCCTTTAAAGGATACACAATACTATATTGGTTTTCAAATTATGGCTACATTATTTTTGTATATAACATTAGAGTATCAATTTTAAAAACATAGGTATATGAAATGTAAAAATATAATCACAAAAAAAGCATCCAAAAAATAATTAAAATGGACACAAAATGACTGTATTCAGAAAGGTGAGGTATTTAATACAGACGTTAAAATATCCATGGGTATATAAAGTCACGTAGATAATATTGGTAAATAAATAGATTATATTAAAAGCAAAGAAAGCAAATGGGAATTCTAAAACTAAAAAAAAAAAAAAATCAGAGTCTTAAAAAGTAAAGGAATTATTAATTCAGTGAGTAGAGACAGATAGGTCATAGCCTAGATAATAACAAGATTTGTGAGCTTGAGGACAGATCAGAAAAACAGACATCGTGAAATCAGAAATACAGAAAAATATAAAATACAGAAAAGAACCTAAGGATCTCAGATCAAGATGGTGGTAGAGTAGGACGCAGATTTTAACTTCTCCCACAAATACATCAAAAAAAAAATCTACATGTAGAAGGATTATCACAAAACATCTACTTAACACTGGCAGAAAACTTCACACTTCCAAAAGGGCAAGAAAACCTCCACATACCTGGGTAGGACAAAAAGAAAAAAAAATGAAGAAGATATGAAGGAATTAGGATGGGACCAGCACTCCTGGGGAATTCTACCAAATATACAAAGAAGAACTTATACTGATTCTTCTCAAATTCTCCCAAAAGATTGCAGAGGCAGGAATACTCCTAACGATATTCTATGAAGCCACCATCACCCTCATATCAAAGCCAGACAAAGATATCACCAAAAAAGAAAATTATAAGCCAATATCTTTGATGAATATAGATGCAAAAATTCTCAACAAAATTTTAGCAAACCAAATTCAACAACAAACACAAAAAAAGTCATGTATAATAAGCAAATTAGATTCATTCCAGGGTTACAAGGTTGGTTGAACATGTGCAAATCAAGAAATGTAATATACCATATACACAAAAGAAACATCAAAAACCATATGATCATCTCAATAGATGCAGAAAAAGAATTTGACAAAATCCAACATTCATTCATGATAAAAACTCTTACCAAAGTGGGTACAGAGGGAACATATCTCAGCGTAATAAAAGCCATTTATAACAAACCCACAGCCAATATAATACTCAATGGAGAAAAGCTGGGCATCTAGCTTTTCCCACTAAAAGCTAGATGCCCACTCCCACCATATTTATTCAACATAGTATTGTAAATCTGAGCCACCACAATCAGAAAACAAAAGAAATAAAAGGTATCCAAATTGGAAGAGAGGTAAAATTGTCACTACATGCAGATGACATGATGCTATATATAGAAAACCCTAAGGATTCCACACAAAAACTACTTGAAATGATCAATGAATTCAGCAAAGTAGCAGGATACAATATTAACATTCAGAAATCAGTTGCATTTCTGTATACTAACAATGAAATATTAGGAAAGGAATGTAAAAAAACAGTACCTTTTAAAATTGCACTCAAAAAATTAAAAAGTAGGAATAAACCTGATCAAGGAGGAGAAAGACTTACACACTGAGAACTACGAAATATTAACCAAAGAAATTAAAGCAGATTCAAAGAAAAGGAAAGATATCCTATGCTCCTGGATTGGAAGAATCAATATCATTAAAATTGCCATACTATCCAAATAAATCTACAGATTAATGTAATCCCTATCAAATTACCCATGACATTTTTCACAGAACTATAATAATCCAAAAATATACACCGTACCATAAAAGACCCTGGATTGATAAAGTAATCCTGAAGAAAAGAAAAAAACAAAAACAAACAAAAAAATCAAGCAGGAGGCATAAATCTACCAGACTTCAGGCAATATTACAAAGCTACAGTAGTCAGGAAAGTGTGGTATTGGTGCCAAAACAGACATACAGATAGATCAATGGAACAGAATAGAGAACCCAGAAATAAACCCAGACACCTACTGTCAATTAATCTTCAACAAAGGGGGTAAGAGTATAAAATGGGGAAAAGTCTCCCCATTGGTGCTATCAAAACTGGACAGCTGCATGTAAATAAATGAAACTAGAACACACCTTCAGACCATGCACAAAAATAAACTCAAAATGGCTTAAAGACTTAAACATAAGACAAGACACCATAAAACTCTTAGAAGAGAACACAGCAAAACATTCCCTGAAATCAACCTTATAAATGCTTCCTTAGGTCACTGTCCTAAGGCAAAAGAAATAAAAACGAAAATAAACCAATGGGACCCAGTCTAACTTACTAGCTTTCTAGCTTACTAGCTTTCTGGAGTTCCAGCTGTGGCTCAGTAGTAACAAACATGAGGATGTGGGTTCAATCTCTGATCTTGTTCAGTGGGTTAAACCATCTGGCATGGCCGTGAGCCATGTTGTAGGTCACAGACGTGGTTTGGATCTTTCATTGCTGTGGTTATGGCATAGGCTGGCAGCTATAGCTTCAACTCCAATTCTGGGAATTTCCATATGCCATGGGTGAGGGCCTTAAAAAAAAATAAGCCAACCAACCAAACAAACAAAAAAACCTTGCAAGCTTTACACAGCAAAGGAAACCTTAAAAAAAAAAAATGAAAAGACAACCTACACAGTGGGAGAAAATAGTAGTTGCAAACAAACAACTGACAAGGGCTTAATCTCCAAAATATACAAACAACTTTTAGAACTCAACAGCAAAAAAACAGAAACTCAAATGAAAAAAGAGTAGAAGATCTAAATAGACATTTCTCCAAAGAAGACATATGGATGGTCAGGAAGCACATGAAAAAATGCTCGACATGACTAATTATTAGAGAAATGCCAATCAAAACTACAGTGAGGTACCACCTCACACCAGTCAGAATGGCTATCATTAATACATCTACAAATAAAAAGTCTGGACAGGGTGTGGAGAAAAGGGAACCCTCTTATACTGTTGGTGGGAATGTAACTTGGTATAACTACTATGGAACCTACCATGAAGATTCCTCAGAAAACTAAATATAGAACTATCATATATGATCCAGCAATCTCACTCCTGAGCATATATCTGGACAAAACTACAATTTAAAATATACATGCACATGTATGTTCATAAAAGCACTATTCACAATAGCCAAGACATGGAAACAATCTAAATATCCATTGACAGATGAACAGATTGAGATGTGGTACATATATATGACTGAATACTATTCAGCCATAAAAAGTATGAAATAATGCCATTTGCAGAAATACAGATGCAATTAGAGACTCCCATACTAAGTGAAGTAAGTCAGAAAGAGAAATACCATATAATTATCACTTACATGTGCAATCTAAAATATGGCACAAATGAACCTATGTACAGAACAGAAAACAGTCTCATGGACATAGAGTACAGACTTGTGGTTGCTAAGGAGGGAGGGAAAGAGAGGGATGGACTGGATGTTTGGGGTTAGCAGATACAAACTAGTACATTTAGAATAGATACACAATGAGGTTCTTAATGCTTTTTGCAGAAACTACATTCAGTCTCCTGGGATAGGCAGGATGGAAGAGAGCATCTAAAAAGATTGTGTATGTATATATATGTATAACTGAGTCACTCTGCTATATAGCAGAAATTGGCACAAGGCTGTAAATCAACTATACTTAAAAATTTTTTAGGAGTTCCCGTCGTGGCGCAGTGGTTAATGAATCCGTGAGCAACCATGAGGTTGCGGGTTCAATCCCTGCCCTTGCTCAGTGGGTTAACAATCCGGCATTGCTGTGAGCTGTGGTGTAGGTCGCAGATACGGCTCGGATCCTATGTTGCTCTGGCTCTGGTTTAGGCTGGAAGCTACAGCTCCGATTAGACCCCTAGCCTGGGAACCCCCATATGCCGCGGGAGCGGCCCAAGAAATGGCAAAAAGACAAAAAAACAAAATTTAAAACAAGAAAAGAACCTAAGAGACATAAATGTTATGAAAATCAGTCATATATAAAGGGAACGCAAGAGGAGCCCAAGAGAGATAAGAGGATTCACACAATTGTAAAACAATGCAAAATGTAACAAAGCATTGATTTAAAAATTTCTGCAAACACCAAACAGGGAAAAGACAAAATAAAATCAAAGAAACCCACAACTAGGCATATTATATATATATATATATATATATAATTAAAGAATATATTTAAACATTTATATGCAAGAGAAAGTCTTCAAGAGGAAAAATATTTTTTAGAGTCAATAATGACAGTTGTTTTCTCAATTAAAACAATATAATTTAGGAGAAAATGGACTATCACTTTTAAGATGTCAAAAATTTAACTTCCAACAAGAACTGACAGCAAACTAAAACAACTAACAAGTTTGTTTAAGTTTGTTTCTTTAAGGTGAAAATAAAAACGTGTTCAGAAAAACAAAAACAGAGAGATGTTACCACCAAAGTTTATGCTAAAGAAAATGTTAATATATTCAGAAGAAAAATGATCCCAGAACGGAGTGTGGAAATGCAAGAAAGAGTAAAGAATAACAAAAGTTAAATGTGCATGAAATGAAAATGCCTTGTGTAAAGAAATAAAAGTAAAATTTTTTGTAGAGTGAATTAATGCCAATATATGAACATTCTTCTTCTAGTACACTGGAATAAACTTCTACTAAAAAAATACTTATGCAGATAATAGATAATATCTATTTCAAACAAAATACAGAAACTTGTTTTTGCCTTTTAGCCTAAGGGAGGATAAAAATCCCAAATTAATCAATATTTCAAGAATTAAAGAATGAGACCCATTCTCAACAGAAAATAAAATCAACAGCCCAAGATGTTGAAATTAGCTGTTAGATAAAGATTTTAAGGCCACTGTTATCATTACCCTTGGTGATGTAAAATAAAATATCTTCTCAGTTAATTAAAGATTAGGATGTCTCAGGAGAGAAATAATAACCACAAAAAAAAGGATCCAATGGAAACTCTAGAGATAAAAAATATACAACTTCTGAAATTTAAAATAAATCATTGGAAGTACATAATAATTGAAATGAGATAACAAGAGAAATGACTTAATGAATTTGAAGACAGACCAATAGAAATTATACTATTTAAAGAAAAGAGAGGAGCTCTCTGGTGGCCTAGTAGGTTAAAGATCCAGCATTGTCACTGCTGTGGCTTAGCTCACTGCTGTGGTACAGGCTTGATCCCTGGACCAGAAACTTCTGGATGCCACGGCATGGCAGAAACAAAGACAAATAAAAATAAAGGGAATAATAAATAATTACTCAGGGAATTACTAAACAATATACGAATGATGAACATGCATGTACCTGGTGTTCCAGAGAAAGAACAGAGGAGAAGAAAATTTGAAAGAAGAGAATATCAATATTTTCTAATTTGGTGAAAAAATAAGTTGACATATTTATAAAGTTTAGCAAACTCTAGGAACTGTAGCCATGATGAAATCTATGCTTCGTTTCACCATACTCAAACTGATGGAAACAAAAGATAACAGGAAAATTTTAAAAAGCTGAAATAGAACAGGACAGGGAAAGGGTAAATCCAAACATTTGCTCATTTCCCATCAAAAACTTTGTGAGTCAGAAATAAGCCGAACTACTCTGAGGTGCTGAAAGAAAAATTAGTCAGCATAACATGTTAGCAAGCATGTATTATTCAAGCATTAATGTGGAGTTCCCATCGTGGCTCAGTGGTAATGAACCTGACTAGTATCCATGAGGATGTGGTTTGATCCCTGGCCTTGCTCAGTGGGTTAATGATACGTGGTTGCCTTGAGCTGTGGTGTAGGTCACAGATGTGGCTTGGATCCTGCATTGCTGTGGCTGTGGCGTAGGCCAGCAGCTATAGCTCTGATTTGATCCCTAACTTTGGAACTTCCATATGCCACAGATGTGGCCCTAAAAAAAAAAGAGAGAGAGAGAGAGAGAGAGAGAAAGAAAAAAAAAGGAATTAATGCAAAATAAAGGCATATTCATATAAAACTGTGAATAATGTAGATATCTTTTACTCCTTTTTCTTGCATATTGCACAATTCATATCACCTTATAAGTTTGAATAGGAGTGTGAGAGCAGATGTTCCTACCTTATTCCTGATCTTAGGAAGAAACATTTTTAAAGTGGTAGCTCCAGGTTTTTGAAGTGGCCTTTGTCAGGTTGAAAAAGTTCCATTCTGGAGTTTCCATCGTGGTTCCACAGGTTAATGACAAAATGTAGTCTCCATGAGGAGACTGGTCTCTCTCAGTGGGTTGAGGCTTCAGCATTTGATCCCTGGTCTCTCTCAGTGGGTTGAGGCTTCAGCATTTGATCCCTGGCCTCTCAGTGGGTTGAGGCTCCAGCATTTGATCCCTGGTCTCTCTCAGTGGGTTGAGGCTCCAGCTTGCCACAAGCTGTGCTGTTGGTTGCAGATGTGGCTCTGATCTGGTGTTGCCCTGGCTATGGAATAGGCCTTAGGAAGGAAGGAAGGGAGGGTTTGAAGGGTTTCCATCAGGCATAGTTGTGGGATTTTGTGAAATGATTTTCATCATCTTTGAGATAATCCACAATTTTCCTTTTTCAGTCTGTTAAAATGCTGAAATAGAGCTCTTTTTTAAATTTGACGCATTGCTAACATAAACCCCATTTGGTAATCACATGGTATTTTTTTTAATGTATGGCTGAATTACATTTACTAAGTATTCTAAATCATATTGGAAGTTATAAAGAATGTTTTATATATGTTTTTGAGGGATATGAGTCTGTAGATTTCTTGCCTTGCAATATTTTTGTCTGTTTTTGGTACCAAGTTAATGTCAGCCTTATAGATGACTTGGAAACATTCACTCTACTTAAATTTTCCTTAAGAGTTTGATAATATCTCATCCATTTTTTTGGTATAATTGATCAGTAATCTTGGTCTGAAAGGTTCTTTGTGGAGTGGCTTTTAAGTATTAAATAACTATTATTTGTTGAGTGAGATTTAGTTACACGTATCTTTTGAGGAACATTTTCATTTCTTCAAAGCTGCTGAATTTATTTGACTGAATGTAATCACAATAGTCCCTTATTTTCCTTTTCCCATCTATAAAATCTTCAGGAATATTAACGTTCTCACTGCTGGCATCGGTAAGTTCCGACTTTTTTCTTGATCAGTCTGGCTTGCAGAATATCAATTTTATTGATCTTTTTTAAGAGCCAGCTTTTGACTTTCATTGATTTTCTGTTACTACAGATTTTTAAAAAAAATTAAAGTATAGTTGATTTACAATGTAGTGCCAATCTCTGTGTACAACAAAGTGAATATATATATATATATATGAATATATACGTAAATATTCTTTTTTATATTGTTTTTTATCATAGTCTATCTCAGGAGATTGGATATAGCTCCCTGTGCTATACAGTAGGACCTTATTGCCTATCCGTTTTAAATGTAACAGTTTATATCTATTAACTGCAAACTCCCCATCCATCTCCCCTTGGCAACTACAAGTCTGTTCCCTACGTCTGTGAGTCTGTTTCTGTTCTGTAGATAGGTTCATTTTCGCCATATTTTAGATTCCACATATAGGTGATATTATGTGGTTATTTGTCTTTCTCTTTCTGACTTACCTCACCTAGTGTAAGAATCTCTAGTTACTATGTTTTCTATTTCATTTTTTCTCATATCTTGATGTACTGCATTTCATTTGCTCTAAAGACATTTGGGTGAAAATTGAGGCCATTATCTTCTTCTTTCTCTACATAATCCTTAAGCGCTATAATTTTCCATCTAAATACCACTGTAGCTTCACCCCACCTCTGGAAGAAGTTCAGTGACTTCATTTAAATGAAAATTCTTAGGATTCATACTGGGAAGAAATCTGCTGCCCACAGTTCTGTTTACACAGGCAACTGGGTAATAGCCCAATTCCTCTTGCTTTTCCAAATGTCACCCTTATAATTATCCTGCTGATTCTTCTTGCCTCGATTATGATTTTTTAAATTTTCTGATCTTGGAGATTTTCAGTACATTCTTGAGAAACACACACATACTCAATTCATAACTTGGAGTCATAGCTTTGGGATGTGATTTGGAATTTGCAGAGATGGGGGATTCTTTCCACTAGAGCTGAAATAGGTTTTCTTATCCACTCTTTTACATTTTTTAAGGCCTAAGACAGCTAGGTATGCCTTTGTAGAAGGTCTTGGAAGAGCAGTTGTAGCCTTGTGGTCAGTTCACTTGGAAAAGATACAAGTCATGCTCTGGTTAGTCTTCCTAAATTTATCAGTCAAGCAAATTACTACAAGCCCTTAAATTAGTAAAAGGGTAAAGAAAGGACAAGGTTGCACCATATGAGCTTGGTCAACACAAAAACCAACATCAGTAATTGAAAGAAATTATTGTTACAATATTCCTTGGTTGTTGTCTCTCTCAGTGTAACCGCTGGAATTGAACATGAAGGGTTATTTTGGCAAAATAAAATAAATAAATAAATAAATAAATAAGGAGTTCCCATTGTGGCTCAGTGGTAACACACCCAACTAGTATCCATGAGATTGTGGGCTTGATTCCTGGCCTTGTTCAGTGGGTTAAGGATCCAGTGTTGCCATGAGCTGTGGCGTAGGTCACAGATGTGGCTCAGATCCTGCACTGCTGTGGCTGTTGGTATAGGCTGGAAGCTGTAGCTCTGATTCAACCCCTAGCCTAGGAAATTCCATATGATGTGGGTTCAGCCTACCCTCCCCCCCCAAAAAAAATCATGAAGGGTTGTGGCTCTCTCAGGAAGTGGAGGGGGTCACTCCTACTCTCGCCTTCCAAAATCCACAATGCCAAAACCAATAACTTCTCTCTTTAGCTGTCACTGAGATTCTATCAGTTAGATCTGATTTTGCCTTAAAAGTCTCTGAAATGCATCTGAACACAATACTAATTCTATTAACCTAAATGTCACTCCATTTCCAAGCTTGTGACTTCATTTCCTATTGGGCTTCTAAACTCACATCACCTTATGTCCACGATACAAAACACCCATCAGAGGTTTCACAATCACATCAAATGATACCATAAAGAGACTCTAATAAAAATATACAATGACACCAATACAACCATAGATACAAGATGCCCCCAAATCCTTGAGCAAAATCAAAGCCTAGGAAGCAAATGCCTCTGCAAGTTAGTCTCATTTCCAAATAAACTCTGAAATCAAAATTTTCCTTAGACTTTGTCTCTTTTGTTCCCATCTTCTTATTTTGCTTAGTTTCAGGTAGAGAAGTTCCGAGACCCAGTTAGAACTGGTGATTACTACAACTAGGACTCTGTGGGTTTGGCTGTTTTCAGACAGCTAACTTCTCACCAATTCAATGTTCAGTCTCCAATGGGCCTGTATTTTAAAGACTCCAAATAATGATTAGGATATATACAGTATCAAAGTACTGAAAACTCTCATGAAGTTTAGAAAATAAGGCAAATGTCAACCCCTAGAATTTTTACCCAGTAAAATTTGGTTTTATGAATTATTACTTAATGTAAGCAATGACTATTGGTAAAAACTCAAAGGTAAATCAGGGTAAATTGAATATATTTTGTTTACATTCACTAGGTTGCCAGCCCTGTTTTCTAACCTTAAAGCCCATTAATATAAACTCAGAAAGAAGGAATATCCTAGAAAGAGTTTATCTTAGTATACACAAACATTTTTAATGTTTATTTCAAATTTGAAAATCTTTTTCTTTTCCCACTGAGGACTAAACTCAGTATGAGATCTGCTATAATGTTTCTGCCTTATATATAAATATCCAAAGGAAACCTCACACGTGTTAAAAGGAGTGGGCCAGTGAACCATGTGGAAAAACCACAAGAATTCAAGGTTATTCCTTCCACCATTCCCTTAGTGTTTTCTGATGGCTACTCAAAATAACCTTAAAAAGAAACCATAATTAAGGCGGTCTGATAATATCATATATATTTATTGGCACCAAAAATATCAAGTTAGAACTTTTCACGTCACACTCCTGTGCTCTATAATACATATGTATGGCTCTAAGATATATGACTTAACTTTAAAAACTCCTATGGAAGTTCAAGCCCAGAATGTCTAAATTCTTGGATAGAGAAAGCCTTTTTTTTTCCTATATGTGAAATTTGTCTGTTTGCCCTCCTAACTGTGGACTTTACAACCCAGTATTTCTGAGGCACAAAGCCTTAAAAATTAAAAAGCTTTGTATAGCTTTGTCACAAAGGGCCACAGAAATTTAGTTTCCCATCCTTACCATGCAAGAAGCTTTTTCACCCTGCCTATATGTACTTTCCGCATTTTTATTCTATTTATTTATTTTTTATTGATTAAAGGCTGATTAACTAGACATCAGGGCCTTTGATGTTAGGCTCAGAAAACTGCAGCTGACAGGCCTTTTTCCCAGGATCAGAGCATGCTGCTGCAAAATGGACTGCTTGCAGGAGAGCAAAGGAGATTCCAGGCTTCCTCCTGACCAGCCTGCTTCCTAAACAGCAGTGAGGTTTGGCCCTCCAGCAATTTTGGCCTAATGTTCGCTACCCCACAATAGGGAAGCCTTCCTCTGAGAAAGGGGACTTTTCTGAAGAAAGGAAACACAGGATCTGCCAAGCATTTTTTTTTTTTTCTCTCTGAGTTTACATACTAGAGAAGTCTACTCCTGGTGGAGGAAGTGAAGAGGCCACGAAGGGCTGCAAGCATTACACTAGCTGAGCATCTCCGGCACAGAAGGATAAACATCCAGAAAGAAGGTGCATGCCCTCTGATAATGGAATGCTCTTTTAGTTGAAAGTTTGGAAGCCATGAGCCGGATTGAAATACTGTAAGGCCAATACTCTAAGGCACAGACAAATAACTGTATCTTCTCCTGGAACATTAAAGCACATAGAAATTAATTACAATATCCAGTGATATGCAGGGGGTAGTACCTTCACATACATTTTCTCCAGTGCAAGGCTGTATATCTTGGATTATAGCTCAATAACCAACTCCTCTTGTTTAGGATTCTTTCCGCTGCAATACCACACTGGCACACAGAAATTCAGCATCAGCTAGCTACACTAGAAGTGTAATGAAATTATGAAATGCCTACTTTTGTAGTGTGTTGTATTATGAAGTATGCTATAGTCAAAGTGAAGAGCATGCCAAATTTATTAAATCCACTGAAAACTTACATGTATCAGATACATATGATAAAAACTACTCCAAATAGTGTGGAAAAAACAAGATGAACTACAAACTAGCCAATTACTAAACGACAGCAATAAATAATTTAGAACGAATATAAAACATAACTTTAATGTCCTTGAAAAACAGAGAGAGCTAGAGAAATTGGGAGTATATGTCACATTTTAATTTCCCATTTGGGTTAATAAATATATTATTGGAACAGAAAAAAAGATGTAGAAAGTAAACACATTAAAATATAGATATTGGAAGAAGATTCAAGTTTTTAAATGTACAATCTTGTACATATTTTGCATAATGGTAGTATTGATGAAAAATTAATCAATCAAAGAAAGAATTAGATTATTTTATTTGGCCAAATCTGAGGATTACAACCCACCACCAGAACAACGAGGGGTTGAGGAGCCCTATAGGAAGAAGGCCAGGCAGCTAAAATATGTACTTACTTCACTGAAGCTTACAAAAGTCTACATCATGGAAATGTTTTTAAAGCATTCTCAACTATGAGTCACATATATAGTAAGAAAGGAATAAGTTAAAATAATCTAATAATATTATACATCACATAAGAAATAATAGTGTAGCAAAATATAAACATTCTTCTCTGAGAAAAAGAATGATTTTTAAACCAGGAACTATGTATCACTGTTCTTACAAAGACAACTTATTTCAAAAAGCAGTAAGATAATAAAGCACGATGAATATATGTCTCTTCTGGAGCCAATGAAATTCCACTTTATGGCAACCAAAGTGCTTATGTGTGTCAATTCCAAATCACTGTGGTTAAACAGAGCACCGATGAGGGCAACTTTCAGTCAAGTTCTCATCCTCAAGCACAGGGACAGACAGGGGTGATGCATGTTTACAATTGTACCGCATAGAGTTGCGTAGCAATGTCATTACTTTTCACATGCCTTTCTCTCTGCCATTTAACATTCTTCAAGGCATTGTCATAAAGTCTGCATTTCCCTATTTGATTATGCATGATGTGTTCAGTAAAGCAGCACATCCTGTGGTGCACCACCCAGATCAGTCCTTCAGGACTACACACTGCTCCCCACCTCTGCTCAGCTGTCTTCCTCTCTGGACAGTACATTCAGTCCAAGAAAAGTGCTTCATCTAAATTACACCCCTCCCCGGGGGGACTAAAAACTGTCAGATATGGAGTCTAACGCACCAGCCCTGACCTTGATGACAGGGCAGCTCAGAAGGGCCAGGCCCACTCCTGGGCTCCCTGTAGAGTAAGCCCAGACCTCTATTGCAGCTGCACCACAGCCCAAAGTTCTCTAACTGCTTTCCCCTCCACTGATCCTGATCCTGAAAGCAGTGTTCAATAAGCTTCCTATACACATGCCCACTTTTCACAACACTTTTCCCAAACTCCAATTAGTAAATGACCTTTATCCTGTGCAGTAGACACTGAGAGCTGGCAACCAAAGAGGCTTGCACCCCACATATATCTAAGGCTGGGCTGCCTCCACTCTCCCAGACATTCCAGGTGTAGATACATCACAGAATGCCCAGTAACTGAGAGTTTTGGGGGAAACTTTTGCTTTCCTGGCACAGTTATAACCTCATAGTGTTTTGCCCTCTCTCTTTTCTTTCCTGTAGCCATAATCCCAATCCTGGAGGATAGCAGTCATTAGCAAGCATGTGGCTCCTCTCATATGACAGACAAGGTGCAAAGGATGGAAGGACAGGTTATACGAAGAGCTTTGGACCTTGTAGGATGGTTGAACTATCTCCCTTTGGAAACTCTAGTTAAGATAGAAAAAATAAGTTTAGATTTGCTTAAGTCAAAGGAGTGAGGGTAGTTTTTACATATACCTATTTACAATTGTAATTGAAATCTCTTATTTTTTTAGATAATTTGTTTCAAGTTTTTTCATGACTAGAATTAGAATTGCTGAATAAATTGCAGTCACAGGTCATCTTCTGAAGATGTTATTTCCTCATGATGCACATGACACATTCTTAAGTACCAAAGTGGTAAGTTCAAGGGTATAAACATCTTAATGTATCTAAACAGGCACTGCCAAAAACGTCTATTGCAACAATTTATGCTGCCTCCTAAAGACCATTAAAGTCCACATCTCACAATACAGTTGCCAGACTAAATATGGCCATTAATGTTGCTCATTTTTTTAAGTTTATATGATTTTTTTCCCATTATAGTTGATTTACAGTGTTGTTAATTTCTACTGTACAGCAAAGTGGCCCAGTCATTCATATATATATATATATATATATATATTTTCTTATTCTCACATTATTCTCCATCATGTTCCATCACAAGTGACTAGATATAGTTCCCTGGGCTATACAGCAGGATTTCATTGTTTATCCACTCCACATACAATAGTTTGGGTCTATTAACCACAGAATCCCAGTCTATCCCACTCCCTCCCTCTTCCTCTTGGCAACCATAAGTCTCTTCTCCAAGTCAGTGAGTTTCTTTTCTGTGGAAAGGGTCATATATGCTGTATATTAGATTCCAGATGTAAGTGATATCATATGGTATTTTCTTTCTCTTTCTGACTTAACTCACTTAGTATGAGTCTCTAGTTCCATTCATGTTGCTGCAAATGGCAATATTTTGTTCTTTTTTATGGTTGAGTAGTGTTCCATTGTGTATATATACCACATATTCTTAGTCCACTAATCTGTCAATGTGCATTTAGGTTGCTTCCATGTCCTGCTATTGTGAATAGTTGGTGGGAATGTAAATTGGTACAACTCCTGTGGAAAACAGTATGGAGGTACCTCAGAAAACTAAATATAATAACTACCATATGACCCAGCAATCCCATTCTTGGGCATATATCCAGATAAAACTTTCACTGAAAAAGATACATGCACCTGAATGTTGCTCATTTGATCAATGAAAACCTATATCTAAAAATTTCAAATTGGAAAGTTGGCTTGTTACTGAAATTGAAAGCAAAGTTTTTTGCATGTTTTAGACTTTCCTGAGAATGAATGAATGAAAGGATGGATGCCGTATGTGCGAGGCACTGTTTTAACATCTGGGATTATAAAATGTGTGATACAAACACGGTCCTTTCGTCATGGAGTTTATATTCTCCTGGGATAGAAGAAACATAAACGAATAACACATGGTGTCATCAAATGAACATAGAAAATCCAACAAGGAATAAAGCAGTGGAGGGATACAGAGTGGTGCTGAGGCTGAGGTTATTTAGGCACAGAAATCATGGAAAGTACATTTGAAAAGGGATATTTGATTGGCAATCTATCTGCACTGAAGGAGAGTGAAAAAGGGAGGATGTGGGGATGGAGCATTCTTGGCAAAGTGAACATCAGATGTAAAACAATGGGATGGAAATGAATCTCCCCGTAAAAAACAACAGACTAGAAATTCTCATCCTAAGTGAAGTAAGTCAGAAAGAGAAAGATAGATGTCATATGACATCACTTACATGTGGAATCTAAAATATGGCACAAATGAACCTATCTAGAAAATAGGAACAGATTCACAGTCATGGAGAACAGACTTGTGGTCACTGAGGGGGAGGGAGCGAAATGGACAGAGTTTGGAGTTAGTAGATGAAAACTACTACATTTAGGATGGATAAGTAATGGTGTCCTGCTCTACAGCACAGGGAACTCTATCCCGTATCTTGGGATAGAAGATGATAGAAGATAACATGAGAAAAAGAATGTGTGTATACGTGTGTGTGTGTGTGTGTGTGTGTGTGTGTGTGTTTGTGACTGGGTCACTATGCTGTGCAGCTGAAATTGGCACAACATTGTAAATCAACTATACTTTAATAAAAACATAAAAGGTAAATAAAGAAAGCAATAGAGGCCGCAGTAGCATCAGCAACCAAGCTCATTGTGTCTAAACAGAGGGAGAAAGAGAGAAGATGGAAGGATGTGATCAGGAAGGCAGCCCATATAATACCATCTACCACATGTCATGGGGTGAACATTATCTCCCACAAAAGGATGTATTAAGAGCCCTAACCCCAGAACCTCAGAAGGCAACCTTACTTGAAGATGGGGGCTTTACAGAGGTAATCAAGTTACAATGAGGCAGTTAAGGTGGACTCTAATCCAACAGGATGGTTTGTCTTAGTGAAAAAAGAAATTTGGACACAGAGGTGGACAGACACAGAGGGAAGATGGTGGAAGAGGATCTTGGGAGAAAGCAGCATCTGCAAGCCGAGGAGAGAGGCTGGGAACATATTTACCTCTCACAGCCTCAGAAAGAACCAGCCCTGCTGGCATCTTAATTTCAAACTTCTATCTTCCAGACTGTGAGACAATAATTCTCTGTTGTTTAAGCCCCAAGTTTGTGGTACTTTGTTAACACAGCCCCAGCAAAATACACCGTATAGAAACTTCTATTCCTCCTACATGCAGTAAGAAGCCACTGGATAACGCTGAGCAAGAGGGAAAAAAAATCAATTTAATAGTTAAAAATAAGGACCATTTCTATTTTCTTCTTGGAGGATTAAAGCAAAAGCAGAAATTAGGAACCAACAGAGGGAAATTATTAGGCAGCAACTGTAATAATCTCAAAAGTGATGATGTCTTGGAAAAGAGTGGCAGAGTTGGGAACTTTAGAAATGGACAGATTTGAAATTTATTTTTAAAACTTGATTAGTAAAACATGGGCTGTGAAATAAAGTAAGGATTCAAAAAATTAACAGCTACATGTTTTTCTCTGAAAACATGCTGGATTAGGAAAATTTTGGACTTTACAGAAAGATGGAACATAGTTATTCTGACATGCTAAATCTTTTTAATGTGTACGGATGGCCAATGGATAATGTCGAGTGGGCAGAAAAACAAAGGTCTAAAAACTCAGTAAAGGTCAAAGCTATATATACAAATTTTAGAGTCTTCATTCTATGGAAACTTTTAAAAGCCATTCAACATAGACAGAATTGCCCAGGAGGAATAAATACAAATAGAGAAAAAACAAAAAAACAAGGACAGTGAACTACATCTGAGAGCACTATCAAATGTAAAGACTGGTAACAGCACATAAAGAAAATTCAGAAGTAAAATCATGCCTTTGCCGTTTTAGCATATTGGAATCCAAATCAATTCCAAGGAGTGGCATATCACCAGCTTACAAAGCATAGCAGTAAAAAATTAGAAACAAAGAAACAAATTTGTATGACGAAGATGATGATTCATAGCTTGAAATCCTCAAGAGTTGTCAGGAAGCATAAGAGCTGAGCTAGGTATTTGCTCAGCAATTAGGACATCGTGTCTTATGTAAAACAGAACAAAATCAGTCAAAAGATGTGGGCAGAATCCAGTCTACTGCGGGTTGTATGAATTGTAAGAGAAGTGAACTAATTTATGTTCACAAAACCTTCAGCAAAGGAAAAAGCAATGTGTATAAATTAGAAGTTCTTCTTGTGTGTGAAGATGTGAATATCTTTGGAGACTGAAGATTTCAACAAAGGAACACATTTATGTTTGTACAACCCTGAAGAAAAAAGCCACCTATTTTTCTTTATATGGGATATTCATTCTCTGATTCATTTATTGATTGATTCAGCAACCATTTTAGAGGGCCCATTTTATGTCAAACATTACTCTACAGGCTGGGATATAACAAGGAGAGACAACAAACTTTAATTTCAATTGAAATGGAGTGTGTGTGAGGGGAGTCGTTTGCTTTTAGGTAACGTAGAAAAACAGGTACCATATTTCCCCTCTAGCCTATAAAAAAAGAACCAGACAAAACTTATCAAAAGAAAGTTTACCAGATTTGAAAAAATGTAGTGCAGGACAGTAGTCCCTGAAACAGAGGAAACCCAGGAGAGGAAATTTATAATTGCCCACCTTTCCTTCTGGAGCGAGTATCTGCAGTGCCTCAGGGAGGGGCAGTCCAGCTGGAACAGGAGTTGGCTGCCTTTCTCCCAGATTTCCGGAACAGAGTGGATTCCAAGATGTCAGGGCGAGCAGAATGCACCAAGCCGCGTGCCAGCCAGAAGGAAGCAGTACAGAGCTGAGCTCTCCAGTTGTGCACACGGCCCTCCCCACGCCTCCAGGTGAAAGAGGGATCAGAACAAGAAACCACCCGAGACTGCAAGAGCGCCACCTGGAGGAAAACACTGAGGCAAAAAGCCTCTGAGCTAAAGCACAGCTGAGAAGAGTTTGTGTTTCCATCAGCTGGAGAGAAAACACTCGTCATTCAAGGGGCATAAATTAAACAGAACGTCATTGCCTAGGCACTGCAGAGGCATAGGTGGTGGTGCAAAGGCAGAATTTTCTTAGTCTGTCCTGGTTCACACAGTAAACACCAAAGCAAGAATCATTAGAAGAGGACAATCATAGTTACCTTACTGTATTCCATGAGTTCATTAAGCTGGAGGAAAGATTGAATATAATGTCAATGATAAAGCCAGGCACTAATGTGGTTGGGACAGGTTTTAGTTAGAATTTCTCTTGCAATAGGTCAGATGGTCCAGCATGAACTGAGTGCGGGGTGGATGTGTAAAGAAGTGACCAAGAATTTTAAATGGAGAGTGAGGGAGCAGGGAGTGGGAGCTGCCAGGGTTTGAACAGAGTCAGGTCCACGTGAAGCCCATGTGGGTTGTTATCCCAAGTTCATCAAAGTCACAGAGGCTGGAAGGTGGGTCCTCCGGTCAGGTGTTGGCTGTAGTAGTCCATTGTTTTGGCAGCTGTGAGTTTTCTTAAGCAGGCAGTGTAAGAGGGGAAAGGTCATCCTAGGAATGCAGCTTTGAGCTGTTAGAAACCATGCTGGTGATTGCTCAGTTCTTCCAGACTGCATGTGTGTGTGGAGGGGAGATATGGACAGATCGCCCGTGCTGAGAGGCTGCAGTTTTATCCACCAGGTGGAGCCCCAGCTAAGAGGGGGCTGAAAGGGTCCTGGCTAGGGTGGTTAACAAGAGAATCACTGTCAGTGGTGACTGTGGAAATGGAAGACTTTTTTTTCCTTTTAAGAGCCAAATCAAATTCCTAGAAATGAAAATTAGTGTCTGAGATTAAATCATACTATATGCGACTAATGGCAAATAATAATAGACCAAAATAAAAACGTAAAAATTTGAAGGCATCAAAATAGAAACTACACAAAGTGAAACACAATAAGAAAAAAATGAAATAAAAATAAAGCATAAGTGGGCTGCGGAACAGCTACAAGGGGCCTAAAATATGAGAAATTTGTGCTCCCCCCCAAAATAGGGAAATAGGTAGGTAAATGTATTTTTGGAAAATAATAGCAAAAATGTATCATTTGATGAAAGAAGTTCTAAGAATTTCAATGAAACCCAAAACAAAAAATATGAATAAAACTATAAAAAAGCACAGTACAATGTGCTCAAAATCAGCAATAAATTATAAACAAGGTCATAGAAAAATGCCCATGGAATATAAAAAAACAGAGAAAATGCTAACAGTGGACTTCTTACCATAAACCATGCATGAAGCAAGGCTTTCAAAGTCAAGTAAGAAAAGCTGTCAGCCTACAACCCCATACCAATTGGAAACAGCTTTCATATACGAAAGCAAAATTAAAACTCTTTCAGTGTAAAATTTGAAGGAATTAATATTAATCAATCCTACAGTATGAGAAATATAAGTTCTTCTGAATGAAAGGAAATGATACCCAAGGGAAATCTAGATCAGCTCAGTGGTTAAAGAGGATGAGAAACAGTAAAAATTAAATATTTTTAATAGTTAAAAAATAACAAATGATGTAAAAACATACTATGTTATAGCATATATAACATAATTAAAAGTCATTGCATGTAAAACATGACAATAATGCCAAAAAGGTTGAAATGGAAGACACAGAAATATAATATTGTAAGTTTCTTATATGTGAGGTGGCCTAATAGTATTTGAAGGTAGAATGTAATAAATCAAAGGATACTATACTCTAGGGTACTATGAATCCTAAAGAAGACACACAAGAAATAGAATACAGTTGGAACTAGTAACCTTAAAAAAGGAGATAAAATGGAATCATAGAATATATGTAGTGGTCACTAAATACATATTGATTGCATAAAAAATAATATGCTCACTTAATAGAAAAGAAAGGTGGTAAAATAATGAGTTGGAAAATAACTTGACAGAAAAATAGAAAACAAATAGGAAGATGGCAGATTTAAACAAACATGTTAATGACCACACTAAAAATAAATATAAATAAAATTACGCCAATTCAAAAGAAGGGATCGTTCATCTAGATTAAAAAAAAAAAAAAGGCTCAGCTTATACTGCCTATGAGAAAATCACATAAAATATTTTCTTACAAATAAGTGGAAAATAAAAGACACAATATTTAACATAAATTAAAAGAAAGTTGGAGGCAATAGACTGAAAAAGAGTGCTTTTCCTCTCATTGGATATTTGAAAATAAAATAATAGACACAGTGTGTTTATTAGCCAAAATGGGCTAGGTTGTGTGTTTTGCTGTGTGCAAAACAGCTCCCACATTTCACTAGGTTAGACAATAATTGTTTATTTTTTGTTCAGACTTCATGTCTGGTGGATCATCTGTTGTCATCCAATGCCACCCTTGTTGGCAGTTAGCAAAGAGAGAGACCAGAGTGTCTCAGCAGAAATTAAATACTATGCTTTCCACATGTAACTCCTGTCCAGACTGATGATAGTTACAGGAGGTTAAGAAAAATAAATAAATAAATAAATAAATAAGACATATAGTTACACACTTGATGATTTTTTTATTACTCCATGGCTAGCATGGTGTTCAGAACTCAGATGGTGATATACAGATGGATTTTTAATGCTTTCATTTCCCACAAAGCCACATTTGTTGTTATCTTTCTCAAAAAATCTTAATAACTTGAAAATGAGAAGATTAAAAAGTGACTTTATATCAGGCCAGTGCATGTGTAAAAAAATATAAATATTTATACAACATACTTTTTTTATGTTGACAATCCCTAGAAGGATAAGAAAGAAATGTTTACCAGTAATCTCTGGAAGAGGAACAACTGGTTCAAGATTTGTGGGGAGAAAGATTTCCTCTTCATTGAAAACTGTTGTGAATGGTTTTAATTTTTTTCCTTAAGTATATATATTTAAGTATATATTAATATTTTTTTTCTTAAGTATATATTACTGTTTGGGTTGAATTGTGTTCCTCTAAAATGCATATACTGAATTCTTAACTACCCAAACCTGAGAATGTGACCTTATCTGGGAATAGGTTGTTGTAGATGTGTCTGCGTCTGTGTCCCAAGTTCCTCTTTTGTTATAAGGACACCATTAATATTGGATCAGAGGCCACCCTACTCCAGTATGACATCATTTTGTGGTACGTGGTGACAGTAGTCTTAGCAAACTAATACAATTACTCAATAAAATAGAGTAATTTTAGTATAAAATTTTAGTATAAAAATTCATGTTTAGTAGTCAGCAGAACTTCAGAAGGAGGAGAACCAAGAGCATGTGGTAAGTTACTCTAGGAAAGGGGTTGGGGTACAAAACTATCACCTAGATGGCATAGAAACTGGAAGGAGGGATAAGGCAGTAACACTGTTGCACTTAATTGAAAAGATGTATAGCTGACCCATGAAGACCCACATTTGTTGAGAGACTGGGTTTTGTTTTTGGATGTGTGCTATGTGTCGGCTGTATTACTTGATTTTTAAGTTGCTTGGACACTTTCACAGGGGCCATCTCAGCTCATAAGCATTAGATGTTTGACATTCATAATCCTCCAACAGAGTGCTCAGACACAGAAGGCTCATCCGATGCAACGTGGGCCTCAAAGGAAAGAACAAAAACATTGGGCCAAGTGTTAGAACCCCTGGAAGGTATTCTGACTTTTATCACATGGTTGATTATTTAAGTGTTGGAAATTGGTAACTTTTGGAAGCTATTAAAAGCCATGCAAAAATTTCTGCTTGATGCAAAGGGATTATGTTTTTCTGTATTACTGACATTTCTTTACTGCTCTGAGTCATTTGTGATTGCTTTTTTACCATCTCTGTGTGATCTGCATCTGTGCTTGAAAGCAAAAAGATAGGAATGGGGCTACTTATTTATTTCTTACAGAAATGTGTCCTAAAATCAACACAAATTGCCTTTTTGTTGCTACAACTATAAAGTGGTTAGTATTAACACATTAATATACTTCGAAAAACCCTAAAAAGACAAAAGACAAGTGTGTATATATATATATATACACACATATATATATATACACATATACACACACACAAATATACATATATATGTGTACTTTGAAAAAAGGCAAGATATTTCACTTCTTGGAGAAGTTGACTATAAGCTTTTTTGGCATCATGATAATCTTACTGTCAACTGGATAAATTGACAAAGCTCACTTCATCTGCCGTTTACTTTCCTCAACTATTTTTAAAATTATTTTTGTGCCACAAAATTTGCTTCATGGCTGTGTTATTGCCAAGTTCTGTTTGTGAAGTATTTTTAAGAAGAAGGGAGAAAACCAAAACATTTGCTATTTAGTGATTACTTCTCCAAATACCTATTTATTATTTTTAATAAATTATTTTAATAATAATGATGTTATACATGGAAAATTACAATTTCGTTTAACCCTACCATAAAACACAAGGAACTGAAACTCTCTTAGAGAGAAAACTTCAACATGAGTATCATTGCCAACACTTCCCCAAAATGCAGGTTCGAAGAAGAATTTGAAGAAGGAGCACATGTCAAATTAGGGAGAGGTCTCTCTGGTGTATAACAGTTAAGGTAAGACGCTTAAAGAGAAAGCAACAAATGAGGAGATTCAAAGTACAGTTCTAACAGACATCTCTTAAGAACAATTGTTTAAGACTTATTTTTATTCCAAACATTAATTTTCTTATTCCTTCAATGTGCATTTGGGAAGTCAAGAAAAATGCCTACCTCTCTCAGGAAATGGGCCTTATTCCTGATTTCTCTTAATATCACTGGAGAAATGACCTTTTCTAGATAATTAGGTTTTCCTGTTAATCGAGATCTAACATTTTACTGTCTCTTACTATTCTTTAATAAAATTAATTTTGAGGTTTCTTTTCTTAATAAAATACACCTGAAATCAATTAAAACTACATTCCCCCGGGTCATAATTTTAAAAATTGGTATAGCTTTTTGCTTACTGTGGAACAGAAGATGTTAATACTATAGGACCTAGGGGTGACTTTTATCTAGGAGATGATCTGAAGTGTTACTTCTTTAAATAAAATATTTTGGGAGATATTGACTTTCCTCATTTTTATCTCTATCACATTCATGTAATATTTCTCTCTGCAAAGCATTGTAAAAATATGCCGTTAAATAAGGGACAAAACTCTCTGCTCCTTTCTGCTAGGTGCTAATATTTAATGAGACTATTGTTGCCATTCTAGAATATAGTGATGGCTTCTACAGCTATTGAGACCAAATGAAGAACTAACAGATCTTCTGTTTTATTCACTTGTGTATCCAAAATGCACAGAAGAGTGCATAGCATGTGATTGAAGTTGAGCAAATATTTTTCAGATCAGTGTGTTCTCTGTGGTTTAGCTGTCAGTTTCAAGTTTACTCTGCTGTTCTACAGTCTGAATGTGTGTAGGTCTGGTATTTAACCTCTCTGTGTATCCCCTCCCTCATCACTAAAGTGGTACACAATAGTTCCTATTTCATAGCTTTCCGGAGGGGAATTACCACATCACACATGCATGCATTCATGTGATAGAATTCTATGTTGCAGATCAGAAGTGTTAAAATTATTAAATATTTTATTCTTTATTATTGAATAGCTTAGGTTGTTCTCTCAAGTGCCCCAGCAGAAAGAAAGATGCATTGCCCTTCTACCACTAATGTACTTCAGGGGATTGTACAGCAAAGGCTTTGGGATGGATAGATGGCTAGAGAATTGCTAGTGTCACAGCCGTGGAGGCATTTATCTTCTTTATTCTCACTTGGTCTCTCTTTTCTCCTCTCGTGGTTCTCGTTGCTAACTGCCCTGACTCTGAATCATTTTTCCATTCTTTTGGACTCCTTTCCTTTGAGCTGCTAAGGTTTGCTGTTTTTCTTCGTTTCTCATTTGTCTCACTTTCTGATAATTTTATCAGTATTATATGTCAGTCCTATGCAAGAAGGTGCCACATCTTGCCAGAAAAGTCAGTCTCCAGGTAATTGAGGTATGTAAGCCCTTTGGAGATACTTAGATGATGGCTCCTGGCTTTAGTTAGATGAGCTGGTGAATTTTTACAGAGCTATCTTACTGTCGGCTAACACCAGGCTAATAGCATATCATGTAATTAAATGGTTTCTCTATATTTTAATAATCATATATTGAAATGAATCTTGAAGATGGTGCATACAGACACACTGATTTATTTGTTACTGCATTTTTTTTATGGCAGCCATTGCAAGAAGCTGGCACTAGTTCTGATGGAGTGCATTTGATGTCATTAAAACATAATAGAATTAATGAGTAAGCAGTACATAAAAGTCCAAAACTCAACATAACAGAATTGAATAATGTAAACATCAAAATATATTTGATGCATTCTCCTTTCTTTCCTAATAATAACTCTTCTCAGGCAATATATTGTCTATTTTGCAGAATTACAGGGCTAAAAGTTTGTCTAACAAAATGAAAGTTATCTAACATTTTGAGAGCTTGATTTGCAGTGTGGATGATTATCTCAGTCTATCTTTCCATCTCTCTCCCTCTTCCTATCATTCCCTCCTTTTCCAGCTACCTAGGACTCTCCCAGAAGCAAAATAAAGAAGTCAGTTGGGTAGTGAGACTTAAAGTGAAGTTTGCACGCTCCAAAAAGTGCACAAAAATGTTCACTAGTGAGTACGCAGCAGCAATATTAGTGTCTCATTTCATTTGAACTTATATTTTGAGATACTTCAAGTTAAATGTTACATTAATATGTTAATATTCGTAGTTAATAAATCAAAAATATTTATATGCAGTGTGTGTTAAATTTTTCCTGATGGAGCACACTATTAAAAAAAAATTGGAGATCAAGAAAATGGGAATAGTTGAGAATTATATGTTGTAGATGTGCAGTAGTCATTTATTCCAAAATCCATTCTGAGTTTCCATTATCATGTATAATCCCTTGGTCTGGGCATGACTTTTTGTAGAGGTAAATAAGCAAAGAATCCAACAAGACCACAAAGAAGAAAAGAAAGCACTGGCTTCCTCAAAATAAAAAGCAGCCATCCGTAGATAAAACATAATCTAGCCAGAAATACTGACACATCAGGAAAATCAGGTTAAGTTCAATGTTAGTATTTCAAATGTTATCACTATATTAACTATAAAATTTAAGTGTTAAAAGAGAATAATACTGTGTCTTGAGACATTCTTATATAAAACTTATATTTTTCACCAAAAAATCACCAAGTAATGGAATTCATTCCTTCATTGTACTTGGTGCTGGTGATAAGCATGACTAAGACTCACTGTTTTCAGTGAGTTTATAGGTTGGATACTATAGAATATGATGAATAAAATGATGGCATTTATAAAACAATATAAATATATATCTTATAATATTATCTACTTTTCTATTATGCCAACATATAGGAACTATAACCTAGAAACTAAGAAGCAAATTCACCATCATAATTTTAGCAAATCAGAGTATTGGTCAGTGACCAAAGAGGTGAGTTTTTAATCTTACCAAGAAAATAAATATATGTAAATAAAAGTACAAATTAACTGTTTGTTTTTTGAGAATATTTTCAAAATTTTTAGTAAACTCAGTTTAAAATGAATTATAGGAGTTCCCGTCGTGGCTCAGTGGTTAACGAATCCGACTGGGAACCATGAGGTTGCGGGTTCGATCCCTGCCCTTGCTCAGTGGGTTAAGGATCCAGCATTGCCGAGAGCTGTGGTGTAGGTTGCAGAGGCGGCTGTGGTGTAGGTTGCAGACGTGGCTCGGATCCCGCGTTGCTGTGGCTCTGGCGTAGGCCAGTGGCTACAGCTCCGATTCGACCCCTAGCCCGGGAACCTCCATATGCCGCGGGAGCAGCCCAAGAAATGGCAAAAAGACCAAAAAAAAAAAAGAATTATATAGGAAATATGATACAACCATTTTATCTGATATTTTCTATGTTATTAGGAATTTTATATGTTTTTAATCAGATAAAATTATGTTATACAACCCAAAGCAGTTACAGTGTTATTTAAAGACTTATGAGGAAAGTTAAAATAATCTAAGGTGGTTTTTATAAAAAAAAAAGGCAGAAGGTGTAGGGGAGGATGTGGAAGAAAAGGGATTCTTCGTTCAATGCTGATAAGGATGCAAAATGGTGCAGTCACTGTGGAAAAAAATATGGAGGTTCCTCAAAAGTAAAAATATAACTTCCATATGATCCAGCCATCCCATTTGCAGGTACTTACCTAAAGAATTGAAATCAGGGTCTCAGAGAAATATTAGCGTTCCTATGTTCATTGTAGCACTATTCACACCAGCCAAAATGTGAAACAACAGAAATGTACATTGACAGATGTATGGATATAAAACATATGTGGTCTATACATGCAATGGTCTTTTATTCAGCCTTCAGAAATCAGGAAATTCTGCAATATGCTACAACATGAAATAACATTATGCTAAGTAAAATAAACCAGTCCCAGAAGTCCAAATACTTCCTGATTCTGCTTAGAGGAGGTACCTAAAATGGCCAAACTCCTAGAGCCACAGAGTAGAAAGGTAGCTACCCTGGGCTGAAGTGAGGAGGAAATGGGGAGTTGCTACTCAAGGGGCATAAAGTTTCAGTCATGGGAGATCTAGAAGGGTTCTCCAGGGAAACAGAATCAATGATTAGATAGATGATGGTGATGATAGATCGATCAATTGATAGATGGATAGATATCTGACAAGTAGATGGATAGATTATAGGAGAGAGATACATAAATAGATGATTGATAGATAGTTGAATGATAGATAAACAGATATAGATACAGATTTACTGCTGGAATCAGCTCAAATTGGTTATGGAGGCCGAGAAGTCCCAGAGTACGCCATCTTCACCCTGGAGGCCCAGGAAAGCTAGGGGTACAATTCACTCTGAGTCTGAAGACCTGAGAATCTGGGGGCTAATAGTGTCTAAATCCCAGCTTGAGTCCCCGAAACCAAGAGGTAGGAGCACTGACGTCTGAGGGTAGAAATTGGTGCCTCAGTTCAAGCAGAGGGTGAAATTGCCCTTCTTCCTCTTTGTTCTGTTCACTCCAGTAGATTGGACAATGCCCACCTGCACTGCTGAAAGCTTTATACTTCCTTCTGCCTAGTGATTCCAAAGATAATCCCTGGCAGAGATGCCCTGCCATACATACTCAGAAAGGATGCTCAGGTGTGCGGAAAAGAGGAGGAAATCCTAAAACTCTGCTGTAAAATAGTGCACCAACTGTGTTTGTGAGGAGAGTGTAGATCTCATACCAAATGTCCTTATCATAACATAATACAAATAATTTTTAAACTATAACACTGGCCACTTGGAAAAATGAAAACCAATATTTCTATGGCTTGTCAAAACATGCGTATGTGTATTTTTAATAGAAAAATCAAAATGAGAATGTCTGACTGCAGGCAGGTCTCCTCTGAGAAAGATTTTTGTGGATCCAGACCCTTCTCTTCATCTTGTGGAATTGTCATTTCCAAGATGTGTCATCACGTTTGCCCTGCTCATCTATATCCAGCCAGCAGAGGCTGTAAAGGCCAGAAGGCGTGTGCATGGGTGGATTTCATTGGCCATCCCTGGGTCTAGGACCTGACACCTCCGTGCACATCTAAGTCCATGGCCAAGTCTAACTGAGGGTAAGCAGGGAAAGGCTCTCTACATGTATCAAAGAAACAGGTGGATGGTGAGTCCATCTCTGACACAAATTTTCCTCTGTACAATTAAAAGTCAATGCAGATTTTCATGGGATCAGTTTTCTAAGATTAAACTTTTTATAGGACATAAATATTGTCTAAATATGAAGTAATTCTTCATAACCATTTAAATGTATCTGAACACATTTTAATAGTTCATTAACCTTTTTTTAACTGTGGGCAAAGTGAGAGGAATGCCAGGATTATTTATAATTATTGGTAACTGAACATCCTTTTGAACATACTTTAAAGAATAAGGTATACTGTATGAAGGATTGACATTTTTCAAAAATAATGATATTCTGATTTTTAAATAGGAATATAAAATTAAGCTGGTGGTAAAATCAAGGGTCTTTTATTTAGGTAAATATTTTCTTCCATTGTTCAAACTCTCTAGGACTCGCTTTGCTTCAATATGATGAACATTTCTCTGTTTAGTCACAAGGTGGCGATAAAACTCACATTGATAACTCTATTAGGAGGGAAATGAAAGTCAAAGTTAGGAATTTCTTGAGGAAGATAATTAAAAGCACTATGAAAAGGAAAAACATACCTGCTACTAAATTCAAAAAAATAGTAAATTTCAAAATAAAATATGAAGAATAGATTCTAGATTATGAGAAACAGAAGAGTTATTCAGGGAAGTTCAGGAGAATAAGTTACTGTTGAAAATGGAAGAGAATATTTTAGAGATATCTATTGAAATGAGAATAATACTCAAATAATACTTAAACCGCATTTAGATCAAATGGAGTTTCTGAATTTATTGTCTTTTTTTTTCAGAAAAAGATGAACTAGTGGTAGTAAAAAAAATGTTCAGTTCTAACCCATAATTCTAAAGCGTAAAGAGTACAGAACACCTTTGCAACTGGATAGCAAACAGAAATTACAATATCCCAAATTGCTTTAGGAAAATGTAATGGCAAGTATCCATAAGAAAACAAAAAAAGAAAACAAACAAAAAAGAATGTAGTCACAACCCAGTATTTTAATCATCTATAAAGAATATAATACTTTTAATAGTCACTCGCATTTTGAGGAGTATTTTGAGGTGTTGTTGGGGAGAAAATAATGAACAGCTTAAGATCTCTGTTTTTCTTTCTAAATATGGGAAAATATGGAAAGAAGAACAAATATATGACTACAAGATTTTAGCTGTTTACAGTGAGATTATCTTGGATCTATCATTTAACTCACATGGTTTCTTGAATCCCTGATTCATGAAGTTTATTTTAGGGTATCTAGTGACTTAACTCACTGAATCTGTGTAGTCATTGGTCATATAGCCAAGCTCTTTGACATGATTTTTTATGAAAAGTTAGGTCTTTACCTAAAAATATCGTTTTAAAAATATCAATGGAGATACCCTAGAAATCTATACATAGAACTACCATATGACCCAGCAATGCCACTCTTGGGGCATATATCTGGACAGGACTTTCCTTAAAGAAGACACATGCACCCACATGTTCATTGCAGCACTATTCACAATAGCCAAGACATGGAAACAACTCAAATGTCCATCAACAGATGATTGGATTAGGAAGATGTGGTATATAGACACAATGGAATACTACTCAGCCATAAAAAAGAACAAAATAATGCCATGTGCAGCAACATGGATGGAACCAGAGACTCATACTTAATGAAGTAAGTCAGAAAAAGAAAAATACCACAGAATATCACTTATATCTGGAATCTAATATACAGCACAAATGAACATCTCCACAGAAGAGAAAATCATGGACTTGGAGAATAGACTTGTGGTTGCCACGGGGGAGGGGGAGGGAGTGGGATGGATTGGGAACTTGGGGTTAACAGATGCAGACTATTGCCTTTGGAATGGATTGGCAATGAGATCTTGCTGTGTAGCACTGGGAACTATGTCTAGTCACTTATGATGGATCATGATAATGTGCGAAAAAAGAATGTATACATGTATGTGAAACTAGGCCACCATGCTGTACAGTAGAAAAAAATTTGTATTGGGGAAATAACAATTAAAAATACATTAAAAAAAATCAAAACATCCACTATTTTCCTTAAGATGAAATGTAAAATTTACCCCTCTTGGGATACTTACAAACCAACCCATCTATCTGGTAATGAATCCTTTTCCAATTTGCTTTTCAATATTTAACATAATTTGTATGATCAAGGAATCCTGCCTTGTTTTACCAGTTGCACTACTTAGCACTGTTTTCCATTACTATTGATAGCATTTATATTTAAGACCTAAGGCATATAAACAAGGCATATAAAATATGGTGCAATAACCAAGTCTATATTTTATGTTGTTATGAACACAACATAGGATATACCCCTTCCAATTTTTAGGTTCACTATACAGTGTTGATAGTTACAGGCACAAGGTCATTCAGCAGGTCAGTGAATGACAACTTTCCAAGTCACACCAGCTGAGAGAGTAGGAAGATGCTCAAGAGTAAGTTACTGGGTAAGGTGTTTAACCCAACTACTCAACTGCCTTCCCTCTGAGAAAAAGGAAGAGTATTCTGATATTGGAAAAAGAAAAAAAATAAAAGAAAAAAATCTCTTCTCACTTCTCACACAGGAATATGGGTGTCAACTGATTCCGCAGCTGCTTCTATCAAATCTGAATGCAAAGCTCATTTCAAAAAAAGACGCTTTATAACAATTTTCTTCCTCTACCTACTCCTTCCTCTTGGGAACACCCTTCCCTTGAGTGTAATAATGCCGCAATTTGATGTTTTCCTTGTATCTCTCCAAGAGTTCCTCTTCCCTATCTTGATCTTTCAGTGTTGGAGTTTCTCCTTACCACAGTACATCTTCCAGCTTTGATAGCTCATCCACTGCTGGGGATTCAAGTCTCTCCCCTCTGAGAATGCACCTAGACTACTGGCACTCTTTTCATCTCCTGGACAGCATACCACATGGATGACAGCATATCACAATCCCATCTGAATTTCTCACTGCCATTTATAAAGAAATCTAAGCAGATAGAACCTATGCACCTTCCCTAAACTTTTCCATGAATCATGAGTGGTGCTCCATCGGCCACACACAAGAGCCAGGACTCACAGTTGATACCCCTCTCTCTCTTTTTTAGACAACCTTCATTCAAAAAGACACATGCACCCCTATGTTCATTGCAGCACTATTCACAATAGCCAAGACATGGAAACAACCTAAATGTCCACCAACAGATGAAAAGACTGAGAAGATGTGGTACATACACACAGTGGAATTCTACTCATCCATAGAAAAGAACAAAATAATACCATTTACAGAAACATGGACAGAACTAGAGATTCTCTAACTAAGTGAAGTAAAAAAGTCAGAAAGAAGAAGTCAGAAGGAGAAAAAAAGGAAGTCAGAAAGAGAAAGATAAATACTTTATGATATCACTTATATGTGGAAACTAAAATGTAGCACAAATAAAGCTATCAACAGAACAGAAATGGACTCATAGACATGGAGAAAAGACTTGTGTTTGCCAAGGGGGAGGGTAGGGAGTGAGATAGACTGGGAGTTTGGGTTTAGTAGACGCAAACTATTGCATTTGGAGTGGATAAGCAATGAGATCCTGCTGTGCAGCACAGGGAACTACATCCAATCACTTGCGATGGAACATGATGGATGATAATATAAGAATGGGTGCGTGTGTGTGTATACACATATATATAACTGGTGTGTGTATATATATATATATATATATATACACACACATATATACATAATGGTGTGTGTGTGTGTGTGTGTGTGTGTGTGTGTGTATATATATATATATATATATATAAAACTTTGTCACTTTGCTGTACAGCAGAAATTGAAAGAACATTATAAATCAACAACGAAAAAGACAACAGGCTTGATTCATTTCAATGCCAATCCTCTTACCTACAAACCAGATAAACCCTTCTTCTCTCCTCTTTCTTCTTGTCAGAGGAAGAGGAATCACAAAAGCAATTTATAGAGAAGCACTTGGGTTGCACGTGCCCTTAAGAGAGTTGGAATCCTAGAGTTGGATTTAAACTTCCCCTTTTCACAAAAGTCCACTACGAAAACCCAAGAATAAAGTCAAATTGTAAAGGGAGAAAATAAGGAAGGCAATTTTCTACCCTGGCTTCCCCTCCACACCCTTTTTGACAATCGTGTCACATCTCCCTGTTCACACATTTCAGAAGCGGAGTTAACTGAGTTTTACATATAATGTTCACTTTTGTGGACCCACGTGTTTTCTCAGTGTCCTCTTCCCTAGGAAGACTGTCAAGTAACAGCCTTGCTGCTCTGCCGACCTAAATTATTACTGTCCTTAGGTGGGTGGCTCCTAGCAGGCCCAGGGAAAGAGTCTGAGGCCTGATCACTTGGTCCCCAAAGAAGAGGAAATAGAGCCCCCAACACCCACTATCAAATGAAGTAGGTGGTTAAGGTAAATTAAAAACACAACAGGAATTCCTGTTGTGGCACAGTGGAAACGAACCCGATTAGTAACCATGAGGATGCGGGTTCGATCCCTGGCTTTGCCCAGTGGGTTAAGGATCCGGCATTGCTGTGACCTGTGATGTAGGTCACAGATGCAGCTTGGATCCCACATTGCTGTGGCTGTGGTGTAGGCTGGCAGCTGTAGCTCCAGTTTGGCCCCTAGCCTGGGAAACTCCCCTTTGTATGCTGAAGGTGCAGCCCTAAAAAAAATAAAAATAAAAACCCAAAAAATAAACTAAAAAAAAAATGACAAAATTACTTTGAAAAATATATGCTGTGAAGTATTACTTCCATTTCAGTTCTGTCTTCCCTGTAGGACTCCTGCCCTTTGTTAAGAAATTTCTTAATAGTGTTTTATATATATGCACAGTGCTTCTTTAAATAAATGTAAGCAAATATGAATATATGTTCTTGTTTTTCCTCCTACTCTGTTAAACAAACAGCAGCACATTATATTACCAGTTCTGGAACTTGCATTTTTTTCTTAACTATATGTCCTGGGGATCTTTCCAAGCGGGAGCCAAGAAAGTTTCCCCATTCTTTTATCACAGTCACACAGGATTCCATCATGTGGATGGCTGTTTCCTAGTTTGTTGAATCTTTGTTGTCCTTAACTAAAGGGCTTGAGTTGTTGCCAGTATTTTTTTTAACCACCTTACAAATCTGTACAGGTAACAAGACCCAAGATGATGTTCAGGTAAAATCAATTATGATAAGGATGAGAAGAAATTCAGCAGTCTTTTTTTCTAATTCACTTTTCTTTAAACCTTTTGATCACCTTCATCCATGTCTCAACTCTCATCCTCTGCCTCTGGCAACCATCAGTTTGTTCTCTTTATCTGTGATCTTGGACTGTTTGGTTTTGCTTATTTTCAGAGTCCACATATAAGGGAGATCATATGGTATTTGTCTGACTGTTTCACTTAGCATAATACTGTTAAGGTGAATCTATATTGTTGCAAATGACAGTATTCCATTATTTGTATGGCTGAGTAGTATTCTATTGCATAGATGTACCACATCTTCTTGATCCATTATCTTTTGACAGACATTTAGGTTACTTCCATGTCTTGGCTATTGTAAATAGTGCTATTGAGAACACTGGGGTGTTTAATATATATACATATCTCTTATATATTTTTATACTCTCTATATTCTACCAAAGTATCTGGCTCTGCCAATTTTACCAAATATACTTGGTAAAATATAAGTTGAGTAAAATATACTCAACTTGTCAACAACCTATATTTCAACGCCACCCTCACTGGTGGCACATCTATCCTGGTCCAAACTGTCACAGGTTTTTTTTTTCTTCCCTGTTTTATACTATTCAATTGATTAAAACTGAACTTAGAATCAAGTAAAAAAAAATACTCAGAGACACATACTCAGCTCTTCATTTGACTCTGCACATCTCTCCTGCCTTATCATTTTTTTCCCCTTGGTCACTATGTTGAATCACACTGGTTTTAATTCAATCCTAAAGACAAATGTTCTTTTCCTTGGCTCTGGGCCTTCAAAAAGTGCTTTCCATCCACACCTGGAAAACCCAATCTTCAAATCCTTACACATCATTTACTCAAAGGAATTTTCCTCAGTCCCCTGATTAGACTATTTATCCTCAATAGACTCTCCTGTCAACCTGCCCTTATTCATTTCTAGCTCTTATTATAATTATTTAATGATGATTTTTCCACCCAGGTTTAAATATGTATCCTCAATATCCATTATAATATCTAATATACAGTAGATGCTTTCTAAATAATTGTGGGATGAATTAACTAATGAATGACTAAATACATGTGCCAGCCACACACTGAATCCTCATGCTGATAAAAAGATTCATTTCCTCTCACACCACCCAGGGTTTTGCCCTTGGGCAGGGACCAAGTTGAGTGACTTTGTAACTGGATGCTGTGAGATTTTGATTGAGATCTTTGCCTGTCCCAGAAGTTTCTGAATAGTGCAAAGATTACTACAGAGATAGGGCTCTGATGATAATAATATTGCTAAATTCTCCAGGGAGAATTCACAGAAAGGCTCAGAGCCCTGCAGGACACCTGAGTAAAGGTTCTTAAATCTGCCTTCATGTTAGAATCACCTGGGGAGCTTTGAAAAAATACCAGAACCCAGGCTCCACTCCAGGCTTTTTAATTCAGAATATCTTGGGGTAGGATGTGACCATCAGGTTTGTTTGTTGTTAGTTGTGTTTCCAGGTAATGCTACTCTGAGAAATATAGGTGCTGGCTCTGAATATAACTTATCATTAGAATATTTTGGAGTCATTTAAAGAAATAGAAACTTTTCAGACCTATCCCTGGAGTTATTGATTTATTTGGACTGGAATGAAGCTAAATAATCTGTATGTTAAAAGCTGCACTAGGGATTTTGTTATTCAGAAGATATTTATAAAACACTGGTCTATACCAGTGGATTCACTATTAAATTTTATCAATAAATTCCCCAGAATCCATTTTCTTGAAAAGGCAAAAATAGAATTTATGCCACCAGGCATGACAGCTTTGCTAAAAGAAACATATTCTTTCCCAAAGGTATCTCTTCCATTTATAATTTTATAAGTTCAAAGAACATTTTTCCAAACTTAAAAACATGTGAAGAAGCTAATTTAGATTGGGCAGGGTTTTAAGAACTTTCGCAGAAATATTCACAGATGGCGTTAGTGAGTGGCTTTGCTCAGATATACTAGCAATTTACTCTAAAGAGATGAAGAAGACTAGAGTGATGGTCAGAAGTTCCATCTCGAGTTGTCGTTTTTACTAAAATGTACAAATGATTAAAATCTTAGTGGTGGTGAACACAAAATTTTACCCAGAATCATTTGTTGTAAGAAACAGCAAAGTAACTTAGGTCTAACATGGGGTGGGAGGCAAAGAGGAGATAACCATGACTGAAACAAAAGAGCTGAGATGAAAAAAGGGTCAAATTTAAAGGAGATGATAAATGGGAAAAGGCAATAATTAAGGTTAATCTCTCAGTCTCTCTGGAGTCTCCTGGAGTCTCTTTTCTCTGCTTCTCCTTGTCTGTCTGACTCTCTCTTTGTCTCTCTCTCCCTCCCTCCCTCCCGAGTTTGCTTTTTATTCTTTTCATAGACAGAACCTACCTCCAGTTCCCACTGGATACCATGTCAAGTTGTTAGGAGAACATCATGATCAACCTGACTGCATCTGGATTAGCCTATAGGTTGTTCAATCTTGCTGATTTATTTCAATAAGAAATGACCTAATTACACCCCCTAGGCTCTTCACAAGTGCCAACACTCCATCTACACACAGGAGAGAAGCAGCTGTTTCTCTGTGACATGCAAGGGGAAAACCACTCCTTTGACATGGATGGAAGGATCCCTAGGTTCTCATCTAACCCTTGGGGATGGATGCATGCCTTTCCAAGGTCTGAATAAACCCTGCACATCCTCCACTTTCATGAACCAGAGAGGTCTCCATGTTTGCACTTTATCTCTTTGAAACATAAATTCTAAGGGGGGGGGGGTGACACTCCATTCTTCCCAGGGCCTCAGTAGCTTAACCCAGGGCAAAAAATACATTTTTCCCCAAACACTCAGTAAAAATGGCCAAACAGATGTAGTTGGAATTATTGTCCCAGGGGAAAGAGGCTTCAGCATGTAACCGAGCTCCATTCCAAAGACAACCAAGACAGACAGCAATTTATAGCCAACAAGCAGAGTGAGGGGTTAGTGCATGGAAAATTAAAAACAAGAACTTGAGGTAGAGAGTAACTCTCCAGGGAAGGGAGATGCTTGCTCAAGTAATTTAACATGAATCCTCCTGAGGGCAGACCAAGGACATAGACAACGAAGGTGGGAAATGAAGAACTTAGCTGGATATAAAAGGTAGATACTCTTGCTAACCTGAATTGGTGGGATTCTTTACTAAAAGTGGAGAGGCCATGACCAGGGCAGTGGCCTAGATTAAGACATCAAGAGGAAGGTTCAAGAGTTCCCACTGTGGCACAGTGAAAAGGAATCTGAGCAGTATCCATGAAGACGCAGGGTCAATCCCTGGCCTCGCTCAGTGGGTTAGGGATCCGGCATTGCTGTGAGCCATGGTGTAGGTAGCAGGTGTGGCTTGGATCCCATTTTGCTGTGGCTGTGGTATAGGCTGGTAGCTGTAGCTCTAATTTGACCCCTCACCTGGGAATTTCCATATGCCATACCTGCAGCCCTAAAAAAAGCAAAATAAAAAAGTAAATAAATAAGGTTCAGAGAAGCCTGACTGAAATGAAGGTGAGGTTTCCTAGTCTTTGCTACTAGGAAACCACTCTGACTGGAACCATTGTCTCTGAGAGAAATTAAGAGAAGCCTTTATTATCCCTTCAAATCAGAGTGATACATTGGACAAATGGATCCTGGACTAATTTTCCTAATACATGAATGGTAAGATGTATCCAGGGCCAGTGAAAGCAAACATTCCCTACCAGTGTGTGGTATAAATTTCTGTGTCTAAGGAGAACCAGGCAATCCAGGCAAGTCCTACTTCTCCAGTGTATAGGGACTGAATTCAGTGAGGTAACCCACGTGACACTTGATCTGGTGCCACTTCAAAAACAAACAATACCTGTAATTTTCTATAACCTAAAGGAGTGACATAGCTATTTTGGGAGCTATATTTTCATAAAATCAAAATAACATGCTAATTCAGAAAAATCAATTAGATAAATTTTTAAACATCAAAATAGTATTTTTTTTTAAATTCTATTTCTAGCCTGTAAAATGGATAAAATTATTTTTATCCAGTTTCTTTAAAGTTTGATGACACCAAGTTTAATCAATTAAGATTCATTTCATTTCAAGTAACAGATTGCCTTTCCAAAGTGGCTGAAGCAATAGTCTTTTCTTTGACTCATATAATGACAATCAATTGTAGGTAGTTCTACAGCTGATGTGATAGATCAGCAATATTATCCAGATACCTTCTAATCTCTGCTGTGCCATCTCCAAGTTGGTGGCTTTCCTTCCTTAGGCCTGTCAGTGCACGGTAACAACATGAGTGGTTCATATCTAAAGATCCATTTTCATACCTGTTGAAAAGAACATAATCTTTTCCTGAATATTTCCTCTGGACACTGAATCACACATCCATAGCTGGTAGAAGAGAATGACGCTGCAGTTGATGGTTTAGGTTAATCACAATTTGTCACCTTCACAAACTGGGCACAAATGGTTCTCTAAACTAAAGGAAAACCTTCAAGACAAAAACGTAAACAAGAGTGCCTGACCAAGTGTCAATAAAGGTGTGGAGAAATAAGTATTCTCATCAAATCTCAGAACACGACTTACCAATGTTTCTAAGAATTGAACATGTAGCCAATGTCATGAGAAATAAAGCTGACTGTTGGAGATAGCAATGAAAAGGGAATTATAAAGTCAACTTAGGTGATACAATTAGATATTGAAATGAATGGAGTGCTATTACACAGAGTATGGCCTGGAGAAGTGGCCTGAGGCTGTAAAGAACAGAAAGGTAGGAAGCTCTGAAAGTTGATGAATCAGAGGCATCACTGTGGCCACATGAGTGTTGGCAGTCTTAGGGTTGGCTTGAGAGTTTCACCTGGAAAGAGAAGGAGGCCTCAGGTGACAGAGGATGGGAGGGTTAACAGGCAGATGGCCATGGACAAACAGCAATCAACTAGAGAAATGCAAGTCAAGAGAAGTGCAGGCAAGAAATGTCCACTGTGGTGCAGTGGGTTAAGAATCTGGCATTAGCCATAGCAGATTGCAGCTGTGGCTCAGGTTTGATCCCTGGCCCAGGAACTTCCTTATGCTGCCAGCATGGCCAAAAACAAAATGTCCAAAATATAGAAACACCTGCTGCAGCTTAATATCAAAAAAAAACCTCAATAAAAAAATGGGCAGGCTTATTTAATGGGCTGCTTTCCAATTGTGGTTTCCTCCATGCTGTACAGTAGAAAAAAAATAATGTATTGGGGAAATTATATACATATATATTCCAAAAAAATGGGCAGAAGATATAAATAGACATTTATCCAAAGAAGACTTACAGATGGCCAAAAAACACATGAAAAGATGCTCAACATCGCTAATTATTAGAGAAACACAAAACTACTATGAGTAATCACCTTATAGCAGCCAGAATGGCCATCATCAAAATGTTTATAAACAATAACTGCTGGAGAGGGTGTGGAGAAAAGAGAATACTCTTACACTGTGTTGGTGGGAATATAAATTGGTGCAGCCATTATGAAAAACAGTAAGGAGGTTCTTCAGAAAACTAAACACAGAACTACTACATGATCCAGCAATCCCACTCTTGGGCATCTATATGGAGAAAACCATAATTCAAAAAGACACATGCACCCCAATGTTCATAGCACCACTATTTACAATTGCGAAGACACAGAAGCAACCTAAATCTCCATCAACAGAGGAATGGATAAAGAAGATGTGATACTATATACAATCGAGTATTACAGAGCCATAAAGAACAAAATAACGTCATTTGCAAGATATATTTAAAGCACTGAAAAGGAAAAATATGCAACCTAGAATACTCTATCCAGCAAGAACACCCTTTAAAATAGAACGGGAAATGAAGAATTTCTCCAATAAGTAAAAGCTGAAAGAGCACGACAAGACAAAAACCATTCTAAAAGAAATACTGAACAGACTTTTCTAAGTTAAAAAAAAAAGGAAGAACTAGGATGGAGGAAACCACAATTGGTAAGCAGTCGCTTAAATAAGCCAGCATACAGATCCAAACATGAAGATGTTAAAAAAAAAAAAAGTCATCAAAATCATGCAATGTGGGTAAGGGAAGTAAGAAAAAATAGATTCTTTTTTTTTATCTTAATGATGTGTTTGAGCCTATATTATTATTGGGCTAAAGTAAGCAGATATAGGGAGGTGTTAACATACTTAAAAAATAGGGCAACCACAAATTAAAGCCAAACATTACATGAACAGAAACTGAAAAGAAAAATAGTCAAGTATAAAATAAATGGAAAACATCAAACCAAAAAAAGAAAGGAAGAAACGAGAAATACAGAGTCAACTGGAAAATAAGGCTTAAAACAGCAAAAAATAAATATCTATCAAAAATCACCTTAAATGTCAATGGACTGAATGCTCCAATCAAGAGACTCAGAGTGGCTAATTGGATAAAAAGCAAAAACCTTCAATCTTCTGCCTACAAGAAACTCACATTAGGGCAAAGGATACATATAGATTGAAAGTGAAGGGATGGTAAAAGATATTTCATGCCAATGCAAAAGACAGGAAAACAGCGGTAGCAATACTCGTATCAGACAAAAAAGATTTTAAAATGAAGAAAGACAAAGGACACTATTTAATGGTGAAAGGATCCATGAAAGAAGAAGATATTACAATCATCAATATATATGCACCGAATTTAGGAACACCCAGATACCTACAACAAATACTAACAGATATAAAAGGAGAAATTGATGGGAATACAAACATGGTAGGAGACATTAACACCCCAGTCACATCAATGGACAGATCCTCTAGACAGAAAATCAATAAAGTAACAGAGATCCTAAAGGAAACAATAGAAAAGTTAGACTTAATTGACATCTTCAGGACATTACATCCAAAAAAATCAGAATACACACTCTTCTCAAGTGCACATGGAACATTCTCAAGAACTGATCACATTCTGGGGCACAAAGCTAACCTCAACAAATTTAAAAGTATAGAAATTATTTCAAGTATCTTCTCTGACCACAATGGCATGAAATTAGAAATCAACCACAGGAAAAGCAGTAAGAAAAAAACCTTTACATGGAGACTAAATAACATGCTACTAAAAAAACAATGGGGGAGGAAATCAAAAAGGAAATTAAACCTCGAGACAAATGATAATGAAGACACATCCACTCAAAATCTATGGGACACTGCAAAAGCAGTGCTAAGAGGGAACTTTATAGCAATACAGGTCTTCCTCAAAAAAGAAGAAAGATCTCAAATTGACAACTTAACCCACCATCTAAACGAATTAGAAAGAGAAGAACAAACAAAACCTAAAGTCAGCAGAAGGAAGGAAATACATAAAGCTCAAAGAGGAAATCAATAAAATAGATATTCAAAAAACAATAGATAACATCAATCAAACCAAGAGATGGTTCTTTGAAAAGGTAAAGAAAATTGACAAACCTCTGGCTAGACTCACCAAGAAGAGGAGAGAAAAAAAACCAAATAAACAAAATCAGAAATGAAAAATGAGAAATCACAATGGATATTAAAGAAATACAAAAAAACATATGAGAATACTATAAAAAATTATATGCAAACAAATATTACAATCTGGAAGAGATGAACAACTTTCTAAAGCCTTACAGCCTGCCAAAACTGAATCAAGAAGAAATAGATCAACTGAACAGACTGATTACTAGAAGTGAAATTGAATATGTCATAAAAACACTCCCTACAATAAAAGTCCAGTACCAGATGGATTCACAGGTAAATTCTACCAAACATACAAAGAGAAACTTATACCCATACTCCTTAAACTTTTTCAAAAGGTTGAAGAAGGAACACTCCCAAAGACATTTTATGATGCCACCATCACCCTCATTCCCAAATCAGACAAAGATACCACCAAAAAAGAAAACTGTCAGCCAATATCTTTGATGAATATAGACTCAAAAATTCTCAACAAAATCTTATCCATCCAAATCCAAAAACAAATCAAGAAGATCATACACCATGACAAGGTGGGATTCATCCCAGATGCACAAGGATGGTTCCACATATGCAAATCAATCAACATCATACACCACATTAACAAAAGAAAAGTCAAAAACCACATGATCCTTTCAATAGATGCAGAGAAAGCATTTGACAAAGTCCAACATCCATTCTTGATAAAAACTCTTACCAAAGTGGGTATAGAGGGAACACACCTTAACATAATCAAAGCCCTTTATGACAAACCCACAGCAGATACAATACTCAATGGAGAAAAGCTGAAAGCCTTCTCACTAAAATCTGGAACAAGACAAAGATGCCCACTCTCACCACTGTTATTCAACATAGTACTGGAAGTCCTAGACATAAATCAGACAAACAAATAAAAAGCATCCAAATAGGAGGAGAAGAGGTACAACTGTCACTATATACAGATGGCATGATACTATATCTAGAAAACCATAAGAATTCAACCCCAAAACTATTTGAACCAAACAAAAAATTGAGCAAAGTATCAGGATATAAGATTAACATTTATAAATCAGTCACATTTCTGTATACTAACAATGAAATACTAGAAAAGGAAGACAAAAATACAATACCTTTGAAAATTGCACCCCAAAAAATCAAATTCCTGGGAATACACCTGACCAAGGAGGTAAAGGACTTATATGCCAAGAACTGTAAAACATTCATCAAGGAAATTAAAGATTATGTAAAGAAATGGAAAGCTATTCCATGCTCCTGGGTTGGAAGAATTTGTATTGTAAAAATGGCCATACTACCCAAAGCAATCTACAGATTCAGTGCAATCCCTATCAAATTACCCATGACATTTTTCACAGAACTAGAACAAACAATCCAAACATTTATATGGAACCACAAAAGACCCAGAATAGCCAAAGCAATTCTGAGGAACAAAAACCAAGCAGGAGGCATCACTCTCCCAGACCTCAGGCAATATTACAAAGCCACAGTCATCAAGACAGTGTGGTACTGGTACCAAAACAGAAAGACAGACCAATGGAACAGCATAGAGAACCCAGAAATAAACCCAGACACCTATGGTCAATTAATCTTTGACAAAGGAGGCAAGACCTTAAAATGGGAAAAAGACACTTTATTCAGCAAGAATTGCTGGGAAACCTGGACAGCTGCATGCAAATCAATGAAACTAGAACATACCCTCACCCTATGCCGAAAAATAAATTTAAAGTGGCTGAAAGACTTAAATGTGAGACGAGACACCATCAAACCCCTGGAAGAGAACATAGGCAAAACATTCTCTAACATCAACCTTATGGATATTTTCTCAGGTCAGTCTCCCAAAGCAACAGAAATAAGAAGAAAAATAAACCAATGGGACCTCATCAAACTGTTTAATTTTTGCACAGCAAAGGAAACCCAAAAGAAAACAAAAGACAACTTACAGAATGGGAGAAAGTAATTTCAAATGATGCAGCTGACAAGGGCTTAATCTCTAAATTATACAAACAACTTATACAACTCAACAGCAAAAAAGCCAACAACCCAATGGAAAAATTGGCAAAGGACCTGAATAGACATTTCTCCAAGGAAGATGTATAGATGGCAAACAAGCACATGAAAAAATGCTCAACATCCCTGATTATTAGAGAAATGCTAATCAAAACTACTCTGAGGTACCACCTCACACCAGTCAGAATGGCCATCATTAGTAAGTCCACAAATACCAAATGCTGGAGGGGGTGTGGAGAAAAGGGAACCCTCATGCACTGTTGGTGGGAATGTAAGCTCCTACAACCACTATGGAGAACAGTTTGGAGGTACCTTAGAAATCTATACATAGAACTACCATATGACCCAGCAATCCTACTCTTGGGCACATACCTGAACAAAACTTTCCTTAAAAAAGGCACATCACCCGCATGTTCATTGCCGCATTATTCACAATAGCCAGGACATGGAAACAACCCAAACGTCCTTCAACAGATGATTGGATTAGGAAGATGTGGTATTTAGACACAATGGCATACTACTCAGCCATATAAAAGAATGAAATAATGCCATTTGCGGCAACATGGATGGAACTAGAGGCTCTCATACTGAGTGAAGTAAGTCAGAAAGAGGAAGACAAATATCATATATCATTTATATCTGGAATCTAATATAAGGCACAAATGAATCTTTCCACAGAAAAGAAAATCATGGACTTGGAGAAGAGACTTGTGGTTGCCAAAGGGGAGGAGGAGGGAGTTGGTGGATTGGGAGCTTGGGGTTAATAGATGCAAACTATTGCCTTTGGAATGGATTAGCAATGAGATCCTGCTGTGTAGCACTGGGAACTATGTCTAGTCACTTATGATGGAGCATGATAATGCACAAAAATAGAATATATACATTTATGTGTAACTGGGTCACCATGCTGTACAGTAGAAAAAAATTGTATTGTGGAAATAATTTAAAAAATAAAATAAAATAAAAATCTAATGCCATTTGGAGCAACATGGATACACCTAGAAACTATCATACTAAGTGAAGTTATTCAGACAGTGAAAGACAAACATCATATGATATTACTTACATGTGGAATCTACAAAAAAATAATGGATACAAATGAACTTATTGGCAGATTAAAAACAGACTCACAGACTTTGAAAAACTTGTGGTTACCAAAGGGGACAGGTGGGGTGGGGGATGGAGGGATGGACTAGGGATTTGGGACTAGCATATGCACCCTAAGATACATGGAATGATTGGCCAATGGGAACCTGCCCTAAAGCACAAAGTACTCTACCCATTGTTCTGTGATCACCTATGGGGGAAAAGAATCTGAAGGAGAATGCATATGTGTATGTGTGTGACTGAATCACATGTTGTACAGCAAAAATACCACACCTCTGTAAATCAACCATACTTCAATAAAACTTTTTTAAAATGTCCAGCCATGTGTAGGCCCTTCTAAAACAAATGTCAACTTCCACTAAGCTGGCAGAACACAGATGCTGGTGTGTGAGAGGGTCAGTCAAGTAAGACCTTTCCGGCCTCGTCTTCCACCTTTCCATATGATTGTGAGTTCAGAAACCACTTAACAAGCTGGAGAGAAGGAGAGGAACGAGGTGAAAAACTAAAAGGAAAAAGGGGCTATCACCCTTTACACTCTTAGAAACCAACCTGCAGCCAGTTCCAACCAAGGGAAAAGGTACATTTTCCTTGGGCATAAAATAATACTGAAATGAAATAATACTGAAATGTTCGGAGGACAAGATGTTACTAGGGGACTTTCTGTTACCTGAAAGTGACTAGAAAATTCGTGATGTTTGCATAGGAGTCAGTGAAAAAAAGGGAAATAATTAGTTCCACAGATGTTTGGAAGGATAGCGAAGGAAAATAAATAAAGAGGCTTAAAACCTGTACCTAGGAGGAGTTCTCTTGCGGTGCAGCAGGTTAAGTACCATGCGTTGTCATTGCAGCTGCCTGGGTCAATGCTGTGGTGCGGGTTCCATCCCTGGCTGGAAAACTTCCATATGCCTTGGGCACAGCCAAAAAATAAAAAGACTGCATATAGGAGTCTTGCTAGTTTTTATTCTTCTATGTATTCTATACATTATATATTCTATATATATGATACCTTCATATTTACATACTTAGAAACATGTAAATAGATACATGATTTTTTTCCCCCTGCAGTAATTGTTAAAAAAATGTTGAAGGGATTCCCCTAGTGGCATAGCAGGTTAAGGATCTGGCATTGTCACTGCAGCGGCTCAGTTGCCGTTGTAGCGCATGTTCCATCTGTGGCCCTGGAACTTCCACATGCTGCAGGCACAGCCAAAATGGGAAAAAAAAGTTGAAATCTATTGCTTTGAAGGGTACAGAGTTGTTTTACTTAATTTCAGTAATCATGTTTTTATCAGTATATTTGTTTGTGCATATATATATATATGTTTTTATCTACACATGCACATTTATTCATTCACATACACATTTCTATATGTACATAAAATTATGTACATAAAGACACAGTGCATATATATAGGTGAATATATATAATTATGTACATGCCAATTTTTCTAGGGTTAAGAAGAAAGGTGCGGTCCATTGGGGGAATAGTTTATTATTTTACATTTCTGAATTAAAGAAAAAAAACTAACAAATATTTTTTTTTAATTAAAAAGGTGACTTGGGAGACTTAAATAAAAGATATTCATCTTTGGAATGTAGACATTTAATGAAATAGAGAATTGAATAATTCTCCCTTATTTATGGAATAAAGGATATACAATGTCCACAGGATTTGTGAAAGATAAAGCTTAGTATATATTTTTTACTTGATTGAGGATCCAAAGAAATTGCAAATTTTCTGGATTCAGATCCTGAGGGCAGTAGAGAGATATCACAATGTAAATATTAGAATATCGAGACTGCGGTATATTAAAGATAGAAGCATTCTTTGCTGTTTATACACAAGGGAATTTAATTATTCAGTTCCTCAACAGATTATAAAGAAAGACATGTTAGAAATATGTTCTTGTGGCTGTGAAGAAAACAATGAAAATTAAAATAATAGAGGAAATATAACTTCTGCTCCTGGCATTTGTATTATATCTGTTTGAAAAACAGAGGATAATTTCTTACATATTGTATAACATATGTGGTTTTAATTCTTCAAGCCAGATACACTGCCAATATGTCTGTAAACAGATTTCTTAATCCTGAAAAAGAAATGTGTTAAGAATTTTAAATTACATGAAAATGAATACAGAAAAGTAAAAGTCACTTCTGGCGTTTTTCTTTTCCTTTACTTCAAAATTTTACTTAAGTTGGCATATGATCCAAAAGTTCTATATATTTTTGGGTTCTATATCATGTCAGTAGTTTGCTCATTATATTTGTGCAATGATAACATCATACCTAGAAATATGTGGCATTTAAATTAAACAGTACTTTGCATGTTAACTACCTAGACTCAGGCATGATAGATAGAAAAATTAAATTATTGCCCCAAAGTGTCATAATTAGTTAAAAGCATATCTACAACTTTAATAAGGTTTCTTTCTCCCATTACCCTTTTGCTTTATTAAAAAAAAAATCAGTCTCTTTGTGCATATGCATTGTTTTACATCTTAGTTTTCTTTTTTTTTCTCTATTAAGGTTTGTTGAAGCTTAATATGAATAGAAAAATCATAAACATATATATCAAAACATGTTCACAAAGTGAACACACTTGTTAACCAGCAGCCACAGTAAGGGATTAAATATAACTAGATTCTGAAAAGACCTCTTTTTATCATCCAGTCACTAAATCCCTACAGTAAATCACTGGCCTAAGTTCTGACAACAGAGATTAATTTTTCTTATTCTTGAACTTCATGAAAATGGTATAATTTGCACTGCCTGTGTTCTTTATGCAATATAATGTCTGTGAGAGTCATACATATTATGGTATATAATTATGGATAATTTAGTTTAATTGCTATCCAGTTTTTATTTTATAAAAATATCACAACTTATTTATCCACTCTACTTCTGACAGGCATTTGAGTTGATTGCACTGTCAACTTGATACTTCTGGATGCCTTTTGTTACACTTACATTCACACACACGTTTTTACTCAGTATACTCTAAGGAATGAGATTTCTGGACTGAGGAGACCATACTGAGTTTAACTAGATGCTGCCAGTCTTCCAATGTGATTGTATGAATTTAACACTGCTTAATAGCACACTAATGGTTATCATTTGATTATTGCCATTCTGGTAGCTACTTTTTCCACTGTCTAATAAAAGAGGAGTGTAAATTTCCTATTATAGATATACAATGTTTTATTGTACTTCACATTAATGTGCTTTGCAGATATTACAGTTTCTACAAATTCGAGGCTTGTGGGAAAATTTTGTCAATCAAAATCTATGGATATCCTTTCCAAATTTTCAATTCTTTCAATTCTTGCTTCATGAACTTTGAAGTGTTAATATTTGTTGCTCCCAGCATTGTTTTCTGTTCTTGATAAACTGGCTCTCTGGTGTTATGAAACACTCTCTTATGTCCCTGGCAATATTTCTTGCTCTGAAGTTTACTTCCTCTGATTTAACATAACAATTCACATTTTTTAGGCTTAGAATGTGACTGGTATAACTTTTTGTCATATTATCTTCAGTCCCTGTGTTTTTATATTTAATTGTGCTTCTTAGAGGCAACATATAGTTGGGCCTTGGTTTTATATCCCATCTGAAACTCTATTCCTTTTAAGAGAATTGCTCAATCATTTGTATTTAATATAACTATTGATTTCATTGTGTTTATTTGTGTTGATATTTGTTTTCCTCCACATTTTTTATTCCTTTTTTTCTTCTCTTTTCATACCATATTTTATGTACTTTTAGGTTCAATTTTTACCTTTACTATTGATTTCTTAGGTATATCTTCTGTATTGTACTGGTTGATTGGGTTTAAAATATGCACCTTTAAATTATTAATAATTTAGTGTGTAGTAAGAGTATACTATTTCAGTATAATGTAAGAATCTATAATAGTATTCACTGTTTCTCCACAACCCAATTTTGTACTATATTTGTATACATTATACTGCTAATATATTATATAATCCAAAATAAATTGTTATTAATTTTGCTTTGAAAAATTGAGAGAAAGGAATTAATGAAACTGGTCTGTGATGTGTTTACTCATGTTCTCTTGTAGAAATCCCTGGTAGGAAGAAAAGAAGAGTAAATCCCTGAAAATGTCCTTTGGCTAAGTGGACCTCAGATAATGATATTATTAAGAGACCTGATCTCTAAAATATTCCTAGGTGGCAATTTTACACTAGATAGAATTTAGTGTGTATGATAAATAGTCCCCAGAAATGTCACAAAGACTGTATCCTTTAGATTCTTTCATACTCCTTTGTGAGGAATCTCATAAACCTCAATTAAAGCTCTCTGATCTTCAAGGGCAAAGGGCCATGTCTGACATGGGAAGAAGCTCCCCCCCCCCCCCCCGCAATATGTTCCATATTCACCTAAGCCTTCTCAATTTTTTAATGCTTTAAGTTATGTAGTAAGACCTGATCCTGGCTAAGATCTATGGCTTTGTGAGTCTGACCTGATAGTCTGATTCTGTGTAGTAACTCAATAATCAGTTACCTTTCATAGAAATTTAAGTATGATATGATGCTCCGTATATACCCCTACATATTTACCATATAGAGTAATCTTAATCCTTTTTGTAAACTACAGTTTGTTTTTAGTTTACCATCAGTTTTACAAGATATTTTTTTTTCTGTGTGTAAAATTCTGGATTGTAAAAGTCTTTAAAACCTGTTTTTCAACATCTTAGAGATGGCTTTTTATTGTTTTCTTGTTTGGCTAGTTTCTGATAAGTTCTGTTATCATTATTGTACTTTTCCCTCTAAACTTACTTAATTCATTGGTTATCTATGTGTGCCTTTATAATTTTCTTTTTAATATGATTTTTAATTAATTTGGATATATGGTAGGTTGGTGTAGTTTTCTTGGGATTTATCATTTTTGGAATTGCTTATTTTTTTGATATTTGTTATCATAGTTTTCATCAGCTTTGGATAATGTTCAGTCCAGACATTCTGCCTCTATAGATTTTACCTTCTCTTCTCACTTTCTGAGATCCAGTTACACCTATGTTAGACCACTTGATATCACTTCACATATCAGTGAATTTTCTTGGTCTGTTATTTTTCTTTTTATATTTGTCTATATCTTGCTGCTTCAGTCTGGATAGTTTATATTAATTTCTATGTATTCAAGTTCAATAATCTTTCTTTCATCCATGTTTAATCTACTATTAATTTTATCTAGTGAGTGTTTCATTTCAGTTACTATACTTATCATTGTACATCTTATTTCTCTTGGTTTGTTTTGTATTTTTCCTTTCCCTCCTTATTGCATTCATGTTTTCTTTTAAATACTTGAAATATTTGAAATAGCTATTTTAGTCATTTCCTCTTCTATTTACATAACTACTTATTTATTTTTATTTATTTCAGTGGGACACAGGGTGCTTACAATCTTAACAGGAGCAGAACAGACATCAGAGAGGTTCTCTCAATTTCTACTGGACCACTTTGCTTCCACTGGACCACTCTGCTTCCCCTCAGAGAGTAAGAAACACATTCAAAATGAGAGATTAGATTTCTAAGTATGTAGTAGGTGTCTACTCCATTATCACTTTTAACAACACACTGCACTTGGAAGTAATACCTTCTTGTCTGTGGTTCTCAGGTTTCCTCTGCAGATCTCCTCAGGCCAAGTCTCTCTGGATATCCTCAACTCCAAATGTATAACTGCAAGGTTACGATTTGGCAAAAAGCATCCTAGAGTTTCTACAGACCCTTGGTTTATGCCATCTTCTGCTAGAAAATGATTTGTTTCTAAATTTGTCAATTATGTCTAAAGCATCTAGTGCTTTACCACCATATCCACTCCCTACTTCTAATTCATATGTTCAGAAAGATAATCTGTGGCTAGGAATTTCTTTAGCATATTTTTCAGTAAGCACTTATAAATATAGCTGGGGAGTTTGTAGGACAAATACTGAATTTATATTAGCTAAAGACTCAGAATATTTAACCATTGTAGTTTATATTCAGATAGGAAGTAGGGAGAAATATTCCTCTTTTCTCACCAATGGTTGTGGTCAAGAGGGATTGCATAGAAGTAACAGTGATCTTTTAGTCATGGGTGATATTTATCACCCCCCTCCAACTCATAGCCCTGTTATACCCACTCTTCTACTGGAAATCATTTATTTTTGTATATGATCTTAGAAAGTGATTATTTTCCTAGATATAGATACTGTTTCCTGGCTTTTCCTAAAATCTAATTTATACATATCTTAAAATTATTTGGTTGCTGGATACTATGATGCTTACATTGACGAGTATTGCAAATCAGGAAGCATCCCTTACCTGACACCGGATCTGTCACTCCCTGGATTTTGGACTCCAGCCTCCAGAACTGTAAGAAACAAATGTTTGTTGTTTAAGCAGTCTGTGGTATTTTGTTACAGCAGCCTAAACTGACTAAAGGCAGGGTGGAATTAGTCTTGAGTGCAACAACAGAAAAAAATCTACCATGTCCAAATACTTTTCAAGATTCCCTTCATCACCTCTGCCATCATCCCATTAGCCAAAGCAAGTCACATAGCCAAGCACAGAGTCAGAAGGGAGGATGAGGAGACAAGCAAATTAATCAAATTAGACCATTACATCAATTACAGCTCATATGGCATTTGGATTACTAATATATTCCAGGACTGCTGGAGTACACTCTTTTTTGAGTGGAAATTGGAATTGAGATTGGGATTCTATGGGAATTGGAATGGGATTCTATGGGAATTGGAATGGGATTCTATGATTCAAACTGATCAACACAAAAATTAACCTCTAATATGTCTTATTAGCAAAAATCAATGTGTTTCAAAAGTGTTTGTAAATTTTTTAACCATTATTCCTCACATAATTCTAAAGCACATATAAAGATAGTAATAATCATACAGTTAAGCAAAGAAAACTACAAAAATAAGAAACTTTTAAGGGAAGAGCATAAGAATGCATCACTTTCATAAAGAAGAAGGTTATGGCAGTAAACAATGCAGAATTAGATTTAACAGAAAACTGCAGTAGCCACTAGCCTAAAACAACAATTTGCTTTAGGATTTAGGCAACAGGAATTGTCTGTGTGTGTGTGTGTGTGTGTGTGTGTGTGTGTGTATAGTGGTGGTGCTGATTAGAATTATGTACTTTCTTATGTAATTCAACCCTAAATACATTTTATATTATATAGATGGTTTCCATCTGAATTTAAAAAAAAATGAGGTTAACAGTGAATTATCTCATGAGTTCCAGAAACTGATATCAATGGAACTGTTTCTGCCAGTGATTTTATACTTCAAAAATGTAAGGCCAAGTATTTTTCTAAGATAGGCTTTTCAAAAAGATGAAAGGCAATTTTCATTATTTATGGGCAGTATATAAACTTTATAGCTGAAATTCAAAACCAGTAATCTTTAATTATCCCTTGACCCTAGGAAATGTTCATTCTCATGCAATACAGGATATAGGAAAATTCTTCACACACCATGCTCATAATCTGCCCAGGTCCTTCTGCCCTTGATACTAAAACAAGAGACAAGCACCTTCATCACTCCAGCAGTTAGGATTGAAGGTGATTGTCAGTAATCGTGCTTTTCACAAGTGACAAGTAGTTCTACATGGCACACCACAACAGCAGCAACTACAGGTAATGTTTTATTAACAAGTTCCCATGTCCTGGGCATTTTTCTAAGTTATCTGCATATAGCAGTCATTTCAGTACCCATAATAATCCCATAACATATGTGTATTTTTCACCTATTTTAAAAATTGGAAACAAGAGAGATAAAAGGTTACTTATTTTGTTCAAGTGTTTTATATAAATCTCTCTCTCTCTCTCTCTCTCTCTCTCTCTCTATATATATATATATATATATATATATATATATATATATATATATAAAACTCTTGATCTAATCTATTTATTCCAACCCAGTATTCCAGTATTGATCTTCCCAGCATTGGTACTTTCTATCATATTCCAAAGGAAATCTGATGTCTTTTTAAAAAATTAAACAAATATGTGTGTGTGTGTGTATAAAACCATATGCCCTCCTATGCAATAAACCCTCTACTTTGGCTTATTCCAATCCAAGGCCAAAGCACTACTATATATTTATAGTACATTCATCGTCTAACACTTTTGTCTAGTAAACATAACTAATGTACTTTAGGATTACAGAAAGTAGTTTAAAGTTTTCTAGATCAACCTCTGATAATGCGAGAGACATTAAGTGTGTAGAGAGCCACATCTTTCTTTAGTGCTGGGGAGACTCCTTAATGGGTACAATTTTATTATTACCTCATCTCTATGACAATAATAAACTCTCCTCCTGGTGACTAAAGATCAGTTTTTTTATACTTGCCGAGCTCTTTTCTGACTTACATGTGCTCATTCTGACCGAACTACTGTTCCCTGGGTCTTTGCAACTCTAACCACTTCTAATTCTTTAACATTAATGTTGACATTTATCTACTCAGACAGTGAAGACGGGAAAACTCTATCTCAATGCAGAGTAATAATTTGTTTCTTTTCAATTCCCCCCCAAAGGAAATAAATATCACAGTTTGATATCACCATCAGTAAATTTCATTTATTTAGTTACCAGAAGGCAGACTACAAGTTCAAAAATAATAGAGTATAAGATTAAAGAATGGAAAAAAAATTCAGAATTCATGGAAGTTTGATGTCATTTAAGTATCTGGCTTTATTGTTTAATTAAATAGAACTATTAAAATTAAAATCAATCTGAAAGTAAGCCAAATAAGCACCATTTAATTCAGCGCCTTTTGTACATTAAAAGGATAATCATACATTTGTCGCTGACCTGTTCTACTAGTAGGTCCTCTGTTGTAAGCATGAGAGTTAAATCAATAATGAGATGATGGAAAACAGATATTAATATATTTGACCTCTTTGAGATAGTCTGCTAAGATGATCCATATTCCCCCTACAAAATCAATGTAAATATCTGTCATCGCTACCTCTGTACTTCTCTCTAAAGTGTTTTTCCTGAAGGGAGGGTTATAAATAGGAATGAGAAGACATGAAACAGTCACTAAAAAAAAGGAGTACGTAATATATGGATCCTGCTTACATTTATCCTCTATGGATCTTTTCTACTCAGTGATATAGAACCTAGGAATTACCCACATAGGATAATTTATAGAGATCATCAGATATAGAGATAATGATGAAAAAGAGTGTGGTATCTGATTGTTTCTCCTATCTCTAATTTTTTTCTCATTTTAAGAGATTCTATATCCAGGCCTAAGGAATCAATTTGTAAGAATAAAATTTGTTTTGAGAGAATGAATTGCAATATTCAGTAGACCTAATTTAGCATTAAAAGGGAGTGTGCCATTGGCATACAGCAGGACAAGGATGGGCTTCACAGACATAATGCTCTCTGAGGGAACTCAAACACCAAACAGGTAAAACTATAGCAAAGGATTTATATGAAGTCACACAATGAGCAAAGTAACTGATGGTGATAAAACTAAAACATAGGTTACTTGAGGAGGGGTCCTGACTGAGAGGGGGCAGGAGGCAGTTCTCCAGGTGGTGGAGATGTTCTCTATCTTGTTGGGAGAGGGGGTCATATGAGCGTTTGCATCTGTCAAAACTGATTAAATGTATGATGTATGCATAGCAATGTATGTAAATCATATATCAACATATAAACTTGGGGAGTACCCATCGTGGCTCAGTGGTTAACAAATCCGACTAGGAACCATAAGGTTGCAGGTTCGATCCCTGGCCTTGCTCAGTGGGTTAAGGATCCGGTGTTGCCATGAGCTGTGATGTAGCTCACAGATGCGGCTCGGCATAGGCTGGTGGCTATAGCTCCAATTAGACCCCTAGCCTGGGAACCTCCATGTGCTGCCAGAGCGGCCCTAGAAAAAACATAAAGATAATATATATATAAACTTGGGATACACAAGGGGTTGTTGAGAGCTTTCCTTTGGCATCCTCTGATTGAGAAAGTTAGCGTCTAGAATGGAGGCATGCTGAGGAAAGGCCCAGTCCACATGGGTTCTGCACTAACTACAATGGACAGAGTTCATCTTTTATCTCCATCTGGCCAGGATTGTCCTCATTTATAATTATTTATAATAAATATTTATAATAAATAATTAGTTTTTTTTTTCTTTTTTGGGCCACACTTGTGGCATATGGATGTTCCCAGGCTAGAGGTCAAATTGGAGTTGCAGCTGCTAGCCTATACCACAGCCACAACATTGCTGCAACTGTGGCCTACACCACAGCTCATGGCAATGCCAGATCCTTAACCCACTGAGCGAAGCCAGGAATTGAACCTGTATCCTCATGAATACTAGTCAGGTTCTTAACCCCTGAGCCAGAATGGGAACTCAGGATTAATAAATTTTAACCTCTGTTCATTCAGCGCTCCAGGAGGGAAGTGGTCATAGGAGAAGGAATTAGCCTCCGAAGGAAGCAGAACCCCAGCTGCACTGACAGGGTAGTTAGCTAGGCAAGGTCCTCAGCCAATATCATGCAATGTGTACAACCATATTGTTCCCACTTGCTAACTCCTAATCCCTAGTTCTCATTTTCAGAAATCATCACCAAGCAATGAGCCTACTTCAGAATGAATAGGAAAGCCATGCATTAGCAACGTGACTGCAGATGATAATGACACAGGAACACCTGGACCTTTACTTCTTACTAGTGGCCAAACTGGTACATTTTTTTTGTTTTCAAAATATCCTTGCTACTCTGGCTTTACATATGTCAAAGTTTCAAATACTCTGTCAAGGACCACTTTCCTACATGTTCAGGAATGAATTAAACATTGACTGAAGTGAGTCAGAAAGAGAAAGACAAATGTCATATGATATCATACATGGAATCTAATAAAAATGACACTAAAGAAGTTATTTATAAAACAGAAACAAACTCACAGATGTCAAAACCAATCTTATGGTAACCGTAGGGGAAGTTGTTGGAAGGAAGGAAGAATTAGGAGGGTGGGAATAACATATACACACTACTATATGAAGTAGATGATTAATAAGAACCTACTGCATACCTCAGGAAATCTACTCAATAGTTCGTAATAACCTGTAGGGGAAAAATAATGGATATATTTATATGTATGACTGATTAACTTTGCTGTACACCTTAAACTAATACAACATTTTAAGTCAACTCTAATAAAATCAAATTAAAAAATAAAAATTATTCCATCATGCTTCTGGCAGTATTAATTGATGCCTTTTCTGCCCAGGGTAATTTCTTAGCAACTATATTTCATTGAAATACTCTCATGCCCTGAATTTAATATTTTAGAGATTAAACTGTGTTCTGAAGAGTGAACATTTCAAACAACACAACAAGGAAATTTCAGAGTTTAAGACTGAGGGTATGTATATCTGTTGGAGAAACATAAATAAAATGTAATCTGACATAGTTATAACCTTTTGATAATCACAACTTAGTTTAAGTCTGCATTTAAACCTGCCTTATGAGGATGTTTCTACCCTCTAATATTGTTATATTTTATATATTTACTCTAAGTTTATCATATATTTATTATATTTATACATTACATTAATATATTTTATTACATTTACTATAAGTTTATCATATATTTATTATATTTATACATTACATTAATATATTTTATTACCACATGTTTTGGGTGGATGGATAGAGTGTTTCTCTTCCCATTAATAGAGTATGAACATAGCATGATACCTTAAAAATTTGTGTGTGTGTGTGTGTGTGTGTGTATATGTATATGTATACACATATATATGGAAATAAATCAGAAACATTATGATGTATAATCTGGAAGTTTTCCTAACATATGATGGGAAAGGAAACAGAAGAGTTGGGTATTAGAGACTGTCCTCAGCATGAATTCACTGGAGAAAAAAACCAGGCAAGTTAGAGGCGACATGTTGAACGCATGTTTACATTCATAAGGTGGTGAACATTAAAGAGAGCTCTCAATAGCCCAAGTTTAAGTTAAAAATAACAAGTAGATTCTGAAAAGAGCCACTGAGGAAGGATTAGATTGATTTTTCTAATGTATTGAAGGGTTTGGCCCCTCTCTGACCAGCAGCCACACTGCTTGCTATGCCTCCTCCACTGCATGCCATCTTTTAAAGGAAGAATCACTGTTTATACAAAGGTGGGCAGGGGGTCCCTGTGCTGTCCTGCTCACTGTTGGAACAGTACAATGAGGGACTCTGTGATTCTTGTCCTGCTATAATTTCAAAACAAAAGATCAAACTTAAACTAGGGAAAAGCAAGCCAGAGGATACTGAAGAGGCAGAAAGAGAGAGATTATAGAAAAAGCACGATGTTGGTAAGTCTATTTCTAGGTCAGGTACGGATCAGGGTATTTAAACCTTCAAATACATTAAATGTGGATTAAATTGGTAGTTTCAAAATGCTCTAACCATTCCCTTCAAATAAAAATGAATACTGGGTCTTTTTTAAAAAAATTCTCTCCACATCATTTTTGCTTAATTACTGTTTCCTTTATTGTGTGTCTCTGCTTTGCTGGTACCATAAGCCTATGCACAGAATGTTTGTGGCATTTGTGGCTTGCCCAGTTTATACCAGGGAACTTTGCAGGAGATCCTTGGCAGTGCTATCAACCAACTAAAGGATAGGGTTTTTGCAGGGGAGTGAGGAAACTCATCATGTCGCCACTTCCTTTCTAATGCATTTCAAGTCAAGACCTTGGAGTTTGTAAGTGTGTATTTAGGTCTTCCAAATACAGCTCAAGTGTCTTGCAGCCTGCAGAACAGGACAGGTGTTCAGGGCAGGCACTACCTTCCTGGTATGCAATGCTCAGATTGGAGGGAGAGACAGTCCTGCCATGTGCACTGACAACTGCATATGTAAATTAAACCAGGGAAGAAATGCAGAGTTTGCAGTGTCACTAAGCAAGTAAAAGACTTCTCAAAGGAGAGCCAGTGAGCCAAGGAGAGAGATCAGAAGATTTCTTCACCTCTGGTAACCTGGAATTAACTATTTTGTAAAATAATGCAGGAATTTGAAAGTGTGAAAACACTTCCCCCTCCATAACTTTTTTGAAAACAGTTTTTGGATGCATAGAAAACAGAACATTACCCCAACAGAAAAACCTACTAAAATTATAGGTTATTTATACTACTTATGGTATACATATCATTTATGTACTTTTAAAGTAATTTGTAATACAAAGCTATATATGATAGCCAAAAAAAAAAAAACTAAGCAAAATAGTCCATCAGGCAAATATTATCCTTTTTCATATTTTGGTAAGGATGCTTCCTGATCTTTTATCTATTTAGGCACTAATGTATCTTGCTGGTGTCAAAGGTCTTTCCCTTCTGGAGGTTCGCCTGGCTCAGCTTTGGGGTTAGAGATGAGGATGATCAGAGATACAGAGCCTCAGGTCTGCCATATCTGACACAGCATAACTGTATCTCCTGCTCCAGGTCAGCTTCTCCAAGCTCATACACTCCATTTTGAGGATAGTGCACTGCAGTTTTGGTCTGAAAGGTCAGAGGAGGGCAGAGGAGGAGGCTAACTTGCCATTCTCCTGCACCACAGTCCTGGGAGGGGATACTGCACAGCCTCCTTTTCTGCCCAGTTTCCAGCCCTCCATGTTGGTGTGGTGGCCATTTCACCAAGGAAATCTCACTGCAAAGAAGAACTGGAGCCTGGAGCCCAGCACTTCAGGCAACAGCCAAATATACACATAGACTCTGTCTGGGCATCAAAGACTCAGGAGGAGGAGTTAATACAATGAGAAGAGGATGACTCCAGGTCCCTTTCATCTTTCCAGACACCAGAGCTGGTTCCCAGCTTCCCGTGAAGGGAGGGTGCTCAGTGAAAGGATGCCGTTCCTCCAGGTAAGGTGAGACCAATGTCACCAGGATGAACAGAATATTTCTTTAGAATTTTACAAGATGCCTGGTCTCATCTAGGTCTCAGAGGTAACCTACCTTTGAAACATTCAAAGAATGAGCAGAGGTTTGAGAGTCACTGTAGAGTAGCCAGAAAGAGTCTAGACTCTGGAGCCAGATCACCTGACTGAGCCCCCAGCTTCACCATTTACTGGATGCACAGCTTTTGGCTTCTTACCTGGACTCTTGGTGCCCTTACTGTAAACTGGATATGAGGATCACTGTCCCAGAGGGAGAAGATGGTCCACAGTGCCACGCTTGTGCACATTTTCACTGCCTTACTACTGTATCCCTACCCCAAATGTGGTCCTAGACACAGAATGTTTACTCAAAAGGTATCTCTTACATGATAAAAAGAAGAGAATTCAGTAAAGGAATAGAGGGGCCTCTTAGATACGCAGTCAGCCTTCCATATCTGCATTGGCAGATTCAAGCAACTACAGATTGGAAATCGTGAAAGTAAAAATCCAGAAAGTTCCAAAAAATAGAATTTGGATTTGCTATGTTCTGACCCCTATTTACATAGAGCATTTGCATTGAATGAGCTATTGCAAGTAATTAGAGATGATCGAGAGCTTATGGGAGGATGCACAAAAGTTGGATACAAACAGGAGGAGAATGGGTGTCAAGATGTCAGGGGAAAACCAACACTTCAAGTCAGCTTTTAACAAGTCCTTGTGGAAAGTGAACATCTATAATTGGCTCCCTTAAAAGAAGAATCTGTCTCAGCCCTCAGTAGAATGATTTGTGGCTCTTAGGAGTATCCAGATCCTGAGGTCAAGACTGCAGCCAAATATCCCCTTTGCACACATCACACTCTTCTCTGTCTTTAGTCTTTGTCTGCTCTACTGATTTTTCAGTAAAGTCAGCCTTCCACACCCGAGGATTTGGCATACATGGAGTCAAAAAAGTCTGGATCAAAAGTATCTGAAAAAAATTCCAGAAAGCTCCAAAAAGCAAACCTTGGATTTGCTGCACACCTGTAACTGTTTACATAGCATATAAATTGTATTTACAATGATTTACATGGCATTTACATTGTACTACATATTACAAGTTATCTAGAGATGATGTAACATCTACCAGAGGTTATGTGCATAAGTTATAGGCAAACATGCACGAGTGTATATAAGCACCTTCAGCATCTGTACAACTGTGTTCATATGGAGGTCTTTGGAGATGCTAGTAAGCAGCATGTCAGTGTCACAGGGAGACTGGAAACTAGAAAACAGATTCAGTGGATGTGAGGTAATAATATTGAATTGGAGTAATATATATTTTTAATTTGTTAAGAGTTAGGAAAGTGACTAGAGTGGGAAACATAAGGCTGCTTTACACTTTATAAAAGAAATTGAGCAATTTACAGACAGTTGTCCTGCGAGGAATGACCAGAATAGCAGGATGTGAACAGGAGACACATTTTTTCCCTGCATCTATAAGGTTGTAGAGAAAGTGTAGGTGCAGATGGAGCAAGGGTTGATGATAAAATAAAGAAAAATAGGTTTTAAAGTTCTGTCTCATGGTTTTAACTTTTCAATGAAACCAGTAGTTGTGAAGGCTGGGAGAGCTTTTATTTTAGTATAAGTCACATTTTGGTATAGACGGTAAGGATAAAAGGAAAAGTGATAGTATTGGGAAACTTTAAAGACTGTTAGACACTATTAAGAGACTGCTGGGGTTCCTGTCATGGCTTAGTGGAAATAAATCTGACTAATATCCATGAAGATGCAGGTTCGACCGTGGCCTTGCTCAGTGGGTTAAGGATCTGGCATTGCCATGAGCTGTGATGTAGGCTAGGGCTACAGCTCTGATTCAACCCATAGCCTGGGAATCTCCATATGCTTCAGGCGTAGCCCTATGTATATATAAAAGACCACTAAGTTTAAAACAATAAAGCAACAATGACACCAATATCTTTTATATAATGTGTCATTTTCTCAAGCAGCACTAAGACACTTGGGTTAAACCCAGGTTGTGCTGAGCACACTGGCTGCTGCTGAGACCCACAGTAGAACTGAAATAGGCAGGAAGGGGGCACGGTACAACCCTTAAAGAATGACAGCCATTGAGCTTACAACAAAAACAGGTTAGAACCAACTAGGTCCAAGATGGTGAAAGATTCAACTTCCAGTGGAACTTGAGCCTCATTATGCACTCATTGCAATACATTAGCTAACTGACATGCCTACAGGTGCCATGACAGGTTCCTGAGGCTGACCATAAAAGGGCAAAGGGTGGACAGTGGCCCAATCACAGGAAACCTCCACTCCTTCCCCTAAATAGTTGAAATAATCCTCTCACTCATTAACTTCTGAAATTACCAGCCCACAAAATCTTACCACCTCATATTTCATATTTTTGGGGCCACTCTTGCCTTCAGAGATGCCCACATTCCACCTCTCAATAAATCTACTTCTGACCTATCACTTTGCCCCTTGTCGATTTCCTTCTGTGCTGAGACATAAAGAACCTGAACTTCACTAGGTCCTAGGACCAGACATGTGACTTTAAAAGACAGTGGGCTCAAGTCCCAATCTCCCTTTTGGCTGGGTTCGAGTCCCAGTGCATGGGTTCAAGTCCCAAACTGGAATCACTGAATAGGAAAGGTGGCTGAATGGCTTCAAATACAGTTAGGTCTCTGCAGGGATGTGTCTTATGCAATGAAAGACAGATTACAGCCCGATTTCTGTCTCCAAAGAGCTCATACACGAAGTTGTAAGTACATGAGAAGTAAGCACTTTACAGAAAATGTCTAAAACTCTCATCATTTCCGAATCCACAAAGGACAGACCAGCAAGAGAGAGACCTTGGTGGAAGGGTGCCTCTGACTCCCCTCAGTGAAATGAGGGGAAATGAACCAGGAGAAGAAAACCAACACTACTGAGTGCCTAGCACCCACCAGACAGCAGACAAAGTGCTTAAGGTTCAGCATCTTATTCACTCATAAATGAACTGATGAGGTACTATTGACAGGGACAGAGTGAAGGCACAAAGTAAGTGATTAAATAGGTAATCCCACTAGGGGACTCTAAGCAGAAAAAAGTAAGGGAGATCCTTGTAAGTTAATGATCACTCTAGAAAGCAGGCTTGCTCAACAACAAAGTCAGCAGGCTTGCTTAGCAACAAAGCCATGCAATATAAGCATGAGACATGCCCCCGAGCAATAAAGCAGTGGTGGAATGAGACCCACATCCTGCCCAGTGAGGTCAGTAAGTTAATGATTCCTAGGACATGCTTCTCTGTGCACACTAAAAACAAAAATATAGGGAAAGGTGATGTTATACTGAAACCTGACATGATTTACCATGTTTTGGTGTATGTCACTGCCTTTCTATTCATTTCCATTGAGCCATGACAGTCCCAGTTTGGCCATGTAGGGACAAGAAAAATCCCCTGCCCAACATGGAAGAGAAGCTGATGATGGAAGCTTGATGTCTACTCAAGAGTGAGGAAGATGATCTTCTCCCCCTGCCCTTCCCCATTTTTTCTTTGATTATAAAACTGCAGCCCACTAAGTTCCTAAAGCATGGCACCCCACTGGTATTTCTCAAAAGCATCATATACTAATTAATCCTTACTTACTTGTCACTTTGCCTCTCATTGAATTCTTTCTTTGCCGAGACAGAAGAACTTGCATTTGACTGAGTTCTGAGTATGTGTTCTGCCGGTTTCATTACTGCGTCCCATTATGGAAGCAAGGAAATGGGGTCTCCTGGTGGTCTGGTACATTCCCCAGGCTGGATAGGCTGCATGAATCAGTGCTGAGTCTGAACCTCAGACTTTTAATCAGCATAACAATCCTATGTAATTAAAGAGAAAATAAGACCATCAGAATAAACTATTAAGTCAGGTGGAAAAACCAAACATACCTAGATCCTGTGGATGGTTTTCTGGAAAGTTTCCTTTCCTCTCCAGTGTTCAGAGTGGACCCCTAGCCTGGGAACCTCCATATGCTATGGGTGTGGCCCTAGAAAAGACAAAAAGACAAAAAATAAATAGATGGACAGATAAAAAAATAAATTAATAAATAAATAAATAAATAAATAAATAAATAAATAAAATTAATGACACCAGAGTCACAGAGAAAAGGGGACCTTTTTTTTTTTCGGCTCTTGCTTGATTTGGAGAAATGCACTGCATTATTTCAGTTGCTGTCATTTAAGCATAAATGAAGCCATGCTTTTTAAATTGGCAAAATCACATTCTTAATTGGGATACTGGCTTAGTTTTTGTATTCTCATCCCTGACATACTTTAATTGATACATAACAATTAAAATATATCTGTGGGATGCAGGGAAGTGAGCTGGTAGTTAACTGTAAAAATGAAATATCTTTCTCCATGATTCTCTCTTGTAATAGACTTGACAACAAGTAGAGTACTTTATTAACTTCATGGATGTGTACAGAGTAAAACCAATAATTAAAATGCTCATTCGCAGAACCAACTTATTTATATGCAGTTCTGGCTGTCAAGCTTAACATTCATTAAACAGAGAACAATACATATGAGTATTATAGCAGGGTTCACAGCATGATTCAAAACCAACCAGGGGATTATATAGTCACATTGAGAGAGTTTTAGATAAAACTAAAAGAAGATGATTCTGGCAATATATTTTATACTTTAATCATGTTTGAAGGGAAACATTATCACACAACAATTTCCCCAATAGCAGATACATTTTGGAGGTTGCCACAGAGTAAGTGCAATGTATTTTCAAAAGTAATTATATTTAAACATGTTTTAATATTGTTATATACATATATGAGTATCTTCAAGCCCATACAGAGATTGAATAATTATTTCCTATCAGAAATGTTTTCCATTGTATGTTTATATATAGAAGAAAATGTACAGAAATTAAAAAAAATGAAGATGTGTTTTTACCAATCTAGTATTTCTTTATTATTATTTTTAATAGTTATTTCCCCAATACATTTTTTTCCTACTGTGCAGCATGGTGACCCAGTTACACATAAATGTATATATTCTATTTTCCCACATTATCATGCTCCATCATAAGTGACTAGACATAGTTCCCAGTGCTACACAGCAGGATCTCATTGCTAATCCATTCCAAAGGCAATAGTTTGCATCCATTAACCCCAAGCTCCCAATCCACCAACTCCCTCCCCCTCCCCCTTGGCAACCACAACTCTATTCTCCAAGTCCATGATTTTCTTTTCTGTGGAAAGGTTCATTTTTGCCATATATTAGATAGCAGATACAAGTGATATCATGTGGTATTTGTCTTTCTCTTTCTGACTTACTTCACTCAGTATAAGAGTCTCTAGTTTCATCCATGTTGCTGCAAATGGCATTATTTCATTCTTTTTATGGCTGAGTAGTATTCCATTGTCATACATACCACTTCCTCCTAATCCAGTGCTCTGTTGATGGACAATTGGTTTGTTTCCATGTCTTGGCCATTGTGGATAGTGCTTCAGTGAACATGCAGGTGCATGTGTGTCTTTCTTAAGGAAAGTTTTGTTTAGGTATGTGCCCAAGAGTGGGACTGCTGGGTCATATGATAGTTCTATGTGTAGATTTCTAAGGTATTTCCATACTGATCTCCATAGTGGTTGTAGGAGCTTACATTCCCACCAACAGTGCAGGAGGGTTCCCTTTTCTCCACACCCCCTCCAGCATTTGTTATTTGTGAACTTATTAATGATAGCCTTTCTGACTGGTGCGAGGTGGTCCCTCGTGGTAGTTTTGATTTGCATTTCTCTTATAATCAGTGATGTTGAGCATTTTTCCATGCGCTTGTTGGCCATCTGTAAATCTTCCTTGGAGAAATGTCTATTCAGGTCCTTTGCCCATTTTTCCATTGGGTTGTTGGCTTTTTGCTGTTGAGTTGTATAAGTTGTTTGTATAATTTAGAGATTAAGCCCTTGTCAGCTGCATCATTTGAAATTACTTTCTCCCATTCTGTAAGTTGTCTTTTTGTTTTCTTTTGGGTTTCCTTTGCTGTGCAAAAATTAAACAGTTTGATGAGGTCCCATTGGTTTATTTTTCTTCTTATTTCTGTTGCTTTGGGAGACTGACCTGAGAAAATATCCATAAGGTTGATGTCAGAGAATGTTTTGCCTATGTTCTCTTCCAGGGGTTTGATGGTGTCTCGTCTCACATTTAAGTCTTTCAGCCACTTTAAATTTATTTTTCGGCATAGGGTGAGGGTATGTTCTAGTTTCATTGATTTGCATGCAGCTGTCCAGGTTTCCCAGCAATTCTTGCTGAATAAAGTGTCTTTTCCCCATTTTAAGGTCTTGCCTCCTTTGTCAAAGATTAATTGACCATAGGTGTCTGGGTTTATTTCTGGGTTCTCTATGCTGTTCCATTGGTCTGTCTGTCTGTTTTGGTACCAGTACCACACTGTCTTGATGACTGTGGCTTTGTAATATTGCCTGAAGTCTGGGAGAGTGATGCCTCCTGCTTGGTTTTTGTTCTTCAGAATTGCTTTGGCTATTCTGGGTCTTTTAGAGTTCCATTTAAATTTTTGGATTTTTTTTCTAGTTCTGTGAAACATGTCATGGGTAATTGGATAGGGATTGCACTGAATCTGTAGATTGCTTTGGGTAGTATGGCCATTTTTACAATACAAATTCTTCCAACCCAGGAGCATGGAATAGCTTTCCATTTCTTTACATAATCTTTAATTTCCTTGATGAATGTTTTATAGTTCTTGGCATATAATTCCTTTACCTCCTTGGTCAGGTGTATTCCCAGGAATTTGATTTTTTGGGTGTGCAATTTTCAAAGGTATTGTATTTTTGTCTTCCTTTTCTAATATTTCATTGTAGTATACAGAAATGTGACTGATTTATGAATGTTAATCTTATATCCTGATACTTTGCTCAATTCATTGATCAGTTCAAGTAGTTTTTGGGGTTGAGTTCTTAGGGTTTTTTATAAATACTATCATGCCATCTGTATACAGTGACAGTTTTACCTCTTCTCCTCCTATTTGGATGCCTTTAATTTGTTTGTCTGACTGTTGTGGCTAGAACTGCTAATAGTATGTTGAATAACAGTGGTGAGAGTGGGCAATCCTTGTCTTGTTCCAGATTTTAGTGAGAAGGCTTTCAGCTTTTCTCCATTGAGTATTATATTTGCTGTGTGTTTGTCATAAAGGGTTTTGATTATGTTAAGGTGTGTTCCCTCTATACCCACTTTGGTAAGAGTTTTTATCAAGAATGGATGTTGGACTTTGTCAAATGCTTTCTCTGCATCTATTGAGAGGATCATGTGGTTTTTGACTTTTCTTTTGTTAATGTGGTGTATGATGTTGATTGATTTGCATATGTGGAACCATCCTTGTGCATCTGGGATGAATCCCACCTTGTCATGGTGTATGATCTTCTTGATTTGTTGTTGGATTCAGATGGCTAAAATTTTGTTGAGAATTTTTGAGTCTATATTCATCAAAGATATTGGCTGACAGTTTTCCTTTTTGGTGGTATCTTTGTCTGATTTGGGAATGAGGGTGATGGGGGCACCATAGAATGTCTTTGGGAGCGTTCCTTCTTCTTCAACCTTTTGAAAAAGTTTAAGGAGGATGGGTATAAATTTCTCTTTGAATGTTTGGTAGTATTCACCTGTGAAGCCTTCTGTTCCTGGACTTCTGTTTGTAGGGAGTGTTTTTATGACATATTCAATTTCACTTCTAGTAATCAGTCTGTTCAGTTGATCTATTTCTTCTTGATTCAGTTTTGGCAGGCTGTAAGCCTTTAGAAAGTTGTTCATTTCTTCCAGATTGTAATATTTGTTTGCATATAATTTTTATAGTATTCTCATATGTTTTTTTGTATTTCTTTAATATCCATTGTGATTTTTCCTTTTTTCATTTCTGATTTTGTTTATTTGGTTTTTTTTCTCTCCTCTTCTTGGTGAGTCTAGCCAGAGGTTTGTCAATTTTGTTTACCTTTTCAAAGAACCAGCTCTTGGTTTGATTGATGTTGTCTATTGTTTTTTGAATATCTATTTTATTGATTTCCTCTTTGAGCTTTATGATTTCCTTCCTTCTGCTGACTTTAGGTTTTGTTTGTTCTTCTCTTTCTAATTCGTTTAGGTGGTGGGTTAAGTTGTCAATTTGAGATCTTTCTTCTTTTTTGAGGAAGACCTGTATTGCTATAAAGTTCCCTCTGAGCACTGCTTTTGCAGTGTCCCATAGATTTTGCATTGATGTGTATTCATTATCATTTGTCTCCAGGTATTTTTTAATTTCCTTCTTAATTTCCACTCACAACAATGGACAGATCCTCTCAACAGAAAATCAATAAGGCAACAGAGATCCTAAAGGACACAGTAGAAAAGTTAGACTTAACTGACATTTTCAGGACACTACATCCAATAAAATCAGAATATACATTCTTCTCAAGTGCACATGGAACTTTCTCAAGAATTGATCACATTCTGGGGCACAAAGCTAACCTCAACAAATTTAAGAATATAGAAATTATTTCAAGTATCTTCTCTGACCACAGAGGCATGAAACTAAAAATCAACCACAGGAAAAGGAATGAGAAAAAACTTACTACACAGAGACTAAACAACATGCTACTAAAAAACCAATGAGTCAACGAGGAAACCAACCTAGTATTTCATAATATTAGATTTGGTACTCCATTTGTTACTCTTTGTTCATCTTTGAGAGGTATTTTCTATCTATCCCTCACTAGGAAACTATAGTTCAGCTCATTAATCTAAGCTTTCTGAAAGAAGCAGTTGTTAATTTGTCTGTGATGAAATGTATATACACTGATATTCTAATGCATGTTACCTATGTAATTAATAGACTAACAACTGTTTCATTTTTAAGAATGTAACACATTAAGGTCCCCCTTTGCTTTAGGACGATCACCTATAATCTCATTTTCCATAGGAATTCTAGACTCAAGCTGGGTTTTATCAACTGACTGCAAATGCTCAGTTTTGCCATGTAGGTATTTTTTATTCCTGCCATTCATGTTCAAGATTTATGTAGGTAGGAGTATGCCAGGACACAAGTAGAGGCTGGATGATGTAAAACACGGGCTTAGTAATGTGAAACTCCAATTCCCCCATTACATTTTTTTGTCCCTGCCCACAGCATGTGGAAGTTACCAGACCAGGGTTTGCACCCTTGCCACAGCAGCAAACCTGCCGGATCCTTAGCCCACTGTGCCACAAGGAACTCCCCCAATCACATTTTTAAATAAAATTATTTTTTTGAAATGAACCTTAGTATGTACACATGAACAACAACAAAAATTCACACTGCTGTAGAGAATACTACTTGTATTTTTACTCATTAAAAACAATTTATTAAATATTGTAATAGGAAAAAAAGCATGCTTGTCCACACACCTGTAAGGTATAATTCCAGCTGAAAGGAAGTTCCTCCTGAGGTGTCTGAGAAACTGTTCTGCTTATGTAATCATCTTGCAAATATTCCTGGTAAGAAAGATTAGATAATTACTTCTCTCACCTCTATGAACTTTCTATATTTCAAAACCTTCTTTGTGCTTTAAGAATATCTCAAAAAGAGAGCATGTGTTTCTTAAAGACTAGGAAGAATAATTTTTAGAATGAGTGATGTTTGTTTCAATCACTGCTGAATTTGCATAGCAAATTCATTTATTGTAGTATTTTTAACAATTGGCAAAATAAGTTCTAAATAGCACATAAAATTAACAGTTGAAGGCAAACTGAGTAGAATCTTAAAAAAAAGTACAAAATAGGATCTGGAAAACAAATAAGAAAACAAAGCATAAATAAAAATAGGTGAAAAAATATCCTTCAAACTTTCAAATCCCATTGCTTAAGAAGGAACCATTGGTATAAATCAGAGGTTCTCAAACTTTGAGCTCCAAGGAATCATTTAAACTTGTCAATTTTATTAGGGTCCTCATAGAACTTTTGTTTACGTGGGTTATAGCTATCGATATTTACCACTTTTAGAATTTAAAATAATAATTTAAAAATATTTAATAATGTATTTTAAATGACACTGATAAATGCATTAAAATTTAACACAAATACAATATTTTAATGGAATACAAGATTATTTCTCAAAGCCATATCAAAAAATTGATTAGAAGTGACACAGTTTCACATTTTGCAAATCTCGTTAATTTCTGATTGAAAAAATAAAGCTGGATTCTCCTATCTACTTCTTTTGTCTACTCAAAAATTTCATAAAGTCCTTTAGACCAGAACTTGCTTTTTCAAGTTATATCCCCAGAGGCAGGCATACATCTTTAATAAATGAATCAATGAAGTTATATATTCAAGGCTTTTGTCTTTGAAAACTTCCAATGCACCTTTTGGTGTTCTTGCCTCTTCAACTGCACTCTTCTGATTTGAAATCTGATTCTAGCATAAGAAAATGCAAAGGGGTTCTTGGATTTTCTTGGTTTTCTAAAATGCTTCTGCTCTCTATTAAGTTTTGACATCACATAAGAAGTGAGTGAACTAGACAGGCATAAATGAAGATCAATGTGTTGGTAACGATTTAGTAGGAAGAGCTGCTTGTGTTAAATGTGTGTCCTAACCACATGCCAGGAGTCACTTAATAAGTGATTATGATCATAGCACTAGGCATTGGAAAACTGGCCGATTACAGGGAAAACACTCATATATTCCCACATATCATCAACCATATGTATGTAATACATTGCAAGTATATTATTAGGCATAATACTATTTCATTGTTAGATTTTCTTTTTTCTAAACTGGAAATGAACCAGCAGATCATCCATTCAATCCCGTTCACTGTTCACATAAAGAAGACTATATGTGGGAGTTCTTGTGGCACAGTTGGCTAAGGATCTGGTGTTCCCATAGCTGTGGCTTGGATTTGATTTGATCTCTGGCCCAGGAACTTCCATATGCTGTGAGTGTGGCCAAAAAAAAAAAAAAAAAAGAGAGAGAGAGAAGAAAAGGAAAGACTGTTTTTCTTCAGAAAATAAGACCTTAATAGATCTTAATTTTACATATGTATTTAGCAAGTTTCTACAGGAATACTATAGACAGAATTCAGTTTGGTGGGTTTTCTAATATTACATTTTTGTGTTTAAGATGTTTTTTTCTAAGGACTATGTCTGCTTACTTTTTAAAATAACATTCAGCTAAGGAGAATACACATACATGTAGCTGTTTAGAGATTATTCTTTTTTGGAAATTTTATTCATGTTTAGTGAGTTTAGTACTATTTTATTTAAATTTAAATGAACATGTTTGAGCAATGAGATTCCATTTACTAGATTACAACTGCACTAAATAAAGGCACAAGTGGTCCTCCTGAAAGTACAGCTCTGAGTGCACGCAGACTAAATCCAGACACTGCATTTCCTAAATCCAGGTGGAAATTTTCATTTCCTAATGTCTACATATGTGCAGACTGCAGGCAGACATTTTACAGAGAAAATAAATAAAGGAAGAGAACATTTCCTGGTCATTTTCATCTTCCCATTTGGGAGTAAGAAAATGAGCTGATGGCAATTTACAATTCTATTGTTACTTTATTTGTTTCTGAAATATCCTTGGCCAAATTTACACAAAGAAAGATGGGGGGGGGGGCTTTTTAAAAATTTAGCTGCACTCATAGCATGTGGAAGTTCTGGAGATAGGGGTCAAACAGCATCACAGTAGCAACCCAAGCCACCACAGTGACAGCGCCAGATCCCTACCCTGCTCAGCCACAAGAGAATTCCCTGGGTAGCTTATTTTTTAACATAATAAGGAGGTTTTCCTTAATGAGCTATTCAACCCTACTACAGATATTTTTAATTGAAATGTATAATTTCCTTTAAAATATGTAGCAATAATCTTAAATTAATCTTATTTATTTATTTTTGTTTTTTAGGGCCACAGCAGCGGCATATAGAAGTTCCCAGGCTAGGGGCTGAATCAGAACTGCAGCTCCCCTCCATGCCACAGCCACAGCAAGGTAGGATTTGAGCCATGTCTGCAACCTACATCAGCTCAAGGAAATGCTGGATCCTTAACCCAGTGAGTGAGCCCAGGCATCCAACCCATATCCTCATGGATACTAGTCGAGTTCGTAACACATTGAGTCACAATGGGAACTCCTCAATCTTAATTTTAAAAAACTGTTATCCTTAGGTTACTACTGTAGGATAACATGAATCTCAAAATATAATACACAAGATAGTATTGTGTTTTGTGACAGACCAAAAGATTAAGTAATAGTTACAACTACTTAGAAGTTTCTGAAGATGCTCTTATCTGAATTCGTTCCAATATTTATTTGGCCCTTCTTTTTCACAGAAATAGAATAATTGTTATTTATTTGTAAGTTAAATATATAAAATTATATTTCATTATTCTGAGCTCTTCTGAAAGTTTTATGAGAAAAAGTCAAAACAATACACTATAGACTTATCTCACATAGGCAAGAAAGCTTGCATGTGTGTGAACTTTTTTGTACATATTATTTGTATTATATATTTTGTATGTATTATATTGTTACATTATTTATGTCATATATTATACACTGGAAGATCAATAAATCACTTTATGTCCGTAAAATGTGATTTTTTCAATGAATATCACATTAAATATAATTAGTTGTATGTTAGAAAAGTATTTAAAATAAAAGCATATTGCTTCGGCTTTATAAATTGAACTTTAATACAAAGTTCTAAGAACTTTGAGAAAATTCTCCCTATTATCTTAATCTCTGGATTTAGACTCAATATTCTAAAACTCAGTTTGATAAACAAAACTACATTTATTAGGCATGATTTAATGATTTTTTGGTTGTTTTGAAAAATTAAGTCAAACTACAAAGTCAAGAGTGCCAACATTGATATTTTTTAAAAATAAGATTTCACAAACACTGTGAGTTAAAAGTTCAAAAAAATGTTGAGAATTGATGTTATTTTCCTAAGACATACTGACTTTTATTAAAACCTACTTCTAAAAAGTATAGATGTTCTTGGCTATCCATTAGGTTGTGCATGAGAATATTAACATGATAATCAACTACAAAAAGTAAAAATGGTATTAAAAACTGATCAGTATTCTAGGAAGTTAGCAAATTCTTTTTCATTTTTCTAGCTCCCAGAAACAGTCTATAAAAACAGAAAATGCAGCTAGCATAAGAAAAAAAGAATCATTAGAAAGTTTGCCTTCCTTAAATCTTTCCTTTGCTTTGTCTACCTGGGGGATAGGGAAGTGGTGGCGGGGGATGCTCTGGGATAACAAGGCAGGTGACCCAATTTACTCTTCTTATAAAGGTGCTAATGGCAGGCTTCTTTGGAAACAAACTACACTTGACCCTTGAACAACAGATTGGGGCAGGGACCCTGCCTGCAGTTGAAAATCCACTTATAACCTCATATCCACAGTTACTCCAAATCTGTGTTCCCTCCGCATGAGCAGTTCCCCATCCACAGATTCAACCAACCTTGGATCATGTGGTTCTATACTATTTACTACTGAAAAAAAAAATCTGTGTATAAGTGAAACCACCCAGTTCAAACCCCTGTTGTTCAAGGGTCAACCATAAATGGTTTCTGTTGGTGTTATCTATGGAATGCTTGTAGCAAAATGTATTTGTCTTATAGTGAAAAAGATTATATCTATATTTATATATGTGTGTGTGATTTAAATAATGGTAATATGATTTATGGCTGTCCCTGGAAAATGCCACACGACCTATGTTATTGTCTCCAATGTGTTATGGACTAATATAGCATTTCCTATGTATTTGCTTAGGAGATGCATGTTATGAAAAAAAATGTTGGGGACTGTTATTTCACATAGGCATCTTGGTTACTAGCATCCTCGAAATTCTTAAGACAGCTTGATATTGGGTGGAAAATCCTGTAATTTTTGTGACTGATCTGACATTCTGATCTTTGAGTTATAACAGATTGACACTGGAAGCAGGCTTGCCTTCAGAATTTTATTTTTATTTATTTTTATTTTTTTTATTTTTTATTTTCCCACTGTAAAGCAAGGGGATCAAGTTATCCTTACATGTATACACTTTTTTTTCCCCCACCCTTTGTTCTGTTGCAACATGAGTATCTAGACAGAGTTCTCAATGCTACTTAGCAGGATCTCCTTGTAAATCTATTCTAAGTTGTGTCTGATAACCCCAAGCTCCCCATCCCTTCCACTCTTTCCCCCTCCCATCAGGCAGCCACAAGTCTTTTCTCCAAGTCCATGATTTTCTTTTCTGTGGAGATGTTCATTTGTGCTGGATATTAGATTCCAGTTATAAGTGATAACATATGATATTTGTCTTTGTCTTTCTGGCTCATTTCACTCAGTATGAGATTCTCTAGTTCCATCCATGTTGCTGCAAATGGCGTTTTTTTTTTTATTCATTTTTTGTGAATGATATATTTGGTTTTGGCTTGTGGTTGCCCTATTTTTTAAGTATGCTAACCCCTTCCTATAATTGTGTGTTTTAGCCTGATGGTCCTGTAAGTTCAAACACTTCATTACTATATTAAAATTAAGAAGAGAAACAAACAAACAAAAAGGCTCCATTTATTTCCTAACACCCTTGCCCACATTTTATGATTTTGATGACTCTTTTTTTTTTCTTTTTAATTTTATTTTGTTTGAAACATGTTCATGATTAAATCTGTATGCTGGCTTATTTGAGTGACTGCTCTCTGATTGTGGTTTCCTCAGTCCTAGTTCTTCCTCTTCTTTTTTTTTTTTTTCTTTTTCCTCCCTTTCTTTCCTTCCTTTCTTTTTGGTTTAGAGAAGCCCTTTCAGTATTTCTTTTAGCCTGGGTTTTGTATTGCTGTATTCTTTTAGCTTTCATTTGTTGGAAAAAAATTTTATTTCTCCTTCTATTCAAATGATATTCTTGCTGGATAGAGTATTCTAGGTTGCATATTTTTTCTTTTTAGCACTTTAAATATCTCTTGCCATTCCCTCCTGGCCTGTAGTGTTTCTGTAGAGAAGTCAGCTGATATTCTTATGGGGGTTCCCTTGTAGGTAACATTCTGTTTTTCTCTTGCTGCCTTTAGGATCCTCTCTTTATCACTAACTTTTGCCATTTTTATTATGATGTGTCTTGCTGTGGGTCTGTTTGGGTTCAGTTTGTTTGGGGCCCTCCGTGCTTCCTGTATCTTGAACTCAGTATCCTTTAGATTTGGGAAGTTTCTAGCAATAATTTCTTCAAATATATTTTCCATCCCCTTATCTTTTTCCACTCCTTCTGGAATTCCTATTATGCGTAGATTGGCCCGCTTTATATTATCCCATAGGTCTCTTATATTGCTTTCATGTTTTTTGATTTGGTTTTCTGTCTGCTGACCTGATTGTGTGATTTCTATTATTCTCTCTTTCATAGCACTGATTCGTTCTTCTGCATTATTCACTCTGGTTTTTACTGCCCTTAGTTCAGTTTGTATCTCTGCCAATGAATGTTCTAGTTTTTCTTGGCTCCTCCTTATATTTCCTAGTTCCTTTCTGAGGGTGTCTGCATTACCATTCATATCTTCTCTTAATTCCTTCAGTATTTTCACTATTTCTCTTTTGAACTCCAGGTCTGTCAGACTGCAGAGATCTGTTTCATTGTTGACTGCTTTAGGTGAGTTCTCCTGTTGGTTTAACTGGGGGTGGTTTCTCAGCTTTTTCATTTTGCTTGTTGTTTTCTTTTTCCTGGTGGAGTTGTACTCTCCATGGCAGGGCAGTGTTTGCCTTGTCACTGCTGTGGAATGTTTCCTGAGGGCTGGCGTTGTTGGTCAGTCTTTTTTGAGGCAGTGTGGCTTTTCTGGAGTGTTGGTGGGGATAACAGGGTCTCTCTGAAGCAAAGGAGGACTTCCTGAGGGCAGACAGGACTGGGAGGTCCACACCACGATGGGAACAGATTTCACTCGGCCAGACAGAGCTTGCTCTGGTGTTTTTGGGCTGTGGGGCCCTTGCAGGGGGCTGGTGGTGCTGGGAAGCTGTTCCTCAGGAGTGCAGCACCCCCCCACGGGCTGGAGCAGCTAGCTGGGTCACTGAGAATCCAAGAGGCTCTTCCTAAGGGCAGCCTGACTCGGAAGGACTGTCCGTGAATTAGGAAGCTCTTTTCATGGCCTGGCCAAGCTTGTTGTAGCTTTTCTGGGCTGCGGGGGGTCCTGCAGGGAGCTGGTGGTCTTGTGCAGTTGTTCCACGGGATTGTGGCTCCCCCCGAGAGCTGGAGAGGATAGCTGGGCCACTGCAAACCCAAGAGGATCTTCCCCAGGGCAGCCCGACTTGGAAGGACTGTCCAAGAATTAGGCAGATCTATTCATGGCCCAGCCAAGCTTGTTCTACCTTTTCTGGGATGCAGGCCTTTTCCTGGGTGCTGGCGGTGTTTGGTGTTGCTCCATGGGGGTATAGCCCCTCCAAAGTGCAAGAAGGCCAGGGAAGGGACAGCCCCTGCGGTGGTAGGCTTCAGGCAATTGTTAAGGCCAGCCCTTCTGGATGGCAGACAGCCCCAGGTCCAGCGAGTGCGTAAGGGGTGGCAGGGGCGGGGGAAGGGGATGCACTGGGAAGCACAGCTTTCTGATAGCTAGCAGGCCAGTAAGCTTGCTGTGGCGTGGGGAGTATTCTATGGACCCACCCCTTCTTCTCTCCCTTCCCCAACACAGACCTGTCTCTTCTCCCATGTTCCCTCTGATGTGGCTTTCCACTTCCCCACCCTTGGTGTATTGCTCCCTCCCCCTGCGACACTCTGCTTTCTAGTCTCCCAGGCAGTCTCTGCACTGTCAAACTTGACAGACTGGTTTCTAGACCTCCCAAGCAGTCTGTGCTCCACCCCGTCCCCCAAGCCCTTTCCCAGGGACTAACCTCCAGAGCTGAGGTCTTGGTGCCCAGCCCCCACCCAGGTGTCTCAATTTTTGGTGACTGTGCCTGTAGTTCAGATGATCTGTTTGGTTTTTGCTCTGCTTTTCAGAACTCCAACTTACTGCTACACTCTTCTCTGCATCTAGAGATTCCTCTGGTTCTGTTCATCTTTCTGTCGAGTAGGTGACTTTCCAGGGTACAGGATCCCTTTCTCCTACACAGTTCCCTTTTGGGAGCACCTGTCCAGCTCAGATTCACCTTCTCTCACTCTCCTCTTTTCTCTTGTTTTACCTAGTAATGTCATGAACTTCTTGCCGTTATTGGAGTTTAGGTTCTTCTGCCAGCGATTGGTTGCTGTTCTGTGCGAGTCATTTATCCTGTAGATGTGCTTTTTTTGTTGTGTTTGTGGGAGAGGGCGAGTGTGTCCCCCTACTCTTCCGCCATCTTGTCTCCTCCAGAATTTTAAGGCATAATGGCTGTGACACCAAGGTGCTTCCTCTGAGTTTTCACTGTCACTATGTAGATAAATGCTATGCGGGAAGAACAGTAGGTGAGGGAGAGCTTGGATGACATTACAGCCCTGGGTTCCATTATCATGTGATCCCAGTTTTGAAGTTGGGCAAAAGTTGTATTCTAGTGGAATGGAAGTCCCACAGGACATTTACTTGGTGACAAAGGTACATCTACATTTCATGGTGTGTTGGCATAATCTTTGATTTGGGTTAAAAGTGAAAACCCTTGAGGGCATGTCAGTTATGATATTCACGATATCATGGTAACTGACTTCTCAGAGGAAAGTTTGGGAGGGAGTAGGGACCATATGTATAATGCCTTTGTGACAAATGGTTTACTAGTTCATAAACCCTGAGGACATTAGAGGACCAGTGATGATGCAACATTCCAGGAAACTAAAAGTGCCAGAGCAACCAAACATAGCAATCTAATTATGAGAAAGTAATCATTATTTCACAAGGCCCTGTAATAAAGTGCTCTGGAGACTAGCAAGCCTGTTTGCTTTGGGTCACTCTTATCTAAGAATCTTATTGTCTCCTCTTCCCACAATCAACATGAAGAAATCTGAATTTGCATGTGGTCTGAGCAGGAACAACTGAATGTGTTCCAGGGGTAAACGGCACAGTCCCTCAAAGTACATACTTACAATCTATCTGCTCAGATAATAATAGACCATGCGTGCCGATGGATCCTTTGGTCTAATTTAAAATGCCACCAAGTGGAGACTTCTGGGTTCAAGATTCTAAGAGAGGTGAGAAAATCCCTCATTACCCCTTATTTGCAAGGTAATTGTTAGCACATCACTTGACAGTGGTCAAGACTGCTCTCATTACGAAAGGGTATTAGATAATTCTTATCTAAGTTAGAAAATTCCCTCATGTCTTAAAAGATATCAGGGATGCATTCTAATATGCGAAAGGCAGTGTGACAGATTTAATTCTGGATTGGAAGTGGTAATGTTGGAGAAAGCACCCCAAGGGATGTGTTGGGGGTGCTTCATGGCACATGGGCTGAGGGAAGAGCCCCAGGAGGCCCCTCTTTCCCCAGCTCTGTGTGGACAGAACCCTCGATTTTCTCCCGGCTCTGCCAGAGCAAGCTGCCTGGTCCACACAGAATCCATGGATTGAGGTATGTGTTACTTGGAAATTAGCAGTAAGCCCTGCAACAGCTAAACACTTCAAAAGGAAGGGTGAGTCCCCAGAGTGGGTGGGATCTGGACTCTGTCTTGAAGCAGGTGAGGAGTTAGGTGCCAACCCTCAGCAAAGTGTTTAGACCTTCGATAGCCTAACTGGATGGTCAGGCCTAGAGGTCCCAGATAAGCTGGATAATAAAGAACACCCCATTTTTAAGCTGGAGACTGTGCAATTACACAATTTGTATCTTTCCTGTCTGACGCAATGCTTAAGAGAGTGGATTTCATGTGACAAAAAAGGTGACCATGAGGAGATGGATTCTCGTTAGCATGGCTGCAGTGGTTACCTTGCTATGCATATGTATAGCAAAACATCATGTTATAGATGTCAATATATGCAATTTTATTTAAAAATGTAAAAAAAAATCTAGAGAAAAAAGATCAGATATTCAAATCAGATTCAAAGAAATCATCAATCTATCTAATATCAAGTATTACAGCTGCTACTAATACTTACAAGGATACAGGTGATCAAGCAGATGAGAAAGCAGAGTGGTACGGGCCAGCAGGGTGCTTCCTCAGGTCCTGCCTTCTCACAGCTGACCCATGCTGCCTGGCCCAGGACAACACGTGAGCTCTGGATGTAGGATTTTGGGAGATCACCAGAAATATTTCAACTATAAAAGATATTGTTTATCCCAGAGTTTACTTGGTTATTTCCTAGAGGGATATGTGGAATAGATTCTTCGCTACTTTCCTGTAAGCCATATTAGCAAGGGACACCTGCTAAAGATATACAGAAGATAAGCCTTCTCCAGTTGAGAAATATCACTGTCTAGTCAGTATACCTGAAAGACCAAGGAATGAGGTGGTCAGGTGTATCACATTTCTCCATTTGTTTTTGCCAGTGGCCTCTGCACCAGTAAACTGAGTGAATGGATCACAGCCCTGCTGCTTTAACCCCTTCCTTTCATCACCTCATAAAATTTGTCTTTGATTTTGCTTAGTCTGTTGTCCTAGGCCTGGGTTCAAATTTACATGTAAACAAGAGATGCAGGAGTTCCCTGGTGGCTCAGTGGGTTGAGGATCTAGGGTTTCACTGCCATGGCACAGGTGGTATGATCCCTGGTCTGGGAACTTTCCAATGCCATAGAAAAAAAAAAAAAGAAAGAAAGAAAGAAAAAAAAAAGAACTCTAAATGACATTTAAAAAATCATCTTTGAAAAAGTGTATTTGTCAGGGTTCTTTGGGGGTAATTTTAACTTCTTCCTCCAATGGTAAATTTAACAATCTCTGCATGCAGCTCCATTACTCAGAGAAAGGAAAACCCTGATTCCTTTACTGTCAAAACTTATAATTTTTGGAGTTCCCATCATGGCTCAGTGGTTAATGAATCTGACTAGCATCCATGAGGATGTGGGTTCAATCCCTGGCCTCGCTCAGTCGGTTAAGGATCCAGTGTTGCCATGAGCTATGGTATAGGTTGAAAATGCAGCCCAGTTCCTGCATTGCTGTGGCTGTTGTGTAGGCTGGCAGCTCCAGCTCCAGTTGACCCCTAGGCTGGGAACCTCCATATGTCTCAGGTGCAGCGGCCCTAAAAAAAGGGAAAAAACAAACAAACATAATTTTTGCCTTGAAGTGGGGTTGGGAGAGGTGTGAGCTGTTTAAACTGCTGTCATCTTTGTGGTGAATAGTATTTATGCTGAGCTGGAAATTCTAGCCACAGAGAGCTTCAGGTTAAAAGAGGTAATGGACAGGAAAAATAGGAGATCAAAGCATAGGGAAGAAGCTCCTAGAATTCCACAGCAATCCTGGGCATGGTGGGAGTGGGAAAGGAATCCTTCCATTCCCCCCACATGCCTGAGTCACTGTACTGAAGCTCCTACATGTCTCAGAGCTCATACTAATGACCAATGTTGGGGAAAACTTCTGGAACTATTCTCTCTGGAGAAGAGAAAATAGACTCTTCACTTAAAGGATTTGTCTCCATCATCTTGAGCAAAGGACTGAAAAGGCAATCTCAGATGATGCAAGGAGTTGAATACAGCTGGTTTGAAGTTCATCGGCCATAGGAATTCATCTGGTTTTATTATCAGACCAGCTGGAGGAAATATTAACAACAACTGGAAAGAGCAGGAGAGGCTGAAGACCATGAATAAATCTGGAACATGGAATTGCTAAGACAGCAGCCTCAATAGGATAAAGGTGGAATGAGGCTGTGTGGCTGGTGTGTCACCACTGACCTGTAAAAGCAAACAGAACTTCCTTAAAGACAGTGGAAATGGACTGTGGACAGTCTCAAAAGAGATAGACTAGGTGTGATTTGGTGGCTTAAAATTATGCTTTAGTAACTTCATTCCATTGGAAGGAGACTAATGGCCTTCCCAGCCAGAGCTGCTATAGGGGTTAGAATACCCCCAGTGGCAGTCTTACTGGACATGCAATACTTTGGGGTGCAGGGCACTTGTTCAAATGGTAGGGGATTTGTTAGCATGTAAACCAGTGGCTTTGTGTTGGCTTGATCAGCACTGGTCCCACAGCAACACGGGTGTGTTGGGAGCTGCTCCTGCTGATTAATTATTCAGGGCTTTTCCTCATGATATAAAGGACTTACAAATTCTCATAAGGACACAGCTGGAGAATTGGTCTGGAAGGACAACGGAGTCCTAAATGAATGAATTAATGTGACGACAGCTCCAACAGAACGTCATTTACCTCTCTCAACCAGGCTGAGAGCAGGACAGAGTGTATTTGAAGAGGACAGAGATTTTTGGAGATCAAGCTGAGGAAGACCAACCATGGGAATTCTATGGTGAATCAACCTTAAGGTAGGTTATCACTGGACAGTGTGGTTTTCCTTGTCTTCTGGGTGAAAGTAAAATTTATCTTGCCAGTGGGACAACTGGCTGTGAATGGACAAATAAAGGCGAAAAACAAACAAACAAACAAACAAACAAAAACAACTTCCTAGAAATATCTAGAGAGGTAGATGGTGGTATTACATAACGACCATTAAGAGTAAAAACTAGTTTTATAATGTGGTGGTATCGACAAACCAGATGGAGTCCAGATTTGACAATATAAGATAAATTCTAGTCACTGTTGTAGTCACTGAGAGTGTGTGGTCTGTGGGGAAAACTTACTTTTGTTGGAGAGGAATGGAAAAAGACTCTTTCCTTATACTACTGTATGGTGTGGCAAATATTGTGTTAATATCTCTAATATAGCTAGGTAGTGTAACAAAGGATCTGTACATTCAAAACCCGAATTAAATAAAAACCAGACTTATGTAGACCAGTGGCCAATAAACTACTGCCTTTAGGCCAGATTTGGCTGGTAATGTATTTTCGTATGACCTTTGAGCTAAGAATGACTTTCAACATTTTTAAAGGACTGCAAACAAATAAATAAAACAAAGAAAAATATATGATAGAGACTGTGGTTGCAAAGCCTTAAATATTCACTCTCTGGCTGTGCTAGGGTAATTCCCTCCTTCCCCCAAAATGTCTGTGTCCTAATCTCCAACATTTGCAAATGTGACCTTAGTGTGGCAAAAGGGACATTGCAGGTGTGATTAAGGATGTTAAAATGAGAGAGATTATCTGGGCTTTCCTTCCAGGTGGGTCCCTGTAATCACCTCTCCTTATGAGAGGGAAGCAGGAGATGAGAGAGGGCTGGAGATTTGAAGATGAAAGCAGGTCACTGTAGTGATCACAAGCCAAGAGATGCAGGTGGCCTCCAGATGCTGAGAAAGATGAAGGGATGAACTCTCCCTCAGGGTCTCCAGAGGACCAGCCCCATGACTCCCTGACTTTAGCTCTGTTAGACTCAATTTAGACCTTTGTCTCCCAGGACTGTAGCAGAAAAATAACGTGTGTTGCTTCAAGCCACTGAATTAGCAATTATTTCCAAGAAAGCTTCCATCATCACATATGAAATTTTCAAATCATTATGGATAATAGGGAAAAAATAATTCTGCTGGTAAGAGAATATCAAAAGACCTGTGAGCAGGAATGGTCATGATTAATGGAATACAGTAGGGAAATCCTACTCAGGGCTGGATTGCCCAAATTACGGTGATCATTGGGGTGTTAGTAGGTATATTTTTAAAGTATTACAAAAAATGTTGAAAACTAATAATGAGAAATATGTTGCCAGGAGATATTGACCAAGTTGGGAAAAGCACTGTGAAAAGAAGTCCTTAAGCCACATGCTTGCACACCATTTCCCTCTTTTACCTGGAACGGTCCTGACAAACCACCCAACCTAGATTATTTCAAGTGAAGCCTCTGTTCTTCCAATTACCAGTGCCACAAAAGAAGTGAACAGAGGAAAGAAAACATGTGACAGGTGTTTCACTAGTCTCTGGTTGGAAATGCATCATATATGTCTGCAAAATGCTGAAAATGAGAAATACAAACACACACATACACACACACAAAAACCCTTCAGTAGCTGGTCTCTGAACCCCATTCTTCTAGTTCCAATAAAAGGTCAGGAAAAGTGTTTTCATAGCTTACCATATACCCATAATTATTACAGGGAACTCTCAGAGGCCATTTAGTACAAAGCAAGATTAAGACTGATTATGGCAAAACCCGTTTTATTTCTATTAGCAGCACCAGCCCTAATGCTAACACAAGGGTTAAGAAATCAATCTAACCTTCCTGAATTAATTTGTGATATTACCTTCTATTGATCTTTTCTAATGCAAAAGTATTGCTGGCAAAAGACAGTGGAGATTGTTTGACCTCTTTATTGTTGTAGGATATGGCAATTAATTTCTTATTGAGATTCCAATTAGCTTTCTGCTCTTACAGTGTTTTACCTAAATCTTCCTTTAAAGTTCCCCTAAGGTTACAGGAGAAAGATCATCTAAGCCTGACTATATTAAGAGGCAGACGTAGAGAAAACATTTCTTATGTTGTGTACAAAATTGAGGTTACTCTAGGTTAACTGAATCTGATCCCTCAAAGAGATAAAGATGCTCTAAATCATGAAGAATTAATCGAAAAGTTCTAATTGAAAAACAGGACCTCAGTAGTCTATTATAAAAGAGGAGAAAGTGCCAAATTAGCACAGCAGAGAAGGCAAATCTGAAAGAAATTTTACAGATCATTGCCATCATGACCTTTGTAAAGTGTTGTTACAGAGAAAAAAACAAGGAGGAAAGCCCCATGGAGCAAGGCTTCAGGATTAGGGCCACCCAAGGAGAGTCTCTAACAAAAGGAAATTGAGTTTCCTAATTGGAGGTGGTCTGCATGTGAAATTTTCAGATGTCCCTGAAGATCTAAGACAGGGGGTGAAGTCTCAGTAATTACTGAAGAGCGACTTGAGAGGAAGGTGACTGGACCATATCACAGACACAACAGCGAGAGAGAAGAGCTTTCAAGTTCAGCTCTGGAACAAACCCATCTAGCGCCAACTATTTAGGTTAGAAATTTAAAAGAAGGTTTTAAAAAGCTATCCTCTGTCTACTGCTAATCTAACCTGGCATTTACTGACCTTGAATAAGAAGAAGATGAGAGAATGACTGAAAAATGAGAAAAAGGTATGATAGGGCCAGAGTAAAGGGCCAGAGTAGGTGTTTAAATAGTTAATCCCACTGTGGGATTATAAGTAGAAAAAAAGTATGGGCGATCCCTGTAAGTTAATGATCACTCAAGAAAGGCTTGCTTAGGGACAAAACCATGTCATGGAAGCATGAGACATGTCCCCAGTCAAACAATGGTGGAATGAGACCCACATCCAGTGAGGTCAGTAAGTTAATGATTCCTAGGACATGCTTCTTTGCCTACACTGAAAACAAAAATATAGGGAAAGGTGATGTTATACTGAAACATGAGACGATTCATCATATTTAGTATAGGTTACCCCCTCTCTGCTCATTTCCACTGCACAATGACAGTTCCAGTTTGGCCATGTAGGGACAAGAAAACCCGCCTGCTCATCATGGAAGAGAAGCTGATGATGGAAGCTTGATGTCTGCTCAAGAATGAGGAGGAAAGTGGTCTCCTCCTCACTTTCCCTTCGATTATAAAACTGTAGCCGGCTAAGTTGTCAGGGTGGGAAACTCCTTTGCCACCCACACCCCCCAGTGTGTATCTCTCACCAGCTTCCTATATTAATTGGCTCTTCCTTACCTATCACTCTGCCTCTTGCTGGAATTCTTTCTGTGCCGAGACAGAAGAATCTGCCTTTGACTCAGTCCCGAAAGTGCATTCTGCAGGTTTCAGGTCCAGCATGCTGGAAATGCCCTCAGCAAGCACAAATGAAATCATAGGACAGTCATAGGAGAGGGGCGTTGATATGAGGAGAGGAGCTCAGAGGGTTTAGAACAGAGAGAAGGCAAAGAAGAGAGGTGGTGTGTGCAAGTCCAAAGACACCCCATTTTCATACTTCTACCTCCACCCAGAGTCAATAATACTCGTGAAATGAGGGACTGGAATTGGATTCAAATGCAACTTCGCATTTTCATTAATTTAGTATATCTAAATCTACAAATTCCAGGAAAGTTTGCTTGATGTGAAATATATTGACTGTTTATTATTTAATGTTTTTATTTTGTCCATTATTGACCATTTATTAATTACATGCTTATTTAGAAAAATAAAGAAGTGTGATAGAACTTAGAATTTAGATTGCCAACATGGTTTAGATTATTCTTTTAGAGCTGGATTTCTTATACCAGGCACATTGAGGGTGTTAGTACATCAAAAATTGTGTGCTTTGGACCAGACTACATATTAATCTTAGATGTGATTCAAACATCAAAGTTTATTGTTTAAAAGGTTAATAAATTCACAGCAGTTAGGCATTTGCTGTTGTCACTGAGGCATTAAGGTAATGCTGAATTACCATATTTCATCTCTACAGTGAAGTGCTTTTTGGTATCTTCCTAATTCGTGCCAGTGTTTATTTTTTAAAATCTATTTAGCTCTATCCTTGGGAAAATTTTGAAGTCCTCAGATTTTGCCATGCCTAAAATAAAAGTTAGCACAGGTTAATTTAGTATGTTTCAGGACTGCCATAGAATTCATGGTAATATTTTTGCTTCTCAGAAATTGTGAAGCCAATCTTACAGTAAATATATATATATATATTTACTATATCAGGGAAAAGGATTTGAAAGCAATATGACTAGTTTATATCTCCTGTAGAAGATAGAAGTTTTAATTTACATAAATCTTGATGAGATAATATTTGAAGAGGGATTTAAATGGAAAATGCCATGACCTAGCAGAAGATCTAGGTCTGCTTTCTTTCCTTCAGTCATTTTCACAGTACCTATTTCACTTTGGGCAGATAGAACACAGTCCAGTACCAACATAGCACATGTTAGCTGTGCTTTACCACTAAGTCACAAGTTCCTTATATTTAGGATTTGTAGCAAGATGTCTTTATAAAATCCAGCATGTCACACACACTGAAATAGAGCTGGACGTTATGTCCTGCCCCCACCCCATGCCCTCTGCCTGCCTTCTGTCTGTAGAAAAACTTTAGTCAAAGAATAAATTTAATCAGAGAAGTGAGAAAATACAGAAGCAAAGGGAAACTGTCAAACATGACCAAATAGTCATAGTTTAGATATCAAGCAACATCAAGGACCTTTAATTCTCCCTCCTATAGATCATATGCTGAGCCATGTCCTTGAGCTGTTCTGTAGATACCGAAACCCCCACCAGGTGGAGGAAGTTAACTGCATGATGACCAGACTGTAGCCAGGATATAAGCTGCCACAATTCTGAGAACTGGCCTCAAGGATTTGGGAACAAACCGACCCCCAAACTGAAGGTTAACTGGACTTAAAACAATCAAGATGACGCTAGTCAGACCATCACATGACCCATTTCAAGGTGACTGTCAGAGCTGACGGTGCTGTTTCTGCACGTAGCTGCCTTCCTCAGACTGTAAAAGCTCTTGCCCACTGGTTGTCAGCGGGGGAAGGTGGCCTTCAATCAGAAGGCCACCCTCCTCACCTCTGTTGCTGGCATCCAAAATAAAGCAAACTTTCCTTTCCACCAACCTTGCCCCTTTATTGGCTTTAAAGCAGCAAACAGCCAGACTCTACTTTCCATAGCAGCATGAGTTAATTTTAAATATAAGCCCTTTATTTTTAGAACATACTCTGTAATAGTTACTGGAATATGTGAAGATACCTTTGTGTGCTCCAACAGGAGCCTTGAGTTAACACCAAGAAGAGTAAGGAAAGGTTGAGCTTTTAGCTGCTTAGACAGAGGTGTCCTATGAAAACAGAATATGGTAAAGGCTATATATAATATGAACAAGAAGAGCTGATTAACCCAGTCTCTGGTGGGCTAGTTTATTTATTAGTTATTAAAAGTGAATGAACTTGACCCAGTAAAATGCCATGAGCTTCATGAATAATAAATTGTCATTAACATCACTCTTAATATCATAGGAATCAGTGCTTGTTAAGTGGATATTCTCCTGCATGCTTTTTCTTAGAGGAACAAGTGAGACAGTGCATCTCTTTACTCAGACCTTGCCACCTAGAGTAAGCCTGCAAGCAAACAAAGAACGCAGTCAGGTGCACCCAAATGTGAATCAGCCACTAGATTAGCTTGTAGCTTGTGATGCAGTTTAGGAAAGAAAAAGAACAGATGGACAGAAATAGTTCTATATCCATCAAAGAAACTATGTCTTTTTCCTGGAACTTATCTGGAATATGGGGGAGACATAGACTTTTCAGAGAGGGACAGGGAGATGATTTGAAACGAAATTGTCCACTTCGGAAACATAACACTGAGCATGTTTAAAATGTAGTAAAAGGAGACAGAGTTTCTCTGTTTGAAACCCAGTGCTGAAGTACACTGAACTCTTGGGGCAACAAAGGTGAAAGGAGGGTGACTGAGAAGGAGTGAAGTCAAGAACGAATGGTTTTCAGAGGTGATCATAGTCACTCTAGATTCCAAGAGGGTGATGACTAGTTGGTCTAAACACCCTCAGCCTGATAATTCTTATTACTATGTACTGCACCCTATACACTTTAAGCAAAAATAACAACAACAAAAAAATGACCCTTAGGTATGCCTTCTATAATTAAAAGTTTTAAGATATATTGTGTCTGAGACTGTGTGAAATGAATAGATGTGAGGTTACCTAACTGGTGATTCCAATATTCAGATGGATAGATATACTACATAAATAACACATATATGTATGTATGTTTATAAGATATACTTGTATGAAGTATGTAATACAATATAAAATGAAACAACTACTTTGAAAGATAGAATTTTATCATTTTAATTGAAAATCAAAGCTTAATTATACTGTGAAGAGAACACATCCATCTGAGAAAGTATTCGGAATATTCTCATACGGTTATGATAAATAATGGTGATGAATGTTGATTTCTCCACATTCTTTTGGGGGGGATGTGTGAGCACCAGAGAAGTGGAAGAAGTACTACAGAACAGATGCTGTGGGAGGTCCCTGGGGTGCTGAGTAGTTTTACTCCACTTTGTTTTTAGTTGCAAATATTCATCTCAAAGCTTAAAGGTCTCTAATTAGAATACAATAAGAAGAGAACTAAAGCCCAAGAGAAAACCTTTTTACCAGATGGTTGTTGAGAAATTTCACTGTAATAAATATAAGGCTACAAAAGAGAAACAGAAGGGGCAAAAATTAGACAAAAATTTATATTTTTAAATTTGTAAGTTTGCAAACTTTCTGCATTTATCCTTAAACATATCTAATGTTATTTTTAAAAATACTATAAAGTAAAATTTTCTTTTTTGGGGACTAGACATAACAAGCTATATAATACTCCCTTTTTAAATTTAATAATTTTTATTATCTATAAATGTATTAGGCTTGGGATTAAAAAAGCACCATGCACTGCTCTCATCTGTGATTTGTTAGTGAGGTTTCAAACTCATTACGTGACTACATAAGATACTAAATGAGGAAAGTATCAATTATAAAAAGAACATGCACTCTAAGAATGAGACCTATAATTAAAAAGTATGCTAGAGTCCCTCAAACACATGGTTTTAACATTTAAGTCAGAAATTAATTTACATTAAATATCTTTATCTTAAACTATTGAGTTGTTTTAAAGACAAAGAAATTATCTTCTATGCAAGATTTTATAAATCACACAAGGTTACTTTTTACCAAGTATATTTGCCCTTTTACAGTAATTTTCTGAGCGACTTACCATGATAGTATAATAAAGCAATAAATATTTACCACATCATTATAAACCAATTATAATTTAAAAAAAGAAATAAATACATGTTGGTCTTACATGTTTTTAAAATATTGGCATAGTGATTCAAATAATTTTCTTAGAATATTGATTTTATAAGCCCGAAATATGGGTAACCAGGTTTTAGGTCAAAATTTCATAATATTAATTAGATATTGAATTTTCTGCCCCCAAATATTCCACTTTGGCATAAAGATTGTTTTGAGCTGAAAGAAATTATCTCTCTGCCCTCCCCCTTTCTGTCTAAAAGTATGACATATATTCCCCTTTGCGAAGGGTCACCTTTTCCAGAACGAGGAAGAGAAGGATGACTCGGTCACTGGACACAGTTTCCATCAACAAAGAAAGCATCAAATCGAGTCTGTACAACCTACCTTACTAAATAAACCTTATCTTCCCTTTTTACCCCATATAGTTTGCCTATATTTACCTATATCAATCTATGGCCCTAGAAACACACACTTTCCCTTTCTTTGTCTTGCTACTTCACAGTTTATTGCCCTTTGCTAAAATGATATATAAGCCCCCAGATCCATCCACTTGTTTGTGGTTTTCACTTCTTTTCTGTGAGGCACCCTGTATGCATGCAAACCCAGCCTTTGTGCTGTGAATCTGCCTTTTATCAGTTTTATTTGCAGACCCCTGTTATTGAACATAAGAGGATAGAGGAAATGTTTTGCTGTTGTCGTTGTTTTACCTCCTCTACACTATTAAAGCATGGTGAAAAAGTTTGAGCAGGAAATAAATTTGGGAAACCCAAGATAAACCCGATTCATGTGCCTCTCTATTTTCAAATCTTGACATACTTACTAAATCTCTGATAAGAACAAATTTTCATTTTCTATGTCACCAACACATAATGGGTGGTGCAAAATCTACCTGGGACCAGCATGGATCAGAAGTTATCTGGAATCTAAAGAATACACAGACCACACAGGGCTGACCAAATAATCTGGGTTCAAGTAGAAGGTAAGAAAAGGGGAACACAAAACATAATTATGACACAATGTAGAGTGAGAGCTTGTTATTCACATTGTACTAAGTCAGTTATAATCTATGTGGCCTCACGCCCTTTTCCTGTTCATTGGGCACCTGCAATAGCCAGATATATCTGTGGATATTACATGCCTATTTGTAAACACTTTGCTTAATTTCTATATGTCTTAATCATGGAAGTAAACTTCCATAAGCTTTCATCACCTCATCAGTAAATATGTCAGTAATAGCAAGTAGCACTTAAGGTTCCCATAAGAATCAGGAGACCATGAATATAAAGTATGTATCTGAGGCCCCAAACGAACAACAGATATTATTATTATTATTATTATTATCATCATCATCCATAAATTGTTTGAGAGCTCACAGCACTAGATTGTGCAGTTTGAGAAGAAATGGCACACTTTCAATCATATTGAGATAGTGACCTTGTTGCAGCTGATTTAAACACAAAGAATAAAGAGGTGATTCATTTATTAATCACCTAAACCAGACTCTTGAACCTCTAATTTACCCACCAGCGTAATGCTAAGTTTGGGACCAACCTGACCAAACTTAAATCCCAGCTGTAATTCTTAGTAGCATTTAAAATTTTTGGAAACTTTTTTTATTTTTATTTTTTTATTTTTTTGGTCTTTTGTCCTTTTACAGCCACAACTGCAGCATATGGAGGTTCCCAGGCTAGAGGTCTAATCCGAGCTGTTGCTGCCAGCCTATGCCAGAGCCCAGCAACTTGGGATCTGAGCCGTATCTGCAACCTACACCACAGCTCATGGCAACACCAGATCCTTAACCCACTGAACAAGGCCAGGGATCAAACCCACAACCTCATGGTTCCTAGTCGGATTCGTTTCCAGTGTGCCACAATGGGAACTCCCAGAAACTTTTTTTTTTTAAGTTTTAGCCTTCTATTTCTTATCTGCAAAATAGTAATAAGAGCACACTTGAGTTAAAGCGTAGAAAGCACTGAAAACAGCTCATTGCACTGGTGGTCAGCAAATGTTTGTGGTCATCTTTGGCACTGCCAGTAGTTCATCGCCTTCAAAAATTATATGCCACAATTTCATTTTCAGAGTTGGTATCTTTGCAAAGATACTGAGAACCCTCAGGATCCATGAAAAAGCAATACAGGGAGAGCATTAGTTGGCTTGTAAGTTTCATAGACAGGAGACTAATGGTAACAGCCCCTGCAGTTTAAGTTCAGATGATCTCAGCTTCCTTACTTAACCATTAACTACTTAACTAGGTTTGTTTAAAAAATCCTTGAGTAGAACCAAGACTGGTTCCAAACTATGTGATGGTAGCAAGATCAACTAGAATCCAAGTAGCAGCAATTGTACAATCAATTAAAAAATGGAAAATTTTCCAAGTGGCCAAAAAAAAATCCACCTTATTTTGTCTTATATATGTTGGTCTTGTAGTTTTACAAGTGTTTATTATTGGTAGAGATACATTAGCATTTTTTTGTTGGCTGACCTTTTCATTTGTTAGTTTTTTCTTTTTAAATTACATACTTCTAGGTTTTATAACAAAATTAACATATTTTCCTTTTTATTGACATTTTATTACTTTTAATTAATGTGAAAGCAAGCAAATGAACAAGGGTGCTGGCTAAATAAAAGTGGACCTCTAAATGCGCCATGTGATCTATATAATGGTCACTGAATAGGAAACTGGAGAACTGCATTCTAGATCTGTCCAGTCATGATAAATGACATGAACTGTGAACCTCCTAATGAGGGCTCTATTTTGTAAGTGAGCAAGCAAGCAGGGTGAAATAAGGACATCTTACTGCTGCTACTGCAGGAGGGAGGATGGTGAGGTGAGGGTTGCTCAAGGTCTATGCAGACCACGTGTTTCTGGGCTTTGCACTAGCATTGGTCACCAACTCTGCCTCTATCTAGGGTTATCTGCCTCTGACTGGATGACTTGTCACACTGCTGTTTACTGAGGCTGCCAGTCCCTGAAGATAAAAGAAATCACCTAAGTCCCAATTGCCACAGGAGAACAAAAATGACTCATGTCATTGTGGGGCTTCTGATGATGATAAAGTTCTGATTGATTTTTTTGGAGAACATGACAATGACTCAGAATCTTTTATTGAGTCAATCACAGCTCAAACATCAACACAAACAAAACAAAAACAAACCGTGAAAGCAAGGAAGTATTTTCAGGAAATAACCTAAGTAGTTTACAAGTCTCAAAATACTAATCACAGCCTTCAATAAGAGACGAGACCTATCAGAGAATTACTGTAGGAGAATCATCATTTCCATACATTCTGGGGGATAATAAATCTGTCTCTCAAATTATTCCCCTAACATTTTACCATGAAAACATTCAAACATAGAATAAAATTTGGAAAAATTGTTACAGGGAAGACATCCTATACCCACCAACCAGATTCTACCATGTTTGCTTTTACCATGTGTCTGTCCAGTATCCATTCCTCCAACCATCCACTAGTTCATCTTTCTTTCTGTTACATTTCAAATCTCAGACATCACTATATTTCCTATGAATACTTCAGCATGTTTGTCATTGCATAGTTGAATGTTCACTTACAGGTTTTATTTTGATATTAAATTTACACACAATAAATAAATGTTAAATATTCACTGAGCTTTGAAATTACACACACACACATGTGCCTTAGGACTTATGAGCAAAGAAGGGAAGTGAATTTTAGATTTTTAATGTTTAACGAGATCACTAAGGCTAATAATGGAATTTAAGAAGCAGTATTCCAAGGTTAAAATTTTATCAGGAAATATCTCTGAAGGATTTTCTGCATTGCTGAAATTATTTAAACAACTGAACACGACCTGGAAAGGAAGCAGTTGGAAGAATTACAGAGTGAAGTACACGTGCATATTGACCAAATACCACAATGGCAGCAATAATGAGGGAACCAGTGGAATCCCTGGTTGCAAAATAACAAGGAGAACAAATACATTTTTAGCTTGGAAAATAAAGTAACTCTTGGAGATAAATTCTCCAGATAACTGAAGAAATATGATTCAAAACAGTTCAACTTTGCCAGAATTGGCAACTAACAACAGCATGTGTTTTAGAAGGAAGAACTTTGAATTAGCTGAATGTTACCATATGACTTCAAGCAATTCAGAGAAACTCCCCCTGGAAAGCAAGGTCCGTATGTGGATTAGGGAGGCTTTATATCATACCATTTTTCAAAGGCAACTTTTGACAATGTTTTTTTTCTTTTTTTAATTTTATTTTTTAAAGTAGTTTAAGATTCAAAGCAAAGTTGAGCCAAAGATACAGAGACTTCCCACATACTCCTTGATCCCTCCCCCCGAAAGTGCATAGATGCCCCCATTATCAATATCCCCCATCAGAGCAGTATACTGGTTCACAATTAATGAACTTACACTACGTGTCATAATCACTCAGAGTCCATAGTTCATCTTAGGGTTCACTCTTGCAGTTATACATTCTGTGGGTTTGGACAAATGTATAATGCCATATATCATCATTAGAGCAACATGCAGTGTATTTCCACTGCACAAAATATCCTCTGTGGCCCCCCATTCATCCTTCTCCTTTCCCTCAACTCTTTGTAACTATTGACATCTTCACTGTCTCCATAGTACTGTCTTTTCCAGAATATCATATATTTGGAATTATATGGTAGGTAGCCTTTTCAGATTGGCTTCTTTCACTTGGGAATAGGTATTTAAGATTCTTCCATGTCTTTTCATAGCTTGATAGCTCATTTATTTTCCTTCCTTTCCTTCTTTCTTTTTCTTTCCTTCCTTCTTTCTTTCTTTCTTTCTTCTTTCTTTCTTTCTTTCTTCTTTCTTTCTTTCTTCTTTCTTTCTTTCTTCTCTCTCTCTCTTTTCTTTCTTTCTCTCTTTTTTTTTTTTTTGTCTTCCCTGTGGCATATGGATTTCCCTGGCCAGGGGCCAGGGATCAGATCCAAGCCACAGTTGCAACCTATACTACAACTGTGGCAACACCGGATCCTTAAATCACTGTACTGGGCCAGGGACTGAACCTGGGTCCCAGCACTCTAGAGATGCTGCCCATCCTGTTGTACCACAGCAGGAATTCCAATGTCTCATTTCTTTTAAGTGCTGAGTAATATTCCATTGTCTAGATGTAGTGTATTTATCCATTCACCTACTGAAGGACATCTTCCAAGTTTTGGCAATAAGGCTGCTGTAATCACATATACATTTCTCTTTGTGTCAGTTTTGAACTCCTTTGGATAAATACCTAGTGCAATTTCTAGACTGTATGGTAAGAGTATGTTTGGTTTTATAAGAAACTACCAAACTCCCTGCAGCATTTTACTCTCCTACCATCATAAATGAGAGTCCCTGTTGCTCAACATCCTTGTCAACATTTGCTGTTGTCAATGTTCCAGATTTTAGCTGTTCTAATAGATGTACAGTGGAATCTCATTGTTGGGTTAATTTGTATTTCCCTAATCTTTATGAAATATGATGTGGATTTTTTTTCATATGCTTATTTGCTATCTGTATATTTTCTTTAGAGAGGTGTCTTTGGACCATATTTTAATTGGTTGTTTTCTTTTTGTTGAATTGTAAAAGTTCTTTGTATATTTTGGATATCAGCCCCACATCAGATGTGTCTTTTGCAAGTATTTTTCCCCAGTATGTAAATATCTTCTCATTCTCTTGAAATTATTTTCACAGAGCAGAAGTTTTTAAATTTTAATAAAGTCCAGCTTACCCATTATTTCTTTCATGGATAGTGCCTTTGGTGTTAAAACTAAAAGGTCATCATCATACCCAAGGTTATCAAGGTTTTCTCCTTTATGTTCTAGAAGTTTTATAATTTTACCTTTATATCTAGGTCTATGATCCATTTTGAGTTAATTTTGTGAAGAATATAAGATCTGCATCTACTTTTCCTTTTCATTTTTTTTTGCATGTGGATATCAAGTTATTTCAGCAGCATTATTGAAAAAACTCTTTGCTTCATTGGCTCAGTGTTGCCTTTACTTCTTTGTAAAAGAGCCTTTGTCTGTACTTAAGTGGGTTTATGATTGTTTTTAAACTACATGAATCATCATTTTCCATCCTCCAGTAGCTCTTACTCATTTTTCCAATATGGATGGTTTATTTGCCTCTTTCACCAGATATTTCCTTGTGTCTCTGCAGCCTCTACCTCCCACCCTATTTCCACAGACTCTCCCATATATTCTAGAGTTTGTTTTAGTCCCAATTCCAGCTACCAATTTCTTTATTGATCATTTATTTCTCCTTAATAAACTACCTCCAAATTCAGGGACCTTAAACAGTCATTTACTTAATTATGGCTCACAGGTTTACACTTTGGGCTGTCTTCAGTGAGTTGCCTCCTCTCTTTCACATGGTGTCAGCTGAGCTCTTCATGGGTTTGGGCTTACATTTCTCCAGGTACTCTCATCATGCAAGAGCCTAAACTCATTTTTTAACATGGGCATGGAAAAGTTTCCAGAAATAAGAGGGCAAGACCTAATGCTCAAGGGATTTTCAAGTCTCTTCTTGTCACATATGCTAATATACCAATGGTCACCAAAGGGGGAAAAAAAAGGTGGGGTGGAGGGCTCATGACCAAGCCCAGAGTCGATGTGGATACAGGGAATGTGATCCACTGGGGGCTGTTACTGTCACAATGCACCACAGACTACACTCAGAAATGGCAGAAGCCAATGGACACTTGAAAAGAGAGGAGGTCATTGTGATTACTTCTGCAGGTTATGGATGTAAACCTCCACTGTAGCTTCTAAGATAAGTCAAAATGCTTCATTTCTTACTGACTGATTTAACCTTGACCACACCACCATCATTATGATGGTTCACAGTGCTGAGGAGAGTCTGCTTAGAAGCTTCGGTGATTCAAAAAGCATGTTCTCCACATTATCTGGGTAGGAAACAGGAATGTCAGAAAGTAGGAAATTAACCTCAAAAACATTGAGGGGTTTGCCATCTCAGACTATTTTCTGGAGGTCCTGCATTAGGCTATTCGCTGAGAAGAGAAAGATGAGGTTCTGCCCCTTGTGCTGACTACCAGTAGGAAATGGCCAGTCATTGGCTGGTCCTTTTTAGATTTTTGATAAGACATTAACCATATTTGTTGTGTTTCTTCTCTTTATTTGCTGAAAAATCTTCCATGCTGCCTGTTTCAAGGATGCTGGCTTCTTCAAACTTTAGGAGAGGCTGAACTGCCACTTGAACTTCACTTTCTTTCTCAGCAGATATACTAGAGTTCAGACTATCCGTGGTAGGTTTGTAAGCAAAATGATGCCTGTGATATGCACAGTAGAAGAAACATCATGCAGTGTTTTGTTGAAAAGCAATGTTCTCTTTGGTAGTAATCAATTAAGCTTTGAGAAGCAACTCCTTGCTGAGTTCTCCAAGAAAGACTTGACCATAGGACCCACGTGATGATTGGACTGGCCAACCCAGAAGAATGTAGATATTATCTTTCAAATCCTACAGCTCTGGGCATGCAGCAGAACTCTATCACTAAACAACAGTGCTAATTTCAAAAGTGGCAGATATCAGGTCCTGAATGCAGTGTGGCAGCACAAGAAAAGTGCAAAAGCCACTTATATTTGCAATATACCTATTTCTGCTTCCATCCTCAGGTTGTGTTTCATATGATGGTTGTCCAAAATGGCAATATTCATGTCTGGTTTATAGACAGTTATGCACTATAACCTGCTATTTGTCAGAACTGGATGCGTACAATGTAACATTACGCCTGAGAAGAGGTCCTGAACAACAATAGAGAGGAAAATCGTGCTGGCAGGTAGAATTTCCAATAACCCATCAATTTTTTTTCTCTGTTTTGAAAATATACATGAATAGAGGTATGTTTATAAGTTTTATCAATCAGTTACAAATCGGGTTGCAAGATGGTGAGAAGCTTGGGAGAAACAAGATTGAAAGATTGGTCACAAGGGCCCCTTAAATGGAGGTAAGAAAGAAGCCCTCTCAGAATGCACCCAGACGTGTGCAATATTTCTAAGTCATGCAGGTGCTCAAAAGAACTCCTTATTTAAAGTAAGCTCTCAAAAATAAAATGGAATAAGTAATTCACATTGTGGATTTACATTCAGCCATTTTTTTTGAAAATTTTATCAATGTCAGCTAAAGAGATCATGCATATAATCATGAATCATCAATCCTGCATGAAATCCTTTTCTACCTAACATACTCAAACTGGATTGTTCCCTTTACTGTAGCATAATTGACATACCTTAATTTTGAATTCAAGAACTTAGAATTCTACCATTTTCTTCTCACTTTAAGTCAGTTCTCCAAATAAATGATTAATATTTACTAGCCTTGTACATTTACTTTCTCCTAAACAGATCTTAAGTTTAATGCTATTCTTGCCTGTGAAAGTTGCTGCTATCAAAACCAAATAAAATTGCCACCTCCTTTGGAAAAGCTATTTCCAGCCAACGATAATCTCCCTTTCCTCAAAATCCCAGTATTTTCAGCTCATTAGTTTTCTTTATAGATTATCAAATGCATCTTTTCCCTTCATACATTATTTAACAGATTTTTCTCATTGTCCTAACATAAAAATCATCAGGGAAATTACAAATTTCTCTCGATTTTTTTTTATCTTGTACATAAATGGGTACACGAAATAGTAATGGGCACAGTAATAGGTTCTTAGTGTATGTGTTCAGCAAATATTTGTGGATTTTTTAAAAATTAATTTTGCTAATTGCAGTTTGAGCTATCTATCTCATGCTCTGAACACCTTAGGTTAAAGCATTAAATCTAGTCTAACAGTTATGATTAGAGTAAAAATTATATACTATTAACACAAATATTCGCACTCATATTGCTTTCTTTTCTTTTTTTTTTTAAAAAACCTTTTTACTGCTGCACCTGCAGCATATGGAAGTTCCCAGGCTAGGGGTCAAATCAGCCTACACTACAGCCACAGCAACATGGGATCTGAGCCACACCTGTGACCTACACTACTGCTCACAGCAAAGCCAGATCCTTAACCCACTGAGCAAGGCCAGGGATAAAACTCACGTCCTCATGGATACTGGTCAGGTTCATTACCACTGAGCCACAATGCGCACTCCCAAACATATATTTCATTAAATAAAATATAAAACTCCAGTGAGATCCTGCTGTGTAGCACTGGGAACTATGTCTGGTCACTTATGATGGAGCATGATAATGTGAAAAAAAGAATGTGTACATGTATGTGTAACTGGGTCACCATGCTGTACAGTAGAAAGTTGACAGAACACTGTAAAAAATATATAAATAAATAAATAAAATTTAAAACTCCAGTGTATATAAAATTTGCACTAAATATATAAATTTATATATATTCATATGTAAAATTGACATTAACTATAGTATCAGAGATAGATGACAAAAATGTTTAGCAATTCAAATGAACTAAGTGCAAAAATAATTTTTTAATACATGGAAGACATTGAAATTTGGATATCAGTTTATATTGAAGAATTTTTGGAATGGGTCAGAATATTATTATGGTTATACTTAAAATAACTATGAAAAATACGTAATGGACTATTCAAGTGTAAAATAAGTTGTTTCCTTGAATTTGCTTTAAAATTCTCAAGTAATAATGAATCAACACAGTATTGGTTTGATTGTAACAATTACTGAAGATTAGAGTTAGGAACTAAGGGGAATGTTGACAGTTCTCTTGTGTGTGTGTACATATGCGTGTGTGAACATTTCTGTAATACGATGTGCTGAATTGCAATGTTTTCTATTCTCTCACTCAAGTTAAATAAAAGGGCAGCCCAGTTATTTCCCTTGAACTTGGATTTTCATGTACTAGCATATTAATAAGCACATTAATTTCCATTCTCTTACTTTTTTTACTTTTTCAAATCATTAATTACTAAAACTTTCTTTGCTGTCTGCTTAACATCCATTTCATTCACCAGTAATTGCAATGTTTATATATATATATGAACAATAGAAGAATAGCATTTTTTCATATTTATCTTTTAATATATTTACCTTGCTTGACAGGTAAGATTTTAAAAGGGCAAATTTATGTTTACTGGAGTTTCCATCATGCTCAGCGGTCAACGAATCTGCTAGTGTCCATGAGGACACAGGTTTGATGCATGGCCTTGCTCAGTGGGTTAAGGATCTGGCATTGCTGTGAGCTGTGGTGTAGGTCAAAGATGTAGCTCAGAGCCCACATTGATCCGAGTGGCTGTAGTGTAGGCTGGCAGTTATAACTCCAATTCGACCCCTAGCCTGGGAACCTCCATGTGCCATGGGTGTGGCTCTAAAAAGCAAAAAAAGGAAAAATATATATATATGTTTACTTTGGTTTATATGCAAGTCTTATCCTGAAGCTTTTGCTTTGCCCTCAAAATTTATATATAATATTTAGCATATATGAGTATTTTTATTTAGAAATAATGAGAGATTTGGTAGCTTTTCCGGGATTTTTCTAACATTGTCTTTGACATTGTGTGTGTGTGTGTGTTCTGTATTTTGAAGGAGTTGACAATTTAATAAAGAGAAACAAAAAGATTAGATGAAGACTTTTGAAATTTAAAAAATACCACAGTGGTGGCTCTTTTTGTCATATGCTCAAGTGAGTTATCACAGTGGGGTGGGGAATGAGACAAGATTAGCAATAACCTGATTTTCTTAGTAACAGAATTTTAGCAAGAACACATTTTTCATACTTCTTCCTTGAATAAACTGTAAATAACCAAGCTCATTTCCACAACAGAGAAGGGAAATAAACATGAGTTATAGATCACATCTGAAAAGATTTAGATGCCTACCAACATTCTGTTAATTTTACAGTCAAGATGCAATCTTTCAATAATTCAGATGTCATGAGAGAAAAAGGAAAACTTTTCCAGGAAAAACTTCAAAGTGAAGCAAGTTTCATCAGTTGGAAATATAATACTGGGGAAAATCACCAAATTTATTGTTTAGGAATGGCTTATAATTAAGTTTTTAGAAATATTAGGACAGGTAGCAGAGAATTATGAGACAAATGTTCTCACATACGAATATATTTTCATATAATGTCACATGTTAATAGAGTATCTTAAAGTCGATTTTGTCTTTAAGAAAAAATAAAATAATGGAGTTTTGAGAAAGTTCTCTTGTGTTTGGAGCACTTGGGTTCGTTGATCAATTTCTTAAGCCCAAAATGACTTGATGTGTTGTTTAGTTTTAAAATTTAGTCTGCTTTCTATCTCTCTTTTGTTTGTTTCCATTATGTCCTTTTAAATGAGTTCCCTGTTCTTGCTTCCCTATTTCTGTTAAGGTGACATCATTTTAGTGCCATTCAGAGAGAAGCTCTGTGTCACTTTCATCCCTCCAGCTTTCTTCACTCCCAGGTGGTCAGCCTTTGCAGGCCACAATCCTCCTCCCTTTGTCCCTCAACATGTAAATTGAATATTCCTGTGCTTTAACCTCTGTGGCTAGTAGTTTGTTCACCTCTTCACAAGACAGGAACCGACACTGATTGTGAATCAAATCTAGATTGCTAAAGTCTTGGAAAATCTCATTTTATTATTTTTATGGTATCCTTGCCCACCATTCTGCCTGTGTGTCCTACCCAGGAGCACCCTTGGTGCCCACACCTGCCTCCCCCTCCATCCAACCAGCTTTGTAGACTAGAACCAACATCCACACAGCTCCATGTACCTGGTCCAGAATTTTACTTAAAACCCGTCTAGCTGCAGCAAGAGAAGAATGCCTTTCACCTAAGCTGTGGAAGTTTTTTGTTTAGTTTCTACCTTTTTCCTCCAAGGTACTGTCATTATCATGGCCCAAATTCACTCTCCACTTCTCTTTTACTGTGCATGTCTTTTTTTTTTCCTCTGCTACTAATGACTCTTTCAATAGATCTAAGTCTTCTCTATTCTCTTTCTAATATAATTCACTTATTCAAAATACCATGTTAGAAAACTAAATATATATCCAATCAATTTTAGGTTCTGAACATTTAGATCATTCTTAATCTGACACTAAGTGAATTAAACAGTATAGTCATTTATTTTACAATACAAGGGAGAAGTTTGATTTACTCCCCTGAATAACATTCAATAGACAGGTACATGTGTGCATAATGTTGGGTTTTCATTATTGTAGCTCATTCAGGGAAACTGATAGTTTTTTAATATCGCTGTGAGATTTGAGTCAATGCAATTGTCACTTTCACAAAAGTAATATATGATATTGAATTTAGTTTCAAATGCTTTTTCTGTTCCCTTAGTACCCCTGACTAATATTGATCATATTTATCAGTCATGCTCTCTGTTGTCTATTCCACTGTCGAAAACCATTAGTGTAAAATATTTGAAATGAGAAAAAAGAGATTTGCTTTGTTTTTTGTTTGTTCATTTGTTTGTTTTACACTTTAATTCTCTTGCAGTAGAATGAATGATGTCCCACATAAATTGGTCAGATGAAGAATGAACTTTTAACCTAGGAAATTTTTCCTCTGCTAAGAGTGGGATTTTTTCTGGACCATGTGATTGCATTTTGATGACAGAAACCAGAAAACTAAGATACATCATTACAAGTGAGCAGAGGCTGAGTCAAACAGTCCCTCTCATCATCCGTAGTTGTGTTTGTTTATTGTTTATCTTTTTGATCAAGGAAATGTGTATATGTAACTTAGAAAATTCTAGCATGAGCAACTGTTTCTTCCCCAAATCTTCCCACCTTTAATTTTGACTATAACTTTCCAGAACCAACCACTTTATCATTAACCTGATTTACTCCCACATCTGGGAATCATGTGCTTGCACTTCTGAATGTTGATTTTTATACTTCTGACCTACTCTATTACCTTCTGCTTGAATAGGTGAGACTTGCCTCATTTACTCAACCCTGAATCCCACTTCTTCCTCATTTCCCCCAATATAATTTTGATATAATTCTCAGTTCTTCCATTGATCGACACTAAAACTTCAAACCATATGTTTATATTCCTGCTTCTTGAGCCATCTCTTCTTGGCTAAGATAAGAGCATGTTCCCATGTTTTTCCAAACCATTAGTCTTACTGTTTCTTCTACTGAATTCCCTGTCTAGTCTTGAAGTCTTTCGAAGTTTTGTCCCCTGTGTTTTAAACTGTAAAGCTTGCTCTCTCTCCTGACACCTAGGAGGCATCTAAAGACTCCTCTCTCTCCTTGTAGATCCAGCTCTAGGATTTCATGTGTAGCCCTTGATATAGTGAATTTTTTGGAAAACATCCTTAAGTAACCCCCTAAAAAGTATTACAAAGAAGAAAATTGTCCTCTTATACTTCTGAAAATGCTTTTATCCTGTCTTTACACCTGATTATTGAAATACAATTTTAAGCTTGATATAGATTTCCATAAGGGGAAAAAAAAAGGAGTTCCCATTGTGGTGCAGCAGAAATTAACCTGACTAGGGACCATGAGGTTGTGGGTTTTATCCTTGGCCTTGCTCAGCAGGTTAAGGATCTGGTGTTGTCGTGAACTGTGGTATAGGTCGCAGATGCGGCTTGGATCCTATGTTGCTGTGGCTGTAGTGCAGGCTGGCAGCTGTAGCTCTGATTCAACCCCTGGCCTAGCCTGAGAACCTCCATATGCCATGGGTGTAGCCTAAAAAGCAAAAAACAAAACAAAACAAAACCTGTAAGAATTGTGAACACCTCGCTCTGTTTTCCGGTGTACAGTTGTACTGATGAGATTTTGATACCTGTCTTTTTCTCATTATTTTGCAGTGTATACATTTTTTTCCTCTGAATACCTTGAGGGTGTTCTTTAACTTAGTATAACATTTCACCATAACTTTTACTAGAGTTGGATTTGTTGAGACTGTGAACTGGAGACTGCCACTTACCATCTATCTTCACAAGGATTAAATCATGAGCTGCTCTAGGTGCTGACCTTAAACACCCTCTGAAAGAATTTAGAGTTGAGATCAGGAAGGAGGCTCTCTGTGCTCTTGGAAAACTGGCAGAAGAGGTCTTCAGATGGCTAGATATTATCAGGAGAAGATTTTATGAGCCCAATTCTTGCAACTTCTCATAGTTAGAAAAGCACTAAAATCCTTCACAGTGATGTCTGCTTCTGATGACTAGCAACAACCTTCTGCAAAATGTGTGCTTGGTTGCATGTACCTCCCTTCACCAAAATCACATATATTTACTGACCTTCCCCCCCAACCTCTTCAGAGTGGTATTTCAGAGCTCTCTGAAGTGCTGTCTCCCAGGCTGTAGTCCTCATTTTGCCTCAAATGAAACTTAACTCTCAAATTGTGCATTTTTTGAAGTCTACAAGATGTAACAGCTTCACGTAATTAAAGGCTACAGGGATTTTGTTTTTTTTTTTAAAAAAAAAAAAAGCTTGGTGGAGAGTGAATATATAAATTTTAGTCCAAACTGGGACTTGAGAGAACAAAAAGCACTCTTACTAACGATGCTGGTATGGCCAGATCAACCAGGACAGTGCTAAGCAAAGCACAATATATGTTTGATCTAATTTTAAGACACGTGAATGTTATTCCTGCATTTGAAGATTTCTCATAAAAAGAAGGAATGAATAGGTATAACAAGATTAAAGGTGCTCTTGTTTGAAAACGTTTCTCTCTCTTCCCTTTATTACACTTCTGAGGTCCCTTTGTTAGGTGCTGATATCCTGGAATGTTTCTTATCATCTATTTCCTTATTCCCTTTGTTTTTTTTCTAGCTAATTTACTAGACAGTGAGGAACAATGATGGATTTGAATAGCGCAGTGATAATATCAGTGATGTGTTTAGGGAATATTATTATTTTCATAATAATGATATGCAAGAGGAGTGGCGGAGATAGCCAATAAGTGTGCGATGCCATGAAATCACGATTCAAGCACACACAGTAAGATATGAATGCTGCTGGAAGCGATGGGAATGAAGAAAAAAATGGAGTGGGCTGTTTGGGGACATAGGAGATAAAACTTAGGAAAAGTTTCAAGACACTACTAAGCATTCACCTTGCAATTGGAGAGACCAAAGTTTAAATATATGCATAGCAATAGTTCACTTCATATTTTTATACGAATGATACAAGAATAATATTCAGATAAACTTGGGTTCTGTAATTTCTTCTCCCTAGTGACAAATACTGCCAATATTTTTTATTTATTTGTTTGTTTTTTGTCTTTTTAGGGCCTCACCCACGGCATATGGAGGTCCCCAGGCTAATCAGAGCTGTAGCTTCCAGCCTTTGACACAACCACAGAAATGGAGGATCCAAGCTTCATCTGTGACCTACACCACAGCTCACAGCAATGCCGGATCCTTAACCCACGGGGCGAGGCCAGGGATTGAACCTGCGTCCCCATGGATATTAGGTTTGTTAACCACTGAGCCACAATGGGAACTCCCTGCCAATAATTTTATATTTATCATTTTGGTTAATATTATTTCACAACCACTCAATTATATTAATTAAAAATATAATTATTCTGTGCATTATTTATGTAAATGACATACATGTGTATTATTCTATATGTAGCTTTTAGGATGCAGTTTCACATTTTTTGAGAACTGTCTACTTTGACATCTGACGATCTACTCATTGATTTTAACTGTTTAACATCATTGTCCATTGCTCTGTAACATTTCTATATCCCCTTATTGATGTGGACTTATGTTGTTTCCATCTTTCAAATTTATAAACAATGCTTCATTGTGTTTTTCATTTCCAAGGGTGGAGGTACACATCCTCTGACCTCCCAGGGGTCAGGAGCCTTCACCCAAGTCCCTCTCTGGGATTTGTATCAGGTGAGGAGCCTTCTCATTCAATGACATCTGCCCTCCTACAACTGGTCAATGGGACCAGCCCCAATTACAAACAACATTAAAAAGCTACAGTAACAAAAGACCCTCGTTCACTTTGTCCTTCTTCAGAATTCCTCACCCCATGTAAAGAAGTAAAGAAAACCTCATGTAAAATAGAGTTAGGAAGCCTTGAAGGTATGTATCCAAGAGGAAGAAGGAAGGTAAGAATGACTTTAACAAAGCTTGTTTGTGCAGAATTCTTTGTACAAAATTTGCTAGGTCTCAACATCTTATCTGTGGTGATAAGGATATTCCTTTTCATCTGGTGCAAGGGAAGACATTTTCACATGGGAGTTGCATCTCCTGCTTTTAAGAAAAGGAAGACTCCTCCCTGCTCTAACAACAGCCCTCCAACCAGAGCTTTAAGCCAATGGGAAACCATGAAACCTCTAACTCTTATTCTTCTCCAAAGAAACATTTACTCAAAACAACCTTCCCACATTTCCCCTAAAACCTAATGAAAGTTCACCTTCTCTTTGTCCCCTTGGACTTGCCCATGAGTCACCAGAGCTTGCCTTTCCCGAACTACAATTCTCTGCTATTCCTGCCCATCTTGCTGAAAAAGTAACTGGGGACTTTATTTTTGGAGGTTGATAGTGCTCTGGGGCTGACCTGAAATTTGGCTCAATAAATGGTGCACACAAGTCTCCCTCTCAGAGTGTTTCTTGGGGGACCTCAATAGCATCATTTGGACCAGAAGTGGTTTAAGACATAAGTTCTAACCTAGGATTTCAAAGTTGGACCAACCATCATCTGCCTGGTAATAAAACCACATCATTTGTGACAGCTTGAGGACACACAGTCTCTAGCACTTTGTAAGTGATGCTAGCGTTAAGATTTACTAGGAGTGAACTATTTTGGCAGAAGAAGGTTCCCTGCTGCAGGCCACTTAAACTTTGTCTAGAGACTCATGTTGCAACAGAAGAAAGGCTGGGGGAAAAATGTAATTGTAATGTATACATGTAAGGATAACCTGACCCCCTTGCTGTACAGTGGGAAAAAATAATAATAAATAATTTAAAAAAAAAAGAAATATTGGAGAAACAATCATGACAAAGACTAGAGAATGAAATGGCCTTGTTTGGTAATAACAAGGGATTAGGAAAAGAAAGATAATGATAGGATGAGAAAGACTAATTACTAATTTATTGCAAAGTGGGAAAACCAGAGGGTCACCTTGATATCATACAAATGGAAACTCATCTCTCGCTATTAGAGGTCAGAAAAAAGCTTCAAGTCCAGCACTTGCTTGTATGGGGAGTGTTGCTCCAGAGAAAGCTGAAATCTCATCACTAATGATCATACTGTAACAAAGTCAGGGCTCTGGTAGAGAAAGGGTGGAATTATTGGACACAGACAGGGAAATCTGGGTAATCGAACAACACCACAACAAAAATCTAGGCTTCTTCTTTGTGAAAGGCTAGTGATTCCAGCTTCCTTGAAGATGATGCCTCTGCCTGTGAAGCCAGCAATGTTTTCCTGCCATCTTCTCAGAGCCTTTCTCTTTTTTACCAGACCAAAGATAAAGAATAAATCATGATATAATACAGCCAGATAAGCTCTGGGTTTGCTAATAGGAAAAAGGGGCTTTCCTATGATACGTCTGTGAGATCCTAGGAGAAGCAGGAGAATGACCATGGGGCAGGAGAGGCCACATATAACTTCTGGAAAAGGAAGTTCTCTGGATATGGAAATCTTTTTCCATGATACAGAATGTAACTTCCTAGCAAGAGACTTGAGGAAAATTCAAAAGCTTGAAGAAAGTTCCCACTCAGAGTATATGAAGTATAAATGCCAAATCGGCCATGAGAGATATTTCAGAAAGGAAGAGAAAGACTCGGAGAAGTAGCCACATAGAGAACATATACCTACATAAATCCAGAAGACCTACCAGATGAATATAATGCATGAGTGTCCCAGAAGAAACTTTATTTATCACATCAATAAGGGAATGTCCTGGTGATACAGACTCTGAAGAGATTGGTGGTGACTTTTCTTGTAGGGCACATGTGACAATGTAGTATGCCATCATAGAACTAAATTTTATGGTAACAATGGCTTGACAAATCTGGAAACAACAGATACTGAGCAGAGGTGCTTCACTACCAAAGGTGGGTGGGAGTATTATAATAAGGAGGGAGGTTTAAAGTTTTAATCTGTGTCATTATCTACATAGAGCCAAGGAAATGGTTAATAAAACAGCATTCTGGTGGCAAAATTGATGAGTATCTGGCTAGAATGTGTCTCAAAAGTACTCAGGGATGGATAATCAAGAAACCATGGCCAGCCACTCTAAAAAAACATGTTATACTTTGCCAACTTCTTGAATCTGAGCCAGGTTTCAGACTTGGAAACTACTAAGAGTAGGTGATACCAAGTTCCACAATGCAAGGATCATTCACTACCATGACAACAGCGTTTTATGAGTTCTGAATCCTTTCCAAAGGGATAGGTGGCCTTTTACTTTGGCATTAATATGCTAGGAAGGAGGAATGACCAAACATTTGAAAGCTGCGAGACACAGGTTCTAAATTAACATTGACACCAGAGGATCCACAGCATTTTATGAATTTCTTTTTAAGGGATGTGTATGGGGACTTTGAAACACATTCAGTCTGTGATCAAGTCTGGTCCACAGCACATTCAATAGGTCTACAGAGTCTCTGCTGGTAATTTGCTGATGGCCAAATGTCTAATTGAGATGGATATATTCAATAAAAGGTCAACCTTCACATCAGTTTTTTGGTCTCTGGGGTATGAACCATCGTAGGTGAAGGACAACTGGAAGTCTCTGAAACTCTCTCCCTTTCATTCACAAAGAAAATAAATCAAAAGTGTGCCACATTTGAGACAGTAGCAGAGATTAGGGCAAACTTAAAGACATAAAACCTGCATTAGATCCGCCAGTGAAGCCCATCAAAAGCCAGTTAGGTCCAGGCTTATCCTGGCTCTGCCATTAGACCACATGATCTAGCTAAATAAAGGTGTTATATACATCTGCAGAGAGGACGGGCACCATGTGGAGTTCACTGCAGCCCCAATAGAAGAATCACAAGTATACCTATAAGGTGATGAAGTAATGCCATGTCATCTGCTATAGACATTTATAAACATTTTGTAGAACAAATCCTTGTCCTTTTACTGGGCCCTGGGATATTAGGGAACTCATGTTCAGAACTACCCTTCGTGAACCAAACCATAAGGCCAGACTGGACTGGTAGCAATACATTACAAGATGGGGGTGACATATTTTGTATCAAGCATGAACATGACCAAAGGGTGAAGATGCCTAAGCTGGTGGTCCAGACTCCTATGTTGTCAATCTCCTAACTTTGCATCTTGCCCTCAACTCAGCTCTGTACAAATGTTACCTCTGTGGTGGGGGGGGGGGGGGTGCTGAAAAACAGTGCAAAGGGAAATTCTTCCAATGGGCACTCAGGACTGACTACCCCACCCCCACCCCCACTGCATCTGGGAACAATAATGGCCAGGTTAGAAAATACAGTACTAATGGGCAGTAAGTAACTTGACTATTTGATCAGTAGTCTGAAAAGTCTGGGAAGATTAGGGACAAGGAGATTGGGGAAATGATCCATGGGAATGAATATGATGTGTGAAAGTCTTTTTTTTATCATATCAGTGGCCACTAGCCAGCACTTACTGCAGAAAAGTCACTAAATACCCAGTAGATAGAAAGATTTATCCAGGATGGCAGAGACTATAGCTAAGCTTGCACCTTAAAACAGAGGTGTCCACTTATGAAAGCTGAAACCTAGTTACTGCTAGGGCTGAGATGCCAACCTGCCAGCAGCAGATACCAGTGCTAGTCCCCCTGTATAGCACCTCTCCTCTCAGAGACCAGCCAGCTGCTTGGTGGGAAGTTGACTATTTCTCATCCCATTTACACTATTTTAGGCATGTTTGCCTTTCTGCCTCCTGGGTCTAGATCATCGTGCTTTCTTAGAGCTCAAAGTTTTAATCTATTTTTCAAACAGCATGGTATCCCAGGGTTTAAGCTATGTTAAACTAAACTATGGAACCTACTTTACAGAAAAGGAGGTGTGGCAGCAGGCACAAGGTGTGGTCTAACACTCTCATATTGCACAACCCAGAAGCAGCTGGCCTTCTGTAGTAGTGGAATGAATGGCTCTTTCCCAATAGGTAGAAGGATGAAAGCAGATGTAGTCCCCTGCTATCAGTTCCAGTGACCCTCTTAGAGAATGTGGCCTCCTCATCAGCATTACTCTGAGCCCAGTGGTTTTTGAGGTGCTGTTTGCTAGAGTGAAAATGCTTCTGGCAGGGGCAGAGCAAAAGTGCCATCACACCATTAAGTAAATCACATCGGGTGATATCAGACTTCTGATGCCTTAGTTTCAGCAAACATGAAGAGTAAGAAACCAGCAGGGATAATTAATCCTGATCATCAGGAATAGGTAGAGTTTCTTTATACAACAAAGGCAGGGAAAATGCTTTTTTTAGTAGTAGCTATTATAAATAACGCTGCTAGGAACACTGGGTTGTTATGTTTCTTTTCAAATTAGAGATTTTGTCTTTTCTAGATATATGCCTAGGAGGAGGACTGCAGGGTCATATGGTAGCTCTATTTTTTAGATTTCTGAGGCACCTCCATAATGTTCTCTCTAGTGGCTGCACCAATGTTCATTCCCACCAACAGTGTAGGAGGGTTCCCTTTCCTCTATAACTTCTTCAGCATTTGTCATTTGTAGACATTTTGATGAAGGCCATTCTGACTGGTGTGAGATGATAACTAATTACAGTTTTGATTTTCATTTTTCTAATAATTAGCAATGATCTTGTGACATCTGTATGTCTTCCTTGGAGAAATGCCTCTTTTGTTCTTCTGCTCACTTTTTGATTGGATTGTTCTTCTTTGATATTGAACTGTATAAGGTACCTGTATATTTTAGAAATAAATCCTTTGTCAGTTGCATTGTTTGCAAAATTTTTTCTCTCATTTTGTAGGTTTTTTCATTTTGTTTATGGTTTTCTCTACTGTGCAAAAGCTTTTAAGTTTAATTAGGTCCCATTTGTTTATTTCTGCTGTTGTTTCCATTACTCTAGGAGACAGATCCAAAAACATATTGCTGCAATTTATGTTCAAATGTACTATTATTAATTGTTATAAAATGCAAATAATTTTATTTGCAGATTTTTACTTCTAAAGGGGATCTAATTAGCACTAATTTGAGAGCACTTGAATATCAATGAATAATATTAATAAAATTTAACCTTATTTTAAATTTTTATTAATGATATTTCAGGATAATATAGTGTCATTCTCTAGCATGATTTTATTGTTTAAATAGCATTTTAGGGAAGAGGATTAAACTATCTGAGATAAGTAAAGTAGGCTGCGAAATGAGTTCAGTGATACTGAGTGAACAGGATTACCTAGTAAATGGGAGAAATCAAATAAGGTAAAATAATTGGACTGAGATTTACCCAAAGATAAATATTTTGCTTTTATTTTATGAATGGTAAATTTGTTTTTATTTTTATTGGGATATAGGGGATGGGTTGGGAAGCTCTGTTTTGTTTTGTTTTTATTTATTTATTTATTTATTTTTTGATTTCTTACGCTGCTCCTGTGGCATATGGGGGTTCCTAGACTAGGGGTGGAATCGGAGCTATAGCCGCTGGCCTACACCAGAGCCATAGCAACGCAGGATCTGAGCCGTGTCTGCAACCTACACCACAGCTCACGGCAATGCCGGATCCTTAACCCACTGAACAAGGGCAGGGATCGAACCCTCAACCTCATGGTTCCTAGTCGGATTCATTAACCACTGAGCCATGACGGGAACTCCGCTCTGTTTTGTTTTGTTACAAGCCGTTATTAAATTTATAAAGTCTAAACCGCTCTAAGTACAATTTTTTTAGTAACTCATTTTGTAGGTAAATGTGACCTGTTCTGATCTCATTTAGTTGCAAATCCTGACCTGAAGATATATAAGGTTATGTGTTGTGTGTGTTTATGCCACTTCATTTGAATATTCACATATTTTCCTAGTCAAATACTATGGGCTGTTGACCCTAACTCTCTCGCTCACATTACAAAGAATACCATATTCTCTTTTTATTGCAGTGAAAAGTTCTGAATTCCAAAACATATCTGATGCTATTTAATCCCTACACTAGTCAGTTTTCAAAATGTAATAAAACATATAAATACACTATCTTTAAAATGGCATCAAAGCCTGAGTTCTCTTAGGAGCATTATTTAATATAATTTATGAATTTCATTACTAAATAAGGATATTTTCTTAGAAAAATTTTAAAGCAATAATAGAGATAATTTAGCCATTATATACTTTTTAAAATGTATGGGTTATGTAGCATAGATAATGATTTAGAGAGGCAGAAGGAAGGAAAGACACATAGAATAAAACTGTTAAGTATGAACAGTGCCCAAAATTATACAGCCTATACATAAAGCTTTCTTAACCAGCTTCTCATGCATGACCAAGCATAAGTGGTAAGATCATTGATTTTTTTAGGATGTCAGTTCATTGTTTTTACCCAGGCCTTGACTTAATCTTTATTATTAATCCATGCTACTTAGCTTCTGTCTTGTCCTTCTTCTGTTCTCTCTCTAAATCTCTCTCTCACACAATCGATAGTTTTGAAATTTCAATTTAATTACTCACTTGTTCAATAGTTGTTCAATGTGTTGGTACAACAAATGGCTCCACTGAGAGGGTTAAGCATCCCTCCCCAGGTCCTTTAGACTAAGGCATTATTTAGGTAAATTAGAGCCTGGAGTGAAATGAACCAGTGAGAAGGGTTTAGATGGAGAGAGTCTTCTGAATGATGGAGGACTTATTGAGATGCAGATATGGAAATGTCATGATAAAAAAATCGCCAGTTACTCAGCCAGGTACAAGACTACAAATTAGGTTCTCTATGTAACCTGTAATTATACCCCTGAAAGTGAGTATAATCTTCATATTAACCCCCTGTGATGGGCTCACCATTTGTCACATAAACCATTTTGTGTAGTGCTCATTTGCCATCATCATCCTTGTAATATTTTATCTATTTTAGGTTACTGTCATTTATGGGAGAACAGCTAGGTCATTTTACTGAGGGTGTGGTTTACATGTCTAAATGCAAACTATGTGTAATATGCAAAATTTCTTTTTCTTTTTTTTTCTTTTTTTTTTTTTTTTGGTCTATTCTAGAGCTTATGGAGTTTCCCAGGCTGGGGGTCTAATTAGAGCTGTAGCTGCTGGCCAATGCCATAGCCACAGCAATGCCAGATCCGAGCCGCGTCTGCAACCTATACCACAACTCATGGCAATGCTGGATCCTTAACCCACTGAGTGAGGCCAGGGATCAAACCGGAAACCTCATGGTTCCTAGTCAGGTTTGTTAACCACTGAGCCACAATGGGAACTCCTATAACATGCAAAATTTCAATGACACACAGGTGACCACTTACAAACTAGTAACTTAACAATGATAACAAATGATTAATTAAAATAATACTACAATTAAAGTATTTGAAGAAGATTATTTGGCTATACCTGGGTCACAACACATGAATGTCTACAATATTATTTTCTGTAATTTTCTATATTTTAATAGTTTATAATTAAAGTTTTCAAAGATTTCTCAATACATGAAACAAATATACTCTCTCTAAATCTGATCAATGTGTTCATATAGAAATTAGTCTCACAAGGCTTTTAATTGTGTTTTGTATTTTACAATACTTCTGCTAATAAGTTTTTCACTGGAGTTTCATTTTTGATCATTTGTGGTTTCATATAAGAGACCACAGCATTGCATTTTGTGAGGAATGTTCCAAGTGTACATTTGTTTCCTGTTAAATTACCTTTATGGTATTTTAATGGAAACACTAAGGAATTACTCTATGAAAATATGTAATTTAGCATGTAAACACTGTTATGTTCCATCTGGTATAGAAGACTGCTTCTGTTACATTAGCTGGAATCAAAATGTTCCACATCTGATTAGTGCAAAATTTGCATCTGTAGTCTCAAATACATTTTTTTTGGAAAAAAATGCTTTCTGTGTATTTCTATTCTCTTTCTCTCTCCCTCTCTCCTTCTCCCTCTCTCTCTTAGTCTTTCTCTCTGACCAGAAACATGCTGCAATCTCATAAACCACAAAATCCTTTCCTTGTCTCTGGGCTTGCTAATCTAAGTACTGTTGTTAAAAATCTACTTGAAAAATATCCCTCAAACATGTCCAATTCTCTCATAGTCCAGGCATCTGAATCTAAATAAAATATTAAATCGTCAGTGCTGCCCTGGAATTGGCTGCTATCTATGGTCAAAATACTTTGGTAAATATGTACTGATTTTTCTGTATCCTAGAGAGATCTACAGAACCTGGAGCTTTTAGGACCCTTCCAGTCTTATGAAGGTTGTTATCAAGTGTTGCTCTGCAGTGCCACTTTGTCATAAATCAAATGTGCATGTGTATGTGTCTGTATTCTGTCTATCATTTGTCTCCATGACAGGAATAACATTGGCTTAAATTGACTGGTAAAATAAGTACCACAAGGAAGTTCTTCATTTTCAAGTGTCTTGATTGTAGTTTTTCCTTTGTATTGCCACATAAAACTTAAAATCAAGTTGTTACCTTCAACAATAATGACATCAACAATTTCAATTTAACATTTTCTTTTAAATAAATGATGCCAGTCAAAAACTTATAATGAAGAAATGTCTTTTTTCAAAGATTATACCGTACATAGAAATAAAATCTAGGTAGATGATAAACATTTAAGATAAAATAAATCTTGTGTATATAAATAAATATATAATGAGTACCAATGTAAATAAATTAGACTACATTAAAATTAAGAATTTTATCACTTGGACATCACTGAGAGATAATAATAGAAGATGGAAAAAAAAAATGTGAAGGAAAATATTTAAAATCCATGATATTAACTAAGGATTCTTTCAGAATAGATAAATACAATTAAAAAGATCTAGCAATAAGACCATGAAGTTCAAATAAAATATTAAAATGGCTAATAAATTTCAGAAATGGTACTCAAGCTTATTATTTATCATAAAAGGAAAAATAAATTAAAACTACAATGTAATCTCACTATGTACACAATAATCTCACTATGTACACAGTAATCTCACTATGTGTACACAATAATCTCACTATGTACACAGTAATCTCACTATGTACACAATAATCTCACTATGTACACAATAATTATTGATTAGGATATAATTCTGTGAAACCAGCATTCATTTGACACCAAAACCATAATAAAATATTATTAGACATGAAATCTAAAGTTCAATAACACATGGAACTAGCATAATTAATAAATTTTTGAAAATTAATTTTGACAGTACATAAGAAAATAACTTGACCAAGTGTGATTTAATCTATGGGAATCAAGGCTGTTTAAACATTCAAAAATTAATCAATTCAAATAAAAACTACACAATGAAGATATTTCATGTTCATGGAAAAGAAGACTTGCTATTGTCAAGACATCAATTCTTTCCAACTTGATCTACAGATTCAGTGAAATCCCAATCAAAATTCCAGCAAGTTATTTTGTGGTTATTACCAAACTGTTTTTAAGTTTATATGGAGTGGCAACATAGCTCAAAGAGCTGACACAATATTGAAGGAAAAGAACAAAGTTGGAAGACTGACACTATTCAACTATAAGACTTACTGTAAAGATACAGTAATTGAGACAGTATGGGTATTGATGAAAAAACAGATAAATGGGACAGACGATAGCGCAGAAATATGTGCGAATAAATATTATCAACTGAACTTTAACAAAGAATGCCATAAAATGATGCCACAATAGTCCTTTCAAGCAATGGTCCTGAAAAAACTAGATATCCATGTGCAAAAAAATGAATCTAGACACAGATCTTTCACTCTTTACCAAAACTAACAAAATGCATCATAGACCCAAGTAAAAATGTGAAACCACAGAACTAGATGATAACATAAGAGAAAATCTAGATCACCATAGGGATGTTCATGACTTTCTAGATACATTAAGGGAACAATCTATGAAAGAAATGATTGATAACTTTAACTTCACTAAAATTAAGAACTTCTTCGCTGCAAAAGACAATGTCCAGTGAATGAGATGATAAGTCAAAGACTGGGGGAAAATATTTGCAAAAAACATTTGATAAAGTACAACTCATATGCAACCCTAAAAACTCAACAATGAAAAAACAAACAACTCAACTTAAAAATTGGCCAAGGATCTTAAAAGACATCTTGCCAAAGAAGATCCACAAATGATAAAGAAGGTGTGAAAAGAGGACACGTCATATGTCATCAGATCAGGAAAATGAAAACTGTAACAATGAGATACAACTTCATCACATCTATTAGAATGACCAAAATTTGAAACACAGACAACACCAAATACTGGCACAGATGTGGCGCAAGAGGATCTCTTGACAGAAATGCAATTTACTTTTGACAGGAAAGCAAAATGACATAGCAAGTTTGGAGGGCAGATTTGCAGTGTCTTTCAAAACTAAGCATACATGGAGCTTTATTCACAATAGCCAACTTTGGAAACAACCAAGATGTCCTTCAGTAGATGAATGGACGTATAAGTGAATTAAGTCAATATGAAAAGGCTACATTCTATGCGATTTCAACTATATGACATTCTAGAAAAGGCAAAACTTTGAAGACAGTATAAGGAACAGTGGTTGCTAGCAGTTGGGGTGGGAGAAAAAGAATTAATAGAGGGCACATAGAAGAATTTTCAGGGATACTCTACCTTTTAACCATAACGATAGGTACTTGTCATTATACATTTGTCCAAACCAACTGAATATCCCATACCACTAGTGAATCCTAATGTAAACTATGAACTTTGGATGACTCCAACATGTCAATGTAGGTTCGTCAATTGTAACAAATGGTACTCTGGTGGAGGATCTTGATAATGGGGGAGGATATGCATGTGTAGGGTTATTGAGTATATGGGAATAACTTGTAAATTTTACTGTGAACCTGAAACTACTCTAAAAAGTCTTAATAAAACATGAATCAATATATATTCCCATGTTAACATATTCATTATTAAAAGCCATATCATTATCCACATTTTGCAGAAAAAATACTTTGGCAAAATCTAATGTTGATTCCTGATAAAAACTCAGCAAACTCGGAACAGTAGAGAACTTCTCCAACATAATGGAGCATCTATGACCAGCATACAAATGGTAACTCTATGGCAGCAACCTAGCTCCTTTCCTTCTGCAATAATTTTTTCAGTTAACAGCTTTACTGGTGTGTAATGGATACAGCTTTATTGGCGTATAATGGATATAGGCAAAACTGCACTTAGTGAAAATGGACGATTTGATGAGTTTTGATGTGTGTGTATCTGTGAAACCTCATCATAGCCAAGAAACTAAATATGTGTGTGACCCACCCCCACATTTCCTCATTCCTTACACATCGGTTTTCAATTTGCATTTTCTAGAATTTTACAAAATTTAAAAATTGAATAAACTATTTTTGGTTTCACTTTTTTTTGGTCACTCAGCATCTCAGCATGATTCATCTTTTTATATAATGATTTTTATGTTTTTCATTATAACTGGTTTACAGTGTTCTGTCAATTTTCTTTTTTTCAGTCAATTTAGTCATCATTTATTTCAATAGTACTTTAAAAACATCAATATTAATTATAGTCATACATTCCAGAAAACTCACATTTTCTAGACTCTCATAGCACTCATGCTACGCAACTCTTTTTAAAAATATATAATGATTTTTATTTTTTTCCATTATGGCTGGTTTATAGTGTTCTGTCAATTTTCTACTGTACAGCGTGGTGACCCAGTTACACATATATGTGTAGATTCTTTTTTCTCACATTATTATGCTCCATCATAAGTGACTACATATAGTTCCCAGCGCTATTCTTTTGAGATTTTTTTTTTTTTTCACGTAAGGTAACTGTGTCCCTTGCCTCATTTACTGATACTTCTCCAATGGCATAACACTGTTACACCAAGCATATCAGCATATTGCAATTTGTGGAGATTTATTTGTATTTTCTTTTTTTTTTCTTTTTTCCTTTTTTTTTTTTTTTTTTTTTTTTTTGAGCCGCACTTGCAGCATATGGAAATTCTCTGGCTAGGGGTCAAGTAGGAGCTACGTATTTTCTATTTTCTCTTTTACATGGTCTGTCTACCTGGTCTTAAAAGTTCTTCTTTAGCTACCTAGAAAATTCTAAAATTCTTAGAAACCTAGTAAATACTACTTTCACGGGATGCCTTCCTCTGCTTGCTCTTGATATAATCCTTCTCTGAGCGGCTTTGCCTCTTATGAACTTATATTTTAAGTTCAATGTGACTTAGTAATTCACACATCTATTTTTCTCAATCCACAGTAATTTCCTTGAAGCCAGAATCCAATCATTGTCTCACTTTTCCACTCTCAGAGTTTATTATAGTTCTATTCATGCAAGTAAACCCAGATCTTTTCAAATTAAACAAGATATAATGAAACAGAAATAAAGCGTTTTTTGTTTTTGTTTTTGTTTTGTAAGGAGAGAGTTATGAGTTGAATTGTGTTCTCTTAATATTTACATGTTGAATTTCTAACCCCTAGTATCTCAGGATAGCACTGTATTCGGACACAGATTCTTTAAAGAGGTAATTAAAGATAATGTGAAAAAAAGAATGTATATAAATGTATAATGGGTTACTTTGCTGTACAGCAGAAATTGATAGAACACTGTAAATCAGCTATAACAAAAACATTTAAAAAGTAAATATTAAAACAAATACAATGAGGTCTTACGGTGAACCCTAATCTAATATGACCGGTGTCCTTACAAGAAGAGGAAATCTGGACACAGGTACAGAGGAAAGACCATGTGAGGACACAGGGAGAAGACAGTCATCTATAACCTTGCTGGGACCTTGATTTCAGACCTTGAGTTTCCAGAGTTGTGAAAAAATAAATTTCTGTTGTTTAAGCCATCCCGTGTGTGGTACTTTGTTATAACAGTCCTAGCAAACTGAAGCAGGAAAGTTCCACTATGGGCCACAAATCCAAGGACAGATTTGGATGGTATTGTCAGTACTGAGCGGTGAAAAATTATCCATAACCTCGAAAATCCCTGCTTCCTTTTTCTCATCAGTTTTGCTCCAGCCATCCATACTGCAAAGAATTTTGCATCCAAACTCTCCCATCTGATACTGCACGAGAGCCTAACATTTCATTAAGTTTAATGGGAACAATTGGACAAATTATGTTTTGTTAAGCAAGCTTCCCATTACAATTATCTGTAAAATTTGTGTTCATGCTTCTGTTGCAACTTTTAAAGATGTAGACCATCTCATTTATATTCAGCAACAATGTCTGAATGAACATATCTGGTTGAGTTTATTTTCTGATTCAAATACTTTCATTTTTCTGTTTAAAAGTAAAACCTGCCTAGTGCTTTGGGAGTTTGCCTCTGATTCTATTTATTTCCTTTAACCTATAAAATTAATCTTCCCTTAGTCAAGGACAGTTAATAAGCAAATGAGGAGTTCTCCTTGTGGCTCAGTGGTAATGGACCCGACTAGCATCCATGAGAATGTGGGTTTGATCTCTGGCCTCGCTCAGTGGGTTAAGGATCCAGCATTGCCCTGAGTCATGGTGTGGGTCACAGATGTGGCTTAGATCACATGTTGCTGTGGCTGTGGTATAGTCTCACAACTACAGCTCCCATTTGACCCCTAGTCTGGGAACTTCCATATGCTGCAGGTGTGGCCCTAAAAATAAATAAATAAATAAGCTAGAGGAGCCCCAACTTGCTGATCATCACCCCATTCAAATGTTACTATGAGGACATAATTTTAGTTTGGGATGTTTTTACTCTGCTTTAAGTGTCACACTCTGACCATATTTTAAAATACGTATTTTTCTGAGGCTGGCCAGAGAACATGTATTTCCTAGGTCTTGCAAACAGGAGATACGGGATGAAATGTGAGTGCAGGATGGGAAATAATGGCAGATTTTGATAGACTTTTATGTGTATGTCTAATGCCTTATTATAATGTGTCTTGAGAATATGCCCATAAGAACAATAATGCTCATGAAAATTTGAAGATTTTACTGTCTCTGTTAAGGACATACGTGACAATATGACTGTAATATCAATAGAAATCCATATTATATCTAATTAAATTCTACTGTGATTGAGGGATTGGCTATTTCATACCCTTTAAAGTTAAAGGTGGATGTCAGCATTAGAAAAAGCAACAGATTCTAAGCCATGACTGGCAATGTAGGTCTAATTTTGTATCAAAGAGGGAGTGAAAGCAGAGGCTCAAGTGACCATCAAAACACTTTACACTTATTAACAGCACTGCAGTTATGAGGAACAAAGGGGTAAGCTTTCTGAAGGGGACCTATGGAATCTGATATATGAAAGATGGAGCTAGAAATCACTAAAGGTCCTTGCAGACAGCCCTAGCAGAAGTGAAGAATGGCAGGCGTACACCATTAAGAAAGAGTAGGTGAAATTAAAAAACATTTCTCAGTCAACACAGCAAATGTGTATCTTATAAAATGGCATCTCAAATTAATAATAGCTGGATAAAATGTATGAGTAAAAATATTCTGAATGTATCGATTTTAATTTTTAAGGAGAAAAGTAAATCACAGATGCATTTTTTTAAGAGTCAAAGATACTGAAAACTAACTGCAAGAAACTCTCAATACACCACCTCCTAGAATGAACCTCTGAGAATACTTGATGAATATCACCCCAATCCTCATAAGTATGCAGACAGAAGAGTCATTACAACGACAGACACGTGGAGTAATAGAATTTGGCAGGAAATACCATTCTCGAACATTTCTCAATATGCCCACTGCAACCAAAATATGAAATATAATTCTATTTGAACTTGTCGGAAACCACAGAAATAGAGGTAAAACTTAAGGGAATACAGAATTTTAAATAAATGTTTCTTTAAAAATAGAAATATTGCTTTACAGAAGATATTTTCAACGTAAAAACATGAAGAAAAACATTCTAAGTTATCGCAATTTTTTTTTCTGTGACAAATTTTAGTTTTAGACATTGGCTGTTAACTTTCTATAATGAAATGTGAGGTTATACGCACTCTGCCCAACTCACCTAAACTATCAATACTGATCGCCTATTAGAAACTATTTCCACAGTTACCAAGATTGTCTCTATTTTTGTACCTATAATGTGGATATTTTTTTCACCTTTATTATATATTTTAACATTCAATGATTGCAAACAGTGCTTTTACCATACTTTCCTATTTCTGAGTTCTTTACTTTGATTCATCTGTTGATTGACTAGATTTCAATATCAAGAAAAGTTTTGTTTTCAAGAAAGGCTTAAATGCCTATATTTCTTGGATTAGTAAAAGCTTCAATGCCTGTTTGCTATTTTTTCACTTGAAAGAAATTATTGGATCATACTCTCTTTCATCTAAAACTTTATATATGTTTTGTATAATCTTCTTTCATAAAATCTTATTAAAGGGAAATCTGAGGACAGGCTGAATTTTTTTCATTTATAGATTATTTTAGTAGTTAGTTTCTCTTAGATATATCTAGAGTTTCTTTTTTTTACACTTCAGCAAATTTTCATCATTCTGTATTGTTTTGTCCTTACATAGAAGTTATTCTTTTGATCCACAGTTTCAAATATTTCTATTTTGGGCAAGGACAAGTTGAGGTACACTTTGTACTATGTTCTTGTAGAAGAGCGATTTTTTCTTAATTTCTTTCTTTTCTTTCTTTCCTTCCTTCTCCCTTCCACCCCCAATCTCTTTCTTTTATTCTTTGCTAGGACATGCAGCAGCCTAGTGAGGGATCTCAGTTTCCAGACCAGGGACTGAACTGGGCTGCAACAGGGAAAGCACTGAATCCTAACCACTAGGCCATCAGAGAACTCCCTAGGAATGTTTCTTATAATATTTTTGAATACATTTTTTGTTCTATTCCTCTCAATAGTTGTGTGTAGTGGATCTTTTTTATCTGTCTTTCATATTTATCATAGTCTATTACATTGTTTATCCTTTGTTATTTTCTGTTTCGATTATGTGTATATTAAGTTGGTCTGGTCTTCCATATAAATGAATGTTTCTTATATGAAGTTCAATATTTTCAGAATTTTTCTTTTTTCTTTTTCTCATTTCATTTCTTTCTTTTTTTTTTTTTTTTTTTAAGGGCCACACCTATGGCATTTGGGAGCTCCCAAGCTAGGGGTCAAATCTGAGCTACAGCTGCTGGCCTACACCACAGCCACAGCACCACCAGATTGGTAACCCACTGAGCAAGGCCGGGGATAGAATCCGAATCCTCATGGATACGAGTTGGATTCATTTGTGGCTGAGCCTCAAAGTGAACTCCCAGAATTTTTTTCTTTTTAAATGTTCGGTGGAGAACATTCCAGCCATATACAAAGTAGAGTGTAATATAATGACTTCTATCTTACCACTGAGCTTTAATAATTACCAACCCATGACCTATATTTTTTATTTATACAATTGCCTACCCAAATTTGATTATTTGGAAGTGAATTTACAAATCAGGACTTCATAAGTGTGTAACCTGTGTCATCAGACAAGTTCTCATGCTTGAAGAGCCTACACTTGGTTTAATTCTTTGATATCACAATTTTGAAATTTACACTAATTTTTTTTTTGTCTTTTTGCCATTTCTTGGGCTGCTCCCGCGGCATATGGAGGTTCCCAGGCTAGGGGTCCAATCGGGGCAGTAGCTGCCAGCCTATGCCAGAGCCACAGCAACACGGGATCCGAGCCATGTCTGCGACCTACACCACAGCTCACCGCAACGCCACATCCTTAACCCACTGAGCAAGGGCAGGGATCTAACCCGCAACCTCATGGTTCCTAGTCGGATTCGTTAACCACTGTGCCACGACAGGAACTCCAGAAATTTATACTAATTTTTAAAGGACCAATTCTATAATAAAGTAGCCCATCTTGGTTCCCATTAACACTTATCTGAGTTTCCTTGACCATTTTAGAGCATACAAGTGATCTCAAAGTTAAGATTGAATGCTTTAAGATAACACTAATGATTTTGTTGCTAAAAATAACAGGGAATTTGGAAAGGAGTTATATGATTTCAATTGGTCATATCTTCACACACTGTCTTTAATTTTGACATGTACCCTGTAAGGAGAGACACAATTAAATATGCTTGCAAATTTTTTTTTGGGAAAAAGATAATACAGTTTAAATTACATTCAATTTGCATCAGGAAAAAAACAGTTTACATTCTGGTATTGTCATTCACCTGTGAGTCCTAGCAAGACATTTCTTCCTATTGTATATTCTTATTTATAAACCGAGAAACATAATTTATATCACATAAAGTTATTGGAAGACATAGTACATAAGGTATCTTGAATAGTGCCTCATATGTAGTAGATGCCTCATTTTTTTCATCTCAGTCCATTTGTCTTTTTATCATAGGAAATTTTTTGTAGTTTGAATGTTCTGAGTACTAAAAAGGACAGGGCTGTTGAATGGATGTTGAACATGAAATAGATGCTTGGAATACTGGTAACTATGTGCTATGTTAGTGACAGCTAGCAGTAGTTAGTAGCGAGGAAGAAGTGTTCTTATGTATTTTCCTGTCCTTTCCATTTTCTCTTACTCTAACTAAACAAAGAATGGAGAAGCCAGAAAATAGCAGAAACAAACTAAGAAAGTATAAGAATACTGATGCAAATGGTTGTAAATAACTTTTGTTAGTTACCAGAAAAACTCACCTTATTAATTTAATCAGAAAAATACATCATTATTGGAAAGACATTTAACCCTCTTACACTGTTGATGGGAATGTAAATTGGTTGCAACTATGAAGGATGGTATAGAGGTTCCTTTAAACTCTAAATATAGAACTACCATATGATTCAGCAATCCCACTCCTGGGCACCTATCTGGAGAAAACCATAATTCAAAAAGATACATACACCCCAATGTTTATTGCAGTACAATTTACAATAGCCAAGACATGGAAGCAACGTAAATGTCCATCAACAGGGACATGGATTAAGAAGATGAGGTATATATATATATATATATATATATGATGAAGTGTATATATATATATATGATGAAGTATATATATATGATGAAGTGTGTGTGTGTGTATATATATATGTGTGTATATATATATTATATATATATATATATTATATATAATATATATAATTATATATAATTCAGCCATAAAGAGAATGAAATAATGTCATTTGCAGAAACATGGATGGACCTAGAGGTTATCATACTGAGTGAAGTAATAAGTCAAAGACAAATACCATGTTATCACTTATATGTGGAATCTAATAAAAATGATACAAAAGAACTTATTTATGAAACAGAAACAAACTCATAGAGTTTGGAACCAATATTATGGTTATCATAGATGAAACTGTGATGGGGAGTGAGGAATTGGAAGGATGGGAATAACATATATACACTACTGTATAAAATAGATGATTGACAAGAATCTATTGTACAGGAAAATCTACTCAGTAGTTTGTAATTAGCCTATATGGGAAAAAAAGGAAGAATATACTTATACGTATGACTGATTCACTTTGCTGTACAGCTGAAGCTAATGAAACATTGTAAGTCAACTAAACTCCAAGAAAAATTTTTTTTTAAAATAAAGATTATAGAATCTTATATTAGACCAACCAGTTTGTCTCAGAAAACATCTAGGAACCAAAAGAAGTTTTCCAATGGACGGCTAAGGTCACACAGTGAGAAGAATTTTCTGAAGATGCCATTCCTGGCACATACCATCAATGCTAATTTTTAATTCTGTTAGGAAGCATTCAAAACCATGACCATGAGGTATATCACAATCTATACCAAAAATAGTATCATTTTATAATACAAAAATATTTGTTTATGTCTATTCACCTACTAGTATATACTTACCAAAACAATTACTTTTAATAAAATAATGTACCCATATCTATCCATCAACTTGTATGTATACATATATATATGTAAGAGTGTATATTTTTTAAAATAAACATGTTACATAATGTTTTGAAATGTTAATACATTTTATCCAAAGTGGTAGAATTTCATCTTTCTTCAGTATAGTTATTTGCAGTGTTTAATTATTTATAAAAAATATATGAGACAGAACTAAAATATCAAGGAAATTAATTTCACTATAAAGAAAAATAATGGCTCTAAATTTGCCCTTTTTTGACAAGGACTAAACATACTTATTGCATCAAAAAATTGCCAATGGCAACAATCTATTTCACAAATATACTATAAATTTCTAGATACTATGGATGAACAGAATATAATTCCACTATATAGATACAGTTTAGATTATGACAGATCGAGAACAAAGGTGAAAGTGTCTTTTCTCTCTGTTATCATGTGGAGAAAAAAATAAAACTGTTTTAACATGAGCGGTCAAGAATATTTGGAAACCCAAAGGCAAGCAAAACTTGAAGGAGCCTATTTTAATTAGATCTTTTAAGGTTCCAAGATATCACTGCTAATACTTGTCACCCATATTACGCTGGCCAGACAGCCAATGTCTGAGGTGCTTTGGGAAATTGACAAGGGGAGGCTAAGTGGGCAGACAACAGGTGTCTCTGAGGCCAGTTATTTTCCAAGGAACTTACTAGACTTCACCAAAAGTTGTGGGCTGAGCAATGCGTGGCTCCCTCTGAAGAACAGTTGTGAGAGAAACATAGGATGACATCAGCCCTGTGGGAAGTGAAAGAACTTCAGAAGTCACCAGAGGCTTGGGCTTTATTTGACCCCTGGGGAGTTAAGCATTCATTTCGAAGTGAAAGCTGTGCCCACTCATGGAGCAGAAGAAGACAAATTCTCGCTAGACTGCTTAGAGCCATGAGCTTGATGGAATAATCCACATTATGTCCCTGACCTTAGAAAGTGATGGCCAAAAGCCAGAGGAGAGAGTGGCTTCAGGTGCACAAGAGGTTTCTGTGCAAGGGAGTCATTAGCACATGCCATTCCTCAGGCCCTTTGGAAGCAGTCATCTTACTATGTGTTCAGAATTCACAGAAACTTCCATCACAGCTTGGGAACTGGCCTCTGAGGAGAAGACATTCAGTATCACATCAGCAGTCTCCAAAGGGAGGCACTCTAAGGACCCAGGAGCTGCAAGGAATGTGATTTAATGCTCTGGGAAAACTTCCCAAGAGGAGGAGTGACAGTGGTAATGAGATGCAGCCTTCCCACAACACGCTGGGGATGCGTTCTGAATGCAGTCGTTGGTCACTGTTCAGGCAGGAATCCATGCCATATAGTGATCACTCTTCACACTGGCTGAGAGAAGTAAGGGACTGAGAAACTGTACATATATGGCCAAATAGAGGGGCACCTTGCAGAAATAACTCTGGTTAACCCTGCAGGAATATCTCTGGCTATGTACCAACACTGTCCGTGACAATGGCAGGATAATAAAAGCGATGGAACAGTGTCAGTCACATATGAAAAGCAAGAAAATAACTTGGATTAGTTGGGATGGACTAGAGGTTACATTGTGTAAACAAAAGACTCTAATTTTAGCAGCTTAAAGCAAATGTATTTTATTTCTTTCTTCTTATTATTTTTTAATAGTTATTTCCCCAATACAATTTTTTTTTCTACTGTATAGCATGGTGACCCAGTTACACATACATGTACACATTCTATTTTCACACATTTCTCAGGTCACACATCCATTGTGCCAACTCCTAGCTTTGCTCTGCTCCATCCTCCTCCCACAGGCTGACACAATGGCCACGGGGGGGACATTGCCCATCACCATGGTAGAGGGAGAGGGAGGGCCACATCTGAAACATTGCATGGTTGTGACCAACTTGGGTGTGTCACATCAGTGCATTTCTGTCTGGGAAATATCTGGGAGGAGAAATGGAATGTGTGAAATAGCCCCAGAACTACCATCAAAAGGAACTACTTTTTATTTATTTATTTATTTTTCAGCTTTTTAGGGTCACACCCACGGCATAGGGAAGTTTCCAGGCTAGGGGTCAAATTGGAACTGTAGGCCTAAACCACAGTCACGGCAATGCAGGATCCGAGCCACATCTGCACCCTACACCACAGCTCATGGCAACACTGGATTCTTAACCCACTGAGTGAGGGCAGGGATTGAACCCACATCCTCATGGATGCTAGTCAGATTGCTTTACCACTGAGCCATGATGGGAATGCCCAAGGAAGGTACTTTAAACTACAATACTGTGTTTTTATTTCAGGCAAAAGAAACAAAAATATCTCAAAAAAACATACTCCCTTTCTTATATTACTTGTATAGATCACGATAAAGATAGAGACAGGCTTGTCTATTATCTACTTAAGAATCTACTGCCCCCAGGTCAGTTCAAAGGTACTATTCTCTCTACATCATTTCCAACCCAGGCAGAGTTGATGTGCCCAAAGAAAGGGCTGGTTTCTCAAAGAGAAAGTATATGTTTTATCTCCTAATTAGTCAGGGCTGAGGGAAAGCTGGGGTAACAGGTGACTGTGGCAAAAGTGGAGGTGATATGTGCTAAATCAGAGAGCATACTCAATTCAGACTCAGGGTGAGACTTGTCTTAATATTATAAGGCAATATACATGCCTAATAACAAACCAGTAGGATTAAGATATTTGAAACCCATGAATAGTCCTAACCACAGTTGAAGAGTCAAGAAGTAGCCAGTCTACAGTTTCACTTCTACTAAAGTGGGGGGCTTGTAAAATGTTACTGACACACACACTGCTACATGGTACATAGAAACTGCAGCTCAGAAGAAATATGTCTAAGTAAGACAGTTCCTTATCTTCAGCCTGACAGGGAGAAAACAGGCAGAATGGAAAAGAGCCTCGTGAGAAAAATGTTTCTGTAAAAGCTAATCAAACAGACTAGAACAAACATAGCCACTGAAATATTGCTGAAGGAAGAGGCATACTTAATAAGGGTATTTGATGTTTTCTCAAAAAAAGAACCAATCTTGATGTATCAGATGTTCAGAGACACACACAAAATAAAGGTTCCTCTTTCACTGAAGTGTAGTTAATGCTCCAAAATGTACAGATCTCCAGTGATCACTTCAAGGAGTTTTGATGATTGCATATGCCCATCAAGCCATTATCCAAAATAAGATACAGAATATTTCTACCGCCCTGGAGAGTTTGCTTACACCTCTTTCCAGTAAACACTGTACTCTCTATCCAAAGGAACAATTTACCTCTATCACCACTGATTAGTTTTGCATGCTATTGTCCTATCTGTCCATCCATCCACACACACACTTCTCACCCACGTATGTATGTATGTATGTATGTATGTTTGTATGTATGTGTGTATCTAACTATCCATCTCGGAATCTATCTATCACCTGTGCTTGGCTTCTTTAGTCAATAACAATTATTCATGTTATCGAATGTAAGAAAGTTTGTTTCTTTTGCTGCTGAATAGTATTTCCTTGTATCATTATACCACAATTTATCAGTTTCCTTGTACTGGACATTTGAACTGTTTTCAGTTTAGGGATGATGAACGAGCTGCAATGATAATCCCCACCCAAGGTTTACATATATATCATATACACAGATATATATGTTCATTTGTTGTGGAAAAACTTGGGCGTGGAATTGTGAATTATAGTGTAAATGTACTTAAACTTTGTAAGAAACTTTCCTATTTCTCACTTTTAAAAATAGGTTCAGGACTTCCCCTTGTGGTGCGGCGGAAACGAATCCAACTAGGAACCATGAGGTTGTGGGTTGGATCCCTGGTGTTGCTCAGTGGATTAAGGATCCGGCGTTGCCGTGAGCTGTGGTGTAGGTCGCAGATGCGGATCAGATCTGGCATTGCTGTGGCTGGTGGCAATAGCTCTGATTAGACCCCTAGCCTGGGAACGTACATATGCCATGGTTGCAGCCCTAAAAAGATAAAAGACAAAAAAAATTAATAATAATAGCTTCAAACTCCACAGCAACTTATGCATTTTGTTTTCATAATGAGTCTTGTTGAGAAAAGAGTACTGAGTATTAAAAAGACACCTCCCCAAAAGGAGCCCATTTAGTTCCTGCCATAATAAAATATAGGCTAGAGGAAGAAGCCATTTAGCCCATTTCTGAGGATGACAGGTAAGGGTCATCTAGTCTGAAAAAGGGGAAGAAAGGTCTGTGGGGTATTTCTGGTAAAGATTATCAGGGCTGGAGAAAGAAGGGTTTATTCCTTCACAAGGTGGGCCACAAGGGTAAACAGTGTGAAGGACAAAAGACAGCTCTAAAACCCAATCAATGCCTAGAGACTGTCTGTGGTTTTGGTCAGCATAGAGAATGTCAGACACCCCCTAAAATGCTCACAGGCTTTCATTTCCTCTCCAATGAAAGGGTGCCCTTTAGTCAACTCCACCTGGCACACTGCCCCTCAGTCATTTGGCAGGACAAACTGTGCTCCTCATCTGTGCTCCCAAATTTTCTGAACCTGATCAAAAGTGAGCTTTATGGAGCTTCCATCTTGCAAGCGACTTAGGGATTCATAACCTTTCTAACCTCCCAAATAGGAGAAGAGGTTGTGGACTCTGAAAGGTACATTTGAGAAGGAAGGTCCCCAGCATGTGTGCTCCATGGGACCCCACTGTGCTAAGTATTTCACCCCGTTATGCAGAACTTTGACACCTGGTTGGTATTTCTGGGTCTGGTAGGTAAATACATAAGCTTTTGAATGAGTCTCCTAATGTAGCCTTAATTAGACCGTGACTCTTTTTTTAACGACAGTGCAGAGCTGACCTGTCTGCTCTGGGGAATCTTGCCACTCTTTCTGATTATACAGAAACAGCCAGCAGTATAGGATGGCTGCAATGTGAACACGTTTTACAGTCAACTGAGAGACTTTGGTTTAAACATCCAGTTAACAGTTGGTTTATCAATATTAATTTGACAATGGAATACAGCTAAAATTTAATTAAATCAGTAACTGATGGAGACAATAACTGATTTTTTGTGTGGGGTGGTGGGGTAGGAGGGCTCCATTCCGACTGAAAATATTTGGTCTATGTTATGCAAAATTCCTGATATTGTAAAAATAACTTCAAATGGAGTTAGATAACATTTCTTAGGTACACACGAATGAATTAGGTGTACTGATGCCACTACTGGGCTTTTGCCAAAACAGTAAAATTCAATGAGGCATCATTATTCACTTAGAAGGTAAGGACATTTAACACCAGAGGGATCATTTAACACGAGGGCGCTTTAGCTCTCCGATCTCCAATCCTGCACATGTGAACGGAGCTGAATGAAAACCAAGAATGTCTACTATGCACAGCCGTCCACTGTCATGCTTGGCTTTATTTTACAGCCATAAATACTGCTCCTGAATTGAAATGGCTCTTATAAAATCATAATGACTTTCCTTTTGACAAATCTAATGGTGATATAACGGAGCTTCTCTGTATCCACAAGTGGTTTAGTTGACCACTTCTTCCTCAAACCTCTTTCTTCCATGGCCTCTAGGAACTCCCAGTCCTGTCCCTTCTCTATTACTTTCTTAGCTTCTTTGTTTCAGCCCAAGATTCCTAGAAACAGCCCCTGAAGTAAAGTTTACGTGCTTGTGTATTGGGGTCTGCATTCCAAGAATGAAGAAAATTTAACATGCGATTGGGAGAAAGGAGACAAAGACAAGGCATGAATGACTAAGCGGGTCACAGTTTGCCAAGAAACAGAGACCATTTTTTATTTATTTTTTCCCAATGAGGACATCGCAGAAAAAGAATGTTTTCTGAGTCCAGTGCATTGTCAAGAGGAAGGGAGAGCAATTTATCTACCAACTTATCAACATCCTGTCTCTCCCTATTGACCATCTGCCCTAAGGAAAGACAACCCCCACTTCCTGCTGCCCTTACAGTTGGGATCATGGTCCAGTCTCCTCCGGGCAGACCAGGAGAGGAAGGAGTTTCTGTGGTTAGGGTCACATACGACATGCACACAGGGCTGCTCAGGAGTCAGGCTTCTGGAGTAAACGGGAGCCATGCTGAAACCAGCTCTGGCCTCTAGGGAAGGACGGGGGAGTTGGAGGTACACTGTGCTGACAGTGGCTGTGGTTCGTGTTCTCAGGCCCAGAGGCACAAAGAGCAGCCACAACCAGGGAGGCAGCAGTGAGGGACCAGTCACAGAGGGTGACACTCTGCAGATTGCGCCCCCCCTTATTTGCACATTGTCCACATTTTCCATTGGTTCCTTTTATATCTTATTCACAGTTATGTCAGTGTCTCTCTCTCTTACCCTCACACCCGAGCCATTCCTGGGTCCAGTTCTACTAAGTCCTTCATCATTTCAAAACTGGCTTCTCTTAAATTTTTTTGCTTGAATTCTGGTTATAGTTTGTCAAAGAAGAATAGAAACTTTGGCACATCAATGTGCTTGACTGGATGTGGGTGCTTCTCTTTCTGCCAGACTCTTACCATTGGGACTTGATTGAGCTGGGACAGATATCTGTGGCCACCACTTTCTTCAGAGTTTTAACATCTTCATATCCTTCCAGGAGATGGATGTCCTCAAGAAGGCAGAGGAGGAGGCCCCACCCTCTATTCCTTCACTAATATCAACAATTAGACAGCTATCTATGAACAAAAATAGCCCTGGGAAAGCTCAAGTGTCCACTTAATACATGGATGCAACTAGAGACTCTCAGACTAAGTGAAGTCAGAAAGAGAAAGACAAATACCATACGTTATCACTTACATGTGGAATCTAAAATATGGCACTAACGAACCTGTTTAGAAAACAGAAACAGATTCACGGATATAGAGAACAGACTTGTGGTTGTCAAGGGGGAGGGGAGAGGAAGTGGGATGGACCGGAAGTTTGGGGTTAGTAGATGCAAACTGTTACATTTACAATGGATAAGCAATGAGGTCCTGCTGTACAGCACAGGGAACTATATCTAGTCTTTTGGGATAGACTACGATGGAAGATAATATAAGAAAATGAATGTGCATGCATGTGTGTGTGTACACATATACACATACATATGTATGACTGGGTCACTTTGCTATACAGACATTGTAAATCAACTATGCTTTGGGTTTTGGTTTTGTATTCAGAACATGGAAATACAAGTCTTTTGGACCACTGCTATCACAGCCAAACCAGAAGTTTTGGACCAGTTGAATCTGGCGCAATGCACATAAGAAATGTGTTGTTTTCAGCTTCTCAACCTTACTTCTTGACCTCTGGGACCTACTTCCTCATTCCCTGGTGAGGTCATCTCAAGACAGTCATATGGCTTCTAATTCCATCTGAATGTTTATGACTCCCAAATTCTTATCTCTAGTCCCAGTCTTCCACCAACTGCTTATTCCGAATCCCCACTTATTCCGAATCCCCACTTAATCTATACTTCAAACTTATCAAGTCTAAAGCAGATTGTATTGTTATTAAATGGCCCCTTAACCTGTTCTTTCCCCCATCTTTTTTATTACCTCAGTAAATAGCACTGCCTTCCATCCAGCCATAAAAGTCAAAACCATAGGATGTGTCCTTAACTCTTGCCTTGTATGTTTCCTATTCTTATCAGAATATCCTGCAGATTTCAGCTCTAACTATATTGCAAATTACTTTCTCCTGGTTTTCACTCTTACTCTCGGCTGGACAGATGCAGTATTTAAAGCTTGTCTGTGTCTACTTGTGCCTTCTTCATCCATTCTCCAAATACTTGCAAATGTGATTTACAAAATATATGAGTGAAAGCATGTTGCTCTCCTGATGAAAATCTTTGCTCCTTCCCAAAATTAGAAAAAAGAACCCACAATCAGTACCCAGGCTTCACAGCACACAGATCTAGGGGATGCCCAGGGCTCTATGCTTCTGAGTTTACTTGCTCCCTTGTGGTCCAGACACATGTCTCTGTGCTTCCCCAAATGACCAAGCCCTTTCCAGCTTAGAGGCTATTCAATAGCTCTTTGCTTTACCCACAAAGCTGATTTTCTTGTATTTTTTTAGTGTATTTATTTTTGAAATCAACTTTTGGTTATTAGTTAAAGCTACTGAAAGGCCTTTACTAAGCACCAAAAGGAAGCTGTTTGTTCATCAATACCTATTTGACATTACTATCGCAGATGTTTTTCTTTTAATAATAGGACTTAACCTTATCTTACATGTTCCTTTAAACTTATTCAACTAGTTGTTTATCATTTGCTACTCTGCCATTTTAAGTAAAAGTATAATAAATATCAAGGCCTTCTTTGGACTTTCAAATATGTGGGTCCAGGAGTAAGAACAGCACCTGATACCCATTAGTGATCAATAAATGTTTGTGCAGTCACTAAAGTTCAATTATTTGACAATTATACCGTATTGTATCCTGGAATTGTTGACATAACTGCAATTTCATATAGCTATTCGCACATTGCTTTATTTTTCTTCTTAAATATTCCTCCCAAGCATCTTTGGTTTTTAAAGGCGATAGATTTTCAAGTCTTTAGAGAAGACTCCAGTGATAATTTATTTTCCCAGCTTGAAAATATCCTCTCTCAACACACAAACTGTGCATCTCTGGGACGAGGGGAATGACAAAAAATGAGATATGAGGAATTAGTATGTTAGAAACTTATTCAGGAAGCATTGTGGAGCATTTACAGATATCAGCAAAAATATTTTGTTGCTGTTACCTGAGCTCAAATCAAAGTGACTTTGAGTCATTATATTGTTATCTGAAAAGCTTCAACCTGAGTACAAAGACCTAGACACAGAATAACAGTATTGGCAAATTTTATACTAATGGAAAGATTTTCCCCATAAAAGCTGGGAATTAACGTCATGAATTTACAACATTAAATCAAATTAATGTCTCTTAATAAAATAGATTTTTCAGCTTAGGTAACTCTGTTCTTATTTCAGCTGAAGGAGACATAATTACTGCATAATAACTATTGTCCTAGGGCACAGTTTATTACCAAAACTTAAATATCTGTTTAAATGTATAATTATTTATGTGCGTTAAATAATTAATTAGAGTAGTTGGCACATACCAAATACAGAATACTTTATTTTTTATTTTATTTTATTTATTTTTTCTTTTTGCCATTTCTTGGGCCACTCCTATGGCATATGGAGATTCCCAGGGTAGGGGTTGAATTGGAGCCATAGCTGCTGTCCTGTGCCAGAGCCACAGCAACGCGGGATCCAAGCCGCATCTGCAACCCACACCACAGCTCATGGCCACACCGGATCCTTCACCCACTGAGCAAGGCCAGGGATCGAACCTGCAACCTCTTGGTTACTAGACGGATTTGTTTCTGCTGAGCCACAACAGGAACTCCACCAAATACTAAATACTTTAAATAAATCCACAAGCATCCAAGACAACAACAGTAATATTTTTGTTAGATTTTTGTTAATATTTTTGATAGATTTAGTAATGAAATGGATTGTGAACATTTAATACTAAGCAGGATAAAATTTGATTTTTCATAAGAATATTTCATGTTTCAAAAGCAAAACAGGAATGATATCAAAAGAAGGGAACAGCTATTTGATCTCTGGGACTCGCAGAAGACACATCTTTGTGCCTTGGATACTGTCTATGTTTAAATGTCCCTAATATTGTTATAGTATCTCATATAATTTCCCTTTGTTTTAGAATTAATTTAAAACTTTTACCTATATTTGCATATATTTAAATACACTTAATCTAATTTATTTTTATTATCAGGAGAACTAGATCAATTATATAGACAATTTTAGTTCAGAATTTATTAGGCATACAATTGCAGATTTGAAACACAACTAAATCTAAAAAGTTACATTTAATTGTTCAACAAAAAAACCTCAAAATGATAAATATATGAAAGTGTCCTGTCTTTTGGGCATAGCTGTCTGTTTGTTTATGCTGTCTGCTAGGATTATAATTGAACATCGAATGAGTGACAAGAATAAAAACAGATAATGATATAATAATTTTCACAATCTTCTTAAGGGAAATTTTTAGCTGTTCCTTCAAATCTTGACTTTTTCTTAAATCTTTTATATACCCTTTTAGCATTCTTCATTACAGTATTTAATTTATTGTGAACCTATATAATGCCAAGACTATTCTTAGCCATGAAAATCATGGCAATTTGTAGTCTATATTAAGTTCAAGAAATGGAGAGAAATTTTCATAATATAAGCAGCTATAGCATACTAGGAAAGGGAAATTTGTTGAAAAAGTATTTTTTTAAGAAAAACAAGTATACCTATGCTATTAATATCCATTTTTTAAAGTTAACGGTCCTCCCCAAGGGGCTTTAAAACCGCAGAGAAATGAGAATACTTAGCATTTTTTTTCACATTCCTATATTTGCTCTCTACATTTTCTAAGTATTTTAATCAAGAAGAAATAGAATTTCAAGAAGAAGCAGAAAAAATATAAAAGAAATCTCTTCATAGCAGTATTGTAGTAAATACAGAAGAACATAGAAGCTTTGTTAGCAACTTTTTTGTTTTGGAATTTTTAAAAATTTTTTTAATTTTTTTGTCTTTTTGCCCTTTCTAGGGATGCACCCATGGCATATGGAGTTTCCCAGGCTAAGGGTCTAATTGTAGCTGTAGCTGCCAGCCTACGCCAGAGCCACAGGAATGCAGGATCCGAGCCAGATCTGCAACCTACACCACGGCTCACAGCAACTCCCGATCCTTAACCCACTGCATGAGGTCGGGGATCGAACCTGCAACCTTATGGTTCCTAGTCGGATCCGTTAACCACTGAGCCACAACAGGAACTCCCTAGTTTTGGAATGTTTAGGAAAAGTGTTAGATGTAGTAACTTTAAGTTATTCCAATAGCAGCTAATGGAGCCTTGGACCCTAAATGTTTCCTTGGCTTATTCTAAAAATCCCTCCTCAAAACTTTCCTTAAAAAAGACACATGCACCCCCATTGCAGCACTATTCACAATAGCCAAGACACAGAAACAACCCAAATGTCCATCAACAGATGATTGGATTAGGAAGATGTGGTATATAGACACAATGGAATCCTACACAGGCATAAAAAAGAACAAAATAATGCCATTTGCAGCAACATGGATGGAACTAGAGACTCTCATACTAAGTGAAGTAAATCAGAAAGAGAAAGACAAATACCATATGATATCACTTATATCTGGAATCTAATACATGGCACAAATGAATCTTTCCACAGAAAAGAAAATCATGGACTTGGAGAAGAGACTTGTGATTGCCAAGGGGGAGGGGGTGGGGGTGGGAGTGGGATGTATTGGGAGCTTGGGGTTAATAGATGCAGACTATTGCCTTTGGAATGGATTAGCAATGAGATCCTGCTGTGTAGCACTGGGAACTATGTCTAGTTACTTACGATGGAGCATGATGTGAAAAAGAATGTACACATGTATGTGTAACTGGGTCACTATCTGTACAGTAGAAAAAAATAATGTATTGGAGAAATTTAAAAAATCAAAAAATTTAAAAAATAAAATAAAGAATAAAATGAAATAAAAATCTCTTCCTCCAGGATTTTATCATGAAGTTTGCCACATCATGTATCCCTAAGTCTTTTCTCTGTTTTACTATTGGAGAAATTACTCAGAACTGATCATAGGCAGACCCTCTCTTCACGCAGAAGCACATTTTACTTAGTAATCGATGCATAGGAATGTGCTTCTTTATTTTAGTCTGGTATCCAAAAGAGGAAAACTTTATATTGTAAATTATTTGCCTGTGTTTTAATAGCAAAATTCAGAAGAGGTAGTAAGTATAAGGAAGGGCAGATTAGAGGAGAGAAATGAGGTGGGGAAGAGTTGCATGAATTTCTCACTTTAGGTTTAAGGGTCTTCCAAGTATGGGTTGTAATTATTATACCAAAATAATTTTTGATAAAAATTATAAACTTTAACTGCAGGAGAATTTTTACAATGTATAATACTGACAATTTCTATAGTTATTTCCAAAGTTCATTTTTACTAAGTAAACTCTATGGTTAATTGCAAAGATACTATGAAATGGTTCTGTTTAAAAGTCCAGGGAAATTAAAGTGACATTAGCATACCAGTACTCATGGAATGGTCTGAGTTCATTTAACGTACATTACAATGTCCCTATCAAGGAAATTATAAACCCAACGTACAGAACGAGGGCTTCCACAAAGGAAGCTTCAGTGTGATATAATGGCCATGGACCCTCACCTGAAGCACTCTCTTCTGCGGGATTGAAGAACGTTGATCAAGGAAACATTCCCCACCACTTTGAAAGAGTATTGTTTCTAGTAATTGCATTGCTTCCTTATGTTCTATTCTTCATATGTGCTGTTAGCATTACATCCACACCCTTCTCTTTAACACCCACCACAGAATTCCAAGTGTTCTTTGGAATAGAACCAACATCAGTAACCCTTTCTCAATGTCCACACCTGGCAATGCACTCTCAGTTTTATTTGATTTTGTTTTTCAAACCCACTGGTCCATCTTTCCAGGCAGATTTATCTTTACATTCTTATTCTGTCCCTATGCTCACCTTGATGCCAAGGTGTTCTCACAAAAGTCCTGATACCACTTTTGTTCTACCTTTTGAGATTAAGCTCACAATTTTTTTCTTCCATGGAGCAACAGTGATTACAGTATTTTTATCTGGTGAAAAAATAAGGCTATTGATCACTTATTTATTCTAGTAATATAAATTTATACAAAAATTAAGCTTTTACTAAATTAATGTGTTTGTCATTTTTATTTGTATATAAAATATACATTTATTTATGTTTTACCACATGTAGTTTAAATGTACGAATGGGTATATCTTAAACATAAGATATGTAAATGCAAACAGTATGTTAACATATAGAACAGAATCTGTAAAATGATGGAGAAAGGGAGGACTTTGAAATATCTATAAGGTTATCTATTAAAATTATCTCTATTTCATTTAGAATGGATAAGCAGTGGGTCCTACTGTACAGCACAGGGAATTATGTCCAATCTCTTGGGGTAGTCTATGATGGAAGATAGTATAAGAAAAAGAATACACACACACACACACCCCGCATCTTCCTGATCCAATCATATGTCAATGGATATTTGGGTTGTTTCCATGTCTTGGCTATTGTGAATAGTGCTGCTATGAACATAGGGTGCATGTGTCTTTTTTAAGGAAAGTTTTGTCCAGATATATGACCAAGTGGGATTTCTGGGTCATATGGTAGTTCTATGTGTAGATTTCTAAGGCACCTCCATACTGTTCTCCATAGTGGTTGTACCAGCTTACGTTCCCACCAACAGTGCAGGAGGGTTCCCTTTTCTCCACATCCCCTCCAGCATTTGTTATTTGTGGACTTATTGATGATGGCCATTCTGCCTGGTGTGAGGTGTTATCTCATGTTAGTTTTGATTTGGATTTCCCTAATAATCAGAGATGTTGAGCATTTTTTCATGTGCTTGTTGGCCATCTGTATAACTTCCTTGGAGAAATGTCTATTCAGGTCTTTTGCCCATTTTTCAATTGGGTTGTGTGTATATACACTGTGAATCAACTATACTCTTAAAAAAAGAGAATTATCTCTAAACAATTAAATGTGGGAAATATCCAGTAAAATCATTGTGAACCTGTTTCCACTAAAAGTCAAAAATGTTGACCACATTTCTACATATGTATGTGTATACATGTGTGTTCTTGCCTCTAATATCCAAAGGAAAAAAAAATATCACATGCATTTTAGTTACTTCTTTTTGCATGATCATTTAAATTGGTGATCCTTGATTTACACAAGAGCAGAAATACTTCTGCAAGGAGTAGTTAGGAAAAGTATCTATAGGATGTATCTCAACAAATAAACATGAGATGAGAAAAAGTGACAAATTCTTAGCTCTCTGTTCACCTGATTTATTTTTAATTGTAAATTTCTCTAGTTTTCTACAGAGACTGAAATTAATCCTCTTATTATGAGGGCATGTTTGAGTTTCTTAATAGGAAATAATCCTCTGCAGCTTTCCCAAGAGTTCAAATGATATATATAAATAACTCATGTTTCCATAATCCTATTACACTAGAAAATTTCCAATATGATATTAGTGTCCAGTATTTTTATATTCTGGCTTTCTGCTAATTTTTTAGCAGAGGTAAGAGGATTTTATTCTGTGTAACTTCTTTAAGGGTAATCGCCTCTCTTCTCCAATGCAGCCCCAGGTTGTAGGATTTAGTACATGCCTCACACCTTCCCTATCAGAATCCTTAAGCCTTTAGCCAGTGAGATTATTTTCAGTGCATATTAAGTGAACTGGGTCAGGCCAAAGTTCCTCACCTGGGATCTTTCTATCTGGTGCTACCAGGAAGGAGCTTTTCACTCTCCTCTTGGGTTGCTCCATACAGGCCAATATAACTGATAATATATTTCTTTCTTGAAAATGAAGCCAACACAGAGGAAGGCAGAACGTACTTCTGTGGCCCATGTTCCCGCTGAGCCTCATCCAACTAAAATCTGGCTATTGCATGTTTACAGCTTATTAGTATGCTTCCAGCTGTCATAACAAATGGTCATAAACCAGGTGGCCAAAAACAAAAGCAATTTATTGTCTCACAGATCCGAAGGCTGGAAGTCTGAGATCAAGTGTCAGAAGGCTGGGTTCTGTTCAGGAGCTCTGAGGAAGAATCTAGTCCATGCCTGTCTCCTAGCTTCTGGCCACAGCTGGCCATCCTTGGCCACTTTGGTTTGTAGATGCATCACACATTTCTGCTCCCATGTACACATGGCATTTCACCGTGTATCCCTGTATCTGTCTCTCTTCAGCTTCTTAGACGTGAGACCCAGCAGGGCCCTGTGGGGCTCCTAGGCACAAAAGCCTTTCTGTGTCCCCAATTTTTTTCTTTAGGAAATGGGTCTCATTCAGCCTTCATGACCTTCCCTGAGTTCCTAGGGGTAGGTTCAGATAGTTGCTGATCAGGGAAGGGTGGGGATGCAGAGACCAGGGAGGAGCTGTCAAGAAACAACAGTACAACCTTGGGGCAGGATCCTGGTTCCCTTAAGGGATATACATAATGATATAGGCATCTTATATACCTAAGAGAAAAGTGATATTCCTTATGCTTCTTTCAGAAATGAATACTTTAAAATTGAGCAGCTCAGAGCCCTTCCTTGGACTTCTCCATTTGATTGTACCCTAAACACAATCACCTGTGAACTAAAGATTAGGCATCCTGAACACAACTGCCTGTGGGTTAACGATTATTAGCACATGATGTTTTTCAGGAACTTTCCTGGTTTGTTCTAATCTCTAATTAATATGCCTTTTTGGCAGTACTGTTATTCTAGACAATAACCCAAAAGGCCACCCCCAGGACCATGCCAAGATTTCCTGACGCCAGCTTCAATAACTAAGATTCCCCTAAAGAAAGAAGAATGCATGTTTGCCCCAACCCTGTTTCTATCTGAAACCCTGTTTTTCTCCTTGTAGACTATAAGACTCCCTGCAGTTCTTCCCCAAAGGAGGGTATGGCAAAGCAATAACAGCTATTTTTTTTCTCCTTCACCAAAACTGTCTCTACATTTCTATTCAGCAGTGGTAGAGAGAGGCCGAGTTTCAGCAATAAGACACCAGTCCTATTGATTTAGGGCCCACCTTACCTCCAGTATGACTTCACCTTAACCTCTCACATCTACAAAGACCACTTCCAAATCAGGTTGCATCCACAGGGAGGTTATGCACACTTGGGGGGACACAGGAGCCCTCAAATTTCCTTCCACTATTTTTTTCATGTAGTTTATTCTGACTTTCTAAACTTTAAAGCAGAAAGTGTATTAATCTACATTCACAAACCATATTTTGTATTTTAAGAAATAGCTATATTGGATATTTGTTCTCATCTCTATACACATTAATTATAAACCTAGTACAATTTTGATCATTCTTTGAAGTTTCCTCCTCAGATATCCTAATGATCCAGATTTATTATAAATAATTAAAGTACTGTTATATACCTCACAGTTATATTAACATAAAATCTTTCAAGATCCTTATAACATTCAGTTGAAACTATGAATTAGACAAACATCACAAACAAAGCTCTATCAGTGTCAGGCACGACTCCTCTTTATTCTGTGTGTAGATTTTTCAGTGTGGGCTGAGATAAAACACAAAACAAAACAAAAAATCATTTCACTCGTATTAAATTATATGCCTATGGTGTATTGGGAGAATTTTATCCCATTAGTATCTCAACTTTTTTCTGCAAAGGTTTGCAGTGAGCGTCATTTTTCTGTTCTTAGGTCTTAATTAGTTGATCCTGAGACTACTTTCCTTTTTTTACTTTGTAGTTAAATAAAGGAGAATAACGTAACAGCGTAAGTTTAAAATTTTGACTTTAGCTTCAAAATATGTTCATCGTGAACAAAGATAAATAATTATTAAGAGTCACCCAACTGGGATGTGAAGATAAGTAATTCTACTTTCCACTGTTACCTCACATAGGTATATTGATACAGCATTGAAAATATAAGTTACTAAGGAGTAAAAAAAATAATTCCTCAAGAACACATTAATCAAGAGCACATTGATTAATGAAAATGAAGCTCTATTGTGGATTAAATGAATTTCTTTTACTTAATAATTCTCATATAACATTTTAATTTTAACCATGTATAGAAAATCAAGTTTTCAGAAATCTCATTTCTATGTACTGATGTAAAAGGTGTTCATTAGAAGGAAGAAAGCATCACCTTTTATTCTATTTTGCTTTCTCAACAAGATCAGGCGTGAAACAGAAATTATAGCATCAATATAGAAGGTAATTTTTTTTTTAAGGAAGCATAGCATCATGGGAAAATTAAATACAAATAGTACACATTTTTGTTAGAGGAAATCTAAAAATACATTTGATGAGGTTTGCAATGTGTTTGGGTATGAAGAGATTGATGTTTTATTTTTAGAGAAATGCAAATCAAAACTACAATGAGGCACCACTTAACAGCAGTCAGAATGGCCATCGTTAATAATTCTTTAAATAACAAATGCTAGAGAGGGTGTGAAGAAAAGGGAACCCTCCTACACTATTGGTGGGAATGTAAACTGGTACAATAACTATGGAAAACAGTATGGAGGTTCCTTAGAAAACTAAGTATAAAACTACCACATGATGCAGCAGTCCCATATATATGTAGATATATACACACACACACACATATATTTATATACACACACCTTCTTTTCATATATATATTGTGTGTGTGTATATACATATATACATATATATATCTGAGGCACTTTGCTATACAGAAGAAATTGCTATGCCATTGTAAATTAACCATACTTTAATAAAAAAATTAAAAAGAGGAATGATGTTTTCAGGCAAGGGGTATGGAAATGTATCTTTGCCATGGAAACACACTATGGAAATAATGGTATCAAGGACTGAATGCCTATTTTAGATTAAGAGCAACTACATGTGACTTAACTCTTCCTGGGCATTAAAAATTACCATTTAATTTATATTTTAAAATGTCTTTTTTGGTAATTTCCTCATGATACTATCATATAATAACCTTCTGACATCTCTGAGATATTCTTTGCCTGGGTTCTGCATGGTACACAAACGGTCAAGATAGGTTCTTCAGCATTTAAGAACACACACAATGAACAATCAGATTCTTGGGCCAAATGAGAAAAATCTCTTCCCACTGGACTTAACAGACTTAATCAGTGCACTTCACACCTACTATTAAATTTCATTCAGTTGGGTAACAAGTAGAAAGATTTGCAGTTTTTTAGAAAAATGTAATTCCTATGTATATTAAAAACTACACCCAAATGTTTCTGCTTTTATCAAGTCTACTAATTAAGGCTAGAAGTTGTAATACTTTAGTACTTTGACAACATTTGGATCATTTTCAGAGTGGAATACACCATGTCAGAAGTATCAAGTGCAGTAAATGTTTTCAAAGAAAATAAATGGCTATTTATCCTAATCATATATCATTGTTGATTAATTCATGCCTAAGTTTTGCCAGTAGCTGTATGACGCTTTTCAGCAGCAAACATTCTTTCAGGCATGTCTCGTTAATCATTTAATTAGTTTATAAAACACTTACTTTCTTGTAATAGTCGGTATGAGATTAAAAAGGATGTTAACTGATGACAGGAGAATATTTTAAAGCTTAATTTAAAAAGAGGTAAGGGAAGTGAAATGAAAAAAATTAAAAACCTCAAAGAAAATGGAGATGAGAAAAATCTAAATTAGGTGTTAATAAGACCAAGATTTCAGTAGCTTTGATTTTTCCAAGTTCTCAGTTTTCATTATTGGTACTGAAAAGAGTGCATGATAAGGAAATCAGAAGGTAATTTCGTGTAAACCCAGAATTTTAATAATTGGTAGTGCTAATATAAAGAGTAAATTTTTGAGAGGCATATTTATCAGACATGAATTTTTTTTTCCCTTGGTGAGGCTTTCAAAGTTATTGTTGAAATTAGGAAAACCTCCATAAAATATGATATCAGCTTGGCGTATTTATTTCATGTCTAAGTCACTGAATCTTTACATTTTAGTTCATGGTGAGGCATTTTGTAGTAGGGAAGTCTGATAATAAGGACTAAATTTGCTGTTTAATATTATGCACCTTTGGGACAATAGTTTCACATTTCTAAGTCACACCTGCTGTATCAGATGAAAACTGCCCCATCTCACAGAGTTATAGTCAATACTGTTGAAGGTGAAATAATGACAAAATGCATGGGGAGCAGATGTCTAATCCGATTACATCCTATATATTCTGCCACCAATCCCCCAACACACTGCTGGCTGCAAAGGAACCCAATGCTTAGGGAATGCTTAGAGAGAGGAGAAAAATAAGAGAAGCTAGGATGTAAGAACCTGACGTTTGTTCAGTTTTCTCCTTGAGTCAATATATTATGAAGCAAAAGACACAGGTGGGAAAATGAGAAGCTGAGCTGAAGGGACAAGATTTACAAACTGTAAGAAGTTAGGAAGTTTAGAGGGCAGCCCGGGGTTTTGATTATAAAACTTAGGAGCTATGCATGATATGAATGGGAATTGCGTCTTTGCAAAATTCACATGTGGAAATCCTAATTCCCAGTGTGATGGTATCTGGAGATGGGCATTTGGGGAGACAAGTAAGTGAGGTCATGAGGATGGAGCCCTGAAGATAGGATCAGTGCCCTTCTGATAAGAGATAGTGACAGCAGAGCTACTCTCTCTCATGCATGAAAGGAAGAGGTTGTCCCCACTGCAGCCTGGGGTTGGGGGTGGGGATGAAGAAAGAAAAAGCATTAAAGTTCCTCCTGGGAGGGTTTACAAGAATTTCTCTCATGTATAAGTACAGTCATGCATATTAATCCTTACATTCAAGTAGAACTGTGTTGCATCTACATTTTGAAAAAGTGCTCCTTATGATGACCCTGTTTAGATTTAAAAGTATTTTTTCCTCGTGACAACACGCTTTTAGTAATATTATTTTAGCCTCATTTAGTGCACCATGACCAGCTCCTCTTATCTCCCACAAGCATTTGGCCCCTGAGGCAGATGCTAATAATCACACCACCACATATTTTGTTCCATGGTATGTTTAATAAATTGTAAAATTTAGGAAAATACTCTGTACCCCCAAATAGCGGCTATCCAACGAAACTTTTGTTTGGGTATCTTTCACCTCTGAATACAGTTCCATCTGGAAAGACTGAAAAATCTTCCCTTAAAGTCTTTGTGTTCTTTTGAGGGGAGATGTCTATACCATCAGATCAAAGTCCAGACCTAATATTTCTGAGGCTGTGCGAGTCTCATTTCCATTTTCTTTTCCCTTTTTTTTTCTTTTCTCTCTTTTTTTTTTTTGTCTTTTGTCTTTTAGGGCCACACCTGCAGCATATGGAGGTTCCCAGGCTAGGGGACGAATCGGAGCTGTAGCTACTGGCTTATGCCACAGCCACAGCAATGCAGGATCCAAGACATGTCTGTGACCTACACCACAGCTCATGGCAACACCGGATCCTTAACCTACTGAGCAAGGCCAGGGATCAAACCGACATGCTCATGGATACTAGTCGGGTTTGTTAACCACTGAGCCATGACAGGAATTCCCATTTCCATTTTCTTTAGATGCACCCCATGAAAATTTTCAAGTTTAATCAAAGAGTCACAGTAAACACTGAAATACTGAGCAGGCAGCATCAACCTGGATGCTGTCACACACAGGCAGCTATTTTAGCTACATCATATCTTGATCGATAGCCTGAAGGATGAAGAGCCTCTACTTTATCCCATTAACTTGACTTTCCATTGTCAGGTGTGCTCTGTTACATATTTTCCTCAGGTTCCCCAGGTAGAACCTGTAAAGAATGCCTAAAATCTGTAGAAATCCACTCTTTTTCCACCAGAGGAAATCTATCCAGGGTTTCTCTCACCACTAGCTATTAGTCTACACTGGATGGAAGAGAGAGAAACAGAGTAATCCCTTACTCTGAAGTGCAAACATGGAAGAGTGTGATTGCATTTTGGGGGGATTTAAATCCCCTTATGAATACCTTTGCCATTGATATTTTCTTCCCTTTTTTCCCAAATTTTTCCCATCTGTTTTGACTGAGGCAGTTTACCCCATAACTGGGGTTTCTATTTCAGCATGGGTAGTATTTACCCAAAGATCTGGTAAAAATAAATAAAGACAGGTTGATAGATGATAGCTAGATGGATGGACAATAGATATACAGACAGATAAATGCAACAACAAACAACAAACAACAAACAGGCACTTGGTAATAGAACTGCCTTAATGGAGTTTCAAAGAGGTAAAGGTATCACTCACACTAAGGTACCTTTGGGAATGCAAACTAGTTAATTTCAATGCAATTGGCATTGTCTCCTGAGCAATGATTTCAGCCTTCCTAAATAAACACAAATTTAAATTTTTTTTGTCTTTTTTGCTGTTTCTTGGGCCCCTCCTGCGGCATATGGAGGTTCCCAGGCTAGGGGTCAAATCGGAGTTGTAGCCACTAGCCTACGCCAGAGCCACAGCAACACAAGATCCAAGCCACGTCTGCAACCTACACCACAGCTCACGGCAATGCCGGATCGTTAACCCACTGAGCAAGGGCAGGGACCGAACCCGCAACCTCATGGTTCCTAGTCGGATTCGTTAACCACTGCGCCACGACGGGAACTCCACAAATTTAAATTTTATCCTGGAGCCACTGGATCAGGTTAGACAAAATTAAATTTTTGTCAAGTTGAAAAGATATATGGTCATGGAATTACATGTTTTGTCACCTCCACCTGCCACTTCCTGATCCTAGAACTTTCCTTGTGCACAAGCATTTCAATCATCCATTCCAACTTTCAGTCAGGCTCCTGCTCTGACACTGACAAGGCATTTGGAGGTATGCTTCCCTGTTTATGTCTCTACTTTAATAGAGGTAAAACACATACCTTCAAGGGATAAAAAGTCCAGGTGGGTTGAGCTGACAGATAATTTTCTACTCCAAGTCCTTACCAGAATGCATGGGGTTGCTCTGGACAAGATTAGTGAACTTATTAGGAGAACAGGTGTTGATCCCAGATAACACTCACTTATCACCCTCCGGTGCAACTGGAAGCATCTGCAGTGATCCATTAATATAACCCAGTTTTGATTGGCATTCAATAAAAACCTACCAACTGTCTTTTACTGGTGCTTTTAATACCAGCTTCCTCACACAACTTTGTAGTAAGATCCCAGAGGCACTCACTGTGCAGGCCATTTCGGTCTATGTCAAAGACTCTGGCTTGTGATGTTGCAGCTGCAAGGTATTTCCCTATCAACCACCCAAGTGGATCATAAAGGCTTACCTAGATGGCCTGGGTCACCTCTCTCTATAAATCTTTTAATGCTGTTTCTCCTCAGGACTCCTGAAGAGTTCTTTGGATTCATTGCTGTTGTTGTTGTTGCTTTATCTGATTTTTTCACTATTGACTTTGTGATAGAGCTCCAAAGGATTCTTGTATGAAGAGTGGGATTTCTTCAAACTCTGAATAACCTGAGTATACATGTGCTTCCTATTTTCAGGCAGGGCCTATGAGAGAGAACAAAGTATTTCTCAAAATTTGAAGACCGTGTCCACTTGATTCAGTCCATGTAATTCTCAGAAAGTTCAGAGATTGGGCTGGGCCTTCCATTATAGATAGATTCATCAACCAGTTTACATGTTTCAGATGGGCATCTACATTTCTTAACTCCTCTCAAGCTGAGGAGCCATATAATCAACAGATCTCCACTCCAAGAGAATTCCAATTGTGTTCTGATGGATTGCTAAACGACAATGGAAAAGATGTGTCCAGATCTCGATGGCTTAGTGCTCCTTGATATTTTGCTGTGTATATTCAGATTTACTACATCAAACCCAGCTGAGGCAACAAGCAGAATAATATTGCTTACTCCTCAATAGTCCATTAATCCCTAGAAAACATCCTCATATACTCGCCAGAAGGAATGTCATAAAGGAAATTAGTGAACATCAAACTCTCGCCTAGCCTCTCTCTCTTGTTATCCTGGAATTCTGTAGTGTTTAATGTTTTCCACTGAAGAGGGTTCAGAGGTTCCTAATTTTTACTTAGCACACCCAATTAAAACTGGAAGAAAAGTGGACTTAGTTGATACTTAAATAATTTTCCAAGGCAATGCATACATGCATTAGATTTCTGTTGCTGATAGAAAAAAAAAAAGTCACAAACTTAGTGGCTTAAAACAAGATAAATTTATTATCTTATGGTCCTGGAGGTCAAAAGCCTTGTCACCAAGGCTCAGTTCCATCTGAGGCCCTACAGGTAAGTTTGCTTCTTTGCCTTTTTCCAGGTTTTGGACACTGCCTCATTCCTCGGTTTCTGGCAACTATTATCTTCAGAACATATAATTGCATCACTAGGACTCTGCCTTGCTCATGACAGCTCTTTCTTGATTCCCTTTTATAAAGACCCTCAATGATACCGCCCCCTATCACCCCCACAGTCCCCATCCTTACCCTTAACCACATCTGCAAACTCCCTTCTACCATACAAATTAAGATATTAACACAAAATTAAATTGTAAGATAAGACACACCCGAATCATAATTCTTATTTTGTGTAGATCTTTAATAACCATTTTAATGGCATAAGGAACAAGAAGTAGTGAAAAAGAAGAAGGGGTCTAGGTTACGTGCCCTTTCTTCCTTCATCAGACACACCCTGTAGACACCATCTCTAAGGGAGGTCCATCAGACACCACACAGAGAGAATTTAGGTTATAAAAATGAAATACCTCATTTTTATACCCAGATTTCTATATATGCCTTACTTGAAATTTTCTGGAGAATTGCCTCATAAAGCTACAGATTCTAGGATTGTTTGTCATATATATACTATTCAGAGGTTTCCATATATAAAGGTTTTCCTTCTAACAAATATCATTAGCCTTTTTATCAGGAGGACAGTTTTCACCATGTTTACAAGGATTTTAGAATGGAACACTTCTTTCTTTTCTTTCTCCATTAGCACCCATTCCCTATAACTAGAAATAGATTACAAACCAGATGCCTAATTCCTTTCTCTCCAAGGGCATTATAATTAGTAAGAATGAAACCCTAGAATAAGAAAGTTTTAATTCATATCCCAATTTCTTTATTAGTTATCTAGGTTTGAATGTTATTTATAATTTTGGGAGGATTCAGTTTTCTTATATGTGAAATAATAATAACAATACAACACTTGTAGATTTAACTTATAGTAAAATGCTTGACACAGTTTGAAAGCAGAGGTATAATCATAAAGATTACAGATAAATAATTTCTCATATTCTAATGCATTAGAAATATTTAAGGGAAGACAGTTTCTTAAACTGTCAAGGATTCACAGAGTAAAACCAGCAATATTAAACACACTAAGTTAATTATGATAAGTAGATATTGGCTTGCCCAGGTATCTTAAGTTTGAATTGAAAGAGCCCTAATTCAAAGTAAGAGTTTAATTTCTGGAAGAAAGTAGGGGAGATTTATGAATTTATAGTATCCTGTGGAGTGAAATGCTTGTGCACAAGTGTGTTTGTTACATACCTATGTTGGATATTAAATACAGAATCATACAGTTTTGAGACCTGCAAGTCCTTATTTGGAACAGATTTACAGCTATTTGGAATTATCAGGTCTGTAAAAGTTTTTATCACAGTGTATTAGCAAGTCTGTGTTCTTCTTAAAATCATTCATAAATTATATTCTAGCAACAGTAAATAAGTGCTATGACCAAGGAGAATCAGATAACTTCTAATATATAACCAATATAGCACAAGGAGATAAAAGAAAGAAAATGGAAGCTCAACAAAGTGCACTAAAAATTAGATAGATCTAAGCACATACAAATTAAACTTCAAAGATAAAAGAGGAAATTTTGAAATGGGCCAAATGGGAGAAAATATCACCTATATCAATACAATAATATGAACGACAGCTGACATCTTGTCAGAGACTATGGAGTCTAAAACATCATTAAATGACATCTTTCAAGTGCAGGAAAAAATTCTGGACCGTTTAGTAAGAATATGCTTAAATACTTTACTGAAAAAATGATATTTTCAGATAAATGAAACGAGAGAATTTGCTGCTACCATGTATACATGCTAAAGGGAATGTTAAAGGTTTAGACTGAAGTGAAATGACACAAAATGGAAATCAGCTTTATAAGATGAATAAAGAGAATGAGAATAAATTGATAAAATATGAAGTTTAGAAAGAAAGATATGAAATTTACCATTATATCCTTCAAAGGAAACTGTTTAAAATAAACATAATACTACTTCAATACAAGTTTTATAAAGTTTTATAAAGTACGTATATATAAAGTTTTATAAAGTATATATGAGTAAAAGATATGATGACAATAGCTAAAGGATGAGAGAATGGACAAAAAATGTTTTTAAACTGAAAGTTTACTACATTTGTGAGGATGTGAACAGCAAATGGAAAGAGCACATTTAAAAGAACTCTGAGAAAAATTCAAACAAAAGTAAGTGTACAAATTTCAATGCAATGACATTATTTCAGATTTAAAGGGTAACTATGCTGTGTTGCCAATAAACAGATGAGTTTAAATTTTAACATATTAAAACATGTTGAAATTGTCTGAAACAACTGAAAATAAATTTCTATGATTTATATATTTTACTTTGAAAATGTGTAAATGCTTAATATAATTATAAAAATAATTTAGGGATATATATATGTATATATATGAAAAAAAAGGAACTGGTAGAGATTGGAAAACATTAGTATAAACATTAGTATAAAGAGATTAAAACATTTCAATAACTTTGAAAACAGTAATCTGTTCATACATAATTGAGGGTTCCAGGAGTTTGAATGTGCACACAGTTTAAGGACCACGGCATCATCTCCTTTCTTGTCTTTCATTAGTGTAAAGTGGTTATTAATACAGAGCTCCAAGTCATAAGGTGCACCAGTAAAATATGCTGAGTTAAATGACTTTAAATTTGACCTTCTAAGCAAAACTTTTTTTTTTGCTTTTGCTTTCAAGGGCCACACCCAAGGCATATGGAGGTTCCCAGTTTAGGGGTCTAATCAGAGCTGTTGCTGCCAGCCTACCCCAGGGCCACAGCAATGCCAGATCTGAGCTGCATCTGCAACCTACACCACAGCTCATGGCAACACCAGAGCCTTAACCCACTGAGCAAGACCAGGGATTGAACCTGAAAGCTAATGGTTCCTAGTCAGATTCATTTCTGCTGCCCCAGGACAAGAACTCCAAAACTTTCTGCTTTCTTTTTCAAACTTGTAAAAGAGAATGATTTAGTTTGTAGCTGGCAAACTCACTCTGACTTATCCTTGTTTGCGTTTTCATTTTAAAGGATTTTTTTTTATTTTTAATCATGAATTTGCTTTAACTATCCCAGTCCAAATTAAAAAGTTTTTGTGAGTTATGAGACTCCATTTTCTCAAAAAAAAAAAGTCTATTCTTTTCATGAGTCTACAATAACATATACCGATACTTGACTAAACAGAGATTTTGGTGTGGTATATACATTACGTTGCACATGCATGTATAAATACCCAGCACCTTCTGCTACTTATACCCCTTGTGCTACTTCTCTGTGCTGAAGCTTAATAATAATACCTTTCCCTGACTTCTGGGTTCATCCTGCACTGAGGGCTTACCAATCAGTATAGGGAAATAAATGACAGACTTATTCTCATGTAGACAGTAGTTAATACAGGCTAATACTCGTGTGGACATCTTATTCCATAAAAGCCAAACTACTAATAAAGCTGGCATTACATAGTAATGCATATATCTATTTATCACAACATAGCCTTTCACATTTTAGACTGAGACAGGCTGCTGATTCCAGTGGAACTGGCTTGAGAAAACCATTGAAATTAGAAGGTTTAGAGAATTATTACTGGAAGGAATGAAAAAGATTAATTGTAATCACTTGTTAGTACACTTGCTTCAACCAAACTGTCTTTTTCCTCAATTTAGATGCACATATATTTACAGCAGAGTTAAAATTATGTTTTTATATACCACAGGGATTTTTCTAATGACTTGTAAATGAAAGTCTGCCTTTCCCTCAATGCTTTTTTGAAAACATATTGATGTGATTATATAAGCTGACTTCTGGCATATATTGAGTCCTAAATTAGTTATTATTTTTACTATCTCTTCCTCTATTTCTTCTATGATATTATGAGGCTAAATATGTTATTTTTTCCTTTCATCTTAATTCTCTAATCAACTGAATTCTTTTCCTTCTCCCTATAAATGTATACTTGCTGTTTCAGTGAAAACTGGGGGGAGAGATGGAGGGAGAGTGAGGGAGGGAGAGAGAGAAAGAGAGAGAAAGAGAATATGACTTCTGCCCATTGAGGATTAACTTATGTAAAACCCATCATTTGGCCACAAGCAGATGGAGAAAACCAACAAAAACTTAAGCAAGGGTTTTCCGATGTTAGACAACAGTCAGTGAAGAGCTGTAACCCTGACAAAAAGGAGACAATGAAGTGAGCCCTATTAATCCACCAGGTTACTTCCCAGTATTAACTAGCCTCCACATTATAACTCAGAGCTGGGATCACAACAGGCTGGGGGGTTTGCAGAACGGAAGAGACAGAAGGCAGTTTGGAGAAGCTGGACCTGCCCGAATTCCCAGGGTAAAGGCTGGACAGAGCCCTGGAGGTCTGTAGAGGCCGCCCAAGTCTCTGGACACTGAGGGGTGCAGGTATGAGGTGGCAGGATTGAACCACTAAAAACAGTGTGGTTCAGTTCACATGGGGCTGGAAGTTATGTTCTCAATGGCAAAACTGGACACCTGTATGCATGGGATTCTCATAGTGGGTATACATTCCTGGAGGGACCAAAGTAGCCCTAGACTAACTACTCTAGGTCTGCCCTAGAAAAAGACTAAAAGCAGGCATCTAAGGGGAGGAACCTGACCCTCACACTGCAGAACAGCAGCCCAACCAAAATTCAAAAGTATGTTATAAAATCAAAAAATATGCAGCTTTCAACAATATAAAATCCACAAGGTGAGACATCCATCAAAAATCATACCTCAACACAATATTGTATTTCAACTATACCTCGGCAAAAAAAAAAAAAAAAAAATACAAAATCATACTGTGCTATCGATTATATCTTAATAAATCTGGAAAAAAAGAATAAAATATTTATTCCTTTTATAGCAATAACATAATTAGTTTATTAGGTTTGCTAGGTTACTTCAAACTTAGCTAGTAACACATCAATGATTCAGTAACATCAAAAAATAAACGTTTAAGTAACTGGGGACACTCTGTTATCAAAAATACCTATGGAAATGGAGATCCTGTCACAACTCAGTGGTTAACAAACTCAACTAGTATCCATGAGGATGTGGGTTCAATCTCTGGCCTTGCTCAGTGGGTTAAGAATCTGGCATTGCCGTGAGCTGTGGTACAGGTTCAGATCCCACATCGCTGTGGCTGAGGTGTAGGCTGGCAGCTGTAGCTCTGATTTGACCTCTAGACTTCCATGTGCCATGGGTGAAGCCCTAAAAAGACAATAAATAAATAAATAAATATGGAAATAAATTATTTTTTTTAACATCGATGGAGATTTGACTAAGATGGGTATCAGTTTGCTTTCAGTAAAATGCAAACAGGAAGTGTACAATGTCATTACTTAAAAAGCAACATCACTCTATTAAAAAAATCTACCTTGATTCCACTACTAATTGCATTTTATTTATTTTTTATTTTTTTATTGTTATTTCCCCAATACAATTTTTTTCTACTATACAGCATAATTACCCAGTTACACGTACATGTATGCATTCTTTTTTCTCCCATTATCATGCTCCGTCATAAGTGATTAAACATAGTTCTCAATGCTAAACAACAGGATTTCGTTGCTCATCCATCCCAAGAGCAATAGTTTGCATCCATTAACCCCAAGCTCCCAATCCATCCCCCTCCTTCCCCCTCCCCCTAGGCAACCACAAGTCTATTCTCCAAGTCCATGATTTTCTTTTCTGTGGAAAGGTTCATTTGTGCTGCATATTAGATTCCAGGTATCAGTTATATCATATAAAAACCAATTTTTGTGGCAAGTCTCTTTTCTCTAGAACATATAGGGCACAGCTCCTAAGGTGTCATGCATTAGTTGACTTTTCAATGCTAATGAAGCAAGCCATACAGCCTACTTGTGACTGCCAACCTAGGCAATGACATGCCTGCCGCTCATCATAAGAGCAACCAACAGTTTGAAAGAGCAGATGGGGCAGTTCAAATTCATGCTCACTCCTGAAAATGGCTTGAACTTTATGTCTTTCTGTTCATAAGTCAGCAGCAGCACATCTAAATCATTTTATCCAAGGAATAAAATTTGTATTTTATAAATTTGTATTTTGTATTTTGGGGCTTGAGAATTATTTAGACATCAGGTTGAAAACTCTGTGTAATGGGAATGAGAACCGGGAATGCCAGGAGTGAAAACAGTCTGGCTAGGTGGTAGGTATTAGAGGCAGCAAAGACTTGGGAGACATATTGACCCCACATTCAAGGGCTCAACCAAGCCCAGGTTAGAGGTCACTTTTAGGGGAGCAGCAAGGCAGCCTCTCTAAATAAGATTCCATGGACCACTCCATGTCGTCAACAGAGGCAGATTTGCATGGGAAGCGGAAAACTGTTTCTAAATAGAGCAGGTTCTTGCGTGGAGAGACTTGAACTGACACAAACAGTAACAGGATGTCTTCTGATGAGCTTTGAGGAGCCTCCTGGCCATGGCTGCATGTCTGGCATTATAGATGGCCACAGGTGAAGCACACTTCCCTGTGCACATCTTTTCTTCGGCCCTAGAGGTGTGATGGGATTTTACGGTCCCCATGTTTACTTCTAGGGATCCCATACCACTCCCTCCATTAGCACAGCTTAACTGCAAGCTCTTCATAGTCTCAGAGAAGGACCCCTACTCTGGGAAGCAGAGAAAAGGCTCTAGAGCCTCAGGGCCATACTCTGTGCTATAAGGGGACTTATAGCACAGATGAAAAATGACTAAGATCAAGGGCTTCATAGCCCTGAGACTAAGGAAACATCCTTCTGTTTGGAGTAGCGATAGGAGCATAAAAGTAATGTGAGAGGTCCTCAGACTCTGGTGGTCTTCTGGAAAGGGCCTCAGTGACCATCTTCTGTAACTTGGAAAGAGGAAATGACAGAAGCCTAAGAGGTGTCAAAGATACCAGAGCAATGGGAACGAGGTTCCTGACCTCAGGGAGAGCTCAAGGAGGTATAAAGAATCAAGTTCTATTCTGTCAACATGAGCTGGAGGCAGAAGGAGGACCATCCATGACTGAGCTGAGCTTGGCATGAATGGATCATCAAGAGCCCCCAGACATAGAGGGTCTTGTGGACAGAGATCAAAGACAAGGACAGCATCATAACATCTCAGGGGATGCCAGACTGGATAGATAACCCTCAAGGATGAAACTCTCATGCCTTCATCAAGGATTCAGAATTAGATGTAATGTCAAGGAAAACCCTGTACTGGAGAGGAAACAATTAATTAACAGAGATCACACGAGGGGCTCAGGGTAGAAATAAAACTGAACCATTGGTCACCACAGATTGTGAACTGGGGTTTGCTTCTGCTGTAGATGTTAAATTCTTGATGTAGAAATGGTCTTTCTCATCTTTTCTATCTTCACACCACCCAGAACATTTTCACCAACATAATATATTTTTGTTGAGCACCTAAGTGCGAAGGAAAATAGAATTAGCTCTTGCACTCAAGGAACTCCCCATTAGACTGCAAGACAAGCAAGGTATGTGCATGGGCATATTTACAGTATGGTGTGATAAGCACTTACATAAAAATATGTGCTCCAGGAGGATGGTGGTGCAAGAAACGTGATGGCATATTCTGTGGGAGGGAGGGAGGGAAGTCAGGGAGGACTTCTGAGAAGTTAGCTTCTGAGGCCTCCTTAGAGATGAATAGGAATTTTCCAAATGCACCTGGAGAGATGAGGTTTCTCAGGTTTGAGAAATAACACTGACAAAGGCTAAAAGGCATAAATAGAACTTTTTTTTCAAAGAGAACAAAAGCGAAAATTACTGTATTAAGCATGATGAAATTGCTTCCTATTTGACCATAAACTGTAGAATGGTGGTGAAACCCAAAGGAGATAATGTTGGTAAAATTCACCGGAAGCTACACAAATTTATCGTTATTGTATTACTATTTAATGACATGCACACACACATATATACGACAGAGATATAAATATAGATATATATAGAGAGAGCAGAAAAATATAACTAAAAAAAGTTACTAAACATTCCAATAGGCAGAAATATATAACCTATTATCAAAACACAACTCAATCAATAGGATCTGATGCAGGAATAGCAAGTATCATAATATAAAATGACAATTATAAATGGGACCTAATCAAACTTCAAAGTTGCTGCACAGCAAAGGAAACTCTAAACAAAATGAAAAGACAACCCACAGAATGGGAGAAAATCTTTGCAAGTGAATCAACTGACAAGGGATTGATCTCCAAAATTTAGAAACACCTTCTGCAGCTCCATACCAAAAATCAAATAACTCCATCCAAAAATGGGCAGAAGATCTAAACAGACAGTTATCCACAGAAGATCCACAGATGGCCGAGAAACATGAAAAGATGTTCAACATCACTCATTATTAGAGAAATGCAAATCAAAATCACTATGGGGTACCACCTTACACCAGCCAGAATGGCCATCATCAAAAAATCTACAAACAATAAATGCTGGAGAGGGTGTGGAGAAAAAGGAACCCTATCACACTGTTAGTGGGATTGTAAATTGATGCAGCCACTGTGGAAAACAGTATGGAGATGCTGCAGAAAAATAAAAATAGAACTACCATTTGATCTAGCAATCCCACTCCTGGGCATCTATCCAGAGAAAACCACGACTCGCAAAGACACATGAACTCCGATGTTCATTGCAGCACTCTTTTCAATAGCCAAGACATGGAAACAACCTAAAGGCCCATCGACAGAGGAGTGGATCAGGAAGATGTGGTACATATACACAATGGAATATTACTCAGCCATTAAAAGGAATGAAATACCGGCATTCTTAGCAACATGGATGGACCTAGAAACTATCATGCTAAGTGAAGTCAGCCATACAATGAGACGCCAACATCCAATGCTTTCACTGACATGTGGAATCTGAAAAAAGGACAGACTGAACTTCTTTGCAGAACAGATGCTGACTCACAGACATTGAAAAACTTATGGTCTCTGGAGGAGACAGATTGGGGGGTGGGGGGATGTGCTTGAGCTGTGGGATGGAAATCCTGTGAAATCAGATTGTTATGATCATTATACAACTACAGATGTGATAAATTCTTTGAGTAATAAAAAAATAAAAATTAAAAAATGACAATTATTTAAAAACCGCTATTATAAATGTCTTATATGTTCAAGAAGGTGGAGGAACACATGAGTGTGCTGAAAAGAAAAGCGAGTGCTGCATTATTGTTCTGAGGCCGCTCTAACAAAGCACCACAAACTGCTACAAACTAGGTGACTTAAAACAACTGGGATTTGTTTTCTCACAGAAGTCTGAAATCAGTTTCACTGAAGTCAAAAATCAAGGCAGGCTGTGCTCCTAGGGTAGGGTGCGGAACCAGGGGAAAGTCTGATCTGCCACTTGTGGAGGCTCCTTATGTTTCCTGACTCATGGCCAAATCACCCCAGTCTCTATCTCAGTGGTCACACAGCCTTCTCTCTCTGAGCGTGGACCATTTCTCCTTGTCCCTCTCTTACTGAACACTGTCTCTGATGGCCAGAACAACCCTGATAAAAAGAATGACTTCCCATGACAACACTCTCAGTAAATTACACTTACAGAGATTTTTACCTCATAAGGTCCCACCTCATAAAGTACCACCTCAGTTATCACCACAGATGATAAACTGATGAATGACATGAAAACTTATGGAAATTAAACATAAAATGGACAAAGTGAAAAACACACTGGGATTCAGAGCTGATTACATAAAACTGAAGGAAACCTCAGAGAAATTGAAGACATAACAATAAAACAAATTCAAAATGAGACACACACACAAAAAAAATGACAGCACCTCAGTGAAACACTTGGCGATACAGAACAGTCTAACACTTCAGAGCTCCAGAATCTGAGAGGCAGGTAGACAGGAAAAAACCGATCAAGTCATGTGCACAAATTTTCAAACGTGATCAAAACACTGGACTAAAAATCCAAGAAGCTCAGGGAAATCTAAGCAAAAGCAATATTAAAAATAAACTGACACAGAATTCCCACTGTGCCACAGAGGAAACACACCCAGCTAGTATCCATGAGGATGTAGGTTTGATCCCTGGCCCTGCTTAATGGGTTAAACAATCCCACAGTGTGGTGAAATGTGGTGTAGGGTGCAGACAAGACTTGGATCTGATGTTGTCATGGCTGTGTCATAGGCTGGCAGCTGCAGCTCTGATTCTACCCCTAGCCTGGGAACTTCTATGTGCTGCAGGTGTGGCCCTAAAAAAAGCAATAAATAAATAAATAACAACAAAAATAAAAACAAACTGACATTATATGAAATTGTTTAAAATGTTATGAAGAATAAAATATTAAAATGCAGCACACAAACAAAAGGTATTCAAAAAAAAAGAAAGAGAGAGGGGCCATTCTAGAATTCTAAGTCCCAAAGAAAATGTCTTTCCAAAATGAAGATAAAATGAAAAAAGTGTTCAGGAAATCAAAAGCTGAAAGAATTCATACAGTACTGCACGATAAGAAATCTTAAAAGGGAGATTCTTTTTCTCAGCTAAAGGAAAAGGATACTAGATAAAAATGTCAAAATTTAAAAATTATAGATAAATATATGGTTCTTATTTGTTAATATCATAAATTGCTTAAAGCAAAGAAAAACATATTTTATAATACATAACATATGCTGAAGTGAATGTATGACCATAACATAACAAAGGGCATGAGAAATGGAGAAATGGATGTGTATGTCTTAAGACTCTTACCTAGTTACAAAATAGTGCACTTTTTATTGAATGCAGACTAGGATGAGTTACAGTTGTAGAGTGTACAGGCAATAAGGAGTAAAAAATGAGATTGAGGCCATAATAGTGGAGATAACAACAAAATGACACAAATACTGAACCCAAAGTGGGCACGAAAAAAGGAATAAAAAGGAAAAAAATTAAATAGGATAAATAGAAAACAAAGAGAAAGTTGGTACTTTTACACCCAACCATATCAATAATTACACTTAACTATAATTAATTAAAAGATCGAGGTGGTCAAACTGAAATAAAAGAGCATGATCCAACTCTATACATTGTACATTGGACATGTACACATATATGTCGAAACATTAATCAAAATTAAGTGGAGTAATTATATTAATTAAAGGAAAACTGGACTTTACAATAAGAAATATTACCAGAGATAAAAAAGCATTTTCATAAAGAAAAGTATTCCAATTCATCAAAAATTAAAAAGAAGATACTAAACATTTGTTTATATTAAAATACAGCTTTGAAATACATGAAGCAAAAATTGATAGAATTAAATAGATGCAGAAGTAAAAATAAAAGATTTTGTTTAAAGAGGGATATAGAAGACTTTGAAAAACTACCTTAACTATGATGTAATTAATACGCATGGAACAGTACAACCCAAATCAGCAGAATACACGTTATTTTCAAGTGTACTTGAGACATTCACCAAGAAAGAATGAGTTTTATGCTATGAAATTGAAATGGAGTTTTAACTAAAGAACAACCCCCCCCCCCTTGGCTAAGAAGGCAGCTGCAAGCCTTTCCAGCTATGCTGCTCACTATACCACCCTTCTTGTAATAATGTAACAACTGTGTGCCCTCTGTCCAAGACAGCAACCCTGCTAATCATGTACCCAGCATTGCTTATCAGTTCCGCTTCTGTAACCTTGCTTGCTCAGTTTCTTAGGGAGGAACATTGCTTGGGGATGGGGGGACGTCCAGGATGATTACATGGGAAAATCAAGACCTCGTAGTGTATAAAAGTTACTGAGAGCAAAGACCTGGTGCTCAGACTCTGGAGGTGACTCCTCTGAGCCCGCACCAGTGCTGAATAAACCTTGCTTTTCCATATCTTTGAGTGCTGTTTGTCTCCTTCCATTGCCACGGTTTTTGCGGTTTCCTCAACAAAATAAGTGCCACAATACTGAAAATGTCTCATCACAGGAATTAAACTATATATCAATCATATATCTATCTTACCTATGTTTTATATATATAAAATATCTATGACACACACACATAACTGGTAAATGCCTAAATATTTGAATGTTAAATGAAAAATTTCTAAGTAATCCATGAGGAAGAATTCATTCAAAGGGAAAATGGAAAAGATGTTGAACTGAATACAAATGAAAATGCCAAATATAATAATTTGTGGCATGTAGCTAAAGTGGTGCTTAGATACAAATGAGAATTAAACACATATTAAAAGCAGGACATCCTAAAATCAAAGATATCAGCTTTTAGTTGAAAAAGAACTAGTAAAACTAGAGAAAAGGAAACATAAATATCCAAAGGAATAATGAAAACAGGAAAATAATGAAACAGAAAACATGAAATACAATAGTATATCCAGTGAAGACAAAGCCTGTCTGTTTGAAAAGATTAATGCATTTTATAAATCTCTAGCAAGACTTATCAAGATAAAATAAAACAAGACAAAGATTATCATTATCAAAATGAAAAGACACAATGGTGGATCCTATAGATTATAGAAAGCCAGTAGGATGATTATAAACAACTCTATTCGGATGATTATAAACAACTCTATTCGAATACTTTTTTGTGAACAACTTAGAGGACATGGTCAAATTTCTTGAAAGACACATACAATCCCAGCTCACCCAAGGAGCAAAGAAGGATGTGAAAAGATCTGTATCTAACGACAAAATACATTCTCTTTTTCTTTCTAGGGCTGCACCTGCAGCACATGGAAGTTCCCAGACAAGTGGCTTAAACAGTGCTGCAGCTGCCCACCTACACCGCAGCCATAGCAAGGCAGGATCCAAGCTGCATCTGTGACCTACATCGCAGTTTGTGGCAATTCCGGATCCTTAACCCGCTGAGTGAGGCCAGGGATCAAACCCACATCCTCACAAATACTTTGTTGGGTTTTTAACCAGATGAGACAAAGTGGGAACTCCCAGTTGTTAATTAATAACTTGATACCAAGAAAACTTCATGCATAGTTATTTTCCCTTGGAAATTCCACCAAATATTTAAAAAAGAAAAGTTATCAATGACAAACATAGCAAATCCGAAAGAGTGGAGATGAAGGAGTACATGCCTCATCTTATGAGGCCAGCAGAAGATATCAAAATCAAACAAAAATTACAAGAGAAGAAAATTTCTTCCCTATAATTCCTATGTGCATGGAAACAGAGTATCTTAACAAAATATTGGCAAACTTAATCCAGTTACACATTAACGGAATAGTGCATCATGACTAAATAGGGTTTATCTCATAAATACAAGATTGATATTTGAAAATCAATTAGTATAATCCATTATGTTAATAGGTTATAAAAATCTTTTGATTTTATCAAAAAATATGCAAAAAGAAATTGATACTTAGTATTTATTGTGGCATTTAGTTAACTATAGGAAGAAATCTTTTTTTACCTGAAAAATGACAACCAGATAAACTAAGAGAATATACTATACTTAATAGTGAAAAAATAAATATTCCTCTCTTAAGATCCAACTCAAATTCAAGGATAACTATTCTCATTACTAATATTTTAAGGCATTTAAAACAAATATAGAGCATACAAATTGGAAAGGAAGAATTTTTCTTGTATGGAGATGAGAATCTTCTACATAATAAATTGTAAAGAATCTACAAAAAAAGCTACTAGAATGCATAAGCAAGTATATCAAGGTCACAACTTTTGCTTTTTAAAAGATATTGTTAAGAAAATTAAGAACATTTAAGGGCAAGGCACAGACTGGTATTGGATAACTTGCATCCAAAATTGAACACATACAACTCAAAAATAAGATAAACCACTGTTAAAATTTTGTAATAATATTTGGGTTTTATCAAGGAAGATATAACAGTAACTTCATAACACATGAACAGACTCACAATATCTTAGCTCATTACATAGACGCACATTCATGCAGCAATGAGCTATTACACATTAAACAAAATGGCTACAATCAATGCAAATCAATGAAACTATACACACCATGCACAAAAATGAACTCAAAAAGGCTGAAAGACTTAAATATAAGACAAGACACCATCAAATCCCTGGAAGAGAACATGGGCAAAACATTCTCTGACATTAGCCTTATGAATATTTTCTCAAATCAGTCTCCCAAAGCAACGGAAATAAGAGCAAAAATAAACCAATGGGACCTAATCAAACTGACAAGCTTTTGCACAGCAAAGGAAACCAAAAAGAAACCAAAATGACAACTTATAGAATGGGAGAAAATAGTTTCAAATGATGCAACTGACAAGGGCTTAATCTCTAGAATATACAAGCAACTTATACAGCTCAACAGCAAAAAAGCCAACCACCCAATGGAAAAATGGGCAAAAGACCTGAATAGACATTTCTCCAAGCAAGATATACAAGATGGCTAAGAGGCACATGAAAAAACGCTCAACATCCCTGATTTTTAGAGAAATGCAAATCAAAACTACCATGAGAGACCACCTCACACCAGTCAGAATGGCCATCATTAATAAGTTCACAAATAACAAATGCTGGTTGGGGTGTGGAGAAAAGGGAACCCTCTTGCACTGTTGGTGGGAATGTAAGCTGGTACAGCCACTATGGAGAACAGTATTTTTATGCTCAGATTTGAGTCCTAGCCTGGGAACTTCCATATGTCATAGGTGCAGCCCTAAAAAGATAAAATATATGTCTGTGTGTGTGTATATATACATAATAGCTAAAAGTGCTGAGAAGGTGAGAAAATTGTTTTCCTTAGGCTGTTGGTATGTATGTATGTTCATGAGTATAAATTCTTTAATATCAGTTTGGCAGTATATGTATATAATTCCAGCCCCAGGAATTTAACATCCTAGAATTTATTCTGTAAGATATAGCCACTCATGCTTGTAATTATATATGTATATATGCATATATTATAAATGATATATATTATATATCTTCATATATCTATATTATACACACACAAAGATACTGATTGCAGCATACCTGTTGCACTAAAATTTGTAATAAACCCAATAATAATTTCAAGTGTACTGGGTTACACATGTATAACAAACAGTGTGGGAATTATGTGTGTAGTTATCTGGCACATAAAAATAACGTTCATAAAAGTATATGCAATATAATCTTTTTGGAGGAAAATACACACCTGTATGCACACATATACATGTACAAATGCACATATATGTATAAAAACATGTGAATATTTTATGTTACATATATATTTGTGTTTATGGATTATGAGATACATACTTGTATAAATAACTCATATATATGTATTTGTGTGTTTATATGGGTGATCTTTAGAAAGTGGTTACCTCTAGGAAACTGACAAGGAGATATGCACACAAGTTATTTATACCAAAAAACGCTAGTTAAAATAAAAAAAAAAATCTCAGTTATAAATGAAATAAATTTTAAAAATGATTTGAATATGAAGTCAGTTTAGGAAAATTAGAGGAAATAAAAATCAATATCAATGTATCAACTATTGGACTATTGGCCTGAACTTATAAGGATAGGGGATTGAAAACATATTTATATATGAACGTATAGTTTTGTATTTATGTTTCTTTCCACTTGAATTTCCACAAACTTGATTTTAAAACTGAGTTTTACTTGAAAAGTAAAATTCAGGAGTTCCTGTCATGGCGCAGCAGAAACGAATCCAACTAGGAACCATGAGGTTGCAGGTTCAATCCCTGGCCTCGCTCAGTGGGTTCAGGATCTGGCGTTACTGTGGCTGTGATGTAGGCTGGCAGCAACAGCTCTGATTAGCCCCCTAGCCTGGGAACCTCCACATGCCACGGATGCGGCCCTAAAAAGACAAAAGACAAATAATAAAAAAATAAAAAATAAAAAAGTAAAATTCCCTGTTCTTCACTTTCTTTAATTTTTCTTATTTCGAATAATCTCAATCTTAAAATGTCAAAAGTATAGTAAAAAATATGTCTCCTCTGAACCACTTGGCAGCAATTTGCTGACCTGATGTCTCATCTTTCCCCTTTACCTCTCTGTGTATGTCTGACAAATAATACATTTTCCTAAATAACTAAAATTCACTGTTAAAATAAGCTAATTAACATAAATACTATCTGATCCTAGGAAGAATTCACGTTCCAGTAATAATGCCTTTTAGAGCAAAAGGTTCCAGCTGAGGGTCATGGAGTGCACTGCTGCTTTGTCTCTTTAATTTTATTCAGTCTGGGTGAGTTTCTCAGGTTTTTCTTGATTTTTATGGCCTTGATTTCCTAAGATTACAGGGTATTTATTTTGTAAAGTGTCCTTAAAGGTAACTTTGCCTGATGTTTCAACCATGACTAGATTCACATTTTGTAACTTAGGCAGGATATCAGAGAAATCTCATTCCAAATGTTACGGAATCTGCATTGCATGCTACGGGTTGGCATGGTATTTCAATTTACTGATGAAATCCACCTTTCTCACTTTATTAAATAAGGTACTCACTGCCTGCCAGACTTCAACACTATAGTTATACCTCCCATCATAATTAATAAGCACTTTTCTGTAAGATGTCACAAAGGCGTGCGAGTCACTTGAGAAAATAACTGAAGTCATCTAGCCATCCATATAGGTCATCAAATTAGTCCATTGTTATTCTGGAATATTCTTTATTAACTGCAAGCTGGTATTCTCTTCCTATATCTTAGATTGTGTTTACAACAAAAGGGCAAGTTAATTGTTACGGAGTGAACACAGATGTAATGCATTGTCAATCACACACCATAAACTATGCTTATCTACAGTGAATGAAATGTGTCATTATTTTCTGAGCATTTTGGCACAGATATTCTAAGTATTTCATGTCTTTAAAACAGAGTTCCTCTCCTTGGACTAGTAAAGAGAGCAAATTCACTTGTGAGTAAATCATTGTTTAGAAATGGCTGAATACAAAAACAGCCTATAATGTGTGACTGATACCATTGTAAAGTTGAGCAATCAATGCACACGAAAATGACATCACAATGCATTACATCTGTGTTCACTCCAAGACAATTAACATGCCCTTTGCTTGTAAACATAGCCTAAACTATAGAAAGCAAGTACCAGCTTGCAGTTGGTAAAGAATATTCCGGAGTAACAATGGACTAATCTGATAACCTACACAGATGGCCAGATCACTTCAGTTATTTCCTCAAGTGACTCTAAATTCTTTGTGGTCAAAAAAAGAAAATCCTCATTTTATCATGTATAGATGAAAGGAATTTTTTTTTCACAAGCTTGATTACAAATTGTTTTGAGTACTATATTCATAGCAAGGAATCTGTTTCCATGCAATTTTTCAAATATGTATAGAGAGCATGACATTATTATTGATAGTGTATTAAATTATTCATTTAATACAAAGTGATTTGCATTCTAATGCATAGGCTATCCATAAATAAGTTAGTATAAATATTTGACATTTCACTTTCTATATGTCACTGGATTTTAGTTTGAATATCACCTTTACTTCTGCTTCTCAACTACAATGTTTTTGAATTTGCCTTTTTTCCTTCTGAAGGAATAAATGCTGTTCACTGATGCTTTGCTTCAAAATGGCAATGATATATTAATGAAAATGTATCTATAATAGGGTGCCATGAAGGCACTTTATTTATACTGCTTACCTAGAGACATTTTTAAATGCTTGCCATTAGTTTTCAGAGTCTTAAAATCATCTTTTTATATTCTATCATTTACAATGTTTAGCCACAATGGGCTAGGTTAACCTTTACAGCCTGTTCCTGTATATGGATAATCTACAAGAATAAGGTTTATGGAAATCTTTTTTACTAGATTATAAAAATTTTAACTGAAGGAAAATAGTTGAGAAGCACTGGATTTGCGATTTTAAAATTGGGGAATCTGGATCAGCAATCCTGGCACAATGACCTTGTTAGAAATGCAAATTCATGAGGCCACATTCCAAACTACTGAGTTAGAATCTCTGGGGATGGGGCCTAGGAAATGTCTTAATAAGCTTTCCATGTGATTCTGTAGAACATTAAAGTTTGAGAACCAGCAACAAAAATCAATCAATCGATTAATCAATCTACCTATCTAATCTCATTTAATAATGATTATAGGAATACCTCAACTGTGGATGAATATTTTAATACATAAATAAATAATATGTGTTCATGTATAGATCTTCAACACCAGATCCAAATATCAGCCTTCATAGAGCTCTAACTGCTGGGGCTGTGTGCCTTCTGGATCACAGAGGCATGGCTGGCATCTTTGGGAAGATGAGAGGTAACAGTGACAGTAGTGTGTCATGCTAGGGGTGGCACAGAACACACCCAGGAGTCTGAAAATATGTGGAGAGAGGGATGTCAGAAATAGGGTGTAAAAATTTCAGGATCCCATTGTACTGGGAGCAAGAATAAAAGGATCACATATAAAAGTGAGTCTTCATTAATAATTGAGTCTCATGTGATTGTTCTAAGGAGACACCAACAAATATAATCAGTTGATTTTAGGAAAAGCTCCTACAATATTTGCATAAACATTTTTAAGGATGATCCATATTTATATTACTTAGAAAAGTTCATTACATTTACTAAAATTTCTCTTTTCATTATCTTTTTAAATGTTTTTTAAGACTTCCTATTTTGAGAGAAGTTTTAGGTTCACAGCACTATGCAGGGGAAGGCACAGAAATTTCCCATATACTCTCTACCCCACAAATGCATAAGTTCCTCCTATATCAACATCCTCCACCAGGTACATTATTGCAGCTGGTGAACCTATATGGACACATCAAAATAACCCAAAGTCCATAGTTTGCTTTAGTGTTCACTCTTGCTATTGTACGTTCCATGGGTTTGGCCAAATATATAATGGCATGTATCATCATAATTGTATCCTACAGATTATTTTCACTTCTCAAAAATCCTCTGTACTCACTTAACCATTGATCACCCCTCCAAGCCCTGGAAACTTCTGACCCTTTTACTGTAGTTAGAGTTCTGGCTCTCCCAGAATCTCATATATTTAGAATAATACAGCATGAAGTCTTTCAGATTGGCTTCTTAGTAATATACATTTAAGATTCATGTCTTTTTATGGCTTGATAGCTCATGCCTTTTTAGTACTGAACAATATCCCATTGTTTGGATGAATCATAATTAAACTTTTTAAAACTTCATAGTTTAAATAATTTATATTACTTAAGGGAGAAGTGGAGAAAATGATGCCAAAGGTTTTCATTGAAACTTTACCTGATCCCCTAATGTTGACACCTCATTTTATAAATACTTTTTTAACGTACCCTTGGTACAGTAATCAAACCTAAGCAAATAACCTTGGTACAATGCAGTTAACTAAACCACAGATTGTATCTGATGCCACCAGTTTTTCACTAATGTAAGAACCCCGCCTGATGACAACACATTGCATTTAGTCGCCAACTCCTTATTCTCTTCCAATCTGTGACATTTCCTGCTCTTTCCTTGCCTTTCACAGCCTTGATATATTTGAAGGTATTATGTAGAATGTCCCAAAATTTGGTTTCACCTGAGGTATTATAATGGAGTAAGGTTATAAAATTGAAGATAGGATGTCTTAAAGTCATTATTTTTCCCTTTCCATGCTCTGTTTTCTAGGTGTGCATCACTAAGTTCAGCCTACATTCAAAGAAAAGGGAGTTGAGTTCCACATCCTAGTGGGAGAAATATCAAAGAATTTGTGAACATATGTTAAATACACCACAGTAACTAATACATATTTTAGGGGAAGATCATTTGAGGCTACACAAATATTTCTTCTTAAAATTTGTTGACCAATTTTAGCAATCATCAATGGGTTTTGCCTACTGCAATTATTACTATAGTGCTCAAATGGTGATTATTTTTCTCATCACTCATATATTTGTTATTTGGAATCCTCTGGTAAGGCCATCCCTTCTCTATTCATGTATTATATCATTTTTAATATCAAGATGGACCTACCTATTTTTTAATCATTATTTTTGTTATAATTCAGTGCAATCATAATTAATTTTGTTGTTTACATTTTTCTTGCTTTGGTTCTTGAGAGATTTTTCAGTGAGAACCCATCTTTTATGTTTAGAAATTCCTTATTTTTGCAGATACAAGATGTTCCAGGCCTATCTTGCACTTTTCTGCCCCAGGCCTAGAATCAACCATTTCTGGTTTTACTGTAGAATGGTATTTAAAATCCAAATGTGAGTGTTACAGACACTCTTTGTAACTGGGGTGCAGAGTTCTCAGAGGATAGAGAAGGAATACATATATCTTTATTCCTAACAATGCAGATGTTTGTAGTAACCCCCACATACATGTTTTTATATTTATTTCTACGCCTTTTAAAATGAACAGGAGTTTATTTAGTGGTATCTCTCATGGTAATTCAGCACGTTTTGATCAGTATTTCTTCTCCTGCTTACTTACAACTTCATTCTACGGCAGTGAGGGCATTTAGCTCCCATTATCGCCAATGTATTCACTTCAAGTCTAGCATGTGTTTGAAGGATTTTCAGAATTGGTAACCCTACCAATGGAAACAAATTTACCAACTAGATTACAGTGGTTTTTTTGTTTGTTTCTTTTTTGGTTTTTGGTTTTTGCTTTTGCTTTAAGCTTTACAACAATCAAACACTGTTTTTCAAAGTTACTTAGTTACTGCTCCTTTCCATTTCTGTCTTAAGTGAGGCATATTACAGCAATTGTAAGGCAGTTAAATTAGTTTGCTAGGGAGTGAATTTCATTCTGGGTTTTCCTAATATCCTGCTTGATGTTTTTGTTATGGTTATTATTACAGTTTGTTTATAAAGGGGGTCACATATGGGGGGGTTAGGAGTGGCCATGGTGTGCTGAGGCGCGGGTGGCACAAAGGGACGTCCAGAGGGCCCAAGACCCTGGGGAAGAGAGAGAAGGTTGCTGCACAGTATGCAGGCCCCTTCTTCCAAGTGATGACCAGGGATACTGAGCGATGCCGAGGCTGGGGTGGCCCTACCTCGAGATGGACACGGTCACACCCTCTCCAGACTCCTGAGTAGCCTATCCACCCACACAGGGCTTCGGGTTGGCCACAGCCCCCGTGAGGCAACCCACTGCCCCTCCCAGGACAGACGGAAGGGTCACAGTTCCCTTTCCTTCCTTGAGGCCCTTTCGCATGGGTGGACAGCAGAGAGCTGAGGCAGGGCCTGGGGCGGCAGTGAGGACAGTCAAGGCGCGAGTCCCTGGTGCTCAGGCTGAGGAATGTCTCTAGGCGCCAGCTGGGCCCTGACCTGTCTGTGACTCTGAGGCCCAGCCCCCCCCACGTCCTCCTGAAGTGGGGTCAGAGGTAGGAAGAATGGAAACAGAGGGGCCCAGGACAGGGGGCAGGGATGGTTGAACTCACCCAGTGCCGGCGCCGGGGTCCCTGGAAGCCTATCTCTCTCTGCTTGCTGGCCTGGGGCCTCCCTGAGGCTGAGGCTCCCCGCCCACAGGTCTCCTCCGCACAGGAGGCACGTCGAGCGTGGGAAGCGCACCAGGCGTGCGAGGCGCACGAGGCACAGGAGGCGGGCGGTGCTCAGAGTCTAGTCTCCGATGCGAATGCGGGTCAGGCTCTGACTCCGAGCTGAGGGAAGGCTGCTCATTCACCTTCAGGCTTGGGTGCTAGCAGCCGCGCCTGGGCTGGTGCTCCTTCAGGACTCGGCCCAGGCCCAAGATGCAGGCGCCGGGTCCCTTGCTTCTCACAGGAGGATGGCAGTCGCACCCAGGAGTCATCCAGGCCCCCTTTGGTGGCCGCGCCCCTCACCCTCTCAGTAGGAGCTCCTGCCAGGGACCACGTAGGTCACCTGCACCCGGGAGGTACCTTTGGACCTGGACCTAAATGCCGTGGACATTGTTCCAGTTGGTGGAGGCTGACTTCTCAGTGGACCAGACAAACACAGCGTCTTCAGGAGGTGGTTCGGCTTCATGTCCAGAATGACCCCAAAATTATTCAAATAGTGCCGAGGGCTTTGGGGCCAGAGACTCCTTGAAGGTAAGGACAATACAGGTAACAGATGTCCTGTTCCCATAGATCCTGTTGGCAGCCCTCAGCCCCACGAGGTCCTGGCCCATCCCCCTGCTTGAGTGTGGTCCATTCAGCCTTTCTGGTCCTGGCAGAACCGGAAAGAGCTGTGCTTGGACCCTGGCCCGAGCCCTGCAGGGCCCTCCCAGGACCACTCTGAGATGTCGAGGTCCCAGCCAAGGTGGCTTGGGCAGGACTAGGGAATGTTGTGGGGTCAAGGCTGGTAGAGGAGGCGGGTGGCTTCTGGTGCAGAGGGATCCTGTGGCTGTTGGGACCTTCATAGGGGCCAAATGTTTTTGTTTTTGTTTTGCCTTAGTGAAATTTTTTATTATAATTGATTTGCAATTTTCTGTCAATTTCTGCTGTACAACACAGGTCACATGGTTTTGTGCAAGAAAGAGTTTTGGGCTAAGAACTCCAGCTCAGGCTTTTCCTCCTGGCTGGGAGAAAGGGCCGGTCTTCAGGTGGAAGCCTGAGGCAACACGCTTAATGAGCATCACATGTCTTAGGTAGAGTTTAGATTTCTTGCTGTTTTCCCTGTGACCTCAGTTCCCTGACAAGTTAAGTCATAGTTGTTAATTTGCGTATCTCTAGTTTTTTTCCTTCTAGAAGCAATGCTTATTCCTGCTTTTACCATATGAGCTGAAACTAGAATTCCTATTCATTTGTTTATGAGTTTGAAAAAATTACCAGATGACACATATTGTATAATCAATCAATCTCAAATATTTATACAAATAATGATGACAGTCTGCCATTTGTAGTGATTATGTTGTATTTTTACAGTTATCAGTTAATATTGGAGAGTTTATTCCATTTTTGTTCTTTTAATGCCACAAATATTTGAGCTCATAATGATTTCTGATATTACCAGTGTTTCAGATTTAGTGTTAGATTGTCTTTGACCCATGAGAGAAAAACTTGGCTTTAAAAGTCTTATGGTGTCAGATAAAAATTGTGAGAAAAAACTTGAGAGAAGAGAGAAGTTAAAGAAGTAGATGGAATAGCAGGCAAGCAATGACTGAAATTGTGAAAATGGAAGTAGGTATGGAAGGAATACATTTTATTTTATTTTATTATTTTATTTTAGTCTTTTTGCCTTTTCTAGGGCCACTCCTGAAGTATATGGAGGTTTCCAGGCTAGGGGTCTAATTGGAGCTAGAGCCACCAGCCTACACCAGAGCCACAGCAACACGGCATCCTAGCTGCATCTGCAACCTACACCACAGCTCACGGCAAGGTCGAATCCCCAACCCACTGAGCAAGGCCAGGGATCAAACCTGCAACCTCAAGTTCCTGGTTGGATTCATTAACCACTGAGCCACAACGGGAACTCCAGGAATATATTTTAAATCTACCTGGGACAGATTAAAGTGTTGGCACTGGGGAAGCCTGAACATTATATCCTAAGAGAAGGATCCAAAAAATAACATAAGTTAGGAGAGTGGTGAGTATTAGGTGTTGTGTAAATTCCATGGAATTGCCTTCTTACAGGGAGAAGAAATTGTTGGCTGGTGCTGAATATACACACTAAATGAGAGTTTAACTCAGTGTTGTTGAAACCTTAGGCTATTTTGGGGCGATTGCAAAGACTGCTTTGGACACAAGCTCCTTAGTAAAATTAAATAAGGTTTAGATATGAACTTTATCTAGTATTATCTTTTTTCTTTATTTTTTTACTTCTTGAACATTTCTATATTTTATTTTTTAATGATTTTTTTAAGTTTATATTTTCTGCTGTACAGCATGGAGACCAAGTTACACATACATGTATACATAATTTTTCCTCCCATTGTTGTGTTGCGATGTATCTAGACATAGTTTTCAATACTACACATCAGGATCTCATTGTAAATCCATTCATAGAGCAATAGTTTGCATCCATTAACCCCAATCTCCTGATCCCTCCCACTCCCTCCCTCTCTCTCCCCAGGCAGCCACAAGTCTTTTCTCCAAGTCTATGATTTTCTTTTCTGTGAAAAAGTTCATTTGTGTTGTATATTAGATTCCAGATGTAAGTGATATCATACGGTATTGTCTTTATGACTTATTTCAATCAGTATGAGAATTTCTAGTTCCGTTCAAGTTGCTGCAAATGGCATTATGTCCTTCTTTTTTATGGCTGAGTAGTATTCCATTGTGTACATATACCAGATCGTCCTAATCCAATCATCTGTTGATGGACATTGGGGTTGTTTCCATATCTTGGCTACTGTGAATTGGGGTTGTTTCCATGTCATTGGCTGCAATGAACATGCGGGTGCATGTATCTTTTTTAAGGAGAGTTTTGTCCGAATATATGCCCAAGAGTGGGACTGCTGGGTCATATGGTAGTTCTAGGTATAGATTTCTAAGGTACCTCCATATTGTTCTCCATAGTGGCTGTACCAGCCTACATTCCCACCAACAGTGCAAGAGGGTTCCCTTTTCTCCACAGCCCCTCCAGCATTTGTTATTTGTGGGCTTATTAATGATGGCCATTCTGACTAGTGTGAGGTGGTATCTTGTGGTAGTTTTGATTTGCATTTCTCTAAAAATCAGGGATGTTGAGCGTTTTGTCTTGTGCTTGTTGGCCATCTGCACATCTTCCTTGGAGAAATGTCTATTCGGGTCCTTTGCCCATTTTTCCATTGGGTTGTTGGCTTTTTTGCTGTTGAGTTGTAGAAGTTGCTTGTATATCCTAGAGATTAAGCCCTTGTCAGTTGCATCATTTGAAACTATTTTCTCTGATTCTGTAAGTTGTCTTTTGGTTTCCTTTGCTGTGCAAAAGCTTGTCAGTTTGATTAGGTCCCATTGGTTTATTTTGGCCCTTATTTCTGTTGCCTTGGGAGACTGACCTGAGAAAATATTCATGAGGTTGATGTCAGAGAATGTTTTGCCTATGTTCTTTTCCAGGGGTTTGATGGTGTATTGTCTTATATTTAAGTCTTTCAGCCATTTGGAGTTTATTTTTGTGCATGGTGTGAGGGTGTGTTCTAGTTTCATTGCTTTGCATGCAGCTGTCCAGGTTTCTCAGCAATGCTTGCTGAATAGACTTTCTTTTTCCCATTTTATGTTCTTGCCTCCCTTGTCAAAGATTAATTGACCATAGGTGTCAGGGTTTATTTCTGGGTTCTCTATTCTGTTCCATTGGTCTGTCTATTTTGATACCAATACCACACTGTCTTTTTGACTGTGGCTTTGTAATATTGCCTGAAGTCTGGGAGAATTATGCCTCCTGCTTGGTTTTTGTTCCTCAGAATTGCTTTGGCAATTCTTGGTCTTTAATATTTCCATATAAATATTTGGATTGTTTGTCCTAGTTCTTTGAGAAATGTCATGGGTAATTTGATAGGGATTGCATTGAATCTGTAGATTGCTTTGGGTTGTACGGCCATTTTTACAATATGAATCCTTCTAACCCAGGAGCATGGAATATCTTTCCATTTCTTTACATCTTCTTTAATTTCCTAGATGAATGTTTTATAGTTCTTGGCATATAAGTCCTTTACCTCCTTGGTTAGGTGTATTCCCAGGTCTTTGATTTTTTTGGGTGCAATTTTATTTTATTTTATTTTATTTATTATTATTATTATTATTTTGGTCTCTGTTGCTATTTCTTGGGCCGCTCCCGTGGCATATGGAGGTTCCCAGGCCAGGGGTTGAATCGGAGCTGTAGCCACCGGCCTACGCGCCAGAGCCACAGGAACGCTGGATCCGAGCCACGTCTGCAACCTACACCACAGCTCACCGCAACGCCGGATCGTTAACCCACTGAGCAAGGGCAGGGACCGAACCTGCAACCTCATGGTTCCTAGTTGGATTCGTTAACCACTGCGCCACGATGGGAACTCCCATTTGGGTGCAATTTTAAAGGGTGGTGGATTTTTTTGAATTTTGAGAATTTTTGTGCCTATATTAATCAAATATATTGGCCTATAGTTTTCTTTTTTGGTGGTACCTTTGTCTGGTTTTGGAATTAGGGTGATGGTGATGTCATAGAATGTCTTCGGGAGTGTTCCTTCTTCCTCAACCTTTTGAAAAAGTTTAAGGAGGATAGGGATCAGATCCTCTTTGTATGTCCAGTGGAATTCACCTGTGAAGCCATCTGGTTCTGGACTTTTATTTGTAGGGAGTGTTTTTATGATGTATCCAATTTTATTTGTAGTGATCGGTCTGTTCAGTTGGTCTATTTCTTCTTGATTCAGTTTTTCCAGGCTGTAAGATTCTAGAAAGTTGTCTATTTATTCCAGATGGTCAAATTTGTTGGCATACAGTTGTTCATAGTATTTATTCTCTTATGGTTTTTTGATTTCTGCAGTATCCATTGTGGTTTCTCCTTTTTCATTTCTAATTTTGTGTTCTTTCTCTCTTCTTCTTGGTGAGTCTAGCCAGGGGTTTGTCAGTTTTGTTTACCTTTTTAAAGAACCAGCTGTTGATTTTATTAATTTTCTCTATTGTTTTTTGAATCTATTTTATTGATTCCCTCTTTGATCTTTATGATTTCCATCATTCTGCTGACTTTAGGTATTTTTTGTTCTTTTTCGAATTCATTTAGGTGGTGGGTTAAGTTGTCATTTTGAGATCATCTTTTTTGAGGAAGGCCTGTATTGCTATGAATTTCCCTCTGAGTGCTGCTTTTGTGGTGTCCCATAGATTTTGAGCAGTTGTGTCTTCATTATCGTTTGTCTCAAGGTATTATTTAATTTCCTTCTTGATTTCCTCATTGACCCATTGGTTTTTTAGTAGCATGTTGTTTAGTCTCTGTGTAGTAGGTTTTTTCTCACTTCTTTTCCTGTGGTTGATTTCTAGTTTCATACCATTGTGGTCAGAGAAGATACTTGAAATAATTTCTGTGCTCCTGAATTTGTTGAGGTTAGCTTTGTACCCCAATATGTGATCAATTCTTGAGAATGTTCCATGCACACTTGAGAAGAATGTGTATTCTGATTTTTTTTTGGATGTAGTGTCCTGAAGATGTCAATTAAGTCTAACTTTTCTATCATTTCCTTTAGGATCTCTGTTGCTTTATTGGTTTTCTGTCTAGAGGATCTGTCCATTGATGTGACTGGGGTGTTAAAGTCTCCCATCAATTGTATTCCCATCAATTTTTCCCTTTATGTCTGTCAATATCTGTTGTATGTATCTGGGTGCTCCTATATTTGGGGCATATATGTTGACAATAGTGATATCCTCTTCTTGAATGGATCCTTTAATCATTAAATAGTGTCCTTCTTTGTCTTTCTTTATGTCTTTTGTTTTAAAGTCTATTTTGTCTGATATGAGTATTGCAACTCCTTTCCTGTCATGTCCATTGGCTTGAAATATTTTTCCCACACCCTTTCAATCTATATATGTCCTTTGTCCTAAGGTGAGTTTCTTGTAGGCAGCAGATTGAAGGTTTTTGCTTTTTTATCCACTCAGCCACTTTGTGTCTTTTGATTGGAACATTCAGTCCATTGACATTTAAGTTGATAATTGATATATGATTATTTATTGCCTTTTTAAACCTCGTTTTCCATTTGATTCTATAATTCTCCATTTTTTCTTTCTTTTTTTGGTTGGATAGTCTCCAATTATTTTCTGCTTGAATGTTTTCCTTTTCTGTGAATGTAATGTTTGGTTTTGATTCATGGTTGCCCTGTTTTTTAAGTATGTTAACCCCTTCCTATAATTGTGTGTTTTAGCCTGATAATCCTATTGGTTCAAACACTTCATTATCATATTAAAATAAAAAAAGAATATTAAAAAAGAATCTGTTTATTTCCTTACTTCTCTTGCCCACATTTTATGATTTTGATGTCTCTTTTTTTTTAATTTTATTTTGTTTTAAACATGTTCATGATTAAATCTGTATGCTGGTGTATTTGAGTGACTGCTCTCTGATTGTGGTTTTCCTCCATTCTATTTCCTCTCTCTTCCTCTCTCTCTCTTTTTTTTTTTTTTTTTTTTGATTTAGAGAATCCCTTTCAGTATTTCTTTTAGCCTGGGTTTTGTATTGCCGTATTCTTTTAGCTTTTGTTTGTTGGAAAAAATTTTACTTCCACTTCTATTTTAAATGATATTCTTGCTGGATAGAGTATTCTAGGTTGCATATTTTTTCCTTTCAGCACTTTAAATATCTCTTGCCATTCCCTCCTGGCCTGTAGAGTTTCTGTAGAGAAATCAGCTGATAGCCTTATGGGGTTCCTTATTTATTTTTTGTCTTTTTGACTTTTCTAAGGCCACTCCTGCAGCATATGGAGGTTCCCAGGCTAGGGGTCTAATCGGAGCTGTAGCCTCCAGCCTTTGCCAGAGCCAAATGCAGGATCCAAGCTGCATCTGTGACCTACACCACAGCTCACAGCAACGCTGGGTCCTTAACCCACTGAGCAAGGCCAGGGAGCAAACCTGCAACCTCATGGTTCCTAGTCAGATTCGCTAACCACTGCACCATGATGGGAACTCCGGGGGTTCCCTTTTAAGTGACACTTTGCTTTTCTCTTGCTGCCTTTAGGATCTTCTCTTTATCATTAACTTTTGCCATTTTTATTATAATGTGTCTTGGTGTGGGTCTATTTGGGTTCAACTTGTTGGCGCCCTCCGTGCTTCCTGTATCTTGAAATCAGTATCCTTTAGATTTGGGAAGTTTCCAATGATAATTTCTTCAAATACATTTTCCATCCCCTTATCAATTTCTATTCCTTCTGGAATTCCTATTATGTGTAGATTGGCCTGCTTTATATTATCCCATAGGTCTCTTATATTGCTTTCATGTTTTTTCATTTGGTTTTCTGTTTGCTGACCTGATTGGGTGATTTCCATTATTCTAATAATTTGTTCTTCTGCATTATTCATTCTGGTTTTTACTGCCCTTAGTTCAGTTTGTATCTCTGCAAATGAATTTTCTATTTTTTTCTTGGCTCCTCCTTATATTTTCTAGTTCCTTTCTGAGGGTGTCTGCATTAGTGTTCATATCTTCTCTTCAGTATTTTCACTATCTCCCTTTTGAAGTCCAAGTCTGTCGGACTGAAGAGTTCTGTTTCATTGTTGACTTCTTTAGGTGAGTTCTCCTGTTGCTTTAACTGGGAATGGTTTCTGAGCTTCTTCATCTTGCTTGTTATTTTCTTTTTCTTGGCGGAGGTCTACTCCCCATGGCTGGGCAGGGTTTGCCCTGGCACTGCTGTGGAGTGTTTCCCAAGGGCAAGCAGTGTTGGCCGGTCTTCTTTGAGGCAGTGGGCATTTCTCAAGGGTGGGCAGGGCTAGCAAGGTCACTCTGAAGCAAAGGAGGACTTCCCCAGTCCTCCTTGCAGGACTGCCCTGCACTGGAGGCAGACTTCCCTTGGCCGGACAGAGCTTGTTCCGGTGTTTCTGGGCTGTGGGGCTCTTCCAGGGGGCTGGAGGTACTGGGCGCTGCTCCGTGGGGGTACAGCACCTCTTGAGGGTGGTAGAGGCTAGCCGGGCTGCTGGGAGACAAACGGGCACTTCCCCAGGGCAGACGGGACTGGCAGGATTGCCCCGTGATGGAGGCAGACTTCCTGTGGCTGGGCAGAGATTGCTCTGGTGTTTCTGGGCTGTGGAGCTCTTCCAGGGGGCAGGCGTTGCTGGGCACTGCTCCACGGGAGTGTAATCCCTCAGAGGGTGACAGGCCATGGTGGGGGAAGCCCCTGAGGTGGTGGGCTTCCTAAGAGTGCTGAGGTCAGTCCTCTGGGATGGCAGGGGGCCTCAGGTCAGGTGCATGCAGGGTGGGGGAAGGGGGGATGCACTGCTCTCTGCTAGCTTACAGGCAAACGTGCTCGTTGGGGCACAAGGAGTATTCTATGGCAGCCTGCCCTTCCTCCTCTCCTCTCCCCAACACTGGCACCTTATCTCTCCTGCAGATCCAGCTCTTCTCCCAAGTTCCCTCTGTTGTGGCTTTCCACTCCCTAGCCCTTAGCGTATTGCTCCCTCCAACTGCAACACACTCACCATTTCCTAGTCCTCCATACTGTCTCCATACTGCCAACCCCAGCCCTCTCCCAGGGATTAACCTCCGGAGCAGAGGTCTCAGTGCCCAGCCCCCACCAGAGCAGCTTGGTTTTTGATGACTGTGCCAGATAGTTCAAATGATCTGTTCAGCTCTCACTCTACTTTTCAGATCTCAGACCCACTGCTGTGCTCTTCTTGGTGTCTGGAGATCCCTCAGACTTGGTTGATCTTTCCATTGATTAGGTGACTTTCCAGGGTGTGGGTTCCCTTTCTCCTTCACAGTTCCCTTTCGGGAGTGCCCATCAGGTCCCGATTCCCCTTCTCTCACTCTCCTCTTTTGTTTTAGCCAGTTATGTCATGAGATTCTTGCCCTTATTGGATATTTAAGTTCTTCTGCCAGCATGTAGTTGCTGTTCTGTGCAAGTCATTTAACATGTAGATGTGGTTTTTTTTGTTGTGCTTGTGGGAGAGGGCGAGCGTGTCCCCCTACTCTTTTGCTGTCTTGCCTTCCTTTTTTAATGATTTTTATTTGTTTCACTATAGTTGGTTTATAGTGTTCTGTCCCTGTACAGCAAAGTGACCCAGGCACACATACATATATATTCTTTTTCCACATTATCCTCCATCATGTTTTTCACTAGTGAGTAGATATAGTTCCCTGTGCTATACAGCTGAATCTCATTGTTTATCGACTCCAAGTGTAATAGTTAGCATCTATTAACCCCACACTCCCAGTCCCTCCCTCTGTGTCCTAGTCTCCTTGTCTTAATGACACCAGTCATACTGGTTTAAGTCTCCCAGACCCAGTTACCTCATTATAACTCAATTACCTTTTTCAAAGACCTTATCTTTAAATTCAACCACATACTGAGGTATTAGAGATTAGGACTCCAGCATATGAAATTTGGGGAGACAGTTCAGCCCATGACAGGGATATTTAGGGTGTACCCAGAAAATATGCATAGATCTGTTACTATTTTAGAACAGAAGTGACTATTATTTTATTATTTATTATTTTTACCACGAAGTGACTATTATTTATTTGTAGGACACAGGGAATGGTGTAAATCTTATTTTCTGAAGATAAAGTTGTGCTGTAAAACATATTTATTTATGTACATGGAGTATTCCAACATTGAATACCAGATAATTTTGTTCAGAAAAAAATAGATCTGAATATGAAAATTATCTGTATGGCTAAGAAGAAAACATTTGTTAAGGATGAGAATGTTTGCACTTTTCATGTCTCAAGTTGTTTCGTATCCTATGTGCTTAAATACAATGTAAAGTCTGGCATTTCTAAAATGTTCTCACTTAGCAGCTGATATACAACAACCTTGCTTAAAAGTAGATTTAGAAATAATCCATGTAGTGAAAAGAACAAGAGTTTGATTATTTTACTTAGTAGTTGTGTAGCTTTAGATCATAAATTAAGTTCTCAGAGTCTCAGTTTAATTATCCCTGAATTAGGAATTATTAGGTCACCATTGTAAGACTCTAGCTTGTGGTTTTAGACAGGATAATTCTTGTTCTGGGGTCTGTCCTTCAAACTGTGTGACATCTAGCAGCCTCTCTGTCCTCCACCCAATACATGCCAGTAGCACAACCTTCTCACCCCCAGTTGTGACACCGGAACCCTCTCCGGGCATTGCCAGATGTTCCTCTGGGATGCAACATCAGCCCTGGTTCAGAACCACTAATGTAGCAGAGTGGCAGAATCAAATGTCCCCGTCTGATGAAAAGGCAATAGTTGCACATGAACTCAGATACTTGGATTTTATTTTTGTTAAAAATCAGCTCCACTGAAGCTTTAACAAAAATAAAAATTCTTTAGAAGTCCTCTGTAACTAAGATCAAAGCAGAATTTTTTTGACAAAATGGTTGCAGCATGGTATTAAGAAAGCAGTTGATAAATTAACTATGCTCCCATATTAAATAAAAATTAAAAAATAAAAACAAATAAATACAACTCCAAAAAGAAAGAAAGAAAGAAAGCATTCAAGGTCGTGACCAGAAGTCTTTCAAGGACTCTCGATCCTGCTGGGCTTCCAGTGAAGGGCAGATATGCCACCTGATTCCACTGTTCTCCATTCAGCAGAGATGCCTCCAGGGCTGTAATTCTAAGAAAATACAGGATAAAGGCACCTGAGAGAAAAAGGTCACAGAGGAAGCTATTTATAATAGGGATAATGACCTTAACACAGGAAAGGCCCTGCTTGCAAGCGCTGATGGATCAGCCCACAGTGACTGCAGGCAGAAGCGCTGAAACGTATGTGCCCAGAGGCCCCTGGAAGACTCAGGATCCCCTGCCTCTGTTCTCACGTTACTGTGCACCTGCCTCCAGGACAGGGGCCTCCCCCACCCCCTGAGTGAGAGGGCCATGGGTAGGTTAAGTTCATAAACCATCTATACATCCCTGCTGACTACTAACCAGTGCATGTTGGATACCCCAGATGACCTACAGAAAAACTTGAAGCCTTAAGAAATTTGTAAACTTACTGGGCCATTGAATATGACCCTCAACTGATAATCTGCTCAGAAGGCAAAGGGAAGAAGCCTCATTGGCATAATATGTCTTTGAAAATATTTATACTCTATTGTAAATGAAAAATTAAAGCTTTCATTTTAGATTTTTAGTTTATAATAGAAATACAACTGACATATTATATGTCAGACTATATTTTTCAGAAATATACTACCTTGATAAAATCAAGTCCTTTTCTTTCGTCTTACTGCAGTACCTAAGATTTCTAGTAAATTGTCGAATAGAAATGGTCCACGTGCATACCTTTGTTTTGCAGCATCTTTGGATTTTGTTCTCTTCTTTTAAATCTAACTACACTCAAAGCATTGGGGAAGGAAATAACTAATTTAAGTGATATTGGGAAACAGCATTTTGTGTGTTGTAAAGCCAAGGGTAAATAAACCATAAACAAGTATATACTTTAGTGTACTGAATTGAATTTGTGTGTACATTAGTGTTAAAACAAATAAGAAATATATATTATGGAAAATGACAGCCAATTTTCTTACTGCCGGGGAGGAAGTAGAAAGATGGAAGATTAGAATAAACCATAGTGTTAGATTGGGATTGGTATGAATCTAAGATGGTTTGTTAGTTTGTTCCTAATTAAAAAGTATTGCACAGATACAAACACTTGTATTTATGTGTGTTAGTACATACATTTATTTCCTAGCTTTATCTACTGAGACTAAAAGCAATAGAACCCAGAAACAATAGTTACATCTTGGACCCAGGTTGGTATCCACTTAGACATGCCAGGGCTCCTTAAGGAAGTTCTCAATTGTAGAGATGAGGCAGAGAACTTATAAGGTGAACATTTTAGGGTGCCAGCAAGTAAGGAAGAGCTTAGAAATGATGTGGATATAGCAGGCACCTGGAAAAGTTCCCTTTCACCACAGCTGGAACAATGTGAGCAAAATAATAATAATGGTTATAGTCAATGATTATAAAATAGGATAAATATAATTTATTTCATGTTTATATAAATGAATAAATAAAAAATGAGGGAAGAACAACTCCCCTGCAGTAGAATTCCAGTTATTAAAGGGAGAAGTAATGGAGGGTACTAGAAAATCACTATGAGGCAAAAACATGCATAAATGTCATAGGCAAGTTGACTGATGGATGCTAAGATTACCTGGAAAAACAGTGATGAGAAATAGACTAATTGCATCATTTCCCAGTATCTCCCCACAAGGACTTATTAAAGGCAAACCTATATAACTGAGTGGAGGATCTCAGGCAGATACTAGTTACACTGACTAGTCACCAGTGGTGGGAAATAAGATACTGAGCATTGACAGGGCACCCTGAGAGGGCATAGCCCCGTTTCCATGGCTATGTCAGGATGTCTAAAGTCAGATGAACGGAGAGAAAACCTGCAGGCCACCAAGAATTGAATATCCATATATTTCAGAACTGTCAGAAAATAATACCTTGCTCCTATTAAATGATCTTGACTTTGTTGAAAAATCACTGGACCACATATATGTGCACATCTATTTCTGGACCCTGCTCGTTACTTTGGTGGAAATGTCTGCCCACATGTTATCTCCACACTTCTGGATTACTGTAGCTTTAGAGTGAGTCTTGCAACCAGTTGATTACGGTACTCAGTGTTGGTCCTTTATATTCTAAAGTGCATTCGCCAGTCTCAATCCTTTGGCTTTCCGTGTAAATGGTAGAACCAACTTCTCAGTGTCTACAGAATATTCAGATGGAAATATGATTGGAATTGCACGGAAGCTACTGTGGCATCTGAAGAGTAAATATATTTAAAATACTGTTTTTCAATACATAAAGGATGTTATCTGTCTCTTTGTTGTTTAAGTGTTTAATCCCCTGTTCTCGGTGTGCAGGTCTTAAAAATAATGTGTTAATTTATCACTAAGTTTTTCCTGGTTTTGTGGTCACCGCAAAGCGTATTTTAAATTTTCTTTTCTGAATGGGTTGCTGCTTTTATATAAGAATCAAATTGATTATACTATATTGGTCTTAACTTGGGGACCCTTGGTGTGGTCACTTATGAGTTCTGGTGACTTTTCTGAATGACATTTTAATGACAGTGGAGTCTTCTCCTGAGATTTGAAGTGAGAGGGGTGGCTGACACACCACGTGCAGCACCCTCCCCCCAGGATTCTGCCTCACATAGAACAATGTCCCTTCATCCCAGGACAGGAGAATCAGGCTTCTTCTCCACTGCCTGACTCTTTGTCACTTTGAATGCATTGAAGCATCTTCAGAACTAAAACTCCTAGTCAGCTCTGCCAGCAGAGTTCTTGTTTCTGCCAAAAGGATGGTGGTTATTAGAAAGATATGCTATCACAATGTGTGTCTCCTTGTGCCATGGTGGTGACAAGGCATCTGTCTATACCATGGTGAGGCCCCATCCTGAGAGAGGAAAGGATTCCACTTTTCTGTTTGAATGACCAAGCAGGGACCTTTGTTGTACAACTTGAAAAGCACGCAGGTTGTGAGGAAGGTGGCAGTGTATCTCTCAGTTTCCAGCTCAGCCCCACTGTGTTAATTATAATTATTGGAAACTCCTTTCAATTTCTGAAAGGATATCCTATTAGAATTTTAGTATTACATTATGTTGTGAGTTTTATTTTCTAATATTTTCTTTATGTGTTTTGCCAAGAAGGTAGAGGACGTGTTGGTTTCTGGTTTAGAAAGGTGTTTGTACCTTCTGCAAGGTGACCTAGCAGACCTGGACTAGAACCTGAAGGGTGAATGGAAGTTAGAGGTAAGATGGGGAAAGAGTAAACCAGGATGAGGAAAAACAAAATATTTCTGTCTTCTAATTTTTGTCCTTTGCTGTATTTCATGTATTTTTGTGTGTCTCTTAAAATCACTTTTAGGAGAAAAACATAAGTATGCAAATAAAGTGAAATTATAGTATATAAATTGCATCCATTAAATGAAAGCAATAACAATTAATTGCATTTTATTATAATTTTGGCATATAGTTTTTCATATAAAATTGCTAAATAATGGTTTATTGTTCATTTAATATTTTACATAAAATAAGAGGTACTTGAAAAACAAGCTATAAAAATAGAACAAAGTAATACTATTGCTGATGTATGATATTTCATTTTTAATGGATTAAACATGTTTTTGTAATACTTATCTGGGAATCTGAGTACTATAACATGTTTTAAGGGAGAAAGTATCAATTTTTTTTAATGTAATAGCACATGTGAGAAGCACATTTATTTTCCTGTGAGAGACCCACTAGTGTTAAGAAAATAGTTAACTGGAAAAAGAAAAAAACACATGCACAACCTAAAAGCTGAGAGTTATGTTTTTATTTGGTGGACAAAACTGAGGACTTGACTCCAGGATGGAGCCTCTCAGTAGCTCCCAAGGGGTAAAGGAAGAGCCAGGGTATGTAGGAGTTTTTGGAAAGACCAAGCAGTCAGAACATCAAAAGATTACTGTTAATTAAAGAAAACCAGACATCTTGAGTGAATTAATTTAGGCTTTTCAGTGTATGGGAAGATGCAATAGTCTGGGCTCATTGAAACTATCCCTTTGATGTGCACCTCAGCTGTTTGGGGCCAGGGTCCTGTTCTTTCTCATCTGGAGTCCCCTCAGGGGGCACTCCTGGGGAAGCTGCAGTGGCAGAGGGATTGGCAGTGGGCAGCCCATCTCAGTGCCTCCACCCTGAGTCCCTCGGTCTCTCAGTGGTGGTGGGGGTATAACAGTGACGACCTCAGCACCCTTTGTTTGGTGATAAGGCAGGTAACATTGTCCTTCCATAACAGGAATGACTTTGCTGTTATCATGTTGGTTCTGAGATGAGGGGAGAATCTGGGCTCAATAGTTCTTATTCTGATGTGTGGTCCATTCGTAGGTTCACTCTGCATTTCTTAGAGACCTCTATGTTGATTGTATAAAAGTATTATTTTGGCGTTCCCCTTGTGGTACAGTGGGTTAAGAATTCAACTGCTGCAGCTTAGATCAGAGGTGAGTGTTGGATTACTGGCCTTCTGCAGGGGGTTATAAAAGATCTGGTGTTGCCATACTGTGCTGTGGGTCACAACTGCAGCTCAGATTCAGTCACTGCCCCAGGAACTTCCATTTGCCAATGGTGCAGCCATTAAAAAAAAAAAAGTGTATTCTTTTGGGTTTGTTTTATTTGGTCCCCCCATGGCATGTGGAGTTGCTAGGCCAGGGATCAGCTCCAAGCCACAGTTGTGACCTGGCAATGCTTGATCCTTTCACCCACTGTGCCAGGCCAGAGATGGAACCTACCACCAATCCCATTGCACCTGAGTTTGGACTACCTTTTGTTTTATTTTTTAAGGTTATTTATTTATTTATGTTCTATTGAAATATAATTAATTTAAAAGACTCTGAAAATTTCTGCCGTACAACAGTTTGACCCAGTCATACATATACACATATCCATTCTCTCTGATTCTTTTCCCACATAGATTATCACAGAATACTGGGTAGCATTCTCTGTGCTATACAGCAGGTCCCCATTAATGAGTCATTCCATATACCTCACTGTGCATATGCCAGTCCCAATCCCCCAGTTCATCCCTGCTGCCCCCACTTGTCCCCTTTGGTAACTCTAATTTTTTCAAAGTCTGTGAGTCTGTTTCTGCTCTGCAAATAAGTTCGATTGTATCTTTTTTTTTTTTAAGTTCCACATATAGGTGATATCGTATGATATTTGTCTTTCACTAACTTAGTATGATAGTTTCTAGGTCCATCCATGTTGCTGCAAATGGTATTATTTCATGCTTTTGTATGCCTGAGTAGTATTACATTGTTTATATGTACCACATCTTCTTTACCCACTCCTCTGCTGATAGACATTTAGGTTGCTTCCATGTCTTGGCTATTGTAAATAGAGCTAGAATGAACATTGGGGTACACATATCTTTTAGAAAACAAGCAGAAAGCACAAGAGTATAGTGGGAGTCATCTTGATCATGATAACTTCTGAAAAGATTATCTCTGGATACACAGCCTACACCTTGGGGCTGACCCACTGGACTGAGGTCCAGGGTCTACTGATCCCTCCACCCACAAGCATGAAGGGTCCTAAAAGGGTCCTGGATGCCATGGGGACCCAACTCAGCCCCTGAATGCCCTCATTTGTAGGCTGTGGAGCCTGTGATGCTGGGAGGCTTGAGGTTCACCCTGATGGCTCTGAATCTGGGGCAGGACCTTACTGAGCAGAATCCAGTGTCTACACATGGAGCCTCCCCATGGCTCTGCCTCTATTACCGTTACCTGGGCCCTCCTGGGGATCTTCCGGTGAAATGAACCCTCTGTCAGTAGAGTAAATACATTTTCCATAGAAGCTTATTATTTTTAGCTCACATTCTTCTCTGTCTTAGAAGGTAATGAAGTTTTGTAAGTTTTCACTGATTGTTTTTGGCATGACATGCCTTAGAGAATTCAGAGAGATATATCTGCACGTGGAGAAAGAGTTTTTAAATTAATATCGTAAGTTTCAGAAGTCTTACCATTTTCAACTGGAGAATTTCAGGCTAGAATGAAAAAATCTGAATCAAGTTTCAGTTCATCTATTTTTCATTTTTTCCTTAATTAACAGTTAAGAAATAAGTAGTGCTTTTTTTAAAAAAAAACTGGGAGAATTTCTTAGTTCGTTTTTTCTTGTCCTCAGTGATTAAGAAGTACTTTGCCGGAGTACACTAGAAATCTCATATCTCATAATCTCCTGACAGTTATATCACAGATGGAATGTTCTTTGCTAGATGTCTTATTTGACAAAAATACTCTTAATTCTCCTGGTCTTGCTTTTCACGGCACCTTTGTTTTCAGGACGGGTAAGTTTTGTGATTATCTCTGTAATTTGATAAAAAAAAATATTTGGAGAAAGAAAATTTAAAGTGAAATATATTTGACATACCTATTTGGTAATACAGACTTTAGGTTTACATGCAGGACTTATTAATGCCAAGTGTCAGCAGGCAACTGCCCAGGGCCACTGTCAGTTAGTCTAAAACTTTGTACATTGATCTGTAACAAATTTCCCAAATAAGTGGGGAAATTTGGTGGAAAAAATGGAAATATTTTACTTATCTTTTCCTGTTACTTCTTTGAAATCAACTCATTGTGTGATCATTAGGTATAAGCTTTTACCCTAAATAAACAAGTAAAAATATATGTTTGCTAACTAGTTAATTATGCACATTCAAAAGTAAGTTTGTACAAGGCAAGAATGTGATATATAGACCTGAAGTCAAAAGAATTGTGAAAATTTAATAGGAAAAGATATAAAGATCATAATTCAAGGAAATGTTACAAATGTCACCTGGGGCTTAGAAGTAAGATATGACTTGTACCAATCCATTTAGTTAAAGTATTTACTGCATCCAGACATTTCACTAGGACGTGAAAGGAGTCACAGTCCTTATCTAAAGAAATTGTCAACTTATGGAGAAAAAAAAAGACGTAAACAGAAAAATACAAAAAAGTTCATACAAGTAGAGTAAGAGGTTAAATATTCTTCAAGAGATTGTTCTAAGGAGGAAAAAAGAATGGGTCAGTTACCTCCTGTACCTGACCATATTAGGAGAGTCCTGCAGCACGATTTTCACATTCTCTTAGTAATTTTTGATGGGTAATTAGGTTAAATAACTAAGTTAAAAGATGAGGCAATTGGTAACTTCAAAAAAAGTTGATAGACAAGAAGGAATATGGAATCATGCAATATTGTTCAGTGTTGCCCAAATACTAAACATGGATATAACCATACATTATAAACTAATGCTAGTGGAGGAGAACAGAAGGATCGTGTGCTATGGGGAAAAAAGGACAATGATATAAAAGCTAAGTTTCCCACATTTGTATTCTGGAAGATATTACATATTAACAGTGGAAAACTAAGTAGCAGTTGTTATGTAGCACTAAGAAATAACAGTATAAACATCTAGAGAATGCACAGGGGTTGAGTCTGGATGGAGGGCTTTGCAGGTGAAGAGGGTCAGGTAAGGAATTGATCATTTTTTAGAAATATTTGGCTTTTTGAACTCTGTATTATAACCATAAAAATGAAAAATAAAAAAATAAAAATAAAGGATTTGGTTTGCTAGTGTCATTCTCAGCAGTGAAAAGATGAAAGAATTCCTGCTAAGATCAGGAGAAAGACAAGGATGTCTACTCTCACCACTTTTATTCAACATGGTTTGGAAGTCCTAGCTGTAGCAATCAGAGAATCAAAAGAAACAGAAGGAATCCAAAATGGAAAGGAAGAAGTAAAACTATCACTGTTTGCATAGGATATGATACTATACATAGACAATCCTAAAGATGCTACCAGAAAACTGTTAGAGCTCATCAGTGAATTTGGTAAAGTTGAAGGATTAAAAATTAATACAACAGAAATAGATTGCATTTCTATATACTAACAATGAAAGATCAGAAAGAGAAATTAGGGAAACAATTCCATTTACCATTGCATCTAAAGGAATTAAATACCTAGGAATAGACCTACCTAAAGAGACAAAAGGCCTATACTCTGAAAACTATAAGACACAGATGAAAAAAGTCAAAGTTGACACAAAGAGATGGAAAAATATGCCATGCTCTTGGATTGGGAGAATCAATATTGACAAAATGACTGTACTACCCAAGGTAATATACAGATTCAATGTAATCCCTATCAAATTATCAATGACAATCTTCACAGAACTAGAATTTTTTATTAATGTGTATGGAAACACAGACGACCCAAAAAACAAAAGCAATCCTGAGAAAGTGAAATGGAGCTGGAGGAATAAGGTTCAGACTATACTAAAAAAGCTACAGATATCAAAATAGTATGGTACTGGCACATAAACATATATATAGATCAATGGAACAGGACAGTAAGCCTGAGATAAGCCCACACACCTGTGGTCAACAAATCTGTGACAAAGGATGTAAGAACATACAGTGGAGAAAAGATAGACTCTTTGAGAAGTGGTTCTGGGAAATCTAGACAGCTTCAAGAAAAAGAATGAAATTCTCTAACTCCATACACAAAAATAAACTCAAAATGGGCGAAAGACCTAAGTATAAGAACAGATGCCATAACATGCTTAGAGGAAAATATAGGCCGAATGCTCTTTGACATAAACCACAGCAATATTTTCTCAGATCCAACTCATAAAGTAGTGAAAATAAAAATACAAATAAACAGATGGAGCCTAATTAAACTTACAAGTTTATGTACACGAAAAGAAACCATAAACAGAAGAAAAGCCAAGCCACAGAATGTGAGAAAATAATTGTGAATGAAGCAACTGACAAGGATTAATCTCCAAAATATAAAAACATCTCCTGCAGCTCAATAACAACAACACAAAAAAGTCAAAGGGCAGAAGATCTAACTAGATGTTTCTCCAAAGAAGACATGTGGATGGCCAAGCAACATGTGAAAAAATGCTCAATGTCACTAATTTTAGAGAAATGCAAATCGAAACTACTGTGAGGTGACACTTAACACCAGCCAGAATGGCTATTATCAAAAAGGCTACAGGAGTTCCCATCATGGCTCAGTGGCTAACTAATCCGACTAGGAACTGTGAGGTCGTGGGTTTGATCCCTGGCCTCTCTCAGTGGGTTAAGGATCTGGTGTTGGCGTGAGCTGTGGTGGAGGTTGCAGACATGGCTCGGATCCTGCATTGCTGTGGCTGTGGCATAGGCTGGCAGCTACAGATCCAATTAGACCCCTAGCCTGGGAACCTCCGTATGCTGTGGGTGCGGCCCTAGAAAATACAAAAAAAAAAAGAAAAAGAAAAAAGAAAAAGAAAAGGTCTACAAACAGTAAATGCTGGAGAGGGTGCAAAGAAAAGGGAACCTCTTATACTATTGGTGGGAATGTAAATTGGTACAACCACTATGGAAAACAGTATGGAGGTTCCTCAAAAAACTAAAAATAGTTCTACCATATGATCCAGCAATCCCACAGCTGGGCTTATATACAGAGAAAAACAAGACTTGAAAAGATACATGCACTCTAAGGTTCATTGCAGCACTAGTTAAGATAGCCAAGACATGGAAGCAACCTAAATGTCCATCAACAGAGGACTGGATGAAGATGTGATACATGTATGCAATGCCTTATTACTTAGCCATAAAAAAGAATTACATAATGCCATTTGAAGTAACATGGATGGATCTAGAGATTAGCATACTAAGTGAAGTAGGTCAAAGACAGCATCATACAGTATCTCTTATATGCGCAATCTAAAAAAAGAAGGGATGCAAATGAACTTACTTGCAGAACAGAAACATACTCACAGACTTTGAAAACAACTTTACAGTTATCAGAGGTGACAGGTGTGGGGATGGGGATGGACTGGGATTTTGGGATGTGACCACTGAGGTGTATGGAATAACTGGCCGATAGAGACCTGCTGAATAGCACAGAGAACTCTACCCAATATTCTGTGATAATGTTTGGGGGAAAATAATCTGAAAAAGGATGGATGTATGTACATGAATAACTGAATCACTGCTGTACAGCAGAAATTATCACCACATTGTAAATCAATAATACTTCAATAAAACTTTAAAAATGAAAATAAAAATAAAAGATTTATAGACGATACCTTTATGGAAAATTTAGTATCAAAGGATTAGAGTTGGAGGAAAATAGCTTGAAATGATTACAAATTATTTTTAAATGTATTTCTGGATTTGAATATATAAGTATATTTGGAGGCAGAAGGAAAGGAAACTGTTGAAAATATTGATGGAAATTCCAGCTGCTTGATTGAACAAGTTCCTGGAAGGCAGGAAAATCTAAAATATTCATGTGCATCCATTTAGTCATGGTTTTCTGCTGCCTTCAACTATGGGTTAATAACAGTAAAAAGAAAATCTGCCATCCTCCTCCTTTCCTCCCCATTCTACTTATGTTTGTGAATTACCAACCTTCAAGCACACCATTGAAGGCAGTGCTTATCCATATGTAGTTAAAGAAAAGTTACTGGTCGAAATGGAAGTGGTTTTAAGAGCCAGGAGTATAATTTGAAGTGTTGAAGAGATTTTGGAAGATGATTCCAGATGCAGTGTAGGGTGAATATGAAAGAAAAGTAGTTCAGAGAGGTCGTTCTGTCTCCTGAGAGGAAGCTCTCCTCAAAGTCATCGAGAAGAAGAAACTTGGAGAAAATAAGGAAACAGAAAACACCTGCACATTATAGAAGATAAAAGATTGCAGGAGAAAAGGAACGTTTCCATAGGAAAGTTCATGCTGAATTTTTCTTCTTTGGATTTTTAGTTTTCCTGGAAAACCTCATGTTTTGGTTAAAAGAAAGGGGGTTCCCATGAGAATCAGCTTTTCAGTTTTCCTGTAGTTCTTCCTTTTGTGAGCTCATAAAGATAGAGTATTCTGCATATCCTTTTCATCAGCCTCCCTTGAGCAAACCATCTTTTGCCCTCTTTTTTTTTTTAACCTCCAGAAATGCTAAAAGAACCTACTTTTGCATGTCTGGTAATTTCTTTCTTTCAAAATGAAACTGACTTTCCACCAAATCACAGAAAATAGAGGAAACAGCTATACTGTTAAAATCAAGATAAATCTCATTTATTTTTTCAGCGATTTCATTGCTAATCAATCTGTTAGCCATTTTGCAAAATCCCACACTTTGTATATTTAGACAAAAAAATTCATCACTTCCTGTTACCCCTGCATTAGGTTAGAATCTGTCTTGTTTTCTTGCAGATTTCTGTCAGATAAAGCAAAGCAGATTCATCTGCTCGAGTGTTTCTGCAGGTGCAGAAAAATGAGTTGCTAAATACAGGCTTGTTGGAAGGGACAGCCCTGGTTTCCATAGTGGCCTTTCTCCATGTTAAATGTGGTCTCAGGATGCCATTTGTTTCCCATGTGGATGTACTATTACCTGCCCCAAAGGAGTCTTGTGAAGACTGTTTCCCTGAAGACGGGTGTGCAGTGTCATTTATTGATCATGCACCTGACATGAGACCTTACACCTCCTCAGTTGGTCAGCCACACAGTCTCCCAGAATGGCCAGTCATGCCTCTATGAGGCACATTTGCCATGTGACAGTCTTATGGGGAGCTCCAGAAGTGTGCCTTCCTTATCTCCTGGAATCAACTTCTATGAAAAGGCCCCTGGCTAATTTATTCCATTTTATTTCTTTGGAAAAGTAGATTATCCTTCTGGCCTTTCCCAACAAACTTTTGAGATTCATTTATCCTCTTAAACGGTGAAAAAATAAAGAGTTTAAAGTGTTGTCTTGTATTATTTAAAAAAGATGTGATTCTACTTCTAGACTGAAGACCCACTGTATGATTTTTGCAGCCTGTGGAGGCTGGATTGTTGCATCGTGCTGGATGATGGGCCCAGCTGGACATAAGCTGGAGGCTAAGGGGTGTGAGGAGAATAGAGCCTGTTCTAGAGGTTAGAAGTGGGCTGCCTGAGAAGTCAAGTCAAGGACATAACATAATGATGAGGAATATGCATACGGTTTATTTTAAAAATCTTGAATACTTGCCATGTGCAAGGCATCATGAAGATTATTAGACCAGATAGGCAACCATCATTTCAGGGAGCTCACTCCTACTTCAGGGGCAAGGGGCTTGGGACAGTACTTTTACATAGAATATTTATAAAAGTTTTGAGGAAATCCCTAGTCTTAAAGCATAAAATGAGATTTCGCTGGGTAACCGTTCCTGAAAGAAAAAGAGTGCTTGCAACTCTTCATGGTGGCTTCAAAAGATAAAGAAGTATTACACAACATTGTAAGTCAAATATACTCTAATAAAATTTAAAAAGAAGTATAAGCAGTGCTCAGTGGGAAGTGATTCTCTATGCCTTGCAAAGGAATTTGGATTTTAATTTATTGAAACTGGCAAATCTGGCAACAAAGTGGTATATGGATTTGAGAGAGGTAGGAATGAAGCCATGAAACTAAATTATTTGGCTTTAATATTATTAATTATTTTGTCAAGTAGTTGCTGATATCTTAAAGCGAGCTTCCTCCTTTCCTTTTTATCAAGAGACAATTTTTTCCCCTGAAGTACTATGATATTAAGGATATCATGATAAATGCATTCTGGCCTCAGGGAGTTCTCAGACTTGTGGGAAAGTGGCATGTGAGAACCACAGAAAGGAAAGTCACAAGTGGGCTGAGTGACTGTTCCTGAAGAAATAAAAGAATACTTCACCAAGAAAGTAACTTTTAACCTAGATTTCTTAATGGGTATTTTTCACACTGATAAAGGAGAGAAAAACACCCTGGACATTGAATGGCAATGGAGAAAAGTGTGAAAACACATGATGATGCCTTTGAAAAGGATTCGCTAATGTGGTATCGGAACACAGGGTGCCATAATATGATTTAAGGAGATGCTGTAGGTTATTCCCAGATTGTGAGTGACCTCATTTACAATGCCAAGTGTTTGGAATTTCATACTGAATTTAATAAGGAGCTTAAAGACTATTTTACTGAGGGGTAACAAGTCCCTTTCTGTCAATGTTATTGTGTTTCTTTTCTGAAACCTGGTATCTATAATTGATGGCAAAACCAAACAGCATAGCAGGACCTGTACTACAAGATGATAAAAGGAAGAGGATTGACTGGGCAGGTGCTTCTGAAGTAAAATAGCCAGAGGTAGAAGGATGCAGGGCATGGCAGGGGACCAGTTTGGGTATCTGGGGAGATCAGGTTCTTCATTTGCTTGTTCTTTCATGAATGCTTAACTGTCTGCTGAGTGCCCAGAACTAGGAGCTACTCAGACTAAAATGCTAATTAAAAACAATACTACTCTATAACCAGGCCAACCTGGATGAAGTGTATGGGCAGCCAGGAGCAACCACTCCTAATTAATGGAATGCCTCTGGTGCTGTCATGCCCATCTCTTTCAGCTGTGGCTGCATGGAATGGTTTTTAAGGCTCTCATGCCAGCATATGCTACATGTACTTCACGTCTTCCAGGTTTCTCCTCTGGCACAGACACTTGCAGGAGCCCTGCACCAGACACTCATGGCCAAGAGTGAGGACAGTCTAGCCTAAGAGGCAAGAAGATGGAGAAGATGAAAGTCTTGAAGAAGTCTTCAATTTTTTTGAGAAGTGTATCAAAATGTATCCAGGTGTATATTCCCACATTGTTGGCCTCCTTGATAAGCCTCTACCACTGCAAGTAAATAAGTAAACAAAATGTAGTATAGTGAAATTCAAAATGCAAACGTTAAAGCTACCTGGTAGATTTTAAATTAGTGGGTTGTAGGAGTTCCCATTGTGGCTTAGTGGTAATGAACCTGGCTAATATCCATGAGGATGGGGGTTCTTCGATCACTAGCATTGCTCAGTGGGTTAAGCATCTGGCCTTGCTGTGAGCTGCAGTATAGGTTGCAGACGTGGCTCAGATCTGATGTTGCCATGGCTGTGGTGTACACTGGCACCTGCTGCTCTGCTTCGACCCCTAGCCTGGGAACTTCCATATGCTGCAGGTGCAGCCCTGAAAAGAGAAAATAAATAAATAAATAAATTAGTGGGTTATATTAGTTTGTCAGTGGTTTCTCAGAATGTTTCAGAGATTAAAGGCTAAAAGGAAAATTGATATTTTCACACATTGCCTGTTGTTGAAGAAAATAATGGCATTACAGACCATGAAAAATGATTTTCATATGGATGATTTTTATGGTGATACTTGATAAAATCTGAGAGCTTAATGCTGAGTTATAATACAGTAAATTCCATGGGAAATGCATTGAATTGTAAGATAGACTATAAATGGACCATGTTCAGCAGGCAAGGCACTATCATATCCATATTATTTCTGTATTGTTCTTAGACCATCATGCTTGGAATCTACATTTAAAATTCAGAGCAGAAGTCATATAATATTTGAAAGCAGTGAAAGACCTTCATATAATTTAGTCATTATTTTTCCTATTTAAAGAAACAGGACTATATTCTATAACATTAATTATTACTCCTAGTAAAATTCATGATAAAACTATCCATGCTGATTGTTGATTGACATTATCAATTAAAATGTAATCAAAATCTAAGAAAGCACTAAAAATATATATGGATTTGATTGGTGTGAAAATATTAAGTTTTACCTGGCCATTGTGTCATCATTTATTGTTTCCATATATTCCTATATAAAGCAATTTTAGTAATTATGTTTTAATATGTAACAAATATGTAGGGAGGAATTAGGATATTTTACTGTGTTGAGTTTTATCATACAGAAAGCCTTTAAAATGACAAGATTCAGTTTAAAATTTAAAAAAATCTAATTTACCAAATCTTTTAAAATACATGTAGTCTAATATTTTATATTGCATTTGAAATGTATTCAGAACATCATAACACTGTGGAGAATTTCATATGAAATTAGATATTATTTCTAGTATGTATTTCCTGTCCTCTTCTTTACCAAGAATTCCAGTCTAATTGTATATCGATCATTTATAATGTGACATATAACATATATCAAAAAATTAACATGGCCCAAACTGTACTTAACATTCCCCATTCCCTAACCTACCAGTCCCCAGTCACTCCCATATTAGTAAATAGTGTCAGTATCCAGTCTTTTAAAAATATGACTTATGTCTAACTAATTTTTTAAAATTTCTTTATTAAAGCATAGTTGATTTACAATGCTATGCCAGTTTCTATTGTACAGCAAAGTGACTGGGTCATGCATAATATATATATTCTTTATTTATATTCTTTCCATCATGTTCTATCCCAAAAAATTGAATGCAGTTTCAAGAACTTATTGTTTATCCATTCTAAACAGTTTGCATCTACTAATCCCAAACTCCTCATCTATCCCACTCTTTCCCCCCATGCAAGCAACCATAGGTCTGTTCTCCATGTTTGTGAGTCTAATTCTGTTCTGTAAATAGGTCATTTTTTCCATATTTCAGATTCCACGTATAAATGATATTGTATGGTATTTATCTTTATATCTTCATGATTCTTTATGACTTAGTATAAGAATATCTGAACATCTTAGTATAAGAATATCTGGTTCAAATGGCATTATTTTGTTCTTTTTATGACTGAGTAGTATTCCACTGTGTATACATACCACATCTTCTTAATCTGTTCATCTGTCCATGGACATTTGGTTTGTTTCCATGTTTTGGCTTTTGTGAATAGTGCTGCAATGAACATAGGGGTGCATGTATCATTTGAATTATAGTTTTGCCCAGCTATATGCCCAGGAGTGGGATTGTTGGATCACAGTTCTATTTTTAGTTTTCTGAGGAACCTCCATACTATCTTTTTGTTTTGTGTATGATTTACTTTGCTATGCAAGAGCTTATAAGTTTGATAAGGTCCCCTTTTTGTTTTTATTTATATTGCCTTGGGAGACTGACCTAATAAAATATCTCTATGGTTTATGTCAGAGAATGGTTTATCTATGTTCTCTTCTAGGAGTTTTATGGTATCATGTCTTATGTTTTAAGTCTTTAAGCCATGTTGAGTTTATTTTTGTGCATGGTCTGAAGGCGTGTGCTAGTTTCATTTATTTACATGCAGCTATCCAGTTTTGATAGCACCACTTGCTAAAGATACTTTTTCCCATTTTATAGTATTGCCTTCATTATAAAAGATTAATTGACAGTAGGTATTTGGGTTTCTTTCTGGGATCTCTGTTCTTTTCCATTGATTCATGTGTCTGTTTCTGTACCAATACCACACTGTTTTGATTATTGTTGCTTTGTAATATTGTCTGAAGTCTGGAAGGATTATGCCTCCTGTTTTGTTTTGTTTTCTTTTCCTCAGGAATTCTTTCACAATTCTGGGTCTTTCATGTTTCCATATAAATTTTTTGTTTATTTGTTTCAGTTTTGTGAAAAATGCCATGGGTAATTTAATAGAAATCACATTAAATCTCTTGATTGCTTTGGGTAGTATGGCCATTTTAACAGTATTAAGTCTTTCAGTTGAGGGACATGGAATATCTTTCTATTTCTTTTTTTTTTTCTTTCTTTCTTGTCTTATGGCCACACCTCCAGCATAAGGAAGTTCCAAGGCTAGGGATCAAATTGTACTTGCAACTACACCCTACACCACAGCCATAGGAACAGTGGATCTGAGCCAAATCTGCAATCTGTGCTACATCGTGCAGCAATGATGGATACTTAACTCACTGCTGGGATCAAACCCACATCCTCATGGACACTATGTCAGATTCTTAACCCACTGAACAACAGTGAGAACTTCTCTTTCCATTTCTTTGAATCCTCTTTAATTTCCTTTGTTAACATTTTATAGTTCTCAGCATCTAGGTGTTTCAACTCCTTGGTCAGATTTATTCCTAATTTTCTTTTTTTTGTATGATTTTAAAGGGTGTTGTTTTTTATATTCCTTTTCAACTATTTCATTACTAGTATACAGAAGTGCTACTGATTTCTGAACATTGAAATTATATCCTGCTACTTTGCTGAATACATTTATCAGTTCTAGTAGTTTTTGTGTGGCGTCCTTAGCATTTTCTATATATAATATGATGTCATCTGCATATGGTGACAATTTTTACCTCTTCCCTTACAATTTTGATACCTTTTATTTATAGTGACAATTTTCCCTCTTCTCTTTCAATTTGGATACCTTTTCTTTCTTTCTTTTCTTTTTTCTTTTTTTTTTTTTTTGTCTGATTACTGTGACTTGGACTTCCAATACTATGTTGAGTAAAAGTACTGAGAGTGGGTATCCCTGTCTTGTTCCAGATTTTAGTAAGAAGGCTTTCAGCTTTTCCCTGTTGAGTATTATATTGACTGTGGGTTGGTCATATATGACTTTTATTATGTTAAGATATGTTCCCTCTATGCCCACTTCAGTAAGAGTTTTTATCATCAATGGTTGTTGAATTTTTTCAAATGCTTTCTTTCCATCTATTGAGATGATCATGTGGATTTTGACTTTTCTTCTGTTTATGTGCTATCACATCGATTGATTTGCACATGTTGAACCATCCTTTTGAACTTGAGTGATTATTTAATTTTTATCCAATATTCAGTCTCTCTGCAAACCTTTATGATAAAAACTCTCAACAAATTAAATATAGAATAAACATGCCTCAACATAAGAAAAGCTAAATATGACAAGCTCACAGTTAACATGGTACTTAATAGTGAAAAAGCTGAGAGGTTTTTCTCTGAGAGGAACAAGGCAAGTTTGCATTCTCTCACCACTTTCAATTCAATTCAACATAATCCTGGAAATCCTAGCCAGAGTAATTAGCAAGAAATATAAATAAAGGACATCTGAATTGGAAAGAAAAAAGTGCTGTTATCTCTGTTTGCAGATGACTTGATTATAGATATATATAGGAATCACCAAAGACTCCACTTCAAAACTGTAAGAATTACACCAAAGACTCCACTTCAAAACTGTGAGAATTAATAAATCAGTAAGGTTGCAGGATACAAAGTCAATATACAAAAATCATTTGCATTTCTACACACTAACAACAATCTATCAGAAAGAGAAATTAAGAATGTCATTATATTTACAATAGAATCAAAGGGAATAAAATTCTCAGGAATGAAATTAATCAAAGGGGTCAAAACTTGCACATTGAAAACTATGACATCAGTGAAAGAAATTAAAGAAAACACACTAAATTTAAAGACGTTCTGTGATCATGGATCTGCATAATTAATATTGTTAAAATGTTCATACTACCCAGAGAAATCTAAAGATTAAATATAAACCCAATGAAAATTACAAAGATATTTTTCACAGAAAGAAAGCAGACAATTCTGAAACTTGTATGGGATGAAAAAAATTCTGCAAATAGCTAAAACGAATATGAGATATAACAAAGCTGGAGGCATCATGCTTCTGCCTTTAAACTGTATTGAAAAGCTGTAGTAATTTAGGCAGTATGGTATTGGCATAAAAACAGATACGTAGATCAATGAAACAGAGAGCCCAGACATAAAACCACACATATATAATAGAGGACCCAAGAATATGAAATTTGGAGAAAAGTATCTCTTCAGTAAATGGTATTGGTGAAACTAGACAACCATATGCAAAAGAATGAAACTGGATACTTATCATACTCCATACACAAAAATCAACACAAAATGGATTAAAAACTTGAATGTGGAGTTCCGATTGTGGCTCAGTGGCTTAGAATACAACATAATGTCCATGAGGATGCAGGTTCAATCCCTGGATTTCCTCAGTGGGTTAAGGATCCAGCGTTGTTGTGAGCTGTGATGTGGGTCGCAAATGTGGCTCAGATCTGGCATTGATGTGGCTGTGGTGTAAGCCGGTGGCTACAGCTCTGATTTGAAAACTAGAAAAAAACTAGCCTGAAAAGTTCCATATGTTGTGGGTTTGGCCCTAAAAAGACAACAAATAAACAAACAAACAAGAATACCTTCAATGTAAGACCTGAAACCATTAAACTCCTAGTTGAAAACATAGTGGGTAAGTTATTTTATGTTCTTTTTGGACCTGAGTTTATTTTATGTTATTTTTTTGATTTGACACCAGAAGCCAAGTTGAACAAGTGGCACTAAATCAAATTAAAATGCTTCTGCACAGCAAAGAGAGTCCTTAGAATGTAAAGGAAATCTACAGAATGGGAAATGGTATTTTTAATCCATATATCTGGCAAGGGTTTAATATCCAAAACATATAAGGAACTCAAGAGATCTAAGTAGAAAAACAAATAAACAAATCTAGAGTTCCTGTTGTGGTTTAGTGGGTTAAGAATCTGACTAGAATACAAGGTGCGGGTTTGATCCATAACCTCGCTCAGTGGGTTAAGGATCTGGCATTTCTGTGAGCTGTGGTATAGGCCAGAAGGTACAGCTCCAATTTGACCCCTAGCCTGGAAACTTTCATATGCAATGGCTATGGTCCTAAAAGAAAGAAAAAAAAAAAAAACACGCTACTAGTTTATTATTGCTTCCATTTATTTAGACCTCTGATTAGTGAAACAATTTTTTTGAGATGCAAATGGTACAATTCTCTTACCAGATTCATGAGTCAATTAAACTGGCATTAATTAAAATACATATCCATATGTGTAAAATTCAAATTCTTAATTCACATATTTAAGTTAAAATTTTGATTCAAATTTACATATTAATATGGATTTATAATTGACCTGATTTTTTAAATAATTCAGACAAAATCTAATTCTAATAGAAGGTATTATTTTGAACAATGAGAAGCTGAATTTCCTCTCATTCATAACAAAGATATCACATGGCCTGTGTTCCTGTCTTCAACAGGAAGATGGTTAGTATTTCTTGTCCACATTCAAAAATCTGACAGTTCAGTAGTTTAGGCTATACATGACTTCATCCAAAGATTCATAAAGTGAATTAATTGTTGAGGAGGATGAAGGAAATTATCCTGTGTTGTTTAATTGCATGCAAGGTATTGATAACTTTATCTGTTATACTTTTAAGTATATAAGTACTTATAAGATTTATTCTGTGCTCAATATCCCTGGTTTCTGGATTTATATCAGGGACTTAATCTTTTGCAGATTTTAGTACTATGGGGGAGGGTAGAGTGGGGAGTCTGGAACCAATCCCCTGTGGATACCATGTGAAGACTCTATGACTCATATAAGGTACTAATATTGGTATACATCGTATATCTTACATGTTTTCATCCATGTTAAGACTTTAATGTGTTCTTTTCTTTCATATAAATTGCCACCCTAACCATGGCATCTTCCCCTTAAATTTATAAATTTGTTAACATAGGGGATGGAGTGTTGATTCAATATAAATTCCACCATGACTGGAAATTGAGTTTGAATTCCCTAGGATGTTAAAGTCGTTTAGTATCCAAATCAGCTGTTTGTATAAATATCACATATCATTTATTAATTGCACAGTAATGAGTGCTTGTCAAGTAAAATGCTTAAACACCAAAAAGAGAAAAAGTCAGTTTGGAATTTGGATATGAAGACAGTCTCAAAGAGGACAAAGCATCAAAGCATAAAATCCCATTCCAGGATCAGTCTCTTTGGGGAAATAGCTGAGAACTGAATATGAGGAGGCTGCGAAATGGGAACTGTTAATGTCTTTTTTCTCTCATCATGTGTCTTCTCTCCTCTAAGTCAGGATCTCTTAATTTCCAATGGAAGCCTTACAATCCTATGACATCAGAGAGACACATTATATAGCTTTCTTTTCATTTTCAATGGGGCATTATAAATTGGATGACAATGAATATGCCATAATATCATCTATAAAGATATGCTTTGTTTAATTTTCTGCCCCTAAAGTTTGAATAAGCAATTAAACAAAAGAGTCTATTCAAATACTCCCAGATATGCTTTTAAAAAAATCTTTCTTAAACATGTTTGCCATCTTTATACCATGCTAACACTTTGTTTACTCTGGAAGTTAACTTTTTTTTTTTTTGCTTTTGCATATTTGCATACTTCTCTCATATCACAATTAAATTTTAAGTCCCTTAAGGTCTTAATGTTAAACATTTCCCCTCCCATACAATACTATGTATTGTATCCTGTACCTAGCAATTGCTAAGTAAATATGTTTCATCATAGTGGTTAAATAAGAGTTGAACAGAGTTTAAATAGTGTAAGTATATTAACAGTTTATTAATTAGCCTCCATAGATCCTGATGAATACCGGAAAGAAAAATTTGTCACGATTACAACTGCTTTCTAAACATCTATCATTCTTAATTTAATTAGCATGAGAGATATAAGCAGCAGACATATCCATTTATCATAAAACGTTATTATTTACATCTTTTAAAATTGAATGGCAAGACATATTTTAAAGTAAAATTTACTTCTTTTCATTTAAATATAAAAATGTCATTAATCTATTATTTATGTTGTAAACTATTATGACATTTATGTTTGCTTTCTCTTCCAACATCTTAATATCATGTTGCCTTATTGTTTGATATTCAAGGGAGGAACATGGAAATACTTCACTTCTGGAAAATGTAGAACTGTTGTTTGGCAAATGAGAGAAATAGTTTAGAACATGAAATTTATTCCTCAGTGAATTACTTAAATACAGCTAGCATCTAGCATGGTATCCTTCTTTAGTATTTAGCAGACACAGAGAAGGATACAAGGTCTGTTAAGTAACTTTATAGTTCAGATAATCTTTCACAAAAGAATAATATTTTGGCATTTTCATTTGTCTGTGTATTTTATGTTCTCTTGCACTAGTCTGCCATGTAACTCAAAGCAATTTTATCTTCCCTAAATATGGTTTACACCTTCACCTTGTTCAGCTTAAATACAACTGTCTAAGTTGTAAGGGAGGCAATTAGCAATAATTTCCTGAACACATACACATTATGTGACCAGTGTTGTAGAGGTCACAATGCTTGACCTCATGGAGTATAGAATTTGAAAATTTGGTAATGCCCAGCGTAAGGTAGAAGGTATTTCAGCTTTTTGGGGGATTTTTATCCTGAAACAGGAAGGATATTGGTTAGGTATGAGATCATTGTGCAGGGATATGCACATCATTAGTTTGTATGACTGCAACTTCCCGATGTAATAATGAAATACCACACTTTATTTGTCCAGTCATCAGTTAAAAGCATTTGGGGGCATTTCTACTTCTTAGCTATGGTGAACAGTACTGGCACAAATATTTGTGTACTCGTTTTTGTGTGAATGTATGTTTTAATTTAACTGTCTTTCAAGGAGGGAATTTGTGGGTTTAAATGGTAATTTTTTTCAATATCTTGAGGAACTACTAAACTATTTTACAGAGTTTTTTGCACAATTATATCTCTCCACCAACAATGTCTGAGAGCTCCATTTCCCACACATCCTCACCGACACTTATTATTGTCTTTGATTCTAGCCATTCTGCTGTGTGAAAGGGGCCAGTCCTTCCTGTTTTCACCTGGATTTCCCGGATGACAAACATTGAGCATATTTTTACAGGGTTATTTTCTCTTTGCCTACTTTTCTTGGAGAACTTTTAAAATATTTGCTGATTTTTTGGAGTTCCCGTCGTGACTTGGTTAATTAATCCAGCTAGGAACTATGGGGTTGTGGGTTCAATCCCTGGCCTCACTCCATGGGTTAAGTATCCAGTGTTGCAGTGAGCTGTGGTGTAGGTCACAGACATGGCTTGGATCCCGCATTGCTGCGGCTGTGGCAGAGGCCAGCAGCTACAGCTCTGACTAGACCCCTAGCATGGGACCTTCCATATGCTGCTGGTGCAGCCCTGGAAAAGACTAAAAAATAAAAAAAAAATTAAAAAATATATAAATATTTGTTCATTTTTAATTTGGTTATTCTAAATTTTTTTTAGTTGTAGAGTCCTATTATATATTCTCAGGAAAATTCTTTTATAAAAGATATCATTTGCAAATATTTTCTCCAGTTTTTGCTTTCATGATGGTATTGTGTACAGCTCAAAGTTTTTATATTTTGATATAATCTGTTTTACCTTTTTACTTGTGTCATTTCATTATGGTTTTCTTGTTGTATTGAGGAAGGCTTTTCCTAGCCCAAGATCACAAAGATTTACTCGTGTATTTTTCCTAAAAGTTGTATAGTGCTATCTCATATATATCAGCTATAGTTTGTTTTGAGTTAGTTTTATTGTGTGGTGTAAAGGAAGGGCCTCCTATATTCTTTGACATATAGTTGTCCCAACAACATTTGTTAAGATTATCCTTTCCTTATAAAAATTTCCTGGATTCCCCATTGTGGCTCAGTGGGTTAAGAACTTGACTTATATCCATGAGGATGTGGGTTTGATCCCTGGCCTTGATCTGTAGGTTAAAGATCCAGCATTGCCATGAGCTGCAGTGTAGTTTGTGGATGTGGATTGGATCAGTATTGAGGTGGCTGTGGTGTAGGCCAACAGCTGCAGCTCCTATTCAACCCCTAGCCTAGGAACTTCCATATGCCATGCGTATGACCCTACAAAGACCAAAAAAAAAAAAAAAAAAAATTCCAGGAGTTCCCATCATGGCTCAGTAGTAATGAATCCAACTAGTATCCATGAGGATGCTGGTTCAACTCCTGGCCTCGCTTATGGCATCTGGTGTGGGTGCCAGATGTGGCTCAGATCATAAGTTGCTGTGGTGTCACAGACTGGCAGCTGTAGTTCCTATTTGAATCCTTGCCTGGCAACTTCCATATGCCATGGGTGTGGCCCTAAAAAGAGAGAAAAAAAAATCCTGATCTCTTTGTCGAAATCAATTGACCAAAAATGTATGGGTTATTTCTGGACTCACAGTTTGCCTCCATTGGTCTGTATGTTAATCTGTAAGCTGACATCACACTGACTTGATGACTCTTAGTTGTAGTAAGTTTTGAAATTGGGAAGCATGAATTATATGACTGTTCTTTTCCCTAAGATGGCTTTTGCTATTCTGGGTTTCTTGCAATTCTGGATGAATTTTCAGGTAAACTTATCATTTTCTGAAGAAAAAAAAAAAAAAAGGCTAGAATTTTTATAAGCATTTTATTGAATTTGAAGATTAATTTAAGGAATATTGCCATCTTAACAATTTTAAGTCTTCTAAGCAATGTACATCAGATATCCTTTCATTTATTTATATCTTCTTTTATTTCTTTCATAGATTTTTTTTTTTTTGGTCTTTTTGCTATTTCTTGGGCCGCTCCCGCGGCATATGGAGGTTCCCAGGCTAGGGGTCCAATCGGAGCTGTAGCCGCTGGCCTACACCAGAGCCACAGCAACGCGGGATCCGAGCCACGTCTGCGACCTACACCACAGCTCACGGCAACGCCGGATCGTTAACCCACTGAGCAAGGGCAAGGATCGAACCCGCAACCTCATGGTTCCTAGTCGGATTCATTAACCACTGCGCCACGACGGGAACTCCCCATAGATGTTTTATAGATCTTAGTGTATAGGTCTTATACTGTTTAATTTATTCCCATATATTTTGTTATTTTTGATGATATTATAAATGAAAGTGTCTTCTTAATTTTTTGTGATTTTAGTGGCTAGTGTGTAGAAATAAAATCAGTTTATGTATATTGACCTCCATATATGCATATATCCTTTAATTATTTTTTTATGAATGTACCCATGGCGTAGGGACATTCCCAGGCCAGGGATTGGAATTTGAATTGCTGCCGTGGCAGTTCTGGATCCTTTAACCCATTAGGCTGGGCTGGGGGAATGAACCCATACATCTGCAGTGACTAGAGCCACTATAGTCAGGTTATTAACCCACTGTGTCATAGCGGGAACTCCTGTATGTTTCTTATTTGAAGTCTGTTACATTGTTTTGTTCAAAAATCATCCACAGCTATTCTCTACGTGACCATGGTCCGTCTTAATTATACAAGCCTTAGATATAGAAAATAAATACTTTAACAAATACATGGTAAAACATTCAGAATCCCATTTGAATGAAATAGACTACATAAACCACAGTAGCAAACAAAATATATAAAGAAGTAAACAATCACATAGATTACCAAAAAGTTGGGCAAACTGGACAAGATTCATTGGTAATGAAAATTCCAAAAATGTCTTAGTTGCTTATGTTCTCACTCTTTGTACAAAACACTAACCATTTAGCCCTGTGTCGTCCTGAAGCGATGCTGCTCCAAAGCATTCAATTGCATTGAAACCATAGATCCCATGTGCTTCCTCCATGTAACTGTAAACCCCCCCCCAAGTAAAAAAAATTGAAGAAAGAAAATAGTGCTTAGAAACCTGAATATTTTTCCTTAATTTACTGACATCCCTGCAGCTTACATGGACCCACTCATGCCTTCCTAAATCTGCTTTTGAAATCACTTTTCCTGAACACAGAACCTCTGAGTTAGGAGGACTCTAAAACCAGTTTTAATTTCTTATCTAGTTAAGGTAAAGGATTTCCCCTTGGCTTGATCCATAGCTGGGCCATATTTAAGCTGAAGAAAAATGCCTTATCCTGTACAGAATTGTACTCTGCTCTGCACTGCCCAGTGTTCCAGTGTGTTCCATGATTATCCCATCATTAGCCAAATCTTCCATCTCTCTCAAAATCTCTAATTGCTTTAAACTGTCTATGTCTCTTCCTGCTTCTAATATCTCTGCCTTTAAATATGCCAAAAGCATCTCCTAACTTTATCACCTCCTCAGTGTATTCTCAAACCCCTTAAATTTGTATTTATTGACAAATATACATATTTAATATTCTCCTTTATGGAATTTTCCAATATTGTCCAAAAAATTCTCTAAGATTGTTTAAAATCAATATGCTCTGAAAGTTGTTTCTGGACTTTTTAGAAGATTGTTTATATTTAAGTATAATATATTTTCTTCTCTCACCTTCCATACCTAACTGCCAAACTCAAAATCAAAATCAGATCACTTAAATATTAACATTATCAAAGAAGAAAACATGAAAAGAATACATTAACATTCAGTGAAGACCAGCAAAGGAAATTGGAGGACAATTCATTATTTTCCATACATTTTGGTGTATTCATTGAAGAGTGTGTAAAATTAAATAAAGGATGTGCAGTGACAGTTGATCCAAATCTCATGCTATAAGACCTATCCTTTCACCATTCCTTTAAAAAATGAAAGCTAGTATTAAGAAATATTGAGAAAGCATCCCTGAGAAATAAGAATTTGAAGTTGATACCCAAAAGTGCCAGCCACTAAACTATGATTAAATATGTTAGGTCAAGCATGATTTTATTAGCTGTATTACAAGGGAGATGACATATTGAAAATCTTTAACACTGGTTTCCTGTCAGTAGTGAAAAATCTGATGTTAATGTGAAATCTTCTTCCCCATTCCAAGAGTTATTTATCACATGGAGTAGATTGAAGTTAGTGACCAGGTGGCCAGTAAAGTAGATTGATTTTGACAGAAAACCACCTGGATAAAAAAACGAGTCAGACAGGAAGGTGAATTGCTGTCTGGACTGGAACTTGGTTTGAGACACTGAGGGATGCTGAGGGATATGTGGAGACCTCTGGGAATTTACCCCTAACAGGGAACAGTCTGGTTGGTGCACAGAGGCAGCCAGTAGAGGGACAAGCATGCTATGGTCAGAAGTGCTGAATCCTGGGGTTCATTCTTGGAACAACCTCTGGCTCCGTTTGCTATGACATTTGTTCAGAGAGGTTCTTTAGTGACCTTTCTGTTCAGAGAGGTGGCTATTTTTAATGGATTTGCCTAGAAGGTATTTGTATTCGTGACCAGGGGTGCCAGATCATTTATGAGCAATACAAGCTCCAAGTAAAAGTACGTTACTAGAATAGATGATGGTTTTTCACATCATTTCTTTCCCATGTAACAGTAACTATCTAAACACCCAACCTTCAATTATGCTTCTTAGACTTCATTCTACGTAAGTGTTATTTTCCCCATCTTCTAGCAGGGAAGGTGGAAGATAGCAGTTTTGAAATTGTTCCATGCTTGTCCACACTGGTCCTTTTTTACTTCTCTCCAGTTATGTGGATATAGGGTCTGCTTTCTGCCTGAGACTGATCTCTGCATTTGTGGTTTTAAAATTTGCTTTGTGCAGAACTCTCTTCCAGGAGTTCCCGTCGTGGCTCAGTGGTTAACGAATCTGACTAGGAACCATGAGGTTGCAGGTTTGGTCCCTGGCCTTGCTCAGTGGGTTAAGGATCCAGTGTTGCCGTGAGCTGTGGTGTAGGTTGCAGATTGCTGTGGCTCTGGCATAGGCTGGTGGCATAGCTCCAATTCGACCCCTAGCCTGGGAACCTCCATATGCCGTAGAAGCGGCCCAAGAAAATGGCAGAAAGACAGGAGGAAAAAAAAAAAAAAAAAAAAACTCTTTTCCATCCTCAAAAGATTTTTCTCCTATGTATTCAGCTTCTATCTTTTTATAAACTACATAACATCCTCATTTTTTAACAAAATATATATAAACTTCTTAAATCTTTAAAGTGTGTTAGAGGAAAAGACAATTTGCCCCCCTCTGGTTCCACATTATGCTGCTTAACAAGACTTCTCCAAGTGTCTTCTTATTTCACATTCGTTTTCAACCAAGTCCACCTGCCTCCTGTCCCTAACCCCCACACTGTGGAAACTGCTCTTCCATAGGGCAAGCAACCTTTTATAAATTTTTCAGGGAGGTTAAATGCCTATTTCTCAGTCCTCACCTTTTATTGACATTTATAGCCTCTTAAACATCATGTTTTCTACCATGTTTGAGAGTTTCTCATCCTCTTGGACCCACTCTTTGGCTGACTGGCTTAATTCTACCTGTGTGACTACTGTCCTCCTTCTGCCAGTTGTATTTTTGTTTTCCTTAGTGTTATGACCCAAGCTGTCCTCTTTTCGTGCTGGCCTTCCACCTATTTTATAGAGATGCTCTTCCACTTCCATGACTACAGCTACTATCTACTTACTATTGATTTCATCTCAGTCTCTGATTAAGATCCTACTTCAGGGATACACAGTAGCATATTTGACTGCCTCCAGAAACTATTCTCTAGGACATCCCAGAGGCAGCACCATGCATATGTTAAGATCACCTCATCATAGAGAAATGCTGTTCCGATCTGCGGGTCCTACCACAGTGAGTGGTGTGCACAATAGCTAACATTTATGGAGCATGTATCCATCCAGCACTGTGATAAGTGCTAGAAGCACTACCATCTTTAATCCTTTCAGTTAATCTTTAAGATAGTGATAAAATCCTAATTTTCCAAGTGAAGGGATTGGGGTAACAGATGACACTTAGTCAAAGTCACAATCTGGTAGATCGTGAGGCCTTAACTCCCAGCCAGGCAGCCTGGCTGCAGTATCCATCCTGATCTTGACTCCCACTCAAGTAGTCTGGTTCCAGAGTTCATCTTGACCTTGATTCCCACCTAGGCAGCCTGGTTCCAGGGTCCATCCTGACCTTGACCTTCACTCAGGCAGCTTGGTTCCAGGGTCCATCCTGATCACTGCTTTAGTCTGCGTTGCTCAGGTCAGAAAGTTAGTTGCCTACTCGAGGCCTCACTTTCTTTTACCTCAAATAAATCAATCAACAGTACCATAGTTTCCCTTACCTACTTTTCCTTTTTCCTTGTTTTACTGAAACATACTCTTACATCCATCTAAGTTATCTTCTAGATCCACTGGTTCCCTCCAATTACTGTTGCTGGGAATCTGCTTCTTGCTCCCCCCTCCACTACCTAGTTGATTCTAACAGTATCATAAGCCCAGTCTTCATGTTTTTTATATTTCCCAAGCCAATCCATGATTTTTTTCATTCTATAGTTAGAGTGAGTTTGAGGAAAAAAAGTGCATATGATATACTGTATAGGTGTGTAAGAGTTCAGTTATGTTTCAAACAAAATTCAAAATTCTGAACAGTTTATGATAACAGCAATGATCTGGGGCCTACCAGCAGAGTAAGGCATAATTCAAAATGCTATTTAAATTGGATTTTACTAACAAAGTGTGTTTTATTTTTTAATTCTTCATTAGCATTAATGTTAGAGAATTGTTTCATAATTTATTTTAAAAAGTTATAGATTAAAAGATTTTTATTTTCTTAGAGACAATATTTTAATGAGCAGTCATATAGGCAGTGCATTTCCTTGGTGTTTAGGCATAGAATTCTCTTCGGACAGTATCACTGATTGAATTCCTCAATTAAAAATCTGCCTTTATTATCAATCTCAAGGGATTTGTATTGACAACGAAAGTGTGTTAAATATACTCCCCTTTCTTCATTTCCTGGATTAATTCAGTTTAGGAATTTATATAAATATTTCAACACTAATAAAAATGGTAAGTATGAAATTTTGAAGTTAGAGTACTACTTTAATAAGAGCAAATATTAAATGACTGAGAATTTGGAAAGGTAAAGGGATTGAATTGAAAGTAAAATTCTAAGTCATAAGAAGTACCATTGATTATTGGTATGGTGAAAATTAAGATACTTATTTTTAATAATAATTAAAAAGTTAATGCATGAAATAATCTTGCTTTCAACTGTAAGTGTTGTGTGTGTGTGCTGGAATCTGATTAAGTTCACAGTCAAGCTGTCTCCCTATCTTAACTATTTCTAGGAATATATAAAAATGTAGGTATATAGAAAAAAGTGACTTCAGATGAATTATTTCCCTAGTATCTAAGCTTTTAATTGTTTTCCCTTTAAACATATTTAATACTTCACTGCTAAATTTAGTTCAGAAACAAAACTAGTTGGAAAGTTTCACCAGGACAGTGAAGACACTGCCCCATATAGGTGACCTGAGATGCAGGTAATGCACTGCTGCATCCACCTTCATGGCTTCAGCAGGCTTGGTCTGAATCCCCTTTATAGAGTGAGTATATTGGCTGCTTGACTGCAGTCTCTCCCAGCAATTTTCTAGCCGCACTGTCTCTGGGAGGTCGAGCTCCTCTTCAAAGTGTGGGTCACATGTATATCAGCAGACTTGTTAAAGCTCAGCCAGGTAAGGGATGCTGACCTTGCTATGTATAGATCACATTTTCATTATAGCAGGAGAACTGCTCCATGGGTCTTTATTAAGGTCTGTCTGACTCAATAGCCTACAACCTCCTTGAAGCCAGTCTTCTTTCTCTGTTTCCCTTTTTTATTATATTGTTTGTTAACCAGGTAAATGCCATAAATAGACTTTGGTCCAGGGGAAGATATGAGAATTTCATCATAATACTTCCTCTGCAATATTTCCATGACATTTTCAAATTAAAAATGTGCTGCTGATAATTAGATTTTTGTATTTTTCCTGGATTATTTAGGTCATTTATGGTTTAATTCCTAATAATTCAGACACTTTAAATGAAATAGCAAGTGGATATTTTGCAAATCAATCTATTCCTTTTTATAATACATCACATCTTATTTGATAACCTTTATAGACACAACTAAGGTCTATGGTTGGCATTAAAGAGACACTCTTCCAGCACTAAAACTCCCTCTTTTGAGATTCAGGTTTGATATGGGCAAGGGAAAGCTCAGAGTTTGAAAAGTCACAGAACAATGCAATGGAAACAGTGTGGAGAACAGCAGAACACATGGAGTTAAGGAAAATGCAGCCTGAAGAACGTATTATGATAATTTTCATTATGTAAATATGACATTCAGGTTCTCTTTGACTTTGATTTGGTTTCCCTTCCTTGCAATCTGGCCCAAGAGAAGAGATTCAGCTCATCAGCGAATGAATTTGCCAGGAAGAAAGGAGAGAGGGGAATTCTTTGAAAGAACAGAAGGAAGAAAGAAATACAAATTTCTTTTAGTTTTGTCACTTAAATTGAAATGTTTGTTAATCGTGTGGTACTTTTGAGCACCTCTGTAGGTAGAAAACTTATCTCCTTTGTTTTTAGTCACCAGTGCTCTGACCACAATGAGTATCTCAAGAAATACAGGACCTTATACCTTCTCTTTTAATTCCTAAAAGTCCCTTTTTCACCCTGAGTGACAAGGAAAACATGTTGAGTTTTACGGCATTCCACAGTTATAGTCTATTCTTTACTTTTTTATTTATTTTATTTTTCTGAAGCAATTCTAAGAAACTGTAGGGGTTTAACCTAGGCTTTGTTACTCTTCATTTTAAAATGTGATGCCAGATATTTAAAGCTATGAAGAAAAGGAGCATTCTAGGTATATGGTAAGGAAAATTAGACTTTTCCTATAGAAAAGTAACATGAATTTAGTGGTACAGAGCACATATTTTGGAGGAAGACAAAACTAGATTTAAAACCTCTCATTAATTGCTTGTAATCTGGGGAAAACTGGTTAAATAAAGGCATTGATACTGAAAATGAAAAATATGTATGTAATTACCATATAGTACTGTGGTAAAGACTAGGTGATTTCACTTCTACTGAATTTTAGCTTCAATTTTAACTACCACTTCCAGTTATTGTCATAACTTTTAGGTACAGTTTTAACTCCAGCCCTCAACTCACTTGAAATGTAACACTGGTAGATGTGTTGAGGAGAAAGAGGTTATACATCAGAAGATACTCAAATTGAGATGTTTATTCAGCCTGATTTTGACTGAAAGAAAAAAGAATGTTATTTCTGGACAATCCAGTGTTTAATTTCTCCTAAAGAATGACATAAAGTGAAACAACTACACTTCATTCTACCATTGAATCTGTCAGCATCCCAGACCCTCAAAAAACAAACAAAAAAACACAGCTACAGTCACAATTTAGTGCAACATAGGTGAATACGGACTAGTTTTAATAGTCATAGATTCTAGAAGTCATGCTCCTAGAATAAGCATCAGCTTCTTCACTGAATTTTGGAGATTTCATGTTCATAAGTCCTTAACTGGTAATAGTATGCTCACCTAAGTAGCATCTCTACAAATTATTAATACCCTATCTCCAGTCTTGCCTTTGTTTTCTTAGGTTTCATTAAGATTATGCCTTTTTCTGTATCAGGATAATATGAAAGGTCATTTATTCAGTAGTCCCATATTTATGAAGTGTTTCCTCTATTTTGAGGATTGTCATTTTGGGATGTGTTATTAATTTCCACTGATTAGATCCTTTTTTAGAACACAAAGAAAGTCTCAGGGACAGATGAACATTCTTGAATTAAAACTGTAAAAGGATAGATTAAAGAGTGAAATTTGATGAATTAGAAAATCTGCTCATATGAGGAATATCTGCCATTAAAGGAAATCCTGTGATTCTAAAATTAACCAGTGAGTGTTAGACTGACAGGATAATAAAGTCTGTCACAATGTAAAGATGTTACCAGAGCAGTGATGCACAGCTCAGTACAGCGTGGGGCTTTTTTATTTATTTATTTTTTTTTTTTTCATTTTCTCTGAAAGGAACAAGAGCTTTGTTTATTTTTGTTTTGCCTTTTAGGGCTACACCTGTGGCATTTGGAGGTTCCCAGGCTAGGGGTCAAATTGAAGCTAGAGCTGTCAGCCTGTGCCACAGCCACACAACAATGCCAGATCCAAGCTGCATCTGTGACCTACACCACAGCTCATGGCAATGCCCGGATCCTTAACCCACTGAGGAAGGCCAAGGATCAAACCCACGTACTCATGGATACTAGTTGGATTTGTTTCTGCTGCGCCATGATGGGAACGCCTGTTTGTTTTTTTAATGGCCACACCTGCAGCATACGGAAGGATGTCCCTGGACCAGGGACTGAATCCAAGCTGTAGCTGTGACCTGCGCTGCAGCTGCAGCAAGGCCGGATCCTTTAGCCCACTGCAGTGACCAGGGATTGAACCCATGCCTCTGTAGCATGCTGAGCTGCTGCTGCAGTCAGATTCTTAATCCACTGCACCACAGCAAGAACCCCCAGAAATAAATTCTTATAGAATAATTTTGGGGAGGAACAAAGTAAATTTGTTTTACAGGAGGACTTTTTTAACTTGTCAATTATTACTGTCTTGGAGCATAAATGTATCCTTAGATTAATAAAAACAATAAGGAAAATTTGATATGTATAAAATATAAAATTTAAAAAATAACTGAGAGGAATCAAACGACAGGATCCATAAATGATAATATTTTTAAAATATTAAAAACATGACAAAATTATTAATTTTAAATTAAATTTAAAAATCATTCTATTTTGATTTTTCCTTTTTTTTTTTGGTCTTTTTTTTTTTTGCCATTTCTTGGGTCGCTTCCGTGGCATATGGAGGTTCCCAGGCTAGGGGTTGAATCAGAGCTGTAGCCACCAGCCTACGCCAGAGCCACAGCAATGCGGGATGTGAGCCTCATCTTCGACCTACACCACAGCTCACGGCAACGCCAGATCCTTAACCCACTGAGCAATGCCGGGGATCGAACCCACAACCTCATGGTTCCTAGTCGGATTCGCTAACCACTGAGCCGCGACGGAAATTCCTATTTTGATTTTTCTTGTTTTATCCTTTGGCATCTGAAAAAAAAAATCCCTGTGTGATTAAGTCGCAAAGTCCAAGGAAGTCTAGGAAAGGAACATTAAGAAGTACTTAAATAAAAGTCTACTAAACTTCGAGAAGTTGTAGTGTACATGAAACAAAAATATGGTCAATACTCCAAAAGTGTTAAAGTCATAAAACACCAGGAAAAAAATGGGAATCTGTTATAGCTTGACTTTTTTCAATTTTAAACACATCATTCTTTCAAAACAAAGTGACTTAAGCTATCCTTTTAATGGGGCTTTATTTGATTTGCTGATGTTTTGTTCAGAATGTCTGCATTTGTGTGTAAATATATTTGCATGTGACTGTATTTTTTTGTATTGTTCTTCTCACTTCCTTGTATTGAGATGATGCTGTCTTCAAAAATTGAATAAAAAGCATCCCCTTCTTGTTTCTGAAGGGGCTTTGTAGGCTATTAGTATATTACTTCTTCCACAAATCTGACATAGAATTTACCTGTGAAAGTGGTTATTTATGTGGGAAAAAATTTCTTTAACTATTATTTCAATCTCTTTAAAATAATAAGGCTATTCCAGTTTTCTGTGTTTTGGGGGTCCAGCTTTAGTAAGTTATATTTTTCAGGATTTTTTTTCATATAATCTTATTTTTAGCACTTAATTGCAAAATGGTTGTTCACCAACCTGGATGCTGTCTGAACCCCATGCTGTTGGGAATTTATGGTGATTTCACCACCAGGGGTGATCAGTCATAATCTTTATTTCTAGCTCCTCTCCCCTCTCTGGAGGATGGAGGTGAGGCTGAAAAGTCCAAGCTTCCAGTCATGGCTTGGGCTTTTTGGTGGTCAGCCTTCAGCCAGGAGCCTTCCTGTAGCTGACCTGGATTTTCCTCATAAGAACAAAAGACACTCCAATCAGCCAGAAAATTCCAGGACATTTGGTGTCAGGAACCAGTGTCCAAGACCAAACATTAGAATGAAGGATGCTACAAGTCCTTTTATCACTTAAGAAATTACAAGGGTATTTAGGAGTTCCGTGCCAGGAACCAAGAGCAGAGACCAATATATATATTTTCTATTATTTCTCATAATTCATATTAAGATTTCTTTTTTAAAAAAAAAAAATCCTTTTTACGTCCCAGGATCTCACCAGGTACTACATTAAATTTAAAAAAATCTCCTCTGGAATGTGTCTGTTTCCATTGAGTCTTATTGTTTTGATGTTCTTGATAGTTTTAGGAACACTGAAGATATATTATGTATATTATCTTTATATTTGGATTTGTGTGATAATCTTATAATTAGACTGGAGCTCTACTTGAGAGTAAGACCGTAGATTAAAGTGCCATTTTCATCATGTCAAGAATGCATGCTGTCAACATGACTTACCACTGTTGAAGTTATGTGTGATCACCAGGCTTTTGTCAAGGTAGGTTTCTGCACTGTCATGTTCTTCCTTCGTTCCATCTTTACATAGTGTATTCTTTGGAGGGAATTCATGTGAACCCCACACTGAAGGAGTGTGGAGTGTGTTCTACCTACCTGAGGAAAGAGTGCCTAAATTATTAGGGATTCCTCTGCATCGCAGATGTGCTTACTCACTTTCATTTATCTATTGTAATCTTTCATTTGTATTAGTATGGACGTGTGGATATTTATTTTATACTTTTTTTTTTGTCTTTTTGCCATTTCTTGGGCCGCTTCCCACGGCATATGGGGGTTCCCAGGCTAGGGGTCAAATCGGAGCTGTAGCCACTGGCCTACGCCACAGCCACAGCAACTCAGGATCCAAGCCACATCTGCAGCCTACACCACAGCTCACGGCAGCACTGGATCCTTAACCCACTGAGAAAGGCCAGGGATTGAACCCACAACCTCATGGTTCCTAGTCAGATTCATTAACCACTGAGCCATGATGGGAACTCCCTATTTTATACTTTTTTAATGTGATACTATATTACTTTATTCTCTTTCTCAAGTATTTCAGCTATGGTGATAATTGAAATTTTTTTAGTTGGCTCCTGTGCCCTTTGACATTTTTCCATCAGTTTTTAAAGTGCTTCCTTATGTTTTTTTTTTTTTTCATTGGGGGTTCTCCAGGCTCATTTTCTGTATTTCCTATATTAGATATAGAGTCAGTCATTTGTCTGGTGAGCTCAAGTTTTGTTGCTGGTGGTGGTGGTTTTATTGGAAACCATGGTGTTAGACTTTAAAATCTGGATGGTAGATTTGTTTGTTACTGCTGGTGTGCCTTGCTTGTATATTACTTCAGGTTGCTGTAAGGAAATATGTGTGCACATCCATACCTATGCACATACACATATCTATAAGTCTGCATGTAACTATCTGAATCTATGCAGGGCTGCACATGAGCTTGTTCTTACTTCTTCAGCTCTAAACTCTATTTTGTTACCTTATGGATCATTCTAGCCTCCTTATCTAGCTTATTTTAAATTCCCATTCCAACAGTTAAAAACCTGGCTCTCACCAGCCATTACATATTACTTAATTTTCAAATCTTGTATTTGTTGGGGACGTGGCTCGGATCATCAGTGTCGAAAAATGAGACACATGAACACAGGGAGATCTCGATAAGGTTCTTTACTTCTGCAGAAAGGTGTGGGTACTCCAAAAAGTGCATGCTCTGAACAAAGGACCCCCCCCCTATTTATCCCTAACCCAGGTGATTTACCTCACCCCTTCCCATTGGTCAGGTCAGGGCGCACATTCTTCCCGGTTGGCTAATTTGAAACAAATTGTTACTGGGAGAAGAGGGAAAGAGGAGGGGGGTTGCAGGAAGATGTTTCAGCTGAAACGGGAGCAAAATGGAGGAACCAAGATTTCCTTTGATAGAAAAGACATTATGTTAATTTCCACATATCATGTATATCAGTGTTAGAATTGTTGATGTACATCCTTGGAAATAGCTTGATCAACCTAATTTTATACTCCTATTCACTTTCTTTTGCCTCAGTCTTAGAGATGTCTCTCATTTCCAGAGCACTGTTTATCTTACAGCCTCCAGGGAAGGTGTTGCATGTATTTGTAACAAGCTGTATTAATTTTTCACACTTTGGCATTCCGTCACAGGGTTCTCCAAGCTACATAATGATTTTTTAAAATTTTATTCATTAATGTTCACTCTTTGTGTTGTAAAGTTCTATGAGTTTTGACAATTGCAGTGTATAAGACAATATACTAATAATATGCATAACCATACCATACAAAAATTTACTTCACTTAGTATGATAATCTCTAAGTCCATCCATGTTACTGCAAATGGCATTATTTCCTTCTTTTTAATGGCTGAGGGATATTTCATTGTATTTATATGTACCACATCTTCTTTATCCATTAAACTGTTGATGGACATTTAGTTTGCCTCCATGTCTTGGGTATTGTAAATAGTGCTGCAGTGAACATTGGGGTGCATGTATCTTTTTCAATGAAAGGTTTGTCAGGATATATGCCCAGGAGTGGGAGTTCTGGGTCATATGGTAGTTCTATATTTAGTTTTCTGAGGAACCTCCATACTGTTTTCCATAGTGATTGTACCAATGTAACTTCCCACCAACGATGTAAGAGGGTTCCCTTTTCTCTGCACCCTCTTCAGCATTTACTGCTTGTAGACTTTTTGATGATGGCCCTTCTGGCTGGTGTAAGGTGATATCTCATAGTAGTTTTGGTTTGCATTTCTCTAATAATAAGTGATTTTGAGCATCTTTTCAGGTGTTTTGTGGCCATCTCTATGGCTTCTTTGGAGAAATATCTATTTAGATCTGCCCATTTTTTGATCGGATCATTTGTGTTTTTTTTTGATATTGAACTGTATGAGTTGTTTCTATATTTTGAAGACTAATTCCTTGTCAGTCACTTCATTTACAAAGATTTTCTCCCATTCTGTGTATTGTCTTTTCATTTTGTTTATAGCTTTTTTTTGCTGTGCAAAAAGTTTTAAGTTGCCGTATTCTATTATATGGATATGAAACTATTTGCCTATCAAAGGATATCTTGGTTGTTTTCAGCTTTTTTTATTTTTTTCTGCAGTTGTGAATAAAGCTACTTAGAAATATTTACCTGAATATTTTGTGTAGACATAATTTGCAGATCTGTTACGTAAATACCTACAAGCATAGTTGCTGGATCTTATGATAAGACTGTGCTTAGCTTAGTAAAGAAGTAATCAAATGCCTTTCGAGGTGGCTCTACTATTTTCAAAATACTCTAGCAAGAACTGAGATTTCCTGTTGCTCTGGATCATTATTAGTGTTTGATATTTTCAGACTTTTTGATTTTAATTATTCTAATAAGCTTATAGTGATTATCTCATAAATTGTAGTTTCCTAATGATGAATCATGTATCTTTACATACATTTTTGACATCTGTGTATGTTAAGAATTTTGTGAGAATCCCCTGGCGGCTCAGTGAATTAAGAACCTGGCTGGCATTGTCACTGTCATGGCTCCGGTTACTGCTATGGCATGAGTTTTGAGTTTTGCTCATTTTAACTGGCTGTTGATTTTCTTATTTTGAGTTTTAAGTGATCTGTGACTATTTTATTTTTATTTATTTATTTTTTGCTTATTAGGGCTGCACCTGTGGCATAATGAAGTTCCCAGGCTAGGGGTCTAATCAGAGCTGTTGCTGCCGGCCTACACCACAGCCACAGCAACGCCAGATCTGAACCAGTCTGCAACCTATACCATAGCTTATGGCAATGCCGGCTCCTTAAACCATTGAGCAAGGCCAGGCATCGAACCCACAACCTCATGGTTCCTAGTCAGATTAATTTCCACTGCGCTATGAAGGAAACTCCTCCCTTGTATCCTCTGTATATCTAATTATTGCAGCAACTTTTTTTTTAAAGTTCATCTTTTCTTCGTTGAATGAACATTGCTTCTTTGTTCCAATGTAAAAGTTCACTGTGTTTGATGGGGTTGTTTTTTTCTCTTTGCTCTGTTCTGTTTTTTACGTTTGTGCTTCCACAAATAACACATTGTCTTTGTTATTGTAGATTAATAGAAAGCTTTAAAATCAGGGAGTGTGTGTGTGAGTCTTTGTTATTCTTTAGTATTATTTTTTGCTTTTCCATATAAGCTTTATAATCATTTTGTTCACACTTATAAAACAGCTTCCTAAGAATTTTTATTAGGATTGCATTGAATAAATCAAGTAGGGAAGAACAGATATCTTATCAGCTATTTGAGTCTTTCAATTCATTTGTATGCTTATTTAGATATTTTATTTCTTTCATTAGTGTTTTGTGATTTTCTGCATATAGATTCTGTATGTGTTTTGTTAGCTTTATGCATATGTATTTCATTTTTATGTATTGTACATGATATTGTTTTATTAAAGTCAGATTCCATTTGTTTATTGATGGCACAGAGAAGTGAAATTGAGTTTTATTGATAAATTTTGTATCCTGTGTGCTAACTATAAATGTTTATTATTTCCTGGAGTATTTTTAAAATTTTTAATTTTTTTTTTATTTTTTCACAGGGAAATACCACTGGGGGTGGCATGTTTTATTTATTATTATTTTTATATAGTTATTTCCCCAATACAATCTTTTTCAATTGTAGGGCATGGTGACTCAGTTGCACATACATGTACACATTCTATTTTCTCACATTATCATGCTCGATCATAAGTGACTAGACATAGTTCCCAGTGCTACACAGCAGGATCTCATTGCTAATCCATTCCAAAGGCAATAGTTTGTATCTATTAACTCCAAGCTCCCAATCCATCCCACTCCCTCCCCCTCCCCCTTGGCAACCACAAGTCTATTCTCCATGTCCATGATTTTCTTTTCTGTGGAAAGGTTCTTTTGTGTCATATATTAGATTCCAGATATAAGTGATATCATATGGTATTTGTTTTCTTTTTCTGACTGACTTCACTCAGTATGAGAGTCTCTAGTTCCATCCATGTTGCTGCGAATGGTATTATTTCATTCTTTTTTATAGCTGAGTAGTATTCCATTGTGTATATATACCACATCTTCCTAATCCAATCCTCTGTTGATGGACATTTGGGTTGTTTCTGTGTCTTGGCTATTGTGAATAGTGCTGCAATGAACATGTGGGTACATAAGTCTTTTTTAAGGAGAGTTTTGTCTGGCTATACGCCCAAGAGTGGGAGTGCTGGGTCATATGGTAGTTCTATGTATAGATTTCTAAGGTGTCTTTTCTGGAGTATTTTTAAATACTCTTTGTATTTTCTACACAGACATTAATGTCATTGTAAATAAAGACAACCTTCTCTCTTTTAAATTTGTATTTATTTCATTTTCTTTTTTTTTCTTACTACACTAGCTAGGTCTTCCAGTATGAAATTGATCAGGGTGGTGAGAAAGTACACCCTTACCTTGTTTCCCATTTTAGGAGAAAATACTCCAGTTTTTCACCATTAATTTTAATATTAGCTGTTAGATTTTTTTGCATAGATTCCTTAATAAGCTGAGGAAATTGCACTATAATCCTAGTTTTCTGAGATCTTTATCATGAAGGAATGTTTTACTTTTGTCAAATAATTTTTCTTTGTCAATTTATGGTCTTTTTTTTTCTTTTGCTTAGGATTTGGTGGCTAATATTGAGAGATTTGATAAACTTAAGCAAAACATCAAATTTAGGCAAATATGCATAGGTTAAAAACCACTTTATAATGGTTGATAATCCTTTTTATCCATTGTAGATTTGATTTTCTAATGTTTTGTTGAAGATTTTTGAATTTGCATTCCTGAGATATATTGCTCTGTAGTTTTCATTTCTCTTGATGTATTTATCAGAAATTGTTATTCTGGGAATGCTGACCTTTTAAAATAACTTAAAGTGTGTTTCCTCTGCTTCTCTTTTCTGGGAGGTATTATGGAGAATTGATGTGATTTATTTCATACATGTTTGAGACTGTCACAGGTGAATCTATTTTGGCTTCTTGCCTTTTTTGGGAAGGTTATCAATTTTTTTTTTAATTTGTCTTTTTGCCATTTCTTAGGCTGCTCTCATGGCATATGGAGGTTCCCAGGCTAGGGGTCAAATTGGAGCTGTAGCTGCTGGCCTACGCCAGAGCCAGAGCAATGTTGGATCCGAGCCACGTCTGTGACCCACACCACAGCTCACAGCAATGCCAGATCCTTAACTCACTGAGCAAGGCCAGGGATTGAACCCACAACCTCATGGTTCCTATTTGGATTCATTAACTACTGTGCCACAACAGGAACTCCTATTTACACCCTTTCTTTAAGTTAGCCTGGCTAGAGTCATTTCGATTTTATTGATCTTTTCAAAGAAACAGATTTTGTTTCATCAGTATTCTGTATTGTTTTATTTTCAATTTCATTGGTTTTTGATCTAATTTTCTTTTTCACGTTTTTCCAGTTCTATTCAGATATCATTCACATATAACATTGTATTAGTTGAAGGTGTAGAACATGATGATCTATTTATATATTAAAAAATAATTACCACAATAACCTGACATCCATCACCTCACATAGTTACAGTTTTCTCCTGTGATGAAAATTTTAACATCCATTCTCTTAGCAACTTTAAGATATTACAATACAATATTATTCATTGTAGTCACCATACTGTAATTACATCTTCAAGACTTACTTATCTTACAACTGACAATTTGTACCTTTTGATTCCCTTCTCTCATTTCCTTCATCCACCACAACCTTTTCTGGCAGCCAGTAACCTGTCCTTTATTAATATAAGTTCTTTGTTTTAAAATTCCACACGTAAGTGAGAAAATATAGTAATTGTCCTTCTCTGTCAGACTTATATCACTTATTACAGTGATCTCAAGGTCTACCCATGTTATCGCAAATGGCAGGATTTCACTTTTTATGGCTGGATAGTATCTGTCTATATCTGTCTACTGTCTATCTATCTATCTTTCTGTATATCCCATTTTCTTCACCATTCATCCATTGGTGGACACTTAGGTTGTCTCCATATCTTGGCTAGTGTAAAGAGTGACGCCAAGAACACAGGGGTGCAAATATCACTATGAGGTAGTGGTTTGGTTTGCTTTCATTATATTGCCAGAAGTGGACTCACTACCACACACTGGGAGTTTCATTTTTATTAGAGGAAGCTCTGTTCTGTTTGCCATATTGATGGTAACAATTTACACTCCTACGACTGCTCTGATTTGCAGTGTTTCTTTTTTCATACTTGCTTTAGGTTAAATTTCCCTTCTTTCTCTAGTTTTCCAAGGTGGAAGCTTAGGTAATTTGAGCTCTTCCTTATTTTGAAATATATACTCTAATACTATAAATTTCCCTCTGAGTATGGATTTCAATACATTCAATTCTAGTAAGTTATATATTAATTTTCATACAGTTTAAACTAAGTTTATCTTGTGATGTCTTTGAACTTTCTTAAAATTAGAAATGAAGAGTTTAATTTCCAGATATTTGGAAGTTTGTAGTTCTCTGATATTGATTTTATTTTAATTACTCTGTGGTCTGAAACATTCTGTATAATTTCTATTCTTTTAAAATAATTAAGATGTGTATTGTGCCCAGAATGTGTTCCTTCTTGATGAATAGTTCATATGAACATGAAAAAAAATGTATATTCTGTTCTCATTGTGTGAATATTTTATGTCAGATAGATCACATTGACTCCAGTGCTATTCAAGGCAACTGTTCCCTCCCTTGATCTATCACTTAAGTGATGATGAATTTCTATTTAGGTGGATTTGTCTCTTATTCCTTTAGATGCATCAGCTTTTGTATATTTTGATGCTTTGTTGTTATGTGTACACAGGGTTTAGAATTTTTTTCTGTAGAATGGACCTTTTTATCATTAATCAATACCCCTCTTTACCCCGATTAATTTCCTTGACCTAAAGTATGCTTCGTGTATAGTTAATATAACTACTTTGGCTTTCTTATGATTAATATTAGAATAGTATATACTTTTTAATCCCATTACTTTTGAAACATCTGTATCTTCATATTGTTAACAGACCAAACTTGGGTTTGCTCACCAAAGTACAGCAAAGCCAATCTACTCACCCTGGGTTTTAGTTAAGGAAAGTAAAGGGTTTATTTGCAGGGTGACAAGCAAGGAGAATGAACAGCTAATTCTTAAAAGACATGAACTCTCTTATGGCTTTCAGGGAAACGTTTTCCAAGACAGTGTTGGCATGAGGGTCAGAGGTACATGATCAGCTCATGGACAGTTTTTTCTGATTAGTGGATAAAGAGACAAGAGGATGGTGTTTTGGGAATCTAAGTCTTCAATTTTCTTGCTCCAAGCAGTCCAAGGTCTGTGGATTTAAGATCAGCAGTTTCCATCTGGTCTGGGGTCTGGATACTATAAGAAACAACTTAATAATGCTTGTCTGGGAAGTTCCCATTGTACTGCAGCAGAAAAAAAATCTGATTAGTATCCATGAGGATGTGGGTTCAATCCTTGGCCTCACTCAGTGGGTTATGGATCTGGTGTTGTGGTGAGCTGTAGTGTAAGGCATAGGTGTGGCTTGGATCCCCAGTGTTTGTGGTGTAGGCTGGCATCTGTGGTTGTGATTCTCTGATTCTTTCTACCCCTGGTCTGGGAACTTCCATATGCCGTGGGTGTGGCCCTAAAAAAGCAAAAAAATTAAAAATAAAAAATGCATGCCTTGTCTGGCATTGTTACCTGTTTTTTTCTCAAGGAGAAGTAGAGCCTTATGACCCCAATTTTCAGCTTTACTTATTGCTTATGTTATCTCCTTCCTTGCTGGATTGCCATTTCTTAGTTCTTGTTTTCGCTGCTTCTTAAATGATTAACTGCTTGAATCTGATTTCTAAAACTTGGAAGCCAGGGAAAATTAGGGTGACATTTTTTCTAAGGGTGAGAGACAGAGGAACAGGGAGGGGGTCTACAACCAGAAAGGCTCTGAAGAGTTCTGCTCAGTTTTAATGTTTATACTGAATTTCTTTTAAATAATGTTTGTTTAGTTGGATCTCTATGCATTTTTTTCAAGTGGTATACACTTGAAATAGCTTGGCCTTTATTGGGTATATTTAGAGTGTTGACATTTAAAGTGATAATTTACATCATTGATTAATATCTACTGTGTGTTTGCTTTCCTTACATTGCATTCGTTCTTTATTTCTTTTCCTCTATTTTTTCTGCTTTCTCTGATTTAATTGAGCATTTGGTATGTTTCCGTTTTACCTTCTCACTAGTGTATCAATTATACATGTTTTGTTTTGTTTTGTTTTAGTGGTTGCCTGGGGTTTGTATTATGCATACTGAACCAATCTAAATCTGAACTATTTTAAGTCTACCTCAGATAACTCTGTACCACACCATCTGTGGCACCATTATCCTTATCGTGAACACACTGCCATTTGTGAGCTTGATTAAGAGTAGGAAAAAAGCCTTTTATTTTACCCTGTCTAGTGCTCTCCCTTTCCTTACATAGATCCATGTTTCCGTCTATATCATTTTTTCCCTCCCTGAAGAACTTTTACCATTTCTTCACAGCAGGAATGCTAATAACAAATTCACTCATTTTTAGATTTGCTGATAAAGTGATTATTAGTCTTGAAAGATACGTTCACCTGGTATAGAATTCTGCACTGGTGTTTTTATGTTCGGTATTTTAAATATTTCACTTGACTGTCTTCTGTCATTCATGCTTTCTAATAAGAAGTATTCTTTTTCCTTGTTCTTTTAGTGTTAAGGTGTTTTTACTTTGGCTTCTTTGGAATTTTCTTATTTTGGGTTTTATACAATTTGAGTATGGCATGCCTAGGTATAGTGTTGTGGTGGTTGTTGTCATTTATTCTTTTATCCTCTGAGCTTCCTGGGTCTGTGGTTGGGAAGTGCTTGACCATTAGTGATTTAAATATTTCTTCTGTTAATTTTGCTTTTCTCTTTCTGATATTCCAAATACACTTATGCTATGCCTTTTGAAATTGCAGTAAAAAATCATCAGTTTGTTTACAAAGAGTTACTTCATAGACTCTAGTACATGTACGTCATACATAAATAAGAGGTAATTGCCAAAGAGTTTTTTTTTAATAGATAAAGGTTGTTCTATTTAAGCACCTCATATTATATTGCATTCTTTGTGGTTTTGTGGCATATTGTGTATTTATTTTTCAGAAATGATTGCAGTTGAGGAAGAAAATTTGATGGACAAATCAGTAAAACTAGATAAAATTGAACAAATGAAAAGACACTGGTCATTTTAAACTCTGTTAGTAGTTGCAAATATATCAAATGTCAAGCACTAAAAAAGATTTTGTATTCCTATTAAACTTTATAAAAGGGTCACCCAGTTTTATATGTATGTAAAACTTTTCTGTAGAAAGCATGTGCAGCCATGTTGATATAACCATAGCTTATTTTATGAATGAATTCTTTAGAAATAGTGGATTTATTTTCCCAAATTTGAAACAATTAGAAGGTGTGAAAGGTATGCCATTTTGTTTTAAGATTCCACTTTTGAACTTTTTATAGTGACCATTGTGCACGGAAATTGGTGATACAATTATAGTATTTTTTTTAAGTTTTTTCTTAGATTTGAAACTGCAGCCACTGTTGGTTGAACCTGAAAGTCTTTGAAATCCTCTTTTCTCCCTCACAGTCAGCCTGTAGATAGATCAGAAATATCTACTTCACCTCTGATTGTAGTATCTGGGGCTCTGCAGCTAATGTTCTCAGCTCCCAGCAGGTCCACACTATTGGAAGCTGTGCTTCGGATGGCCTTTTTTTTCTTTCTTACACATACTACTCATGGTTGACCCACTTCAGCTCCACTGAGAAAACTGCTTCCCAGCCCTCCACCAGTTGGCTGAAGTATTGTGGTCTTATGTTTTGGCAACAGTAACCCTCACACTTCAGTCCTGTGTTTGGCCATTCCAGCCCCATCCCCATTCCCTTTTTGGGTCAAATTAATTTGATCAGGTAGAATGCAACATGGTAACTGAGCTTGACTTTCACTAAAAAGAGACTGTTCTACTTCCCTAAATAAGAGGAACCAGAAACACTGAAGATCACCAGGGAGTGCTTGCCTCCATGGATGCCCCACATTAGGGGATTATTGTAATCTGATGTAAAAGCCATCTAGTTATAACGCAGCAGGAAAACAATGACATTAGAGGAAGCTTTGGGTAAGAGGTGAACAGGCAGAGCCATGGAAGGATGATTCCTTGGTCAGAGTCGTGTGTGTGTGTGTGTGTGTGTGTGTGTGTGTGAAAGAGCTGGTGGGGGGGGTGATGGAGGGGGAGAGAAAAAAACAGAGACACAAACTGTGTAAAATGCCCTGTACAGAGTAAGGTCTAAGTTCAGAACACTGTAGTTTGAGAGAACCAAGAATATCATTAAAAAAGAGCCAATCTGCAAATTTGACTACCTTGAGCCTTTAGAGGAAAAATGGACAAATTATTGGCAAAAGAACAAGACAATAGACTGCAGGAAAGTGATGATTCCCTGGTGTGTGTTTCCCAGGAGGAAGAATCCTCCAAGACATTCTTAAGAGTGTGAGTTTCAGGGCTCTTGATTTCTGTTCCACCTGCAATCCTGAAAAGCTGAAGATACATTGCAATGCCTGCATATGCTTAATTATATAGGTAATCTTCCATTAACTTTTTGTGGCAGGCAAGGGAAGAATTAGAAGAAAGAGAAAGAACATGACTAGATTCAACCAGGACAAAATATGCATATAGTGGGGTTTGGTAATGGCTTCCCCAAGGTATGAATTTCTTTCCTAACTATACGTTTATTCCCAATTTTTAATCTCCAAGTTAAGCCATTTCCTCTGCCTACTGAAAAGTTAGATTAAATGAGAGATAAATCTAGTTGTAGATATTATGATATCTGTAGGTATGAAATCTGACTGTGAAAAGCTTTTCTGTAGTGAAATAACTCTTGTCTCACCTCCCACGAGCAGGACAGCGTGATAGAAACAGGGCAGTAGTTGGCAGGGCAGGGAGTTGTAAATTTGCAAATTTCTAATTTAGTTGATGATTGAGCAGTTTAGCCTAATATTTGCCTTTGTGTACCCTCTGTGTCTGGAGCAGCTGCTTTCCTGTTTTCAGGTAAACCTTTGTAATATATATGTGTGTCTTCAGCATATTAATTCTTATAGAAAAACAGTATACCTTGCTAATATTATATCATTATATATTATCATATATAATTTTATATTATTTGAGCTCATATATTATTATATGATCATTTGAATGATCAGAATGATCAGAAATATTCTTTCATTTCATTCTGATGTAGTTCAGGTGGGCTTCTTTCTCAACCCAAGTGGAGATCTTCTCAAAGTTCTTGCGTTTTCTGCACCTCCTCCTAGTTTGTCCTCAATGCATCTTGTGGGCCACTGGTAAGCTAAACCGAAATTCATTATGATGTTTTAAAATCTTATGTTTTATATAATAGCCTGTATTACTCAGATGGAAACTTTATGAAATTGTATTCAGGAAAAAAATGTCACTTACTTTGCATCTATTGAAGTTGAAAAATATTACTTCAATGTTTCACAGAAACTGCAGAAATACCTATAGTGTGAAATACTGAAACAATTATAATCCTCATTTTAAAAGTGATGACTTTCTTATTGATTACAGTAATGGATTGAGTTGAGGGCATTTTCTTTTGTACCCTAAGACATTCAATATATAATGAAGTATAATACTGAGAAAAAGTCATGGAGGAAAACTATTTCTCACTGTGGAAGATCAGGCTGTATTATTAAAATCATATAAGATACCAAAAAAGCCTCTCTTCCAGTAATAAGGTGGTTAATCAATTTCTGGTAACAGGATGGATTAATATTAGTTGCTCCCATTCTTTTTATCACTTGTTTCTAGATGGTTTTAACCATTTAGAAATTCATTTTCTCTGCTTTAAAAAGTCATCTGAGTGTACTGGTTTGTCCTTCTCTTTCATAGAGTACATGTGCAAGCTGCCTAGGTGATCCCTGCCAAAGAATTTCCAGTATTAGTCTTTATTCCCTGGGGAAGTAAGCCTTTCTTTATCTCATATCCTATCAATGACTCTGTGCAGTGTTATATTTTAATGAAGCCCTTGAATTGAGCACAGGCACCCCTCTAATTCTAAGAGCCTTCTGACTGGGACTTGAAGGAAAGTTTTTATGTAGAACTGGAATGTAAATTTACAGCCAAAATTTCATGCTTACAACCCACCCCTCTTTCTGCCTACTTATTCCTCTGATCAGCGACTTTGGAAGGAGCCCCCTGCACCTTCCCATAGCCCAGGCCTTCCTGATCCCCTCTTCTCGCCCATTTAAAAACATGTTCTCTGAGTTTCTGTTGTAGTTCAGAAGGTTACAAACCTGTTATCCATGAGGAGATGTGGGTTTGATCCCTGGCCTCACTCAGTGGGTTAAGTATCCACCATTGCCGCAAGTAATTACAAGTAAATGTTTATAAGTATCTTCTTGATGGAGTGAAACTTTTATGCAATGTAATGTCCACGTTTATCTCTTATAACCTGTTTTTTAAGTTATATTTTATCTAATTCCATATAGCCACTCTCTTTTTGTTTCTGTTTGCATGGCATATCTTTTTCCATTCTTTCACTTTCAGATTATCTGTGTCTTTGGATCTAAAGCGACTTCCTATACATAGCATATTGGTGGGTCTGTATTTAATCCAGTCAGCCACTCTCAGTCTTTTGATTAGAGAGTTTAATCCAGTTATATTTAAAATAATTACTGATGAGGGATCTACTGTCATTTTGGTGTTTGTTTTCTAAATATCTGTTATGAACTGATGTTTGTGTCCCCACAAAGTTTATATACCTAAATTCTATGCCTCAGTGTGTCAGTATTTGGAGGTGGGGTCTTTGGGAGGAAATTAGGATTAGAGGAGGTCATGAGAGTGGAAACCTCATGAATGGGATTCTTGTTCTTACAAGGCTCATGAGAGAGCTTTCTTCCTCTCCCTCTTTCTGGCAAGTGTGGCTACAAGGAGAAATTAATAGTCTGCAATGGCAAAGAGGGTTCTCAGCACAACCTAGTCATGCTGGCATTTCGATCTCAAACTTTACCACCTAAAATGGTGATAAATAAATTTCTGTTGTTTATAATTTACCTAGTCTATAGTAAATCATTGTAGCAGCTGAACAGAGAGTAAAATGTCTTATAGCATATTTGTCACTTATTTTTTGCATCACTGTCTCTTTTATCTTTAGTTGATTCATTTATCAGCATTCCCACTCTTGGGCATATATCCAGACAAAACTTTCCTTAAAAAAGACACTTGCACCCACATGTTTATTGCAGCGCTATTCACAATAGCCAAGACATGGAAACAACCCAAATGTCCATCAAGAGTTGATTGGATTAGGAAGATGTGTTTTATATATATACACAATGGAATACTACTCAGCTGTAAAAAAGAATGAAGTAATGCCATTTGCAGCAACATGCATGGAACTAGAGACTCTCATCCTGAGGGAAGTAAGTCATAAAGAAAAAAACAAATATCATATGATATCACTTATATATGGAATCTAATATAAGGCACAAATGAACCTTTCCACAGAAAAGGAAATCATCGACTTGGAAAAGAGACTTATAGTTGCCAAGGGGGAAGGGGAGGGAGTGGGATGGTTGGGGAGCTTGGGGTTAATAGATGCAGACTATTGCCTTTGGAATGGATTAGCAATGAGATCCTGCTGTGTAGCACTGGGAACTATGTCTAGTCACTTATGATGGAGCATGATAATGTGCAAAAATAGAATGTGTACATGTATGTGTAACTGGGTCACCATGCTGTACAATAGGGAAAAAAAATTGTATTGGCGAAATAACAATTAAAAAAGTAAATAAGGAAGCACTTAAATTTTCTTCTCATTTATTTTTAGAACTGTTTTAAAACTATTTTCTTTCGAATTCCCATCATGGCTCAGCAGAAACAAATCTGACTAGGATCCATGAGGACACAGGTTCAGTCCCTGGCCTTGCTTAGTGGGTTAAGGATCTGGTGTTGCTGTGAGCTGTGATGTAGGTTGCAGACATGGATCGGATCCCGTCTTGCTATGGCTGTGGTGCAGGCCAGCAGCTGTAGCTCCAATTGACCCCTAGCCTGGGAACCTCCATAGGTTGTGGGTGCAGCCCTAAAAAGACAAAAACAAAACAAAAAAACAAAAAAACTTTTATTTGTGATTATTATGAGTAGTGTATTTGTCATCCTAAAGTAATAGCACCCTAATTTGAGTTTACATCAGTGTAACTTTGAAGATATATAAAACTCTGTTTACAGCTGTGTCCCCACTCCTTTCTGTTATTGACATGATAAATTACATCCTTGCACCTTGTTTGTCCAAAACTATAAATTAATTATCGTTCTAGTTCATTCATCTGTTAAATTATGTATAAAAATGTAGATAGAAATTAAAGTTATAATAATGCTATATTCTAAATTATCCATGTATTTAAATTTACTAAGAACTTTATTTCTTCATAGGGCTTTGAGTTATTGTCTAGTTTCTTTACACTTCATCCTGTAAGACATCCCTTAGAATTTCTTGCAGGACAAGTCTGGTGGTAATGAAGTCTTTCAACTTTTGCTTACCTGGGTATCTCTTTTTTTTTCACTTTTGAAGGAAAAGTTTGACAGGTATAGAATTTTTGGTTGACAGGTTTTTGTGTTGGTTTGTTTGTGTTTTGTTTTGTTGCTTTGTACTTTGAATATATCAGCCCACTGCCTTCTGGCTTCTAAAGTATCTGCTGAGAAGTTTGATGATAGACTTACTGGGGATCTCTTGTATATGATGAGTCATTTCTTCCTTTTTGCTCTGAAGATGGTCTTTGCCTTTGACTTTTGACAGTTTAATGATAATGTGCTTAGTGCAGATCTCTTTGAGTTTGTCTTATTTGGAGTTTTGTGAGTTCCTTGGATGTTTATATTTATGCATTTCATCACATTTTAGACATTATCAGCATTATTTCTTCCAAAAAAAACTCTTTTTTTTTTTTTCTGGGACTCTCACAGTTTGGATGTCCTTCTGCTTGATGGTGTTTGCAGGTTCCTTAGCTTCTGTTTATTTTTCTCTGATTTTATTTTTTCTGTTCCTCACACTTAATTTCTCTTTCAAGTTCACTGATTCTTTCATGCTTACACCTGCCTCTGAATCTCTGCAGTGAATTTTTCATTTCAGTGATTGTATCATTCAGCTCTGAGATTGTTTTTAGGGTTCCTTTTAGATCTTCATTCTTTTTATTGCAGTTTGCATTTTGTTTATACATAATTTTCTTGACTTTCTATACCTTTTCTTTGAGTTCTTTGAGCATCTTGAATATAATTGCTTCATAGTTTTTGCCTACTAGGTCTCTCCTATCTTTTTCTCAGGGACAGTTTTGGTTGTGTAGGGGTTTTTTATTGATTTTTTTTTCCCTTCAAATAGCCATACTTCCCATTTCTTTGCATGCCTTCAGAATTTTTGAACATTGACCCCAATATTGTGGTAACTCTGTGAATAAGAAACTTTCTCTTTCTTATTTGCTATATTTACATTTTTAAAATAATACTTTTATTTGTAATAAAATGTCTATATTAGTAGTATTATTACTTTATAATTTTAAATTCATTGTTTCGGTTGTTGTAGGATGCCTGTCGGAATCAGCTTGAGGTGTAAACTTAAGGTCTTTTCAGATTTTTTTTCTCAACCTGTGCCTTCATCGGGGCATGTGCAAAGACCTTCTGATTTTCCCTGCAAATGCAGTTGCTTTTGAATATCCCCATCTTTAATGTCTTATTTCCAAAAGGAGACAAAGAGAAAAATGAGGCTGTAGGAAATACCACAGCCCTTTAAATCCCATGGAAGTCACCAAAGGGAGAGGGCTTTGCTACAGTGGGTGGGGGACACAGCTGTGGATGCTCGATTCTATGTCTTCCCCTCCATGACTAGAAATAACAATCAGTAGAATGCAGATCCTCGATGTTTGGGGAATAGGTTTCTTATTGCCCACCTGTGCTTCCATAAGCATCATAAAAAGTTCTCCATGACCACTTGCAGGCTTCCTGCCGTGGGGCAGGAGCTTGGTAGTTAAAAGCTAAGCCAGGAACTGAAACTGACCAAAACTAACTGCAGTTTAACACACAAGTCTTCTCCTGGAAATTGTAAGCCTTAAGTAGACTCCAGAGTTCCAAATTAATTAAATCGGATAAATTTTACCAATCAGTTATTGACCAAGTGGGGAAACAGTTTCCTCCTGCTTCTTCCCTATCATCTTCTCAGAATCTTTTTTACAGGCTTGCTTGTATTTTTGTTTGTTTTTATTCAGAAAAAAAAGAATTTCAAATTAAGTTAATTCTCTGTAATATCTAGACTTAAACTTTTTCACAGTAATGATATTCTTGGAAAGAATGCTTGGTGGTAATATTTTCCTAACACAGAATGAAGAGCTGGTCTGCCTTATAGGGTAGAGGTGATACATTAGGAGATTTATAAAAAGAGAACAGAGATTTGTTGATGGAAGTGAGGGGCTCTGATTGTTCCTTCCCCTTTTAGAGTTGAAATGTATGTTGGAGGTGATTAAAAGCTCTGGATGGTTAAGATTGGGAATCTTAATAAAGAGGAGATTTTTTTTCACACTTATTAGAAACTCACTGAAAAGGCCATCTAGCTGAGTGTTCTTTACCATTTTACAGGGAGCCACTTAGAGCAGGATGAACTTCACAGCAGCTCTATGCAGATCAAGGGTCTAGGGGGTCTTCATCATGGTTGTCCTCAGGACAACAAAATAAAAAAGAGAGCAGAATGTCAATGTCAATCTCTCTTGGGATTACCAAGGTAGCCAATAATTAAGAACTCATATGCCTGCTCCATGGTTACTGTGGTGCAAACAAAGGGATCTCAAACCAGAGGCTGACTATGGACAGACCAGGTTAGTAACAGCTGGAGGAAGCATCTGAGTCTCTGAGGATCAGTGGTATTGATGAGATCAGATACAGGGCTGAGTCAGCCTCCCCTGAGCACCCACTTTGTGTTCTTTGTACTAATAGAAGAGATATTGAGAAAAACCACCAAGAACCTAAGAGCATGGGGGAACAAAGCCTTAAAACTTATGCTTGTCCTACAAAACCAGGGTGATGTATGAGATCCTGCAAGACTCAGATCATCTCTAATCAGAGAAGAAAGGAACAGTAGGCAGAAGGAATGTCTTGTGGAGGTGATAGTGTGCTGAGTTAGGGGCTTAACAGAAGAGATTGAGCTTAAAAGTAGATGTGTCTTGAATGTTAACAATAAATTTTTGGTAGTCTTTTCTTAAAAAATGGAAAAGTAACTTCCATCTCTATTAGACTTTAGTGCTATATATGAAAGCACTAAAGTGCTTTCTAACTTTCATTCTGTATTTATATCATACATTCATATTATATACATGCATATATACATATGTGCATAATATAGCTCAATGTTGTGTCCCTGTGTACTATAGCTATACCCATAGTTATAAACTACAGATAGGGTAACATATTTATTATTAATTAAATTGTTAATATATTAATTACATAATAGGGAATTATTAATTATACACAGTGTATTTCTATACATTGTGTTATATATGCATGTGTGTATATTGCTTAGATATTAACCTCCATCCCTATACATTTTATTGTATATGTTTCTATATGTTAAATGTATATATCCTTAAAAACAGGGTCAATATAAAATATCATTTTTTACAGAAGTTAAACAAAGGATTCTGAGACTCTCTTTTCTGTTAGGCTTTGTCCTATTTTGGTAGGCTATTTCTGTCACTTTAGAATCCTTTTTCTACCTCTCTCTGCTATGTGGTAAAAATGGCACTATTTATCCCTCCTTCTGATGGAATTTATCTTAGAAACATTTTTATACTTTTCTGTAGTAAAGTGTGGCTCTGGGAAACACTGTAATGTGTAATCTTCACTCAGCACACTGTGCCCATGGCTTTCTTCCACTTGTCCTTTATCTATTCTGCTTCTCCTGCACACTCAGGCTTGTCTTCTCCCCTGGACCTCTTCCCACCTAACAAGCCACTGCTGTTATTCCTTCTTCGCTCCACTGAAGAAGAGAGATTCAGAGCCCACAGAATGACCTGCCTCTGCTCTTGAGGCTCAGAAGGCAGCTGAGCAAGGCACACCAGCAGACCATAGAAGGCTCGCTCCACAGTGGATTGCATATAATATGCTCGTCTATTCTGGACCCTGAGGGATCCATTTTTGGAATTTTCTTATGTGTCACCAAACCCTTTTACTAGAGAGAAAGTTAATTATGGAGTTTGTAAAAATATTTTGCCAAAGTGAGAAATTGCGTTTCTACTAACATTTCCACATCTAAACTGCTGTAAACCTTCATATTATCCCAACAGCTTTACTAAAAGAAGCTGCAAGGGTTTCATTTTGAAGTTAATCTTATTTTAGCCTCAGATGCTCTCAATTAGCTGCTGTCTTTGTTTCATGAAAAATTGCTTTTGATTAGCAGATTTCTTTGTTTACATGGTTGCTCAGACCATATTGCAGCAGAACAGCTAATTTGCTATCCAACTGCTTCTCTTATATTAGAAGTGGATAGAGTGTAGAGATTTATTTTTCAGTGTGTAAGTAATTGCAAAGTAAAATATGCCAAACATTTTTTTTTCAAACAGAGGTTTTTATCTCATGTAACTCTTATACTACATTTTTGTTTAGCCTTAAATTAAGCCACTGCCTCTTAAAATAGGATAAGAAACAGAGAGAATTTTTACAGTATATTAATTATGACTATAAGATAGAGCATTTAAAGGTAAATTATATTCTTTAATAATATTTAGAAATTATAAGACTTAACCTCCTATATCAAGCTGTCATTCACCAGCCAGTGAAATAGACTATCAAGAATTTTGTTTGCTTCTTTAAGATGATCATGAGCCAGAAGCAATGATAAGAATATAATTTTTTAAATCATGAAATCATACCTATTGGCATTAAAAATTCATCAAATATATATTAACTTACGTGATTTACATGCAATCTATCCTGCTCAGTGTAAAAATGAAAAGCACAAAATGTCATTGGGGCAATAAAGAGAAGACCATGCTAAAACATTTATTATTCACTAATGTTTGAGCAAATAAAAATATAAAAACAATTATTTCCGGATTACAGCTCTGTCTTATTTTTATTCAAGTATAGTTAATTTACAGTGTTATGTTAGTTTCTGGTGTTCAGTGAAGTGATTCATTCTTTCATGCATTATCTATCTATACACATATACTTTTTCATATTCTTTTTCATTATAGTTCATCACAAGGTGGTGAATATAGTTCCCTTGCTATAGAGTAGGATCTTATTTTTTAACCTATTTTTATCTCTTTTATGTATAGTAGATTGTATCTACTGATCCCAAGCTCCTAACTTATCCCTCCCACCCATTTCCTCCCCTTGGATAACCATAAGTTTGATTTGTTTATATTTTGAAAAGAATTACATTTGCATCATATTTTAGATTCCGTATATAAATGATATCATATGATATTTGTCCTTCTCTGACTCCACTTAATATGATAATCTCTAGGTCCATCCATGTTGCTGCAAATGGCATTATTTCATGCTTTTTATGACTAGGTAATAATATTCCACTGTATATACATACATTTTCTTTATGCATTCCTCTGTTGATGTACCTTCCATGCATTGGCTATATATAATGCTGCTGTGAACATTAAGGTCCATGTATCTTTTCAAATTAGAGTTTTATCTAGATATATGCCACAGAGTGGGATTACTAGATCATATAGCAACTCTATTTTTATATGTTTAAGGAATCTCCCTCTGTTTTACGTAGCATCTGCACCAATTTACATTCCCACCAACAGTATAGGAGGGTTCCCTCTTATCCACACCCTTTCCAGCATTTATTATTTGTAGACTTTTTTTTTTGTCTTTTTAGGACCACACCCATGGCATATGAAAGTTCCCAAGCTAGGGGTCAAATCAGAGCTGTAGTTGCTGGCCTATACCACAGCCACAGTAACTCAGGATCTGAGCCACATCTGTGATCTACACCATAGCTCATGGCAACGCCAGATCCTTAACCCACGGAGTGTGGCCAGGGATCAAACCTGCATCCTCATGGATACTAGTTGGGTTCACTACTGCTGAACCACAGTGGGAACTCCCCGGTCACCTTCCTTTTGGTAATAAAAATAACAAAAATAAGCAAAGAAAGTCTATTCTTATTTATGAAATAAAGCTAATCTTGTTAATTTTGGCCTAATTATTTATGTAAGTGAAACAATATTGATAATTGACCCCACAGGCCTTTTTATGTTTATTTGCTGAAGCTTTTCATATAGCATCTCAGATTAGATTTAAAAGCCTCTCAATGTAGAAGCCAAGCAGCTACTTACATTAATAACATTTACCAACAAAAACATAATCTAGGGAAGGTTAAGTATCTGTTTTTATTTGTCAGTGCTTTTGCATGCAATTTAGTATATCAAATAAACCTAATTAGTTTTACATGGTAAAAAGAGATTTACAGGATGATAGAATAAATCCTTTAAGATTTTCAAGGAGTCCTCTAGTAAGTCTCAAAGTCAGTTTGAGAAGAAGATTTTATTTAGGATTTGATTTGTGGAAAGAGGAAATGTCAGAAATATAAAAAAAGATTTGAATACTTGATTAAAAAGGCTCATGGATTATTATGCAAAAATACCTAGGTTTTCTTAAATAATTAAGAACATGATAAAGGTTAACATAAAGCACAGGAAACTTCTTCTAAGACAAGGAGTTATGGTTAACCAGGTAGATTGGTAGACTATTCAAAAGATGAAGAAAAACCTTTACAGTCTCTTATTAAAAGCAGACCAAAAATCCAAGAGAACTTTGTAATTCTAGTTTTAAAGCAGTGCATTTATACATTAATGCTCATTAAAAAACTTAATTCATTCATATCTTAGCCAATTTGACTTCATGATAGAAGAATCTCTTTTCTGTAAAACTTTTACAGGTTTTTTATATCCATTTAGGTTTTTTCCCCTATCCTTTCCTATTTCTAATTCAAGAACAATTCACCATTCTACCTTAGAATAGAATTACTCTCTCTTTTTTTTTCCTTGTCAAAAACACATCCTTTAAGATGTTCCCTTGCGCAGCAGGTTTAAGATCCAGCATCGCTGCAGCTGTGATTGCAGCTGCAGCACAGGTTCAGTCTCTGGCCTGAGAACTTACACATGCTGTGGGTACAGCCAAAACAAACAAACAAAAAACTACATGTTTTTTATACTGTTCATGCTGTTTATCTTCATCTTTATCATTTCTAATAGTTTCATTTACATATATTGATTATAATTTTCAACCACTAGTTATATATTTTACAAATAAAACTAGGAAGTAGATAAATAATTGTGAGTAGTCATGCCAGAATTTTATATGAGCAGACTAGCAAATTTTACAACCATACTACCTCACATTTCTTATAGGTATTTACAGTTTACTTATTATGCACTTTATTATGTATATTCACAGGCCCAAATGTTAGCTGCTCTGTACTGCATAAAAAACAAGATGCAAAATATATTAATTTAAATTTATGTGCATTAATGAATGTTTCAGTATTTTATCTTTATGTTATTCTAGAGTATTTTAAGAGTGATTTTTATATGTAATGAATGTCTTTTAATTAGCGTAATTTAGCAAAAACTTTAGGTTTCAAGATACTGAAAATATTTTGAAAATGTTTTTAAGCATACATACTACAACACCAAACAAAGCTAGCCATATCTCATTTCCCTGGCAACTATTTTTAACTTTATTTAACTGGTAAAGCCAAATGTCAAAAAAATGCATGTTCATATTTTACTTAATGCTCATAATTAGAAGACACAGCTGCTTTTTAAAAAACATTTCTTTAAATTGAAATACGGTAAATTGAAAATGTAGTATCAGATGCAGGTTGCAGAAGAGAATTTCAGTTATATATTATTTTTCAAATTCATTTCCACTATAGGTTATTACAAGATATTGAATATAGTTCCCTGGCTATACAGTAGGTCCTCGTTGTTTATCTGTTTCATATCTAGTGTTGTGTATATGTTAATCTCAAACTCCTGACTCATCTTCAGCCCACCTGCACTAACTCCTGAGTAATCTAAGTTTGTTTTCTATGTCTGTGAATCTATTTCCATATTATATATAAGTTAATTTGTATCATTTTGTAGATTCCACATATAACTGATATCATATGATATTTGTCTTTCTCTGTCTGACTTACTTCACTTAGCATGATAATTTCTAGGTCCATCCATGTTGTTGCAAATGGCATTATTTCATTCTTTTTTCGGCCAAGTAATATTCCATTGTATATATGTACCATATCTTTACCCATTCATCTAGTCATGGATAAGTTAGGTTGCTTCCATATCTTGGCTATTGAAAATAGTGCTGCAGTGAACAATGGGATGCGAATATCTTTTTGAATTAGAGTTTTTGTCTTTTCCAGGTATATGTCCATAAGTGGGAATGCTGAATCATATAGTAGTTCTATTTTTAACTTTATAAGGAACCTGTTCTCCCTAGTGGCAATGCAAATTGAATTCCAACCAACATTGTAGGAGGGTTCCCTCTTCTCCATACCCTCACCAGTATTTATATTTTTAGACATTTTAATGATGGCTATTTTGACTGGTTTGAGATGACATCTCATTGTAGTTTTATTTGCATTTCTCTAAAAATTTGCAGTGTTGAGCATTTTTCCTGTTGGCGATCTGTATGTTGACTTTGGAGAAATGTCTGTTTAGGTCTTCTGCCCATTTTTTCATTGGGTTTGCTTTTCTTTTCTTTTCTTTTTTTAAAATATTAAGCTGTATGACCTAATGGCATATTTTGAAAATTGAGGCCTTTTTGGTAGCATCATTTGAAAGTATTTTCTTCCAAACCATAGGCTGTCTTTTCATTTTGTTTATCATTTTCTTTGTTGTGCAAAAGCTTTTAATTTTAATTAGGTCCTATTTGTTTATTTCTGTTTTTATTTCTATTACTCTAGGAGATGGACCCAAAGAAATCACTGCTGTGATTTAAGGCAAAGTGTGATCTGCCTATATTTTCCTCTAGAAGTTTTATAGTATCTGTTCTTACATTTAGGCTTTTAATCCATTTTGAGTTTATCTTCGTGTATGGTATTAGAGGATGTTATAATTTCATTTTTTTACATGTATCTGTCCAGTTTTCCCAGAACAATTTATTGAAGAGACTATATTTTCTCCATTTTATAATCTTGCCTCCTTTGTCATAGATTAATTGACCATAATTTCATGGGTTTATTTCATAGCTTTCTATTATGTTCTATTGGTCTGTGAATCTATCTTTGTGCCAGTACCATACTGCTTTGATTACTGTAGTTTTGTAGTATGGTCTGAAGTCAGTGAACATGGTTCATTCAACTCCATTCTTTCTCAAGATTGTTTTGACCATTCAGTTTTTTTGTGTGTGTTTCCATACAAATTTTTAAAAATGTTCTAGTTCTATGAAAAATGCTATTGGTAATTTGGTAGGGATTGCATTGAATTTGTGGTCTTGGATAGTATGGTCATTTTAAAAAAAATAACTTTCTAATCATAGAACACAGTATATCTTTCTCTCTGTGTTGTTTGCAAGCATCTTATGGTTTTCAGAGTACAGTCCTTTTGCTTCCTTATATAGTTTTATTCCTAGGTATTTTATTCTATTTTGATGCAGTGATAAATGAGATTTTTTCCATAATTTATCTTTTTGAGCCTTCATTCTCAGTGTATAGAAATGCAACAGATTTCTGCATATGAATTTTATATCCACTATTTTAATTTTGTATGCTCTAAATTAACTGTATGTATTATTTTTGTATGTTAATATTCATATTAGTTTGCATCCAGATAAATTCTGTATATAACTTTTGCATTTTAAAAGTGATAACAGAACTTTCTTTGTGAATTCTGTGTTGGTGTTCTCCTGCCTATTTCAATGAATCCCATTTCTTAACTTCCCAAAGTTCATAGTTTAAACAAACCACAAGGTCTTGAGCTCTGCTTTCACATAGTTCTGCTTAGTCTTCAGGGAGTGGATCTAGCCTTTGGGAGGAGATGTCAACCAGAATATTTTAGGACACAAATCTGTTGTACTTATAGAACTTTTAGTTAGGCTACAGAAAAGTTGGTATAAAAAGGAGACCCAAAATCCATTCTATGAATTTATTGAATTCATCGATGAGCTCTAGTAGTTTTCTGATAACATCTTTTGGATTTTCTATGTAATATCATGTCTTCTGCAAACAGTCACAGTTTTAATTATTATTTCTAATTTGGATTCCTTTATTTGTTTTTATTCTTTGATTGCATTGGTTAGGACTTCTAAAACTATGTTGAATAAAAGTGGTGAGAGTGGGAATCCTTGTCTTATTCCTGTTCTTAGAGTAAATGCTTTCAGCTTAAGGTCCATTTTGTCTGATATAAGTATTGCTACTCTGATTTTCTTTTGATTTCCACTTGCATAGGATAACTTTTTCCATCCCCTCACTTTTAGTCTGTATGTGTCTCTAGATTTAAAGTGAGTCTTTTATAGGCAGCACATATGAATCTTGTTTTTATATCCATTCAGCCAGTGTAGGTCTTTTGATTGGAGGATTTAGTCCATTTGCATTTAAGATAATTATTAATGTGTATGTCCCTATTGTCACTTTGTTAATTGTTTTAGATTTGTTTATGTAAGTATAAATGTCCTCTTTCTTCTTGTGTTCTCATGTGATTTGATGTCTATCGTTAGTGTTATGTTTGGATTCCTTTTTCTTTTTTGTGTTTGTGTTTATTATAGATTTTTGTTTTGTGATTACCATTAGATTTTGGTATAGCATTTTATATATATATCTATATATATATATGTATATATATATATATATATCATACAACACATGCTTGTTTTTAGTTGCTGATTTCTTAATTTCAAATGCATCATAGATACCTTCCCTGCACTTGTATTGTCTTCCCTTCATGAATTTTATTAGTCCAAAAATATAAAAATAGGGAGTTGCTGTCATGGCTCAGTGGTTAATGAATCTGACTAGCAACCATGAGGTTATGGGTTCAATCCCTGGCCTCCCTCAGTGGGTTAAGGATCTGGCATTGCTGTGAGCTATGGTGTAGGTTGCAGACATGGCTCAGATCCTACGTTGCTGTGGCCCTGGCATAGGCTGGCAGCTACAGCTCTGATTAGACTCCTAGCCTGGGAACCTCCATATGCTGCAGGTGTGGCCCTAGAAAAGAAAAAAAAAGTGTGTGTATATATATAAACTAATATTATTTACCAAAGATTTACCAAAGTCTCATGAACTTGGGAAAAATTTTTGATTGGTTTCCCTTATTTTATGAGAGATTTTAGAATATTTAATTTGAATAATTTCTCATTTATCTCTAAACCAATTTTAATAGAACTTTTAAACTAATTTCATAAATTAATTTGGTAATACCATGCAGGTGTAGAAAAAGATCACATATCATAACTCACAAGCATAAACATACAAATAAATCTCAATAGATGTTTTATAGGTTTCCATCTAAAATTTTAGTCATGATTAATTTAACACAGTAATGCAAAACTCACTGGTTTATCTCCACTTTGTGTTTTTTAATTAAATTTTCATTGTATTTCTGACAAACAATGGGACAAGTTGAGTCACTTACTTAATAAACACACTTTTTTAACCAATATGTGGGAAAGATTATTAAGATTACCCTTTGTCCTTATGTGAAAATTTTATGGAGGCTGCAGACTACATTTCAAGTCTGTGGCATCCAAATGTGTCCAAAGCCATCAGAGTGGATACAATATTAAAGCTATTTCCAATTAGCCTTTTTCCTTTTCATCCTTAAGTGATTGGTGAATGGAGGCCCTGAGTTCATTGAGAACCTTGATAGGGTCACAGAGCCTAATGTTTCAATGAGTATAGTGAATTGAGCTGTTGGAGTAAGAAAAGAAAGGCCTAGAAGGAGTGACAAGAAGGGGGAGAGGAGGTAGGGGTTTGAAGGGAGACCTAAGGAAGTTAAAGGGAATTGAAGAAAAGGTTGAAAGTGGTAAAATGAGGAAGGAGGAAGGAAGGGTGGATGTGATGGGAAGGGAGAGGTCTTAGAGGGTCAGTTTTATGAGATCTTTTTTCCCATAGTGGCTATTGAAGTTTCAGATCATCCTCATTAAAATTATGCCAACAGGAAAGAGATGGGCAGAGTTGGTGGAGCATGTAGTCAGCAGAGGTTTGAGAAGGGAATTTCATTTGACTGAGAAGTTCCAGGTGCAGGAGTAGGATCAGAAAAAGAACAAAGAAGAATATTTTTAAAAGCCAGCAAAAATTTTCCAGTCCGAGAATTAGGAAGTGGATCTCCACTCAAAACCAGGAGCCAGGAAGAACTATCAATCCAGAAGTTAGAGAAAAATCCCCACTTGAGGCACATGTCCACGTAGAAGGACTTTCATACCCGCAGGTACATTTCAAAGAAACCTGGACCACTAACCTAAATTTCTATTACAGTTACTTCTGTAGAACTCTAAGCAAGATTGTTAGGAACAGAGAAACTTATACTCTAAGCAGCTTGTTTGTCTAGGACTCTAACTCACTTTCTTTAGTATACTTGGGTCTTAAGAGTTAAAATCTGTTCTTGTCAGCCTCAGTGGATATTTGTCCAGATCAGGCGATCTGGAGTCGAATTCACCAATGGATGCCTATCAGTCAGGCATGAAGATGAAGGCTTGAAGGGCACATACGAAAACTGGGTGACAAATTCAGAGATTCAGTCACCTGATCTGATCCTATATGAATCACAACACCTTAACTATAAAAGAAGAAAGTATTCATTCTGGGAATTGTTAATTCATGGTAAAGAAGACTTTATTCAGGACCATTAAGATAAGTCTAGATACCACTGAAGTTTGTATTGTGGGAGAAAGATGAAGCTCAACTCCAAATATAGCAAGGGAAGGTGGGAATTTAGAGCCAGTGAGCAGGGTGGGGTCACTGGATGGAAAAATTCTAAGAGGAAACATCAGGAGTAAGGAAAAACTCTGGGTCAAACCACCCAACAGGATCCTTGCTTTAGGCAGGCCAGGGTGACCAGACATCATCTGGGAAATAATGGAGGAGAGATTATTATCTAATTAGATATCAAGGGTGATGAGGTATTAAGGTTGGAGGATTCTGACTAAACCAACTTAATACGATTCTTCTTAGAATTAGACAGTAAAGAAACAAACACACAAGTCCAAAAGCAAGGATCAGTTGAAAAAAAGTCAGAGGAGCCTAAGTAGAGTTTCCTAAAGGAGAGAATATTTCTAACTAATGGATACCTTAAATATATTTCAATATTGAAGTGTTCAGTTATAGCTTTTAAATAAATGGAATTTACTAATATTTTCCATCTGAATTCTTGTTTATTTTTGCCAGGTTTAACCCATTGATTATCCAAAGTCTATCTTAATGCATGAGAACACTTTAATCATTTAAATATTTGTCATTTAAATATTTAAATCACTTTAATCATTTAAATGTTCTGTTAAGTAGCATGGTATTTTTGGGTACTTCTTCCTTTTCTTTCCTTCCTTCCATCCTTTTTTTTTTCTTCTTTCTTTTTTTCATTCATTTATTTATTTCTAGAGCTACTTAGAATAATAGATAAGAAATTCTAACACCATATTTATTAATTTCTATTGTGTACACATTACTGGAAATATGAAATTTTATTCCAAAGGGAGTTATCTTAAAATATCAAACAGATATTAGAGCTGCCTATGAACATGTAGTTATTCAATTTACTATGTTACATTTAAATTGGACATGTGTTTATTGACATATAAATGGAAATTTTTCTTTTGTTGTTGATTCTATCGTAGCATAAGTTTCAGATATGTAGCCTTATAAATTCACCTTAGCTCACATGTCCTGGTTTACTACTTATATTTCTTTCTGGTAAATTTGACACTTTGGGAGCTTAGACAACCTATTACTTTTTTATATTTCAGACTTGCTTTTGTTTCCAGTTTTGTCTTTTTCTGACAGAAATGACCATCTGCCCATATCTACGTATGATATTTAGATATAACAAATATAGAATGCAGTATAGATACAGTCAACATGAACAAACATTTTGGAAATAAGTGATAAAATTTAGTTACCTACATGGAAATGTTTGGGAAAATAAAATAAAAATAAATAGTACATCTCATGATAAATATTTCAATATAATCTTCAAATATTCCTCAGTATAAGAAATACGTTAAAATGTCAGTAATAGCAAATGTGCTTCTAGATAATGTAGGTTGATTTTAATGAAATTATTATATATAAGGATAAATATATATATATAAAGATATAGAAAGATATATGTGTGTGTGCGTGAATACATATATATGTGTGTGTATATATATATATATGTATGTATGTATGGTAGATCTTTCTGTATCTTTACAGAAAGATATGAAGATTGATGTATTGAAAATCAGTATCTTTCAGACCTTCCTTGATTAACATATGTACTTATATTGCAATAAGAGAATGTCCTCTCACAAGCTGGAGGTAATCATACTCCCTAATTTCAAACTATATTACAAAGCTATAGTACTTAAAACAATGTGGTATTGGCATAAAAGCAGACACATAGATCAATGGGACAGAATAGAGAGCCCAGAAAAAGACACACTCATGTGTGCTCAGTTAATTTATAGCAAAGTAAGGAAGAATACACAATTGGGAAAAGATAGTCTCTTCAGTAAATGTGTTTGTAAAATTGGGCAGTCACAATCAGAAGGATGAAATTGGATCACTATCTTACATGCTACACAAAAATTAACTGAAAATGAATTCAAGACTTGAGTAAGACCTGAAACCATACTAGAAGACTAGAAGAAGACATAGGTAGTGACTTTTTTTTTTTTTTGGGGACACACCTATGGCATATGGAGGTTCCCTGGCTAGGGGTTGGGGTCAAATCAGAGTTACACCTGCCAGCTTACACCACAGCCATAGCAACACCTGATCTGAGCTTCATCTGCACCCTACACCATAGCTCACAGCAATGCTGGATTCTTAACCCACTGAGTGAGGCCAGGGATTGAACCCACATCTTCATGGACATTAGTTGGGTTCGTTTCCACTGAGCCACAGCAGGAACTCCAGTAGTGATTTCTTTGCATAAGTCTTAAAGATGATTTTTTGGATCTGATACCAGAATCAAAAGCAACATAATAAAAATAAACAGGTGGGCTGCATCAAACTAAGAAAAAAATTCTGCATAGCAAAGGGGAGCATTATCAGAATAAAAAGGCACCCTAGTGAGTGGGAGAAAATATTTTCAAACCATGTATCTGATAACAAGTTAATATTGAAAGTATATAAGAATTCGCAAAATTTTAAAAATTGGATTAATGGGGAGAAGATCTAAATAGATATTTTTCCAAAGAAGACATACAGGTAGCCAATAGGGTACATGAATGATTCTCAACATCATTAAATATCAAGAAAATCAAATCAAAGCCACAATGAGTATTACTTTACACCATCAAAGAGACTAGAAATAACAAGTGTGGGTGAAGATTTGGAGAAAAAAGAATGCTTGTGGACTTTTGGTGGGAATGTGAATTGGTGCAGCCATCATGGAAATCAGTACGGATTTTCTATTTAAAAAATTTTAAATAGAACTATTGTATCATCCAGCAGTTCCACTTCTGGTTATTTATTCAAAGAAAACAAAAACACTAATTCGAAAAGATAAATGTCCCTCCAAGTTCATTGCATCATTATTTATAATAGGCAATAGCCAAATGGGAACAGTCTAAGTCAATCAATGGATGAATGGATGAATAAATTGGACTCTGTGTAAATATACACAGTGGAATGTTATTGAACCATTTCATTCTCCTTTAAAATGAAATAATGCCGTTTGTGACAACATGGATGTTGACAATAATGCCAAGGGCATTATGGTAAGTGAATCAGTCAGGGAAAAACCAGTATCATATGATCTCTCTTATATATGTAACTATTATATAAGGAATAGATTGGCAGTTGCCAAAGGCAGGGAATAAGGAATTGGGTATATGAGTGAATTGTGTTTTAGTTTAAATAAATTGGAAAAAAATAAAATGAAAAAAGAAAGGAAAATGTCCTCTCCCTCAATTTCATGGTCTTCAACAAAGGAAAAAAAAAATGTTGATTGTTTTGGTATTTGCCCAGTAAAATGTCTTATTCACCTGTTAAATCTTGGAGAATCATAAATTAAATTGAAACTTCCAATTGAAAAGGACTTCTAAACTTTGCTTAGAAATATAAATTATTCATTCTTAAATTGAGTTGAAAAGTTATCTGTATGGATATCATGCCTTTTTTATGATGCTCTCTCACAAATGGACCTTGGGTAAATTTTAGCAGTGATTTTGTCATTACAAGGCCAAAGCAAAAATGGAAAAGAACAAAGTTTGTTTTTCTCCTTCTATCCCATTTCTGTACATCTTGCCTGTTTTCTGAGATCCTAATTTCTATATCCCCATTCTGTATTCTATTTCATGAGTAGCCTTACACTCCTGAAGTTTAAATGGGGGATTTTAAATCCTCAGAAGGATGAAAAGTCAGAGATGTAGTTTTCAGCACCAACATTCGGCTTAGGTAAAGAACATTTTATATTTGGTTGGGTTTATTGTGCCTTCACAGTTAAGACTGCGAGGGGGTTCTCATGGTATTTTATTGTTAAGCCAAACCTTATCTCTGACTCTTTTAACCTTTATTCTACCTTAAACATGAGGAAAGAAATAAAGAATGTTTTATAAAGAAATTACATAAAATAAAAATAGCCATTAGTACATCCCTCTAGGGAAAGTTGTTGTTAATAATTTTGTGCATAACATTTTTCCCATGCATACAAGTGGCAAAATTGGCTTCAATTTTGTAACTAGTACATTTAAACATTGTACATATAACAAGGTTAAAACTATGTTTAGGCCAATAAATATCCATAAACCATATTTTTCATTGAATTAACATATTTTATTATTTGGATGAGCTCTAATTTATCTTACCAAGTCCCTAAAACTAGACATATTGTTTATATAAAAATGTGCTAAAGTATCTTTTTAGTTTATACTTAGAATACTCCTTTCAAATAATTGTTTCTGAAAATTTTCCAAATGCTATTAACACAGTTGTAAATAAATATTTGTTTCTTTTATTTCTTTGTAAACAAAATTTTGAGGTTATTTGAAGACAGTTATCTATTCTTTTTTTTTTTTTTTTGTCTTTTTGCTATTTCTTGGGCCGCTCCCGTGGCATATGGAGGTTCCCAGGCTAGGGGTCTAATCGGAGCTGTAGCCACCAGCCTACGCCAGAGCCACAGCAACGTGGGATCCGAGCTGCGTCTGCAACCTACACAACAGCTCATGGCAACGCTGGGTCGTTAACCCACTAAGCAAGGGCAGGGACCGAACCTGCAACCTCATGGTTCCTAGTCGGATTCGTTAACCACTGTGCCACGACGGGAACTCCCAGTTGTCTATTCTTATAAGGAATTTTTCAACTGGAAAAATGTGTTTTCACCTTTAAGTTTCATTATTTGGCCCATGAATACTTTAGAGAACAGGTTGATGAAGTGATTGATGAATATTTCTGAAAAGTCATAATATTTGCCACATTTTTCCAGGCCAAGGACTTAAGTGAGATTTACTTCTTTAAGTCAGTACCCCAGTACATTTACTGAACTATTGCCTAAATAAAATTTCTTTTTCAGAAACAGGAATAAAAATAAATAACCTTGAAAATAATCGCTTTATTTTATTTTGTTTTGCCTTTTGTGGATTCATTCTTGCATTCAACATCAATTATATAGTTATATTTAAGATATAACATTGTCCTATAAATCTGTACCAAATGTGAAATAGAGAATTTTAATTTTATTTCTCGTATGTTTTTGCTCATATTTAACCTAATATAAGCGTTGAACAGTGTAACTGTCATTGACAGATGGAACAGAAAAAACTACATACCTATCATAGTTACCATGAGTAATACTACACTGAACATGAGAGGCTGATATATTTTAGAGAAACTGATTTAATTTATTTTGGATATATCCCCAGAGGTGGGATTTCTGGATCATATGGTAGTTTTATTAATATTTCTGAGAAACCCTTATACTGTTTTCCATAGGAGCTACACCAGCTTACATGCCCAGCAACAGAGCACAAGGGTTCTCTTTACTCCATATCCTTACCATGATTTGTCACCTCTTGTCTTTTTGATGACTGCCATTCTGACAGGTGTGATGTGATATCTCATTTTGGTTTGATGTGTATTTTCCTGATGATTAGTGATGTTGAGCTTTTTTTTTTTTTGTCTTTTTGCCTTTTCTAATGCCACTCCCCCGGCATATGGAGGGAGGTTCCCAGGCTAGGGGTCTAATTGGAGCTGTAGCTGCTGGCCTACACCAGAGCCACAGCAACGTGGGATCAAAGCTGCACCTGCGACCTACACCACAGCTCACGGCAAGGCCAGATCCTTAACCCACTGAGCAAGGCCATGGATCGAACCCACAACCTCTTGGCTCCTAGTCAGATTTGTTAACCCCTGCACCACTACGGGAACTCCAGCATTTTTTCGTATATTTATTGACTGTAATGTCTTCTTTCAAGATGAATCTGCTTAGGTCCTTTGTCCATTTTATAGTTTGTTTTTTCTTGTCATTGAGTTGTATGAGTTCTTTATATAGTTTAGATAGAAATTCCTCATGAGATATATTGTTAGCAAATATTTTCTCCTTTTTCATTTGTTAACTGTTTGCTTTACTGTATAGAAACTTTAAAATTTGGAGTAGTCCCCCTCATCTATTTTTTGCTTTTGTTTTCCTGTACTTTGGTTGTCATTTAAAAAAAAAATTAAAAAAAACTTGTCAGCATCATAATCCTTGATTTCTGTAGCTGCGTAAAATATTTCGAAATCAACAGTATGATGCCTGCCTCCAACTTAGTTCTTCTTCCTCAAAATTATTTGCCTACTTGAGATCTTTTGTGATTCTGCATGAATTTCAGTTTTTTTTTTCTTTTTTTCTATTTCTATAAAGAATATAATTAGGATATCAGTAGCAAATGCATTGCATTTGTAGACCACTTCCTGTAATATAAACATTTTAACAATATTAAGTCTTTTAATCTGTGAGCACAAAAATGTCTTTTTATTTATTTATCTTTAAATTCCTTCTCAATGTTTTATCATATTTAGTGTACAAGTTATTTACCTCTTTGGAGAAGTTTATTTTTAAGTGTTTTATTATTTTTGTTACTGTTGTCAGTGGGATTGTTTACTCAATTTTCCTTTTGCATCATATACTGTTTGTACATAGAAAAGCCATTGGTATTTATATATTGACTTTGTATGTTACAGATTTACAGATATTTTATTCTAACAGTTTTCCTTTTTTGTCCTTAGGATTTTCTGCATATATGATGATGTCATCTGCAAACAGAGGTACTGATATTTACTTTTCTATTTGGACATATTTTATTTATTTTTCTTATCTAATTGCTCTGGCAGGGACTTTCAGTGCTGTGTTGAATAGAAATGGCAGGGTGGGCATCCTTGTTTTGTACAAGGTTGTGGAGGAAAAGCTTTCTGTTTTTTCCTGTTGATTATGATTATGACTTAAATATGTGTGTTTCAGAGACAGCCTTTATTGTGTTGAGGCAATTTTATTCGGTAACTAAGTTTTTGAGTGTTTTTATCATGGATGGGTATTGAGTTACTTCTGCATCTATTGAGATGATTGTGTTGATTTTACCTTTCATTCTATTAAAGTTGTGTATTAACAGTGACTGATACTGTTAAATAAAGATATGTTAAATCTTCGTTGAATTTCAGGGATAAATCCCACCTAGTTGTGGTGTATAATCCTTTTGATGTGCTGTTGAATTTTGTTTTGCTAGTATTTTATTGATAATTTTTTTCATTGAAATTCGTCGTTTATTGTCCTGTAGTTTTTTTTCTGTTGTTTGTTTTTCTTGCGGTTTGTTTATCTAACTTTGGTATCACGGTGATGCTGGCTTCATAAAGTGAGTTTGGAAGCTTTACATCTCTCCGTATTTTGGAATATTTTAAGAAGGATTAATATTTCTTTGAATGTTAGGTAGAATTCACCAATGAAACTATCTGGTCCTGGCTTTCTCTTTGTTGGAGTGTTGTTTTTTTTTTTTTTTATTATGTATTTATGATTTGTCTCTTCGTGCTTTTTTTCTTTCTTAATTTAATTTTAGTAGGTTGTATGTTTCTAGGATATTATCCTTTTTATGATTTTTTTGGTATATAATTGAGCGTAATAACCTCATTTGATCCTTTTTATTTTGGAGGCATTCATTATACTGTCTTCTCTTCCATTTTCTTCCATTTTTTAAATTTTTTAAAAATTTCTATCTTCTCCTTTTTTTCCCAAGTTAATCTAGCTAAGAGTTTGTCAGTTCTATATTTAAAAAAAAGATCTTTGTTTTGTAGATTTTATATTTGTTTTTCTTTTTTCTTTTTTTCCTCCTCTGATATTTATTATTTTCTTCTTCCACATAATTGTTTTTTTTGTTGATTCTTTGAGGCTAAAAAAAAATTAAGCTGTTTATTTTATGTCTTTCTTTTTTAAACCAAGGTATAACTGACATATAACATTGTATTAGGTATACAACATAATGGTTTGATATCTGTATATATTAAGAAATGGTCTTCTTTTTAAATGTATTAATTTATCGCTATGAACTTTTGTCTCAGTAATGTTTTTGCTGCATTCCTTAGATTTTAGTGTTTTGTGTTTTTATTTTTGCTTCACTCAAGAGATTTTTTAAATTCTCTTTTGATTTCCTCTTTTACCCAATGGTTGTTCATGTCTGTGTTGTTAAGTTTTCATCTATTTTAGAATTGTCTGTTTTTCTTCTTATTAATGGTTTCCGGTTTCACTCCACTATGGTTCAAGATGATGCTTAGAATGATGTTGATCTTAAAATTATTAAAAATTTGTTTTGTGACTTAACATGTGATCTCTGCTGGAGTGTGTTTGAGAAAAATGTGAGTTTTTTTGTTTTTTGGTTTATGTTTTTGGTTTTATTGCTATTGGTGGAAAGTTCTCTACATGTCCTTAGGTCTGCTTTGTCAGTAGTGCAGTTCAAGTAAGCTGTTATTGATTGTCTGAATGTTTTCTCCATTATTCAGTGAGGGTTAGTGAAGTCGTCTATTATTGTATTGCTGTAAATTTCTCTTTTTAGGGCCTTTTGCATGCCAAGTGACTACCCCTGAGTGTGTACTCCTGATTAGAATACAAAAGATGTTACAAATCACAAATATTGGAAAAGTTTTGAAGTTAATGGTTTTCTCTGCTGTGGGGCTGGTCTAATGTGCATGGAATTCCTTCACCCACCTCCTCTTTATAATTAGAGTAGACTCATAGATAACTGTATTCTCTCCCTTTATAAGGCTAAGATGAGAAGGAAGGTCAGTTTTATTTGTTGTTAACCTCGATTAATTTGCTTATCATATAGTAAAGGAGAATTATGAAAGACCATTGTGAGGTATATAATTATCACAGTAGTGCTTAGTGATGATAATAAGGCCAAAATGATGGATGATTGAGGGCTAAAAGTCACAGATGTTTAGGAAAGGTTGTGAACTAAGCAAACATTAAAATAATCAAATAAAAGTAGGATGGTGAAAACTATTAACTATAAATAAGAGTAACCTAATATTCAATATTGTTTTCTGTGCTCAGTATAATTTATGCAATTCTGAGAGATTAGAACCATTTTTTTAAACTAAATTCAACAGTATTCTATGCCCACCATCCAAAGGTCACTGAAGATGTAGCCATCATCCAATAAATCATGCTTATTTGAATTTATGAAATGAAACTACATTCTAGAGAGGAACTTGGAAATGTTTTGGTAAAAAGGCTGGAAAGAACCTTGTTATAGAATTTGGGCTTTGTGATTCTAAGGAAAGAAAAGAAAGTAAGGATGAGCTCTGGAATGGGTGCTGTCAAATGACCAGGACATTAAGCAATTGGCTGTCTCATAATTGTTATTCAGAAGGTGAGAAGAAAGAAGTTGGGATGAAATGTCACTGATCAAAAAGAAAAGTGTCAGTAACTCAAAAGGAGAGGTTGTTACTTATTTTGCAGTCGTGGTCTGACGCTTTGGAGAAGCATTGTTTATACGGTGTTGTCAATATTCCAAAGTAAACGTTGTTTTATGTTCTGATAAGAAAGTCACATTCTGGTTACCAATAGGAATGGCTTTCACTTTGGAATATCCATGCTCCTTTCTAAGTGATGCAGCATGATTAATTATTTATTGATTCTAAACTTCTTTATAGAAACCTATTATATATTTGGATCAAAGTGATATATAAATCTTGTCTGTCAAAGGGTGTTTAGACTATTGGGAAAGAGAAAAACATCAATAGCAGTAACTTTATTATATAGACAGTAAGCTCATTATTATTACAAACTGGCCCAGGACAGTTTGGTGGTTCGGAAAGTATCAGGTGCCTCTGGTAAATTTTGTTAGCTGATAGTGGAAAGATGTTTTTTGGGCCAATTAATCCATAACAGACAGAATGGCATAATAAAGGTAAGTCTAAGGTCAGGTTTCTTCAAACATACAAACATTTTTAGGAATCAAAGAAAATACCATATACTTATTCTATAGCTCTGGGGATTCACATTTGCTAATGAATTAGTAAGCTGCATCAGGTTTGACTTAGAGGTAGATGAATGGCTATATGGACAAAAGAACTACTTAGCCTTGTAACTGAGTGAAGTGACTGATTCTTTGTGAGAGGAAGTTCGTGGGGCCAACAAGACACCTAAAAGAGTGGGCTCCAGGGACATTGCTTTGACCAGATGCTGTATCTTTTTGGTGCACAACTTGAGATACCTCTGTGATTACTTCCTGATAGTTAAAATCTTGAATACTTATTTTACCATAAAAATTATTTCTAGTATATTTTCTGCTAATCAACAGACTTCAATATTAATGTTATTGACCAAGCGATATGACAGATGACTGCCTCTGACCTTATTGATACTTGATTGAAGCACACATGATACTATTCAGAGTATTGATTCATGACTTTGTTCCCTCACATGCAACTAATCATGCCGAGGTTTAGATTAAATCCAACATGTGCAAATATATATGACATGATTTATCCTGAAGCATTTTAGTGTAAGTCAAAAACCATTAAATTGGTATAGCATAGTGACACTTTGGATTTTGACTGTTCTCCAAGACCTACATTGATTTGAAACTTAGATCAGAATAAACCGGTTGTCAGTAAAGAAGTTAGTGGATTATACTTTCCAAAAGAGTAAGTTTAACAGCGGAATAGACATGCAAACAAAATAGACGCTATACTTCTGTTGTCTGTTCACCTATCTTAAATAATTTTCTAAGCTTTCAAATAGATGCTGAATCCAATTTCAAAATCACAGAAAAAGTGCCAACATTTTTTCCAGTATCTGGGACCTCTTATTCTAGTTTCCACGAAATTTTCCATCCTTCCTTCCTTTGATGATTCTTTTCACAAAGTTCAAATGAGGGCCAGTTGTGTTAGAGACAGTATGTTAACTTAGGTTTAAAATGAACATGGTGTCATCCTAGCCTCAAAGAGCTCATAGTCTCCCGTGAGAAGAAAATCCAACATATTAAGCTCTAACACAGAAACATAAGCAAATAGGGTGAGACTTCTGAGATATAATACCTTTACTGGTGCTGCACACTCTGCTTGGTTATTCTTGGAATCATCATAGCACAGAACACTTTAAATTTATTCAATGAAATCGACCTATCATTTTCTTATTGGAGGGGATGATTATCATGTGTTGTAGTTAAATCGAGAGCTGCCAAATGTAGAGTATGTGTGCAACTACTCTCTCACCTGTTCTCAATTCACACGTAGGCATACCTCTCTCATTGAACTTGATGTAGGTTCAACATCTCAAACATAGAACTCCAGGCAGCTGGAACTAATCAACCTTGTTAGAAATTAAGATGGGAATCATTTGTGATCATTGGTAGAACTGATATGATGAACCTAATGATCATGTAATACTTTGAAAATAATTGAAACACAATTCTTGGAGATGTTAAATATATATATGTGTGTATATATATATATATATATATATATATATATATATATATATTTCCATGTATACGTATTTGCATAGCCTAAGGTAAATTTTCGCTGTGCCATTGTGTTGGGGAATTTTACAAAACACATGCCCTGTGGTTCCTTTGTAAAAGCAAACCAAGCGTGTTCCCAAAGAGAAGCATGTTCCAAGCAGCTGAAACCTTTCTCATGCAACCTTTTCAGTCAAAACCTTCCAAAGATGTTTTCCATGAGTTTCCTCAGCTTTTTGTGAGCTGCTGTAACCCGTTGTGCTTGACACAGTTTCACAAGTGTTTGCTCAGTCGGGCTTTCACAGGCTGCAGCTTCATCCTATTCAGCCTCCTTTTGGGCTGCCTTTAAAAGCAGCGGTGCTTCAGCCTCCTTTCTTTTGTCCAGAGATTACTAAGTGGTTACCTGCGGTCTGGCTGCTGCCAAGGCAAATGAGGTGCTGTGATTCCAGTGAAGTGCCCCAATTACGACGTTGCGTTTCCCCTGAGGTCAGGGAGTCAGATTCCCAATGGAAAATCCTTGTTCCTGGGAAAGACACTGATGACTGATTACATACATTTGATATAATTTCAAAACCAGGAAACAGAAATTTTCTCTGAGGGCCTAATTTTTGTGGAGTGTCAATGCATAAAAGAGACAAATGCCAGTTCTAGGCAAGATGTGTGTATAATATTTTCCGTTAATTTGAGTGTTGAAGCCTGTATTCTACATATGGATCCTTATGTGTTTCAGGTTGTCTTTTTTTTTTTTTTTTTTTTGGTACAGATAGTCTGATCTCGTCTACTGTGCTCATGAAAGAATTTAGGTGTATCTCTGCTCTTGTAGAGATTATCAATCAGTTTCTGTGGTGGTTCCTTCTCTGGTTGTTTGCCTCTTTGTCTGTTCTTCTTGCATGGAGCAAAGGAAGCTAATGATTCCATAATATCTGCTAGATATTCATATCTATATTCTTTCATTTTAGCATCCTGTGAGTCCCTGGAATATAATGAGTTCTGATGCATATTATTTTCATTTTCTATATTTAAAAAATGGCGTTAGAAAGGTCCAGGAACACAGTTCACAGCCTTGGCGGTCGTTCTGGGGGCAATCTTCCCCCCCCTCTCTGGCACCTGCAGAAACGGTGGCATAGGGACATCTTCTGACTCACCTGCCATCTGATAATGTTAGCAGAACAAGAGAACTTGGCCATCCTCTGTCTGACCTCTTGTCTTCTGAATTCTAAATTGCTGAATTCTGCTTTGTCCCTTGGATTACATTGTCACCCTTTCCCAAACCTCATCTCAACCTCTTCCTGTAACAACCATCCTTTCTCTGAGTAAAACCTCCCACATCATCCCAGCTCCTCACACGTACTCATACCTTCCGCCTCAACTGGCTGACCTGCTCAGCCAGCAGTTTGTGAAATCCACCTTCCTTAAACACGTATCACTCAATTTAGGATTTTACTATTCATGATATGTGGCTCGGAACAAAAAAGCATGCTTTACCTAACCGTGTGAATAGAATTACCCCCTGACTTGTTATTCAGTATTTTTTATATGTTGATTATTTTGCCCCTTTAGACTGAAAGATCTTTGAGTAAAGTCTGTGTATTTTCCACCTCTTTTTGAGCCCCGCAGAGTTTTAGCCTAACATCAGCACCACGAAAAGTGTCCAAAACTATTTGATTGATTGAATCAAATGCTGGCCTTAGTGACCTCAGGGCTAATCTCCTGCTCCAGACACTAGATTGCCCTGCTAGTTATGCCACAGAGATTGACATTAAACTTTGCAAGCATGTACATGAGTGGTTTAAACTAATTCCCAATATAACTCAAGTCTGATGACATTTGGTACTACTGCACTTTCCAGAAATTGATGGAAAATGTCAATTCTTCCCTGTGGCAGTTTTCCCAGGTTCAACAAAAGTGAAAGTATATGTTGCTGGGCAGGCAAATCAGTTTCTTACAAAAAAAAAAATGAGTTAATGAGCAAGGTAGTTTGCTTCCAAAATAGGTGCACCATGGAAACAATGTCAGGTAATACTGAGATTAGACTGAGCATCTGAACTTTGAAATATTTTTAGCAGTTAGTTAATAAGTGGAGTTACTTTGACCAATGTATAATTGATATAACTTCTCTGAGTGTAAAGTAAGAGTGGTTTGGCTTAGTTTAGGGAAAAAAAAAAAAAACACATTAGTTAATCCCTCAAACAAATACCCTTGAGTACCTGTGATGTGACCATCAATTCTGTGCTGTATCAGGCACAGGATTTGGAAATTTAATCAAGAACTTGTCCAGGAACTTAAAAAACTCAAAATCTCATAGAGAGAGATAAGTAAAGAAAGTTATTTGTGATTACTGGTATGTCAGGCACATTTATGCTGGTGGCCCAAAGCCAGAAGCTCTAATATTGACCTTGGAGTGCTAACAAAGATGGTTAAAAATCTTGAGCTGATGGGAGTTCCCGTCATGGCGCAGTGGTTAACGAATCCGACTAGGAACCATGAGGTTGCGGGTTCGGTCCCTGCCCTTGCTCAGTGGGTTAACGTGCCGTGAGCTGTGGTGTAGGTCGCAGATGCGGCTCAGATCCCTCGTTGCTGTGGCTCTGGCGTAGGCCGGTGGCTACAGCTCCGATTCGACCCCTAGCCTGGGAACCTCCATATGCCGCGGGAGCAGCCCAAGAAATAGCAACAACAACAACAAAAAAGACAATAGCAACAACAACAACAAAAAGACAAAAGCCAAAAAAATAAAAAAATAAATAAATAAAATAAAAATAAAAATAAAACTCTTGAGCTGAGGTTTGAAGAATGGACAGGGCTTCACCAGGCAGATCCAAGGGGAAGATTATGTCCAGTAGTTTTAGCCCCAAAGTGTAATGTCCACAACATGGGTTGTGCTAGGATATAGTATATGAAGTGAAGGTGGGAAGGGGTAGATTTCTGAAGGGGTAGATTTTCTAAGGCTTAGAGTGCCAAGGTGCATAGTTTGGACACCTTAAGTAAATATTTAAAGGTTTTATGCAGAAAAGTGTAGTAAGCATTACCCTTTCATTTAAATTGATACCCTGGCAGGGACATTGAGGCTGGAAGGTGGTGGAGTGCAGTGAAACAGGAGGAATGGTGAGAAAGCCTTTTGTCAGGTGATGGACAATGAATATGAAATGAGATGGATCAACATTGAGTGACTTCAAAGAACCTAATGTTGGCCTCCCACTTAAAAAATTTGGGCCTTCAATGTTTATGCCAAACATAAGAAATTCAATAATTAAACTATGGCTCATGGAAAGACATTTAGTTAGTACCAGGGTGTATCTTAGGGCTTCCATTAGAACATACTTCTAATGAAGTGAGATGATGTGCAAAGGCAACACTTTAGATGTGTTCACAGAAGCCGTTGCATCCATCCTTCTGTTGTGACAAGAGCCCTGGGCACTAGGGAAATATGCCCTCATTCCACACAGCTGGGATGGGCACAGGACTGTGTTTAGATGTGACGGGAATAACGTGAACCAATGGCCTCAGCTCAGTGGAGAGGAGTCCCTTCAAGGAGACAATCTAACCTTATTCACTTCTAGCTGCAGAGACAATGAGAGCAAGGGATTGTCTCTGAACTTGCAGGCCGGGAGGCCTCACAGGCGACGCAGAAGCTGTTCTGGATGGAGTGCAAGTTGTAACATATCCGTTGATCCCCAGCTCCCAACTGTCAGTTCTCAGCTATCTGTTAATAATATAAAGATTATTGTTAACAGTAAAAATAAAATCTTATTCAGCCAATCATCTATTGATGGGTACTCAGGTTGCTGCCACATCCTCTCCATTGTAAATAGTGTTGCTATGAACATTGGGGAGCATGTAGCTTTTAGAATTAGAGTTTTCATATTTTCCAGAAGTACATCCAAGAGTGAAATTGTGGGGCAATATGGTAGTTTCATTTTTAGTTTTTTTAAGGAATCTCCATAGTGTTTTCCATAGTGGTTGTAACAATTTACATTCCCATCAACAGTGTAGGAAGTGCACTTTTTTCCCCACACATTCTTTTGCATTTCTTATTCACAGACTTTTGATAATGACTATAGTGACTGGTGTGAGGTGGTACCTCATTGTGGTTTTGGTTTGAATTTCTTTAATAATTTGTGACGTGGAACATCTTTGCAGGTGCCTGTTGGCCATCCTTATGTCTTCTTTGATGAAATGTCTATTTAGGTCTTCTGCCCATTTTTTGATGGTGTTGTTTGTTTTCTGACATTGAGTTGCATGAACTGTTTGTATATTTGGATATGAACCCCTTGTCTGTTGCATAGTTTGCAAAATTATCCAGAGTGCCAACCCTAAACTGTTTGCCCTGTGTTTTATGTGGAAACCCCAGTAAAGCCTCTGGTCTAATGCTTGGCCAGTACTCCTGTCTTCTGCCACTTGCTCACAACTTGGTGTTTCCCATGTGACCCTGTGTGGTATAACTGTCTCCTGTCTCTAGTACCCCTAACAACTTTTTCTCCAGGGTCTCTCTTCTGTCTGCTTATATGGCCTCACCTCACTGACCATAACCTCAAAGAATACAAAACAATCTGTACTTACTTTACTTTTTTTTTTTTTTGCCATTTCTTGGGCCGCTCCCGCAGCATATGGAGGTTCCCAGGCTAGGGGGCGAATCGGAGCTGTAGCTGCCAGCCTACACCAGAGCCACAGCAATGTGGGATCCGAGCCGCGTCTGCAACCTCCACCACAGCTCACAGCAACGCCGGATCGTTAACCCACTAAGCAAGGGCAGGGATCGAACCCGCAACCTCATGGTTCCTAGTTGGATTTGTTAACCACTGCCCCATGACAGGAACTCCCACAATCTGTACTTACTTTAGCTTTCCCTTATTGGTGGTCTAAGGAAATTTTGGGAGTGATTTTGACTCCGTTTTCTGAAACACTGTTCTATGCCTCTGTCAGTGTTCATGTCAATAATCACATTCTGGTTGAATCAGGAGAAACCCTTCTTAGTTTTGCTCTCTCTTTTATGTGATTTTAACCTCTCCTAATTCACATTTTTAATATAGGTCTGTTTATATCGCTTGAGGCTTTCTTCACGTCAGGTTGTATGAATAGAGGTCTCTGTAAATGATGGGATTACTCTGTTGATCTAGGGAATAAAGACTGCCAGATACGTCTCCAGAAAAAAAAAAAAAAAAAAAAGGGCTAATTCTGGATCAACAGACAATTGCAGTTAGGGGTCTGCAGCCACAGAGAGCCACATGCAGATCCCTGCACAGAAGGAAAAGAGGATGCTTATGGGATAGATAAGGGATTCAGAAGGGCCAAGTCAACAAAAAGTCCATGGCTTTTCAGGGCTGAGTCCTTGTCAGGAAAGAAGAGGAGTCCTCTTCCTGTTGTGCTTGACAGTATCACAGGATGTGACAGTTCCCTCTCTGATCTCCTGACTCTATGCAATTGAGGTTTCTGTTTGTTAATGTTTTACAACCCCCCAAAAAAGTCAAGTATTCTGCATTAGATCATGTTTGGCTTTGAGGTTTTTAGTAAATTTTATTTATAATATCTGAATCTTAGTTTTCTCATCTGTATTAGCTTTCTTTTTGTAAAATACGTATCCCATTTTATTTATTTTTTATTTTTATTTTATTTTTTTTTCCCCTGGTCAACTCAGTCATTCCTGGGCTTATTTTATTCAGAGAGGGAAGTGCAGTATAAGTAAATCGCTTATGAATTCCAATTTTAGCGACTTAACTATTTAACTGAAATTTTTTATGATTTTATTTTTTCCATTGTAATTGATTTATAGTTATTTTAATTTTTAAAACTTTTTTGGGCTGCACTCGTAACACATGGAAGTTCCTGGGCTAGGGGTCAATTGGAGCTGCAGCTGCCGGTGTATGGCATAGCCACAGCAGTACCAGATCCGAGCCACATCTGTGACCTCTGCCACAGCTCACGACAACCCCAGATCTTTAACCTACTGAACTAGGGCAGGGATCTAACCTGCATCCTCATGGATACCAGTCAGGTTCTTAACCTGCTGAGCCACAGCAGGAACTCCTATATTAGCTTTCTGTTGCTGCTTTAACAGATTATAACCAATTTAGTGGCTTTTATTGTTTTGTGCTTGGGAGGTTAGATATCCTAAAATCAAGGTGTCAACCAGATTGCATTTCTTCTGGCAGTTCCAGGGGAAAATCCATTTCCTCTTTCTCAGCTTCCAGAAACTGCTTGAGTCCCTTCTCTTTGTCACTGTCGCTTCTGCTTCCATCATCACATCACCTTCTGTGGCTTCAACCCTCCTGCCTCCCTCTCTTAAGGATGCTGTGGTTAAATTGGGCCCATTCAGTAGACATCACTTAATCATACCTGTGAAAGTTCCTTTATGCTTTGCAAAGAAACAGTCACATGTTCTAGAAATAAGGACTCAGGTATCTCTTCTGGAGGTAGAGGCATTTCCTGTCTACACATAACCTTCTAGAATTGGGAAAATAATACTTCCCCTTCTTGTTTTCATGGTTTGACATTAGGCACAAATGAGAAATATTGGGAAAACTTGATACGACCAGTAACGATTTCATTTACTACAGGAGAATCCATTCCGCTCGTATTTCATGTATTTCTCTTTATTATATAAAACATTTTCCTCATTATACTTGGAGTATTATGTGAATTGATTTCAGTACTGTGATTCATACAACTTTTTATAGTAGAGTGCATTTTATCACAGAATTACGTTTCTTTTTATTCCCAGAAAACTCTATTAAGAGCATTATTGATAAAAGATACTTATAAGTCACAAAATATGAAGTGCATATTTGCTGTAGACTACTTTAAAACAGAAAGTGTTGATGTAGCAGCTGAAGTCGGGAAAGCAGAAAAAGGAAAGATTGTCAGGTTTTTTTGCCAGAGATGCTGGCCGTTAGCTGTCTCCACATTATTATTTTCTTTATTTTTCATAACAACATCAGCCACTCATGCACTAAAAATATGTGGATAAATTTAAAGTGACATAAATTCTGCTTTCATGAGCAGGATGCTTGTCTGCTTGATATACATGTACACATATCTAACTGCCTGCTGGAGACTCAAGCCCATCTGTTTAGATGACATTGAGCCTGTTTCCAGCTGTTTGTGCTTAAGTTCAAAGACATACGTGTAAGAGGAGTGTGATATGTTCATTGACTGCCTTTACATTTCTATGTGAGGTGGTACTCTGAAGCACTGGCTTCCATGACAGATACAATCATAAAGTTAATTAGGTTTCTTTTTTTTTTTTTTATCTTTTTGTCATTTTTGAGGGCCGCACCCATGGCACATGCAGGTTCCCAGGCTAGGGGTCCAATCGGAGCTGCAGCCGTCGGCCTACACCACAGCCACAGCAACACCAGATCCAAGCTGCATCTGCTACCTATGCAACCCCGTATCCTTAACCCACTGATCGAACCCACAACCTCATGGAACCTAGTTGGATTTGTTTCCACTGTGCCACGACGGGAACTCCTATAATTCTGTTTTTGTAAGGCCCCTTGCACCATGAAGCAGCAATGCTAATATACTAACAGTTGTCGAAGAGAGATTCAGTTTTGATTTTTAATTTTTTTTCAGTCTTCATTTCTTTTTGCTTTAATTTTACTTTATATATAAATATACAGTGAAACTCTTGTTGGTGCACAGGTCAACGGATTGTCTATAGATTTATTGTAACTCCCACCATAAATAGATGTAGAACAAGTCATCACTCCCAAAACTCACCTGCTATGGTTATGTTTACCCCTCCCCAACCTCTGAATACCAGCCAATCTTTTTTCACTGTAGTCCGCATTCTTTGCTGGTAGCAATTCAGAATATAAAACAGTGTGGGCATTCTTTATAAAAATGGTCTCTTAGGTCTCCAACACTCTTATTCCTAATTATTTACTTTAGAAAAATAAAAACGGATGTTCACACAACATGATTATAGTGACAAGATAAATAATTGCCTCAAACTGGGAAAAAAAATGCATTATTCAACAGCAAAGCATAAATGAGGCTGGTATATTCATAAAACAGAATACAACTCAGAAATAGAAAGGAGTTTGGTAGCATTTAAAATGGATGAATTTCCTAACTTGATCTAGGGCAGTGGTTCACAATGTGTCTTGGGGGGATTCCAAGACTTTTTGCTAAGCCTACAAGGCCAGACTCTTTTCTATCACAATATTAAGATACTATTTGCCATTTTTATTGTATTGGCATTCGTACTGATGTTGCAAAATAGTGATGCCTTGGCATGAATTTATGTGATAGAACTGAACTGTAGTGGTAGGTACTGTATGCCTGACAGCTATATACACACATTAAGGACTGACGGTTGAAGGCAACAGGGACATTGAAGCCAGCTTGTTCCTGGGCAGGTGATTCTCCAAGAAAGCAAGAAACCATGGCTGGGAACTCACCAGTGCCCTAACCCCAGCAGTTTGGACTTTCTATGGAACTGAACTAATGAGTTTCTACCAATTTTCTTTTCTGTCCTCACTCCATGTCTCAGGGCCTGATCTGCTTTGTGGATGACCCATTGAGGCTCACTGGCACATTTTCTTTCACAGCCATTTTCCCCAAATCACTTCCTGGAGTCCAATCTCATCTCAGTGCCTGTGTCCCTGAGGCCCTGCAACAACCATTGCTGAAGCAGTAAACATTGTGCATTTTATTAAATCTTGACCATTGAGTACACACTTGTTTCGCATTGTATATGGAAAGAATGGGGGCCTATGTAAAGCACTTCTGCTACATGCAACAGCAGAGTGCTTGCCTCGATGAAAAAGTTTTTGTGACTATTTGAGTTATAAGCTAAACTAGTCACTTATTTTATGGAATATTATTATCACCTTAGAAATTACTGACAAAAAATGGTAATCCAGAGCTGGGTGCTTTGCCAGATGTTTTCTCAGAAATAGATGAAGGGGGCTTATTATGTCAAGAAGAAAACAACTGGCAGGATTTGGTGGGAATTATAAAATTCAGGTTTATAAATGAAAGAATTTTTTTTTTGTCTTTTTGCCTTTTCTAGGGCCGCTCCTGCGGCATATGAAGGTTCCCAGGCTAGGGGTTGAATCAGAGCTGTAGCCACCAGCCTGCGCCAGAGCCACAGCAACACGGGATCCAAGCCGTGTCTGCAACCTACACCACAGCTCACGGCAACGCTGGGTCCCTAACCCACTGAGCAAGGCCAGGGATTGAACCCACAACCTCATGGTTCCTAGTCGGATTCATTAACCACTGCGCCATGACGGGAACTCCTATAAATGAAAGAATTTTTTAAAAACTTGCATCTACTACCATGGACTTAGAGTTTTTTAAATTTTTAAAGAATGTCTTTTTAAAAAGTCATTGTGAATTACTTAAAGCCTCCAAGTACATGGGAAGAATAGTCTGTAGAAGGGCATGCAGAAACTTTGGGGGGTATTAGAAAGCTTTGTATCTTCATTATGGCGGTGGTTACACTACTGTGTGCATGTGGCCATGTGTATATAACTACACATTAAAAGACTGAACTTTGCTCTTTATGAATTATACTTTGGTAAATCTGACTCAAAGTCCATTCAGTAAACTTCAATACATATACTCATCAGTTGTTCAGAATTTCCCCATCAACACCCCAAATCTGGATTTTATTTCCTCCTGTCTTCCCAACATCCTGTTTCTCCTTTATCAAGCTGATTAACTTAAAAGAATTTCTCAGGCAATGTGGTTTACTCTATTACAGAGGTCAACTTGAGTTTATTGCAGTCATCATCAGTGAGGCCCCACATACTCCCCATTCATCCATATTCAGTAAGTTTTGAACTACTATTGAGAGCCATGCAATGTGATATAAAGACAAGAAGCAAACATTTCCCCCAAAGTTGGCTGGTTCATATGTGACTCCCATACAGGTGGGTAATCAATTACCTTGCACTGTGACTCCATTGATGGTAAAGTTGTGACAGAGTGCAGCAGGAATCTAATAAAAGAGGGTGAAATGAGGAATCCACTTTGGGTGTGGCAAGAAAGGTGCATCCCGAACTATATCTCTGAGAACACACACTTCAGGTCACTAAGACGCATCACTGTCTGTGGTCCCCAAGTCTGTGTTAGACCTCTATATGACTCCTGCAAACTGAATAGACAGATTGTCTGTTTCCTGATCTGGAGACTAGTCCCCAGACAACTACCTTTAGTCATTTGTCTTCTCTATTTCATTTCTATGGGTTTTGATAATCTGGCAATATTTTTCATTAATATAAATGCTTACGAGACCAGAACATCTCCTCAACTAAATGTATATTTCTCATCAGTACACACAAACTTGTATTCATTTATTTCAGTGTATGTTTCCTTTTGTCTTGAGCATCTAGATATGATCATCTCATCCTGTCATATGGTTCCAAGAGAATGAGTTGGTCTGGCTTGAGAACTGAGTGCCGTCAAATGGTATTTGGAACAATTTTGCTTCTACTTCATTTCCCCAAACTCATTCAAATAATACTTTGTAGTTTTCTGTAGAGAAATATCTCATTTTATTTCTCCAGCCACTATCTATTGATGTTGTGTTGTGTGCTATACCTGGTAAAGATCAAGTAACACATTGTTTCTGTCTTTAAAGAATCCCCAGTTTAGTAGGGCAAGCAGATGTGAAAACAAAACATCTTAATATAATGACATTTACATTATAGTATTTCCTAATGTGCTGGATCCACACAGGTTGGGGTGGCCCAAGCAACTTTAAGGACTTCGGAGAGACTACAGAAAACTACATTTGAACCATACATTAAAAGTGATATAGATGATTTAGGTTGAACACGGAAGATCTGTACTATAGGCAGAAGCCCCGTAAAAGCCTGAGAGAGAGAACACTAAGTGTAGGGTACAGGGAAGGGCTGAGTTTGAGAATGACAAGGGGGCTACGAGCCAGAATATGACACACCTTGTATCCAATTTTAAGGAATTTATTCTTTATCTTTAAGCCTAGATATAAAGCACAAATTTAAATATAGAAGTAGCATAAGCTACTGTGTATTCTAAAGCATGTTTCCAGCATCAATGTAGTTGGTGGGTTTAGTAAAGTAACAGTTATAGTTGAAAGATAAAAGTATTAATTTCCAGTCTTCTAATTTTGTGCTTTATTTACTCATTTTTTTTTTTAGAGCCGCACCCACTCTAGGAATTTCCCAGGCTAGGGATCGAATTGGGGCTGCAGCTGCCAGCTTACGCCACAGCCACAGCCACACCAGATCTGGGCCATGTCTGCAGCCTACACTGCAGCTCATGGCAACACCTGGTCCTTAACCAACTGAGCGAGGTCAGGGATCAAACCCTCATCCTCATGGACACTAGTTAGGTTTGTAACCTGCTGAGCCACAACAGGAACACCATAATTTTGTGCTTTAATTCAGTCAGTACTGATGAGAATTTAGAAGTGAGTTACCAGAGAGAAATCAAAGTTAAATCGTTTAAAAATATGGTTTTCCTATTTGGAAAGTGGAGGGGAGTTGACTGCAAAGTATCAAGTTTGGTAATTGAGTTTCCTGAGTAAATAACCAAAACAGGGAATATAAGGAAAGATAGTTTCATTTTTTTAAATAACTTATTTTTAGAATAGTTTTAGTTCACAAAAAAAGAGAGGGGAAGTTATAGAAATTTCCTATCTACTTCCTGCCGCACACATGTGTAGCCTCTCCCATTATCAGACCTCCACCAGATGGTCCATCTGTTAAAAACTGATGAACGTACATTGACAACATCATTATCATACAAAACCAATAGTTTGCCTGAGAGTTGGTTTTTGGTGTCGTACATTCTGTGTGTTTGGACAAATTTATAATGACCTGTATCCACCGTTATAGTAACACACAGAATATTTTCACTGTCCTAAAACCCCTCTGTGGTATACTATTCTGTATTCCCAACAGCAACAAGTGAGAGTTCTTGTTGCTTCACATCCTCACCAGTTGTTGTCTGTGTTGCAAACTGTTGCCTCTCTAAGGGATGTGAAATGTTATTGTTTGAATTTTCATTTCCTTGCGGACATGATATGCATCTTTGTGTATGCATATCTGCCACATGTATAAGGTCTGTGGAGGAGGTGTTGGTCAGAACTTATGCCCATTTTTAAAATAGGTTGTTTTACCTAACTGTTGGATTTTAGGCGTTCTTTGTATATTTTGGATATAGCTCTTTATCAGATGAATCTTTTGCAAATACTCTCTCCCAGTCTATAGCTTATCTTTTCATTCTTTTGATAGTGTCTTACTTTTGATGAAATTCAGCTTATTAGTTTTTGCTTTCATGGCTCATATCTTGGGTATTGTATCTAAAATGTCACAGTCAGCCCCAAGGCTACGTGGATTTTCCCATATGTTATCTTATAGGGTTTTTGTTCGTTTGTTTTTGTTTTGTTTTGTTTTACAATTGGCTCTGTGATTCCTGTTGAGTTAATGTTTGCAATGGGTATAAAGCATTCACAAATTTTAAAAATTATTTGAAGCTGTTTGTATGTTTATTATTGTTGTACTTGTAGAATGAGCAGTTACAATTTTTGTGAGGTATTTAAGTAGAGTCCTGAGACTGAAATTCATGCCAGAAGCTGGTATTACCTGTGAATTTTTATGAATTATTGGCCTGCAGTTGAAGGCATGGGGTGAGTTGGCAATCCAGAGAGAATTTACAGAGCTGAAAGAGAGGAAAAGGGACTTGGGGCAAATAACCGTGTTGTTGAAGGAAGGGTTTGAGCAAACAGGCAAAAAGGAATGGTAATAGAAATACTATTGAATAAGTATATTAAAAGGTCAGGTGAACAGAGACTCAAGAACTGGCAAGTGTTTCTGGGATTCAAAGAAGTAAAATGTAACAGGAGTGTTAAAAGAGTCCTTTACCTTGAAGCTGGGTTTACCTGCGCAGCAAGAGTTGTGAAATAGTTGTATCTGACTTTTGGAATGAGTGAAACGTAGAGAGCTTTCGCCTAGATAACTTCTTTCAAAGATTTACATCACATGACTATTTAAAACAATATTAGGAACCAAACTGAAATATATAGTTCTTTGGTTTAGAAAACATTTATCAGTTTAAAAAAGAAATCATAAATGTCCTTTAACAAGGCGCAAGTGAAAGGATAGGCCCATTTGTTCAGGCTCAGTGCCATCTCCGTTTCCTAAACTTTATTCCCACAGAGGGGTAAAGTCTGAAAACTTGTTTTTTTCCAACTCCACTATCAGGAGACTTCTTGTCAGATTCCACCAGCAAATGGGAAAATGCAGGCTGGGATGGTGGCGGAAGATAAGCCATTGTTCTTCCAAGGCAGCTTTGGGATGTTAACATGGAAACCAGCAGCCAGCAGATACTGTGGTTTATCTGTAGATTCCAGACTGTCTCCCGAGATGCATTCACATCAGTATTGTTGGTGGTGATGTCATCAGTGGTGGCTTTTAATGGTTCTGAACATCATCCTAGAAAATAGCCACCTGGGTACAAGGCCCCTGAAACCACCCATCCCTGACATTCCTGCATTTATGATTCTCTGACCTGTATTCCTCCAACTTCAACAGTTGTTTAAGCCTCGGATTTTGCATGTTAAGCATCTTCTTCCTGAAAATATCTAGGGAAGCTTTTATATACTAGTGTTGCTATTTTTAGTGAATAAAAATGTTCCATATCTCAGGACTCCATTTGTTGTTTAAGATGAGGTAAAGGAGTATTTATTTCTAGTACTTAGATTATTAGAAATATTTTAGATGTATTTCTTCCATAATAATTCTGCCCTCTAAGGTATTTTTCTCCATAGAGATAAAGAACATTCCGCTGCACTAAAGAAATAGAGAAAATTAAGCTGGACTAAAAGCATTTTCTGTTTCTTACATGAGGCACTTACTAACTGTTCAATTCCAGATTTGTCTTATTTTCATAATCTCATTTTCCTAGAGTTGCCCTTGTTGCCCTTCTGACAGCTTACTCTTTTCATTGTGTCCACTGTCTCTCCATGATTTTGAATGGAAAAAATAATTGAGCATACTTATTGACAAACATACCGCAAAGTTGGCTTAATACATTTCAATGTGTCATCACTCTTCAAAGGCATTAGCTCATTTGTTAAAGGCAGAGAGTCTGGATTATTTATTTTTAGAAATCCAAAAATAAGTTATTCAATAGACATTTATTTAAAGATACTTTAAAAATTATTTTTCTAAGAAGAGTCTGCAGTAGCTCAGACTCAGCCCTTTTAAGGAATAGGTGAAAAGATGAGTTGGCTTTGGTCAAGGCAACAACTGCCCTTTCAATAGTAATGCCAATTCTTTTCCTGTTTCTTTTCCTTTTCTGAGAAGTTTAAAAATGATGCAACAATTAACTGATTGTACTGAGAATTCAGTAATTGCTACTAAATGTATAGGTCCCTAGGCTAAAATAATCATTAGTGAATTAAAAACTGCTAAACTTTCAATTTTCTGAGATGATTCATGGTCATTGGCCTTTATTGTCAATTCTTTTTTCTTTTTTTTTTTTTTTTTGTCATTTTAGGGCTGTACCCGTGGCATGTGGAGGTTCCCAGGCTAGGGTCCAATCGGAGCTGTACCTACACCAGAACCATAGCAGCACTGGATCCGAGCCATGTCGGCAACCTACACCACACAGCTCTTGGCAACACTGGATCCTTAACCCACTGAGCGAGGCCAGGTATTGAACCCACGTCCTCATGGATGCTAGTTGGGTTCATTAACCTCTAAGCCATGATGGAAACTCCTATTGTCAGTTCTTAAAGGACCATTTCTGGCAGACACTATTCTATCACTTTTCAATAATTTTGCAGATGATTCACTAGAGAACTTCATCAATTTTGTTCTTTGAGTATAATTTCTTAATAAAAATACATATCATGGTAGTTGACTCCATAACATCTTCAGATATTTGCTTCACTGTTACTGACACCTATGAGAATATCAAATCAGATGTGGTTTTATTTCCCCTAGTAACAGGTGGGAAAGATGAATGGTCTGTTAGATCCTGTAGCAAAGGACTATTTGTAACCTCTCATATGACCAATGACAAAAATAATGTGAGTTCTTAAAAGATACTCATTGAATGTTACTCTATGAATGGGCAACTGATTTTCAAACATGTTAGCTAATTAACAGAAGTAGTAATATGTGTTTTCTCTTTCATCGAGCATATACTTTGTCCCATGTGATACAGATTAATAGATTCCATACTGCTGTTGTATCAGTCGACATTGCCAATGCTAGATAAACTGTCTTCTGAATCTATGAAGTTCCTGCCCCTCATGAAAGAAAGACCTTGATGTACAAGAGCAGGACAGCAAGCTATATAAGCTATACAGATTTAGTGATGAATATAAAGTGTGACCTCAAACCATAACTTCGCCATATAGGAGAAATCCTAGCTAAGGTAGCTAATCTAAGTGGTCGTTGGTGATGCAGGCTTTGAAGTTTCACATCATTTGATGACTTCACCTCTTTAATTGCATATTTATGGACCATAAAATTAATTATTTTGTAATCCTTATTTTATGACACATACAAATACGTGCAAGCTGACCTTTCTCAAAACCAGAGTGAAAACTGCTCCAAGCTGCCTCATTAACAAGAGTGCTTAGCAATGAAACATCAAAATGATATGCTGTGTCTGATTATTTCAAAAATTGTCATTGTAATGATAGGTCATTTGTTCCTATCAACATTTTATCAAGGTCTAGGATCCCAGATAAGTTGAGTCAGGCTCCTTCTGTTTGCACTTATTAGTCAACATTAAATATGACTATAGCCGTGAACTATTAGAGACTCATTTAGCACAGCATGTTTAAATTTGAATTCTATAAGTATTTTAGTATCTAAAATGTTCCAAAATCATAAAATAAGCTAAAACCACAAGAAGAACAATGTATTCCCTATTTTTTATGAATTCACAGACCTAGTGAAAGTGTGAAATGATATGTCAGATCTTGGTTAATCCATTAAAATTTCTGTGGACTTGTCACTAGATTTCAAATTTATTTTTTTATTTTTTTTATTTTGTTTTAAATTATTTATTATTATATTTTTCCCACTGTACAGCAAGGGGGTCAGGTTATCCTTACATGTATACATTACAATTACATTTTTCCCCCAGCCTTTCTTCTGTTGCAACATGAGTATCTAGACAAAGTTCTCAATGCTATTCAGCAGGATCTCCTTGTAAATCTATTCTAGGGCTTATCAGATTTCAAATTTAAATTGCAGTTTGGAATGGTGTCATATATGTGTCATTTTATGAAAATAGAATAATATGAAAATTCAGTTTCAGAATAGTGATGTAATAACCATTTACTTTAAAGACTCTAAAATAATGTTTCATGATAATCTTTATTCCCTTTTGTATTTTCTTTCAATACAGTTTGGTTAAGGAAACACTGCAGTGATGTTTGAAGAGTCTAATTGTGTAAGAAGTTTATAGAGCTTCTTAGTCAATTTATCATTGTTGCAGAAGGATGTATTTAAAGCCTTTAAGAGACCAATCAATGTCAGAAACTCTTGCCCTGTATAATAGTTTTCAGTTTTTGAAAGACCACGTTCTACTTATGGAAAATAATGTGATTATTAGAATAAATTATAAACAAAGATTAAATACCTATTTATGTCATATTTACACAATCCAGAAACCAGGTGAAACTAGGTAAAAATAATCATGTATGAATTTTAATATTATCAAAATATGTTTATTTACTATATATTGTCAATATGATGTTTTGATAACTTGATGGTGCTCATTTTTTTCATTTTTATTATCTCTGAAATCTGGATAGAGCATTGGCTTCTGGAAGTTTGATTCTTAGTGGTACATAAAATAAAATTCACATTTAGAAATAAGTGGCATCTTAGAGTCAAAGAAATATGCTATTATTCTGAGTCTTTTCAGAAAAAAAATTCTATTATAAAAATAATACATTTAAAAACTGACTGAGTTGGGGAGATGAGATTTCTGTTGGAGTCACTGTGTCCTGGTGTATCCTTCTGCTACAAACAATTCAAGCTCAGGATAAACTATATGAAACAAAGGGTTTTAGACCTAGGACATTAAACAGCATACTACAGTGCTTTCTTAAGTAAATTAAGTGGGTCTTAGAATTGTCCCATTTTACTGCCTAGAGAGAGTTTATAGGATACAGCACAGAAAGGATGAACCCAAACAGAACCACAAAGGCCCCCCCACTGAGGAGACAGTTGAGCATTTGGCATGGACAAAGCAGCTATACTGCACAAGCCAGGGAAGTGAAGCAAAGAGAACAGCATGAACAGGGAAAAAAGTGAACACAGAGAGCACATCAGAAATTTTTCCACTACTTGTCAGCTGAACAGTATGGGAGGAAACTTCCCAATGGAAAAGAGAAAACAGAACAGCCTCTCAATCCCACACAAAAAATGGGAATATTAGTTTCCCAAAACCCAGAATGGCAACACAGAAACAGAAAATACAAAAACTTAGTCATGTATTAGGCAGAGGTAGAGAACTCAAAAAGAAATGCTTTGGTAATGAGTTATAATAATCCTTGACCAGAGGCTGCTCCTGTTTCTGATTTGCTATGATGTCTTTGATGATGAGAAAACCCAAGAATAGCTAAAGCACAGGAATGACTTAGATGATAGAATTAGAAGACAAGAATATTAAAATGGATGTAACTGTATATATATTACATGTTCCAGAAGGTGGAGGAAAGCGTCAACATGCTTAAAAATCATAGAAGATATAAAAGAGAACCTAATAGCACTTGCATGGATAAAATATACAACACTGGAGATGACAGATTAGATACTGCAGAAGAAAAAAATTAATGAAGTGGAAGACAGCAATATCAGCTACCCAAAATAAAGAACATAAAAGAGAATAGAAAAAAAAATGAACAAAGTCTCATAAGGAAAGGCAAGAAAGAGGAAGGGAAAAATGAGTAAATAACAGCCAACTGAAAAAAAAAAAAAAACATGGTGGAAAAAAAATGAACTTACAGATCTAAGAAGCTCAAAGTATTCCAATCACAAGAAACATGAAGAAAAGTATAATAAGGCACATCATAATCAAAATGTGCAAAACCCATGAAGAATAAAAATCTTCCAAGGAGCTGGAGAAAAACAGAGGGATAAAATAACAATGTTATAAAAGTACAGGCCAGAAAACAGTGGATCAACATCTGTGAATTGGAAGGAAAAAAAAAATGGTATCCCATAATCTTATAGCCATCTCTCTTTTTAAAAGGAGAAATAACAACTTTTGATATACTCAAAAGATGATCACTCGAAAATTACACTAGAAGGAATATTAAAGGAAATTCTTCAGCTAGAAGAAAACTGATGCTAGATATAAGTCTGTTACTGCAACAAGAAGTGAGTTTAATAAATATACAGATAAACATAATATAAAATAGCATTTTACTGTTAATTTTTAAAAAGAAAATTGTTTAAGCAAATAATTATGTATTATAGGATTACATAGTTATGTAAAAATAAAATATACGGCAACAGTAGCAAAAAGGCCAGGAGAAAAATTGAAGTATATTATAATAAGTTTATGAATTGGTATAATATTCTTGAAGCTGTATGTATGCATACTATAAATCCTAAAGGCAGTTAGCTCTTAAACACACAGGAGTTAGTGGCTCTGACCCTCTGTACAGTTGAAAAGCCATGTATAACAGATAATCATCTCTCCTTATCTTCGGTTCCACATCCATGGATTCAATCAATTGTAGATCGTGTAGTAGTGTACTATTTACTGTGGAAAAAAAATCCATGTGTAGGTGCACCCACGTAGTTCCAACCTGTGTTGTTCAAAGAGCAGCTGTAATTATAGAATATCCAAAGAGCTGTGTAGCTAATAAACATAGGAGATCAAATGTACTCATAAATTTTAGTTATGAAAATGATAATCCAGGGAGTTCCCATCATGGTGCAGTGGAAACGAATCTGACTAGGAGCCATGAGGTTGTGGGTTCAGTACCTGGCCTCTCTCAGTGGGTTAAGGATCTGGTGTTGCTGTGGGCTGTGGTGTAGATTGCAGACATGGTTCAGATTCTGTGTTGCTGCAGCTGTGGTGTAGGCCGGAAGCTGTAGCTCCGATTTGACCCCTAGCATAGGAATTTCCATATGCCGCTAGTGCAGCACTAAAAAGATAAAATGATAATCCAAAGATGACAGAAAAAGAAGAAAAAGGGCAGGACTAATATAAGACAAATAGCCAGGTAATAATAATATATAACATAATTATATATTATTAATATGTATATAATATGATATCTTAATATGGTAATATAACAACATAAACTCAACTAGATCAATAATCACTTTAAATATAAATGAAGTAGACATTCCATTTAAAAAGTAACTATTGTTGGATTATATAAATTCAAAATATTACTTTGTTGAACAAGAAACCCACTTTAAGTATATTGATACAATTAGGTTAAAAGTGATGTATTTTATACCATTAACAGGTTATATTACTAAAAAAATTAAAAACTCCAAAGAGTTCATCCTCTCTCTCTCAAGAAAATAGAAAAAGAAGATCCAATTAAATTCAAAGCAAACTGCAGGAGGATAATAATAAATATCAAAAAACAATGAAATGCAACTTTTAAAAAAGCAATAGGGAAAATAAATGAAACTCGAAAAAGTTAGTACTTTTGAAGTATTAGTAAACTTGAGGAGTTGATAATTTTAACCAAAGTTATTAGTGAAAAAAAATGAAGAAGCAAGTTAGCAGTATCAGGAATGGTATAGGGGGATCACTAAAATCCTAATGGAAAGTATAACAATGATAGTAAGAAAATCTTATGAGCAATTTCATGCTATGGCCAAGGCACTATTCTCCACTTTGACTCATAGTTTTTCACACCCAGCTTTTCTCCCCTCCCTTTCCCAGACCACCAGTCTATGAAGAGATAGGAGCCTTTGTTTATACCATTCCCCTGTCTGTGCAGTGCCTGCCTGATCCTCGCCTGGTACCCGTCTGTTGGAGCTGGCACCTTTTGTACCTCTTGCTCCCACTCTTTCACTCAGTGGACACGACTTGATTGTCACTTTTCCTTGGGTTCTTGTCCTAAGTGACCGCCCTGAAACCTACTTGCCCTATAAGCATCCACAATGAAACCTTAAGAGAAGCATGGGCCACTTATATTGTCATGCCTTTTCCCCTGTTGAAAATGCCAAATCCTAGGCTCCTGACAAACTAATATTTCATAAGTGAATAAAATACCAATTAAATGACTGGTTTACTACTTAGCAAGACATTTAAGAAATAGCATTTTAATGAGCTAGAAAAGTTAGGCCAACTTTTATAAATAAATCTGGTAACAAATGTTCAGGGATCTTGATTTCTTTGAAGAAATGATTTCATGGTTCTACTATAATGCTTTATTTTTGTCTCTGAAATATATAGTTTTGGGAAGAAATTTCAGCTGTTTAATGTATTCCAAAAATATTATATAATGCATTAATCTGAATTCTGAACTATCAACACATTATTTTTATTCTGTAGAAGATGTAACCTGCAAAAATCATTTACATTATTTGAACGAAAATTGTAAGATTTGTGAAGAGAGAGTTTTAATATATTACTTTTACTCAGCAATGTATTCTGTTCATTGAGCAAAATGGCTTTGAGTTTTTGCTGAAAATAAACAGATGAAATATTTTGTATCTAATATGTCAATTATAAATTGTACCAACAATTTTTATATAGGGACTGGGATGGGGTAGTAAAAGCTCTAATTTGTGTAGTGACTCGAAATGCTTTGGTAATTATGCTTGCTTCATTGATGGCAGCCTCAGAAAATTTAAGTTGTTGCTATGGTCACTGATGTATACTTTCAATTTGAACAATTTATCTTGACATAAACTTGAAATGTAGGAGAATACAGAATAATATACAATAAAAAACCCACATTTTTATTTACATGAAGTTATTTTTCATAACATATCATGAAATTAAGTATTTCTAAGAGGATTTCTTTTATCCTGCCATTCCTATTGTGATACCTCAAATTCCTACCCTTCAGAAAAAAAGTTTTTTTAATTAAACTTATTTCAGAACATTGTTGGGTTTTTTTTTCTTTTTTTAAAGGGAACCTATTGTAGTTTCTTTGTATCCCACACCCAATTTCCACTATTAACATCTTACATTAGTATTGTATATTTGTTGTAAATAATGAACCAATAATTGTATATTATTATCATTAACTAAATTAGGACACTTGTTAAGATTTCTATTATAAAAATAACAAACACAGGAGTTCATGCTGTGGCTCAGCTAGTTGGTAACCCAACATGGTGTCCCTGAGGATGGAGGGTTCGATCCCTGGCCTCATCAGTGTGTTAAGTATCCAGTGTCGCTATGAGTTGTGGTGTAGGTCACAGATGCAGCTCAGATCCCCGGATCTTGAGTTGCCATGGCAGTGGTGTAGGCTAGCAGCTTGTAGCTCCAATTCGACCCCTAGCCTGGGAACTTTCATATGTGGCAGATGTGGCCCTAAAAAGAAAAAGGAGAAAAAAATAATGAACAGAAACTTCAACAGAGCTGGGAGACCAGCAGGTGAGTTCTTATGCCTTGTGACATAGCCAAGCCCAAGTGGAAAAGAAAAACACTTCTTTCACATCAAGGACTCAGCCAGGAAAAGTCACCTGCTCTGTTTTATGGCCCTTCCAAATCCCTTTTCCTCCCTATAAAAGCACCTCCTTCCTTTGCTGTATGGAGATTTGCATGAGGCTGTCCATTGTCAGAGACCCCAAAGTGCAGTTAGTTCTCTGCTCATCCTGAACAAACCCATCTTTGCTGGGGAAATTTCTGGTTGTCTAATTTTTTGTCAACATCTCTGCAGCTTAATAACAGTAATCAAATATCTCTTGTGAAAACCACATTATATTTAATTATTTGGTATCCTTAAGCTCCTCTTGGCAATAACAGTTTCTTTGACTTTCCTTATTTTGATGGCATTGGCAATTTTAAGAAGTACATTACTGGTATTTTGTAGCATGCTCCTCTGTTGGAATTTTTCTCATATTCTTGTTCTGATTAGGTTGTGGCTATGCATTTTTGGTGAGGATATCACACAGGGAAAAATGTCATTTCCACTATATCAAGGATGTAGGCTGTCAACATAATTCATCCACTCATGTTGGTCTTGATCACCTGGCTGTGGCAGTGTTTGCCAACATCTACTCCCACCAACAGTGTAGGAGTGTTCCCATTTCTCCACACCGTCTCCAGCATTTGTTATTTATAGACTTTTTAATTGTGACCATTCTGACTGGTATGAGATAGTATCTCACTGTAGTTTTGATTTGTATTTCCTGATAATTAGTGATGTTGAACATCTCTTCACATGCCTATTGGCCATCTGTCTTGTTCAAAACAACAAGACTTGGAAACATTGGGCAGACTGAATGTGGTAATGACACTTCCTTCTCTCTTTACGTTGTCTTTTTTAGGTAATCTCACTCAAGCTCATGTCTTTAAATACTATTTGTAGAACTCTTTTTGAACTCAAATTCCTCCTGAATAGCTCATGCCCATCCCCTGAGATGGGTAGGAGTTCCAGACCAAAACAGCATTGGAGTTGTAACCACAAGTTTAAGTTCAAACTCCATCCTCTGGGAGGAAAAATTCTTTTAATACCTACTCCATTAGAGATATGGTTGGGTCAGAATGGCATTTGAAGAAAGAAAGTTTTAGTACCTACCTGAATGGGTATCTGGGAAAGGTAGAAAGAGTTGGTGACCAGAAGCCTCCAGATTGGTAATTTCTATGGTATTTGTACATTATTCCTATACTTCAACATTAAATAATTTTATACAACCCACTTCTATCTTTACATCAACTTTATTTTTTATTAAGTATATTATGTATAATTTATAAAGTGTACATAAATCATAAGTGCACGGTTTCATAAACTCAAATATGAAACCACCACCCAAAGAAAAATACAGACTATTACCAGCACCCAGTCCTTAAAACCTGTCTTACTCATTCTAAAAATGCTCAAAATATAAGCATTTTTCTGATTTCTAGCCTTATAAGAAACTGAATGTGAGTGAATCCCTTTCTTCATCAACCCTCTGACCATAAGTTCTACTCATTTTCTTTTTTATAGCTATAGTTTGACTTTAGTAATCACTGACTAATATTCTTATGTTTGCTCCTATTGAAGTACAATGGGTTATTTATAACATTTGTTTAAGACGAATGTTTTGTGAACATAATAGGTATTTTGTTGTATATGTACAGTTTCTTTGGACATGTACAATGAAATAGATTCAATGGGACCTGTAATATAACCTATAATATACATATATTCAGAGAGTAAATCATAATGATTTTCAAAGGTGAACTTATCAATTTATACTACCACCAATCTATATGTCCATTCATTTTAAGGCTTGTGAAATTGAATTTGTTATATTGAATCATATTACACAGATACTTGCCAGATTTTAGTTGTTGATACTAAAGCCCTACTAGAACCCTTATCATAACTTTAAAACCCTAAACAACATAAAAATTTTCAGTTACTTTGACTCAAGCGTGGTTCTTAAATTTTTCTTTTTCTTGTGTTATCTATATTGCATGGGTGACATTTAGGCATACGTAGTTATTCCCAGGCTCACCAATCTGCAGATTGGCTGGCACTCTGCTACTGTAGGATGAGTCTCTACGCATGGTCTTCTTGTCTTAACTTGGAATGAACTGGGGATTCACAGACCAAGCTGAGCTAGGCTCCTGGTGTCTCTCATCCTCCACTTGGGAACAAAGGGTTGGCCCAGCACAAACTTTCCCTCATCACCACAGAGGCAGAGGAGGGCAAGGTCACTTGCACAAGCTGTTCCTAATCCTCTGCTTACATCAGGGATTGCATATCCTGTCTTCCAAGACAAGTTATGAGTCCAGGTGAAAGGGTACTGGGGTACTGAAGTTACACGACACCACGTAGGATATTTAACTCCTATTACTGGAGGATGAGTGAATAACTGGATTAATTTACATGATCACAAACCATTATTTATATGCTATATTTTCTAAATCATGCTTTTTGTTTGTTTGAAGAAGTAGGGAAATTCTGCCTTAATTATACTAATGTTTCCAGGCATAATCAACGAATATGATGTTTTCATAAAGATAGATTTCTATAGTGATATACAAAAATCACTTGCATAGATTTTGAAAAGAAAGCTAAAAAACCCATCTACAAATATTTGAATTAAATGACCATCATGTTTTACTTAACAAGGGAGGGTTCCTGACAAAAGATTTTAGAACTGACTCTTCATTTTAGCCACTTTCAGCTATGTATTCAGATGGGTGCCCCTGATTGTGCCTCCCCTGTGATAGCTTTTATGATAATGAGACTAAGGACTGTATCGTCCAACAGACAGTATCTTGATGCAGTTGAGCTTTAATTAAGATGAATGATGCTGCTTAGTCATCCGTTGGGCATGATGAGCCCTGAATCTTCAGAATAATGCTAAAACTAATGAAAAGTTTTCTTTTTCTTATTGAGAATGCAGATTAGATTTAGCCTGGGTAGCTTGCCCACCTGTGCTAGAACTTAAGCATGCCCCTTAAGAAAGCACCGATGCTGCAATTTTATTTAGTTAGTCTCTTGCCACAGAATGAACTATGCTGACTACTGAACATCAGACAAGTAAGTCAGTGGGATTTGTTCCAGAAAAAAAAAATGTTTTTTTGAACACAGAGAAGCTTAATTGGTGCTGATATATTTTTGCATTTATTTGACAATGCTATATTCTATTTGTTTTGATTAATCCATTGAGATTCTCCAAAGAAATTACACAGTACATTAAACTTTGACATTCACCACTATCATTTGACTAGGAACAGCTTTTCTTAGTATTTGTGTTAGTTTTCTGTTGCTGTAACAAATTACCCTAGATTTAGGGATTAACAGAAGAAGAAAGTTGTTACCTCGGAGTTTCCATGGGTCAGGATTCTAGGCATGGGCTCATTAGACACTCTGCTCAGGGTTTGTCCCTGCTGAAATCCACAGAGCCTGTGGGATTATCTAACTCCATACTTCAGATATCCTTCTCAGTTCATTAGGGTTTGTGGAAGAATTCGGTTTGGCAAATAAAGTACCAACATGTCCATGGTTTTCTGGCTCTTAGCCAGGGTAGCTTTCAGCTCCTATTGCTTCATTCCATAAAGTCATTATTTTATCTCTGAAAGAAGCAAGGCATGCAGGCTATGACTTCAACACACAAGATGCAAAGAAGGAATTTCAAATTTTGACTCCTCACTTTAAAGAACTTCATGGTAAGATCTAATATTGCAATATGAGTAAATTTGGGCAATGTGTCTTATTAAATTATGGGTGACACCTTTTCCTGAATGTTTATAAAGCCCATTTCTGTGGCTTTCATAATTGTCCTAAATAAGGAGAAAGATGGAAAGCAGAGAAGTTACAAGGAACAAGATCTTGGATTCTGCTACTGGAGGGAACCCAAGCCCCAATATCCAGGAGTAATCCTGAGATGCAAGACTTCAGTGGGGAAATGAGAAGGCAAACCCAAAGAATAGGAGCTATAGCTCGGACACCATGGGCTTCAGAGAAGCTCCTGCACCTAAAGATGCTGTTACCATAACCTTCACTGACTGTTTAGTGAGGCAACTCGTGGGTCAGTCATCACTTTAATGATAAGTGAGTCCTGGATAGTCTGCACAACCATTAGAGGGAGGAAATCTCAGTAGTTGCTGAGTTTAATGGGACAGCTATCAACCAAAATTTTGTTGTTCCAAATAAACAATAAATATGCACAATTAATTATTCACATGTATGTGGACTAAAATTCACATGTACTATTATTTAGTGTTTTCTGGGAGGCACTTTTCGAAGAGAGTCTTTGAAATTCTCACCTATCACATCTCTCACATGTGCCATTTTTTTGTCCTTATAATGGAAGATCCCCTTCTGTATCTCTTCAGTCATATAAACTTAACTTTAGTATGAATTCAGAGAAGTGTTAATCTGAGCTAGAAAGACATCAGGCCCCTTCTTTTGTATAGCAAGCTTAGAATAAAAGGCACACTTAAAGCCCATTTAAGACAGCATATATACAGGTCTTGGTTTTGTATCAATTCTGCCAGTCTGTCTTTTGGTTGGGGCATTTAGTCCATTAACATTTAAGGTAATTATTGATATATATGTTCTTATTGCCATTTTATTAATTGCTTTGGGTTTGTTTTTGTTGCTCCTTTTTCTTCCCTTCTTGTTCTCTCCTCTTGTGGTTTGATGACTATCTTTAGTGTTGTATTTGAGTTGATTTTTCTTATTTGTTTGTGTATCAAGTGGAGATTTTTGGTTTTCAGTTATTCTGAAGTTTTGATATGAGTCTATATATATATATATATGAGATTATATATATATATGAGATTGTATATATATATGAGATTGTATATATATATATGAGATTGTGTGTGTGTATATATATATATATGAGATCTATATATATATCTATATATGAGATCTATATATATATATATATATATGAGATTGTTTTAAGTTGTTGGTCTCTTAGTTGCAAGTGCATCTCCAGTTTGTTTGGAAGCACAAAAGACCCATAATAGTCAAAGATATCCTGAAAAAGAAAAATGGAGCTGGAGGAATCAGGTTCCCTTACTTTAGGCTATACTACAAAGCTACAGTCCTCAAAATTGTATGGTACTGGCACAAAGACAGAAATATAGATTAGTGGAACAGGTTAGAAAGCCCAGAATTCAACCCACGCACCTACAGCCAACTAATCTATGACCAAGGAGGCAAGGATATACAATGGAGAAAAGGCAGCCTGTTCAATAAGTGGTGCTGGGAAAACTGGGCAGCCACATGTAAAAGGATGAAATTAGAACACTCTCTAACACCATACACAAAAATCAACTCGAAATGGATTAAAAACCTAGATATAAGACCAGATACTATAAAACTCTTAGAGGAAAACATAGGCCAAACACTCTCTGACACAAACAACAGCAACATCTTCTCAGATCCACCTCTTAGAGTAATGACAGTAAAAACAAAAATAAACAAATGGGACCTAACTAAACTTAAAAGTTTCTGCACAGCAAAGGAAACCTTAAACAAAAGGAAAAGACAACCTACAGAATGGGATAAATATCTTTGCAAATGAATGGACTGACGATGGATTAATCTCCAAAATTTATGAACACCTTCTGCAGTTCAATACCAAAAAACAAACCACCCATCAAAAAAAGGGCAGAAGATCTAAACAGGCAATTCTCCAAAGAAGACATACAGATGGCCAAAAAACACATGAAAAGATGTTCAACATCACTCATGATTAGAGAAATGCCAATCAAAACTACCATGAGGTGGTAACCTTTCACCAGCCAGAATGGTCATCATCAAAATGTCTATAAACAATAAGTGCTGGAGAGGGTTTGGAGAAAAAGGAACCCTATTACACTCTTGGTGGGAATGTAAATTGGTGCAACCACTGTGGAAAACAGTATGGAAATTCCTCAGAAAACAAAAAATAGAACTAGCATTTGATCCAGCAATCCCACTCCCTGGGCATCTATCCAGAGGAAACCATAACTCGCAAAGACACATTTCCTCCAGTGTTCACTGCAGCACTATTTGCAATAACCAAGACATGGAAACAACCTAAATGTCCATCAACAGAGGAGCAGATAAAGAATGTGTGGTACATATACACGATGGAATGTTACTCAACCATTAAAAGGAATGAAATACCAGAATTTTTAGCAACATGGATGGACCTAGAAATTATCATGCTAAGTGAAGTCAGTCAGTCAATGAGACACCAACATCACATGCTATCACTGACATGTGGAATCTGAAGAAAGAACAAAATGAACTTCTTTGCAGAACAGATGCTGACTCACAGACTTTGAAAAACTTATGGTTTCCAAAGGAGACAGTTTGAGGGGTGGGAGGATGCATTTGGGGTGTGGGGATGGAAATCCTATAAAACTGGATTGTTACAATCATTGTACAACTATAAATGTAATAAATTCATTGAGTAATAAACAATTTAATGATTTGACAAAGGTATTTTTATTCCTACAAAATTGGTATCAGCTTTTGCAACCTCAGCTACTTAATAGGTTTTTCTAATATTTTTTAATTTAAATTTTTATTGAGATATAGTTAACATACAACATTATATTCATTTCAGGTATAAAACTTACTGATTTTTATATGTGTGTGTATTGTGAAAGGGTCATCACAGTAAGTCTAGTCATCACAGTAAGTTTGGTGAATAGGCATCCCCTCACATAGTTATGGAATTTTTTTTCTGGTGATAAGAATTTTTAAGATATACTCTTAGCAACTTTCAAATGTGCAGTACAGCATTATTAACTCTAGTTTCCATGCTGTACATTATATATCATGACTTATTTATTTTATAACTAGAAGCTTATAATTTTTGATCCTCTCCATTCATTGGATCCACTCATCACTCCCTCACCTCTGGCAACCACCAATTTATTCTTTGTATTTATGAGTTCTTTTATGATTTTTTTTAAAGATTTCACATAGGGAAAAAAATATATATATACATGGTGAGATCATATAGCATTGGTTTGCCTCTAGTTTATTTTACTTAGCACAATGCCTTCATAGTCCATCCTTGTAACAAATGACAAGATTTTATTTTTTTATATTGCTGAATAATATTACACTCTGTGTATGTATGTGTACTGTTTTTTAATCCATTCACCCATGGTTTTTTCCATATCTTTGCTATTATGAAAACTATCTCAGTGAACATGGAATGCACATATATTTTAAAATTAGTGTTTTTATTTTCTTTGGAGAATTACTCACAGGTGAGGTTGCTGGATAATGTATAGTTCTGTGTTTAAATTTTAAGGAACCTCCACACTGTCTTCCACAGTGGCTGCACCACAGTGTAGGAGCAGAGGGTTCCCTTTTCTGTAAGTTGTCCCCAGGACTTGTTATCTCTTGTCTTTTTTATGATGGCCATTCCGACCGATGTAAAATGGTGTCTCATTACAGTTTTGATTTGCATTTCCCTGATAATTAGTGATGTTGAACATATTTTCATGTACCTGTTGGGCATCTGTACATCTTTTTTGGAAAAATGTCTATTCGTATACTCTGCCTATTTTTTAACTACATTGTTTATTTTTTTAACTATGAAGTTGTATGAGTTTTTTATGTATTTGGGGTATTAACCTCTTGTCAGACCTGATTTGCAATATTTTCTCCCATTGACTAGGTTGCCTTTTTATTCTGTTGATGGTTTCCTTTGCTGTGCAGAAGCTTTTAGGTTGATGTCATCACTTCACCTATTTATTTTTGCTTTTGTTGACTTAGCTTTTGATATCAAATCCAAAAAAATTTTCACCAGACTTATATCAAGGATTATACTGCCCATGTTATCTTCTAGAGGTTTTAGAGTTTCAGGTATTACATTAAAGTTTTTACTCCTTTTGAGTTAATTTTTTGAAGTAGTGTATAATAGTGCTCCACTTTCATTCCTTTGTGTATGTTCGTCCATTTTTCCCAATTTATTGAGCAGATAGTTCTTTCCCTTTTGTTTGTTCTTGCCTCTTTTGTTATCAATTAATTGACCATATGTGTGTGTGTTTGTTTCTGGGATCTATTCTATTCCATTGAATCATGTGTTTTCTTTTATGCCAGTGCCATACTGTTTTGATTACTATAGTTTTGCAATATAGTTTGAAGTCTGGGAGTGACACCTCCAGCTTTGCTCTTCTTAAGATTGATTTGTCTATTTGGGATATTTTGTGTTTCATACAAAAGAATCACCACAGAGAATCACAGCTCCTCCAACAGCAAATCTATTACTCTTTGTCTCTTTATGCGAAACCAAACTATAAGCATGTCATTTTCATTCTACCTTTAAAACATGTTTTATGTATGTCTGTTTCACTGGCTATTTATGGCTTCCACCCAAATCTAGGTCCCCAGCATCTTTTTGTTGGGTCTGAAGAATTGCCTGCTGGATTTCCTATCTTGCGGATGATTCATAAGATCCATCCACCATGACACTCATTCAGAGTTACAGAAGTGATCATGTGACTCATTCACTTAACATACTTCATTGATAAGTAAAACCCCCAAAGCTGCATATGTCTTAATAAGTCCTCTTATCCGACTTGCACATACCACCTAACCCTCCTCCCTTGTGATTCTCTCACCCAGTCAACATCTAGTCACACAGTTGTTTCTGGATTAGGTAGATATTTTTTACTCTTCTTTACCTTATGACCTGTCATATATGATCCATAAGACATTCCACCAAAATCCTCTTCCTCATCATGTGACTAAACTTGATCCTTCTTCAGCTCTAATCCTAAATCAGTGCCTTGGGGAAAGTCTGCCTTCAACTTCATATTTAATTAGGCAAAATACTACTTTGACATCTGTGATTTCACTGTCTCAGCACTTATCACACATTATTTTAAGCTTTCGTTAATTGTTTGTCTTCTCTGGTATACCAGAAGATGAGAGAAACAGACCATGTCTTTCTTATCTGATTCTTACCAGAACGTGCTATGCAAGATACACATAAATGGAAGTAATGAACAACTGCAGAAGGGGGAAGGGAAGAAGGAGGAAAGGAGGAAGGAATAGAAAATACATTTTTAAAAACCTTCCTTTTTGGAAAGAATGAATATATGTTAATTAGTCAATAGTTAGGAAAAGTGAATCATTGAAGGCTTTGAATGAGGAAGTGATAATATCAGATGTGACCTTTAGCAAGTTTAATTGATAGTGTTGGAAGAATAGATTTAGAGACCAAATATGAAGGAGGCTTGTTTTCTAGAGCCTGCAGGGAAAAATTGACCGAAATGAGATAATGACCAAAAATGTAAAGAAGGGACTTTATGCTTGAGTACTACTCTGATCTTTACAATGATAGGAATGAGAAAATAATTAAAAGAAAGAAGTTGAGATTCAAGTAAGAGTGAGAAAAGAAGGGAAAACTGATTTTGAGCCTTTGCCTTCTAAGAATTATGAAAATAGTATTTAGTAAAAAATACTCAGCTATTTCCTAGCTAAATTTCCTAGCTAAAAAAAATCTAGGAGAGAAATAAAAAAATTGGAATATCGGTAAAACATTCATAAGGAGACTTTTTGTTCATAAAAGGAATTTAGGTTAAAGATGAAGATATGTGCATCATTGAAATGACCATAGCTCAGCAATCTGGTGAAATACCTAAACATATTTTTTCTGAAGAAAAGCAAATGCAAAGAACATACCTAATATCCTTGCTGCCAGAATGACCTTCATATTTCCCTCAGGTTGACTACAAGTTAGATAGTTTTCATTTCAGCACTGGATCTCCCTTTTCTTCATGCATTTACTTTAGAAAACTTACAATTGTGAATTCTTTTAGATCCACCCCTTTGAGATATAAATCTTCTCTCAGCTTCTTGTCCCCAGAATGCCTTTCTCAAGAACCCAGCATCCATCCCTTGGAAATGTAGTCATCAAGGAAGGTCGGGAACTTATCTCCTAGTTTCTGAGGTAAATAGGAGCCCGATTTCAGGAAACACCCAGTTAGCAAACATAGATGGCCTCATCGCCTTGACCAGTGCCCCTGACCCCTGTGTCCTCCAGTACATTTCCACAGCTCAATTCATGGAGTAAAAGTCTCCCTACTTTTGTTTCAGTGGGTTTGAGTTCAGTCTGTCTCCCCTATTACAAGAGTCTTGACCTTTATTACAAAGATTTAAATGATCTGCCTAAGTTTTCATAGGCAAGGGGAGTAAAACTGCTACTAAACTTGGGTGGCGGGTGCACAGTCAGAGTCCAGTTTGCCTTGACAATTGCCAACCAGTGTGGTTTTACCTTCTAACAGGAAAGACCTCTGTGGCGTGTGCCTCTAGCCTATCAACTTTTGTTTGTCTTTTCTCGAAGTCTGTATCAGGTTTCTTCCCTTGGAAATTTGCTTTCAAGGCACACAGAACAGAAAAGTGAGGTCCTGCTTTGGAGTGAGAGGAACCATCCTCCCATCCTAGTCCCTTGTGATGCCTAATGTAGTCACTCAGGAAATGTCTCTTATGTGACTTTTCTTTTTCTCTTTGATGTATTTGGAAGATGAGAAAATAGAAGTGTATATTTGCCAAGCTGCTTCCCTTAAAAGTGTATGATATTTGCAAGTGAATCTCTCTTTGGCCATTGGCTTCCTCAGATTATGCTAAAAATAAGCAGAAATGAGAAAATGTGTTTAAAATGCCCCCATTTAGTGGCTGAATCCATTAACTCTGATTCCTTAGCAGAAATGTCTTAAATAGGCAAATGTTACTCCAACCACCATCACCATTTTGGGCAAAGAAACCATCAGGCCTATAATCCTACAGAGACTCTTACAAATGTCATCAAGAATCAGTTTTTTCCTGCAGGTGGAAAGCTCTGAAACCAAATGTGAAATTTAAATGAAATGATAACGCATGTGTCTCAGGGATCACCATGACCAGCAAGTTAATCTGGCAGTTTTATGAGACTTGACCTGGAGTATATGTGACTTATGACTTCTTCTAACATCTCTTCTCTGAGACTCCTTCTCAATTATTAGGTAAAATTGAGTACATGTTAGGTTATAAATAAGTTACCTTTCACTATTTTTATTATATATGGTTTTATTAACTTTATTATGCTTTTTGTAATGCACACTTCACAACAGTATTCTTATTTCCCAGTCATTTTTTCTCATTTCTGAGACATGATGCTTTTAAGACTATATCATTTAAATACATGTAACATTTGCCCTTTATGCCACTTTTTCTTCACTTTTTGGATAAATATTTAAATGTTAAAATTTGCAGGTGTTCTCTGGTGGCCTAGCAGTTAAGGATCCAGCATTGTCACTGTTGTGGTGCAGGTTTTATCCCGGTCTGGGTATTTCTGCATGCTATGAGCATGGCCAAAAATAAATAAATAAAAATAAAGTAAAATTTATGATAACTTTTGTCCATAAAATGTTATGGTTGTAATTTTACTTTTGACTTTTTTGTTGTTGTTGTTTGTCTTTTCTAGGGCCGCACCTGCAGCACATGGAAATTCCCAGGCTGAGGGTCCAATCAGAGCTGTAGCTGCTGGCCTATGCCAGAGCTACAGCAACGTGGAATCCGAGCCGAGTCTGTGACCCACACCACAGCTCACGGCAATGCCAGATCCCCAACCCAATGAGCAAGGCCAGGGATCGAACCTGCAACCCCATGGTTAACCACTGAGCCATGACAGGAACTCCATTTTTGACATTTTAAAAGAAGTAAAATTTTGACAGTCTGGAATCTGAGCTGATTCTTAGATGACCTGGAGAAGCCAGAGTGCCTGATTCTCCAGCCATTTGTGTTTCTGTGAGTGAGCCCAGAAAAGGGCTGGCCAGCCTGAGAGTTAACCAAAATTTTCACCTTGGAGAAGAATCATGTCAATTACTTTAAACCTTGAATTTAAAGTAATTGAGAGAAGAATTAACACCTAGAAATAGTGTTTCAGAGCAAAACCCTGAGCAGGCATATGTGGCATTGAAGCAATGTGATGGGCAGAACTGGCCAAGTGACCAGGACAGGACAAAGAAAGCCTAGAGGAACAGAAGGGTAACTTCTGGAAGTTGGAGCAACAGTGACTCAGGTTACCTAATTGAAGGACAAACATTTACCAAGAGTAACTAGGAAAAATAGAAAATGTATCCAACTCACTTGTAGATTTGGCTTAGGAGATTTTCATGCAGAATAATAAAAATGTCACAATACAATTTTATAGTTACATGTGTGGAAACACAGGAAGCGAGATGAATATGTTCAGTTGCAAGCAAAATATAGAGGACAATTTTAAAGATTTAGAGGGTCAAAAATAAAGACATTACTCATCTCTGCTCTCTGATGGGGAAAAAATTTCTTAGTGGGGATAAAGATTAGATCAAGGGCATGACATTAATATTCTTTGAGGATGGTATCTATGAAAATTTCCCAGGAAGAGAAAAAGGGCTCAAAATTTCTTAGGAAATTGACACCTCCCAGGGCTTCACATACACCCCAAAATCTCATTTGGTGCGTCAAAAACAAAAAAATTAGAAATCTTGTTTTTGGGTGAGAGATCACAATCAGATTCAAAGGAAAGATTAACATTTTAAAGGGAGTTTTGCCAGCAAAAATATCACCAGATTGGATTAAAAAAGAAAAGACAGCTAAAAATTAAAGCTTAAAGCAACTCCCACCTTTTTCAAGCAGAAAACAAGATGAAAATGTTTTACAGACTTAACCATTATTGCCCTTGCTGAAAAGGAAGGTCACTTTAGAAGGTGGAGCCTCGGAGAGCTGCAGGCAATTCTGGAGTAGGAATCCCTACCCAGGAGCAGAAATGAGTCCAGTTCCACTACATTCCTAACACAGTCCTGTCCTGGAAGAGTGGAACTAGCAGCATTCACTTGGATAAGCTTTAGGATGATTATGGACTAATGGCTGCTGCATTGTTTTCCTTATTCCCATTTTCAATTAATTTGATCCTCTAAATTTTGCTGTCATCCAGTCCCAGCTCACTGATGCGTCCTGTGTCTCTGTCTCCCTGTCTCTGCCTGTCTCCCTTTGTTGTGTGTGTGGGGTTGATCTTTGATGTTTACAGCTCTTTGTATCATGTAGCTGCACCCAGAGGCTCCTTCCCTGTGTGGACCATAGCAGATCACAAGACACTGGAGTTTGACCTTGATGCCATAAATGAGATTGAGTGGGGTTTGGGGTGTGTGTGAATATTCTTTCTCTTAGGAGCTGTGGAAAGAGTTGTGGCTGAAGGATGGACTGGGATAGATTAAGCACAGCCATAAATTATTTTTGGCTCTCCTCATCTTTAATTCCACCCTCTATTGAGTCTGAGGTAGCCTTCTAACTTCACTAACAACATGTGGCAGAAGTGGCATTTTACAACTTCTGGGGTCTCAGCTTCAAGGGGACTTGCAGTGTCCATGGCTGCTGCCCTGACACAATTATGTGAAAAAGACGTCAGCCCTTCCTGAGGATGAGAAGTCCCATGAAGGGTAGTCGTGTCATTTCAACCAAGTGACAGCAACCACAGCTGAACTTGCAGACTGTGCCATTTTGACTTCCCAGTCTAGCTGAGTCTCCAGATAAGTAATACAACACATAGGAGCCTAGGTGCAATCAGCAAAGAAACAGGCACACAGTTTATCACACTGTGTGGAATAATAAATCATAGGTGTTTTAAGCCACTGAGCTTTGGAGTGTTTTGTTAGGCAACAGGAGGTAACCAATACATTAGTGTTTGAAAAGAAGTGCAACCTCCTTACCCTTCCACAGAAGTACTAACCCCAACACACAAGAAACTTATAACAAGTATATAAGATTCATGGGGCAAAAATTAGAACCCCTCTGGAAGTATCTATTTCATCCCTTTTATCTTTCTTTCTTAACTAGTATATCAGCTTATAATATACTTATTCTGTTCTGTGTATGTCTGTTTTATTTCTCTCAACTTGCCATATACTTTTGAAGGACCCATGTACCACAGTAACAGTTAATGGGCAATAGCAGATAATAAATATGGGCTGAGTAAATAAATTACATGTTTTTGTGCTCTGCAGGCAGCTTAGCAAGGAACTAAGTATATAATTTAAATCTGCACAACATTTCACATTGTCTAAGTTCTCTCATGTGAAGCATCATTCAGAGAGGAAAAAAATAAGAAATACATTGGTTATTTTTCTAGTGTAAAGAGAGATGCATTTCAAGTGTTTCTCTAAAACTATTTAGAAAACTAATCCAGGGGTTTATAAAATGATAAAAATTTTCTCCAACTTATTTATTGTAGTAAACTATTTCATTTATTTATTACTGCATTGCTAGTAAGTTTTCCAATTAAGAAACAATGGTAAGGAGCTTTTGAGATCAGTAACATCTTTATTAAATATTTTCCATGAGTAGCAAAGCTGCCTGTCAAGTATTATATCATAGTGATCAAAAACAGAGTAATGGACCTGTGATTATGCCCCATCTGTTACTACCTGGCCTGTGATCCATGCTCAGTTATTTTATTAATTATGCTTTACTTTTATTGTGGTAAGATAGTTATACACACATGCACACACAGAAAATACCTTCCCATCTTTGGGGACAAGATGGCGGAAGGGTAGGGGGACACGCTCGCCCTCTCCCACAAACACAACAAAAAACATCTACAGGATAAATGACTCGCACAGAACAGCAACCAATCGCTGGCAGAAGAACCTAAACTCCAATAATGGTAAGAAGTTCGTGGCATTACTAGGTAAAACAAGAGAAAAGAGGAGAGTGAGAGAAGTTGAATCCGAACTGGACCAGCGCTCCCAAAAGGGAACTGTGGAGGAGAAAGGGATCCCGCACCCTGGAAAGTCACCTACACGGGGGAAAGATCAACCTAACCGGAGGAATCTCCAGATGCAGAAAAGAGTGTAGCAGTAAGTTGGAGTTCTGAAAAGTAGATCGAGAACTGAATGGACCATCTGAACTACGGGCACAGTCACCAAAAATTGAGACGCCTGGGTGGGGGCTGGGCACCGAGACCTTGGCTCCAGAGGTTAGTCCCTGGGAAAGGGCTGGGGGGGAGGGGTGGAGCAGAGACTGCTTGGGAGGTCTAGAAACCAGTCTGTCAAGTTTGACGGGGCAGAGACTGCCTGGGAGACTAGAAAGCAAAGCTGTCTCAGGGGAAGGGAGCAATACTCTAGGGGCAGGGAAGTGGAAAGCCACATCAGAGGGAACCTGGGAGAAGAGCCTGGTCTGTGCCTGTGCTGGGGAGAGGAGAAAAGAAGGGGTGGGTCCCCACAGAATACTCCCCACACCACAGCAAGCTCACCGGCCCACTAGCTAGCAAAAGCTGTGCTTCCCAGTGCATCCCCTCCCCCCCACCCCTGCCACCCCCTACCCACTTGCGGGATGTGGGGCTGCCTGCCATCCTGGAGGGCTGGCCTCAACATTGCCTGAAGCCGACCACCACAGGGGCTGTCCCTGCACAGGCCTGCTTGCCCTTTGGAGGGGATACACCCCTGCGGAGCAGCACCAAACACCACCAGCCCCCAAGAAAAGGCCTACAGCCCAGAAAACCTAGAACAAGCCTGGCCAGGCCATGAAAAGATCTGCCTATTTCTCCGACAGTCTTTCCCAGGCAGGCTGCACTGGGGAGGAGCCTCTTGGGGTTTTCAGCGGCCCAGCTAGCTTCCCCAGCGCTCGGGGGGAGCCAAACTCTCACGGAACAGCTGCATAGGACTGCCAGCTCTCTGCAGGACCGCCTGCAGCCCAGAAAAGCAACAACAAGCCTGGTCAATTAATCTTTGACAAGGGAGGCAAGAACATAAAATGGGAACAAGAAAGTCTATTCAGCAAGCATTGCTGGGAAACCTGGACAGCTGCATGCAAAGCAAGGAAACTAGAACACACCCTCACACCATGCACAAAAATAAACTCAAAATGGCTGAAAGACTTAAATATACGACAGGACACCTTCAAACTCCTAGAAGAAAACATAGGCAAAACACTCTCTGACATCAACATCATGAATATTTTCTCAGGTCAGTCTCCCAAAGCAATCGAAATTAGAGCAAAAATAAACCCATGGGACCTAATCAAACTGAAAAGCTTTTGCACAGCAAAGGAAACCCAAAAGAAATCAAAAAGACAACTTATAGAATGGGAGAAAATAGTTTCAAATGATGCAACCGACAAGGGCTTAATCTCTAGAATATATAAACAACTTATACAACCCAACAGCAAAAAAAACAACCAATCAATGGAAAAATGGGCAAAAGACCTGAATAGACATTTCTCCAAAGAAGATATACAGATGGCCAACAAACACATGAAAAAATGCTCAACATCGCTGATTATAAGAGAAATGCAAATCAAAACTACCATGAGATACCACCTCATACCAGTCAGAATGGCCATCATTCATAAATCCACAAATAACAAGTGCTGGAGGGGCTGTGGAGAAAAGGGAACCCTCCTGCACTGTTGGTGGGAATGTAAACTGATACAGCCACTATGGAGAACAGTTTGGAGATACCTTAGAAATCTATACATAGAACTTCCATATGACCCCGCAATCCCAGTCTTGGGCATCTATCCAGACAAAACTCTACTTAAAAGAGACACGTGCACCCGCATGTTCATTGCAGCCCTATTCACAATAGCCAGGACATGGAAACAACCCAAATGTCCATCGATAGAGGATTGGATTCGGAAGAGGTGGTATATATACACAATGGATACTACTCAGCCATAAAAAAGAATGACATAATGCCATTTGCAGCAACATGGATGGAACTAGAGACTCTCATACTGAGTGAAATGAGCCAGAAAGACAAAGACAAATACCATATGATATCACTCATAACTGGAATCTAATATCCAGCACAAATGAACATCTCAGAAAAGAAAATCATGGACTTGGAGAAGAGCCTTGTGGCTGCCTGATGGGAGAGGGAAGGAGTGGGAGGGATCGGGAGCTTGGGCTTATCAGACACAACTTAGAATAGATTTACAAGGAGATCCTGCTGAATAGCATTGAGAACTTTGTCTAGATACTCATGTTGCAACAGAAGAAAGGCTGGGGGAAAAATGTAATTGTAATGTATACATGTAAGGATAACTTGATCCCCTTGCTGTACAGAGGGAAAATTAAAAAAAAAAAAAGAAGAAGAAGAAAAGAAAATACATTCCTCTGAGATCCTTATGAAAATACATGAAAGCTAAAAATTGTACACATGTATTGATTTGTGATCACCAAACCTTGTGCTTAATGCTTGGATTTCAATGTAGAGAAGGAAAGTAGAGCTTATGTCCTTATGGAGATTACATTTTTATCATATGAGACAGAACAATATAACTAACTTAAATAGTAATTATAGAATTTTTCAGACCACCCAGTAACTTTTAAAAGTCTATAAATTTGTTGTTTTTGAGGGAGAACTAAAATGTAATGAAAGAGACAAAAAGCTGAGAAGCGCTGGTCCTTATTAAGAGGAGGTGGACAAGATGACTATCATGTTTACTCTCTGAGATGTTTGCACAGAGCAAGGTGGCAGGAACTCAAGAATTAAATAGCAGTCCTGCTGGCTTAATAAGTTAGATGGTGGAGTTTAGATGTGTTCTGGAGGCTGGAAAGTGAGGGGAAATGTATTGGAATGGAAGGAGCTACAAAGGGACAGAGCCCTAAAGATGCTCATGCAATCCACTCCAGATCTTTGGTTCTCATCTGAAGTCCAAATGCCTGGAAGAAACTTCTAGGACCCCCGTGAAAAGCAGTAGCTAAATACTTTTTGACATAATGTTGCTTCCTACCAGAGGATAGACAGAATTTCAGAGGAAATTAACAGAACTCAACATCTTTAAAAAATTCAAAATATTCAGTATATCCAATTATGAAATGTTCATATAAACAGTAAGATGTGCTACATCTTCACAAGGAAATCAATATAAACCAATCCAAATACAGTCAAGATCTGGAATCAGCCCTTAAAGACTTTATTTTTATTTTATTTTATTTTTTTTTGTCTTTTTGCGTTTTTCTGGGGCTGCTCCCGTGGCATATGGAGGTTCCCAGGCTAGGGGTCCAATCCGACCTGTAGCCGCTGGCCTACACCAGAGCCACAGCAACTTAGGATCCGAGACGCATCTGCAACCTACACCACAGCTCACGGCAATGCTGGATCCTTAACCCACTGAGCAAGGCCAGGGATTGAACCCGCAACCTCATGGTTCCTAGTCGGATTCGTTAACCGCTGAGCCACGACGGGAACTCCAGCCCGTAAAGACTTTAAAGAATCTCTTAAAAATATTTTCAGGGAATGAAAAAAATCAAAAAGGATACAATGAACTTCTTTGCAGAACAAATACTGACTCACAGACTTTGAAAAACTTAAATGGTTTCCAAATGAGACAGGTTGGGGTATGGGGGATGCACTGGGGGTTTGAGATGGAAATGATATTAAATTGGGTTGTGATGGTTCTTGTACAACTATAAATATAATAAAATTCATTTAGTAAAAAAGGAAAAAGAGAAATAAAATAATTTTATTTTATGAATTCTTTTGAAGCATCATATAAGAAGTCTACTTGTGTGCCCTTTTTATAGATGACATTAAAACTAAGAGAAGTAAAATTTTCTAAGGTCAAAAAAAAGCCAGCAGAGAAATGGCAGGTCTGAAAAAGAACCAAATCCAAATTCTAAAACTGCACAAAGCAATACTTCCATTAAAAATGCAGATGAACTTAAGAAGGGATTGGAGATCTCAGAAGAAAAGATGGGCAAACATAAATACCTGTTAATAAAAATTATCCACCTTAACAATGGAAGAGAAAACAGACTGAAAAAAATTAGCAGAGCTTTGTGGCCCTGTGGAAAAACATCAGGCATCCTAACATCTGTATAATTTAATTTCTAGAAGGAAAACAGAGAGAGAGGGAGAGAGAGAATTGGACAGGAAAATAAATATTTGAAGAAATAATGGCTTAAAATGTCCCAAGTATACAAATATATACATATAACTGTATGTATTTAGACATGAAAGATAAAATACCAAGAAAAATAAATGCATGGAAAATCACACTTGAGTATTATAGTCACAATGGTGAAGATCAAAGGTAAATCTTGGAAAAAGACAGAAAAATTGAAACATTATAGACAAGAGAATATGGACATGAGTGATGCATTATTAGAAATAATGAAGGAAGAAAAGATAGTAGAATAACATTTCAAAAGGTTGAAAATACCCTGCCTTTGTAGAATTCTGTATTTTATGAAAATGTCATTCATAAATGAAGACTATTAAGTTTTATAGATGATGCAAAGATGTTATTTGAGGAAAAGAAAAAAACAAACTATGGCCTTCTAATAGGTCTGATCCAGAAGAAAGACGAGCAAGAATGGAAATTACCTATGTCAGGAAATAGAGGAGACTTAACTACAGATCCTGTAGCCACTAAAATCACAGTGAAGGGATATTATGCACATTATACAAATAAGCTTTATAGTTTAGGTGAAATGGATAAAAAAAATTACTTAAAATATAAAATGTTTTAAAATATTACAAAAACATATGGAACATCAGAATAGATTTATGTCTACCTTAATTGAATTAATAATTAAAACTTCTTACAAAGGGAACTTCAGGCAGAAATGATTTTATGATGTATTTTGTCAAACATTTAATGAAGAATTAATGCCATTGCACAAAATATTTGAGGAGGAAATGCTTTTAACTAACTTTAGAAGTTCAATATAACCCTACTAATGAAAACAGACTGTTAATATCATGAATATGGACATAAACATACTCAACACATTAGAGATATTAGCAGTTTTAACCAAGAATTTGTAAAAGGGACAGTGTGTATACTTATGTACACATATACACCTATGTAAATAAGTTTATGGAGTGACCTCAGTGGTTTGTTCTGGTAATAGAAAGTTAGTTTCAGAAACCAAAGTAACCCAACAAATTAAATGATTATCATTATCAGTATGGAAAAGCCATTTGTTAAAAAATTAATACTCATTTCTGATTAGAAAATAATTCTTAGCAGATGAGACAGAACAGCTGTTTCAGTTTTATCAGTGGCACCTATGAAACCTTATAGCTAATATCATAATTAATGATAATGTTGGATATGCATATAAATTTAACCAAGAACATTGACCTTTCCTCATTTCATATACAAATATTATTTTGAGAGGAATCAGAACTAAACATAGATGATAAAATTACTGCATAAAATGAAGAAAATATGGGGTAGATATTTTTGCAACCTGAGCCAGGTCACTGATGGCAAGAATCATCAAAGACAAAAAGAGTGAATTCAGTTTTATCAAATTAGAAGCTCATATTTTTCGGAGGACACCATTGAGAAAATGACAAGACAGTGGTAGAAAATATGCATGGAGTTCCTGTCATGGCTCAGTGATTAATGAATCCAACTAGGAACCATGAGGTTGCGGATCTCGTGTTGCTGTGGCTCTGGCGTGGGCTGGCAGCTGCAGCTCCGATTAGACCCCTAGCCTAGGAACCTTCACATGCCGTGGGAGCGGCCCTAGAAAAGACAAAAAAAAGACAAAAAAAAAAAAGAAAATATGCACAACACCTATATTTGACATACAGAAACTATGACTGGCATTTTTTTTTAAAGTTGGTTCAGATATAGAACAATCTGAATTGTTGGTGGGAATCATATAAAATGAAATAATCATATAAAATGAAATCATCAGTTTGGGAAAATTTTTTCAATCTACAGTCACACACAGACAATTCAGTATTTTAAAGAGTTATAAAATTAATCGTAGATCTGAATAGAGATTTTTCAAAGGTATATACCAGTGGCCTATAAACACTTGAAAAACTGTTCATCATTATTGGTCATTAGGAGAAATAAAACTTAAGTCACAATGAAATATAACTACACAGCTCTTAGAGTGTATAAGTATAAAAAGACACCATAAAAGAAAAATGTTGGTCAGGACAAAGCACTTTGTTCCTATCTGTTACTCACAGGAGCATAAACGGATGAAACAATCACTTTGGAAAATATTTTGTCTATTTCTTATATAAATATATGTATTTACCTAACAACCCAGCTGTGTTACTCCTAAATATTTATTCAAGAGGAAGGGAAACTATCTCCATAAACTTGTATAAAAGAGTTTATAGCAACTTTATGTTTAGTAGCTCCAAACTGGATCCAGTCTATATTCCCATCTAGGGTGAATGAGTAAACAAACAAAAGTATAAGGAATATTTTCTTATTACCCATCAATATAAAGAAGCTACTGATACACATAACAACACAGACAAATCTGTTGTATGCATCGTTGCCAGGAGGCCAAACTCAAGAGTACATACTTTTAAGATTCCATTTATATGAAGGCCAGGAATAGCCAAAAACATTTATTTGCTGAAGATAATAAAAATTTATTTACTGGGAAGGGACAAAAGGGAACTTTGTATTGTGATGGAAATGCTTTATTTCTTGATAGGAGTGCATGCAGGTGTACACATTTTGTTAATTCAACAAACCCTTGCAGACTCTTTGGGAAATAGAATTCCAAAAAACAAAACAAACAAACAAAAAACTGTTTGCACAGGTAAGCAGTGATGAAAAAATGAAAACTGTGTAATGCAAAATTGAAGAGCTTAACAGGGGCCCAGTCATGAATAGTCTCTGGGACATTTAAGGAGCTTTGGATTTTTTTTTAAGTGCAACTAAAAGCCATTAAATGATTTTACATGGGAATATATGAGTGTGGCGGGGGGGCTGGCAGTTAGTGGGATTTTACTCATGGCTTTTTTAATAGACTTTTTGGAGCAGTTTTGGACTCACAAAAAATTAAACAGAAAGTACAGTTCCAACACATGTACCATCTCCCTATCAGCATCCCCATTACTATTGATGTACTTACATTGATACATCATTGTCACCCAAAATCCATGGTTTACACAGAGATTCACGGTGAATGTTCCTTCTATGGATTTTGACAAATATATGGTGACCCGTAGCTGCATTTTCTGTGTCACGCAGAAGCATTTCATCACCCTCATGTCTGTGCTCTGCCAGTTCCTCTCTGTCCCCACTAACCCACCGCAGCCCCTGACGTTTTTACTGCCTTCCTAGTTTTGACTTTTCCAAAACAGTAATGTTTTTAGATTGTGATTTTTTTACATTTTATGAATAAATGAAAGTGAGAAAATAAAGCGATCTAGAGAAATAATGGTGTGGTTTCAGGTTAGGGAGATAGAAGTCCATATGGAGAGACATGTATAGAATATTTAGTATGTGATCTGGGGGTAAGGTTCTGATGTGGGTAATAAGGGAAAGAAAACAATCTAAGATGCCACTTAAATTTGGGGCTTAAGTAACTGGATGAGTTGTACCACTTATAGAAGAAGGGTGTGCAAGCCCTTGTGGGAACATGGGTTTCACTGTTTTGCTGTTTTGAAAGACTCCAGGTAATCTGAGCTGGAGGTCTCCATTTGGAAACTACCAGGAGGAGGCAGCATCAGAACCACAGGGCATAATGAGATGACCTAAGGTAGAGACTTTCTGGGGAGAATGTCTTGCACCCAGTCCTAAGGAGCATTTGAAAAATCTTCAGTGGAGACGGGGAAAAAATGCTCAAGAAAGAACACAGAGAGAGAGTGTATGGTTCACCGACGGTCGGAGATTGGAGAGTTTCTTAAAAAGAAGTATTGCCAGCATTAAATAGAGATTAAGGAACAGAAAGTTTACTTGTTACTTATGGCCATTAGATGTGCCCTTGGGAAGGTCAATGTGACCTCCACAAGGTCAATTAAGAGGAAAGGGCTGGAAACCAAAATCAGATCACAGCACTAAACACATAGCTTTATTTCCAGAGTAAAGGGAGTTTACAAGGATTAATGATTTACTGCTGCTGGAAATTATAACTTTTTGAAAAAGTCCCATTGACTGTCAGTTTAACACCTCTTTTGTCTTTAAGAAAATACCATTTCAAAGGATAACAGGTTTTAAAACAAAGGACAATTAATTGATTCTTAGATCATAATATACCCTTGAGACATTTTTGAAAAGGTAATTATTATGTGAGAGAATAAATTGAACTAAAGCCATCATGTTGAAAGTTAGACATTTTTAAATTAGACAAGCGCATGAGAAAAAAATTGAGGTAAAAATGTCAACAGGTGAGTGGCTGACAGCCTGCTTTCCATATTACACTGTCTATAGCTATGATCTGCATCATCCAAATTGAAAAAATATGCCAAACTTAGGCTAGATATGAAGTTCACCTGTGAGAGCCATACTGAATGAGAAAGACCCTGCAGGCTGTATCCACAGCGAGTTACATGAAGTTCTTCATGGTAGTCGGTTCATACTCACACACTCAGGTGACCTTGTGCTCTGTGATGCTTCTTGTGCTGTGGGAGTGACAGGATGGTATTCCAGGTAGCTAAATACATCACCCCAAAACACACCCAGTTGGCATATTGATTCTTTTGAGCTAAAGGCCCTGGAAAAACAGCAGAATATAAAAAAAGACAGTTGGATTCGCCTGTTTTCTTCCTCATGGTAAACAGCACAAGAAATAGAGCAAAGGAAAGAGTGACTGTTCCTTGGAGGCTTAGGATTCATTACAAATGGGAACCCAAAAGCAACTCCACATAGGCTCAGCCCAGGGAACTAATTTTTACAGTTGTTTTTCTCTGCTGATTAATTTTGGAAAGGAATGGAGGAGAAATTCTTGCCTTCTCCTCTGGCCCAGCCAGCACAGACAGATGTCCAGAGGCTGAGGTGGTAAGCATTTCGCCTCTTTATGGCTTTATAGTCTCAGATCTCAGCTGTGGACCACAGTGGGAGTGGGCTGTTCCAGCCCCCAGTGTCCCACCTTCCATACCAGACACATTAGAGGAGACAGAGCTGTATATATCGACCTTCTCAGGACCTTGGGCTGCACCTGAGATTTAAGCTGACATAAAACCCATTAACAGGAGAAAAGTCAGTACTTAAATAGTCCTCACAGCAAAGAAAGACTGGAAGCCTGAATGGGTCTGAGTGCTGGTAGGCTAGGTTGAACAAAGAGCAGTGACAGTGAAAAGTACTAAAAGGTGCAGGGAGAACAAAGGAAAATGAGATTACCTTAAGGAGGTCTGTCTGTGCAGATTTTTCGCTACCTCCTCTCCTTGTTTCTGATGATATGCCTGTTTCCTCCTGATTTAGGGAGGCCATTTTCCACGTGGGGTTTCACCTCTTGTTTTCAGAGAAAAAGAGGAGATCTGAGAGTTCCCTTTGTACCTACTGTCTTCAAGTGCCTTTTAGTTCAAAATAAAATGCAAAACCAGCAAATTTTGGAGCATATTCTGCCACTTTTCAGTACAAAACTGTGCACACAGGTCATACACTTATCTTTAATGTGGAAAGTCTGGTACTTACTCTCAGCAAGTTCAAGGGTATGATGATTCTGGAATTCCTGAATCTGGTTTTCTCGATTATGAATTTTAGAGGGAATTTGCACTAAATATTGGTAGAAGTGTTGTAATGCCATTGACTCCCCTGCCAGCAACCACCAGATACAGGGGCCCTTTTGAAACACAGAAGTTCAATAAAGTGGTCATAGAAACAAAGTGTCATTAAGATTTGTATGGAAATAACAGCAAAAGAGTTTTTTTACATTGTTAAGACTTAAAGTGACAAGACATAAAAAGCCAGGGAGTTATGAAAGAATAGGTGAGGTATCTGCATTGATGAAATCATAGATGTTGCAATACTTAATCAGTGGTCCAAAGACACTCAGTTCTGTCTCAGTTCTGAAACATCCATAGCTCTGCATTGCTTGCATGATTTTCTCATAATGGCACACTCCTTCCACCTCATTTTTAGGTAACAGAAAGGAGCTGTTTTTATACTTTGCACATGATCTAATTTAGCCTTGTTGTTCATACCCAAATCCTAGTTCTCCAGCAAATTTGCTCTGCCTTTCTCATGTAATTCTTTCTTATCCACACAAAGCAGACTCTTTATAGAACAATTTGGCATTGGATGATATATAAAGTATATCCTATGCGTTGCATAAAATTTATCTGCTGTTAGAAGACATATTTTTCTAAATACAATGACCCTAAAAATATTTTGTTTCATTTAAGGAAGGAAAAGATGTGTAATGTACATAGATGCTTAAAATTCTTCAGCTTTGCAAATGAGCCAAGGTTGTTCATTGCCCTGTCTATGGGTTACTGGAAACATAAATCAGTTAAAAGTCAACAAACTTCATACTAATTTATTCCATTTGTTTAGGCCAATGGCTGATGATGATAATAGCCATTAAAAAGCTGCATACTTGTTGTCTGTCAAAAGCTACAGATTTTTTAAAACTCCCAGCTGGAATATTCTGCCATTTACTTTCCTTTTTCTCTAAAATTAGGCTGGCAGCAAACATTTACGTGAGTTACTGAGTCTGACATCTAATTAACACAGTCTTTACAGGTTTAATGAGCAGTGATAAATTTCTATCCTTTCTTTGGCACATTTTAATTAGGTGCAATTATGAGTGGAGTGACCTGAAAAGATTGTTGTCCCACAGAATCACAGTAAATTTGTATAATTTATATTTGCAGGGACGGAATGTGTTTTTATGGCTTGAAAAACCAAAAGGTTATTTAAGCCATTTTAGTAGCCTTATAAAATCCTCTGGAAAGTGTAGGTAACTAAAACGTTGGACATTCATATTTTGCCAGCATCAGGTGAGATGCTTCATAAATCTTGTTTAACCCAGGTCATTTTTCCAGGGTCAGACTTTACAATTTATTTACAACCTGAGATGAAACATATATATATATATTTATATTTATAATACATAAATATTATATGCATGATAAGTATATTCATGTGTATACATATGCTGATTTTTTCTTATTAATAAGGATAACTACATTAATTATGATTCTTAATATTATTTTAAAGCATAATTATCCATGCCTTGAGGAATAAGAAAAGATACATGTTTGCACCAAGATGTTTGTAAAGTGCCATATATCCATTAGGAATATAATTAAGAACAAGGCAGATATTGGCCTTATTTTTATAAAGATTATTATGTAGCACAATAAAAAAGCAAACAGGTCTCAGGGCTGACATTTGGAGGACAAGTTGTGCCCATGAGGGGAAGATCTATACAGCAACTGAAGTTTGTAAGATATGATGATCATTGTGATGCTGGTAGGAAAATAATAGCCAACATGATCTCCATGCTTACTAATTGCTAGATACTATTCTAAGAATTTTACATAACCTTTCAATAATTAGTAATGTTTGGGCATAGGAGGCCTCATCTGTCCAATTCTCCCATTTAGAGAAAAGTTATAAAATTCCAGGAAAACCCAGTTATAGCAGATTACACATAGAAATCCACATCCAGTTAAATATCCAATAAACAAATATTCTACCTCCTTCCCCAAAGGAGGGAGCAGCTGAAATTGGCCTTCCTTTCCTTTCTCTGCATTTGAGACATCTCTTTAATGCCCAGGAAGCAGCAACAATCCCAAGCCTAATCTAATAAACCATTTCCTTTCACTTTGAATTCCTGACCCCTCTTTACAACTGCAGTTCCCTGTGAACCATTACTTACCACTCAGAAATCTCTATCCTGTTCATTTCATGACAGTTGCACATAATTCCTATCCTTGGAGACTTAAGAATAAGAGCAATACCCTCCAATTCTGTGTCTGCCCTTGCCAATGGGGCATGAGAGGAAGGCTTGAAACCTCCCCTTTTGTCCCTTCTGTCATTATTAACAGAAGGCTCTGGCTTTTCTGTAAGATATAGTGGATTTTATTTTACAAATATGGTTGCAACATATCTCTTATTCTGCAAACTCTTCTACTCTAGGACCTTGACATTGCCCTCATCAGCCCTCATGGTTGTGCCTCCCTGTGAGTGGAGATGGGAATGGAGAGTGGTTTATGACTCACTTGTAAGCAGTGGAAAGCAGCAGAAAGGATACTGCGTCACTCTGGAGGGTGGGTGGGAAAAGGCTTTGTGACTTGTGCTTGCTTTCTCGGGCACTTTCTGTGGAGGCCTGTGCTACCCTGTAAAGACTCTGGCTACACTGAGGCCAGCATGCCACAGTCCTTGGGGAAAGGCCCCCTGGTGAGACCCTGTGACCCACTTGGGGAAGAGAGAGTTGCCTGCCAGCTCTCAGCTACTCCAGCCCCAGATACCACGTGAATGCAGCTGCGTGGAGGGACCCTAATCAGGGCAGGGTAGCCCAGTCCACCTTGAATTACCACCACAGAAAAGTGAAAGAGGTTGAAACAATCCTTTGTTTTAAGCCAGTCAGTGTTGGCTGATTTGTTGAGCAGCATTAAATGATTAGAAAAGACTCATCATATCTTACTGAATATCAGGCTGTGCGCTTCACACGTTCCTGGGTTACTTTGTATGTAGTAGGTATATTCTTTGAGGTATATGCCACTCTCTTCCTTTACTTCTTAGTCTTATTGCCTCATAGAAATTTCCTGGAAAACTCATCTCTAAATGTAAACACAAAAAGGATATTATAGTTGCACAACGGCTCTCCTGACTCTTCTGCCAGTAGATTCTAAGCAAATTCTGAGAATCAGTGGTTTCCATGGGCCAGTATGGGCTGCCAGGTGAGATGCACTATGGCTGCTGGCAAGTTACTTAACATCTGTGAACATCTTTTTCCTCTGCAAAAAGACAATAATACTTAGCTCTCTCACAGTGGTGTTGTATCGTTTAGATAGGGTTGCACTCTGAAAATGTAGAGTATTGTAATTTCAAGGAAACGTTGTAAACATACCAACCCATTTTCGTTTATCACCATATGGAGGGGATGCTGTGAGGACTTGGTATCTAGTTTGCCAAGTTTCCAGTATTTAAATTGTCACCTTACAACCTGCCACCTCCCTTACTGACCATTTGAACACTGCAAAGATTGGTTAACTAAAGATCCATGTCTCATCTAGCAATGTTTCGAGCTTCATTTCCCTAACTTTTCAGAAAATTTGCAAAGTTTTATGAGGCTTTAATAGTTCCAATTTATCTTGGCTCTGCAGGAGAATTTTTACTCTGCTGCACTCCTAAGCAGCCCACATCAGGGAACAATTTGCTATGGAAATAATATAATGTCCTGGTTAAGACTCAGTCACATTGTTCTAATAAAAACACACTTAACAGTTCTTGCTCCCTTGGTTATTGATATAAATTCCTTGGCTACAGAATGTGTGTTTCTTTAATAGAGTCTTGGATAATCTATAGAGAAAATCATTTTTTTTTAACTAAAGACTTACAATTAGCTGAATTAGTACCCACTTCATTTCAGGATAGTAAGATAGTTTGAACATCTAAAAAATGTGAGTAATAATGGTGTAATATAATTTAACCAAGCAATATTTTAATATAACTTCACCAACATTAAGGGAGAATGAATGTATTTTTAAATTATACTTCAAACCTGTAATCAATTTAAATAGCAATATCAGACCATATTTAGCGATGTTTAAATTGGGCTGACTGTTCCCCACCTCTATACCCATTTAGGGGCTTAAAGTAAGACAGAAATATAAAATTATCTTTTAAATTAGAAATGTCATCTCTTGCATTTTGTGATTGAAATATTTATAGTTGAAAAGAGTGAGAGTTTTATTCTTTACTCCTAATTTGAATGCTCAACCCATCCCTAGGCCAGGGGATTTATAAGAAATTGCATCACTTACGTTTCACCTGTTCGATATTTGAGTGTCATTTGTCCTAATCTTGTGTTTCCCTGATGTTATTTGCGTTCCTTTAATACAGAATCTAAAGTCTACCTAAGAGATATAAAGACATACATTGCATTCATCAGAATTTAACTAAAGCACTACCCAACAAAAGAAATTCATAGCTTTCTTTTCTGTCCTTCTACTTTTTTTTGATGCTTCTAAAGATTTAATGTATTTTGTTATTTTAAAGTTAAAATATCCTGGCCACAGCTCAGGACTCTATGGCAGCTTTTCAGTGGCAGCTGTGGTGATGTGTGGTGTGTTCCATTGTTCCTGCATGTCTTCCACCTTCCAAGGACATGCCCTTGCAATCCCCATCACCTGTCCATAGACCAGGGAGCTTATGGCTTCTGGGCCACCAGCCTTTTTCTTTACGATAAAGACAGGCATGCAGTTCTCTGAAGTGGACATTATGTCATAGGAGACTTTCACAGCTGGAGGCTGGATTAAGGGGCAGGATAGTGCAACAGCTGCAAGTGGCCCTCAGGCAGGACAGAGAAACCACATCCCCAGAAAAATGGAAAAAGTTGCTGAACCCCCATGCCCTCCTCTTTACACAGAGACACATACATCAGGCTCTTATAAGCAAAATCAATATTCATCGCTCAGTGAACCAAACCCCAGTTTATACTGAAAACACACACACACACCCTTCAATTGCCCTTACCGTCCAGTCTAGACCTCCCTTTACAAACCTAAACAAATAACTAAACTCCCATTGGAAATCTCAGAAAAATTAGCATGCTGAAGATTAAGTTAGGAGCTATGACAGCAAAGCCAAGGGATCCTTTACCATGTTATAGTGAGGCTGGACTCCCCAACAGTTTCTCTGAGATGTTTCTAGTCATTATTCTCAGTGAAGAGAATAATTTGAAGCTAAGTTTGGCATGAGAAATCAAAGATTAATGGGCTCAGTTTTATGGATTAAGATAACTGAGGAGGCAAATGAATATATAAATAATACTGAATAAATTTATACATTAATGGTATTCATCTTCTAGTGGAAAGTTTTAAATTTCAGCATTTTTATTAAAGAGGTGATCAAGATTTTATTTTGGAGCTGAATGTTTTCTCAGCGGTGTGTAAAATTCCCAGCATATTACATCTTGAGCAACCCTCTATATTACCACCTCCATAGTTATAAATCATTCTGTCATTTGCACCATCAAGTCATAGCCATGCCTTCATAAGTATTGGCTATGCCTTTATAAAACCAAATTTCATTACACTAGAAAAGAAAACATATGCACATGTGTGTGCAAATCACATTAACAGGTAGATTGTGTGTCTTTTAACAGGGGTTAGGGTTTTTTTTTGTTTTTTGTTTTGTTGTTTTTTTTTTTTTTTTTTTTGCTATTTCTTTGGGCCGCTCCTGCGGCATATGGAGGTTCCCAGGCTAGGGGTCGAATCGGAGCTGTAGCCACCGGCCTATGCCAGAGCCACAGCAACGCGGGATCGGAGCCGCGTCTGCGACCTACACCACAGCTCACGGCAACGCCGGATTGTTAACCCACTGAGCAAGGGCAGGGACCGAACCCGCAACCTCATGGTTCCTAGTCAGATTCGTTAACCACTGCGCCATGATGGGAACTCCCAGGGGTTAGGCTCTTGATGTAGCTCATCTTTGAGCATCAAAGACAGAAAGTGAATTGCCACTGAACTGAAAGTGGAATTCGCACTTCCTGACTGCCAGTCATATTTTGAGGGGACAAATCAACCTTTCCAATTTGGCCCCCAAGTGTACTGGCAACATTAGCTTTGAAGTTAACCTAATCGAATTTTTACCAAGAGAATATCAAATAAATGGGAATTTACAAGGATTTGGCCATGAAGGTTAGAGTTGACAGAGGAAGAAGTTGTGCATTATATTAATCCCTGAGAAAATTCCTTGATTCTTTAAAGATATGTATTTTCTATATCAAGATCATTAATTAATGTGAGTAGTAAACCTCTAATGTTCTAGGAAGAGAAACAAATAACATGCAGTATACGCAGTAAAAGCATGTATCACCCTTTTTGTGTTATTTGCCATTCCTACATGTTTGTCCATGGTCAGAACGTACAAATACTGTCTTTTTGTTTTGTTTTTCTTTTCTTTTTATAACAGCACCTGTGGTGTGTGAAGTTCCCAGATTCTTAACCCACTGAGCAAGGCCAGGGATCAAACCTGAGTCCTTACTAGTTGGGTTGGTTACCACTGAGCCACAACGGGAACTCATGAATACTAGCTTTTTAATCACAGTATCTGCTGGCCAATTTTCTAATCTGTATTGCCTACAAAACTGGAAGCTCTGAAAGAATAAGGGCATTGTTCCTTCAAACTCTGTACTTACTAGGTAATCAATCAATATTTCTAAATAATTGAATAAAGTTATTATATAGAAATTATTCTAGTCTCTTCTAAAAGAATATCCAGTTTAATCAAGTTACATTTTTGGAAGACTTGACTTTTCATGAATCTTTAATTCATGTATTATAAGCCTTTTATATTTTTACTTCTTGAACTCAGGAAATTATTTCAAAGATATACATTTATTTTGGGTTTCTATTTTCAAAATTTCCAGAAATTTTCCTTATTCTTTTCTTACAGACTTTAAATTTCATACACTTAATGCCTTCCATAATGTTTTTGATTTTGCTGTTGGAAATAGGCAAGTTGTTTGGTTATTATAAATTTAATAAAAGTAATGCCACAATATTTTTCACTTATATTTTACTTTAAATTTTGATAAAAATCAATTATTTTTCTTGTATTTGATAATTAACAAGAATGGAAAAAATGAATTTCATGTGTAGATTTATTTTTTGAAGTACATTTAAAGATGTAGACTATTTCAAAATAATGTTGTTGATGTCATAGTTAAGAATATCTATTGGGGATAGCAAGTAACATTCTTGGTGTGCTGTAGTCATAGCCTATATTGTGTTAGCAAATAGTACCCAGGAGGATGTCTGATGTCTGTCCCAGAGCCTTGAAGGGTGATGGTGCCTAGGGTGGGGCTCCTGTTGTAGGATGAAGCCATTGTGTTGTTAGGTCTGAAATTTGATTTTGTCAGCCTCCCAGAGGTGATCCAGCTCTTAGCCAATGACTCACAGTCATCAAGTTTAGGCACTTTCAAATGCTCAGTTTTATCGCTTAGTTGGGTAGGTAAAGGAAAAATTAGCATAAGCTGTTTTCTTTGGGTTAAAAAAAGAAAAGTCTGAACACAGTTTATTTTTTTTTATAATTTTTTTTATTTTCCCACTGTACAGCAAGGGGGTCAGGTTATCCTTACATGTATACATTACAATTACATTTTTCCCCCACCCTTTGTTCTGTTGCAACATGAGTATCTAGACAAAGTTCTCAATGCTATTCACCTCACACCAGTCAGAATGGCCATCATTAATAAATCCACAAATAACAAGTGCTGGAGGGGCTGTGGAGAAAAGGGAACCCTCCTGCACTGTTGGTGGTAATGTAAACTGGTACAGCCACTATGGAGAACAGTTTGGAGATACCTTAGAAATCTATACATAGAACTTCCATATGACCCCGCAATCCCACTCTTGGGCATCTATCCAGACAAAACTCTACTTAAAAGAGACACATGCACCCGCATGTTCATTGCAGCACTATTCACAATAGCCAGGACATGGAAACAACCCAAATGTCCATCGACAGATGATTGGATTCGGAAGAAGTGGTATATATACACAATGGAATACTACTCAGCCATGAACACAGTTTATTTTGACTGGATTTTCGGTGGTTTCCCATACTTATCAACAATCTTGAAGTAGCATCCTTTCTACAGGTGGTAGATCCCAGGCTCTTAATTCTTGGAATCCCCCTTTAATAATTAGGGAGGAGTAGACATTAACATTTGGAGTAGAGGAAGGGAGCCTCCTGGTTTCCACGGATTGAAATTAAAGTGGAGATTGAGTATTGAAATGGGAGCAAAGTAAAATACGTCAACTGAAAAGTGAGAATGATGTGAACTAGCACTGTGTTCACACTGATGGTCATACGTGGAGAGAAACTACCACGAAGTAAAAGAGGCATGTGTTTCATATCTGAAGCATTTGGGTTGATGAGACAGAAAAACTGAATGAATGTGGGATAAATGAAATGAGAGATCTCATATCATAGCAGCAGACAGCAGGGGGAACCAAAGCAAATTATCAATGCCAGGAAATTAAGAAATCAGAAAGAAGTGGAAAAAAAACACGGTGTTGTCATGCTGCTGTGGTTCTTCCAGAAGCTCCTGGGAGAAGAAAAGCAGGGTGATGGAAAATTACCTATCTGCAAAATATTCACAGTAAATTTCACCTCCTATTGGGAAATGCTGTCCAGGCACCTCATGCAATTATTACCAAACACCTTAATCATTTCCCATTTATATAATTAATGGCACACCTTTGTATTTTTCTGGATATGTACATGGGCATATGGCTTACATACCATATGCCAGCCCAAAGCAACAATATGATTAAAATATGCAAATAAAATGCTTATAAATTTATGTGTGCTCAGTGTAGGCCTGGCACCTTCCTAAGAATTCAGTAGACAACAATTCACATGGTCCTCATGATTCTGAAGTCCTCACAGAAGAAAGCTAAGGATTGGACGGTTCATGACAAATCTCAGTCTCTCACCAAGTAGAGGGAAAAGGCATTAAAATTAGGCCAAGTGACTTGAGTTTATTATTCTAGTTACTGTGCCTTATGTTTTCAAAATACAGATTAAGCATGTCCTGATTCTACACTGTTGATGCCAAATTTTAATTCAGTTGAAGTTAAAAAAGAACATCACATAATTGTGAGTAGCCTTATTATCCTTTATCCTTTTGATATGTACTTTTAGAGCACAGCTTAATGAAGAGCAAAATGCCCAAGTTACTTAAATTTCACCTATGTGGAATGAAATATTCCTTGTGTTCAACATTATCGCTGTGCTAATTAAAGATCTTGTTTCTGTGAGAAGATTAGGTAATGGAAAATATGCCTTTTTCCCCCATTGGCCTTGTTTTAATAAGTGAGAAAAAGCACTTACACTTACAAGTTATTTCACCTCAGTGCTTTTAGCAACATTTGAAAATACAGCATAAGTGCTATGATTTAAATTCCTTACAGAAGCCCTCTTACCTCATTGTTAGTGACTAACCTAAATGAAATCTTAGCTTTGGGTTTTAAAGTGCATTTTACATATTCTCACATGGATAGTTTGATGCTATTTTATATCTGTTTTGAAAATTTAGTGAAAAAAAGTTGTTTATTTTATAATACAAATTGATCTAGAATTAGAACATGGTGGAAGATAGTAGGAGAAAAAGGATATGAATATATATGTATACTGAGTCACTTTGCTATACAGCAGAAATTGGCACAACACTGTAAATCAACTATACTTTAATTTTAAAAGTAAGTAAATAAATAAAATGAAAAAACTAGACGGTAAAAAATTAAAATTTAATTTGCTGAAAATAGAGCTTTCAATGAGAGCAAGCAAACACTAAAGAGGAAATTGTAATAATTTCATTGATTTTATACCTTCAAAGAGTTGTAGTTGGTATTAAAGACACCTAAGAATAAAACAGTCCAAACATGACTTTCCATAAAGAAAACATCCCTAGATACAGTTATAATTTAAATCCAGAGGAAAATATCATTTACTGAATTTCATGGTTTTATTCAATATTGATTCCATATTTATACATGAATTGGTTCTCTATGACTGCTATAATAAAATACCACAAATGTATTGCTTGAATCAATATAAATTTATTATTTTACAGTTTTGTGGGATAGAAGCCATGCTGAGCTAAATCTATGCATTAGCAGTGTGTTCCTCTTTCCAGGCTCCAGGCATGAATCTCTGTCCAGCCTCTTCCACCTTCTAGAGGCTGTCCACCTTTCTTGGCTGGTGGTCCCTTCCTCCATCTTCCATGCTAGCAACACTGCATCTCTCTGCCCTTTCCTCTCATAGTTACATTTCTCCCTGACTCTGACTCCCGTTCTGTCCCATTGAACCACTTAGGACTCTTGTGATTACATTCTGCCAAGCTGGAAAGTTTAGGGTGATCTCCCTATTTTAAGGCTGGCTGATTAGCAAGTTTAATTCCATTTCCTATTTAATGCCCCTTTGCCAGTAGCATAACATATTCACAGATTCCAAGGATTAGGATGTGGACATCTCTAGGACAGAAATTCTGCCCGCCACAAAAACTTATCCTTTATTATGATTTAAACGTTGCTAATTCTACAGGTTCTTTAATTCAAGTAAAGTGGCAATTATGGGTAGTTCCCTTTGAGGCTCAGTGGTTAACAAATCTGACTAGGATCCATGAGGATGCAGTTCGATCCCTTGTCTCGCTCAGTGGGTTAAGGATCCTGTGTTGCCCATGAGCTGTGATGTAGGTCACAGATGTGGCTCAGATCCCGTACTGCTGTGGCATAGGCCAGCAGCTGTAACTCCTATTTGACCACTAGCCTGGGAACCTCCATATGCTGCAGGTGTGCCCCTAAAAAGCTAAAAAAAAAAAAAAAAAGTGTCAATTATCACTACTTCATCCTGATGTCATCACTTTTTCTATTTTATTTTTATTTTTATTTATTTTTTTTTTGTCTTTTTGCTTTTTCTAGGGCCACTCCCATGGCATATGGAGGTTCCCGGGCTAGGGGTCTAATCGGAGCTGCAGCTGCCAGCCTACACCACAGCTCATGGCAACGCCAGATCCTCAACCCATGGAGCAAGGCCAGGGATCGAACCTGCAACCCCATGGTTCCTAGACAGATTCGTTAAACACTGAGCCACAACGGGAACTCCTATTTTATTTTTATATATGAGTGATGCAATAGTATTCAAGTAGTAGCATATTTCATGATAGAAAAATAAATAAATATGCAGCTAGTGAATATCACTTAGATGTTCCTCTGTCTTCTCCCTCCAGACGAACATAGCAATTAATTTTTAAAATATTTAACAGTGGCAAATATGCATAAATAAGGAGCATTTCATAGGGGACTGCCTTCGTGGAAAAGGAAGTTGAACTACAGACCAGGCAAACAAATAAAACAAAAAGACAGCCTTGAAAGGAACCACCACAAAACCAAAATCACACTGATGTCATGCTTTTCAACACTAGTCACTGAAATGAAATGGGAAAGCTGGATCTTAGGAATGCTCCAGGGCAGAAAATATGCACAGAGTTGGGTAGCTAGTGACCCAGCCTTCTGCATATCAAGGCTGCTAGATAAATTAAGAATGTAAGAACTCAGTGAAGTTCTACACCTGAGTACTTCCATAAAAGATATAAAGTTATCAAAAGACAGCTTCCTCAAAATAGGGACAGCCCTACACAGTTTTAGAGGGGAATTCCATAAACCTTAAAAGTTCAGATAATCCTGATCTATTTAAATGTTTATGTATATACCACATATGTTTCTGTGTATAAATATATTTTAAAATCTTTCATATTGCTTCATTAAAAACACTTATTCATTCCCATAAATACTAAAAGTCATTTTGAAAATTCAATATGTTGTTCACACTAAAAAGCACTCAATAAGATTAAGTACATACTTACCCGATATCATATGTATTTATGTGAAAGGGTTTCTGTATTATATATGTTGGCCCCAAAGAGTAGCACCTATCTTAATGAGGAAAATGGGGGCTTCTCCCTAAACAAGGAAACATCAAGATGCCTGCTATCACCATTACTATTTAATATTGTTTTGAAAGAATTTCCCAAGATAGTTACAGAATAGTAAGAAATTAGAGATAAATTTCTGGTAAATGAATAGTTAAAACTCTCTCTATTCAAGGTCATGTGATAGTATGCCTTAAAAACCCAAGAAAGCTGTTCCTATGTAGCTCAGTGGGTTAAGGATCCAGCAGCATCACTGAAATGGCTTGGGTTGCTGCTGTGGCGTGAGTTTGATCCCTGGCCTGGGAACTTCCCCATGTCATGGATGCATCCAAAAAAAATTCTATAATCATTACTTTTCGTATATATAAGTAATAACCAGTAGGATATTTTTTTTTGTCTTTTTGCCATTTCTTGGGCCGCTCCCATGGCATATGGAGGTTCCCAGGCTGGGGGTCTAATTGGAGCTGTAGCTGCCGGCCTACGCCAGAGCCACAGCAACTCAGGATCTGAGCCGAGTCTGCAACCCACACCACAGCTCACGGCAATGCCAGATCCCAAACCCACTGAGCAAGGCCAGGGATTGAACCCACAACCCCATGGCTCCTAGTCGTATTTGTCAACTACTGAGCCACGACGGGAACTCCCAGTAGGATGTTTTAGTAGAAGATAGGGCTTATATAAGTATGAAACAGGTAAAATAATAAAAAATATGCTAAGAAATAGGCAAATCTGTATAAGAAAATTCTTAAACTATGATGAAAGTTGCATCTGTACACTTGAACAAAATTGGAAATTAGAGCAGGTTCTTGGTTAGCAGAATTCGACATCATAAAGCTGATTATCTCAACTAATTAAAAACTTTATTATCTTATTCAAGCATCCAGCAAAAATACCAACAAAGATTTTCCCTCTCCCCACCTTCCCAAACACTAGATAAGTTGTTTCACATATGTGGAAAAAAAATAAATACAGAGTGATACAAAAAAAAAAATCCTAAAAAAGGGGATATGAAAAAGTTCTGACCCTACCAGACATTGAAACCTATGATAGAACCCCCATAATTCAAACAGTGTGGTATTTGTCCATTTATACAAAGCTAGTAAAATAGTTAAAATTTACAGAAATGTCTGAGATTTTACCTTATTTTCAAATTAAGATGTAACCTTGCTGTATTTTCATAGATGCTGGTGTAAGACAGGATTCCTAGGTCAGAGACCATTATCATTATCTGTGTCTGCCCCCCACCCCAAGTCCCAGTTACCCTAGAGCAGCATGAAATAGGCAGAGGGTGTCTGTTTGCAGAGGGGGTGCCCTCAGAGAGAGGAACACTGAGTTAGGGACCCAGTCTTTCACTGTTTGCAGTGAGAATACCAGGCTTTTGCTCCAGTGGTGATGAAATCTCTAGTGGAAAGTGATTTGTTATACAAACATCTTGAGAAGACAGTCCACGACAAAAGGCTATTAGTACCTCATTCCTAAAACATGCCAAAATTCAGAAACTGGTGGAGAAGTGAATCTAAACAAATACGTGTGAGATTTAGTTGATCATAAACATGCTATCTCAAATCACTGGAAAACAGTGGCTTTTTAAAATTGACTGATGTTGAGGCAAGTGTCTAACCATTGCCTAATGATGTAATTGGTTCTTTAATTTACACTAGAGAAATTCCCAATGGATTAGAACTATACATGTAAAATTGAAACCATTCATGCATCTGAAGGGAAAAAAAAAAGCCACAAAATTCCTTTGAGATGGGAGTTGGAGACAGCTTTTCTCTGCTCAAAATCTGGAAGAAATAAAGAAACTCATTGGTGTTCCCATCGTGGCTCAGTGGTTAACGAACCTGACTAGTATCCATGAGCATATGGGTTCCATCGCTGACCTCAGGCAGTGGGTTAAGGACCTGGTGTTGCCAGGAACTGTGGTGTAAGACACAGACACAACTTGGATCCCACGTTGCTGTCGCTGTGGTGTAGACTAGCAGCTACAGCTCTGATTCGACTCCTTACCTGGGAACCTCCAAATGCCCCAGGTATGACCCTAAAAAGACAAAAAAAAAAAAGAGAAACATGTAGATGAATTTGCATAAGTCTAAACTTTTTATGGAAGAGCCTGACCACAATGGTCGCAATTGCTGGAGCAGCTGTGATGGGCAAGTGAGGGCTCTTGCTTGTGGCTCAAGCAGAATGTTTCCCAGGGCAGCATCTGACAGAGGCAGAGATTTCCTGCTGTTACTCATATTAGTGTCACTTTGACTTTTTTCCTCTCTACTGTTTCCAATATTTTTATAAACAACTACAGTGTTTGAGTTTAAACTTGTGTTTTACTGGCTTATAGGTAATCGGACACTGTATGCAATTTAAAATCTTTAAATATGAAGCTAAACTGAAAATATATCAATATACATAGATGATTGAAAAAATTCTAACTTCACCTACTGAGAGAATAGAGGAGCAATAATAGCTCATCATCAGTGTCATTTGGGGGGTGCACAACTTTTATTTCTAAGTAACATATCCCACTATAAGTTATTATGTTCTTTGGAGAAACAGGTAGTTCTTACCTGGGTCAGGAAATCTTCCTGGTGAACCTGGAAAGTAACTGGTGTAACAGAAAACACAGGCAGGCAAACATTTAATAGGGCCATGTAAAAGGGCTTTGGAGTGGCTAGGAAGAAGTCTATACCATTGTACATCTGTGGAAATATAATTACATTTTTATTTTAAATATTTGATAAGATTTTAGAATTAAGAGTCTAAAACAAACACACATAACTGTTCAGATAGACAAACACACCTTAGAAGTAATTGTAGCTCACATCATCAGGAATGTTGTGATGTTTAATCATTGCATTTTTTCCCATTTAAAAAAAAATTATTGAGGTATAGTTGATTTACAATGCTGTGCTAATTTCTGCTCTACAACAAAGTGATTCATTTAGAGATGTATATCCATTCTTTTTCAGATTCTTTTCCCACATAGGTTATCACAGAATATTGAGAGGATTTCCCTGGGCTGATCATTGCATTTGAACAAAAAGAAAGAAAGGAGAAAGGAAGGAGAGAAGGGAGGGAAGAAAGAAGGGAAGGGGAAGGGGAAGAACTAGGTGGAAGAAAGTTCACAGAAAGTACTGTGAACTATTCAATGCTATGTAAGGAGAAAGAGCTGCCATTTAATGACTACCTCAAAGAGTTAGACTCTTAGGTCTAGATAGATCCAAACTGATTTTCATGGGCTTTAATAGGCATGTCTCTCCCTATCAAAGAAAAAAAAGCCATAAAGGGTAAGGACATATTGCATCTATATATGTTAACCAAATCTAGAGCATTAATAAAGTCGAGAGAAGTAATGTATAACCCTTCAAAGGAACATTAAGTAAGATTTTTACAGAGATGGTTGAGGCTAAGGTGGTTGAGGCTAATAGCATGAGAATTGAAATCAGGCCAGAAAAATGCAGTCATTATATCAGTCAAATAAAAAAGCACTGAGATAAACCAAATGCTATAGTAAAACCAAAAAAAAAAAAAGAAGTAATTTCTTTCTCTTTGACTCAAAGAAAATTGGTCATTTAGTTTATAGTTAGGATCAGAGAAAAGAGGCAAGAAAAGAGGCAAGAAAAGGGAAAATAGCATAGAGAATGTGTCTTAAAATCTAAATGGTCTCACAAAGATATGATAATGGAAAGACTTCAGTCTTTGTGGCTGCATATAAAGGAGAATTTCAATCTCAGATTTTAACTTGTCAGCTTTGAGCAATTTTCTTAACCTCACTGAGCTTCAGTTTTTTCATGTGAAAAATGAAGGCATAGGGATAAAGTGAAGATAAGAGACCTAAGGGAAATACTTAACACGTGGTGGTGATTTGTTAAACAAGTCAACATCACAATATGACAGTAGACCATTTTATACTTAAAATGAATGTCACAGAACAGTCTTGAATAATATAGCAAATGGAGATTCCTAGAGTCTGTTCAAATTGCTTGGTGCTTTTGCAGTTTCCAAAATCCTTCAATCCTCTGTTACACATTTCTTGGCAGAACAGGAAATCCTAACTCACTTTTACAAAGGAATAAAACTTAGAAAATTAAGTGTCAGGCCCAGTGTTCCAGAGTGGTTAAGTGGAGCTCACAAGTGGTCTTTAGACTTAACGACTTTTCCTGTTTAAATGTGTGGAGACAGTAGGGTGGATCTCAGCACTGTTCAAATCCTCCCCTGTTCAGTTCTTTTCTCCTAAATCAGTGCACAGAGATACCACACAAGTTATCATTCTGCCTATGAAACCTCATCTAGACATCTTCAGTCCATTATCCTCTTGTTGCTACAAGTTCTTCTCAGTGACTTGTCTATTTAAAAGGTGCCTATTCTGGAGTTCCCGTCATGGCGCAGTGGTTAACGAATCTGACTAGGAACTATGAGGTTGCAGGTTCGGTCCCTGGCCTCGCTCAGTGAGTTAAGGATCCGGCGTTGCCCTGAGCTGTGGTGTAGGTTGCAGATGCGGCTCGGATCCCGCGTTGCTGTGGCTCTGGCGTAGGCCGGTGGCTACAGCTCCAATTCGATCCCTAGCCTGGGAACCTCCATATGCCGCGGGAGCGGCCCAAGAAATAGCTAAAAAGACAAAAAAAAAAAAAAAAGTGCCTATTCTGCCTGGAGTAATAATTTTACTTTTGGTTTCTTAAACACACTTCTCAGCCAGGAGCAAAAATATTCATCTTTAAACTGTTACAAATTTATGAAAGAAAAATCCACTGAGCACATAATTAGGATGTATTTATTTATTTGGGGCCACGTCTATGGCATATAGAAGTTCCCAGGCTAGGGGTTCAATCAGAGCTGCAGCTGCCACCCTATGCCACAGCAACACCTGATCTGAACCTAGGCGACGTGTGTGATCGACATCACAGCCCACGGCAATGCAGGTGCTGGATCCATAACCCACTGGGCGAGGCCAAGAATCAAATCCACATCTTCATGGATTCTAGTCGGGTTCATAACCCTCTGAGCCACGATGGAACCGATATACACTTAAATTAAATTACTTAATTACTTCAATGGGTTAATAAATAGCTAGTTCTCTACTGAGCCGCCAAATTCAACAATAAACCCAAAATACACATATTTATCCCCAGAAGCTAAATACCAAAATAAATATAAGTCCATGAACTGTCATTCAAATAAAATGTGAAGATCCTTTTTTGCTTGTTTGGTGCCTTCAGAATCAAAGTAAAAGCAGGAATGGGCAACAAGTGAGGGTGTGTTCATCTCAGTTAACAGAATTAGGGACTATTTTAAGACCTCACACTTAAAATAAAAAGAATCCATTTTCTGTTTCCCAGAGTATAAAATACTTGGTCTTAATTAAAAGCTAGAATAAACATGATAATTAGAAAAAAATAATTATGAAGATGGACAAAATATTTTAATGGGGTAGTATATTGCCAAAAATAAAAGCGCTCTCCTTAATAACTGGTGAGGCAAAATGTTATTTCTAAGAACAAGAATCATTCTTTTGTTGGACAGTTATGGTTGGGTTCAAACCAAGAATTTAGCATCAGTTCAACAAGGCTTTAATTTCTCCTTTAGCTTTCTAAGTTAAATATTCTGTCAGGCTTAGAAAGAATTTTGAAAGAAAGCTGTTGATTTTAAAAATAAACAACTACAAAATCAATCAAATAAAACAGGTTTCTTAAGCCCTTTCTGTCCTTTCAAGGAGGGAAGAAAAGAAGATAAAATTTCACAGTTTTTTCCTGTGCAGCCACATGTGATTTATCATTATATCTAAATTTCTCTCAGTGGCAGTAGACTTTATCATCTTTCTTTTATTAAATAAACATATAAATCTCAATATGCATAAAATAGATAAAGCTTCTTGACAGAACTATAAAATCTATGTAAAAAGAAATAAAAACTTGGGAAAACTCTGAGGAGGTACCAGTTAGAATTCTATGTAATTCATTATATTTTAATAATATAGCCATGTTGTTTAAGAATACCTATATATAATCAAAATAACAGATCAATAGTTATGATAGATAAATGTTTAAATGTCTCTGGAAAATGTATCAGTTTACTAAGATAATTGGAACATGTATAGCAGCCGAATTTGATTATTAAATATGATGTATTGATTTATTTATTAAGTGTAACATACAGGAAAATGATGGGCACTGTAAAATGAAACAGCTCATATATATTAGACCTGAAATATTTTCATATACATTCATTTAATTAAATATGTATTTATGGATATGTGATCATATTTTTCCCCAGTAACTAGTGTCCCCTTACCACAATATTAAGAAAACTACAGCATCATAGAAAAACAATCATGTTCATCTGAAAAATATCATCTGATATCATTGGTATGTGGAATCTAATTTAAAAATGATACAAATCACCTTATTTCAAAATAGAAATAGACTCATACATTTTGAAACCTGATGGTTATCCAAGGGAAAACATGGGGGGAGGGATAAGTTAGTTGGGGATTAAGATATACACACCACTATATGTAAAATAGATAACCAACAGTGACATACTGTATAGGACAGGGACTCTATTCAATATTCTGTAATGACCTATATGGGAAAAGAATCTGAAGAAGAATGGGTATGTGTTTATAATTGAATCACTTTGTTGTACACTTGAAACTAACACAGCATTGTAAAGCAACTACACACCAGTAAAATTTTAAAAATTTTAAAAAGAATTATATATTTTATATTTTCCATTTCATGTTAATCACCTGCATACTATTTATTTGCAATAAAACTGTGTATAAATTGGAGAAAAATAGAAACATTGTGTTCATATGTGTTACCTCATGCTCCCCCATGAGTAAGAACTAAGACGAAATCATGTGTTTAAATTTATGTGAGTAGTTATAACAGAATGCAGGATTGTGAGTTCCCAAACATATATATATTTTGATTAAGAGACTAAGTATAAAATGTGAAATTAATTAGAATTTAAGAAATTATTTTCATCAGTGCTGTTATCATTAGAAAACTCAAAATGTTAATATTCTACTTAAAATGTTATGCGTTTAAAAATCGTATATAACTGTATCATCTGTAAAAGAAAGCTCACAGTGACAAAGTATGTTGCAACCTCGAGATCTTTGATTTTACAAGATGATAAATGCTGTATTAAATTGAGAATTTTAAAGAATTTTAATCACAGTTGGCATCTGGATATCTAATCTCATAGATTTCTTTAAAATCAAGTTGGTTTTTGCTTGGATTAAGTCAAAACATTTATTATTAAGAATGAAATATATTTCAAATTTGTATCTGAAAGTCATGTATGTGTATGTCTGTGTTTCTGTGTATGTTTGTGTGTGTATTTGCTTTTTAGGAGTTTTAAAAAGGGGATTTCTAAAAGCTTGGCTTTTCTGGTATTCTGGACAAAGATAAAAGCAGATGTTAGGGAGACTACATGTTAACTCACCAGTTGCATGAAGATTATTAACTAGATGTTTGGAGCTATTATATACAAAACAAATGTAGCATTAATGTTAAATCTTTGTATGGAAACTTGTTCTTATACCTCTTAGGTAGACAGTTAGAGGAGGAATAGCTCCCTCATATCTTGTAGTTTGTTTACAGTTTTAAGGAACCGACAAATTGTTCTGAAAGATGGTTGCTTATATGTAGAAATGGAAAGTGTTTTCCCATCTTGATGTTATATTCTGCAGCCTTGTTACACTCATCTATTAGTTCTGCCAGCCTGTTTGTAGGTTCCATAGGATTTTCTATGTTGATGATCATGCTGTATGCCAATAAAAGTTTTATTTCTTCCTGTCCCAAAGAGTGACTTTTATTTCTTCCAGTGCTTTCTTGCACTGACTAGACCCTAATGTGTAATGTTGAATACAAGTAATTAGAATAATTATCCTTGTGTCATCCCTAATCAGAAAGGAAACACATCTATTCTTTCAATATTTTGGCCTTTGCTGTGGGGTTTTCATACATTTCCTTTATCACTTTATCAGGATGAGAAATGCCTCACTGTCTGTTTGTTGAATAGATTTTTATCAGGAATGGATGTTGGATTTTGTCAAGTTCATTCACTGCAGTTGATTTGATCACATGGCTTTGCTTTTTTTGGTGATATGTTGTGAATTAATACTGATTTTGAAATAACCATTTTTTGTATTTCTGGCATAAACCCAATTTGGTGATTATGCATTATCCTTTTTTTGTTACCTGATACTATAGATGTTTACATCAGTGTCCTTAAGAATGTAAGACGAACTTTACTTGTAAAGGCCTTAATTTTATTATCAGAACAAAGCTGGCATGAAATGACATGGGAAGTATTTCCTCTTCTTCAATCTTCTGGAAAAATGTGTAGAATTATAATTTTTTCTTAAATATTCCTAAAATAATTATTTTCACTGAGATACAATTGACATGTAACATCATTAGAGTTTCAAGTGTACAGCATAATGATTCATTACCTGCATACATTGCAAAATGATCACCCAGTAAGTAAAGTTAAATAATTTATTTTTATTTTTTTTCTTAAATATAAATATCTTTCACTTTCATCAGTGAAGCCATTTGAGCCCACTATTTTCTTATTTAAAAATCAATATAGAGTTCTGCTTCTTTTTGAGTGAGTTTTGGTAATTTCTTAAATGTATGCATTTTATAATTTTTATGTTAGTGTTATATAGTCCCTTTAACATCTATAGAATCTGTAGTGATGCCACCTTACTCATTCCTTAGATGAATAAGATTTTTTTCTCATTTTATTTCTTATCAGGTTGCTGGAGATTTATTAATTTTACTGATCTTGAAAAATACAGTTTATTTTTTCTGTGATTTAAATTGATTTTCGTTAATTATTCTTGCCCTTAGATTTACTATGTTATTTGTTTCCTTTTTGGATTTCTAAGTGTATTTTATGGATCTGTTTTATTCCCTTTGTTGGCTTATTCACTACAGTTCTTTGTTTTGTTATTTTAGTGGTGTTTCTTGGATTATAGTGCAATTATTGAGCTTTTCACAGTCTTCTTTCGAGTGCTGTAAGACAACTTTACATGTAGTATAGGAAACTTAATGAACTTTATTTGCTTTACATACGCATTTATCTTTTTAAAGGAATTAAATTATACAAAGTTTAAGTTTTTATATTTGCTTGTGTAATTACCATATCTGGTGCTCTTCATTTCTTTGTGTGATCCAACTTCCCATATTTATAAATTTCCTTCTACTTTGTGGGCCTCTTTGAAGATGCATTATTGTTGCTGCTATTATGAAAATCACTGGTGATGAATTATTTAAGGTTTTCTGTCTTTTGAAGCAGTCTTTATTTCACTTTCAACTTTGAAGTATATTTTTTCTGGTTAAAATGTTCTAAATTGTCTTCTCTTTTGAAATTTTAAAGATGATGTTCCATTGTTTTCTAACTTACATTGTTTTTTCTATTGTAATTCTTGTCTGTGGTTCTTTAGTAGTGTGTCTTTTTATATTTTAATATTCTAGTTACTTTAAAATTACCTCTTTATCACTGGTTTCAGCAGTACCATCATAATGAGGTCAGTGGTTTAGCTTTCTTTTTGTTTTGCTTGGGGTTGGTTAAAATTCTTAAACTTGTAGATTAGTGAGTTTCATCAAATTTGTACAATTTCAGTCCATGGATTCTTTTTCCTTTTCCTGATCCTTCCTAGCTCCCTTCTTCAGGGACTGTAAACATATTTAGAGTAGGCTGGTTGAAATTGTCTCAAAATTATCCTACCACCCCATAGCTCATTCTGTGCAGTCTTTGTTCTTTCTATGTTACTCTTTGGATAGTTTCTATTGCTGTGTCTTCAAGATTAATAAACTCTTCTGCAATGTTTTATTTTTTATTAATCTTATCTGGTATATTTTTCATCTTTGATATAGCAATGTTTTCATGTAGTATTTTAATTTTGTTATTTTTAAATATGTTTTTATGCCTCTGCTTGCTTCTAGGGCATGTAGAAGTCAGTTATGATTGCTGTTTTATAGGCCCCATCTAATTATTCTGAGTTACTTGTCACATTTTATTTATTTATTTACTTAATTACTTATTTTTATTTCTTTTTAAGCCTTGTAATTTTTGATTGGATAGTGAGTGTTTTATTTGTGAATTTTATTTTTGGGGGGGTCTCACATAGCTCTGATTATTTCTCCTTCTAATTCTTGTGGGTTGTTCCTTCTCCATTAAAGGGAAATTTCTTCACACATTTTCTGATCAGTACTTGTCTCTATATGTAAGGAGGCCCTGTGGATATATTTGGATTTTTTGCCTGTGCAGTTATCCTCTCTGGTACTCTTCCTCAAAATATCCATCTTCCTAGACTTCTCTGGAATTCTTATCAATATGCTATCCTACCAATTCATAGCTGGGGACTCTCTCTTTGTTCTTTACCCTGAACATGCTTCTAGGTCGAAGATTACTGTTCTTTGTTGCCTCATGTCCTGTGTCTTGAGATTCTTTGTTTCATACCTTTTGTCCAATGTCTTAGTTATTTTGCATAGAATGGTAAATTCAGTTCCTTTTATTCTACTTTGGACAAAAATATAAGTTCCTATTTAATATTTTATGTCCCTGACTCTCACTCTCTCCTCTTCTCTTTCTCTCTCTATAGATTTATAGATAGATAGACAGATAGATAGATAGAGATAGAGATAGACAGCTAGCTAACTAGCTAGCTAGATAATGATATTTAGTGTCCTATTACAATCAAACATATTTAAGAATATTATTAACAGTATATATATATACATACATATATATATATATATATATATGGAATTAAGGTAAAAAAGAGATAAATTGGTAAGATTATAGACCACAAGCCAACTATAGTGCATAAAGTTATATAAAATATATTTGCCCACTATAGTTGTAGTCTGTCATCATATCAAGCTTGAATTATTATATTATTTTTACAAAATGAGTTTGGTTTGAGAGGAACAATGGTTATGAGAAGATACACTTCTCAATTTTGTTTCACTCATTTATAGGCAACTGTAATCTATCAACTCTTTGAGAACTAACCATGTACTAGGAATTTTTAAAAGTGTTAATTTGTTTAATAATCTTGACTACCATTTAACTCATCTAAAATCAAGCAAAACAAATAACAACAAGAAACCTGAAGCTTAGAACATTTAGGAAACACACCCAAGATTATATATGGGTGCCAACATTGGGATTTGAATTCATGCAGCCCTCCTCCCAAAGCTTTCCCAGGCTCTTGCATCTGTCTCAACTATTCTGAACTCTACATCATTATCACTGCAGAACACTTTTTTTTTCTTTTTTGGCTGCCCCATGGCAGATTGAGTTCCCAGGCCAGGGATCGGATCTAACCTGCAATTGCAACCTGAAATGCAGCTGTGGTAACTCCACGTCTTTAATCCACTGTGCCAGGCCAGGGATGCAGCGTGTGTCCCAGCACTACAGAGATGCAGCCAATCTTTTTTTTTATCACATTGGGAACTTTTGGAGGACACTTTTAAAACACATGAAAGCTCAGATCTCATCCTCTGAGTTTCTGATATAATTAATTTGGGATAGGTCTGACCTTTCTATATTTTTTAAGCCCCCTGTTATTATAATATAAATCTGGCATTGAGAACCACTGTTCCAGATGATGGATGATGACTTATGAAATAGACTTAGAAAATATATAGGTGATTGAAGGGAGATTCAGCATGTGACATAATCCATTCATTGAAGTAGTTATGTACCAAGACAAGTTAGTCAAGTTATAATTAGTTTAATTAGCACATGTACAAGCTTTCAAAGGCTTTATTGCTAACTATTTTGGAGTCTAAAAAGGACACACTCTTGTTCTACCTCAGAATAGAAAGGAAATCACCAGCTGTCAACCTTTTAGTGATTAAGAAGATCTTAGCCCTTCAGTTCTTCAAGATAATTACTTCTTAGACATGCATTCAGTTTGACTTCCCAAAGAAAATAACAACAAAAGTCTAATTATATGGAAACAGATGTGGCAGTAAACTTAAAAAATAAAATAAATAGGTGAAAATAAGGTCAACCTTTCAGGCAGGTTAAAAGCAAGAAAATGGTGTGATTAGCATAAAATCTTAATTATTCTTAGGTTGTCTCTGTCACTCAATTGAGACTTTATTTTCATTCAGCCTTGTTTATCCCTAGAAATAGGCCTTGTTCCTAAGTCTTTTTCTTGGAGTACAATTTGCTAATAGAATTTCTTTTGTTCTTCTCTTGTTGCTGGTAAGGCAACATTGACGTGATGAGACCATAGTTTTCTCTCTTGCTCCCACTAACAATCTTCATACACAATTTATAAGACTCATTACCTTTAAAACCAATCAGTACTTCACTAAGCTGTTTTCAGCATTTTTGGAGACTTAGTTGTATTAATGATTATTTTGCCATCATGCCTGATCTTTATGCCTCTCTGTCTGTGTTATAGACTTACTGACATCAAAATATGAATTACTTCCCTGAGCTGTCATGGTTCTAAACAAGGAGATAAGCCATTATTCTACATAATTTCCATCCATAATCTCTGCCTCTAATAAATTTTACACTAAAATCATATTTAAAAACTTAGTTATAATTGTGCTCCTCTCATGTTCAAATATAAAAGGGGAAGGGAGTGTCAAGTGATAGTGGATATTAGAAAGGTTTGTATTGGAGTTCCCATCATGGCGCAGTGGAAATGAATCTGACTAGGAACCATGAGGTTGCAGGTTCGATCCCTGGCCTCACTCAGTGGGTTAAGGATCTGGCATTGCCTTGAGCTGTGGCGTAGGTCGCAGACACAACTCAGATCTGGCATTGCGGTGGCTCAGGCGTAGGCTGGCAGCAACAGCTCTGAGTAGACTCCTAGCCTGGGAATCTCCACATGCCGAGAGTGTGGCCCTGAAAAAAAAAGAAAAAAAAGTTTGCATCTTTCCAACCACCTTGAGTACGTTTTTTCTCCTTGGCACCTGTATTTTTAGAAAGCCAAACACAAGAGTATTGAATATTCTTTCAATAGATCTAGCATCATCTTGTCTCTCTACCTTAGCTCATGACTTTGAATACTCTTCCTCTTCTTCTCTACGTATCCACTAGTTCAAATGTTATGTCTTAGTCAAAGCCCCTTTGAATCTAAGCCCAGAATTTTGCAGTATTCATCTTTCAGTTTTAGCATAGTTTAAGATCCATAAGACGCTTATTCAACTCATTTGACTTAAATTTACAAGTCATATTCGGAAGTAGTCTTTAAGCCATCTTTCTTAGATATATATTGAATATATATATCTGATGGTTTGTAAATAAAAAATGTTAATGTAATTAAAATTATATTAAAACTATCCTCTGTGATACAGTGATATTTTGATACTAAAAACTTTTCAGGAGTCCCTGCTGTGGAACAATGGGTTAAAAACATTTCAGGCATAAATTAATTATAAGATTCTATAAAAGAAGGTATATTTTTGATATATAATACCACCATATTTTAGTTTTGATACAATTGTTAATTATGCGGTGAATTTTAACTTATAATCATCTATTTAAAAGAACGTATAGAGAACAGTTTTTAAAACCTTAGGCATAGATTGAAGAAAGTATTTTGTAACTTTTAAATATCAACATTTTACAGCCAAAAAATAAATAAATGTGAATTTAAACATCAAACTGATAAGTTTTGCCATATGAAAAGTGATAAAATACTGACTAGAAATGACACATATGGAATTTGACAGAGCCTAAATCATGATTTATTTAAAAATACATTTTTGGCAACCACAAGTCATGGCTGGGTCACTATGCTGTACAGTAGAAAAAGGAAATTGTATTGGGTAAATAACAACTTAACAAAAAAAGGGAAAAAAATCATGCATAAGGAGAATAAACTATCCCTAAGGTTAAAAAAACTACGTTTTTGTAAACTTTCCCAAATGGTGAGGAGTAAGGTGTTTTCTCTGACAATTTCTTTCGTGTTGCCATCTAGATCATGAAGGTCTCCTCTCAAGGAAAAGAGAACATAATACCAAATGATTAATATTACAGGTGGTTTTATCTTACAAAACCGAAAACATTCTGATTAGAAAACATATAAATTTAGAATGCCCTCTCACCTTATGGAAATGTGATAGTTGAGAATGATTTGTGTGTTATGGAGAATATCTTTATATCTAGTAACACTGCATATTTTAGATTGATGATCCTAAAAAAAGAAATTGAAAACCTACTCATAACCAGATATGTGCTTTTTAGAATGTCTCAAGAGTATTTTTGGAAAAAAAAATATATCTACTGACAGGCTACATTATACCTAGGAATAGTATCAGTGGTTTCCATTGATTTCAACTTCCATGTTGACACTTAAAGTAGGTGATGTTGAATCTATCAAAATTGAAAAGGACAAATGGACGCCTTCCTTGTCAGGACCAGCTTTTTTAACATCTTATATTTAATGGGCTGCCTGAAACATTCCTCTGTTCTGACACTGCTGCAAAAATGAACTGGCAAGTGAGTTCCCAACAATCTAATTTAATCCTTGCAGAAATGAAGTGGTCATGTATATAATTTAGTTAACAAATTACCTGAGAAATAATAAGAGCTGAATGAATCTTAGCTTCTGCTCTCATTTCTGTTTTCATTTTCATTGGGGTTCCTCTAAAACTTATGGTGAGAGAAGAGAACAGTCTCACTTTCATTCCTGGAACCTCATTATAGATGAAACAAGACTGAGGTAAATCATTCCTTCACATTAAAAGTTGTCTGACATGTGAGAAATGTTAACAGTGCTAAGTGCCACTTGGGTTTGGGTTCCCAGCATGACCAGTAAGAAAGAAATGACTCCATGAAGACACAGTTTATCAATTACTTTAAAAAAATATAAAATATATTATTAAAAATTATTAGTAATCACTAATACCAATACCCAATATTAATACCTTATAGTATCAATAATATATTAAGACAGAATATATTAATTAATTATATCAATATACTGATGTAATTTATATATTGATATCATTATTAATAATTCTTAATGATACTAATTAATTTATATTTGTTTATACATTAATATAAAATATTAATGATTAATGATACTAATATCCATTAGTAATAGTATACTAATATGAATTACATTAACTGATTATCCATTACTTTAATGATGATATAATAATTCATATACACACATATCCAGAACAATTCCATAGCTCTGTAATATAGTTAATATTGAGTACACATTATACTTAAGCATGCCAGAATGTGCGCTTGCTCTTTGCTAACCATCATCAATGTATTGTATTAAAGGTTTGAATATTTAAGTCACTTTTAAAATCAACCATATTCACCTAAAAAGATAAAAGATATTTTGGGGGGTATCTGAGTACTCCACCCTGTGTTATGTTTTGTATGAAATAAAGATCTTAAATCAAATTATTCTATATATGGAACACAAAAATTTTTTGTCTTTTAAAATTGTGTGTTGTAATTATTGAGAATCATGCTTGAAATACAAAAGCATTGAAATCTATCTCTCAAAGTCAATGGAGAAACTGAAAGTATTAAACCAGAACTTTAATGTATGCTTTAATTTTGAAGATCTAAAGTCAAGCTTTGAATTATTTAAATTCAAGGAGAATGTTATCTAACTTTTTTGAAGCTATTTTTAATTAGAAAAATTTGTATTCTGTACCAAAATGGAATTTTGGTAGATTAATTGCAAAAAATGTCCCTAATTCTTCATTTCTCCATTTATCCATGAACTTTGTACTGTAATTCAGCAGCTTCTGTTATCAAGAGGTTGAACCTGACCTTATGCCTTTCTTGGGGTAGTTGGTTATGGCATAGGTGTTGCTTTACCAACAGATGAATGAATAAAGATGTGGTACATATATACAGTGGAACATTACTCATCCATAAAAAAGAATGAACTCTTGCCATTTGTGACAATCTGGATGGACCTGGAGGGTATTATGCTAATTGAAGTAAGTCAGAGCATAAAATAAATACTATATGATATTACTTATACCTGTTATTTATAAAACAAGTGAAAAATGTAACAAAAAAGTCTCACAGATGCAGATAATAAACTAGTAGTTGTCAGAGGGGAGAGAGGTAGTAGGAAGGTGAAATAAGTGAAGGGGATTAAGAGGTACAAACTGCCAGTTATAAAATATATAAGTCACAGGGATGTACTATACAGCACAGGGAATATAGTCACTTTTTTATAGTAACTTTGTATGGTGCATAATCTGTAAAAATGTCAAATAGTTCTATTGTATGCTGAAACTAATTTAATGCTATAAGCCAACAATACATCAATTCAAAAAATGAATAAAATGAAATGTCCTTGTTGGAACAGGAATTGGGTAATGTGAAAACTTAGCCGATTTGTAATGGTGGAATGATAGTCGTAACTGTTTACATTTTCATTAATATATTTTAAATGCAAGAAAATTATTATTTGTATAGGAAAAGTATCCTTGCTAGATATTACTGTTAAGGTTATTCTTGCTTCCTAAAATTAACTGAGAAGTATTTCTAGTTGTTTTCACTTTATTTTTAAAAATGATTTAAAACTGGTTTTCTTTCTTTCTTAAAGGCTTGCTGAAAATGTTTAATAGAAGCTTAGAGGTGTATATTTCCTTTGTTGAGGAAAGACTTTAATTCAAAGCTGGCTTTGGTTCATGTGAAGTCTGATTTATCTCAGCTTTACACTTAACCCTTTGGGTTAGTCTTTTGTGTTCTAAACCTGAAGCCTGGAGGGTTTGCCAAGACCTCTCCTCTTTGGCAGGTTGTAAACTTCAGCTTTTGTCTTGCCAATTCTGTGAAGTTGGCAAAAAATATATTCAGCCTCCCAACATCTTGGCCACTCTTTTGGAAACAGTTCTTTTTACTATTATTATTATTATTATTATTATTATTATTATTATTATATTTTATCAGGACTTTGGCCCTGCAAAACTGCCTTGTTCAATAGGATTTTTTAAAGTAACATTTTTTCCAATTCTGTATTTATTGTTAGGAGTTTGATAAGAAATATCTAGTATGCCATTGCAGAAATCAGAAGTGAAAACATTTTTATTTCCTGATTCCTACTCATATTCTTTGATATCCTGTAATGGAGCCACTGTCGTCTTGTTCCTTCAACCAGAAATATCTTTCATCAGTCAAATTATTACACGTTCTGCAAAGCTGAGTTCAGATGTCACTTTCACACATCTTCCTTGATCCCTCATTGGTAATATTACTACTCTAATTTGTCTGTAATTTACTTCTGGTTCTTTTGAAAGAAAATCACAGTCTATCTTTTTTTTTTTTCCCTTAAAAACTGTACTTGATTGCATGGTTGTTTTTTATTTCCATACTGAAAAAAATTACATTGAAAGCTGATAGTTTTTACATTTTATGATATTTAGAGAAGTTTATCCTGATACTTACTGCCAATTGTTCACCTTGATGGTGTTACTAATCAGGGTTCTTGGCCTTCCTTAAGCAACAGAAATTGATAAGAGGAGAGTTCCTGCTGTGCTGTGACTGGATCAGCAGCATCTTGGGAGAGCTGGGACACAGGATGAATTCCTGGACTGGAACAGTGGGTTAAGGACCCTGCAGCTGTGGCTTAGATCGCAAGTGGAGCTTGGATGGATCCCTGGCTAGGAACTCCTTATACTGTGGGGCAGCGAAGAAAGAAAGAAGGGAGGGAAGGAAGAAAGGAAGAAAAGAAAGAAAGAAGAAAGGGAGGGAGGAAAGAAGGAAGGGAAGAAGGGAGGAAAGAATGCAGGAAGGAAAGAAGGGAGGAAAGAATGCAGGAAGGAAAAAATTCATAAGAGGCCAGACAAGAAATTCAGCCAAGCCTTTATTGGAGCCCCTGCTATTGCAGGGGGTAGTGAAAACAAGTAAAGTTTCCCTTGCTCACTTCCCCAGGTGGGGTGAACTGGTTCCTTATATAGAGTGAGAGTAGGGGCTCTAATAATTCCACTTTCATCTAAAAATTTATCACTTACTTAAGATTGCTACAGAAAAGCAAAAAATAGAGTTGAAAATACTGTGCAAGGGAAAACTCAGAACTTAACACTGAAATGACAAACTCTTGACATCACCTTTCATTTCTTAAGTTAAAACATTTAATTAATGCACAGTTTTAGTTTCATATCTCTTTTTATTTAATTATAGTTATTTCATTTCTACCCTCCTAAAATAAGGCATAAATCGATAAAATATATTTTAAAATACTTTGGAAATGTTTAGAAATAAATGCAGTTGTAAGGATGAAATGAATGAAAAAGAGAGGGAAAGTCTGGTTTTCTTATTTTTATCATTTTTCTCATAGATCCTATAAAATATACTTGTAACAATATTTTATCCTATTCTCTGCTCTTTTTAAGGACAGTGAATAAATCTTAAAGCAATGAAAAACTAGAACAGTGGTATATAAAATACATGTTTAAAAACAATTGTACTTACTGTAATCCAAATAGTCAAAGACATGGATGAAAGCAACGTAAACTGACCCTGAGATGTGCTCACTCATCACTTAGGTCATTTTCCTCCTAGCTTCCTCTTGTCCCTGTACACCTCTCCACACCCTTTTCTGTTGTATTTAAAGGGCTTCATGGAGACAGAACTCACACACCACACAATTCACTTACCTCAAGTGTGCGATTTTAAAGTACTCACAAATCTTTTTGTAGTTTTACATCCGCTTTCTCCTGCTACTTTATTAGCACTCATCTGACCTACTTCTCAACTAAAAAGTAGTTTTATTGGAAAGCTAATGATGTGAAATGACCTGGTATTGCTGTTGGTAAAACACTGCAGAGAACAAGCCCTAGCTGAGGTGTCTTGTATGACACTCGGTGGCTATTACCTCTCCACTTTATTAAAACCCATATATTCTAAGAAATAGGAGGAATAAAAAAAAGGCCTTGAGGGTAATAAGAATATATTGCTGCATACACTTGCCTCCTGTAGACATGGCATCCAAATTAAAAGTACAAAAGGGAAGTCCAGGGTCCCTTTATACTGTCAGTGGCGATAATTCTTATGAAACTGAAATTCATGAATTCCTGCCTTGAATTTACCCACCATAGTAATTTATGAATGAGCTAGTAGTAATGTTTTCAGCAGTTCAAGCTTTTATGCATCCCTGACTACGCTTGGATGTGTATAGAATATGATGGTATAAATTAAGTTCCCTATTATTGAAACCACATTCCCTTTGTCCATGACACAAAGCAAATGTTACCACTCTTTCACATGAATTCATAATTTATAGATTGTTGATAATTCCTCATACATTTAATAAATAATACTGAAACTACATATTGGAACATTTTAAAACCTGCAAATGCTAGAAGCTTCTAAAGTGTTTTATAGCCTAAACATTCATTTTACTCTCTCCTAATGCATTGTCTTCAAAACTAATTTGCCAGTGTTAAATAAATTAAACTCATCTTAATCTCTACTGAATATCTGTTATATGCTGTATAATGAAGAAAGCCAGTGAGAGATATACTTCAGTGATTGGAAGCTGCATGCCTTATGGTTTTACATGTAATCATCTAGAACTGAATCTTAATTATACAATTACCCTACTCTCAGTAGGATGTTTTTATTGTTCACTACAATAATGGAGAGTTAAGTTGTTAGGGAGATTAAAATTAACATACATATTAATAATACATTTTGTTCTTCTCTGTCACAGAGGGTTTCTCCAGCAGTAGAAAGTGTAGTTTAAATGTGCACAAAGTTATTGTAAGTATTGTATGGTATGGAAAAACAAAAATATTAAAGCATCATAATTAGAAATTGACATGTTCTTCTAAAAAAGAAAAATGACAATAAATGGCATCATAAAATGTATGGAAATAATTCTGTGGGAAAAATAAATCAATTAAAGAGTGTTAGAATACATTTCAATTATATCATAACATGTCTACTAAACTAATGATAAATATTCACAGATTGTCTCTACAGACTCTACCTTCTTGAATGAAACAGTAGACCTAATTTAAGACATCGGAACATATCAATATCCAGTCTGAATCCTGGTGTCTCTAGCCCTTCTTTAAGATTTGACTTGGAGTTCTGGGATAGATTGAAGTTGATTTTGTTGATAGTTATCTAGACAATAAATGCCAAAGTTCCTTGCGATATACTAGCTTTGCTCTGACCTACTTCTCCTTTAACCTGATATTACAAAATATACCTGGTAGGTACTTAGAAAAACTGCCCTTACCCTTCAAAGCTATACGGAAGCTGTACATGAGGAATACAAAAGAAAGAAGCTGTTTTGTTGAAACACCCACGAGTTTTGTTCAAATACACACACACACTCCACTCTTCCTTTTCTTTGGAATGGGTGCCAAATTTATTTTTTTTTTCTTTTTAGTGTTTTAGATATTAGAAACAGTAAAGCTTGTGTTAAAAAGGTGGAGGGAGGAGTTCCCATCGTGGCGCAGTGGTTAATGAATCGTGGTTAATTAATCCGAGTAGGAACCATGAGGTTGCGGGTTCAATCCCTGGCCTTGCTCAGTGGGTTAAGGATCCAGAGTTGCTGTGAGCTGTGGTGTAGGTCGTAGATGTGGTTTGGATCCCGCATTGCTGTGGCTCTGGTGTAGGCCAGCAGCTACAGCTCTGATTTGACCCCTAGCCTGGGAACCTCCATATGCCGCAGGAGCAGCCCAAGAAATGGCAACAAGACAAAAAATAAATAAAAAAACAAAAAGGTGGAGGGAGTCAGGAAATGAAACTTCTTGTTACAGTTGAAATGGTCTCCTTATTTTATAAAATGAAGAGGAAAGCTATTTGAGGGAAAAAAGTTTTCAATTAACATTAGCATTAAGGAGGGAGAATTTGCAAAAAAAAAAAAAAGGCATTTCATACAAGCAACTCTACATCTGAATAACTTAATGCTCCATGTATTTACATATACACACATAGAGATCTCTAAGAGAAAGAGGATTTTAACATATTTATGCGTATTTTCAAAAACCTGGACTATCTCAGGATCAAAAAGGAAAACGTGTATCACTAGAAAGTAACACATTTGCTGGCAACTTGCACTAGTAGATTGGCATAACCTGAAGACACCGTTGCTGTGTTGCAGTGATGTACTGGGAAAGAGTGCATTGTGCTGAGGGTGTTTGTTCCAAAATGTTGACTTGCCCCAAGCTAGTGAGTTGTTTAATGGCATATTGAGTCCATATGTTAAAAAGCAGGAAATTATTCAGAAGAATGCAAAGCTATAATTATCTTTGCTGTTATCAGCCAACACATTGCAAGTCATCTTCTCAAGGATGCAAATCCTCCACACTCCATACTTCAATCCTTAGTTTCTCTTCTTATTTTAATAAAGACAAACCTGAAATAAAACAATATGATGTTTCAATAAAGTGTCTCCTTGTTCGGTTATGCTATTGTATTTTGGGGTCTTACCGAAATGAAGAGTACTGGGTGGATCCCAGTCTCCAAGAACCACAGTCTCTTGAGTCTCTAAACTCAGAAATGGGAGTCTGGAAGTCTTTATCCTTATGTATGCAGATGGCTCTAAGGGCTCAGTAAATTTGAGAACCACTTTTTGCAGGGCACGGAACAGATGGTCACCTACAAAGAAGACTTGGCAGAGTTGGCCTAAATTGTTGCCTAATAGAATTCTGTATGCACAGGCTCAACTTAAATTAAAAGAAAATCTCACCTACTATTAAAGTGATTGTGCTTTTGTTATCAAAGGAAATTACTGCCAGACCTTTCCCCACCTCATGTATCATAGTGTTTATTACAAAATAAAGGGAAGCATGTAGGGCTGGGGCAGTTCCATTTGGGAAATGAGGCTTCTCTCCAGTTTTGCACAAGACAGACTTAATCGGCTCTTCTTGATTATTGTATTTTAGCTTGGGACTCTCAGATTGCAAGGAACACAGAAATGCAGGTTGTAGGAGTTTATTAAAAAATACAGAGGTGAAGAAATACAGGAAACTCTTCATCAACCATAGAGCCATGCCTCTTGAACTTTGAACCACACCCCTCCTCTTTCCAGGTAAAACATTTCATCCATATCAGCAGTGCTGGTGACCCAACTGCAGCTTCATGGGTTCAGTTTTCTCTAAATTTCCTCTCTATTGGGAAACAGCTGACAAGCAGAGGGGATGCCTGTTCCCTGCTCTATAGACTTAAGATTCTTCTTCAGTTTCACTCTGTAGCTTTGCTTTACCTGCTCCTGTCCCTGGTTCTATTGCTATCCCAGATTTTATAGGCTTCTCCTACTCTGTACCTGAATCTTCTTGCAATTAGGTATGATTGGATCAGTTTGTTTTCAGTCAGTAGAAATCAATGAATGGGAAGTTGTATCTCTCTCAGAGAACCCCAGAGCTCAGGCCTTCCGGCATCCTGGGCTTGAGGCAGCCTGAGGTGGCCAGAGCTGGAATGGTCTCACAGAGAATTCTGCCAGGAGACTCAAAGGTCACTTTGATAGCTTTCTTTGGAAAAGGGCTTGGAAGCCATTTGCACAGGTTTACCTGTGAAAAAATAGAAAGAAGGATACAGGGAGTTGTTCTTCATTGCTGGGGGTAACTCTCCCCCCCACCCAGGAAATCTTTCTGTATAGGAAATAAATCCTGTGAAACACTGGTGAGACATGGGTGGTTTGTTAGCTGTTCAGCAGCTATGTGTAAATTGTATTACTTAGCCTTCTCTGTTAGGCACTTTAGGTTGTAAATAGTAAGTTTTCCAGATTCCTTGTGATTTGGAAGAGTGACTCAGGACTCTACCACATCATGCTCCTCTGGGTCCCATAGCAGGTCATGGGTTTTCCATGTTAAATAGGTTGCTTTTGTCAAATGGCCACTATTGCCATAATTAATGATGTCCGTATAGTTAGTATTTATTGGCTGACCCTATAATTTCTTCCTCATTCCCTAGGTTTCTTTTACAATTTGAGGATATTTTTGAGTGAAAGCTACAAAGAAAAGAACTGTGATCTTCACAAAGGCCTGCAAAGAAAAGCCTCATGTCTTAAATTCTGTAAAGCTGACTTGTGATCCCAGTAATCCATGGCTCAAATTCTCTGCATGCTGTGTGGAGGAGAGGCTTGCGATTACCATGGTGCCATGATGGTACTTAGCTGTGTTGTCATTTTGCTTTCACTTAGGTCTGGTGACACATGACCTGATTTTTTAAATACCCGACCCTGGAAAGAATGAGGCTGGGGTTATTATCAACATGAGTCATACAAAAAATTGTGTCTCTTTCGGTACCAAGGTTGTTGTGGGAAGATTCTCTGTTGTTCCTTTATAATAGGAAAAGTAAATTATTTTTTGATGCCACTTTTTGAAAATGCTTGTTTTCTTCTCCATTTAAGGAAAAAGGCTAACTTTTGTTCATTGTGATGTATTTAATGTCAGAGTACCCTTCACACAGTGGAGTCATAGAATATTCACAGAATAGATGGGATTCTTGAATGGATAGATACATGAATAAATTGCAGAGGATTTAAGCTTTTTTTCCTCTCTGTCACAAAATAGCTTACCACCTGGCTTCTGAACCTCAAAAATCCATGGGAATCAGCTATGTATGTGGGTAAAATGCATAATCTGACCTGTAGCCCTGAAGTAGAGCCTGAAACTCATTTCTAACCTAAATGATGCCAGTGCTTTTGGTTCATGGAACCCGTTTGGGGATGCAAGGTTGAAAGTATCATCGCCTGCAGTGGATTCCCCATTTCTCGATTTTTGAATAAGATGAATAATTTGTAACATTTAAAATGAATGCCAAGGTTCACTACATGATGCTATTTTTAATCTTTATATTTGTTAATTAAAAATATAATGTAGATTGTTCCCTTATAATCAGGTTACACTTTCAAATGTTTCTTCATTTCACTTTTCAAAGCAGCTAAATAGTACATATAGGCATGCCACATAATATTTATTGATCTGCATGGAATATACAGAGAGCATTAAATCTTTAAAGTATAGTCTGTGGGATAGTGGGGATCCTGAGACAAAACAAACCTCAAACCAATGAGGTCAAATTTGTTTTCATGGTAAAACTAAGATGTTCTTTGCTTTTTTTTTTTTTTTTTTTTTCACTACACTGACATGTATACAGCAATGCAAAAGCTATAGTTACTTGGTGAGAATCAAGGCAGTGGCACCAACTGAACTTACTAGTCATTGTATTTTTAAACCTCACACACTCAGTAAAATAATGTCAATTTTCTGAGGTATATTCATGGTGTAGCAGTTCAAATTATGTTTTATTAAGTCTTGACCTTAGGTACATGTACTTTTTTTTTTTTCTTTACTATTCTGTATGCTAAAAGAGAACGTGTGCATATAGGACTTTTTCTTCCTGCCGAAACACAACGTTTATCTCATGAAAAGCACTTGTGCGACTATCCGGTGAGCAAAACCAGTTGCTGTTTTCGTAGAGCATAATTTAACCTCAGAGAATGGCAGACTGTAATTTTTCCGATTTGGGTGTGTGGAAGGCATTTTCTTGAAAATGGATGAAGTGAGCCTATCATCTCAAGGTAAACACTTGACAGTATTTGTTGCCAACGATAGAATTTGAGCTTCCAAAGAATATCAGATTTTGGAAAAATTGTATCTGCCACTGTGAGTTTGACAGTTTACCTGTACCTAACAGCTTTCTGATAAGAAGAGTGGTGATATTTAAAAATGTGATGTTTTGAGATTATATATTGAAATCTGTCAATGTTTCAAAGATATTAATAATATACCAAACCAATATTTTCCAGATGTCCCGTGCATTATGTTAGAATATTGTACATAATTTTCACAGGCAAAAATGACCAGTTGATTTTAATATAGTATAGAGTACAGAAAGTTGTTGATATGGTTTTAGATTCCACACTGCAACTAATATTTGCAATTTTAAAAGTATCATTTGTCAAGAGATTTTATAAAGTATCAAAAATACATAGTCTGCAGATGCAGTGCATTCTGTGTATGAGTGCAACTTTAGTTTGATGACTATGATTCATGAAATAAAATTATCAATTCATATATTTTTACTCTGCTCTTTTGCAACAATCTTTTCTTTGATGTATGTCTTGACTTAGTAAAATCTTGTCATCTTTTAAGTCAATCCTGCATTTCTACCAACCGATATCAATCAATCAGTAAATTATATATCAGTAGATTTTATAATGCATACTCATATAATATATAACTATATGTAATTATAAAATGTCTAATAGTTGTCTGCTGCTCTATGATTATACTTATTTAATTTTCAGTCACTGTAAATTTATTTGCAAATGTGTGAGTGGGTGTTTATGTGTTTGGTTTTATGTTTATTACAATCACAAGCATATGGATGGAGTCTGAAAAAATTGTAAATATGTATCTAAACATGTAATGAAAAATGAGCAGTTCCTGAGAATTATTTCAACACTAAGTCAATATTCCCACTGGGTAAGACTTTAATTTGCTAGTTAATCTAGCGCTACTATGTTTTAAATATCAATACCATTTAAGCATTTGTTGTAGCTGTCATTAAATTTAGAGAGACAGATGTAAAATATGCATTGATTTTAAAAGATTTCTCAAAGAATATTGATTTTCTTTTCTTTATTCTCAAAGACCAGCTATTTTAGAATAAAAATAAAATATTGACATATAATTTAAGTCATCATGTCTGAGAAAATTACTTCTGAGTAACTTAACCTCTTTGTATGTGAATTAAGTGTAATACATTGCAATACAATTATTTTAATTTTTTGAAGATTATTGTCATCTAAATGATTGTAGATGAGGTTACATAAGCCCTAAGGGTTTGGATGCAGTTTTGTTTATAATCTTCCTTTTGGTCACAAAAGTCTATAACAGGTACACTAATGTAAGAAGGAAGTGAAATAAATGTCTTCCCCTCTTTGTTTTATTAAAACTGTGGTCAACAAGCTGTAGTATGAAATGTCAGTAAAGGAATATGTTTGGCTTTGTGGGCCTCCAGTCTGTGTTGCAACTACCAAATTTTTCTTCGACTTGAAAAAAGTTGAAGAAAATAAATAAATAAATGCATGAGGCTATGTCTCAATACAACTGTATTTACAAAAATAGACATCAGGCTGATTTGATCCAGGGGACTTGTAGTTTCCCAGCATAAGTTCTAGGAAGATGAATGTTACTCAGTCCCTGGCACAAATGTTTGGAAAGTGTCTGGCTTATGCTTGTCATTGCTATCAGGGTTTTGAGTGTACTTGCCACTTACCTTTAATTTTTATCTGCAGTGCTTTATAGCTCCCCTAAGGAGAGCAGTGTGCTTTGTTTATTGGTGTTTCTCTGCTTGGTCCGACTGTGGAGGCTCTGGATTTAAGGTAATGAGTTCAGGGCCTCTGATGGAGTTCTCTTCTCTACATTTCTTTGTTCCTTTATTCATAGACACAGTGGCCACGATAATAACGTTGCATGGGGTTGTTGTGAGGACTGAATGAGATAATACTTATCAAACACTTAGAGCAGTGTCTGTTCTAGTAGCCACAGTAGAAGTTACCTCTTACTACTAAGAAGCTACAATTATATTTTAAGATAAATACTAATTAAATTGATATGAACTGTCTCTCATGGTATTTTTAATGACTGTAACTTGTATACATGATAATATTTAAAATTAAAAAAAACATCGAGGCTCTTACTGTGTTAAAGGTAAATGTAATTCTATTTGATTAGAATTGTAGAGAGTCCCTGTATTTATTCCTCTTCAATGCAAAATATTGTTTTTAAAACATGGAAGCAACCTAAATGTCCATCACAGATGAATGGATTAAGAAGATGTGGTACATATATATAATGAAATACTACTCAGCCATAAAAAAGAACAAAATAATGCCATTCACAGCAACATGGATGCAACTGGAGATTCTCATACATGTTAAGTGAAGTAAGTCAAAAAGAGAAAGACAAATAACATATTATATCACTTATATATGGAATCTAAAATATGGTGCAAATGAACCTATCTACAAAATAGAGACAGACGCAGAGAACAGATTTGTGGTTGCCTGGGGGATGGAGCAGGATAGATGGGGAGTTTGGGGTTGGTAGATATAAACTATTACATTTAGAATGGATAAGCAATCAGGTCTTGCTGTATAGCACAGAGAACTATATCCAGTCTCTTGGGATAGACCATGATGGAAGATAATGTGAGAAAGGGAATGTGTGTATGTACACACACACACACACACACACACACACATATCATGACTATATATATAACTGGGCCACTTTGCTGTACAGCAGAAATTAGCACAACATTGTAAATCAAGTACACTTTAATAAAAAATAAGGAAAGTCTTTTTCCTCTTCAAATCTTTCTCTGGTACTGTAATAGCTTTAAAGTTCCGCTTAAATAGATTTTAATTATTATTATCTTGTTCACAATAATACTTAAAATGAAAGATAAAAACCTATAAATATGGGCTCAAACTCTCTTAGTGGGAAACTCAAGTCTGCTTGATTACAATGTGATGCTGGACCCATCCATATATTGTTTATGTTTGTTATGGTTCTGAAATTGCTTTAAATTTTCTATGTAATTACTAATTGTGGGAGAGAAAGAGCCCTTCTTACCATCTGTTACAAACCTTCTGTGCTGGATAATTTCTCTCCCCCAACCCCGATATGCCTCCCATTCCCTCCCTCTGCCCCCTCCCCCGCTGTGTGCTACCAAAGGTGGGCCATGCGAACCTATGAACTGGATCCTTTACCCTACAAGACTGGAGGAAATAGTAAAGGTGAGGTTGTGTTGTTGATTCCCTTGCAGCAGTCCCTGAATGATTTCCACCCCTGACACGAGGTCATAGATGCTATCAGGCAACTCCCTGAACTTTGCTTTCCCCCTCCCCACACTCAGCTGATCTTCAAGCCAGGGGCGGGTAGGGGTGGGGAGGAGTGTGACTGCTCATCATTTGATGACCTCAGGATACTCTTCCACATCCCTACATCCTACTGCAAGTTGGCAAAGAATCCTTTTTTTCAAATTCTCCTCAAGTTATCCCAGTTTGAATGATGCTTTTTTTTTCTTCTCAGAATATTGTGACACACTTCATGTTCAGAGGAGAAAGGTTTTGTGAAAATTTGTCTCTATCCAGTAGCAGATAGAGACCCAGAAGTGAGATTTTCAGTTTTATAATTAGTATGCTTATCCAAGATCTTTTTAATTGCCTTCATTAGCAACTCTGAAAAAAATAAGAGCAGTGCCTCTCAGTATTTCACACACACACACACACACACATACCACGCACGCACAGCTTGCATTGCCTGGGGTCATTGTAAGGTAGTGATTAAATAAAGGGCTCAAGCATCTGGTTGCTTTGATTTAAATCCATCCTTCACTACTTGCTAGCTGTACAAGGTTCAAAAAATAAGCCTCTAGTTTCTTATTTATAAAGTGGAGAAAATAAGATGACCTGCCTCATAGAGATGTTATAGAAATGGATTGAGGTAAACTTCTAAAGCATGTAGTGCAGCCAAGCCCACGGAGAAAGTGTAAATAAATGCCTACCATCCATCATTTTTAGTAATGGTATTAGTAAATAACAGTAATATCATAAAGTGAATGGAGATAGAATCAAAGGGATTTGTTTTGTGCCCCTTTCTTCCATTTTATTGAATTAGTTCATTTGAGCTGAGAATATTAAATTCTTTGAATGTGGATTGTTGAACTTGAACCCTTTAATGTACTCAGAGTTCTTAAAACACCTGACATTTTATGCACATTATATTTGAAAATCCTATTATAACAGAATCATTTTGATTTTGGTTAGGAGCTATTAGACATTTTTGGATGTTGTATAAATTTCCTGAATCCTGCTCTGAATTTTAAATCATAAATGCAGTTTTGTGTCTTAAAGTCACAAAGATTTATGGACTTAAAGAAAAAGGCAGTTTGGGATGTTAACATATTTACTGCAAATTTGTAAAATGGCTCAAGTATTGTTTTAGATAAACTCCACTTTGATGAAAACAGTGTTTTTATATAGGTGAAAATTCAGGGCACTCTCCTACAAATAGCTTTCTCTTAATATTAAATCAAAAGGGATATTTTAACTGGGAAATGTGTAGATGTTACTAATGATCTGAAAGTTTTCCAAAAATAGATTTTAAAATTCCTATATTTGATGAAACAATTCATTTTAAAATATGTTCACATTAAGGATAATATTTTCCTTGATGACAGCCATTCAAACGAATGTGAGATGATATCTCATTATGGTTTGCATTTCCCTGATGATTTGTGATGTTGAATATTTTCTCATGTACCTTTCGGCTGTTTGGATGTTTTCTTTGGAAAAATGTCTTTTGGGTTCCTTTGCTCTTTTTTTCAGTTGGATTATTTGTCTTTTGCTATTGAATTGTATTAATTCTTTATTTTGGGTATTAAACCCTTATATGTGCTTTATAAATATTTTCTCCTATTCCGTCGGTTAACTTTTTGTTGATTATTCATTTGCTGTGCAGAGTTTGATTTTGGCTTGGTGCTGCCCCATTTGTTAATTTTTGCTTTTGTTGCTATATCCAAAAGTCATTGCCAAGGTTTATGCCAAGCACCTTGCTCCCTTTGTTTTCTGCTAGGAGATAACAAGTGTGAGCAAGGATTTGGAGAAAAGGGCACCATTGTTCACCATTGGTGGGTATGTAAATAGGTTCAGCAACTATAGAAAACAGTATGGAGGTTGCTCAAAAAATTAAAAATAGAATTATCATGTGGTCCAGCAATCTCACTTCTAGGTATGTATCTGAAAGAAAGAAAAACAGGATACCTAGATGATATATGCGGTCCTATGTTCACTGCAGCATTATTTGTAATAACCAAGATATTTAAAACAACCTAAGTGTACATCAACAGATAAATAGGTAAAGAAAGTGTGAGACACACACACACACACACACACACACACACACATGACTATTATTAAGCCATGAAAAAGAAGGAAATCCTGTTATTTGCAACAATATGGATAGAACTTGAGAGCATTATGCTAAGTGAGATAAGTCAGGATAAGAAAGACAAATACTGTATGATATTACTCATATGTGGAATCTAAAAAAGCAAAACTGTAGATATAGTGCTGCAATGAACATTGGAATACATGTGTCTTTTCCAGTCAAGGGTTTCTCTGGATAGATACCCAGAAGTGGCCAAGACATGGAAACAACCTAAATGTCCATAGACAGAGGAGTGGATAAAGAAGATTTGGTACATATACACAGTGGAATAATACTCAGCCATTAAAAGGAAAGAAATAATGGCATTTGCAGCAACATGGATGGACCTAGCAATTATCATGCTAAGTGAAGTTAGACAGTGAGATACCAACATCATATGCTATCACTTACATGTGGAATCTAAAAAAAGGACAAAATGAACTTCTTTGCAGAACAGATACTGACTCACACACTTTGAAAAACTTATGGTTTCTAAATGAGACAGGTTGGGGGGTGGGGGAATGCCCTAGGGTTTTGTGTTGCAAATGCTATAAAATTGGGTTGTGATGATCATTGTGCAATTATGAATGTAATAAAATTCATAAAAAAACAAAAAAACAAAAAATAAAAAGCCAAACTGATAGTAACAAAGTAGAATGGATTTTAGGGACTGGGGTGAAGTAATTGCAGAGATGTTATTAAAGGGTACTGGCTCTCAAGTGGAAGATGAGTAGCTTTTGGACATATAATGTTCAACACTGTGATTATAGTCAATCACACTGTGTTATAAACCTTAAAGTTGCTAAGAAATTATGTTTTAAAGTTTCCCACCATGGACTTCCTGCCATGAATCAGTGGAATAAGAATCTACTGCAGTGGCCTGGGTTTCTGTGTAAGTGGAGGTGCAGGTTCAATCCCCAGCTTAGCCCAGTGGGTTAAAGGATCTAGCATTGCTACGTCTGTGTTGGCATAGGTTGCAGCTGTGTCTTCGATTCAATCCTGGCCCAGGAATTTCCATATGCCATTCGTGCAGCCATAAAATAAAAAAAAAAATTCCCACCACAACACAATGTCATGATAATTATGTGGCATGATACTGGTGTTTGCTAATGCTACAATGGTAATCATATCACAATATACAAATGTATCAAATCAGTACACTGTACACCTTCAACTTTCAGTGTTATATGTCAGTTGTATCTCAATAAAAGCATAATAATTTTATCTTGAAAAAATAATCCTTTTAGGTAACTTGAAACAAGAAAAATAGAAAATAGGATAGGATAGAAATGAACAAATTGAAATAGAAATAACCTTTACATCAAGAGTCTATAATTATCCAAAGCTCAATCCTTCCTTTTTATAACAGATTATAGATAGTTTATTTTAGTTGTAACCCTACCATTAGAAAGACTAAGCATTTGAATCTTCTTAGGTACCTGAGTCTATCAATAATGCCATATGGTGCTTATTGGAATTGCACTTATGCTACAAGAAAAATCTCCTGATTTTAAATATGCTTTACAATCCTTGTTCCCTCTAATATATTTCTTGATAATTTTTCTAATCTTTACAAGGCTTCTGGATGAGGTTTAAATGATTCCATCTGTATACCTGTTTGAAGTTATGCCACAACAAATATTAGCTGTATAACAGTTATGTGCACTAACGGAAGAAACGCAATTATTTGAAAGGCAAATGTGTGTGTCAGATTTTTGCAAAATCTACATCCAGTCCTAGTTTTCGTTTACTCCTGCAGCAAATCTGTGTTGCTCATTGAGAAGCTCTCCAGAGTGCGGACGAGATGACGAGTGTGTGGAGATGGGAGTTGAGAGAATTCAGCACCATCCTGGCTTCTGTTATGTCCCCCTTTCTTCCAGCAGCCCTGAACCAGCACCTCTGGTCACAGGGATGCCCACTTACACTTGAGAAAGGAAGCCTCCATGCCTCTCCTGTGCAGCAGAAAGGAAGGGTTATATTTTGGCAGTGGAATCAAGGGCCTTCTTATTTGATCTGCTCTTTCACTGTCCATTTCATGTTCTTTGTGTATTTTGTGCTTTACTTGAAGTGGTGTGAGTATAGATAGGTCACAGTCACACAGATGGGATATTAGCACGGAATCTGCTGCCTCCTCCTGTGTCCTCATTGCTGACTTTCCTTGGTTCTGGGCCCTTCCTTATGCTGCTCATAGGAGCAGCTGACTTGTTTAATTTTATAAAGCAGCTGTTGTGCAGGAGTGGTAGCTATTGTTGGTAATGTTTATTTACATTGTTATCATGTAATTTAAGAAACCTTGAAGGCCAATTCCATGTTCCTTTGTAGATTTTGTGGGCAGTGGACTTCTTTGTGAGAGTCTGAAGTGACAGAGTAAACCAAATGAATCCTGCCATTTTCCTCTGGCTTTGTGTTTCACCAGTGGTAGATTATCTCTTCTCCCCTTGCTTAGGACCAGTTTCTGAAAACAAAAGTGTGAGGATTATCCAGTATTCAGTACAATAGAACACTCCCTATGTAAGCCTTTATGTTAGGACATGGAGTATCTGTGTTTCTGCAGAATCCTCTCTGCTTTTTCCTGTCTTTTCCTTCTCCTTGTTTGACCTGCCTTTTGTGTGAGCTGCCCCAACTTTAAGACTTCGGTGAAACACTTAACTTGGTGCCTGAGAGGTTACTTATGAGCCAGTTGGTTCTCCTGGAATTAGGAGCACGTGAGTCCCCTGTGGAATGAACCTTCACCAGGGGAAACAGGATCTGACAAAATTACCCTCCTCCCCACGCTTTCCCCTGAGGACTTCATAACTCACCTTGACCTGTTTTTCCTCACTGTAAAGAGGAAGACCTGTGCTGTGGGCATCCCCATATGCCACACCTCTTGGGGGAACCTCTGGCCATCACCCTTGAGGAACTGAATTCCAGCTCCTGGAAGCACCCGAGTCCTGCCAGCGGGCTGAGGATCCAGTGAGCCTGATGGCTCACCTTTCCCTCCTTGAGATTTGAGGTGACTGAAGCTCAGTGGACCCCCTGTTCAAGCCCCATGAGAGAGCCTAAGCAGAAGACCTAATGCATGCCCTGGTTTCTGGCCTGCAGAAGTCAGAGTGATGAATGCTGTGATTTTGGAGTTCCTGTTGTGGCTCAGAGGGTTAATAACCTCACGGTGTCTGTGAGGATTCAGTTCCATCTCTGGCCTCACTCAATGACATAAGCCTACATCTGCAGCTCTGATTTGACCCCTAGCCTGGGAATTTCCATATATCACAGGTGCAGCCCTAAAAAGAAAACAGAGGAGTTCCCGTCATGGCGCAGTGGTTAACGAATCTGACTGGGAACCATGAGGTTGAGGGTTCGATCCCTGGCCTTGCTCAGTGGGTTGATGATCCGGTGTTGCCGTGAGCTGTGGTGTAGGTGCAGATGCAGCTCGGATCCTGCATTGCTGTGGCTCTGGTGTAGACCAGTGGCTACAGCTCTGATTAGACCCCTAGCCTAGGAATGGAACTCCATATGCCATGGGAGTGGCCCTAGAAAAAGATAAAAAGACAAAAAAAAAACAAAAAAAGAAAAACAGAATGTTATGATTTTAAGCTGCTCAGGGTTGGGGAGATACTTGTTACCCAGAATAGTTATCAATAACAACTTAAATTTGCTTCTAAATCCCTTCTGCAGACTGCATTGTGCAGCCTTCCAACTTCCAACACTTTGTCCACAGAAAGCTCCTCACCCCAATGGGCACCTAAACTAGCTCCTCCTTTGCTCCTAAGTCTGTGCAGCACTGTGGGCCTGCTTGCATTTGGGGGCCATACACATCCCAGATGAAAGGACCTCTTTCCGTGGACCTCAGTCAGAGATTCCTCACAGATACTTCACAAAGGTCTCTGTGGGTAATGCAAGCCTGGGCAATGGGATGTTCCATGCTCCACATCTAGGTATAAGTTTTAAACCAATAAAACACTTTTACATTTGCACTGTACAGGCCGATTGGGGGAGTGGGGCGCTTATTTTTCACTACACCCAGTTTGGTGGTTAAAGTTTTATGTTTCTAATCCACTAGCATACTTTTATTTTTATTACTTGTAAATATACTTCTATCATATACTAATGTTTAATTCTCTTGCTTTGCCGAATGGATATTCTGTACCAGGGACGCATATATCCCTGTGAAATCCAAACCATCTCAATTATTTTATCTTTATAGTAAATTTTAATATTTTTAGTACCATTTCCTTTCCTTTATTTTCTTTCTGTTTGATAGAAGTGTCTTGATTATTAACGGGCTATTCTAGGCATAAAAATTTTTTTGAAATAGTGTTTCGTTAAAACTTTTTGTTGAGTTTCATTAAATCTGTAGGTAAAGTTGAAAAAAACATTTATACTTAATGTTTCTGCATATATTTGTTGTTAGGTGCCTCCCTCATCATGTTTATTTTTGTTTTTTGTTTTCTTTTTTAGGGCTATACCTATGTCATATAGAAGTTCCCAGGATAGGGTCGAATTGGAGCTGCAGCTGCCAGCCTACACCATAGCCACAGCATCACCAGATCCTTAACCCATTGAGTGAGGCTAGGTATCGAACTGCATCCTTATGAATGCTAGTTGGGTTTGTTTCCACTGAGCTACAATCATCATTTTTCTGACAATCTGTTTGAACAGTTGGTTTCTTTTCTTTTCTTTTTAATTTTCTTCAAGCATATTTTTTTTTATTTTATAATGATTTTTATTTTTTCCATTATAGCTGGTTTACAGTGTTCTGTCAATTTTCAACTATACAGCAAGGTGGCCCAGTCAGCGTGAAACAGGCAGTTTGATTTTCGTGTGTGGATCCAGACCCAGCTGCCCTGCTCATTTTGGGAGATATGTCTCCACAGGGTCTCAAGTCTGTGCATCTTCTTGGCGGACACTGAATGATTTTGTTCTGAACTGTCTTCTGAAGGATGTCTGGATGGTGTGAAGTCTTGCACAATAGAGCCGATAGAGTTGGTATCTTCTGCTTGGGCATAGGGTAGATTTCACTGCCCAGGATGATACAGCTAATGGCTCCTTCCCACACAGAGCTTGTGCACATGTGCTTTCAGCCCGTTGAACACTGAGGGCCCCTGAGTCTGGGAGTCCTCAGTGTGACACAGAGCCACCGGCTGCATGGCGCCCACCTGGATACCATCTCCTGGGATTTCTGGGCATGGCTGAAGTCATTATTGCCATGTGTTCTCATCCTGCAGCCTCATGTCCTGTTGGCAGTAGCCATAACTAAATTTCATGTGAAACCAATGGAACAGAGCTGTCTCAGGCCCTGTGGACACATTAAATAGAGTGGTCAGTAGCCTAAGCCACTTGTGGGAAAATTTGCTGAAAACAGACTGTATAGAAATGAGAAGTTGGTATTATAGGGTGATAGTTCTCTAGGGTCTCTCGTGAACAGGTAGGGCAGAGGGGAATTGCCCACCTTTGTCTCTCCCATGACTTAGCCCAGAACATTTCCTGTTGGAGCAAAGTGACTGTGGCGTGATCTTTACGTACAGTTCTTGTTTATATATTTGTTTATAATCAGTTAACAGTACTTTGATTTCCAAATTTCAATCCCTTGTTATTTTTGAGGGCATACTTAAAAAAATATGTTTAGTAGGTGCCTTTATGTTGTTTCTTTTTTTTTTTTCTTTTTTTTCTTTTTAGGGCCACATCTATAGTATATGGAATTTTCTGGGCTAGGGATCCAATTGGAGCTGCCCCAGAGACTATACACAGCCGCAGCAACACCAGATCCAACCTGCATCTGCAACCTATGCTACAGGTTGTGGCAACGCTCGATCCTTAACCCACTGAGTGAAGCCAGGAATCGAACCTGCATCCTCATGGGTACTATACCAGGTTCTTAACCTGCTGAGCCACAACAGGCACTACCTGTGTTGACTTTTAACTTCAGTGCAGATAACATTAAGATTTGGTGAGGTGAGTTTTATAGCCCAGGATCTTTTCAGTTTCAACAATGATTCCACAAATACAAAAAGAATACATTTTTGGACTTCTTGAGGGTAGTATTTATATATGTCTGTTAGTTTAGGTAAAGTTTGTAATTTGCTACCAAGTTTTCTATAAGCCTTAGTGATTTGATTTTACTACCCGATCTATCAATTACAGAAAACGTATTGAAAGTTTTTCATTAATGTGGATTCGTCTTTTACAATTTAATCTAGCAACATTTGCTGTTTATATAATGAAGTTATATTAGTAGATTGAACAATATATCACCATGAAGTGACTCAGAAATTCTATTTGTTTAATATTAATATAGTTATATTAACTTCCTTTATGGTAGTGTTTGTATGATTTATTTTTCTTCATTCTTTCATTGCAGATTTTTTAATTTGGCTCTGTGTTTAGCTCTGCTTTTTGTAAGCAGCATGTATTTTTACTTTTTTGTCTAGTCCAGTAATCCTTTTTCATCTGGAGCATTTATTCCATTTATATTTTGCATGAGTTTTTTTTTTTTTTTAATCTTTTGTCTTTTTTTTTAGGGCTGCGCCTGTGGCATATGGGGGTTCCCAGGATAGGGGTCGAATTGGAGTACCACAGCTATAGCAATAGGGGATCTGAGCCGCATCTGTGATCTACACCACAGCTCACGGCAACACCAGATCCTTAACCCACTCAGAGAGGCCAGGGATGGAACCCGCATCCTCATGGATGCTAGTCGGGTTCGTTAACCACTGAGCCATGACTGGAACTCCTGCATGAGTTTTAATAGGCTTAGGTTTAAATATACAGTCTTGTCTTGTTTTTGACAGTTGTCCTGCTTGTATTATCTTTTTTCCTTCTCCTTTCTTGCCTGATTTGGGATTAGTGGTTTCTTTAATTAGCTTTTTATTGGTTCTTTTGATCATTTCCCTTAGTAATTTTATTGTAGTTTCAAAAGTATTTTACCAGTAATTTAAAAAAAAAAAACTGCATTGTGGCTACTATCTAGATCATAATAAAAGCAATTCTTAGTATATGGTAATTAATTTTTATCTTTATTTATTAAATATTTCCCATTGTTTATTAATGTAGTGAGATGCAGAGAGGTGGCAAATAAAATTACATGGAAATATAATTACAGGAGGGAAGGGAAGTTAAAACAAATGACTTACATTCAATAAACTAATTTAGGAAGCTTAAGTTGATCTCCCAGTAAGAAAATGTTTCTCTCAAAGAGAGTCACCCCACCCCACCCCCAAATCAAGTTCCTTTTCATAAGGTAAACTGTGCTGATGGAGCATGCCCTCCAGGAATATTTGGGATGCAGGGAATTCCTCATTTCCCTTTTCCTTCTCATTGTCAAGTCCAAACCAGTCACTGAGTATTTCAACTCAACTCGGAAAGAAAAGGAAATATTTGGTCTCATTGGACCTGATGGAATAGTCCTATGAGGCAACGGTTAACCACTTTGAAGTAGGGAAGTTTTGTTTAAACCCCTATGTTAATGAATTGGTGGCTTTTAGCTTGTCCTATCCCCCAACTTCTTCCCTCCAGCTTCTTTAACTTCTGCCTCCTTTAATAAAGGTGATAAACTGCTGATATGCTCTACTAATTCTTTTATCCCTAAGAGTCTGTGATGATTTTAGCTAGAAGTTTAAAAATATATATTTCAAAATCAAGAGAAGTTTAATTTTAGGTGCCATGACACAACTGGTCTTCAATTTATGAGTATCTGAATGAAGAGAAATCACTAAGTTTGGGGCATTCATATTAATTGTCATAGTAAATCCTTTCAAAATATACTAAAATGTATTTCAGTTGGATATCAGCAAAATTATTTTTAATTATTCCCAACCTAGATTAAAAACAGGTTAAATGTAATCTGTCTTTCTAAATCTATATATTTAGTTTAAATTTATTAATGTATTAAGTGTATCAATTAATAGATTTATAAATTTATTAATTAAACTTTATTATAAAGTTCCATAAAGTTGCTCATTGAGAACCTCAGGTAAATCAAATATTTGAACCTACTGGCAAACTGTCCTTTCTGCCAACTCTGTTTTGTTTTAAAGGATGGGGAAAAAATGAAAATGAATTTAATCCTGTGGCTCCCAGCTAACTGTAGCCACCTGACGCTAATGGTGACGTTAAGCAAATCATTACATATTTGAACAAAATCTAGTACTCTAATATTTACAATTCTGTAGACATCTTTTGAGACTCAGTAGCAAAACTCTTCAGATATTTCTTCCCAGAGTTTTGATTATCTTTACATCAAAGGTAACAGGATTCTACTGATAAAGTTTTTAAAAAAAAAAAAAATCTTTAGTTCTATTTGAGGTAGTGTATGCTCATGGATATCAAAATGTTTGATTATTCTTAAAGAATATTGTATTTGTTCCTTTTTATTTATTTACTTATTTATTTATTTATTTTGCTTTTTAGGTACCCAAGGCATATGGAAGTTCCCAGGCTAGGGGTCAAATCAGAGCTACAGCTGCCGGCCTACACCACAGCCACAGCAACCTCATGGCAACACCGGATCCACTAAGCAAGTCCAGGGATTGAACCTGCATCCTCACAGATACTAGTCGGTATTGATTCCACTGAGCCACGACGGGAACTCCAGGAACATTTTAAAATTGCTCCTTTGTGCACTTCTATTTGGATATATTTATTTATAATGTATGTTATAAATTACCTATTGCATTAAGGTTATCTAAAATTTTAGTAATAATGGTATTTTTACCTATAGAAGAAAATTTGCGAATGGTGACCATTCATAAAATTTATATCAACTTTATCAGTGCTTTGTCATGTTGCAAAAATCATGGCAGTGGAAAGAGACAAGCGGCACTCAGAGATGCGGAATAGCCAGGTTTATTCAGCACCCGTGCAGGCTCAAAGGAGTAGCCTCCAGAGTCTGAGCACCAGGTCTTTGTTCTGGGTAGATTTTATACAATACAGACTTCTAGGTCTTGTTTTTACCGCACAAGCAGCCCGACCCTCCACCTTCCCGGAGCAGACAAAGTTCTTGCCTAGGAAGCTGAGCAAGCAAGATTACAAAAGTGAAACTGAAAAGCAATGCTTGGCGCTCAGTTTGCAGGGCTGCTAATAAAGACATAAGGCACGTAGTTGCTACAAGATTACAAAAAGCCTGGTATAGGGAGAGCAAAACTGTCCTCAGGCAGTAGCTGCCTCCTCAGTTTGGGGGTGTTGTTTCTCTTGAGTCACACTGATGTATTATAAAGCTTTTAAGTGCCTAGGGGTTATAATGTACTTGATGTGACCCTTCCATACTAAAGCAAGACCATTATAAGTTAGGCTGATTATATGCCATCCAGAAATCATCCTAAAATTTAGCTTCCTATGCCTTATGAAAAAGGATGACCATTTAATGTCATCCTTTAGGAAAAAGAGGTCTTAAATAAAAGATGTAATTGAATAATATAACTGAAATGCCAAATTTAATATTATCACTGGCATGCAAATAATAGCACATCATTAGATTTATTTCAAAATATTAAATTTGTGTTTAATAAAATTAGGTTTTCCAAAAGGAAAGTAAATTTCTTGTATTTTAAGCACATGAAAATTAAATAGAAAGCCAAATCGTAACTCAACCTTTCATAGTCTTGAATATCACCAAAAAGTGCTGCTAAAAGAAGTATATTGATATAAATGAGTAATATGGCAATGCTCTAGGGTTTTGATATTACATAGCTAATGGAGGTATTTATTGGCTTGACCTTTTGTATATTAATTTATCTTGTCTATAATGATAGTTGCAAAAGGTCAATCTTTTGCATCAGATAATCATAAAACAGCTTTTTTTTAAAAATGTGCTTAATTTCTTATCTGAACATTTCATTAACTTATTTCTAGAATTTTTTTCTGAAAAAGGGATGTTAATCAGCTCTTTTTTAAGTTAACCATTGTAAGGTTAACACTCTTGTTCTTTATTCTTGTTCTCTGTCTCTCTGTCTGCTGGTATGGTACATGTAGAAGAAAAGTAATGTGAGTTTTATGTGGTAAACGGCTTCTCAATTGCAAATGCAAATAAGAAAATTTTAATCCCTGTATTGCTTTTGAATCATATCTGTGCAAGTTTATCAGACATTATAGAGAATGGAAAAATAGTCAAAAGTTCATGAAAAACAGTTTTGAATGCATAGATGAAAGGTTCTCAAACCTTGGAATACCTAAAACAGTTGTTTAAACACAGCTTGTTGGGGGTTACTGAAGGATGTCAGAGGTAGGATCTAAGAATCTACTTTTCAGAAAGTTCCTTGTTGATACTGATATAGTTAGGCTGGGGGAAATTATCTGAGAGCTATTGTAAAACAAATACAACATTGTACTTTAGCTCTGACTACTTCATGAACTAGGAAACAGTCATTTACAAATGAAGATATTTTTGACCCAAAGCAGTGATTGTTGGTAAAGCGTTCTGAATCTATGTCACATTGCTTTTCTTTTTTATTTGAGATGAAACATAAACCAATAGGGCAGTGATCCATTTATCGTCTTTCAGCTCTAAGTCTGTCTTTCTTTACTTTGTTTCCGATGCCACAGCAGCACCCTGTAACCCATCAGTTTTCCTTCCTTCAACGCAGAGCCTGGGGGTAGTGCCCCTGGAGCCCTCCATGAGGTTCTGCATCACTCTCAGACCTTCTCCACCTGGCAGCTGCTCCCACAGAACCAGGGAGCCATCCCCTCCCTCCTCCCGGCTCCCCCCAGAATCTCCCGTGGACTCACTTCCCTTGCTGAGCCAGCCAGTTGTTCCTGTTCCCACAGTGCAGTCCTGTCCTGGGTGCTCCTATGAGGGCCTCTTTTGTTCAGCTCCTCAGCCTAGACTGTCACTTGCTTTACTTAGAAAGCCTATTTGAATTTTCTTAGACCACTTTTAGTGTTCCTTACCTTTTCTGTTACTTAGCTATTCATAAATTACGTTTCCTCTTCAGTTAACTGCAGTGATTAAGCACCTGATGGGAACCTGCCTGCTATCTCCTGAATGATGTATGGTGTCTTCTGGTGTCTGAATGAAGCTTTATTTATCTCCCTGCGCATCAACTACCTTTTCTTGTTTCACCAGTGAACCTCCCTGTTGAGAGTCTCGTGTGTGTGGAAGGTGTGAGAATGGATAGACTAAATACAGTTTAGGACATTCTATTTTAAAATAATAGTTTAGAAAGCAAATGAAAGACCAGATCTTCAAGATTTTTGAGGTTTCAGTAAAGTTCTGGTTATTTGAAGGATTTGTAGGGAGATACCTGAAAAATGTGTGCTTGGTGTAGCAGGTAAGAAATTGTGTCTTGTGTCCAGTCAGCCTTGCTGTGTTTTGCTGCCCTGAGACCCTATTGACCTTTCTTCTTGGTCATTGACCTGTATGGGACTCTGCTGAGAGGAGGTGCTGGGGGACTTGGCCGCTGTGGAAAGTGAACTTACTCTGCCTTGCTTTGTTTCCTGGGCATTGGCTGTGAGATTGCTGCTTAGCTCTTTCCTGTTAAGCATCGCACTCTCCATCCTGCAGTACCATGCCATTCTGTGCATTTTCCCCTGTCGCATCCTGAATGCTGGAGCCACCCCTCCCCCCCCCACTGAAGACATCACCTTGCTCCATGTCAGAAATGCGTGACCCCAGGTGCGAGATCAGCTCCAGGGGTTCAGGGGCTCCTCTGCCAAACACCTGCCTCTGGCTGGTGCATCTTCTCCCCTTTGTTCCAGCAGCCCTAGGGCTTGCAACTGCCTTCCTGGAGTTGTTTTTTTGTTTGTTTGTTTTGTATTTGTTTTTAAGTGATAACTTACTTTTTTTTCTCTCCTAAGTTATCCAGTTAACAATTTTATACCTGGTTAGTGGTTTCATATGTTATTTTTTTTTTTCCTATTCAAAGTGCTGGTGAGGTTTTGTTTTGTGACAGGACCTTCATAAACAGAGATTGGTTCCAGGAGTCATCCCAGGAAACAGACTCTGAAATACAGTGTTTTGAATTCCTTTGGGTTTGCCCTTGTGCTCTGAACACAGTGCTGATGGCCTTGCAAATTTGAAACAGGGTACTAGTGATCCATGACACAGAGTGTATCCTGATTAGTCAGATTTTCACCCCTTGCTCACACTGTGATGAAGTCTCCACAGGAACAAGGGCCTGGGGGAACTAGGCATCCTGCTCAGTGACAATGAATAAAAAGACCATCATGTGGGATGTGTTCTTTTTGGGGCACTGAAGCTATTACTGAAAGGACAAGTTAAGTATGAGCTCTTTAAACTCTCCCTCAAATTACAGCCAGGGACGCAGAATATATCTGTGGTGATTTTTGAAAAGTTTGCTTTTCAGGCCTACTTCTACTGAACATTTTTTAAATGTAATTTTTACTTGTTTTACTATGTAATTTTACAGTTTTAATACAGTGTCTCATCAAGTCCCCTATGAAGTTTAGTGCATTGTTTTTAGTAAGAAGTTCGAACCTAATACTTTTTTTTTTTTGTCTTTTTGTCCATTTTAGGGCTGCATCCATGGCATATGGAAGTTCCCAGGCTAGGGGTCTAATTAGAGCTACAGCTGCTGGCCTACACCATAGCCACAGCAATGCCAGATCCAAACTGCATCCGCAACCTATACCACAGCTCACGGCAATGTCGGATCCTTAACCTGAGTGAGACCAGAGATCGAACCCACAACCTCATGGTTCCTAGTTAGATTCGTTTCCACTGCGCCACAATAGGAACTCCCTGAACCTAATACTTTGAATTAGGACATTTGGTTGGAAGCAGCTTTACTCTTCAATGTTTGAGCATAGCCATGCTTCCTTTACACAAAACACAGTCATAATCACACCAAGAATCCCCATTCTCTTCAAAGTATACCCTGAATACTCAGACCCATTAGAGTCATAACTAGGTGTATATCCTAGTATTTTCTGGCTGAGTAGGAAAAAGTCTAATAGAAGAAGAAATAGTTTATATACCAAAATAATTCAAATATTTTGTTGATTTATATTGGATAATCATGAAGAGTATGTGTGACAATGAGTAGGATTAAAGAGAACATGAGACTTGGCTGAATTTATCAATATGGATGTGTTTACCAGGCATTCTGGATTTAATAGATTTGGTCATTTAGCTGCAAATGGCCCTGATAGTTTACTGATTTGGTTGACTGAAATTTTCACTCAACAGTGGCCTATGCTTAAAAAATTTGTATGCTGGAATGTTTCCTGGTATAATGCAAAGAATAGAATCCGAAGTCTTAGGCGATAGGAAGGTTGGAGTGGGTTTATTACCTGTAACCCACACATTAACATCATACACTCCATCTGACAGGAGGGCCCAGAGGACGTTCCCTTTCTAAGGTTTTGAGGATCCTTAGCAGCTTGGGTACCAGTCTCCCTGATATGCTCTGAGATGGTTCTGCTCTGACCAGGGGTGTGGCAGTGGGAGATGCTGTCAATCATAAAGGCTCTTGAGCTTTAGAGACAGTAGGATCCTGGGATAGCAGAGGCCAACTGCTTCTCCTAACTCCCTAAGACAAAATGACCATTGGGCAGCATTGGTAGTGCTGCCCGCACTGGGCAGCAGAAAAAAAGCATGATTAGAATTCTCTGATGCACAGGGAGTTCCCATTGTGGCTTAGCAGTAACCAACCTGACTAGTATCCATGATGATGCAGGTTTAATCCCTAGCCTCACTCAGTGGGTTAAGGATCTGGTGTTGCCGTGAGCTGTGGTATAGGTTGTAGATGCAGCTCAGATCCCGAGTTGCTGTGGCTGTGGCTCTGGCAGCTGCAGCTTCAATTTGACCCCTAGGCTGGGAACTTACAGGTATGTTTTGCCTCAGGTATGGCCAAAAAAAAAAACAAACCTCTGATGCCTAGATATTACAGTATCACAGTGATGGATAATTGATGTCTATGCCAGTAGAAACAAAATAGGTTAACCATCAACTGAAATGTCACCAGATACATAAAACTCCAAGACTCATGAACAGAAACTGAATTTGAGTTGCCCAAATGGGTATTCTGATTTTCTTACCAAACTTCCAGAACTTACATCAGCTCACAGACCAAGACTGTCTTGAGTGAAGGGGAAACTTAGTTCCTTTTCATTCCCCAAGCATATATTGTGATGATCTGAGGTCGTTTTCTGAAGTGGTTGTGGATTGGGGTAAAGGAGATGCCCAGATCTTTGGGGGTTTGCTAAACACTGCTTTGAAGTAGTACTGATTCTTGAAGCCTCTAAGTAAAATTATGGTCTAGGAATCAGAGTGTGGGCACATAGTGTTTAAATGGCAGAACTTGGCTGCAGTTTGCATCATGTGGACCAGGTGGAATGGGCTTAGTTCTACCCTCGGTGCTGAATGTACAGTTGAACTAGAGACAGTTGGGGGCAGCTACAATTTCCACATTGGTTCTCTGGCCCAGGAGTGATGGCACTTGGTATGAAGGTATACAGTGATGGTCTATAATGTCCCTTCCTTACAAAGCTAGGAATGTAAAAGCAGTGCTCTGTCCCTGGAAGAAAGGCACACATCTGTGCCACCTTCAGAGACTTGGAAGCTGCTGTGGTGGTGATGACTACTACCTCCCAGTGCATCTCCTCTATTCACCTGTGCAGAAATCATACAGGCTTTGCAGAATTACAGGCAATTGTGAACTTAATCAGAGACCCAGCTTCAGCTGCTCTTCCAGATGCAGGCAGCTGGAACCTGATATCCAGCTGTTTACCAGGCAGATGCTTTATTCACAGAGGTTTCACAGGAAATAGGACAAGCCAGAACAGTTTGCTTTTATCTTCACCTTTTTCCTTGGAAGTACATCATTTCTCCTGCTTCCTTCCATGCCATAATCTGGAAAAATCTTGCCCATCTGCAGATTCCCAATACAATTACACTGGATCACTTTATTGCTGCCATATGCTGTTGAGAAAGTGGCAAGTACTTTAGGTGTCATGCATAGTGTGACATTCCTGCCGTAGACGGGATAACCCCGTGATTTTCAGGGAATTCTCGGTTTTTTGCACCTTGTACTGCTTAGCAGAACCAAAGAACCACTGCCTAGGGAGCCACTTTGGATTTCAGAGGAAGCACATAACATATTAAATGTGCATTTAGACCCATTTACCAGATAACTTGTAAGGCTGGCAGTTTTGTGGAATACTTGTGGACTTATGCAGTATCTTCCTCATTTTATTACATAGTTCTGTCTGCTAACGCTTTACTATTTTCACATCAGAAAAGATGCAGCAGTGAATTCCACTTGTGTGGGATTTGCTTACCATTATTGCCATCACGGAGCAGCAGCTAAAGTAATAGACCAGTGGAATGACCTAGTAGGGACTCAGTTAGTGCCTTGGGTGTAGAAAAGACCCTGAGTACATAGGGTTCAATCTTGCAGGGTTCAGTATATGCTTGAAATACAGATTAGCATCTCTTCTACAGCCCAGATACACACTTAGAAAAAAAAGACTTGAAAATGAAAATAACTTCACCCACTATTAAGTTAATAAACCAATTGTAGAAGTTTGGCTTCCACAAGTTTGAATTCTGCTGGTTTGGAGGTTTGGGGTCCTTGGGGAAGCATTCTCCCACCAGGGAAAATCATTTAATATCACTTATATGTGGAATCTATTAAAAATGTTATAAAAGAACTTACTTAGAAGGCTCTTTATATTTTCAGATACCTGTGATTGAAAGAGATCTTAAGAAATTGCCTGTGTCCCTTACTTTGAAGTAGTCCTGAATTGCATAAAAATTTGTAGCATATATTTATAAAAATGGTTTCTATTGATGATAGACCAGATTGAAGAAATCCACTAAATTGACTGAATTGAAAATCCTTTGCTAATAAATTTACAACCATAAGCCAAACAGATTTAGAATATAAAAAATGTTCAAACCCAAAGAACTTCATTTAATTTCTTCACAATAATTTTCAGACTATACTGAGCTAGTCCAATTTTCTAGTCAATCAGAGTCCAATTATATTTAGATGAGCTATAAGCTATCAGAAATAACTAGAGCTATATCCAAATATATGCTTCTGAAATTTGCGCTGACGTGGGGACCTAGTTCAAAACCTTTAAACTGGCAGGTTATGAAGTACAAAGTCAAACTATTCCAAAAAAAAAAATGTGGGCAATGTTGAAAGCACAAGGAAATCAATTTTATTATGTCAAGTATGTATATACATGTTGTAGAGAATTTCTAATTAAATCCTTTAATGCTTTTTTTTGCTCCGTTTCATTTTTCCACAACTTTGAAGAATATCTTTGAACATTATTAAAAGTGAAATGTAAATGCTGTATCTTTAGAATAAATGTAACTATTTTACCTAAGCACTAAATTGTATAAATGATTTATGGGCATCTGATCTGCAACTTAATTTATATACTTTCATCCATCTCCTATAAGCATATTGTCCTTTGTTATTATTACAAGGTCATGTGCACAATATTTCTTTATAAAATCAGAAAGTTATTAGGGAGTTGGTAAGTTATGTTACATTGAGTTGTACCTGAGGAGAATGTGACAGTGCTCAAATACATTCATTTGTATGCAATGAGTTGTATACCATGGTTTTCCATAAGTATTATTTCTAGAAACTGTTTGTTCTGTATAATTGGAAACAAATTCAAACAAAAAATAGCCTTAAATAATTGCCAGCTCAATATAATAATATTAACTCATCCTCTGTTTATAACTTCTTCATATGAAAAATTTATCATTGAGAAAACCAATAATAAATATCTGGCATTATGCATCTCATTGTATATATATATATATATATATATATATATATATATATATATATATATACACACATCTATATTTATATCTGTGTGTGTGTGTGTGTGTATATTCACACAGAGAGTGTTTTGAATTTATATAAAATACTAAGGTTTTATTTGGGGACTTCTGTTTTTCTAAGATATTTGAGTATTTAAGTAAATATTTTATTTAAAATCAAAACAGTGTAAATATTCTTCTTATTAAAGGTAAAACTTAAAATTGAAAAACTTGTTTTATCTGATGAATTTGACATTATAGAATTTAAGCTACATTTAAATTTATATTTTATATTATGGATACCATAATAATTAGTATATTTTAAATGCAGCATGTTGCTTTAATGTCTTAAACATTTTATTGAATTATATATTTGATGTACAATTTATATATTACATATGTACAAAGTAATGAGTCACAGTTTTAAAGCCTATTGGCCATATTCCCTGTGCTGTACAGCATATCTTGTAGCTTATTTTACACAGCATAGCTTGTACCTCTTAATCCTCACTCCTACATTGCCCCTCCCCTTTTCAGTCTCCCCAGTGGTAACCATTAGTTCTCGGTATCTGTGAGTGTTCCTTTTTTTTGTAATATTCACTGGTTTGTATTTTTAGGATTCCACATATAAGTGATATCATATGTTGTTTTATTTCTCTGACTTACTCTACTTAGCATAATGCTCTCCAGATCCCTCCATATTGTGGCAAATGGCAAAATATTCATTCTTTATTATGACCTAGTAGCAAGCTATTGTGTATATATACCACATCCTTTTTATTCATTCATCTGTTGATGGACAGTTAAGTTGTTTCCTTGTCTTGGCTGTTGTAAATAATGCTGTTGTGAACACTGGAGGGCATGTATCTTTACAAATTATTACTTTTTGTTTTTTCACAGATATACACATAGATGTGGAATTGCTGGGTCATATGGTATTTCTATTTTCAGTTTTTTGAGAAATCTCCATACTCTTTTCCATGGTGGCTACACCAATTTACATTTCTACCAATAGTGTCGGAGTGTTCCCTCTTCTTCCACATCCTCTCCAACATTTATTATTTGTGTCCTTTTTGAAGACACGTTTGAGGTGACAGGTATGAGGTGATATCTCACTGTGGTTTTGCTTTGCATTTCCCTGATAATTGGCAATGTTGAGCATCTTTTCATGTAACTCTTGGAGAGATATCTTCCGTATGTCTTCTTTGGATGGTGTCTCTTCAGGTCTTCTATCCAGTTTTTGATTAGGTTGTTTGTTTTTTGGATGTTGAGTTTTATGAGCTGTTTATATATTTGGGAATTTAACACCTTATCAATCATACCAATTGCAAATATTTTCTCCCATTCAGTAGGTTGTCTTCATTTTGATGATGGTTTCCTTTGCTATGCAAAAATCTTTAAGTTTAATTAGGTCCCATTTGTTTATTTTTGCTCTCCCTTGCCTTAGAAGACAGGTCCCGAAAAATGTTGCTATGATTTCTGTCAAAGAATGTTCTGCTTATATTTTCTTCTAGGAGTTTTTATGGTTTACTGTCTTACATTTAGGCGTTTAATCCTGAAATCCTGATATCTTCTGATTTAAACATGATGTTTCAGCCATTTTAATATGTTACATATGGAGTCCTGGGTGATTATAATAGATCCAGCAGTTATTTAAATCATAGTTATATTAAAAATATTGTTAGCAATTTAAATGTGGTGAGTTGATGCTTAACATTTTTGTGTTGATCTCTCAGTTTCACTAGTAAAAATCACTTAAACCTTGCATTTAATGTATGTTGTCAAGTGAACAGAGGAAATGCTGTTTTTACTTAATTCATCAGGAAATTGGTAAAGTGAAGAACATCAAGAAAATTCCTTTGGCAGTCACTGCCAAGTGATGTTTTAATAGAAGACAGCATAGTGTTCACAAGAATCTTGGATTACCACTGAAGAAAAACACATTTTTATATTTAGAAAACATGTTTATAATTTACCTTGCAGAATGTCCCATTTATTGAATTTCTCTGGATATTTGTCCATCTCAGATATAGTGATGGCACACAGGAGTGAGGCAGTGGGGGCTCATCCCACCACAGGCCATTGGGGTACCTCTTTTCTTGCAGAGAATTTAAAAACAGTAGACAGATGACTATAATTCTAAGTTTTCACCAAATGATGGCAATTCTAGAGACTGATGGAGATAAAATACTCCCTTATGTAAACTTTTTTTGTGAATCTAAGTTTTAAACATTTGCTGACATTGTTGAATTTTAATTATACACATGCAGTTACACATGTATAAACTTCAAATCAGCACTTTTCAAAAACTTTTCTTTTAGTAAACACTATATTTTACCCGAGGTTGTTACTTCGAAGCCCCAGTTGTACCAGTTATAGACTCAACCATCACATGTGGATCCAGCTGCTCGCCTTCCTTTGGAAAGAACTGGAATTCTTATCTCCACATCCTGTGATTGTGCGTGGTTCTAGGTTTAAAGAAGATATGAAAAAAAAAATGATAGAAAACTGATTATAAGGGAGGAAGTCATGATTTATCTTTTTATTTCTATCATGTTTTTCTAATGATTCTGTTAGAAAATTGATACATTTTGTTTAATATTTAAAACAGTGACATAGGGTATGATCAGCAAGAAGTAATAGTTATTTGGGGACTGATTTTTTTTTGTTTGCACCTGAAATATTTCACTGAAAATAGTATTTTTATGTGGAAATTTATTCTTTTAAAAGTTTAAAAATGTTAATTGTGGGAGTTCTGGTCTTGGCTCAGTGGGAACAATTCAGACTAGTATCCGTGAGGATGCAGGTTCAATCCCTGGCCTCGATCAGTGGGTTAAGGATCTGATGTTTCCATGAGCTGTGATGTAAGTTGCAGACGCAGTTCAGATCTGGTGTGGCTGTAGCTGTGGTGCAGGCCAGTGGCTATAGCTCTGATTCAACCCCTAGCCTGGGAACTTCCATATCCTGCGAGTGCAGACATAAACAAAAAAACATTAACTGTTTAGAGGGAAACTAAATAATATATTTAGAAAAAAATATTACTTACTTGACATGATTGTTCTGAAAATAATCGTGCTATATAGAAGCAGGTGGTGTTAAAAATGATTCTCTTGGAATCAGATATTCTGGGATCACTTCTGATCAATGGTAGAGGGAAAAGTTAATAAACATAGCATACCCCCCCCCCAAGAACTTAGGGAGACATGAAGAAGAATCTTAGTACATTTTGTATCCCACAAAAGAAAACAATATCAAGAAAAGTCACATCACTCACGTGTAACACTTCACGGTACACACTAAGATCCCCATAAATGAGTTCCTTTCTTCCGAGTCAGATGCTTTATGTCTGTTCAGGCAACTAGCATCTAGTTTAGTGTCAGATGATGTTTAAATATATTAGACATCTTACAAATATTTGGTTTAAATTTTAAATATCTTGTATTTTTTTCTTAGAGTACATTGTCAAAGCAAAAGCCACGTATATGAGGATATTAGATAATCCATATGGTCAATTTGTTTAATGGCCGAAGAGGAATACTGAACTACACTTGTTGTTTCTTGTTTGCATTCTAAAGTCTATAATGTCATACCTTAACTGTTTTGATGAGTATTACTTAATACTCAGCAAGCAGTTTGTGTTAAATAAAATAAGTAATGGTAAAACTACAAATGAAATAAATATTATATATGTCTCTAATTTGGACTGATAAAATGATGTGAAAGGACCTGCATAAAATAAAGAAAAAGGTAGGTAGCCTACATATTTAAATATTTATTTTTATGATTGATTTTTTTTTTGTTATTTAGTTTCTCATAACATCAAATCTCAACATAATATTAGTATCACAGAGTGAAATCCCTGGTTGATCAAACTATGCGATATATTTTGCCATTTCCTAACAATAATCCTGACATATGAATAACTATTTATAAGAAGACTTACAAGAAAATTTATCTCAATCTTTGTAACTATTAGAGAAGACATCCAGAAAATTCTTTTTTTTTTTTTTGTCTTTTTGCTATTTCTTGGGCCGCTCCTGCAGCATATGGAGATTCCCAGGCTAGGGGTCGAATCGGAACTGTGGCCACAGGCCTACACCAGAGCCACAGCAACGCGGGATCCGAGCCGCGTCTGCAACCTACACCACAGCTCAAGGCAACGCCGGATCGTTAACCCACTGAGCAAGGGCAGGGACCAAACCCGCAACCTCATGGTTCCTAGTCGGATTCGTTAACCACTGCGCCACGACGGGAACTCCCAGAAAATTCTTTAACAATATTTCAGTGTCATCCAGAGAAGACATAAAAACTTTTATTTAATCATTATTTTAAATTTCTATTAATACCCTTGAAATGTACTCAGGGAATTTACTAAGGACACTGAATTAAGAGTGAGTCACAGCCAATATTTATTTCAATTTCAAGGGACCTTATTTTATATTCAGAAGCAAAAAATAAATAAATAAAATTAATGAAGCCATGAGTAAGACATCATACATAGCAAAAAAAAAAAAAAAAGACAACTCTATAAATAGAGTAGCCTGCATTAAAAACAAGTGTTATTTATTTAAAAAAAAAAAAGGAGCAAGAAGATTTATGAACAACATTGTCAGCTTTAAATTGGTTCACTTTAAAATCATGAAAACAATGATGTTGGGATATTGACTTCCAGCTTGTATGACTCACAAGTTTATTTTTTAAAGAGTACCTTTGGTATATTACCTCATAGAGCATTTCTAACAATCCTTTACCATTTATAAAGTTGATATAACACCTGCATTTGCTGTTGAGGAAACTCTGGACATCTGACCAGCCCAAAGATGTTATTGCTAATTGAGCAGAGCCAAGACTGAAATCCTGCTCTCTGACCCTCAGGAATTAGGGTCAAGGCATCTAAGGAGCATATACCTGTCTTATCTGGACTTCAAAGATAAATTAAATTTGCATAAGGAGGAAATGAAAACCATAACAAAAGTAATTGAAATATTAGAAATTCATATCAACATAAAAATATGAAAGAGCCATATTGAGAACAAAAAGAGTGTGGAGCAATGTATTATTTACCATAGTACATGGAAATCCTTCAGACTTTAGGAAAAATATACATCTTTGTTCATATTCTAACTTAGTTTTCCTCTTCTCACTCCTAAAATTGATGATTGCTTATTTTTCTATTTTCTTTATCATTATTTTTGATTTACCATTTTGTAAAAATGAGACTGAATCCCGAGAATGAAACTTAGAAGCAAAACTAAAAGAAGAACTCATTGTTATGCTTTGTGAACACTCAATACAAGATTGACTCATAGGCTACCATACTTAAGGATGAAACTCAGAGCTGGGATGTAAGGCTGAGTCCAAAATCGTAGGTATTGCTGTTAATTCATTTCTTCAAATAAAATCATGTTTAGCTTCTGACATCTAGAAGATAAATCTGAAACAATGGAGTCTTGGATCCTTGCCTGGTTAAATCGGGCTCAAACTCAATTGCTCCATTTATTATCCTTGATTTTGTCCCGGCAGTTTACAAAGAAGTGCTGCAGCCTTCTCTCTCGCTATCAAGGAAAAACTCGTGTAACCACCAGAATTAGAGGCCAGGAAAGAGATTATCACATTTGTCTCTCTTGAGCCCAGCAGAGGAAAAATTGACAGTGCTAAGGGGGGCAGTTTTGATGGAAACTTATGGAATCCCAATGTCATTTTGGCACTTGAAACTTTAGTTGAGTGAAAACAGGATTGATTCACTTCCTTAAGTGGTTCTCCAGTTGGTCTGAAAGATTGAGACTAACTGCTAAAAAAGGGAGCAGCTTTCAGAATGGATAAATCTGGCTTAAAAGATTTGCAGCATAGTTTTTCCCCCAAATGAAAAGATTAGAGTTTAAGGGATAGACAAGACTTCACATAATTTAAAAACCCCTTTTCCCCTAGAATCAGGACATATATAAATTTGGTGATTAAAGATTATATTTGTGGTGTGATATCTACATTTTATACATTTCTTGCTCTAAAATACATTGAAAAGTAATACTAAAATTTGTTATAACATTACTTTTTATATGCTCAAAATTACCTGGTTGCCTTCTACAATATGACAGTATTGTTAATAAAATCATACAGGTTATTATTTGCCTAATATTGTCAAAGAAAAAAAACAGCATATTGTTTAAGAAAAATATAGAGTTAAATAATAATTATTAAAATATCAATGCTATTATTTTAATAATTACTTTTCAAAATCTGGTGAATGTTACTTTTAATTCTATATGGATAAATTAGTATTTGAATCAAACAATAATTCTAATTTTTAGCATTCGCTATGAGAGGCAAACATTTCCAGAACCCTTAATTCTAAAGGAAATGATAAATCCACTCTGCTGAAGGAAAATACATACCATAAAATATCTTTAAAATTTAATCAATAAATTACTTTACATGATACTGTAAATTATAATGTAGTTTTGGCTATTAGCTAAAAATAAGAAATTATTATAAAATTTCCATTTGCCAGGCATGGTAAATTTTATTTTTATGATTGGGGGCAAAGTGAATTAAGATTTTAAAAAGCTTTAAAAAAATACCCAAATGGTTTTTCACCAGAATATGTTGAATCAATAAAATAAGCAATAAAGGAGTGGAAAAAGAAAAAGGCAATTTTGCATTGCTTGTATGCCTATTCCTTGGAGATTACAAGCTAACTTTAAAATAACATCAGGAAATTCAATCTCTGCTTTGCTGTCTGTTCATTTTCTCTTTAATTACTGAATATAGTTATTTGTGCTCAGTGGCAAAGGTGAGCAATTCAGAGGTTACTGAATCAAAGAATCTTGGAATATTAGATCACTTCCTCTGAAATTACATCTGAGGAAATTAAAATCAAGACAGTACAGAAACTTTAATAAAGTCACTGAGAGAGGAGCAGAGTTAGGGATTAGCAACTTTCTGACATATATTAGAGAAGAGTTTTTTTTTCATTAGCAAGAACTCTCATTTATTCATTCTAAAGCATCTTGGCAATGTGATATTCTGAGAACTACTTATATTGATGATACTAACATTGGCTCATCTAAGTAGGAAGTTGAAATTAATATTTGGATAATCAAAGATAGCCCCTTTTGTTTGGCAATGAACCATTCAGCAGCCATTTTCAAGTTTGTTCATATCACTAGATAATACTTTTTAATGAAGCATTTATACATTTACAATCAATCAACTGTTTTTTGATGATCTATTTTTTGTCCACCACCATGATAGATACAGTATGGAATAAATTAGGCCAGTCTTAAGTATGCCCTTAAATAATGGGAAATTATTAATGTGTCCAAATTAATTTATATATAACTATATCATAAGTACCATAAAGTGTCAGAATATATGATTTATGGATAAAAATAGCTCATACAATCTCTGATTCTGTATTCTTGTATTGATAAAATAACTTGTACCACCTCTGATTTTATATCCTTGTATTGATCTCCTTGAGAATAGTTTCAGCCCTATCTGAAGGGGTGTCTCCAGAATTCTGTGCAAAGTAAGCTAAGGAGGTTTATCTCTAGTTTGGTATTAAATGGGGGTCAAGTTTGCCCACTTGTTTTACAGTTGCATTTGCAGAGTGAATTGATTGTTTTATTTAGACCTTGATCTATGGTTTTAGAACAATTGAGGTTTTCTAGGCTTGCTTCTTATAAGCTTAAGAGAATTTAAAGGTAAACATCACTAACTATAATGAATATTCATAATGGAAATAATGTCATCAAAACGGTTTGGAAAGGTGAAGGAGATGAGAGACAACACAAATAGCAACACTTGACACTGTCACTATTTTCACCCATGTCTTTAAGAATAGTAATAAGTATATGGAGATCCATGCATACCTAATACATGCAGAGATAATAGTTGTCATATGCCAGCAGTTGAGTTATCGTTGTTGACCCCTGGGAGATTTGCCTAAGAACTTTGTATCCTTTTTTAGGGCCACACCTGTGGCATATGGAAGTTCCCAGGCTAGGAGTCTAATTAGAGCTGCAGCTGCTGGCCTATGCACCACACACAGCAATGCCAGATCCGAGCCACATATGCAGCCTACACCACTGCTTGTGGCAACACCAGATCCTTAACCCACGTCCTCAATGGATACTAATTGGGTATGTTACCGCCTAGCCACCACGGGAATTCCCCTGTGTCCTTCTTAGATAAAGGTGTCAGCAGAGCCTTAGAAGTGGGTTTTGCTGCATCAGAGGATTTCTAATGTTATTTGGGGTGGGGACCATCTAGACTCCCCTTCCAGCAACTACTTTTTTATAATGGATTTTTTTTTCTATTTCTCTCAATGCACTTGGAGCCAGATGCTCACAAAGTCTGAATGCCTAGTCGCTCAAGCCTTGGATGTTGTCCTTTTTGACTTCCTTACTTATTTTTTATTAAAACTCACTTGACCTTCTTGGAGTTCCCATCGTGGTTCAGCAGAAATGAATCTGACTAGTATCCATGAGGGTGCAGGTTCAATCCCTGGCCTTGCTCAATTGGGTTAAGGATCTGGTGTTCCCATGAGCTGTGGTGCAGGTCACAGACATGACTTGGATCTGGTTTGGCTGTGGCTGTGATGTTGGCAAGAGGCTACAGCTCTGATTCAACCCTTAGCCTGGGAACCTCCATATGCTCTGGGTGCAGCCCTAAAAAGACAAAAACAAACAAACAAAAAACTCACTTGAACTTCTGAAGATCTGTTGGGTCTGAGGTACTTCTAGGTGTCATGAATTTGGGATCATAGGAAGCACTCAGAATCCAAGCCCTGAAAAACCTTCCTATAAATACCTCTACAGAATGTTTAAAAATGTAAGTGCTACTGGAGTTCCTGCTGTGGTGTAGCAGGTAAAGAATCTTACTGCAGCAGCTTGGATTGCTGCAGAGGTGTGGGTTGATTTCTGGACTAGTGCAGTGGGTGAAGGATTTGGCATTGCTATAGCTGTGGCATAGGTGGGGGCCTCTGGCTTGGATTCAGTCCCTGTTCCAGGAATTTCCATATGCCATGGGTAAGGCCATAAAATATGTGCATGTGTGTGTGTGTATCTATATTTATATATAAATATTATTTTATCTTTTTTTTTATACCTTTTCTAGGGCCGCTCCCAGGGCATGTGGAGGTTTCCAGGCTAGGGGTCTAATCTGAGCTGTAGCTACCAGCCTACGCCAGAGCCACAGCAACGTGGGATCCAAGCCATATCTGCAGCCTACACCACAGCTCACAGCAATGCCGGATCCCTAACCCACTGAGCGAGGCCAGGGGTCGAACCCGCAACGTCATGGTTCCTAGTAGGATTCATTAACCACTGAGCCACGATGGGAACTCCTAATTTTAAATGTTATGTTTATGTATATATAGATATATAAATGTTATATAAATGTTATAGAATGGAGCATCCACAGAATGCAGTTCCTTGATTCTCATCTATGATACTAGACCATTTCAAAATTTCCTATTCCTTTTGGCTTTTTAAAAGGCCAGTAAAAGACCATTTCACAACAATACATCAGTTTGTTATCAAATACTGATTCAAATTAGCAGAGAAACCAACTCTTTCTAGATGGATGAATCTCTTGTAATTTGTAGATTGTAATTGTCAAGTCTGATAAATCAACATTTCTTATGATTTACTGAAATATTAACATATTTACAGCTTATCCACTATCGCTGATTAAAATATCCAGATTCTTGCTTGCATAACTAGTCATCTGTGTATTTTTGTTTTGCTTACAATCTTTGTGCACACACTTTTCACATATTTAAGGCATTTTCTTAAAGAAACACGTATCAATTGTATCCTCCTGTTATACATATTACTATCTTGTTTATGACCACAGCATGGTTTGAAGAAATTTTTTTTTCTCCTTCCTCTAAAAACCTGTTTGTAAAATGGTCTCTGGAGTGTAAAAGGGCTAGATAAAAGTTAAACTAGGTTTGGCAGTCATTTTTAATTTAGAAATTTCTACCACAATAGGAAATGTTAGCCATTCAATATATGTGTCAATACTTACCAATTTAAGGGACTGATTTAGAGAAACAACATTGTGAAGCAACCAAAGTGTTTCAGGTCCTTATATCACCTACTTAGTTGGGATTTCCTTGACTTTAAGTCTACCTCATCTGCCTTTATATTCCTGTCTGCTTATTTATTCGTCTGTGTTTCTACTCATCCCCTCATCTACCCATAAGGCACCATGTACTCCCTGTGGGGCCAGCATTGAAGTAGATGCAGAGGATATAAGAATATGCAAGACAGTATCTGCCCTTAGAGATGCTCAGTCATATGAAAGAGACAGTGATTAAAACTTATTATCTAACCAAAAAATAGGACATTAGGACAAAGAGTTTCTTATGGACTTCAAGTCTATGCCATTGACTGTTTATAATAGTAAACTTAGTAAATTTGTTTTCTAAACTTTCATATAGCAATTTGTCGTTTACACCTTTCTATAGTTTTAGTAATTTTTCAGATTTGGACAAGCTATACTAATTTTAATTTGAATGTTATTAATTCATACTTTAATTTGAATGCAAGATACAGGAATATATTGCTCATTTGTAAATGATTGAACACTGCAAAGAAGAGTCTTATTCTTCCTATAGTTTTCAGAAAAAATGTTACTTTTTTTTTTTTTAAATGGCCTCAGGTGTGGCATAGGGAAGTTCCCAGGCTATGGGTCAAATCACAGCTACAGCAGCTGGCCTGTGCCACAGCCACAGCAACACCAGTTCAGAGCCACGCCTGCAACCTACCCCACAGCTCAAGTCAATGCTGGATCCTTAACCCACTGAGCAGGGAGGGTCAGGAATCAAACCTGCATCCTCATGGATACTAGTCAGGTTCGTTTCTGATGAGCCACAATGGGAATTCCAGAAGACCTGGTCCTTTTAAATAAATAAAACTTTTTAAAAAGATGTCAGTATTGCCCCCCTCCCTTTTATGAGCAAGGAGTTCCTGATGTGTAAAGTGTATGAACGTGTAATTTTTTGATCTTCTAAAATAAATGATAAACAATACTTTCTGTAAAACTGGCTTTGTTGATTGGAATCTTCTTCCAGCATAACACTTAGAGGATCTTCAATCTGATAATTCAAAGTTATGTTTCTGCTTCCATGCTGTTCAAAGTGTAATATGTGAAAATTTAATCATGTTCAGTAGTTGTAGAAAAAGAAATATTACTTATGTATCTATATGTTAGCTTGAAGATTTAAGGTAACATTTCTGTTTGTTAATAACATATTATGGAAGTTTTAATTAAATCCATAAATTCTAGTACCTAAAATATGTACAAAGGAAAATGAAATCGAACTTTCTTACACCGAAAGATACACCTTAGAAATGTGCTATTTACTTTAGATTTTAAGATAGTGATTTTTAGTCAGCAACATAAAAACATAAAGATACTTTATATTTATCAGTTATTAATTTTAATAAATACATTCTAACTTTTTATAAAGTGAATCATGTAAGTATTTATAGATAATGGTATAGCTCATTACTGGATTGTTAAAAATGGAATTCTAGAAAAAAACACAAAATGATCAGATAGCATTATTCCCATTAAGTCTAATAACTTCACTTTGAAAACCTTTCAGAAGCAAGTCAATAGTGATTCTCTGATCAGCTTTGAAATGATTTTTACACATCTGATCCATTGTATTATCACAAGGAAACACTGTCCACCACTTGACCATGCATGAAGTTTGTTTTCTGTAACTGGCTGCCTTAAAATTCTTAGCTCTGTTCATTTTCATTCAGAATTCCAGCCAGAAGCTGATAGCTAGAGGACACTGGAGCACTGGTTTTCCTGCAACAAGAGCCATGTCAAAAATGCTGCCTAAAAAATTGTTTCTGTACCTATTACTCTCCCCACATCAAAGGATAAAGACATAGACAATATAATTCCATTCAGATGGAAGGATGGTTTATAGAAAAACTGTCAGTGGTCACAGAAACAGTGCAATGCATTTATGAATACACATTACAACAACATTATATTGTGGGCCTTTACATTTATTGGTTCCATTCACCTTATGTAAAGAGGCTGGGTTTTCTAATAAGATGAACTCAAACAAGAAAGGAAAAGATGCTATTGCAAACATTGTCCTAGAAGAAAAAAATAGATATAACAAATCAACTTTTAGTTTGTGACCATTTTATTGTTTTGTTATCTATAATAACCTCAAAGTTGTCCTTAAAAAATATATTTCAATTGCATTTATAATGGAATTGAGGCAGAGAGATACTAAACAAGTTACCCAGTGTTATTCACCTTGAATGCCAGCTTCTACATAGAGACTTAAGGAAACCAGCTGCCAAAAATCACATTAAAGAAAGGAATATCCAGGAGATTCTGTCGTAGCTTTGTAGCAATGAACCCAACTAGCATCCATGAGGATGCAGGTTCACTCCCTGGCCTCGTTCAGTGGGTTAAGGATCTGGCGTTACCATGAGCTGTAGTGTAGATCTCAGACAGGGCTAGGAGCTGTTGTTGCTGTGGCTGTGGTGTAGGCCAGAAGTTGCAGCTCCAATTTGACCCCTAGCCTGGGAGCTTACATATGACTTGGGTCTGGCCTTTAAAAAAAAAAAAATAAGAAAAAGAAAAAGAAAAGAAATATTCATGATTTCCAAACACACACACAGACACACACACAGAAAAATACAAACACATAAGCAAATTCATCCCCCAAATGAAATCAATTGAATACAAAACTGAAACCTAGAAGAGGATTGGTGGTTTAACCATAAGCACAGAATTTCTCATCCTCTAAGTTCTTTCAACTAATGCAACCCTAAAATACAAACAAAAAATGTCCCACATAGAACACATTCCTTAAAATTGATATATAATTTACATATAACATTATATTAGTTTTAGTTGTACTGTCATGATTTGATTTTGTTCAAAACAATCCACATTATGTCAACACTCTTCAACATATGTTATACTTTTTTTGTGTGTTGTGATGAGAACTGCTAACTATTTAAACTTTCGCATATACTGTACAGTCTTATTAACTATAGTCCCTCTGCTATACATTATAACCCCATCATTTATTTGTTTTATCGCTGGAAGTTTGTGCCTTTTGAAACCCTCCACCCACTTTGCCCACTCCACCCTCCCATCTTTGGCAACTATAAGTCAGTTCTCCATCTACGAGCTTATACCTTTTTACTTTGTTTCATCATTTTAGATTCCACACATAAGTGAGATCATAAGGCATTTATCTTTGTGGACACTTTTTTACAAATGTGTGTTTTATATATGCATATATCTACCACATCTTATCCATTCCTTTGTCAATGGACGTTTAGTTGTGTCCACATCTTAGCTCTTATAAATGATCAATTATATGCCAACAAAATTAAATTTTAAAAAATTTTACATATTTATGTAGTATATTACAAACATAGTTTACTTGTTTCCATTATGTCTTTCCTTGATGATCTTCCTTTTCAAATTACTTGAAGAATATATGAAGCCATTAAATCCAAGTTTACTGAGTGATAAACCAATGAGAAATAAAGTAATACATTAGCAAGCGTTGTTTTCCAAGAAAACACTCTTTAATTGCCCTGCATACAATTGAATGATGCAGAGTAATTTGGTGGATTAAGCACAGTTTAACATCAATTGATAAACATTGTAACAAGGATTAAAATAGTGAGCTTAATTCCTTCTCAGTCTTATATAATCAGAGGATTGGAATGTATTTTTAACAGTAACATTGTAGAATGATGGATGAAGGAAAAAGTAGGAGCCCAAATATATGATGCTAAGTTACTTTTCTAGGCTTGAAATATCACACACTATATATTTTCCTGTTTCTTTTCATTCCAGTCATTAGTTAAATCCATCTGCAAGAATGATTACTTTGGTGATATTTCTCCTGTTAAGAGGAGTCAGAGTTGTGTGTGTCAGGGTGTGGATATGTTCATGCATTATTGAAAATTTTGAGGAGTATGTATATGAAACGTAATATCATAAGGAACGTAGTTCTAGTCTGGTGGAGTTAAAACTGCTTCAGTATCACTGTGTCAGCACTTTTTATTACCTGATGCTAACATTCATATTTTAATTTACTCCAAATTTTTTCCTATGTGCAAGATTGTCAGATTTTTCTTCTTTTGTATCTCATCATGCCCTGAGCTGTCAGATACTAAAGCCCATGGATGTTATTTATTGTAAAAATGTACTTATTTTCCAGCCCTTCCACTAAATTATGAGCTCACTGAGGGCTTTCTTATCTTTTTTTTTTATCACATGATGGGATGTACTCGTGGGAAGACACTGTCCTTGCATTCTTATGAGAACTACAGTATTATTCCCACTGCACAATCATGGCCTTCAGGCTCTGACAAGCTAAGTCCTTTGTCTGTGGTCCCAGAGCTAGGAAGCAGAACATTGGAAGGTTTATGTATGTATGTATATATGTCTAAGTGTAAACTCCTATCATGTCTACTATTACATATATCATTGTCCTTTTAGTTCTCTTTCTGTGGGTAGGTGTATGTGTATATTGGGAGGTTTATGTGTGTGTGTGTATTTGGGGTATTTCTTTGTAATTTTCTGTACTGCTCCCACAGAATTAAACCATTGGAATCACACTTAAGGTTTGATAAATTATTTGTTTTTTTCATTATTTGTTATTGTTAAATATACTCATAAATCCATTGTTATAAGTAGATAAGGTCCCTGACAATTTTAACTTATAATGGTTTCAGTTGCCTTAGGGTTTGTTATATAAATTAACTTGGAGAAAGAAGTCACGCCACAAAGAATAGCAAATTTGAAAAATTTTCCCTTTAGTGGACTAACTAAAACTTTAGTGGACTTATCTGTCCCACACGTGGTTTATAGATTATCCCAGATCATCTCAGAGTAACCTGCCCTCCCTTGATGTTGGCTAGTTGTCCTGCTTCCAAGGCAGAGGGGCCGTAGTAAGGTCTCAAAAGCATTTTCGTGTTGTAAACCCAGCCACCACATGTTGGTGGGCTGCACAGAGAGCAGTCAGGCTCTGGCAGGACTGTATCTGATGGCTGGGTGGCACAACCTTGTGTGCAGGTGGAGCAGTTCTGTGACACAGACTTTTTTTTTTTTTTTTACTCAAATAAATTGATCACATCTGTAGTTGTATAATGTGGAGTCTGCAAGACAGGGTGGAGGAGGCAGATAATCCCTTCTTCTTCTACCAGTAAACACTGGGATTGAATCATTTCTGTTGCTTGGCCAAAGGTGCCCCACAGGGCCTCAGATATTGGTCAGCTGCTTGCACAGAAATGTTGTGTATCCAGCCACCCCAAATGTAGCACTTTACCGTCACATTAGTTTCCAGACAGATGTCTGCAGGGCAGCAGCGGATGGGACTCTAGGCCCCAGGCTGGGCCCAGGCCTCCTTCACATGGGTCTCCTCTAGCTGGGACCAGAGACAGTCAGATGTACAGGAGAAAAGGCTGGGCCCATGGGCACATGTAAGTCTGCTGGCTTTAGGTCTGTTAATATTCCAATGTCAGGGCAAGCACGTGTCCAGGCCTATTCAATAAGGCGAGAAACACATTTGGCCTCCAGTGATAACTGTGAAGCGGTAAAACAAAGGGAATGGATACAGCTGTAAAGTGAAGAATTGAGATAAATAATTCAGCCTTCCACAGTAAGAAGTCAGCTGTGCATGTGCATGCACGCATGCATGTGTGTGTGTGTGTACATGTTTGTGTGTATGTGTGTGCATCTTTTGAATCTGGTAGAAACTTCATTAAACTCCTTTTCCTCATTGCTCTTCCTTCCACCCTCCCTTGCTTTCTTTTTCCATTCAATGCTGCTTCTCTGGGATTGGAGCCAACAAAACCTTAGCACAGAAGTATTTGCCTTGGACTCTGTGTTCTGGGTATTATGGACTAGGAGGGCAAGTCTGGGATTATAGACAGACCTCAGGATGGGACTTTGTGGTAGGTTTTGTGACAGTATATGGACTATAGTTATCTCACTACAGTTGATAAGAGGGTGTTGGAAACTACTAGTAAGTAGGCACATTATTAAAACATGTGTTTGTGTGTAACAGAGATAAGGTGGAAGTAGACAGTAACCATCCCAGGATGTCAAGTCCAGGCTGCCCTTAAAAGCAGTGATCTTAAGAGGTGCTGTGGCTTTTGCTGATGGAATTTCAAGCCTTGTAGCAAGAATCTAATTGGTACAGTGCAGCTAACCACCAAGCTTAAAAGGATGCTGTGAACCACAGGGGCCTTTCATATATCTCTGAAGAAAATTCTTCCTATGTCTTTATCATCAAGAGGCTGATTCGTACAGTGCAGAGTATGAATTTATAAAAACAAAAAAAAGATTGTTTATCTGAAAGTCCTCAGTGTACAGTCTCATGTCAAAAGCAGAACCCTGATTGATAGCAGAGGAAGGGAACTTAGACCTGGCGTGGACGCACCTGGAGAAATGAGCCAAGGAGTCTTGGAATCCAAAATGCCACCTGATGATCTGATGGGCAAAAACAGCTCTGTCCTTCCAAGGCAGGGAAAGGATATGGCCTGGGGAACAGACAGGTCAGGGCAACCCCCACCGAACTCCAGTCTACTCAGGGGCCTGAGTGATGGCAGGGAGGGAATGTCTACTCCTAACGAGTGACACATCTTACTTTTGCATATTGAGGGATAAAGAGCCACACAACTTTATCTTATTATTTCCACTTTATGAGGGAGAGGTGGCTACAGCTAGGAACCCATACTAGCTCGAAATCATATAGTTTGGCCAGTTTGTCAATGACCTGGTATGGACAGATTGGAAACTCAGAGACAAAGGATGCTGAAGAAGTTATTATCTTTGAAAATGGACAGAAAGACCTGTGAATGGTGTCTAATGGTAATACCAGAACTTATGCAACATTATGTTATATTCGTTACTTCTTTGAATTAAGGATGTGCTTCAGAGCAAAGGCAGGGTAACAGCTGGCTCAGGTAAGGAACCCCCTAGTTGTCTCACTGTGCTGTTACCTAGAAGCATTCAGGGGGGTGGGGGGAGAGGAGAATTGGCCATTTGAAGGTTTAGCTATAATCCCATGTGGGTTTGGGGCATTCCTGTTCACTCGCTAATATGTGATGCTGTGTCCCCAGTGGGTCAAGGCACCAAGAGTTTGAAACGGAGATTACTTGTTGTCCATCACTCTTTGGGATATAGTGATTGAATAGTGAACACCTAGGGCTGAAGAGAGAAATAGGCCTGGAACTCCAGGAGACACTTACGCCTTATGTTTCTTTAAGGCCAGGAATAACTGTAAATGGTACATTGCAACAATGAGAGGTCTACAAGTAGAAGGACATTAAGGCTGCTTAACTCCTAAGGATGACACAGGGCTGAGACAGAGGTTAGATAAGTAAGATCCACGTTTAAGGAAGTGCTCTCTGTCCCGGGTCAGCTTTTGCAGGATCCTAGCAGTGAGTTTTCTTAAATGTGTCCCTGTAGTAATCTCACTTGCTAGTGTAGGCCTTTTGGTGTGGGTCCATCCTCTAGTTACCAGCTAGACCAGCCAAAGTGCTGCATACTAGTGAAGAAATATCTAGAAGTTGGTGGAGGGAGGCAATGAAACAGGTTGTGATCCTGGGATCATTCGGCTATTGTGTCAGGTCTTTTTTTTTTTTTCCCTTCCATTTTTTTTTTTTTTATTACTCAAATGAATTTATCACATCTGTAGTTGTATAATGATCATAACAATCTGATTTCACAGGATTTCCACCCCACAGCCCAGGTACATCCCCCCACCCCCCAAACTGTCTCCTCCGGAGACCATAAGTTTTTCAGTGTCTGTGAGTCAGCATCTGTTCTGCAAAGAACTTTAGTTTTTTAAGAGATTGCAAGTCTCTGTCTTTTGCCCTCTTCATGAAGAAATTAAGTCATGTGATTGAGATCAGGATATCATGAGAGAGTCCAGTGAATCAAAAAGGCACCAGGTCCGGGCTGGATTCAGCCCATTGGCCACCCAGATTGTCACAGTCTGGCCTTCTTCCCCTCCAGGTTTTGGCAGCTTGTCCTGCGGGTCCTAGGGATGGTTGGCATTATTTCTGTGGTAAGAAAGCCCGGGCTGCTGCACCTGACACATCATTTGTCCCTAAGACCCCCAGATGTGCCTACACTTACAAGGAGACACACACACACACACACACACACACACACACACACCACACACACTTGCTAAACTCGACCTCTAGAAGTGTTGGCTTCTCCATATGCTGGATACAAGCCCAGGAGTGCAGGAGAACTGGGATGCAGCCAGTGGACTCACTCCTGGGGGGATAAAGGAATGGGGGAGCAAAGATACCCTGTACATCTTCCACATCTGTTCCAGCAGGATGTTCAGATGTGCAGTGGTTTCAGGAGAACTGTCAAAATGTCCTTGTCAGGAACATGGTCAGGTAGCTGTGACAAGTGTGGTAATGCATCCCCTATATTTTCCATTCTCCACTTTTTCTTTGCTTGCACTCTTCCTTTTCCCACCCCAATAAAACAATAACCTGAAAGGGTTTTTTTTTCACCTCTAATTCTATTTTCTAGCAATTATGACAAAGATAATACCAACCATGAGCTATTTTTGTAACTTCACATTCTCTCCACCATTTTCCTTTGTATAATATTTTTGACAAGAAGTAAATACATCATTCAACACTCTTTGAGTGAAGATGAGCTAATAAGCAAAATACTACCACTCTTCCCAGCAGCATTTGTTGCTGTTTTAGTAAGCATCCCAGAAGGAGACTCCATTGGAACAGTCCCTGGTGGTTTGGAAAAATGCAGTCCCAGTGGTCACTGCAGCATTGCTTCCTCTAGACAATCAAAAGCAGCATAGTCAGAAGCTTTCTGCAATAAAATGCTCTGGGAAATGTTATTTAGCTGAAAAAGGTAACCGTTTCAAGATGAAACATTTCCTCTGACACATTTGAAAGAGAATATTAAAAAATAATAATATACTTAGATTTAGTAACCTGACCTTCTGTTTCTACCAGGTAGACAGGATTTCTATTAACTTAAAATAAGGGTAAATTTCTATCTTTTCTCACACCTAGATTTTGAAATTAATAAAGTAGCAATGGAGGTTCTGCCATAATGCTTCTACGTCTATAGAACTTTCCGAAGGTATAGTGAGCTAGTTTTGTCACTCTCAAAATTACCTTTACAGAACCTCGCATTTTATCATCAGAAGTTCATAAAGAAAAATTAAATTTTTAGAAATTAGACCTCAAATTCCAGAAGTTTGTCATGTGTGTACAAATTTGATAGCATTATAAACATGGCATTTAAAAATACATTATGATTGTTCATGTATATATATTTAAAATATACTAAAATATACTAGCTTAGAATATGCTACAAAATTATAATGGGTATGTATGACGCAGCTTCCATATCTATGGGGTTTGCAAGCTCAAAGTTTAAAGTTAGAACACTATGCACTGGTTAATCAAGGTGATATGACAAGACTGAGCTTATAAAATCCTTTTTTTTTTGTCTTTTTGTCTTTTTATTGCTGCACCTGTGGCACATGGAGGTTCCCAGGCCAGGGGTCTAATTGGAGCTGTTGCTGCTGGCCTATGCCAGAGCCACAGCAATGCCAGATCTGAGACTTGTCTGCAGTCTACACCACAGTTCATGGCAATGCTGGATCCTCAATCCACTGAGCAAGGCCAGGGATCAAACCTGCAACCTCATGGTTCCTAGTCGGATTCGTTTCCACTGCACCATTACTGGATGTGAACTCCCTATAAAATCTTAATAACAACATTATCTGGATAGATATTGATCCTTAATTGTGCCAAGTGCTTTATTTGAAGTATTTCATTGATTGTTGCCGAGGATGTATTTGAGAAATGATGTTTTCCCTACATAATTTATAAAATATCTGAGACCTGTAGAGTTTGTGTTATTTACTGTTGCATAAGTAGTACATGACAAAGCTGGGACTCAATCTCAATGTCATTTGACTCCAGAATTTATATGCTGTCAATTGAATTAACAATAAAATTGTTGGTAAGCACCCATGCTCAATGGCGTTTTTTTCTCTTCCTTTTCTGAGTCAAACTTCTGTCACCTCAGAGCAATTATACGTCTTGTCCCTACTGCCTGGAATGCTTTGTCTGCAAACATTCACATGGCTATCTAGTCATTCAGGTATTGATCAAAAAACTCCACCAGCAGCAGCATTGACAATTTCATCTGAGGGCCTGCCTCCATCAGCCATCCACAGCTTTCTTTCCCTCTCACTATCTGTAGTATCATCTTCATATGGAGCATGTTTTCTTTGTGTCACTTATTCACATTGGACATTAGCTGGTTCATATATTTGCATATTTTTTTTAATCCTCACCAGAATATAATAGTGGAGACCTTGACTTTTTAAATCCATCACTGATTTCTCATGGCCTATAAAAATCCCAACATGGGGTAGATCCTTAATTATCCATTAAATGAATATATGCAGACTGTGTTAGGATGAATGATTTCTCCAAGTAATTCTGTATATTAAAAACTATGCATAAGTTCATTTGACAACCATGAGTAATTGTTCATTAGTGTGCACAGTATAAACTCATTAATTCCACATAAATGACGTTAAACTTCTAGAAGGTGATTTCTCCCATAGGCTGCCTATCAACCTGACGTTCTCATTCTCTATTTCTTGAAGTAATCATCTGTTCTTTCTTATTCCCAAGTATCTTACCAGCTCTACAGACAGATCACCCCCACACATATATTGTACTGAAATTACTTTCTCTAAAGTCACAAAATAGTGCTTCATCACCAAAAAGAACGACTTGTCTCCACTTGATGTTCTTTACCTTTGTTCCCATAAAGTACTTGTTGCTATATACCCTTTCTTAGATTTCCTTTTTTTTCCCTTAGACACTGAAGTTCCTTGACTTACCTGCTATATCTATACACTCACTCTCACCAGCTGATTCCTCTTCCTCCTGATCAACAAGTTACACAGGAGATCTGGTGGATATCCCCACAAGCATGTGGAGGCACTAAAGAAACTCAATAAGAATAAGAAACTCAGCCAGAAGTATGATTTATAGCTTCAGAGCCTCTGATCAGACAGTTCCCATGAATCCTGGGCCCTGGCCAGCACAAGACTGGGGAGTTCCTATCCTTTATGAACCACAGTGAGAATGTGGTGGCCAAAGTCAAGGACATGAAGTCCACGATCAAGTTCCTGAGGAAGAGAATGCTGTGTCTGATGGGGCAGTTGAGCCATGTGAAGATGACTGACGATGAGCTCATGTACACTGTCCACTCAAATTTCATTTTCCTGATGTTACTGCTCAAGAACTAGCAGACCATCTGGGTTTATACATCAAACAGCACCTTAGGCAAGCCTCAGGCTGCCCCAAGTTGCAGCTGCTTATGCCTTAGTCATTTGTTACTTCAGTGGTCTTGCCATCTCATTCTCACCACATGGAAAATGACTGAATCCTGCCATGTTTCATGCAATGTCCTAGCTAGGTGTTAGAGGAATGCCGATAGAACTAAATATTTGTGTAAAGACAAAGGGAGACCAAGGATAAGTCCCTGCACCAGACTTGGACAGATGGTCATGTGCTCTTCCCATTCATTTAAGAAGTGATTTCAGAAAACATATGACAGTTTTTTTAACATTCTGAGTTTGATATTTCTATGTGATATTCCAAGAGATGTGTCAGTGATTACTAAGTAGTACCTAAACAACTACCTAAATAGCTACTGGATAGTCATTCTTCAAAATATTGAAACAAAAAGTAGGCTAATTAAATACATACACACACATGCATAATGTGCATATATAACCTGTATTTGTTTTACAACATCTGTTTTTCTTCCTTTGTTTGGAGGCCTTTATTCTTGGGAACAAAGTTACCTGGGTGATTTAATGTTATAGCATCAAGAATGAATGCCCAAGAATAGATATATAGCTGGTTACTAAAGTGCCATATTTCCACAGTGTACTCAACTCTCTAAATGTCGAGTACACTGATCCACCATTTATATAGAGACAGAGTTGGAAGTTTATATTATACTTAGAGTCTAGTAGCAGAGAGGGATATGCTATATATCACAAAATTTGTTTGCTACTATTACTAAATGTCATCAGCTTCACACTTGAAAGTCTTCAAATCAGGGAAATGAGATATAATACGTACACTAAATGGACAGGTATTAGCAGCAACCCCCTCTTCACACTTTTTAAATCAAAGCCCCCCCCTTAGGTTCCTAGAAAGACTGCTTGTCTCACCATTAAATTGCTTGATTTTAACCAATAAGGTGGCTCCCATTAGACCTAATTATTCACCCATCCCTCAAACAACATCAGGACTAATTCCATTGTACCAGGTCTTGTTGCTTTATCTTATTTTTTTCGATTCTACATATGAATGATGTCATATAATATTTTTCTTTGTCTGACTTACTCTACTTTGTATGATAATCCCTAGGTTGGTCCATGTTGCTGCAAATGGCATTATTTTATTCTTTCTGTGGCTTAGTAATATTCCAATGTATATATGTACCACATCTTCTTTATCCATTCCTCTGTTGATGGACATTTATGCTGTTTTCATGTCTTGGTTATTGTAAATAGTGCTGCAGTGAACATAGGGGTGCATGTATTTTTTCCAATTAGAGTTTTCATCTTTTCCAGATATAGGGCCAGGAGTAATATACTTTAGGACAGTAAAGAAAACCATAAGAAAAACAAAAAGACAATCTATAGTCTGGGAGAAAGTACTTGCAAACAATGCAGTTGGCAAGGGTTTAATCACCAAAGTATAAGGATAGCTTATATAACTCAATATTAAAAAAAACTACCCAATCAAAAAATCATCAGAAAATCTAAATAGACATTTTTCCAAAGAAGACATACAGTTGGCCAATAGGTACATGAAAAGATGCTCAGCATCACTAATTATTGGAAAAAAATGCAAGTCAAAACTACAATGAGGTATCACCTCACAATGGTCAGAATGTCCATCATCAAAAATATCTAAAAAGTAATAAATCCTGGAGAAGCTCTGGAGGAAAGAGAGCTCTCCTACATTGCTGGTGGGAATATAAATTGGTACAGCCATGATGGAGAACAGCATTGAGGTTTCTTAAGAAAAAATAAAGATAGAGCTACCATGTGATTCAGCTATCACACAGCATTATTTCTGACCACTGCATGTGAATCTACAGTGATCTCACAGCGAAAACTTAAACAGTAGACAAAGAGCAAAGAGTATTTCTTGACGAACGGTTTTATTCTCACTTCTCCTTCATAATAAACAATTTAAAAGGCTTGTTTATATTCACTTGCAGTTCATGTTCATTCTTCCATCTGTCTCAACACTGAACCCTCTCTCTAATAGGGTTCTTTAAACCTTCACTCTTCTGAATTGGCAGCCTTAAGGCCTCAAACTTGCCAAATTCAAGATCCATCCTAGTTTTTCATTTTATTCAAACTAAATAGAAAAACTGTTGAGTGGTAATTCTACTTTTAGTTTTCTGAGGAATCGCCATACTGTTTTCCATAGTTGTTACACCAATTTATATCCCCACGAACAGTGTAATAGGGTTCCTTTTTCTCCACACTCTCTCCAGCATTTATTGCTTGTAGACTTTTTGATGATGGACATTCTGGCTGGTGTAAGGTGGTACCTCATCGTGATTTTGATTGGCATTTCTCTAATAATGAGTGATGTTGAACATCTTTTCAGGTGTTTTTTAGCCATCTGTATGTCTTCTATGCAGAATTGTCTGTTTATATCTTCTGCTCCTTTTTTGATGGGGTTGTTGGATTTTTTGATATTGAGCTGCAGGAGGTGTTTATAAACTTTGGAGATTAAGCCCTTGTCAGTCCATTCAGTTGCAGAGAGTTTCTCGCATTCTGTGGGTTGTCTTTTCATTTTGTTTAGGGTTTCCTTTGCTGTGCAGCAACTTTTCAGGTTAATTAAGTCCCATTTGCTTATTTTTGTTTCTACCATCATTACTCCAGGAGGTGGATCTGAGAAGATGTTGCTGTTGTTTAGTCAGAGAGTGTTTGGCCTGTGTTTTCCTCTAAGAGTTCTATAGTATCTGGTCTTATATGTAGATCTTTATTCCATTTTGAGTTTACTTCTGTGTATGGTGTTAGGAAGTGTTCTAGTTTCATTCTTTTCCATGTGGCTGTCCATTTTTCCCAGCACCATTTATTGAAGGGGCTGTCTTTTCTCCATTGTATATTCTTGCCTCCTTTGTCATAGATTAGTTGACTGTAGGTGCATGGGTTTAATTCTGGGCTTTCTGTCCAGTTCCACTGATCTACATGTCTGTCTTTGTGCCAGTACCACATGGTTTTGATGACTGTTGCTTTGCAGTAGAGTCTGAAGGCCGGGAGCCTGATTCCCCCAGCTCCATTTTTCTTTTTCAGGATGTCTTTGGCTCTTCTGGGTCTTTTGTGCTTCCAAACAAACTTTAAACTACTTTGTCTGAGGTCTGTGAAGAATGTCCTTAGTAATTGGATAGGGATTGTGTTGAATCTGTAGATTGCCTTGGGTAGTGTAGTCATTTAGATAATATTGACTCTTGCAATCAATATTGAAGACATGGTATGCCTTTCCATCTGTTTGTGTCAGCTTTGATTTCTTTCATCAGTGTCTTAGAGTTTTCAGAGCACAGGTCTTTTGTCTCTTTGAGTAGGTTTATTACTACGTATTTTATTCTTTTTGATTCAATGGTAAATGGGATTGTTTCCCTATTTTCTATTTCTGATCTCTCATTGTTAGTATATAGAAATGCAGTCAATTTCTGTGTATTAGTTTTGTATCCTTCGACTTTGCCAAATCCATTGATGAGCTCTAACAGTTTTCTGGTAGCACCTTTAGGATTTTCTAGGTATGGTATCATGTCATCTGCAAATAGTGATAGCTTTACTTCTTCCTTTCCAATTTGGATTCCTTTTAGTTCTTTCACTTCTCTGATTGCTGTGGCTAGGACTTCCAAAACTCTGTTGAGTTGTAGTGGCGAGAGTGGACATCCTTGTCTTTTTCCTGATCTCAGCAGGAATTCTTTCAGCTTTTCACCATTGAGAATGATGTTAGCTGTGGGTTTGTCACTTATGGCCTTTATGATGTTGAGGTAGGTTCCCTCTCTACCCACTTTCTGAAGGGTTTTTATCAGGAATGGGTATTGGATTTTGTCAAAGGCTTTTTCTGCATCTCTTGAGAGGATCGTATGGTTTTTATTCTTCAGTTTATTAATGTGGTGTATCACACTGGTTGATTTGCAGATTTTGAAGAATCCTTACATCCCTGGGATAAATCCCACTTGATCATCACGTGCAATCCTTTTAATGTATTGTTGGATGTGGTTTGCTAGTATTTTGTTGAGGATTTTTGCATCTATGTTCATCAGTGAAATTGGCCTGTAGTTTTCTTTTTTTGTGGTATCTGTCTGGTTTTGGTATTAGAGTAATGGTGGCGTCATAGAATGAGTTTGGGAGAGTCCCTTCCTCTGTGATATTTTGGAATAGTTTCAGAAGATAGGTTTTAGCTCTTCTCTAAATGATTGATAGAATTCACCTGTGAATCCATCTAGTCCTGGAATTTTGTTTGTTGGAAGTTTTTAGTCACAGTTTCAATTTCAGTACTTGTGATTGGTCCATTCATCTTTCCTATTTCATCTTGGTTTAGTCTTGGAAGATTGTACTTGTCCAAGAATTTTTCCATTTCTTCTAAGTTTTCCATTTTATTGGTGTATAGTTGCATATAGTAGTCTCTTATGAGCCTTTGTATTTCTGTGATGTCCATTGTTACTTCTCCTTTTTCATTTCTAATTTTATTGATTTGAGTCCACTCTCTTTTTTTCTTGATAAGTCTGACTAAGTGTTTATCAATTTTGTTGATCTTTTTAAAGAACCAGCTTTTCATTTCATTGATCTTTTCTATGGTTTTCTTTGTTTCTAATTCATTGATTTCTGCTCTGATCTTTATGATTTCTTTCCTTCTACCAACTTGAGGTCTTGTCTGTTCTCTCTTGAGTTGCTTTAGATGTAAAGTTATCTTGTTTATTTGAGCTTTTTCTTGTTTCCTGAGGTGGGTTTGTATTGCTATAAACTTTCCTCTTAGAATGGCTTTTGCTGCATCCCATAGGTTTTGGAGTGTTGTATCTTTGTTGTCATCTACTTCTAGGTATTTTTTAATTTCCTCTTTGATTTCTTCAGTGATCCATTGGTTGTTTAGTAGCATGTTGTTTAGTCTCCACATGTTTGTGTTTTTTGCAGTTTTTTCTTGTTGTTGATTTTTAGTTGTATAGCATTGTAGTCAGAAAAGATGCTTGATATGATTTCAATTTTCTCAGTTACCAAGGCTTGATTTGTGGCACAGAATGTGATCATTCCTAGAGAATGTTCCATGTGTACTTGAGAAGAATGTGTATTCTGTTGCTTTTGGATGGAATGTCCTATAAATATCTATTAAGTCTATCTGGTCTAATGCTTCATTCAGGACCTGTGGATGATCTATCCATTGCTGAAAGTGGGGTATTAAAGTCCCCCACTATTATTGTGTTATTGTTGATTTCTCCTTTTAATGTTGTTAGCAGTTGCCTTATATATTGTGGTGAACCTAGGTTGGGTGCCTAGATATTTAAAATTGTTATATCTTCTTCTTGGATTGATCCTTTGATCATTAGGTAGTGATCTTCCTTGTCCCTTAAAATATTCTTCATTTTAAGGTCTATTTTGTCTGATATGAGTATTGCTACTACAGCTTTCTTTTGATTTCCATTTTCATGGATCTTCCATCCTCTCACTTTCAATTTGTATGTGTCCCTAGAAGTGAAGTAGATCTCCGGAAGACAGTATATATATGGGTCTTGTTTTTGTATCCATTCATCCAGTCTATGTCTCTTGGTTGGGGCATTTAGCCCATTAACATTTAAGGTAATTATTGATATGTATGTTTTTATTGCCATTTTATTAACTGTTTTCAATTTGTTTTTGTTGCTCCTTTTTCCTCTCTTCTTCTCCTGTTCTCTCCTCTTGTGGTTTGATGACTATCTTCAGTGTTGTACTTAAATTGATTTTTCTTATTTGTTTGTGTATCAACTGTAAATTTTTGGTTTGAAGTTACCCTGAAGTTTTGATATAGGAGTCTATAGATATATGAGATTGTTTTAAGTTGTTGAAAAACTAAAAGTAGAATTACCGTTTGATCCAGCAATCCCACTCCTGGGCATCTATCCAGAGAAAACCACGACTCGCAAAGACACATGTAGTACAATGTTCAATGCAGGGCTATATACAATAGCCAAGACATGGAAACAACCTAAATGCTCATCAATAGAGGAGTTCATAAAGAAGATGTGGTACATATACACAATGAAATATTACTCAGCCATTAAAGGTAAAGAAATAATGGCATTTGCAGAAACATGGATGGACCTAATAACTATCATGCTAAGTGAAGTCAGTCAGACAATGAGACACCAACATCAAGTGCTATCACTTACATGTAGAATCGAACAAAAAGGACACAATGATCTCTGCGGAACAGATACTGACTCACAGACTTTGAAAAATGTATGGTTTCCAAATGAGACATGTTTGGGGGTGGGGGGATGCACTGAGGTTTGGGGATAGAAATGCTCTAAAATTTGGTTGTGATGATTGTTGTATACCTATAAATGTAATAAAATTAATTAAGTAATTAATTAAATAAATATATCAATAAAAGACAAAAAATAACTATTATAAGAACAACAAAAAAGAAATTTTAAGTTATTTACTCTCTCCTTTCTGAAATACCGCATATACTTTGTTTAAATGACACTATCTTTGATGTTAACCTTTTATTTCACTACTCCTGATGTCCAATCTTTTTGTCAGGTTTCTCTCCCTTACACGTATCATGTGTGCATCATATCCCAATGTTTTACTGAAATATTTTTGTAATATGCAATATGTAGAGCAGAGTAAACTTTCATGAATTAGGCATTAGTTAAATATATTAAAATATATCTGTGGAATGCAATACTCTAAATTATATATATGATAAAGAAGGATGCTTTTTAATTTTAAATTTTTTAACCACCACAAACATTTTAAAGTGTACAGGTCTGCAGATGTTAAGTTTATCCACATTGTTATGCAACAGACCTCCAGAACTTTCTCATCTTGCATAATTGAAACTCTGTACCATTGAACAACTCACATCCTATACAATCCATGAGCAAGTTCAACTCTTTTGGGAAAATATCAGAGTATAATTCCTTGATTATATGGTAAGAGTATGTTAATTTGTCTGTATTCCATGTATTCCAAAGTGGCTGTGCCATTTTGCATTCTGACCAGCAATAAATAGATTTCTTATTGTTCCACAACCTTGTCAGGATTTAGTGTTACCAGTGACATAGATTTTAGGCATTCTAATAATTATGTAGAGGCATGTCATTGTTGTTTTAATTTGCAGTTCTCTAATGACATGGTACTGAACATCTTTTCACATGCTTACGTGCCATGTGAGTATATTCTTTATTGAGATGTTTGTTCAAGAATTTTGACCATTTTTTAAATCAGGTTGTTCATTTTCTTTTTGTTAAGGTTGACATTTTGAGTAATAATCCCTTATCACATATGTCCCCAGCAAACATTTTTCTCCTAGCCTGTGACTTTTCTTCTCAATCTTAACATTCTGCCTTGGAGCAGAGATGGTTTTAATTTTAATGATGTTCAAATTATCAGTTATTTCATTCATGGATTGTATCTTTGTATGTAAGAAGTCTTTGCCATACCCAAGACAATCTAGGTTCTCTCCTGTGTTATCTTCTAGAAGTTTTATAATTTTGTGTTTTACATTTAGGTCTTTTATTCTATTTGATGTTATTTTTGTAAAGAGTGTAGGGTCTGTGTCTAGATTTTACTATTTTTCCCTGTGGATGTCCAGTTGTTACAGTTAATGTTTGTTGAAAAGACTATCACTATCTTTGCTGCATTGTATTGATTTTTAATTTTCATCAAAGATCAAGCTCTCTATTTTATTTGTGCACTCTATTCCTTTGATTTATTTATCTATCCTTTCATTAATACAACTCTCTTGAATAACATGGTTTTATAGATTGTCTCAAAAGTTGGTTAGTGTTAGTCTTTCAACATTTTTCTTTCCCTGAATTCAATACTGTGCTAGATATTGAGGTCTTTTTCCCCTTCATAAAAACTTTAGAAGTTTGTCAACACGCACAAAACAACTTGCTGGGAATTTGTTTGGTGTTATATTGAATTTGTGGTTTAATTTGGAAAGGACTGACATCTTGACAAAATTGAGACTTCCTATCCATAAACATGGAATATGTCTTTTTACTTAGTTTGATTTCTTACATCAGAGTTTTATAGTTTTCCTCATACAGGTCTTACAAAAGTTCTATTAGATTTATACTTATTTCATGTATTGAGATAGGATAAAGTAAGTGATAATATATTCTTAACTTCAAATTTTAGATGTGTTGGAATATAGAAAAGCTGTTGGCTTTTTATATTATCTTGTTTAATCTAAAATCACATTTTAGTTCTAGGAAATTTTTTTCCATTGTTTTGGATTTTGTACAGAGATGATTATGTTGCTGTAAACAAACTCAGTTTAATTTCTTCCTTTACAAGCTGTAAAACTATTATTTACTTGGTCCAATATCAATAAATCTCTAATGACGTTTTCTCTTTCATATTTTATACTAGTAATTTGTATCATCTCTTTCTTTTATTAGTTGTCTAGATGTTTACTGATTTTTGGGTCCTCTCAAAGAACTAGCTTTTATTCATTTTCTCTATAGATTTCCTGTTTCACTTTCATTGATTTGTGATCTATTAAAAAAAACACTAATTATTTTTAATTTAATTTTCTGTTCTCTTTCTAGTTTCCTAAGTTGGTCACATAGGTAGCTGGTTTTAGATCTTTCTTCTTTTTTAATATATGCATTCAATACTATAATTTTCCCTCTAAACACTGCTTTCACTGAATTGTAGACATTTTGGTAGTTTATGTTTTCACTTTTATTTAATTCAAAATATTTAAAAATTTCTCTTGAAGTTTTGTATTGACCCACATGTTACTTATATGTATGTATTGTGTAATCTCCAAGTATTTAGGGCTTTTCCATTATCTTTCTGTTATTATTTCTGCTTTTATTCCATTGTAGTCTGAGAGCATGTTTTCTAGTCTTATAAATTCATCAAGGTATTTTATTGCCCAGAATGCAGTCTATCTTGGTAAATGTTTCATGTGAGCTTGAGAAGAATATGCATTCTGCAGTTGTTGGATTAACTAGTCTACAGATGTCAATTATTTCTGCTTTATTGATGGTGCTGTTGAGTTCAAGTATGCCCTTACTGATTTTCCTACATGCTAGATCTGTCCATTTCTGATAGAAGGGCATTGAAGTCTCCAACTATGATAGTATATCCATCTATTTCTCTGCAGTTTCCTCCGTTTTGGTCTCACATATTTTGACACTCTGTCACATGCACATTAAAGTTGTCTTCTCTTCTTTGAGAATGGGTCACCCCTTTATTGTTATGTAATGCCACTCTTTATCCTTGGTGATGTTCCTTTCTCTGCCGTCCACTCTTTATGAAATTAGCATAGCTACTCCTGCTGTTTTGGTCAGTATTGGCAGATAAATCTCCATTTGTTTCCTTTAATCTAGATGTGTCTTTTTATTTCAGGGAGTTTTATTTTAGAAAACATGTAGTTAGTTCTCATAATCAATCCACTCTGTTCTGACCATCTGTACCTTTTTAATTGTTGTATTTAGATGATTAAAATTTAAAGTGACAATACATTTGGATTGCATTCTACTGTATTTGTTACCGTTTTCTATTGTTCTCTGTTGCTGTTTTTGTCTTCCACTCTTTTTCTGCTTTTTGTATTTTTAATTAAGCATTTCATATGACTTTGTGTTCTCCCCTCTTTTAGCAATTCAGTTATACTTACTTTTAAATTTTTACTTAGTGGTTACCCTAGAGTTTGCAATATACATTAATGATTAATCCAAGCCCAGTTTTAAATAACACTATAATAATTCACAGGTAGTTTAAGCACCTTATAATAACAAAATATTTCTAATTCTTCTCCCTATATCACTTGTATCATTGCTCTCATTCATTTTATGTGTACATAAAATTAATAAGCATATGTACATGCATATCTCTCTATATATAAGCATATGTAATTCATATATTCCTTTCTGACTTTTAAAATCATTCTTTTCTCTTTACTTTGAGTTTTGTCAGCTTTTATTGTCATATCCTCAAGCTCAGAGATAAGGAATCTCAGCTATGTTGATTCTACTAATAATTCCATGATTGCATTTTCTCCTTTCTGTTACAATCCTTCAGTACTTTTTTTTTTTTTTTCATCTTTTGTCATTTTAGGTCTGCACCTGTGGCAAATGAAGGTTCCCATGCTAGGGGTCCAAGTGGACCTACAGCTCCGACCTATGCCACAGCCACAGCAACACAGGATCCGAGTTGTGTCTGTGACCTATACCACAGCTTGTGGCAATGCTGGATCCTTAACCCACTGATCGAGGCCAGGGATCAAACCCACAACCTCATGGTTCCTAGTTGGATTCGTTTCCACTGAGCCATGCAGGGAACTCCTGTTAGAATGCTTTTGATTTCTAGCATTTCTTTCAGATTCTTTCTTAGACTTCCCATGTCTCTGCTTATATTGTCCACCTATTTTTGCATGTTTTTTACTTCTTCTTAGCATATTAATTGTAGATTTTAAAAAATATATACTGGTGTGATAATTGTATTGCTCCTGCCATCTCTGACTTTAGTTCTAATGCTTATCCTATCTCTTTAAAAACTGTTTTTGCCTTTTCGAAGGTGTTATAATTTTTCATTGAAAAGTGGACATGAGGAGTTCCCACTGTGCCACAGTGGGTTAAGAACCTGACTATACTGGTTCAGGTTGTTACTGAGGCAGGATTCCATCTTCTCCCTGGGACAGTAGGCTGAGGATCCTGTATTGCCATAGCTGTGGTATAGGTCTCAGCTGTGTCTCAGATTCAATCCTTGGCCAGGGAACCTCCATAGGCCACAAAAAAAAAAAGACAAAGAAAAAAAAAAGAAAGGTAGACATGATAGTTTGCATAAAGGAAATACCTGAAGTAGCCGCTTTGTAATGTAGTCCTGGGGTGTGGTGTGAGGGGAAGCATGTTGTAGTCCTACAATTAGGTTTCATTCTTTTGGTAAGCCTTGTTCCTGGATGGTGGACTTCACAAGCAGTTCTCAGTTCCTTCTCATTTGTTCCGGTGGGGAGCTGGAGGGGTTTAAGGTTGGTTACTTCCCTCCCCAGGTCAGTGAGGCTGTGATATGATCCCAGTGGGTGAGGCTCTAGTAAAAATAGTTTCTCCCAAGGGCAAGTATTTCTAAAAAGAACAAAATACTTCAGTGTATTTCAAAATGGTTCCTCTTCCCCTCACTTATCAGAAATATGAGGGGATTTTCTCAGTTATTCATTGTGAAATGTTGGTAGAGCTCCTGGAATTAAAACACACAAAGTATGCCCCTTCCCAAATGACTGGGCTTCTTGGATTTTTTATTTCTCAGGATCGATCACACTGAACAATTCACCAATTACAGGCTGAGTTTTCATACCCAACCACTGGTTTCCATGTGTTTTTTCTCTCTGATAAGCAGTGATTCTCTATATTTGCTTTTCTGTCTCTCTGGTTTTGGGGTTGGTGGTTTACCTTGTGAGCTCTTTGTCCAACAGACCAAGAAAGAGTTGTTGATTCTTCAGTTTATTCAACTTTTTACCATTATTAGGATGGAGTGATGACATCCAAGCCTTATATGTTGGGCCAGAAAAAGAAGCACACAAAAGTTTTTAAGATTAATGTAATCTTGTTTGCCTATTTTTTTTTCTTTCTGTCTTTTCTATGGCCGCACCCGAGGCATATGGAGGTTCCCAATCTAGGGATCTAATCAGAACTGTAGCCACTGGCCTACACTAGAGCCACAGCAATGCCAGATCCGAGCCGCATCTGTGACCTACACCACAGCTCATGGCAATGCCAGGTCCTTAACCCACTGAGCATGAACAGTCATCAAACCCATAACCTCATGATTCCTAGTCAGATTCATTAACCACTGAGCCATGACGGTAACTCCTGTTTGCCTATTTTAATATTCATTTGTATATGCTTTTGGTGTCATATCCCAGAACTCATTGCCAAATTATGTTCATATTTTCTTGTGATATTTTTATAGTTTGGGTCTTATGTTTAGGCCTTTAATTCATTTTCAGTTATTTCTTGTATATTGTGTTACACAGAGATCCAACTTAGTTCTCTTGCATGTAGGTATCTGTTGTCCTCACCGATATTTGTTCAAGAGGTAAATGAGGAATTATTTACATCCGAATATTGAAGAATTTACAGATTATGTTAAGCGAGTATAAGCAATCCATATTATAAAGTATTGCTAACATTTGGGTTTGAAAATAATAAATATTTTCCTTTAAATTATAAAATATTTCTAGAAAGAGGATTTAAAAGCATCCAGTAGGAATATTTACTTCCAAAGAAGGGAGTTGGATGACTGTTAGAGACAAAGGAAAGATTTATGTTTGACAGAGTACTTTTTGTATCATTTTAATGTTTTATCATATAAGTAATTTCATTTCATTTATTATTGTTATTAAAGTTGATTTACAATATTGCATCAAATTCTGTTGTAAAACAGTGATGTATTTATTGATATATTTACAGTAAAAAGAATTTTAAATGCTAAGTAAATACAAAAATGCTTCCCCTTCTAAATGAGTTATTTTCTTCTCTTTGGTTTTCTTCCTACAGCAGTTATCTTGTTTCCCATTCCAAACTTTATTGTCTAGGATGCCTCAGAGAATTTAAAACTTTTGACAGGAAAGGATAACTCACATTAATTCTGATACGCACCGAATGAGTATAAACTCATGTGTTTCATTACCTTAAGCAATTTAGATGGACTTTATTAACCTTACAGTTATTTTTGACTAGAATTGTTTTTATGAGGTCATTCAGTATCTCTTTCAAATAAAATGAACATCAGCTCAGTGAATTATTGTTGAAAATGATTCTGTTTATTTAGAAACAAGGCTATAAGTAGAAAATGCATCAAGAATCTTTAATAGGTGATACATTTTTACAGAGACAGATGAGAATGTATTGCCTAATTTTTAGTTATATTACTAAACTACAAATCATATAAAATCACTACACTTAGATGGATGGATGTGATTGTTATTCAGGGAGTTGGATAAGTCAATGATAGTAATTAAGTAATATGGGAGAACAAATGCATCTTATTTGCTCCTCCTTCCTTCTCTTATTAGAAAGCCTTTCTCACAATACTTCCAAGGCACTCCATCAAATTAATATTTCAAAATATGACTTTCTACTGCAAGGTTCCCATGCCTTCTTAGGTAATACACTTAAGTGTGTGTTCCAAGATATTAAATCCCGTGTAACCTCTACTCAAATGCTTCAGAGCTCAAAATTGATGTCAAATGTTAATCAAAATCTTTTGGCAAGTATAGAATTTTAATGGAATTGCTTGGTTCTTAAATTAAAGCAGAAATTTAGTATCTGAAGTATAGGGCAAAACCTTGGCATATTAGAGACACGTTCTCTAGTATTCATTTAAAAAGGGTGATCAGGAAGAGAAAATGAATGCTGCTTTCACAAGCTGGTGGCGTTAGGTGTATGGTTTTGAACATTAACCTTATCATTTCATGGATCTGATTGATTTGTCTCTCTTGGCCTTTGATAATAAAATCAAAAAGAGGAATCTGTATCATTTTCACTCGTCTACTTTTCTTTCAAAACACATCTTGACCCATCTTAGTAATTTTCTCTGAGAGTCTTTCAGGAATCTAGAGAAGGATCTTGCTTCATTTTAATCCTATGCTTCTCATTTTCAAATTTAAGTAGTACTAAAAGTACTTTTTTATCTTATAAGAAAGGCAAAATAATTTAATCTCTGGAAAATCTTTTCTGAGATTTGACCTCAAGAAAAAAATAGCTGTTCAGGTTCTCAGAGGGTGTCTAAATATGTATATCCTCAAACACTAAGATGACATTATTTTTTTTTCATGGGAGAAAAACATTTTCGGTAAATTGGAGAATGGAAAAAAGTAAATATAATTTTCTTTTTAAAAGATGGACATTTTTGGAAGGTCACAAAATGTGCAATTTGTCTTTTGTAATTTATTTTTGAGGGAAAAATTTTACTCCTATTTTAAAACAGCCATTTATTATTTTTATTAATTTTGATCCTGCAAATAAGGGATCATGAATTTCTACATAGGAGTCATTGAGAACTTGGGAGGTAAAGTTGATGGCAAGGTATGAGGCAAATTAAGCATTAGCAGTCATAATATTTTCTCAAATTATTTGTATGCTAAGTATAAATGTTCATTTGCATTTCTCAGCCTGCTTTGATTTTATTTGCTTCAGGTACAGTTAATTATTTACAAATAACACACAAAGTGTAAAAGTATGAAAAAGCATATGTTTACTGCATTGTTTTTAACCAAAATATAATCTAATAAATACTGCTGCATCATGTTTTCTAACAGGCAAATTTGGAAATGCAAGGTGTAGGACATACCTGGTCTCCTGCCATTTACAAATCATTTTGCACATTTATGTTTATATTTAGATTCATTTATGTTTATCTCGATTCTAAATTTTATTGATCATACTTTCACAAAAATACTATTGAAATGTTCACTGGATGCAAAAAAAGAATGGGCCAAAAAATAAGACTTTATTCAACTCCAATATTTACTATAGGTTTCTTTTGGGTTTTGAGTCAGATATGATATTGAAATTAATTTTACAAACTATAATCAGGAAGTTCAAAAGACAGTTTTCCTTGAGGTCCTGTGTTTTGTTAAATGCTGTTATCAAGGTTATGCTACTTTCCAAAAATGACTTGGGAGTGTAACTTAAGTAATTTATTAGGCCTCATCTGTAAACAGCATTGTTCATGAAATGTAAAGAATCTGGTCTTTTAAAGGAAAAGATAGTTTCAAAGCCTCAGTTTGCTCCTTAGTAATGACAATGGGTATTTACTGAAGCTTTGATTCTAAGTTCTCTCACCTACATTAGGTGGCTTATAGTATACCTCTCGTCCTAACGTTTTTGGCTATTGTGATGAATATATATTTTGTGAGCTCTCCTATGTTAACTGCTTGGATTGGGCTTTTAGTAATTCTTAAAAGAATCTTTGGCCACTCGGTTTGGTGTTTAAGTTTATGCATTTAACCTCCGTAATAATTTTTGACATAAACTTCCATAACATAATTCTTTATCTAATTAATTATGAGTAATTTAATTCTAAATAAAATTGAATGTTATACCTTCTGAATATAGGGTTATGATAATTAAAATGCCTTTACCAGTAGTTGTAAATATATATTTTGATTTTCACTAAAGATCTATCAAATATATATATATATTTCTTTAATTGTTATTTGCCCAAAACAACTTTTTCTACTGAACAGCATGGTGACCCAGTTACAAATACATGTATACATTTTCTTTTCTCACATTATCATGATCCATCATAAGTGACTAGACATAGTTCCCAGTGCTATACAGCAAGATCTTATTGTTAATCCATTGCAAACGCAATAGTCTGCAACTATTAACCCCAAGGTCCCAATCCATCCCACTCCCTCCCCCTCCCCCTTGGCAACCACAAATCTATTCTCCAAGTCCATGATTTTCTTTTCTGTGGAAAGATTCATTTGTGCCTTATATTAGATTCCAGATATAAGTGATATCATATGGTATTTGTCTTTCTCTTTCTGACTTCATTCAGTATGAGAGTCTCTATTTCCATCCATGTTGCTGCAGATGGCATTATTTTGTTCTTTTTTATGGCTGAGTAGTAGTCCATTGTATATTTATATATACACCACATCTTCCTAATCCAATCATCTGTTGATGGACATTTGACTTGTTTCCATGTCTTGGCTACTGTGAATAGTGCTGCAATGAACATGTGGGTGCATGTGTCTTTTTTAAGGAAAGTTTTGTCTGGATAGATGCCCAAGAGTGGGATTGCTAGGTCATATGGTAGTTCTATGTAGTTAATGTAGACCCAATGAAGATTGCATTAAACACAAAAGTACAGCATAGTAAATAATTATAAAGTCTGTGTAACCATAACCCAGACCTAGTGAGTCTCTTCTTACTAAGAAACCCATAACTTCCTTCACAGATATAATCACTTTCAGACTTTTATGATTATCACTTACTTATAATTTTCCTACTTATATTTTTCATGTCTGTCTAAATTTTATTAATTTTTATAATTCTCTCTTTTGATATTTTCTATTCCTTTCAGTCTTTCATTAATAATTTCACTTATTTTTATTTTTTTAACTACTCTATAAATTTTATTACATTTATAGTTCTACAAAGATCATTACCATGCTGTACACTAGAACAAAAATTGTATTGGGGAAGTTAAAAAAAAAAAGATCATTACAACCAAATTTTATAGCATTTCCATCCCAAAACCCCAGTGCATCCTCCCACCCCCAAACATGTCTCATTTAGAAACCATAAATTTTTCAAAGTCTGTGAGTCAGCATCTGTTCTGCAAAGAAGTTCACTGTGTCATTCTTTTATATTCTATATATTAAATGATAGCATTTGATGTTGGTGTCTCATTGTCTGACTGACTTCACTTAGCTTAATAATTTCTAGGTCCATCTATGTTGCTGCAAATGCTGTTACTTCTTTCCTTTTTTAATGACTGAGTGATATTCAATTGTGTATATGTACCACTTCTTCGTGAGCCACTCCTCCGTTGATAGACATTTAGGTTGTTTCCATGTCTTGGCTATTGTATAGAGTGCTGCAATGAACATTGGAGTACATATATCCTTTTGAGTCATGGTTTTCTCTGGACAGATGCACAGGAGTGGGATTGCTGCATCAAATGGTACTTCTATTTTTAGATTTGTGAAGAATCAACATAAAGTTTTCCACAGTGGTTGCACCAATATACATTCCCACCAATAGTGTAATAGGGTTCCTTTTTCTCCACACTCTCTCCAGCATTTATTGCTTGTAGACTTTTTGATGATGGCCATTCTGGCTGGTGTAAGGTGGTACCTCATCGTGATTTTGATTGGCATTTCTCTAATAATGAGTGATGTTGAACATCTTTTCAGGTGTTTTTTAGCCATCTGTATGTCTTCTATGCAGAATTGTCTGTTTATATCTTCTGCTCCTTTTTTTGATGGGGTTGTTGGATTTTTTGATATTGAGCTGCAGGAGGTGTTTATAAACTTTGGAGATTAAGCCCTTGTCAGTCCATTCAGTTGCAGAGAGTTTCTCGCATTCTGTGGGTTGTCTTTTCATTTTGTTTAGGGTTTCCTTTGCTGTGAAGCAACTTTTCAGGTTAATTAAGTCCCATTTGCTTATTTTTGTTTCTACCGTCATTACTCAAGGAGGTGGATCTGGAATCAGAGAGTGTTTGGCCTGTGTTTTCCTCTAAGAGTTCTATAGTATCTGGTCTTATATGTAGATCTTTATTCCATTTTGAGTTTACTTCTGTGTATGGTGTTAGGAAGTGTTCTAGTTTCATTCTTTTCCATGTGGCTGTCCATTTTTCCCAGCACCATTTATTGAAGGGGCTGTCTTTTCTCCATTGTATATTCTTGCCTCCTTTGTCATAGATTAGTTGACTGTAGGTGCATGGGTTTAATTCTGGGCTTTCTGTCCAGTTCCACTGATCTACATGTCTGTCTTTGTGCCAGTACCACATGGTTTTGATGACTGTTGCTTTGCAGTAGAGTCTGAAGGCCGGGAGCCTGATTCCCCCAGCTCCATTTTTCTTTTTCAGGATGTCTTTGGCTCTTCTGGGTCTTTTGTGCTTCCAAACAAACTTTAAACTACTTTGTCTGAGGTCTGTGAAGAATGTCCTTAGTAATTGGATAGGGATTGTGTTGAATCTGTAGATTGCCTTGGGTAGTGTAGTCATTTAGATAATATTGACTCTTGCAATCAATATTGAAGACATGGTATGCCTTTCCATCTGTTTGTGTCAGCTTTGATTTCTTTTGTTTTATTTTCCTCTTATTTACATTATTTTCTATTATTTGAGAGTTTACTTTGATGTTACTTTTCATATGAATCACTTCATATGAATTATTTTACTGTTATTTTTCATATGAATGTTCAGAACATTAGATTTTACCTTTTCTCAGGCAATGTAAGCATTTAATCATATAAATTTCCTAGTAAATAGTACTATTTTAGGATGCCAGAAATTTTTCTATGTAGTATTTTATTAATATTTAATTCAATATACTTTCTAATTTCTTCTTTGTATGAGTTTTTTTTAATATAATGATTTTTATTTTTTCCATTTTATCCATAACTTATATTACAAGTACACTTGAAATTTTGAAATATAATTTAGGGTTTTTTTTTATCGATTTCTAATAAATATACACTTGGCCAGAGAATATACTTCTGTGATTTAAATAATATTAAATATGTTTAGATTTTCTTTAAAAAACTTAGTCATATGTTGAGTTCTATAATTATTCTGTTTAGACTTAAAAGACAGAATATGTGCTCCACACTTTTTGAGTAGAATATTCTGTATGTCACATTTGGTTATGTGTAGGCCATGTTTGTTAAGCATGTGGCTCAAATCTGTATATCTCCACAATATTTATCTTTGTGCATTTGTTCAAAGTAGGAGAATCTAGTCTGTGTATTTTGGTTTTTGAAACAGTCTATCTTTTCCTTGTAGTTTTCTAATTATTTGCTGTGTGTCTATATATGTATGTAGAGAGAGAGGCTATTTTATTAACTGACTAAAAAATTTAAAACGAAAAATTTTAACTGAATATATCTGTCCTAATGGGTGAGTTTATATATTTTTGTGTATATATATATATATATATATGTGTGTGTGTGTGTGTGTGTGTGTGTGTGTGTACACATCCCTACTATTACATATACATGTATATTTTATGTATATATGTAATTAAGATAGATAAATTGATGATAAATGGATAGAAGATAGAAGTACCCTGGTGTCGCAGTGGGATAAGATCTGACACTGTCACTGCAGTAGCTTGGATCACTGTTGTGGTTGAGATTTGATCCCTTGTCCAGGAACTTCTAAATGCTCTGGGCATGGCTGAAAAAAAAAAAAGAAATAGAGGATGATAGATAACATGCTGGCTTTAGTACTATTTGGTGACATATTTTGTCTGATATTAATATAAGTAAGCCAAATCATTTTAATTAATTTTATTGACAGTATTTTGATCCTTTTTATATTGTCATGTTTTTACCTATGTCTGTCTTATACACATTATATATCTATAATATGTTATAAATATATAAGTATATATATTAGACTTTGTATATATTTATTATATATAATAATTATACTTTTTTAAATCCTGGCTTGTAATTTTATTTAACATGAGCGTTTAAAAACTAATGTAATACTAATATTGTAGGGATTAAATTGGCTGTCTGTGTGTATGTATGAAAATACAAGAAATTTAGAGCCGTTTCAATCTCATTTTTCTCCACCTGAGTTTTACTGTTAAATGTTAATTATATTTGGTTATAAGAAGATGGTGTATATATATATATATATATATATATATATATATATATATATATATAGTTGTATATAACCATGTTTATTTCACTCTACCAATTTTATAAGTCAGGGTAAGCAGTGGTTCTCGGTGGGGTTTTATTTGCTCCCACAGGAGACATGTAGAAACATGTAGAAAGCTCCCATTGTGGCACAGCAGAAACGAATCCAAGAACCATGAGGTTGCAGGTTTGATCCCTGGCCTCGCTCAGTGGGCTAAAGATCTCGCGTTGCCATGAACTGTGGTGTAGGTCACAGACATGGCTTGGATCTAGCATTGCTGTGGCTATGGTGCAGGCCAGCAGCTGTAGCTCCAATTGGACCCCTAGCCTGGGAACCTCCATATGCCATGGGTGCATCCCTAAGAAGCCAAAAATAAAAACATCTGGAGACATTTATAGTCTTAACAACTGGGTGGGGGTACTGCTGATATCCAGTGTGTAGAGTCTGGGAGACTACCAAACAAAGCCTGTCTGGGGACAGCACCCCCGGACAAAGAGCTTTCTAACCCAAGTACAGAGTTCTGAAGTTGAGATAACATGAGTTAGGTTATGCTGAGGTCAAATAGAGCCACACTCTCAGATGTCAACTTAGCACCCATATCAGGTGTCCCTAGAATAGAGTCAATCTGTTGTCAGGCTCTCTCTCACATGGAAGATGCTATTATCTGTACTGCCTTTAATCATAGTGTCTCAAAAGACAGATCTGCAGAATCTCGAAATAAACATTAAGTATTTTGCCTGAGAATAGCATGCTTATTGTCCAGAACTGATCAGGGGGCTCCACCTCATCATCAAAACACAAATAAATATGTTCCTACCATATCTGAGAAGATGGAGAGGCAGAGGTATTCAGTATGTCACACTAGTGAACTACCACTCTCAGTCCTTGTGGTCCCCAATTATTTGGTCCTCTGTCCCCCTGGAGGTGAGATATAATCACTTAACCTTCAGAGAGAGAAAACTCAAAAGTCCAAGTCAGTCTCAATATGATCACAAACTCTAGGATTTCTGCATGACTCATATAAATCTCTAAATGAGGGATAACTTATGGCAGTCTTTTCATCATATCTGGTTGTTACTCCTCTGAATCTGAAAACAAGGGCATTAAAATATGGTTGTTCCTCAAAAAGTATATGAAAAATATTGTGAGGCAGGGAAGTTAAAAACAAAATAAACACTCCTATGCCAAGGTAAGAAGAGAGACCCACAGAAATGATTGACCTTCAGCTGTTCTGAAATATGAAAGTACAGAATTTTCAAGACTCTGCTCTGGTAAAGGATAATGTGTTTTAATTAGGCTTAAGTTTTACCAGTTCACATGGGACCTCAATTCACTGTTCTTTGTGGACATGGCCTCTGGGAATTTCTCCAGTCCCAGTGTTCTCCTTGGCCCCCCAAAAAGAGTTGCTTGAAAATATGATTTACCTGGTTACTCAAAGGATTTCTCAGTCTGATTCTTGACTTTTGACCCAAGGAACTTTCATTTGTTAGTACAATTCTCTAAAGAAAACTGAACTTTTTTATCCCTTGATTTCAAAGAGTCATGTGTTATTAGATTCTTAAAACAAAGCTACATTTTAATTTATCAAAATTTTATCTTATGCTAGCTGGGATTGTAATCTTCAATAAATATGTAGAATGAATGGCTGGTCAAATAGTACATGTATAAATAACTTTATAAGAAAAATGTCACACTGTACTTTACCAAGTCATCAGCAGTGGGTCTCTCCATTTTATTGTGACTTGCATAGTTCCTTATAAGAAGGCTGCTGTAATTCTTTTCTTAATGGTTTTAGTATCCTGATCATTAAGTGCTTTGGGTGTATTTTCTTTAAAATGTTCTGATACACATTCTGTGCTTTTTGATCTATGTGTTTATAGTTTTCATTGTATATGGAAAGTTTTCTACTATTATTCTTTGCCCTCTCACCACTACTTTTTATTCTGGGGCCTCAGTTACACATATGTTTACACAGCGATACTCATGGGCTATATTTTTGGATGGCTTCTATGGCTAAGTTTTCAGTTCGCTAAACTTTGGCTTATCTGATATTCAGTTTAGACAGTATAGTGTGTTTTTTTTATTTTAGATAATATTTTTCAGCACTAGATTTACCATTTTTCTTTTTTATAATTTTAATTTTCCTTTAATTCTGTTCATGTTTTCTGCTAGTGTCTCAAACATGTGGTGCAAACTCATTTTAGATTTAAAATTGTTATCTGCTGATTACATAATTTTTGTTTTCTTGGGTGTCTATTATTGATTTTTCTCTTAATTATGGATGATATCAGTCTATTTCTTTCCATATCTCATAATTTTTGATGGACTACTGGACATTGTAAATAATGTTAACTTAACTTTTGGGTCATAGATTTTATTTTTTGCTGGCTTTTACCTGCTGTTAAACCCATTCATTCATTTGCAATAATGATTATTGAATTTTTATTTGTGAAATTCCAATCATTATATTTCTAGTTAGCTCTGTGATTTTTATAATTCCTTCTTTAAAAATTTTAAATATATTCATTTTGGGGAGTTCCCATTGTGGCTCAATGGAAACAAATATGACTGGTATCCATGAGGATGCAGGATCGATCCCTGGCCTTGCTCAGTGGGTTAAGGATCTGGAGTTGCCATGAGCTGTGGTGTGTAGGTTGCAGATGGAGAGGGGCCAGGGGACACAGCTCTAGTTCAGCCCTAGCCTGGGAATCTCCATATGCTGCAGGTACAGCCCTAAAAAAGGGACAAGTTTTAAATATTTTCATTTTGTAGATTGTGTTTGATAATCAACAATTGAAGAACCATGTGAGTTTTCTGTTGCCCGTTATTTGAGATAGTCTTATTTGAGGAGAAAAGATACTTTGTTTGCTGTTTGTCTTTTTCTATCTACTGATTTCCTGAAATATGATTTTTAATAAAAATTAAGTATATTATGAAATTAAGAAATTAATTATGGTATTAAAGATTCTAATTCTAGTGTTTCATAGTGGTTCAGAGTCTCTGCCAGTATAGTCTCCTAAGTATAATCTGGTTCTGGAACCATGACAAAACTATTTTTAGGTTTAAGAATCTCTGAATGACAAAGGTGATAAGAAGGTTGTTAGTTCTTTCCACTCCAGGTTTGAAACATTTCCAGTTCTTTGATTCTCACCTTAGGATGCAGCACTTCTTATTCGTGTCTGTTGTAGACCAACATCTCCTTTTAAATTTCTACCTTCATCCTCAGTCATGAAATCAGTAAACATGGAATTCAAAATTCTTTATAATTACAAACAGACTCATGGAAAAATCATCCTTGAGGCTTTTAACTTCTCAGAGTTATGTTTTTGTATTTAGTTTTAGCCAGAAGATACCTCTAATTAGACTCATGGATGGTTTTTAGAACACTATTCCTAACATATATAACACCTCTGGTTTTTACGGTATTTTTTTTGAGGAGGAGATATAGTCTAAAATAATTAGCCTTCTATTTTGATAAACAGAAAGTCTAAAACTTATTTTTCTCTATTTATAATTTTTTACATCTCTATATTTGGAAATATTTCAGGACTTAATGACTTTCTAAAATTTTAATATAAATAAAGTTAAACTGATTATAATTTGACATAAAAGAGGGTCATAAAAAAGAATTAAAGCATGTATGTTTCATAAAGAAGACGAAGGAATTAACAGTTCTTTGGTTTCAAGTATTTGACAAACACCAAAAGAGGCTCTACTTCTCTTGAAAATGATATAATCGCTTTAAAAAGCTTTGTGATTTGAAATATACGGTTTTGGGCTGTGTTAGAGGCTGTTCCTATGGATAAGTACTCTGAACCCTACAGACAATTCCTAGAATTTTCAAGGGATAGAACACTCAAGAGCTCTGGAAAGAATTGCACCAAAAATTGGTTAATTAACACAAGATACATTAACATTATTTTTTGTTGAAATACTGGGGACAAGCATTTGACCATCCCAGGGCACAGTGCTGTCAGAAACACACCAGAGCCATCATGTGGACAGTGGACTCAAGATCTACAAATGGAAAAACAAAAACAAAAGACAAAAACCAGACTCAAGCTGAGTTTGGGAGAGAATATGGACAAAAAGGAGAGCATGATCCTGTATTGATCATCTCCAAAGCCAGTTCTGCTTTCGAATTACTGTGAGATATAGTAGAAAAGAAAAGATTTACATAACTTTGCCAGGAAAAAGTCCTTCATAAAGAGTAGAAGAGAATGTCCTGTTGACAGCAAACAGTGATTTGACAAAGGTTAGTAAGAACACAAACACAAATCAGTTAGTCACAGTGAGAGAGAAGTATAGTGACTGATTTTAATGAAGCAAGAAGATGTAAGCAGTCAATGCCAAAGGAAATGGTGTTAAAACATGTCAGCCTCTGCTGATGGAGAACTCCATATATCCTTTCTTAAAACCCTAGAGGGAATAATCACTGTTAGAGGACTAGGATCAACTGACTGGATATCTTGATAAGAGACCAGATATACAGTCATAATCTTGGCCTTTGGAGTATTGCTACAGATAGGATTTATCTGCATTTACGATTTGATGAGTCTATTTATGATGGGAAGCAAAATATGTTAATTGAAGTTATGTCATTCAACAAAGACTTTCAGAAAGGCCTTGATCAAAATAACATACATACATGTTAAAAGAGAGTTCCATACTAAAAGGTAAGCTGGTGCCACTGAACTGAATCTAGCCAATTTTAAAGAGTGAAAAAGAATGAATTGTCGAATAAAAAGAGGGGAAACATAAATGTGAAGTTTCTGTTTTAGTAGAAGATCCAATGTGTTGCTTAATGATCCCAGTGTCAAAAAAAATTATTCCCAGATCATAAGAGGGATTTTAGAGGCACATTATCTCCTTTCAAACCACTAACCACCTAATTTGCAATTAGGGAATATTTCGCAAAAGATATAACAGAAGCTGTTAAATATTTTTAGATATATTTTTGAAATTTGCACTAAAAAATTTTATGGAAGAGTGAAAGTGTTGTTTATAGATAATGATTGTATCAATGCAAATGAATGTAACATTGAAAGTCTTTTGATTGTAGTATGTAAATAGAGTATGTTTTCTTCATAACACATGGGGGAATTTTTGGCTTTATGATACTTCACATTAGCAAACATTTTACTTTATGATCAATTTAAGTCTAAAATTTCTTGTTGGTTTTTCTTTCTTTACCTCAAATTCATTTCAAAGCATCATTTGTATTTGATGGAGATAAGCATTAAGTACAGAGTTGAATAGTGAATTCTCAAGGAGAATATTAAGTATACAACTAAGATATATTTAGGCATCAATGAGGATCCATGAAATACTAATATTTTTGGAGTTCCATTCATGGCTCAGTGGTTAATGAACCTGACTAGGATCCATGAGGATGTGGGTTCAATCCCTGGCCTCGCTTGTTGGGTTGGGGATTTGGTGTTGCCTTGAGCTGTTTTGTAGTTTGGCAGATGCAGCTCAGATCCCAAGCGGCTATGGCATAGGCCACCAGCTGTAGTTCTGATTTGACCCCTAGCCTGGGAACTTCCATATGCTATGGATGCAGACCTAAAAAGAAAAAACAAACAAACAAACAAAAGCAAACAAAACAATAACAACAACAACAAAAAACAAACCAATATTTTTGCAAGGACTAACGAATATTCAAAATTTTGTCTGAGGATTCTGTATGTTCAGCAGTGTTCCACCATCACACTTTTCAGAGATGAATAATACAAAAAACAAAAATGTACGGAGTTTCCCTCATGGCTCAGCAGTTAACAAACCCAACTAGTATCCATGAGGACACAGGTTCAATACCTGGCCTTGCTCAGTAGGTTAAGGATCCGGCATTGCCATGAGTGTGGTATAGAATGCAGATGCAGCTCAGATCCCAAGTTGCTGTGGCTGTGGCATAGGCCAGCAGCTGTAGCTCCGATTTGACCCCTTGCCTGGGAATTTCCATATGCCATGGGTGTGGCCCTAAAAAGCAAAAAAAAAAAAAAAAATTTAGTTACTCCTACTGTTCTGATAAATTTTGACCTTTTCTTATTATTCTAGTGGTTGTAATTATTTTAAAACTATATTTAAGCTATAAACACAAGATTGCTTTTTTTGGCTTGAGTATGAAGCAATGACTATTAAAACATGAACTTGTTTTCAACAACAACAAAAAAATTGTAATCATCTGCAGTTCTTCTCAGGTTTGAACTACATAAGCAATTTAAAAATGCTGCTTTTTAAAATAATATTCTGTCAGCAGAGCAGATTCACATATGTTTATCAATTTTTTACAATATGTATTTTGAAAATTTAAGAAAGCCTTGGAATTTAAGCAGACTCTTACAACTTCATATTTACTAAGCCTCTGAAACATAATTTTATTTTATAATGATTTTTATTTTTTCCATTATAGCTGGTTTACAGTGTTCTTTCAATTTTCTACTGTACAGCAAGGTGACCCAGTTACACATACATATATATGTTCTTTTTTCTCACATTATCATGCTCCATCATTAAGTGACTAGATAGAGTTCCCAGTGCTATACAGCAGGATCTCATTGCTTATCCATTCCAAAGGCAATAGTTTGTATCTATTAACCCCAAATTCCCAATCCATCCCACTCCCCCCTCCCCCGGCAACCACAAGTCTGTTCTCCATATCCATGATTTTCTTTTCTGTGGAACAGTCATTTGTGCCATGTATTAGATTCCAGATATAAGTGATATCACGTGGTATTTATCTTTCTCTTTCTAGCTTACTTCACTTAGTATGAGAGTCTCTAGTTCCATCCATGTGGCTGCAAATGGTGTTATTTCAGCCTTTTTATGGCTGAGTAGTAGTCCATTGTGTCTATGTACCACATCTTCTTAATTCAATCATCTGTTGATGGGCAGTTGTATTGTATACATGTCTTGGCTATAGTGAATAGTGCTGCAGTGAACATGGGGGTGCGTGTGTCTTTTTCAAGGAAAGTCATGACTGGATATATGCCCAAGATGACCCATCTTCTCCATCTTAAAGAAAAATACTTTTAGATGCTCAAATATTTTTGAATAAATTAGGCACAGCACTGTCTGCTATCCAAGGAAACTAATATATTGAATAATTTCTAGTGCCTAGGACCATGCTATGGTTATCAAGGAACTCTTACCATCACTTGATCAGGAAGATAAGTATTTGTGATTATAAGATGTATGTTACCGAATCTAAGTCTGTGTGCCTGATGCCCTGTGTGCCTGAAGCAATATAGAAACTTTGGAATATGGAGCAGAGGAAAGTTTATTGCATGGCCATGCCAGACTTACCTAAAAAGTCCAGAACTCCCTGAAGGTTTTAAGCAAAGCCCTGGTAAAGTCAGGGTAAGAGAGGGGCATGGTTAGTTGTTGCAAATTTCTTGATGTCAGATCCTTCCTTCTTGTCCTGTCCACCTGGGTCAGGTCAGAATATTCTTGTAAACCTACAACAAAACAAATTTTATTCTCTGTTCTGCAACTTTGTATCTGAAAATGTAATACTCTCAAAGGTTATGGCCTTAAGAATAGGCTATCCTGTGTATTTCAGGTGATAGGCCGCATCCTTTTGAGAATGGTGCAGAGCCAGAGGGACTAAACGCAAGTGACAGAGGGCAGAGTTTAAAGTTAAGGGAAAAGGAGCAGATGTAATATGGAGACAGATTTGTTCCTTCCTATTGGTTGTATAATGTAGCCCTTAATGTTACTGCAAGTCCGTGTGCTTGATGCATGAGGCCAAACAAACCAAAATGTCAGAGTTTGGAGCAGAGAAAGGTTTATTGCAGGGCCAGGCAAGGGGACAGGTGACTTGTGCTCCCCAAATATCCCAAATTTCCTGAATCAAAATTGCAAAGAATTTTAAAAGGCAAAGTGAGGGAGGGGTGTGGTTGGTTACAAACTTCTTGGTGCATAAATCCTTTGGTCTTGTAGACGTCCGCAGAGGTCAGGTCTCGATATTCCTGAAAACCTCCAACAACGTACATGTTGTATTTCAGAGAGAAGCTACATCAGAGGATATGAGGGAAGGGCCTGCCCATAGGGTCCTGCTCCATTACATTAAGAGTAGAAGCTCAGTTGAGCCCTACTGTACAGCACAGGGAATTGTGTGTGTGACTGGATCACTGTGCTGTACAGTAGGAATTGAAGAACATTGTAAGTCAACTATGCTTTAGTAAATATATATATAATAGAAGCTCTGAACAACAAAGTTCAGAATTTGAGCCTCTTTCTACCCTTCCCATTAATTATCTTTAAAACATTCCATCTCTATGTCTCAGTTCCCACTCAGAATTGAGAACAGTATCTTTCACTTAGGGTTACTCTCAAGATTAAAATAGAGTCTCTGCTAATGAAGCCTAACCTGTACAGACTGGTTGACAAATAGTCATGACTTTTATTATGCAACCATTTAACTAAATTTTGTTCATTGGAAATATAGTGTTGATTACTGTATCACAGAATTACATAACTTAGAAATTAAGATAAATATTCTCTTTTAATATAAACATATCATTGAACAATAAATAAAAATTTAAAGTCCAATCCAAATATAATCTAAGTCATCCTCAGATTATGTTTGCTCACTTTAAGGCTCAATTCTTAAATAAGAAACACCCTGCAAATTTTTGGTATAACTCTCAGCTGTCAATTAAATTGACACTGATTATTTTCTGATGTGAAGAGCATTAGTCTAAAAACCTATTCAATTATCTTGAGACAAAAAATTCTTACAATAATTCAAATGTGCCCATTACTATTTTCAAGCGTATGTCTCCAGTTATTTATTTGTTGTGTGTGGCATAGATATGTATGTATTGCACATCAACTTTTTTCCAACAGTTAAAGGTTGCTTTTTTTTTTTTTTTGAGTGTAGCACTCCTGCTAAAATGAAATATAGTTTAAAGGATAAAATTCTAGACGTTGAGTTATTTTATTTCTTTAGATTTATATTTGAGTCATTTAGCTATTTGTACCCTTATTATAAAGTTATAGCCCTTTTCAGCAGATGGCAAAGAGAATGGAACATAAATTGTTCTGTTTCTCATTACCTTTCTGTGCAATAACCTATTAATTCAAGCAACTGTCTGCCCTCACTATGCCATGTCCTTCTCTTCAAAACTAACCCAAGTTAATAAACTGGGTGTATTTCAAGTGATTCAACAAGAAGGTAGAAAGAGTTTGGAGATTGGATTAAAAAAAAGCTCAGCTGATTAAAGAAAGGAGAGAGAAATGAATGACAGTGGCATAAAGCCAAGGAGCAGCTGTTTTGTGACTTGAATTAATGAGTTTGAGATTATTCATTGGCTGAAATTTTTCATGTATTTAACCATTTAGGATAAACTCAATATTTTGATTGAAAATAACCAACTAAAGACTATTTTTTTTCATTTTAATGTTGTGTTTTCTATTTGACTAGCATGTTCAGTTTCTAAATATCCCCAAATATCTCATACAAAGGGGGGAAAAAAACCCACATTCATCCTAAGTAGCTCACATTTCTTCAGAGATGATTAGGTACTAAACACTGTGGGCATTACACGGATTATTTTATTTAATCATTAAAATAAATTAATTGAATAATTGTAGTATTCAACTGTTGTAATTATTTATTTTTAAATTAGTAAACTTTATAATTCAGTTCACAGCAAAATTAAGTGGACAGCACAGATGGGTTCCATATATACCTTGTTTACCCCTCCCCCAACCTCCCATAATATCAGTTTCCCACTTCAGAATTGTACCTATGTCACAGTTGTACGAAGTTCATAATTTGGGGTAGGGTTCACTCTTTTTGTTGTAATTTTTATGGGTTTGGACAAATTTATAATGACATGTAGCTATGACAATGTTATTATATGTAAGTTCCTTATATGATGAACTGGGGACCAGAAGCCCTCCTCTGTTTTTTCACATGAGAATTCAAGACTTTCGATGTGAACATATTTTCCAAAAAGTCACATAAATGTAAAGTAAGATACAGAACTCTGCCTGAATTTGACAGTCCAGTCCATGGCCCTATTTCAGGACTGCAATAAAATACCATGGCGCTATTCTGAGGGAAAGTTAAACAGACATTTCAGAGATGATAGCATGTTATCCACTGTGTCCAGTATTGGAGATCCTTGACAAATGTGAGGCAAAAGAAGTGTAAATAATAATTAAATTATATATATTAAAGCCCACTGTTTTGCAAGATAAATATTGTTAGTGCTGTAGATTTGGTAGCCTGGTGTTGATCAAAAATAAAAACTAACAAAAAAACAAGAACCCAGGAAAAGCCTTTTTGAAGGCAGCATCAGTGGTATGATCTATGTTGCTTATGTTTCATACAATTACAAACACAAAAAATAATTCATTTTCCCCCAAATTGATGCTTCTGGAACTATTTCTCAACAATTAATGACCCTATTTTTCTTCTAAGCATGTCCTCATAAATGCCTATATACATATCCCTAGAATCTTGAACTTCATGGTACATTTAAAAAACAGTTTAATTTTGAAGCAACAGATAGAACTTAAATGATAAACATCTCACTTTTTATTATTGTGTTTCTAATAAAATTGACTCCAATTTCTAGAATGAATTTGAGCCTATATAACTATCAGGCTAAAGTAAGAAGATATAGGAAGGTGTTAATAGATTTGAAAAATGTCTAACCAAATCCAAACCAAACAATAGATTCACAAAAACTAAAAAGAAGAGGACACAAGTGTAAAATAAAAAGAAATCATTCAACTAGAAAAGGAAAGGAACAAAAGAGAAACATAGAATCAACAGGAAAACAAGGTTTAAAATAGCAGTAAATACATATTTATCAGTAATTACATTAAATGTCAGTTGACTAAATGCTCCAATCAAAAGAAATACAGTGGAAGAGTGGGAAAAAAAGCCTACAATATGTTGACTCACCTTAGAGCAAAGGACACATTTAAATTGAAAGTGAGGTGATAAAAAAAAGATATTTCATGTGAATAGACAGGAAAGCAGGAGTTGCAATACTCATATGAGACAAAACAGACTTTAAAACAAAGGCCATAAAGAAAGACAAAGGATACTACTTAATGATAAAAGGATCAATTAAAGAAGATTTTATACTGATCAATATATATTCCTCTAATGTAGGAGCACCCAAATACATACAACAAATACTAACAGAAATAAAAGGAGAAATTCAAGGGTATACAATAATATTAGGAGATTTTTAACAACCCCTCACATCAATGGACAGATCCTCTAGATCAAAAAAATCAGTAAGCAACAGAGATTCTAAATGACACAATGGAAGAGTTAGACTTAACTGATAGTTTCAGGACATGACATTCCAAAAAATCAGAATATACATTCTTTTCAAGTGCACATGGACTGACCTCATACTGGGGCACAAAACTGACCTCAACAAATTTAAGAATATATAAGTTATTTCAAGTATTTTCTCTGACCACAATGGCATAAAATTAGAGATCAACCACAGGAAAAAAAAATGAGAAAAGACTGCATGGAGACTAAACAACATGTATACTAAAAACCCAATGTGTCAATGAGGAAATCAAAAGGGAAATTAAAAAATATCTAGAGACAAATGATAATTAAAACATAAGCATTCAAAATCTATGGGATCCTGCAAAGGCAGTGCTTAGAGGGAATTTCACAGCAATACAGGCCTTCCTCAAAAAGAAGAAAAAATCCCAAATTGACAACTGAACCCACCACCTAAAAGAATTAGAAACAAAAGAGCAAACAAAACCTAAAGTCAAAAGAAGGAAGGAAACCATAAAGATCAGAGAGGAAATTGATGAAATAGAGATTCAAAAAACAATAGAAAAAAGTCAATAAAACCAAGAGCTGGTTCTTTGAAAGGATAAACAAAATTGACAAATCTCTGGCCAGACTCACCAAGAAGAGGAGACAAGAACTCAAATAAGCAAAATAAGAAGTAAAAAAGGAGAAATCTCAATGGACACTGCAGAAATACCAAAAAAAGTAAGAGAATATATGAAAAGTTAAATGCCAACAAATTTGACAACTCAGAAGAAATGGACAGCTTTCTAGTGACATACCACCCACTAAAACTGAATCAAGAAAAAAAATAGATCTATTGAACAGGCTGATCACTAGAAATGAAATTGAATATGTAATAGAAACACTCTGTACCAAAAAAAAAGTCCAGGACCAGATGGCTTCATAGGTGAATTCTTCAAAAATACAATGAAGGAACACTCCCAAAGATTTATTATGAAGCCGTCATCATGCTAATACCACAACCAGACAAAGTTACTACCAAAAAAGAAAATTATAGGCCAATATCTTTGATGAATATAGACATAAAAGTACTCAAAAATTAGTAAATCAATATATGCAAGTCAATCATCATCATATACCACATTATCAAAAGAAAAATCAAATACCACATGATCATCAATAGATGCAGAAAAAGCATTTGAAAAAATCCAATATCCATTCATGATAAAAACTTACCAAAGTGGGTATAGAGGGAACATACCTTAACATAAGCAAAATCATTTATGACAAACCCACAGACAATACAATACTCAACAGAGCAAAGCTGAAAGCCTTCGGACTACAATCCTGAACAAGACAAGGATGCCCACTCTTACCACTTTTATTCAACATAGTACTGGAAGTCCTAGCCACAGCAATCAAACAAAAGAAATAAAAGTTATCCAAATTGGAAGAGATGAGGTAAAATTGTCACTGTATGCAGTTAACATGATGCTATATATAGAAACCCTAAGGATTCAACTCAAAAACTACTCAAACAGATCAACAAATTCAGCAAAGTATCAGGATATAAGATTAACATTCAGGAATCAGTCGCATTTCTGTATACTAACAATGAAATATTAGAAAAGGAATACAAAAATACAATACCTTTTAAAATTGCACCCAAAAAGTCAAATACCTGGGAATACACCTGACCAAGGAGGTGAAAAACTTACATGCTAAGAACTATAAAACATTAATCAAGGAGATTAAAGAGGATGCAAAGAAATGGAAAGATATTCCATGCTCCTGGACTGGAAGAATTAATATCATTAAAAAGCCATACTCCCCAGGAGTTCCTGTCATGGCGCAGTGGTTAACGAATCCAACTAGGAACCATGAGGTTGCGGGTTCGGTCCCTGCCCTTGCTCAGTGGGTTAACGATCCGGCGTTGCCATGAGCTGTGGTGTAAGTTGCAGAGGCGGCTCGGATCCCGCGTTGCTGTGGCTCTGGCGTAGGCCGGTGGCTACAGCTCCGATTCAACCCCTAGCCTGGGAACCTCCATATGCCGCGGGAGCGGCCCAAGAAATAGCAACAACAACAATTAAAAAAAAAAAAAAGCCATACTCCCCAAAGCAATCTACAGATTCAATGCAATCCCTATCAAATTACCCATGACATTATTCACAGAACTAGAACAAAGAATCCAAAAATTTATGTGGAACCATAAAAGGCCCAGAATTGCCAAAGCAATCCTGAGAGGAACAACCAAGCGGAGGCATAACTTTCCCAGGCTTCAGATAATATTACAAAGCTACAGTAAACAAGACAGTGTGGTACGGGTACAAAAACAGACATGCAGACCAATGGAATAGCATAGAGAATCCAGAAATAAACTCAGACACCTATGGTCATTTAATCCTCAAGAAAGGAGGTAAGAATATAAAATGGGGAAAAAGACTGTCTCTTCAGCAACTGGTGCTGAGAAAACTGGGCAGCTTCATGTAAATCAATGAACACAGCCTCACACCATGCATAAAAATAAACTCAAAATGGCCTAAAGACTTAAATATAAGACAAGAAACCATAAAACTCCTAGAAGAGAAGTTAGACAAAACATTTTCTGACATCAACCATACACATGTTTTCTTAGGTCAGACTCCCAAGGCAACAGAAATAAAAACAACAATAAGCCAGTGGTACCTAAGCAAAGGTAAAAGCTTTTGCACAGCAAAGGAAACCATAAAAAAAAAAACAAAAAGACAACCTATGGAATGGGAGAAAATAGTTACAAATGATGCAACTGACAAGGGCTTATTCTCCCAAATATACAAACAACTTCTGCAACTCAACAGCAAAAAAGCCAACAACCCAATGAAAAAAAATGGGCAAAATACCTAAACAGACCTTTTTTTTAAAAAAGACATACTGATGGCCAACAGGCACATGAAAAAAAATGCTCAACATCAGTAATTATTGTATAAATGCAAATCAAAACTACATTGAGGTACCATCTCACACCAGTGGCCATCACTATAAGTCTCCAAAAACAAATGCTGCAGAGGGTGTGGAGAAAAAGGAACCCTCCTACACTGTTGGCTGGAAGGTAAATTGGTACAACTGCTATGGAAAACACGGAGGTAACTCAGAAAACTAAATATATAGAACTGCCATATGAACCAGCAATCCCACTCTTTGGCATATATCTAGACAAAGCTTTCATTGAAAAGGATACAGCACCCCTTTGTTGATTGCAGCACTATTCACAATAGCCAAGGCATGGAAACAAGCTAAATGTTCAATGACAGATGAATGGATTAAGAATATGTGGTATATATACACAATGGAATACTACTCAGCCATAAAAATAACAAAATAATGCCATTTACAGCAACATGGGTGGAACTAGAGACTCTCATACTAAGTGAAGTAAGTCAGAGGGAGAAAGACAAATACCATTTGATGTCACTTATATCTGGAATCTAATATATGGCTCAAATGAACCTATCTGCAGAAAAGAAACAAATGCATTTCATAGAGAACAGACTTGTGGTTGCCAAAGGGGAGGGGGGAGAGAGGGGGATGGTCTGGGACTTTGGGGTTATTAGAGGCAAATTACTGCATTTCAAATGGATAAGCAATGAGATTTTTCTGTTTAGCACAGGGAACTATATCTGATCACTCATATTGGAACAGGATGGAGAATAATGTATAAATAGCTGTGTCACTTTGCTGTAGAGCAGAAATTAATAGAACAAGGTAAAGAGCAGTAAAATTATTTTAAAAATAGAATTATAAAATTGCATTATTAAATGATCATATCTCTTATTGGCCTTTGTTCCGAATGAATTAAAATAATATTGAACACACTTCCTAGAAAAAAGTTTTTCTATACATATGTAAACATGACTTTATTGCCCTTAAATAGTGCAATATTTATGAAAACCTTACTTTTATTTTAGAAGGTAGATATTAGATAGTATCAGCCACATTACAGGCATTGTATCTTTGAGTCCCTTTAGTTATGTATTAGGATAGGCTAATTGAAATATTTTTGTATTGGAAAAATATAAATACATATTTTTACAGTTGACCCTTCTATAGCATGAGTTGAGCTTTGTATATGCCAATTGTTTTCAATAAATTTAGTTACCTCTATTTTCATTTTACCAATTTTAAGTTAACTAAATGTGAGCAAAAGTTTTTGTTCTGTTAGAAGTTGCAACGTGGAATCAAAAGAACTAGGGTTTGAGTCTTGATTTTATCCAGATTTTATCTTGATTTTATTCAGTTTTCTGCCCTCAAAATTTTTGTTTTTAGGCAGAGCAGTAATATGTGGATTTCCTACTGGGGGGTGGGTGGGAAAGTTATATAGCCCCTCACTCCTGCCCTGTTCAAGGTCAACTATATTTTAAAGCCTGCTTCATATTCTAAGAATCTCTTCATTAACCAATGATCAAGTGTTGTATTCAGTAATTCATGTCGATAAATTTTATTATTTTTCTTTTTATAACAAAATTGAATCTATTCATAATTTTCAGGGTGAATAATTTTATGACCCTAGCAAAATCCTCACTGCCAGGCCAAACAAATGTGTCACACAGTGTTCTATCTGGCAGGTATTCTATATCCTGTGCACTGGGGAAAGTTTAGTGTTATCCGTTTAGGACCCAGAAGCACCCACAGGGCAGGAGTCTTTGAACTGGGGGGCCCAATTGCCTGGACACATCCCTGCTTCTGCCACTTTTTAACAAATCATATGACCTTTAGTGATTTGTCAGTATACTGCTATCTATAAAGTGAGACTTATCTGTAAAATGGTACTTACCTTGGAGAACAGTTGCGAGGATTCTCTGTGATGATTATGCAGAGCTTGTAGCAGAGTTCCTGGAGCAGGTTATGTGCTCAATTACTGACTAGTCAGATTTTTCAGTATTATTATGTAAGCTTTCAATATGTTATTTTATCACTACCCAGCAGATTGTGAGGTGGACAAGATGGTATGGAACAGGAAGGAAGCCTCTACATCACTTTGTTGGCCAAGATTTGCTAAGTTCTTCTCCATTTAATATATCCCATCATAATTAAAAATAGGAATTAACTGTAAGAGTGACTTTTCTATGGGCTTTCATAGCATTTTCACCTTCATTCATAACTTATGATTTATCTCACAAACTAATAAATAGTCAAAGTGTTCCTCTGAGTGGACCTGGTTTATGATCATTTTATTTCCAGAAATTAATTCATAGCTCAGATTAGTATTGTTAGAAAAAAGGCTTCCTTGTTATTTAAGGCCTGCATCTCATTAGTATGTGGGAACTCATGCATAAATTGTAATAGAGTGCCGTGCATGGGCTTATAGGCTTTGATAATCAGAACTTTTAAAAATTAGAAGCATTTAGAACTATCTAGATAGGATACTCACCTGCTTCTCACTGCCACAAAGGGAGGGAAATACTGTTAGTTTTCTGGATTCCACAATTGCTAAACTAAATCTCACTTGTATTTCACAAATTAACCCTGTATTCTTCCTATTCAATAGGGATACCGGAGTGTACTGTTAGTCATTCAGGAAAGCCCTGATCTTTATTTTCAGTAGTTTCATTTCCTTTGGCTTTCTGGAGTCATAAACGTAGTGCTTTAACGTGGCACTAAACAAGGAGTCTTGCTCCCAGTGAGGAATGTTTCTTTAAGGTTTTCCTACAGGACCATCTGGTGAAGCGCCAGAATAAACTTTCCTCAAACTTCTCTCACTTTAGGAAAATTAGGTGATGGAAAATGAGAAAAATGTCAGAATTACTGGAGTGCCAAGAGCTTGATAGTAGTAAATAGTGCTGATATTGGCTGACAATCCCAACAATAAAACGAAAGGTCAATATGTGATTTGGGCATCTTATGTATTACAAAACTTTGATTGACAGCTGGGGCTGACTCCAAGTTCATCTTCCAAGGGTTCTGACTTCTCATCAGGCATGATTAATGGGCTGATACTTCGTTGACTTCTTTCATGCAGTACATTACACATTTTTTTTTTTTGGTCTTTTTAGGCACACCAGTGGCATATGGAGGTTCCCAGGCTAGGGGTTGAAACAGAGCTGTAGCTGCTGGCCTACACCACAACCATAGCAATGCCAGATCCTAGCCGCATCTGCAACCTACATCACAGCTCCTGGCAATACCAGATCCTTAAACTCACTGAGCGAGGCCAGGGATCGAACCTCTGTCTTTATGTCCTCATGGATGCTAGTCAGATTCATTTCCACTGAGCCACGATGGGACCTTCTTACACATTTAAATAATGTATTTTTTGTTAATCCATGAATACAGCACGATTCTGCTCTTCTCATGGCAGGCTGCAGGAAATATTATAGAGGAAAAGGACTGCACTCAAATTCTACATGGATTTACACACTTCAATATAAAATTCATTTTTCCTTTCTAATCCCTACCCGTAGTGGTTACTCCACCTTCTAATAACTGTTCATTAATTCAAAAAACACAAGGAAAACTCTTGAAATATTTTGAGATTCCAGGCAACACTATAAATAGCATATTTAGACATGCTACATATTTCTAAAATGAACAAACTTTTGTTTCCCTAACGTCTCCTTTATTAGGTAGTATGCATTTAGCTACCTAATTTTCTGCTAGATTTTTATAATAATTTAGGATTCCTGGGAATGGTTTCACAAGACTTGGAATAATTATAAGGTGTATAAAATATTTAATAATTACTTTATAGATTAAAACCCTGGTTTAATATTACTTCCACAAACTGAGCATGTCTTCTTATATAATGTACTTTGGATTTAGATTGGGTATATAGATTTAGATTATATATCTTAGTTATATAAACAAGAAAGTGTTTGACCTTAGCTCTTAAATACATGTTAATAAAAGCAGTAATAATAACATAGTTATATTATTAAACAGTAGTAATGACCTGAGAAGTAAGCATAAGCTGTATATGTTTCATCTTGACTTGAATTCAAGTATGCTGTGATTCTTTGACCCTCATAAAATCCTGTCACTCTGGGTTTTAAATCTATTTTTATCACCCAGAAAATCACATCTGCCAATATTTGATTAAAGGACCTAGCTGCCAAAGGCAGATATTCTCAGTTTGGTAGATAATCTGAACTTCAAGACTATCAATTAAAGCTCCATTCAAATAAAAGAAAGAAATAAAGAAAAAAACTGGAAGATAACTTTGGTTACACACTTCTGATTTTTTGCTACCTTCTGTCTAAACAGCAAAGTGTGTTCCATCTTATCAGCACAAACAGATCCTTCTATATTGACTGGAAAATACACTTCAAATGAGTTCCAGCTTCATGACAATTTTAAAATCTAAAAATAAAAAATCCTTCATTGTCTTTATTATATTTTATTGAAATAAAATCCAAATCATCTGAAAGGGCGCTAGGAGTAATAATGTGCAGTGTGCTTGAAGTCCTTTGGTATTAAATACATAGAATCAGACCAATAATCTAAACTGTTCCAACAAACCAGCTACAGCAAAATGTAGATGAAACAGGAAGTTTTCTTAAATGACTTTTAAATCTTCATTGCTTTCTCCAGCTTCTTTATGGCTTCTCTAATGGAGCACAGCTGGGTTTAGTGGCCACCAAAGGCAGGTATATGAGCTTGAATGCATTAGTGCTCATTCAAGGTCTATGCTCTAAGTATTTTAGTCCAATCTTAAAATTGGACAAATGAAAGTACTTATAATATCTCTGTGATTCTGAGATGATTTCCTAGATATCAGAGCTTATAAAGGTTAATTGTAATTAATTTACATAAAGTTAAATATACATATTGTTAGTGTACAGTTTGATGAAATATGACAAATGTATACTTCAGTATATTCGCCAGTCCAATAAAGGTTTGAATGCCTTCATAATTTTAAAAAAATTCCTTCAAGGTACTTTGCAGCTGATTCTCTCCAAACTTTGGACCAGGCAGCCTCTGAATTGCTTTCAGTCACGTTGTTTATTTGCCATAGAGTTAGACTGAGCCATGCCATCAGGCAGTTTAAGTGCTCAAAATGTGTTTTTCTTTTACAAAATTAGCTTGAATATTGTACATTATTTATATTTCTACATATGTCACACAATAAGATTCCCAAAATCTACAAATAAAAAAAGCCTATTGGGATAGTGATAGAGATTATACTGCATCTGTAAATCAATTTGTGGATACTTTATCTTTGAAATCTAGAGACTTTTGATTATGAATACAATTCCAAAATTAGATATACTTACTTTTTTTTCTCATCCACATATTATATTTTAAAAATTGTATATTGATTAATGACATGCTGTTAAATGTATTCCTAAGAATTTCAAATGTTTGGACACTATTACATGTTGAGATATTTTTTCTTTTTCTAATTGTTCTTTGCTTGTATATAGGAATATTATCGATGTTTTTATCAACCATATATCTCATGCCCTGGTTAAAAACATGGAGTGCTTCTAGTAGCTTTCTTATAGATTCCTTAAACTTTGTATATCCATACCATCTGTAAATTAAGATGTCTTTACTTCTTTCTTCTATTGTGTGAATCTAGATGCATTTTTAAAAATCTATTACCTTATTGTATTGTCCAAGGTCTTCAATATAGAAATACTGAATAGAAATGTTTGTATAGGCAATCTTGCCTTGTTCTCAATTTTAAGAAAAAAGCGTTAAATATTCTATTATTAAGTATGCAGTTTGCTCTACGTTTTTCTCTAATATCCTTGATGGGGTTGTGAAATGTTCTTCTATTCTTAGTTTGGTAAGAGTTTTTTGTTTTCACTTTGTTTTCTTTTTTTTTTAATGAAGTGTTCGATTTTGTCAAATATGTTCTCTTCAGCTGCTGAAATCATCATCTGGCTTTTCTCTCTTTTCTTTTAATGCTGATAAATTTAATTGATTGTTTTTGAATATTAAACCAATTTGTTGTTCTCAGGGTGAATCCAATTTGGTCATGATATGGTATTCTTTTAAATTTTTGCTAATATTTTTAAAATGGGAGGGCACAGTGGGGAGTTACTGCTTAATGATTACCTAATTTCTGTTTGAAGTAATGAAAAAGTCTTGGAAACAATTAGTGGCGTTGGTTGCACAACCATGTAAATGTCAGGGATGCCAGTGATCTGTACACTCAAAATAGTTAAAATGGCAAACTTTGTTATACATATTTTACCATGATATAAGGAAAATCTTTTAAAAGGAATAATTATGAAAGATTTTTGGACTTGTGGCATCTGTAGCAGTACGTTACCTGAAAAGTTCCATTAGGCTGCCAGTGTTTGATTTCTGAAAGTCCTCTGCATGAGTCACTAACAGATCCGTGCCCTTACTATAGGTTTCTGCCTTGATGTTTCCCATTCATGGAAAGAAGCCTGGCCCTTATCAACATAGCTCCCAGCAGCACAACCCAGTTCTATTCTTTGCTTCTAAAATAAAGGGGTGGTGGCTAAGACACCCAGCGTGTCACTTCCTCCAATGTGCATGATTCACTTTAGGCCTGGGTGTCACCAGTGGATCAGATTTCAGGACAATTAGGCTGCCATAGTTTCTGGTCCCTATGAACTGCTGATGCCACAGTTGCATGAAGACCTGCTCTCATTTATGATAGGTTTGTGCAGTTTTGACTCGTGGAATCTCACAGAGGAGACTGTTCAACAAATTTGCACCATGCTGTTTTACAGAGAAAAAGGTAAAGGGTATCTTCTTTGCAGACTATAACCTCTTGCCTATGTACTTTTCATTGGGCCAATTGCCACTAAAATTGATATTCTTGGTACTGATGCTCTTCACCATATTTTTTTTCATGTTTTGTAATTTGTAGAATTTTACAGAAACTCATAAGGAATAAGAATAAACCCTAACATCCTGACATTTCACTAGGTTCATGAATGCTTGAATTTCCATTAGAACCTGGTGGAAGTATGCAAGATAATTTGTGCATGTTTATATAATGCTTTGTTACTGCCTGGCCATAATCATCAATTTCTGCTTTAAATATTTGTCATTTATAATGTCATATTTGTAGATATACATTTCTGTGCCAGTTATAACACATTGAGATATAAGGCACATACCAAAGTCTAAGTTAAACCATCTTAAGCTACAAAGAGAAAGAGGCTTATATAATCATACTGTTCAGGGGGTGATTGGTCTGTAGTTACTCAGTCCAGGGGTTCCCATGATGAAATTAATAAGGCATTTTTCTCACTTCCCACTGTTGCAGAAACCGAGGCAGGGGAAAGAGACAAGCAGCACTCAGAGATGTGGAATAACCTGTGGCCTCCAGAGTCTGAGCATCAGGTCTTTGTTCTGGGTAGCTTTTATACAATACAGACCTCCAGGCCTTGTTTTTCCCCCTGCAAACAGCCCTTCCGTGAGCACACAGTTCCTGCTTAAGAAGCTGAGCAAGCAAGATTACAAAAATGAAACTGAAAAGCAATGCTTGGAGCTAGGTTTTCAGGGCTGCTAGCAAAGACCTAAGGCACATAGTTGCTACAAAATTACAAGAAGGGTGGTATGGGTCCAGCAAAGCTGCTGTCATGCAGAGGGTAGCTGCCTTTTCAGCCCTGGGGAGTTGTTTCTTTGCTTAAAACTCTTACTTGACCACAACATGGGAAGTCTTCTGGTCACAGATTAAGTATCACAGCCTCTGACATCTTATCAGCTGAGCAAACCCTTTGAACATAAGAGTATTTTCCCTAATAGTTATAACTAAAAGAGCTGGGAAAATCACATGTTAATTTGCACACTCTGACTCATTCATTTGGTCAGAGGCTGAGGCAGCGTAATTGACCAGATCGTGGTGATGTTCAACACCTCTGCCATGGAGGAAATGAGCTGCGATGGTTTATCCTATCTCACTTACGTGGAGCATGAATTCCTAAAAAAAAAAGAGGTTTTGGCCATAAGAAACTGGACAAATGCGATTCAGCTCCCAAATAAAATATACCATTTATGCTTATATTTAAAACTGGAATAGCGATTCCTAAATCAAAGGATTATTTAAATACTGGAGGAAATTATATGGAATGTTTCGAAAATCACTTTCACAAAATGAATGATCAAAGGATGCAATTTATTTGTCTTCCTCATTCCTCTTAGCAGGAGGAAGTTAAGTTTAGTAGATTATATGTTTATTTATAGAAAATATAAAAGATGCAAGCTATGGAGTTCCCTTCATTGCTCAGTGGTTAATGAACCTGACTAGGGACCATGAGGATGCAGGTTCAATCCCTGGCCTTGCTCAGTGGGTTGAGGATCTGCTATTGCCATGAGCTGTGGTGTGGGTCGCAGATGTGTCTTGGATCCCGAGTTGCTGTGGCTGTGAAGCAGGTCAGTGGCTGTAGCTCTAATTTGACCCCTAGCCTGGGAACTTCCATGTGCCTCAGGTGTGGCCCTGAAAAGAAAAAGAAAAGAAAAGAGACCAAGCTAAGAAGGTCAGACTTAAAGGAAAGATTGTTACTTTCTTTGTTAGTGAAATATCTGTAAGAACAGGTAGGGGTCATGACCAGGCCATGCCAGAGGTGATTCCTTGCCCAGTGGGGTAACGTAGGAATTTGTCTTTAAAGAGAGTCTCATCTATGCAGAGTACAGAGCTGATTAAAATTTAAACTGGCCATTTGAAATATTTATTTTCCCTAGTGCTAATGATAATTTAGAATCAGAGAAGAAAAATGTTGACACAGCTAAAAAAATGAAGGTTAAGAAATAAAGTAATTCAGTATTAGAAAAAACAGACTAGTGAATATGCTTTTTTGATCAGAGAGAAGAAATATTTAGTACAAGAAAATAAAGATAATGGCAGTTCCTGTTGTGGCTCAGCAGGTAACAAACCTGACTACTACCCATGAGAACACAGGTTCAATCGCTAGCCTCTCTCAATGGGTTAGGGATCCAGCATTGTTGTGAGCTGTAGTGTAGGTCACAGACTTGGCTTGGATCCTGCATTGCTGGGCCTGTGGTACAGGCCGGCAGCTACAGCTTGATTCAGCCCCCAGCCTGGGAACTTCCATATGCCATACCTGTAGCCCTAATAAGGAAAGAGAGAGAGAGAGAAGAGGAAGGATGGATGGAAGGAAGGAAGGGAGAGAGGGAGGGAGGGAAGGACAATATTACAATGCTATAATAATTAAATGTGTAATTCCAGTGGGAGAATTAGAATGACAAGAACCCCAGTTGCATATAAAAAGTTAGTGCAAGGCAGAGCTGCCGTTTCAAGTCATTGTCAGAACTGTGTAATACTGAATAAATGTAGCTGTAAATACTGAGTAGCCACTAGGCAAAAGAGACTGCTCTTTTTCCTCATCTGACAATCAAATTATTCTAGGCACATCAGATATTTAAAAGTAAGAATAAAGGTATTAAATTTCAGAAAAGTGATGTTGGAAGAATTTCTACAATGCACAGAAATTACACGTTTTATTACATAAAGATAAAAAGTGTTAAAAGAGGGAGTTCCTTTCGTGGCTCAGTAGTTAACGAATATGACTAGCATTCAATGAGGACGTGGGTTTGATCCCTGGCCTTGCTCAGTGGGCTAAGGATCCAGCGTTGCTGTAAGCTGTGGTGTAGGTCACAGATGCGTCTAGGATCCCACGTTGCTGTGGCTCTCGTGCAGGCGAGCACTACAGCTCCGATTGGACCCTTAGCCTGGGAACCTCTATATGCCATGGGTACGTCCCTAAAAAGACAAAAAGACCAAAAATTAAAAGACAAAGGACCAATTGGTTTAAGAAGATGTAACTGACATGTCAGACACGTTTGATTTCCTTAATTTCTAAAAAAATCGAATTAAAAAAATGCAATAAAAAAACAAGATGAATTAAGAAAAGCAAATGGAAATTACTATTAAATATATATTAAAAATGCTCAATTGCAGTCCTAGTAAGAGAAATGAAAATCAAAACTACTTTAAGGGAGTTCCCTGTTGTGGCTTGGAGGTGATGAACCTGACTAGTATCTATGAGCATGTGGGTTCAATCCCTGGCCTCACTCAGTAGGTTAAGGATCTGGCATTGCCATGGCTGTGGTGTAGGCTTGCAGCTGTAGCTCCAATTGATTAGACCCCTAGGTGGCTCTAAAAGGACAAAAACAAGAAACAAACAAAAAACAAAAACAAAAAACTACTTTAAGGTATCATTCTTTACACCAATTTGAAAAACCACAAAAAGGTTTGAAAACAATATTTTAATGAGTGCATTGAGAAAATAATATTCTCACATTGATGGTTAATTATCAATTCTATTGTGGCCAACTTTACAACATCTATGGAAATTGATATATTTAAATGCCTGGTCTAGTAATACCAAACTTTAGGAATTTATCTAATAGACATTCTTGACCATATGTTTCCTATATGGTTTTGTTCTCTTTTTTCTTTTTACATCATTGGTTTTTTAAAAGCAATATTTAAGAGCTAGGGGAAGGAGTGGGAGAGAAGAGGGAGGCCAGGCAGCTACTTAACTAATAATATTATCCAGCCCTTAAAAAACATGAGAAGGCTTTATAGATACTGAATTAAAAACAAAACAAAAAAACACAGAGAAAGGTACCTTCTGTTCCTGTGCAATTTTAAATGAATATACACTTAAAAGAACATTCAAGGCTCAATATGGGGGTGCATTATATTGGGCAGCTGATTTAGGGTAGGTGTGGATGTAGTTATTTAAGGTCTTTGATGCATGGGATTTGATGCAAACATTTTTATTCATGTAACTCACTCCACTGTATTTGTTAGGTTATTTCTTCTTTATTCTTATAAGATTGGCACTCTGTGAATCACAGACATACTTACTGAAGTGCTGGCCTCATGTGCCCATGTTTCCTTTTGAGATTTTTTAAATAGCGAATTAAAGTAGAGAAATTAGAAACTCAGAGTGGAGATGGATATAGGAAAACATAGATGCAGATATAGCTATAGAAGTAGATGCAGATGGGGATGTAGATACAGAGAGATTTATTCATTACACGTGCGTGTTGTGACTTCATGAAGTTTACAGTTGAGTAGAGCCCTGGGGGGTAGCTGGTGGGTAAGCCACAGTTCAAGCAGAGACATCAGGGGAGCTGAAGCAGAGCTCGTGTGTCACAACAGGCCCTGGAAGAGGAGGTGCATGGTAGCATTGAGGGGCCACTTAGAGAGGTCAAGGCAGGTACAGGCAAGGAGAGGGGCAGGACATTTATGAGGCTCTCCAAGTGCAGTTTCCTGGGGTTCCCTGGCTAAGGCTGGATTGATCAATTCAAACCAAAAAGAATGAGGTTTTGGTAAACTCTGTGGGAGTCTAATCTAAGGGGTGTTCACACAGGGAAGGCCTGTTTTGGGGCTGGCGGGGAATGGTATCACGAACTTAAGTGCCTGTGAATCTGTGGGCTGATCCCAGGGCAGGAACTCAAAGGAAGGGCTAGGGCCAGTCCAAGGCCCCACCCGGGGTGCCTGGCCTCACTGGATGGACACTGGGGCAGTGACATCGTTGGATAGCTTAGCATGCTCTCCATCCCTTGTATGTGTGGCCCATGTCACGGTAGCCTCTGAGGTGGGAATGTGGGCTCTGGGATGAGCATGGAAGGAGAGATACAGCCTTTTCCTTCTTTGCATCATATTATTGCACATACATATTCAAAAATTAGTAAAAACGTATGGAACCTATGTTGCCCGTCTTTGTGAAACCCTTTCATATTTAACTACGTTGTTAAATTTTTTTATGAAAAAAGTCACATCAACTATTATTTTTTTAGTCTCTTATTCCAAACCCCTCCCTTGGCCCCTAGGGGTGAATGATGAGTTTTGAGGTTCACGTTGTAGAGCTGCTTTGAACGATGAAGGAGCCAGAGAAAGTCGCACATTTCACAAGGGGTGGGGATACAGGGAGAGCAGAGGTAAAGGAGCAAAGGTTAGTGAAATCAGCAAGGAAATGACCTAGATGAGTCTATAAATGAAGGGGCAATCTCATCATTGAGATGTGGGTAGATGATATCCAAAAATGAGTATTATTCCCTCATATTCCAAGAAGAGAGTCAAATGCTATAGAAATCAAGCAGAAATCTTGTGGTGAGGAGAACTGAGAGAAAACATGATGCCTGCCAGGTGCTCGCTGTGTGACGGCTTTCAGGGCAGTAGAAGGTTCAAGGTTCAATATGAGGGTCCATTATATTGGGTGGCTGGTTAAGATAGGTGTGGTTGTGAGTATTTATGGTCCTTGATGAGTGGGATTGGATGCAAACATTTTTATTCAAGTAACTCATTCCATTGTATTTTTTTAGGTTACTTCTTTATTCTTATAAGATTTGGAGCTCTGTGAATCACAGGATAGACTTCTCAACTCTGTATGTAGGAGCACACAGCTTACTGAAGTGCTAGACTTGTGAGCACAAGTTTCCTTTTGAGATTTTTTTAAATAGTGAATGGAAGAAATTAGAAAGTCGATTAGAGTGGAGGTGGATATAGAAAGTTATAGATGCAGATATAGATATAGAAGTAGATATGTGGATACAGGTGAGTGATTCATTTTTTATAAGTATTCTGATTTTTTAAAAATTGTTATTGAAATACAGTTGATTGACAATGTCATATTAGGTTCAAGTGTACAGGAAAGTTATTCAGTTATACATACATATACATATATACATACATACATATATTCTTTTTTAGATTCTTTATAGGGCACCACAGAATATTGAATATAGTTCCATGTGCTACACAGTAGGTCCTTGTTTATCTATTTTATATATATGTATATATATATTAGTGTGTGTATTTTAATCCCAAACTCCTAATTTCACCCTCTCTCCTTTTCCCCCTTTGGTACCATAAGTTTGTTTTCAAAGTCTGTGATTCTATTTCTGCCTTGTAAATAAGTTCATTTGTAACATTTTTTTTTAAGATTCCACATGTAAGCAACATCACAGTAATGATAATCTCTAGGTCCATCAGTGTTGCTGTGAATGGCATTATTTCATTCCTTTTTATGGCTAATATTCCATTGTGTTTATGTACCACATCTTCTTTACCCATTCATCTGTCGATGGACATTTGGGTTATTTCTATGTCTTGGCTATTGTTAATAGTGCTGCCATAAACATTGGGGTACACATATCTCTTTGAATTATAGTTTCCTCTGCATATATGCCCAGGATTGGGATTGCTCGATCATATGGTAGCTCTATTTTTAGTATTTTGAGGAACCTCCACACTGTTTTCCATAGTGGCTACACTAATTTATATTCCTGTCAACAGTGTAGGAGGGTTCCCTTTTCTCTACACCTTGCCAGCCTTTATTTATTTGTAGACTTTTTGATGATGGCCATTCTGACTGATGTGAGGTTTTGGTTTGCATTTCTCTAATAGTGATGTTGAGTATCTTTTCATGTGTCTATTGGCCATCGGTATGTCATCTTTGGAGAAATATCTATTTAGATAGAGGCTGATATGTTAAAAATACTGAGTATACCAACAAGTACAAAACTGAGTAGCCAGTGAGTAACCATAATTTGATGACTTGAAGAAGGGTCCATCAAGGTCCTTTTTATTACCTGAAAACATGGTAATAGAGACAACTTATGTAGGATAAATAGCACAGCCAGAATCAAGATGCACTGGTCCTAGATTTACCCTTAAAATTATCCTTGGGAACTCAATTAAAATCTCTGAATCTCATCCTTTTTTCCAGTAACATGAGAGGTTTGGTAATTACCTGTGTCATATCAAATGATGAGCTGACCTTTACACGGTTGTTCTAGCACCAGTGTCTGTAATTTTATGATATTTCTGTACAATAGCAAGGGACAAGATAAATTGTTTATTTCCTACTGTCTGAGGATCTGATATCCAAAACAAAAGAGTGTTTGCTCATAAATTATTCCTAGGGATTTTTACACTCTTAGCTTGAGAGCTGCCTCTGCATAGTGTTGTGCCCAATGCCTGACTTCCAGAGCTGGGTCTGATGGCTGGGGGCAACAGTAGGGTATTTCTGCAGACAGTAAGTCCTTGCATGAAGTACAATTCATAACTCCACATGGCTTTTCTCTTTTTTATATATAGCAGCAATCATAAAATACAGCTATTTTAGACTTAATCTGTAATAGGTAAATCAATAATCTTTATGCCTGTTGCAGAATAAATGGCTCTAGTTTCCTGAGGGATTTCAGACCAAGGAGGCAGAAGGCAGTTGAGAAACAAGACCTCCAGATACAGATTTCATTCAGACTTTGATTCGCTGATTGTGTCCACCTAAAACACGTACACAAGTGTGTGCAGATACAAAACCATGGGGTTGTTTCAGGTCACCAAAATAAATTAGTCATGAGCATGAAATTATTACAACCTTATTAGAATATGAGGAGTTCCGACTATGGTGCAATGGGTTAAGAACCTGACTGCAGCAACTCGGTTGCTGCAAAGGTGCAGGTTTAATCCTCTTCCCCAATACAGTGGGTTAGAGGATCTGGTGTTGCCACAGCTGCGATGTAAGTTGCAGATGTAGCTTGGAACCAGTATTGCTGTGGCTGTGGTGTAGGCTGCAGCTGCAGCTCAGGTTTAACCTCTGGTCTGGGAACTTCCATATGCCATGGATACAGCCATTTTAAAAAAAGATTATGAGACTATATATGGAATTGACAATTGCTTTTAGCTGTGAAGGTAAGTGCATTTAAAAAATGATTCTTAAGGTGATTTCTAAGCTCTGACATTTTAGGAATCTAGGGTAGTCCTAGGGTTTTTGATTTTTCTACATATGAGCCAAAGAATGGAAACACAGATAATTTACTCTCTGGACCACCAGAAATAAATTTGTGTATATTTTTAAAGTAAATATTGGTCACTTTTGATTTCATTGCTACATCCTGAAGTTTTTATTTTGCTTTATTTTTTCTTTTTTAATCAGAGATTTAATCAGTTTACTATACTCACAGTTCATAATAAAGTAAAATTATTGGTCATTCCATACTTCTCCCTTTGTTTATTTCATTTTATCTTCATACAACTCTGAGAACCCCTCCATAATGACAACTGTTTTAGTATGTTTAATAAATAACCCTTTATTTGAATATGTTATTATGAAATCTGTATTTTAGTGTGTTTATTTTCCTAGATTGTGTTGATGGCTAATATACACTCAGAAATGCACACATTGTAAGTGTACAGCTGAATGAATTGTCATCCAGTGAACATATCTGATTATTTTATACAAGGTAAAGACATAGCACATAGCAGGTCTGCAGAAGATGCCACATACCCCTTTCAGAGTAGCCTGACCTCAAAAGACTAATACTGCTTCTTGCTTTATGGGATTTGTGTAAGTGGTATCACACACTATATACATTTTTTGGTTTTGATTTTGTAGGCTCCCCATTATTCTCATGAGGCTTATCGCTGTTGCTTTGTGAAGTTGTAGTGAAGTCACTCTCCTGGATCTCATGCACCTTCCTCTAACCTTTTACATGCAATGAACTCCTGAATTCTTGATCAGTCTCAGGGAACCCCTAAGTAAAAAAATATAATAACTATATGCCAAGGTCAGTTAGCATGCTCCCTGAGTCTCTACATGATTTGAAATGAAAATGAGAGGCAACAGATCATTTTTAGTAGATTTGCTTATTTGAACCAGCTTACTCCCTTTTTGTGTGGTGTCTCCTCCCTACAAAAATATTCATTCAGGAGTTCTTGCTGTGGTGCAGTGGGATCCTCTGCATCTTGGGAGCACTGGGACACAGATTTGATCCCTGACCTGACACAGTGGCTTAGGGATAGTGTTGTCACAGCTGCAGCTTAGGTTGCAGCTTTGGCTAGAATGTGATCCTTGGCCTAGGAACTCCATATGCCACAAGGCAACCAAAAAAAAAAAATCATTTAAGTCAATATTATAGGTACAAGAAATTTATATATTTTTTAAAAGTTTCTGTTTTATTTTTTAACTTACAGAGAAGTCCTAAAATTCTCATTACACATTTCTGTTCTACAATATGCTAGTGAATTAATGAGGTATACTATTTGAAATATTGTCTGTGAAAGACTTGTTTTTTCCTATTTAAACAAAAATTACTTTCAACTAAAAGCTACTAACTAAAGCAAACAAAACATCAACAGGATATCTTGCCTGGAATTAATCCCTGTCTTATCTTTTCATAAAACTTTAAAATATCATGCAAAACATTTTTTGATAAATAAATGCTATAATCCAAGTAGGATTCAATTTTCTGAAGATAAGCTCGGCAGAATTAGTTGATTGTGAATTGGTTTAAGATCATTTATAACATAGAACTTTATGGGAATATTTAAAAGTAAATATAATAATACGATTATCCTTTAAATAAAATAAGAATGATGTATGGCTTAAGAAATAATTTTATACAACATTGATATAAACACATTTCTTCCTTAGTGACATGATCAAGCCCAAATCCAGGGCTAGAAGTTACAAATTTATTTTACTTGTGTGTTAATTTCTTGATCTTTTTACAGCCTTATATAGCTAAGATTTCTGTTTCCTGCTCCAAAAAATAAGAAACGAATTTACCTCTTTAATGTTTTTATGCTGCACAAATGCCGAACTTCAGTTAACTTTGGAAATAAGTGCAGAGAGATTTCATATTAACTAAATGGAGACAATTTCAGTTTTGTTCTTGATTCTTTCTTTAAATAAAGAAATTTGCTTACACCTTGAAGAAGGTGGAAATTACATCAAAATCCTCGTTAATTTTGAATCTGGAGCCTGACTCAAGCAATGAGGTGACCTCACTTTCATTTCATTATTAGACTACCTTCTATAAGAATCTTCCCTACACATCAGAGGCTGAGCAGAAGATTCAAAAAATGGGCCCTACCCCTTCACATGCAGATGTTAAAAAGTACAGAAATGCTGCTCTGCTGTGCTCTACATTTCTTCCAAGATGGTTTTAATAAAGCACAAGACTTGTCATATCCTTTGTCATTTCTAAACTGAAGCACCAGTGGAAACAGTTAAGTATTTTGCAACATTTCTGCAAACTTTCAGTTTTCTTCTAAATCTAAGATTTTTGTCATAAAAGATTGAAACATTTTCTCCATTCCACTACAGAGATGTGTTCAGCTATTAAAAATGTCTATGTAGTTTATTCAGACAGTCTTCATTTTCAAAGCACTAAGTAAAATCTGGCTTACTTTTTTAAAATTTTATAATGATTTTTATTTTTTCCATTATAGCTGGTTTACAGTGTTCTGTAAATTTTCTACTGTACGGCAAGGTGACCCAGTTACACATACATGTATACATTCTTTTTTAAGTACTCTTGCAATTCACCTTTCCTATCAAACACTTTATCAAGAACTCATCCTCTCTGTAAAGCTGTCATTTGCTATATATAATAGATGTGTGTGTACTTAGGTTTGGTTTTCAAAAAGTGTTTTGAATACCCTTGATTAAACAAGTCTTTGTTGCACAAAATTAACCATTTTTGAAGTATCTTCCAGGAAATTAGTAACTTACCTCCAGAATCCAGACTTTTCACTGACTGTCAGTGAATCATAAACAAAATTATAAATGTATTTTATCTTTAGTTTTCAGTTTCCACCTAAAATCATGAGTGCCTTGTCAAGTAACATCTTTTGTACTTGTCTTTTAATTTTGTTGGTACCATTGCTATATTTATAGGTTTTGTGCTTTGAATGACACACAGTGGGATAGAACAGCAAAAAAGCTAATTTTCACTATCGTATCCTTCTCTGTCATGCCTACCTTGTCTTTTATCTTTGTTGCACTAGTGTAATAAATGACTTGGAGGATAATCATTCCTCTCCTTTATCAAAATTACCTTTATGCCTACTTCTAGAAATCTATTCAGATCTTTGGCACGTCTTCTTAAAAATAGCCACAGTGCCTGGTCAAGTACATTGTAAATCACAAATTCTAATGAAGCATGAATCAGAGAGAGAAAAGCTGAATGAGGAAATCATTAAAATACAAAATTCTCACAATGCAATTCATTTCTAAATACACCATCCATGTTTTCAATGATTTACTACAACAACAAAGCAACTGATATGCAGAAAAGTTATTTTGCATGAAAATTCTTTCAGCACTTGAACATTTTTTCTCCAGTTCTCTGCTACAAGATTAGAGCTTGTTCAAGCCCATGAGTAGGTCAATGATATTGGAGGAGGTTGGGGCAGTAACGGAGAGCAGCTGACATCATCACCTGCTTTTTCCCTCTGTGTCAGCTGTGGTCCCTGTGATGGGACACATGTGAGGGCTAAGCAATTTGACTAAACAATGACATACTGTACTTAAAAGTCTGAAGGTCTCTGCCTCTGTCACCACAATGTGTAAAGCTTCCCTTGTCCCTACATCTGAGCTAACTCTTGCATGGCTAGGCTTTCTATGCTTTCCAGTTGAAGTGATTTTTTTGGGTTCTTTGTGTATCCCAGATATGAATCACCTAGAGGTTATGGACATTGCAAAAATCTTTATAGATTCTATCACATACCTGTTTAGTAGGTCAAGATGTCAAGAAAGTCTTTCTCTTTGCTGAGATAAAATTCACCTTGTTTTGCCTTCCTGAATTGTTATAAAATTTTGTTTATAAATTCATGGCACAAATATATATTTGATTACAAATATGTATTGGTTACAATTGCTTTATAATTTTATCTTTGCTTAACTATTTATCCACATAGAGTAACTTTGTAACTGCATTATTTGCTAGAAATCAAGTTTTATTTATTTCACTCCACATAGTTATATCACTCCTCCAACATTAGTATTAAACAATATAGGATGCAACCTGACATATTGTGTTCCTAAACATACCTGTTGGTCTCTGAATCTCTGTATGTTTCATTTTACTTATTTCTAAAACTACCACTCTGGGTGTTTACTAAAGTTTTATTGGATGTAATCCTTATTTTAGTGTTTTTTTTCTCCTAGATTATTTTTATATCATTCTTCTTTTTAAAAATAGCAACCATTCTTGAGATTTTTATTTCATCATATTTCTTATATATTTGTCTTTTAAACATTTTTATTATGTTTAACATAGAAAATATATAATTTAATTAGTTTAAAATAGTAAATAATATAAAATGAAGCACTATGTAAATATCACTCACATTGATCAGTTTTTTTTTTTTTTTAATTTAGAGCCACAGGTGCATCATATTGAAGTTCAGAGGCTAGGGGTTGAATTGTAGCTACAGCTGCTGGCCTACATCACAGCCACAGTAACACGGGATCAAGCCATGTCTGTGACCTATACCACAGGTTATGGCAACGCCAGATCCTTAACCCCCTGAGCGAGGCCAGGAATCAGACCAGCATTCTCATGGGTACTAGTTGGGTTCATAACCCCCTGAAGCACAACAGGAACTCCTGATCAGTTTTTAAAGACTTACCTCTGCCTGCATTTGGAACCCCATCAGAAAATGATAGAACTTGTTTTCAAAAGCCAAGCTAATTAGAAACCCAGGATAAGAACTAACTGCATTTTCACTGGTGTTCACCCTTCCACCTGTTCTGTCTTCTCTGCGGTGCCCTATTCCATTCTGTATTAATGTCCTTTGTCTCTGAAGTACATCCTTAGCAAGTCTCCAAGGGAAGTTCTCTCAGCAACAAATTTATTTTACATTCTTTCACCTGAGATTGCCATTCTCTCCGTTTCATTTTTACTGATTCCAAATTCTGTGCTGATAGTCTTTAATGTCATTGCATTGCATTTTTTTTGTCACTTTCTCTTGGTCTCTGTGATTTCTTATTCTCTACCTTCATGCAAATCTGGCTTCTGTCAAGATATTTTCTTTGTCTTGGATTTTTTGAAACTTTGACTAAAATGTGTATGAGAATGGTTTTCTTTAAAATTTCTCTGGCTTGGTTTTGCTAAGATTTATGACTATAAATCTTTGTGTTTTTTATAAAATTTTGAATGTTTTCAGTGAGTATTTCTTCAAGTATTTTTTTCCAGATACATATTCTTTCTCCTGTCCTTCAGGGACTTCAAGGAAGTGAATTTCATTATTGTTGTTCAGGTGTTGAAGGGACCATTCAATTTTTCCATTCTGATTTGTTTTCTTTCTTTGCTTTATATTGGATAATACTGTCTGTTTCCAAGTTCACTGGCACTTCTTTTGTCATCACCATTAAAATTTCCATTTTGTTCTTCCTTGTGTCTTCTATTTCTTGATAAATCTTTAGTCTCTGGAATTTTCTTTTTTTAGGAGAGTTCGTAATTGCTTATGGTGTTGTGTAGATTCTTTTCACATGATTCTAATAACAATGTCATCTGGCTATTTGTATTTATTGAATACCTATTCTCACTCAAGTTGAGATTTTCCTAGTTGCTGAAGTGTCTGTAAATTTTAGATTGTATCCTAGACATTTTGAACATCACATTTAAGATTCAGATTCCTATTTAAATGTTTAATTTTTGGAATAAATCAACTCACTTTTATTTAGAGAGTGCATATTGGCCCACTTTGTGGTTTGAATGACCATTTAATTTTGAAAACCTTGCAGGGCTGTTTTGGTCTACTAGGCTTATGAACTACTCAAAGACCATTATGAAATTTTGGAGGTATTCTAGACTATAGTTAAATTCTCAAAGCTTTTGTTACATTGATTCTGGTTAGCTTCACAAATATGCTGCTTGGGATGTGCAAAGGACTTCATAATCATTATGATTGATTCTTTTGTCCAGCTCTTTTCCCTATATGATCCTGCCCCCACCCTTTAGTTGTGAAGGTGGGGGTGCTCCTCTGCTTGGGTTTTGCATAGTGTATTTTGTAGATATTGGTAGATCTCCACCGGCTGTGTCTGTAGTAACCATCCTCCTAGGGAAGAATAACTACAACTTCTCTGGTTTTTGCCCAGCACAGGGAAGGGTTACATGATGGGGTACTAGGTTACATCTCTTTGTGGACAAATCCCAGTAGGAGTGGGTAAGAACACTTCCTTTTTGCTGACTTTGCTACTTGTCATCAGGTGGGGCTAGTCTATTGGCTCTGTGTCCATTTCCTTGGCACTAGGGAGGAGGAGAGATACCAACTTTTTGTTGAGTATTTGTAGTACCAGATAAGGTAAATCATTAGTAAAATGACCCACAATTTCCTGCCAGCAGACCCCAGAGACAAAATTCTTCTTTGTTGTAACCTGCTTAGTACTGATTGAGGATAGTTAACAGCCTACTGCCAACAATCTCATTGGTGACCATACCTAGTTAAGAAAAGGAACACTGTCTGCCGTGGGCACCCAGATGTGGAGGGGGGAGGCAATACTCTATTACTGGCCATGGTTGGTTGAATACAATCAAAGGTGTTTTGTCCAGGATAGCAGCATTGCAGAATATATGATCAGTGTATATAAATCAATTAAATTCATATATATGAGACATAAACCATTCAAAAATAAAATTAGGCAAACAGTTCCATTCACAAAACCATCAAAAAGAATAAATTAGGGAATTCCTGTTGTGGCTCAGCAGGTTAAGAACCTGACATAGTTTCCATGAGGATACAGGTTTGATTCCTGGCCTTGCTTAGTGGGTTAAGGATCTGGCATTGCCACAAGATGCAGTGACAGTCACAGATGTGACTCAGATCCAGTGCTGCCATGGTTGTAGTATAGGCCTGTAGCTGCAGTTCCAATTTGACCCCTAGCCTGGGAATGTCCATATGCCACAGGTGAGGTAGTAAAAATAAAATAAAATAAATAATAAAATAAAATGAATAAGTATAGGGAGGTCCCATCGTGGCACGGTGGTTAACAAATCCGACTAGGTACCATGAGGTTGCAGGTTTGATCCCTGGCCTTGCTCAGTGGGTTAAGGATCTGGCGTTGCTGTGAGCTGTTGTGTAGGTCACAGATGTGGCTTGGATCCCACGTTGCTGTGGCTGTGGTGTAGGCTGGTGGCTATAGCTCTGATTAGACCTCTAGCCTGGGAATGCAGCCATAGAAAAGGCAAAAAAAGACAAAAAAAAAGAATAAGAATAAATCACTTAAGGTAATTTAATGAAAGTTATGTACACAAAATAATAAGACTCTGCTGAGGAAGATTTTTAAAAATCTAAATAAATTGAGTGGTATCCCATGATTAGGGATTAAAGAAAGAATGACCATTCTCCCCAACTGGATCTGGAGAGTAAATACAACTCATCTGTAAATCTCAGTAGGCTGTCTTACAGAATTTGGAATGTTGATTCTAAAAGTTACATGGAAATGCATGGCACTATAATAGCTAAAAATAATTTTGAAAAATAAAACACTATTGGAGATTTTTATTTCTGAATTTAAAAAAAAACTGTTGTAAAACTACAGTGACAAGACTGACATAAGGAAATCATACAGATAAATGTAAAATAAATGAGTCTTGACATAAATTCTAGTATTTGTTGTGAATTGATTTTCAACAAACTTGCCAAGGAAATTAATCGTGGAAAAAGAAAGTCTGTGCTCTGTTCAACAAATAGTCCTGAGAAAATTGGATGACCACATAAAGAGCTAACTTGGACTTCTATCACACAACACACAGAGAAATTAATTAAAACTATGATATACTCTTAACATGTAAAAGCTAAAGCAAAAACATTTTTAGAAGATAACATAGAAGAAAGTTTTTGAAACCTTGGGTTAGCAAATATTCAGAAGACATAGCCAAGCAAAGTCAATAAAAACTTTTAAAAAAAGATAAATGGACATCATCCAAATTCAAAACTTCTGTACTTCAAAAGAGGCCATTAATTAAAATATAGCAATGAAAGGTAAGAAAATATTTACAAAACAAATGTTTGATAGAAAATATTTTTGCAGAAAGTACCTGAATACTTGCAATTTAGCACTGAGAAAGCAAATAATCCAAAAAATGGGCGAAAGATACAGACAACTGTTTCACCAGAGAAGACATTTGAATGGGTTATATGCACACGGAAAGATGATCAACGTCATTAGGGAAATGCAAATTAAAGACACAATATGATGACATTTCCCACCCACCAAAATGTTACAATTAACAAGACAGATAATAATAAATTTTAGCGAACATATAGATAAATAGCAGTCCTCATATTTTGGTTGCAGGAATGTAAAATGGTGCAAAATCAATTTCACAGTTTTTTAAAAAACATTAAACATAAAGTTAATCTGTGTTTTAGCAAATCTACTCCTAAGTTTCTACCAAGGTATAACAAAAATGTGTGGTCCCCCCAAAAATATGTATGTATATATTCACAGTAATATTATTCATAAAAGGCAAAAACTGGGCACAGTCTCAAGGTATGTCCATCAGCTGGTGAACGCGTAAATAAAATATACTTACAGCCATATAATGGAAACGGAATGAGCTAATGACATACAGCTACATGGATAAATCTCAAAACCCGTGTTAAGAGAAGGAAGTCAGAGGCAAGAGACCATATATTTTAAGATTCTACTCATAAGGAATGCTCAGAAAAGGTAAATTTATAAGGACAGACAGTAGAGCAGTGATTGCCTGGGGCTGGGGGTAGAAACAGGGTCTTAAATAGAAATGGGCATGAACGATCTTATTGGAGTGATGAAAATGTTCTGAAGTTAATTTAGATTTATATTTGCACCCCTTGGGAAATTTACTAAAAGTAATTGATTTGTAGACTTGAAATTGGTGAAGTTTATACTATATAAATTATATGTCCATAAAGCTGTAAATCTTATATACTCCATTTACTTTTAGGCATTATTCTCTTTTTTTTTTCTTTTCTACTTTCCTTTTTATTGATCTCATTTAGTCTCTTTAAATTTATCTATTTTGCTTTTTTCTTATAGTTGCTCTTAGCTTAGAACTTTTTTTATAATTTTAATATTCATTTGCTCTAAGAGATTGCCCAATCTTTTTAAAAAGGTATACACATTTTCTTAAGGAAAAACGCACTTACTTTTGCTCCTATATCTTTTTTTTGTCTTTTTGCTATTTCTTGGGCCGCTCCCGCGGTATATGGGAGGTTCCCAGGCTAGGGGTCGAATCAGAGCTGTAGCTGCCCACCTACGCCAGAGCCACAGCAACGCTGGATCCGAGCCGCGTCTGCGACCTACACCACAGCTCACAGCAACGCCGGATCATTAACCCACTGAGCAAGGGCAGGGACCGAACCAGCAACCTCATGTTTCCTAGTCGGATTTGTTAACCACTGCGCCACGACGGGAACTCCCCCTATAGCTTTTTGACTACTACTGTCAGCCAGATAAAATTCTGCTCCTGATGTCATTTCCTTAGTGAATGATCACTAGCTGCATATTTACTATAGTGACTTGCAAATATTTAACCCCAAATTTAGTATCATGACAACCTGTTATGGTTAATTTGCCTGTGGTCATAAGAAGAGGCATTTATATCATAAACAGGTATGGGTGAGAGATTGTAGAGTCACATCTTATTATTCAAAAAGACTTTTCTCTAGCTTGCTTTGTTTAAAAGCCCTGAGCATCATGAGTGTTTTCTTCAACACTAACTATGTGAACATTTCTTCTAAAGAATAGGAAAGCCAGTGAAGACTGTAGATGTTACTAAAAGACTTAGAAGAGCATAAACAATAGAAGAAGAAAATCATTGAGAAAGAAGCCCAACTATTAAAAGAAGGACTAAGTATCACAAAGCACAATGAATGCAATATGCATGGAACTGGTCTAGGAATTCCTTGCTATTTCCAGCATGTACAGGGAGCAATTAAAACTAAACAAAAGTATTTGATCTTACGAAATACTCTGGATTCTGGAACTGCCCGGTGAAAGATTTAAGAACTTGAATTATCACAGCAGTTGTTATGGAGTCTGAGCTCTTACTGCTTGGCTTATGACAGGCCAATAAATCAAAGGATAAGGTGTCGGAGCAAAGAATGTTTTTTGAAGAGGCCAGCAGACTGAGAAGATGCTGGACAAGTGTCCCAAAGAACCATCTTACCTGAGTTAGAATTCAGTCTTCTTTTTATACTGAAACAGGAGGGAAGTGTGGCTGGTTGTTGCAAACCCCTTGGTGTAGGAATCCTTTGTTCTTGCAGCAGCCCAAGTAGGTCAGGTCACCATATTCCTATAAACTTCCAGCAAGACAATTGTTTTCTTTTTATCTCTGTATGAATAGCAAAGTGTTATACCTTTAAAAAGAAAAATGAAGCCTGGAAAGTAGAGCATCCAGAATGGGATTATTTATATCTCAGGCCAGAGACAACATTCTTTTACTGTTTGAGACAAAGGTTCAGAGCCAGAAAGACAAAGGACAGAGAAGAGAGCACAAAGGTTAGAGCTAAAGAAATAGATCTGGGAGTTCCCCTTGTGGCTCAGTGGTTAATGAATCTGACTAGTATCCATGAGGACACAGGTTCGATCCCTGGCCTCGCTCAGTGGGTTAAGGATCCAGCATTGCCTTAAGCCATGCTATAGCTGGCATCTACAGCCCAGCCCCTAGCCTGGAAACTTCCATATGTAGTGGGTACAGCCCAAAGAAAGAAGAAAGAAATCCAATGTGGAGTCAGGTTTGTTCTTCTCTGTTAAATAGTGCAACATCAACAGCAAAGTAACTCACTCAGCTTGCAGCTCAGGTGGCCATGAAACATAAGGTGCTGACTAGACCATTGAGTGTCTGCTGACTTCAGGACGTGATCTCAGTAAGGATGCATGCCCTTCTTTCTCACTCCTGCATCTCATGGGCTGAATGCCTACAAGGTGACTGGACAGAGTTACAGATGAAATCCTGAGTCATGATCTGGTGTGACATGTTTATGCATGAAGAAGCAAACAAGAAACTGCCTGGGGGCATTTCTCTTATAGTGCCGTGGATTAAGATCCCTGGTCCAGCTCAGTGGGTTAAGCATCTGGCAATAACACAGATGTGGTGTAGGTCATAGATATGGCTTGGATTTGATCCCTGGCCCAAGAACTTCCGTATCTACCAGGTGCTGCCAAAATGAAAAAAAGAAAAAGAAAATAAAGTGCCTGGAAACTTAGTTATCATGCAGTCACCCTATTAACACTAAAACTTAGGATTTACTAGTATTAACAGAAATATAGTAAACAGAAATACTTCAAACTCACATGTATACATAATATATATTTAAATATAATATATAAAATATAAAACAATATATATAATGTACAGTATGTGTATAAAATGTATATAACATATAACATTAATGTATGAAATGTATATAATATACATATATTTTATACATATCAGTATTATGCACAATATACATATTTTATACAGATACATATTTCAATGGGAAAAATGTAGCTCCATTTAGTGCTTGAAAACTGCAACATACCATCTTATTTCCCAGGATCTGTGTGGGAAAAGCAGAATAGGGTACATAATATTAGTACTTTTTATGTGAGTTTTCAGGTATAAATGATGTATTTCCTTCATCGATTTATTTTACAAAGGTATATTTTGTTCATAATAGCCACTCCTGTATATTATTTTTAGCCACAAGTATAAAAACTTAAACTATAGATTAATAAAAATGTATCATATGCAATACCTATAAAGAAAAATTTGGAAAAGTGTTTGTTGTGTGACATAATTTAGGGTAAAGCTAAAGCGGTATTTTGTTAATATAGTGCAAAAAATCAAAAGAGAAAATGAGTTAAAATCAAATCTAAATTGGACTTTAACCAGGACTAAATAAAGTCAGGCCAAAAACAAAAAAACTATTTCATCAAAGTGTAAATACCAAAAAAATGTATATGATGGTAGACATAAAATTGAGACAAAAATTAGCATTTAAAAATGAATAATATAACAAAAATATTAATTCTTTTTAATTGGCTTAAAAAAGAAATAAGCATTTAGAGTAGCATATTAAAATTCATTGGATATAAAACTACAATCACAATAAGTAATGATAGGATATCTTAAAAGAACTAAATTGCAATCATTAAGTAATGTCTGTTCATTTTTTTGAAATATATTCTTTCAGTATTTTAGCTTACCTAACGTGAAAAACCTGTTTTAATGTGGTAGATTTTTTTGCAATGGAAATTATCTTGTATGTATTTATTATATCCATTTATAATGCAGATATATGTTTTCTGTTATAACCTTAATGATTAAAAAATGACATAGAGATCTCCTTCTTTTCGTGGCTGAATACTGTTCCATTGTGTGTGTGTGTGTGTGTGTGTGTTTGTGTGTGTGTGTGCGCAGCACATCTTTATCCATTCATCTGCTGATAGACATATAGTTACTTCCATGTCTTGGCTATTGTGGATAGTGCTGCTATGAATATTGAGGAATCATGCCATTGGCAACAGTGTGGATAGACCTAGAGGGTATATGCTAAGTGAAATAAATCAGAAGGAGAAAGACAAACACCGCATGGCTTCACTTACACGTGAAATCTAAAAAACAGAAGAACAAATATAACAAAACCGAAACAGACTCGGATACAGAGAACAAACTGGTGGTTGCAAAGAAGAGACAAGAGGGGGGACAACAAAATAAGTGAAGGGGATTGAGAGGTACAACCTTCCAGTTGTATAGGAATATCATGTACAGCACAGGGAATGCAGTCAATAATATTATAATACTTCTCTGTGGTGCCTAATCTATAAAAATATCAAATCACTGATCACTTTACTGTACACCTAAATGGATTAAAAATACTATAAATCAAGTATATTTCAAAAATTAAAAAACTAAATAATAAGAGGAGCTAAAAAACATTTAAAATTTAAGGTAGTGTGGCACTTATTCATGTATGGAACTTGGCCTAGTTTATCTGGAGCTTCAATAGTTTAAGTAGATTAGACGATGTGTCCAGAATTGAAATATCTAAAGAGGCCAGTTTAGAACCACCAGCCCATGGGCACCTGGAAATGGGGGGAACGGGGAGCACAGGACTTCTAAAGTGTGGTCACATCTTTGTGCTCACCTCCTGTTAGGAAAGACGAGCCCATTTAAGGCCCTATTTTCCCATTATTAGGTCGATTCCATGTCAATATTTAAATGAAAGCTTCACATAGTTAAGTACCATTAAACATACAATTCCTTTTTTTTTTTTTTTAAGTGTGTGAGCTAGCTAAACAAATTCAGCATCTTTAGATCATCAGTTTGCAAGATTAGTTTAGGAAAAGAATTGAAAAATGATATTTGCAAACTGTTTGGGACTGAATTGTGTACCTGGAAAGTTCCTAAATTGAAGCCCTAAGCCTTGAGTACCTCCAATTGTGGCTGTTGTTGGGGATAGGGCTTCATGGGAGTAAGGTACAAGAGGCTGTTAGGTTGGCCTAATCCAGGAGGTCTCCTGTCCTTATAAGAAGAGGGAGTTAGAACACACAGAGACCCCAGAGATGCATGTGCACGGAGAAAAGACCACATGCAACACAGATAGAAGGTGCCATCTGCAAGCCAGCGGAGAGGCCTTGAAGAAACCAACACCACAGGCCCCTGGATAGTGGACTTCTAGCCTCCAGACTGTCAGAAAATAAATTTCTTAAAAAAATAATAATAATAATTCCTGTTTAATCACCTCGTCTGTGGAAGCTTCTGATCAGCCCTAGAACACTATACACTAAGACAAACTATCTTTTGATAAGTATTCTAATTTTTAAAAAACAGATAATCTAGCAGTCTTCTCTTGTGTAAAATGATTTAGACCTTTTCTTTATTCATGTGACTATACTGGTTGCATTTTTCTTTCTTCTGTTTTGCTTTGATCAGTAAGAAAGATTCATTAAGCATACTGCTAATCTCCATCTGTCTTGCATTGCTTTAGCGAAAAATTATTTCAATCTTATTTAATCAAAAATCTTCTATTGAGTGATATTTTCTAGAGATGTAATTGTGAAGTAGCAATATCAATACTTAAGGGTAGAAGCTGATGCAACTCTTGTTCAATAGATCACCAAGACTGACTGTTAGAAAAGCTTCAATCAGCCTAATTTAATATATTAGCTTCCTTAGGTCAAATAACTGTTATTCATAATTACAAACAATACAATTATCTATGCAAAACTATGATAGAAATTTGTGTGGTTCTAATATTTATTCCTTAAGAAGAGGTTGCTGTTTAGTTTTTCAACATCTTATCTAGAATGTATCATGTGGGAATAAATACTTCAGACTTATTTTCTTGAAAAATATATGTGAACCATAAAATAGCTCATGTTCTTTTTAAATATTTAAAAGCAGAATAATTTAAAACTGTTTATTTTCCAGATATAATTATCCATTATATGGCTAAATACTTAAAATATATAAGAATATAAATAGGGAAATTAATGAAAAAAATTAATAATTTACCACTGTGTAAAGTGGGGAAAAAGAATAAAATCATGATGAAAACATAAGACAAGATAATCCATCATTCTAAAGGGGCCAATATTAAATCTGTGGTCATAAATTTCAGTATTAAGCCTTATAAACTCTAGAAAAAAAACTTAAATTTTAAAGTTCTGCAGGACATGAAATAACATCTAATACAACAATTATGTTTTTCAGAATGAAAATAAGAGCAAAAATATTTGCCTTAACCCAAAGTTCAAAGCTAATAGAACCAGAGCCCAGATTAGCTGAGTCATAGTCTAGCATTTTTCTTATAATAAAATAGATTTTTATTATTTGTTCCTTGTACTCATTTGCCTTTATTTCTTTTAAATTTTTTTCAATTTTATTTCATTTTAAAGGCATTTATTATTCTCTTTCTAATTTTACTTGTAATATATGTGTATTGCAGACACCTAGAAGTACCTGAAAGCATAAAGTCAAAGATAACAATCACCCATAATCTCTAGCCCTAGAGAAAACCATCATGAGCATTTTGATGCATTTCCTTCCAGGGTCTACTTTTTTTTTTAAACTTTTTTTTAAGTTTTATTGATGTACAATTGATTTACAAGGTTGTGATGTAATTTTTTTTTTTTTTTTAATGGCTGCACCAACAGCATATGGAGGTTCCCAGGCTAGGGGTCAAATCGGAACTGTAGCTGCTGGCCTGTGCTACAGTTACATCAGTGCCAGATCCAAGTCACATCTGTGACCTACACCACAGCTCATGGCAATACTGGATCCTTAACCCACTGAGCAGGACCAGGGATTGAACCTTCATCCTCAGGGTTACTAGTCAGATTTGTTTCCGCTGAGCCACAATGGGAACTCCATACTATTTTTTTAATTGAATTATAATAGACCTATAACATATGTTAGTTCCAGGTACACAGCATAGTAATTTGATATTTCTTTACATTACAAAATGATCACCTTGAATAGTCTAGTTAACCATCTGTCGCCATACAAAGATATTATAATATAATTGACTATATCCCCCAATTGATATACATTTCATCCCCAGGACTCATCATTTTGTAACAAAAATTTGTACTTCTTGATTACCTTAAAAAAAAACCTTAAATCTAACAACAATCTGCCAAAATTCTAATGATATTAGGCAATACACACCCTTTGGATTCTATTTCACATACTGTCTGATATAAAAAGAAAGAATATGGCATACTTTCTAATTCTTCTACAAATGAAAACTGTAATAAGAAAAAGGTTTATATTCAATAAAATATGTTTATTAAAGATAAAATAAACATAATCTTTGTTGGAAAAATACTAGAGTATATGCAAGAATATAATTAGAAAATACTGAAAAATAAATCTCCAAAATTAAAATACTTCAAATTAAATATATTCGTATTTTTCCAACTCTCAGACCTGAAACACATTAATATTATCTTACTGTTGAATATACGAAACTTTTCACTATATTTCCAATTTTAAACTACCATAGCATTTTTAAAAAATAAGTTCAGAAGCCTATCGCCTATCATGTACCTCCACTGAACTGAGAAAGGACATGTCTACAGTTATTGTCCTTACTTCTTTGACTAATTCCCTGGTCAAATGCATATATTTTATGTTTGGTAATATTGCCACATTTTTTTCAAGAATATAGTATCAATAGACTCATCTACCACCAGTATATGGTAGTATTTGACTCATTACACTCTTAACAGCTTGGACATTGTTTACAAAAACAAGAAAATTTAAAAAAAGTCTTTTGATTTCAACTTGATTTTAATGTCAGGGTTTTTTTTTTTTTCCGAACTTTTCTTTTAGTTCTTCCATATTTTGGTTATATTTTATTTTATTATAGGGTAATTTTATCTAAGTTATGTTTATTTATACTTCATCCTTCTATATAATCCAGGTATCCTCACTTATGGTTGAGTGTGTCATAGAGTTTCTTCTTATAGATCCTATGATGAATCATTTTTCATCTTATGTTTGCATCTGGATCTTCAGGATGATGATTCATTTTCTAACTGTACACATGTTTTATTTCATAGAGCAAAGAGCTATTTCTTTTCCATTAAATCATGGAATCAATAGAGATCTGTGTGCTCTCCAATTGGAAGGAGTATGGATTTGATCCCATCTATTAACTTATTTTGTTTTAGACAACTAAATTTCATGACTATGCTGCTGGTGGATGGATTGACCTATACGATTACTAGGTAAATTTCTTATAATTTATTTGCTCTCTTTTTCAACTCAGTTTTCAGAAAAATGTTGTAATTTTACCATCTTGGAAAGCAGTGATTTTTTTTGGAAGAAACAAACCATGCTGTTATACCCATTGTCTGTGTGTACATATATGTACATATGTGTATGTGTGTGTGTGTGTATATATATGTATATATATATATATGTATGTATGTTTGTGTTTCTCTTAAGTAGGATACCTAGTACAATCAACCATTAAAAATAATCACCATCTTTAACCAAATAACCAGTGTATTTTCTCTCCAGACCTGAGAAATATGGAGCACAGTTTAGTTTTTTTTCTTTGCTGTGCTATATATTTCATATTATTTTAAGAAATAAAGGTAACTAAATTAATATGTATATAAATTATATATGTATATGCACATATGGGTATACAAAGTAATTTGCATGTTTACATCTATTATAAGTAATAAAACTAAACTAGTAAATTAAAATTATGTTTAGTAATCAGTGTTTTACATGAGTTTTTTGCTTAGAAGTAATCTAGGCATGCAGAATCACTTAATATTAACTAACAATTTTGTCTAAATTTTAAAATTAGAGATCTCAAAATTATGATTTTAGCTAACACATGATATTCCTATCATTAGCACATTGTAAGAATTTACAATTTACAGTATTTTTGCACAAACAAGAACCTTTAAAATTTAGCTCACTATATAAAAATTGTCATCACAATGTTTTAGTTTATGCAGGACCATTATAAATCCTTACAGTGTTATAATAGGACTATAATGTATTATTAAAATTGTAACTTCCAGATCCAGGCAACTTTAAAACTTATACAAAATATTTAGTTAATAAATAACTTTTGCATGCTTGGAGGATTTCTAATTAAGAAACTGGTATAAAACACTGGTCACTTAACATAATTTTAATTTACTAAATTATTCAAAAATTTAAAAGAACATTATTTTATCTTTTTTTTCTTGTTACCAAGGCTCTTCCTCTTTATCATGTAGCTATAGTAACAAAGACTATTATGTATTTAGTATTTTCACTATCCACAAAAAACCCACAAAATTTTTAATACATTTTCTTTCCTTTATTTAGATATTATGAATACTTATTTGGACTAAATATCCCTAGAATACTCACATAATGACATGTTTGTTTGTTTTTTCTAATCAATAAGTCTTTAAAGTTGACTAAGAGAGGGAAAAAGAGAAAAGGAATTAAAGTGAAAACAAAGTGAGAGATTACCTTCAAACAAATTTACAGGTTTTTACTCTAAAAGACCCAGTATTTTCCCTCTGTAAGTTGAGGAGAAAATAAACTTTAGAGTCAAGAAAATCAACATGGACACATATGCAGGAATGAGGGGCATTATGGTTGTTTCAGTAGCTCGGTTTCCTGACCATTTATCAAGTTGTGTGATTGAAAAATCATCTCCTGAAGTCTGGAGAGAAAGAATAGGGTGTCTTCCACTTTAAACCCATGATCTCTTTCAACAAGCCAGAAGTTCTTCTCTCAGGGGTGCCCTACCTTTTTGTTTGAAGGCATTTCCCAAGTGGAAATTGTTTTTTTCATATCAAAATGTTACCAAAGTAGTTCCTGTAGTTACCGTGTCACTGCTGAAACTTTGCCAGTTAGACCATCTGCACACACATTAATTAGTGAGAAATCCTAAAGGGAGTGGGTATTCAGCCTCAAGGAGGCACAGTCCTACCTTCTGTGGACCAGGAAGGATCACAACAGTCTGTCCAGGTATGTACCCTACAGTCTCTAGAACTTAGCCAAAGACTCAAGGGGCCCCAGGGGTGCTCACTTTAAATGACTTGAGGGAACAGTCAGCAAGGGTCTTAGATGGATCTTAGTGAACCTCCACTTCTGTCAGTGACTTCTAGCCAAAGGCCACCTGGAATATACTTGTAGTCAAGCAGATTTGGGTTTCTTGGATCATTGCAGCTGGGGAAAATGTAAAATATGTAGAACTGTGGTCATCTTCATATTCTGTCTTTGTAGAACTGTGGCCATATTCATATTCTGTCTTTGTAGAACCACAACACCACCAATAATTTGGGAGATGCTTCGAGGTGAGAGTACTTCTTCCTTTGAGATTGTCACATTGCATTTTATGTGACAATAGAAATGTGGAGTAAAATATTGCAGATTGCTCATGTCTATCATATAAGTTTCAAAGATGTGTAGTAGAAGAGGTGATTAATACAGTTATGTGTATACTTGAGCACAAACCCAAGGATGTGAGAGCCAGCATTGCCATATTCAGGTAGCTGGAGGCTTTCACTTCTGAGACATTTGGAGACCTAGCAGACAGGTAACTAGATACACTTTTTTCTTCCCTTAACAGCATTCCTAGCATTTCCAGCAAATATGGGTCTATCTATTTTTATAGTTTATAGGGAACTGGGGCATATCTCACTAAATTACTATTATAAAGGAATTAAAGACTGAATATATAAACAGATAATGGCCAGACTGTATACAAAAATAGAATTCTGACCCATACTTGCACAAACTATCCCAGGAACCCAACCCATTACTTACAATAACCAGTCCAGGAAGTGAATATCTTCTATAAATCAGGCAGGTAGGAAGTCATAGCATAACACTTTCTCCAGCAACAATGTGGGAAGCCCAATAGTTAACCCCATGTTGGAGGAGCTCATGGACAGAATATGCCACAGCTTGACCCATGAGCTGGACCGGGACAGTCAGAGGCTCCTTATTCCCCATCCTTATTCAAGTGAAATGTACACTTGACCACTGTTCGCATGAGAAGAGTTGTCTCAAAGATACAGCCTTTGAGAGAGTAATGTGGTGCTGAAACCTTCTGGACTGAACCCTGTTAAAACCTTTAGATAGATTCTGGCAGGTGGGTGCTCTCATCTACTTGTTTGCTGGGCCCAAGTCAAGCCCCGTTTGTAAGTTCCTTGCTTATTACATCTGCCACCCACCAGTATGGGGTATCTGCATCTTTCTTTGGCATCTCTTTGCCCTCTGTGCATGGGGAGAGGGGCAGTTTAGAAATCAACACCCCTATAACAATTGGCCCCAAACAGCCAGGACTTGTTAATAACTGTTAGCTTTCCTCATTTCTGTCCCTGCTTCTGATGTAGGACCAACTAGAAAAAGCCAAACATGCATGCCTACCCACCACTAAAAGGACGCTCCCCTTTTAATAAGCCAGGCTACAGCTTCCCTAAGCAGCAGCCTCCATCAGCGCTTATTTGAAGCCTCACTTTCTTTCCACTGTGAAGCTTTCCCACTCCTCTCCTTGCCTTTGCATCTCTGCAAAAACACAAGTGTTGCTGGTGGACTCTTGCTACATCAGATTCTGAATAAATACATATGCCTGTGCTCACGTGGTTGCCCCTTGCTTATTTCCATAGGAAGCTAATATAGAATTTGACTTGCGGTAGGAAATTAGAGAAGAGTTGGATAAAGTGGGGGTGAGTCTCTTATAATTAGGTTGCCTATATTACATCTGGAGTGGAGGGAGGAAGAATAAAACAGGGCTAAATTGGTCAGTGGTAAAGAAGCAAAAAGCACGTCAGCCAGAAAATGGTGGGTTTTGGTCATTTTTCATGTTTGCAGCGTGTCTGGGCTTTGGTGTGAATACAGAGTTGTCCTGGTTCTGTCTTGGCCCATGACAGTGGCAGAGTGGCTTTGACTGTTACTGGTGCAGGGTGAAATAATTCATGGCCTGTAATGGCCATGCCGGGTCCCTGCATCAGCCTGGCTGATGAGGCCAGGCCAGGTTCTGGGTGTTGGAACTGCTTGTCACTTTTCTCAGAGTAAATGATTTAAGAAGTCTTTCCTTCAAGGCACGTTCTCTCGGTATAGACATGTCTACTCAGTTTTCGGTGGCAGAATGTGTACCACAAAATAGGTGGTAAGAAGGGGAGGACAGTCTAAGATTGAGGATCTTCCAACCTCCCTTTCCAGGCTTCTTATACTTTTATGACATTTCTAATAGCAGAACTGCTATCATTCTGACCACTAACAGTCATCAAATATGAGCCCACTTTCCTATTTCATAGAACATTTCCATTAATTCTTAGGATTTCTACATAAATTGTGACTAAAATTAGCTAGATTAGTCCTAGAATTTTCTGCTGCTTATGATTTTTCCCCTATGTCTCCCTGCTCTAGGGTAATTTGTAAGTAATTTGAGAGAAGCTTCATCAGGGACTTATGTAAGATGCTATTTTAAACCTAAACCCTACACGCTCCTTTCTCCATATGCTTTGTAAAACTTTCAGGGGATATCAGTAGTTCAGAGCTATTTGAAGGTAGATGAATAAACTAGGGAATAATTAGAAAGCTGAGAAACTTCAAGAGTTGGATCTAAAAAAAAAAAAAAGGCAGGAGGCAGAGGTAACATTTGGCATTGCGTTGATGCTCCTCTGTCCTTTACAGCTCTATCTTGTATCGCTAGGTGATGCCTTCTCCACTTTTTGAATCACCAGCATCCTTAAGAAGAATACAAATTAGCAGTAGAGATAGGACATTATCAAGAAGAAAGTATCATATTCATTTACAATGATAAGCAGCCATAAAACACCCAGATCTTTTAATGAGCAATCACTCAATTCTTTAAAAAAAATAAAAATGACATACAGCTGAATGCTAGCCTACGGAACCTCCCCACTTTATCTACTGATGATGAACACTCTGGGCTTCGTCAGATTCATGGCTAAATAATCCTCCTCTCCTGGGGAGATGACATTGAACAGAAATGTTAACAATGAGGTCAGGGGCAAACAGCCCTACCTCTCTTTAGTGTTAAGTAGCAACATGTTAACATATGTCTGAATAGTGTGCTGTGCAGTGTACATGAATAGAAACCCCCACCAAGCATAACTCTGTAGGCTGCCAAAGTGTCATCATCTTTGCCCACCACCCAAAAATGACATTTACATACTGATCTGGGATGACTGTAGAGCCTAAGAGTTTTTGTGGTTTAAAACTTCATTATACAGATTTTTTTCTTTCACTGTGGAAGCCATTTATTTCTATCACTCTGAATTCCTCGGTATATAGAGTGTCTCTATCAGTGCATTTCCCTCACCCATGCCTTGCCATTTGTGGATTCCAAGTGTATATTTTCTGTAGTTATTTGTGAAATAACTTCTTGGTTGCTGCACAGCAGTTCTCAGTGATTATAAATCAATTCCTTAAAGCAATTAATTAAAAAATTTAAGGCAGTTAATCCAGCCTAAGGCCTCCAAACTCATGGATCACCAGCTGGGTTTTTGGAAGCCATCTGGCATATACTGATTTTTTTCTTTTTTTCCTCTTTAAATTTGTAGCATAGTTTGTTCAATCGAGGTCCTTCCTTGACAGATTCAGAACATAACATCTTGATCCCAAAGCCATCTGTATATAGGTAAGTATAGATATGTATAAAAGGTTAGGATAATAAATTATCTTAGGGAGAATCTATTTTTTAACACATGGAAAAAATCATTTCATGAATGTGCTTTTAACTTTTTCATACCCCTCTTTATGCATTTTTCTCAGTCTCAGAGTGGTCCACATTTGAATTTAGAAATTTTCAATCCTATGAAATCTAATGACAATTTTTTAAATACATTTTTTTTTTTTTTTTACTGTACGGTATGGTAACCCAGTTACCCACACATGTACATATTCTATTTTCTCACATTATCATGCTCCATCATAAGTGACTAGACATAGTTTCCAGTACTACACAGCAGGATCTCATTGCTAATCCATTGCAAAGGCAATAGTTTTTATCTATTAATCCCAAGATCCCCAATTATCCCCATTCCATCCCCCTTCCCCTTGGCAACCACAAGTCTATTCTCCAAGTCCATGATTTTCTCTTCTGTGGAAAGGTTCATTTGTGCCTTATATTAGATTCAAGATATAAGTGATATCATATGGTATTTGTCTTTCTCTTTCTGACTGACTTCACTCAGTATGAGTCTCTAGTTCCATGCATGTTGCTGCAAATGGCATTAATTTGTTCTTTTTTTGGCCAAGTAGTATTCCATTGTATATATATACCACATCTTCCTAATCCAGTTGTCTGTCAATGGACATTTGGGTTGTTCCCATGTCTTGGCTATTGTGAATAGAGCTGCAATGAACATGCGGGTACATGTGTCTTTTTAAGGAGAGTTTGGTCTGGATATATGCCCAAGAGTGGGATTCCTGGGTCATATGGTAGTTCTATGTGTAGATTTCTAAGGTATCTCCATACTGATCTCCGTAGTGGTTGTATAAGCTTACATTTCCACCAAGAGTGCATGAGGGTTCCCTTTATTCCACACCCGCTCCAGCATTTGTTATTTGAGAACTTATTAATCATGGCCATTCTGACTGGTGTGAGGTAGTACCTAGTGGTAGTTTTGATTTTCATTTCTCTAATAATCAGGTATGTTGAGCATTTTTTCATGTGCTTGTTGGCCATCTGTATATCTTGCTTGGAGAAATGTCTATTCAGGTCTTTTGCCCATTTTTCCATTGGGTTGTTGGCTTTTTTGCTGTTGAGTTGTATAAGTTGCTTGTATATTCTAGAAAATAAGCCCTTGTCAATTGCATCATTTGAAACTATTTTCTCCCATTCTGTAAGTTGTCTTTTTGGTTTCTTTTTGGTTTCCTTTGCTGTGCAAAAAACTTGTCAGTTTGATTAGGTCCCATTGGTTTATTTTGGCTCTTATTTCTGTTGCTTTGGGAGACTGACCTGAGAAAATATTCATAAGGCTAATGTCAGAGAATGTGTTGCCAATGTTCTCTTCCAGGAGTGTGATGGTGTCTTGTCCTACATTTAACTCTTTCAGCCATTTTGAGTATTTTGGTGCACGGCATGAGGGTGTGTTCTAGTTTCATTGCTTTGCATGCATCTGTCCAGTTTTCCCAGCAATGCTTGCTGAAAAGACTGTCTTTTTCCCATTTTATGTTCTTGCCTCCTTTGTCAAAGATTAATTGACCATAGGTGTCAGGGTTTATTTCTGGGTTCTCTATTCTGTTTCATTGGTCTGTCTGTCTGTTTTGGTACCAGTATCACACTGTCTTGATGACTGGGGCTTTGTAGTATTTCTTGAAGTCTGGGAGAGTTATGCCTCGTGCTTGGTTTTTGTTCCTCAGGATTGCTTTGGCGATTCTGGGTCTTTTGTTGTTCCATATAAATGTTTGGATTGTTTGTTCTAGTTCTGTGAAAAATATCATGGGTAATTGGATAGGGATTGCACTGAATCTGTAGATTGCTTTGAGTAGTATGGCCATTTTTACAATATGAATTTTTCCAACCCAGGAGCATGGAATATCTTTCCACTTCTTTACATCTTTAATTTCCTTAATGAATGTTTTATAGTTCTTGACATATAAGTCCTTTACCTCCTTGGTCAGGTGAATTCCCAGGAATTTGATTTTGGGGGGTGCAATTTTAAAAGGTATTGTATTTTTGTCTTCCTTTTCTAATATTTCATTGTTAGTATACAGAAATGCAACTGATTTCTGAATGTTAATCTTATATCCTGCTACTATGATGAATTTGGTGTTCAGTTCAAGTAGTTTTTGGGTTGAATCCTTAGGGTTTTCTATATATAGTATCATGTCATCTGCATACAGTGATAGTTTTACCTCTTCTCTTTCTGTTTGGATGCCTTTTACTTCTTTCGTTTGTCTGATTGATGTGGCTAGGACTTCCAGTACTATGCTGAATAACAGTGATGAGAGTGGACATCCTTGTTATGTTCCAGATTTTAGTTAATGACAGTTTTTAAGAACAAAAGTTTTATAACATTACTTCCTATGTGAAGTTAAAATCTGTAGATTCTATGTCTTCCCTATGTAAGAAACATAAACCAAGAGAATGCCATCAGTGTAAGGGAGATATTAAAACAGTAACAAGTGTAGTGTCACTGTGAACTTACGAGAGAGAATTACATTATGCAATTGTATCAAAGTTGTGAGATTGTTATAATTCAACATGGAATCACTATGAATGATGCAAATTCAGAAAGACACTACAGTAGAAAGAGTCCACTTTTGTTGTTAGCATGATGATAGTTTTTAAGTTGCCCACTCCTCCTTCCTCCATACATAAGTCATCAGATCCGAAGCTGCCCCCATTCCCCATGCACTCTTGCACCTCATGTCACAGTAGAGCAACCTATCCATTCCACCCAGTTATCATAATAAGAACTCCAAACTAACCCGTCTCTTTTTGTTCCTTTTCTCTCCTGACACAACCTGAGCCCTTCTACTTGAGGGACTCCACCTCCTATTTACTGTGTGAATAATAAACATTTCACAGCTAGGGCTACCTGTGTGTCATTAGACTAGATGTTCATAAATCAGGGATGGGGTGAGGGTGGGGTTGTTCCCCGCATCCACCACTGCCTGGTGCTTAAATCAAAAGAAGATGTCATTGTGTACTGCTGGTGATGTAAATTCCAGAAGCTGCTGCTTCACTACTGTATGTAGGGATTTTTGTGAAATGGTACATGTGTTTTAATAAAGCTTGAAGGAAAAGTACCACCCTCCCCTGATTTTCCTCTTACTTCTCTATTAGAAATACTGACAATACCTAAGACACAGAAGTTATTGTTTGTCAAGTACTGCTGTAGGTTCTTTGCATTTATTTACTCATCACAACCCTCTGGTGTCATCATCCTGCTTTCACAAGGGAGGAAACAAAGCACAGGAGGATGAAGTAACTCCCTAGGGGTCACACAGCTAGGGACAGGTCCAACATTTAAACCCCAGTGATCCAGGAGCTGCTACTAATCAACACTCTGTGTTGGTCCTTAGACACTTTAAATTTGTGTGCAATAGAGTTAGAGTCAGTCTCAGTTAATTAATGATAAAGAAATATTCCCTCCACACATTTCCAGCAGGACAATCAATACCAGGATGGTATCGAGGAGCCCTAGTGCATGGCCAGAGCCAGCTAACTGCCCATTGGTCCTCATTTCCTGCCCCATCCCATCCCACACCTACTGTAGCAGTGAAACCAAAAACACCACCAGGAGTTTACAAAATGTCCCAAAGTGGACATATTCCTCTATTGACACTGTTGCTTTACATCTTATATGAAAATGCAAGTGTGGGACACAAATATTTCAAATTGCCCTTTTTTGACACTGTAAGCATCCATTACCTGTTTGTAGGACAGACAAGGAGTAGAAAGAGGTACCTGCCACCTTGAACAAGTCACATGAATCACCAGCGTGTAGCCAGCATGCAGATCTAAGAGAGGAGCTGTTTGACGTTTTTCAATTGTCTGCATTCTGGGCATTCTTATTTTGAGAACTAACTGTTTCGTTCATGTAGGAACATCCCCAGCATTGTGTTATTAAATGTGGGTCTAGTTTTTTGACCTGTTTTTATCTAAGTTATTTTTGGTCTCATATTTCTGCTCTTCCAAGTCAGTAAGCTCATGACAAAGGCTGTAGGGATTGATAAACCAACTTAATATTCTTTCTTATTTTGTATTTATTTAAGCTTATGATAAAAGCATCTATATTTGAAACTTCCAAAGCAATTAATCTCAGAGCATCAGAATTTTTTTTTAAATTTGAGAATTCTCCAAAGTTATAAAAAATGATACTGACAAAGTTTACAAAAACATATTTATGAAGTGTGCATTTTTTTTGGTGTATTGTTGTCATGTAGGACAAAGTAGCTTGACAGCTCATGAAATACTTAGTCTTAATAAAAGGTAGATTTTTTTAAACAGCTTTATTTAGAAGTTTAATGTTAATGTCATCATTTTCTCATTCCTTTTTTTTGGTAGAGTTTTACATTTCTTTCAATAAAACTGTTATTTGTATTTTTCTATTAAAACTTGACTCAGTAAAATCTGAGTTTCTCTTACACCTTACAAAACATTTACCAAAGTCTTATACTAACTCCCCTCCATCACAATGTTTGACCTTTGGGAGGAATAGATTTTTCCTTTTTTTTGGCTTTTGAATTAATTTGGAAGTGAATCTTTGCATTCTAATACAATCAATGGGTTGCTGAAGAGATACTAAATGAACCAGAGAATGCATCAGGAATTATTTATGAGTAATTCAAAAGCTCATAGATACACAGCTTTAAAGTTTGGAGAAATAAATATGGCATTTATCAGCAACATTTTCACACCAATGGGATAGAAATCATTGAGCAAAATCCCTTTGCAAATATCAGTTCTCAGCTGCCATCAGGAAAATGCTGAGCATCTCACATCCCAGCTCCAGTCAATTTCAGTGACAGCCCTAAGATCAACTTCTTGTCAGAGGATGCTAAAGAAAGCAGACAGTGAAGACACAGTGGGAAATTATCCTCAGACAAAGAGGTACACCAAACCTAGTGATTAATAACCTTTACTTTGCAGTGTTTGACTTTGAAGTAGTGATAAACAAAATATATAGGAATAAAAAACAGAGACAATTATTTCCCCATCTCAGGTTTCTATTCCCCCTTCCATTTTTTTTTTTTTAAATGGCCACACAGATGTGGAAGTTTCTAGGCCAGGGATTAAATCCAAACTGCAGCTGCAACCTAAGCCACAGCTACAGGAACATCAGTTCATTTAACCCAGTGCACCTGCATTTAACCCACTCGGGTCAGAGATTAAAACCAAGCCTCTGCAGAGACCCAAGCCTCTGCAGTTGTGTTCGTAACCCACTGAACCACTGTGGTGACTCCTCTATTTTCTCTTTAAATAATTTTCTTTTAAAATCTTTTTTCAGGGAGTTCCCATTGTGGCACAGCAGAAAACAAATCCAGCTAGTATCCAAGAGGATATGGGTTTGATCCCTGGCCTCATTCGGTGAGTCAGAGATCCAGCATTGCCATGAGCCGTGGTATAGGTCAAAGACGTGGCTCAGATCCTGCTTTGCTGTGGCTGTGGTGTAGGCCAGCAGCTGCAGCTCCGATTCAACCCCTAGCCTGGGAACTTCCATATGCCTCGGGTGCAGCCCTAAAAAGCAAATAATAAAATCTTTTTTTCATCATTTGAGCAACTCAAAATGCAAACTGTTTCATAGTTTAGTACAAAGACTCTGAACCCTCAAGAGCTGTGTTTCCATTTCAGGATTGTTAGGAGGTCTGTCAACTGTTTTACTTATCAGGAGTTATATGCATCCCTTGATAAGAGAAATGAGGTGCACTGCATGCATGTTTGATGGAGTCCTCTAAGGAACTGTGTAGGGTAGAGGCTGGGAGTGGGGATATGGGCAGCATGATTCTTAGCTTTTTACCTTTATTTCAAACCAAATACATTTTGCCTTTATAAGTTGTATGTGTTGGATGGTATATGAACTTAATTCGAGACAGCCATTGGTAATTTACTTCTCTTTAACACAATGGTTTGTGGATGTTTTCCTCCAACAATTCCTGAAAATGGAAATGATAATTCTGAATTTCTTTACCAGAAGGAAGAGGTTTAGTCCATGAAATCAGAAGGGTACAGTTCAAGAGAAAAGGATATTATTGTATAAGGACTATTTTATATTATTTTGTGAGGACTGCTTTATTATGGATCCATGTCCATGTTTGTCAGTGGGTTCAGAAGCCCAGAGTGGGTTGTGCTCTGTGAGTGATGGTAGGTGCAGAAATAAACACTTTGTCGGCTGCTTTTGTTGTGAGTGCAGTCTCTCCTCTCACTAGACTCTAGTCACCAGATCTGAAGGTATAAACTATCAAGGACTTGTGTGCCTACTTATCTGGCAGTACTTTACTCTAAACCTGCACTTGAGACTCCATCATTTCTCACCTGCTTTGTATACTGTTTATACTTTGAGATTCAAAATAGTACCTGTTGCTCTTGCAACATTTCTATCCCTTTCCACAAAAGGGAACTTGAATTTAATAAGAACCAAAGATAGTATCAGAGATGAAGCAGCTTTGGCCTTAGAGTGCAGCATGCAGGAATGCAAGAAGGCACTGGGAGGAGGGTGGAAGGAGCAACCAGGAGCTTTTGCAGCTGCAAGGTTCCCAGGTGCAGAGAGAATTGGGGATTCCACTGAGGAAGAGTAAATGCCAAGATATCCACCAGGGCACATAGCAGAGCTTTGTTTCCACTCTTTGTCTAGGGCCTATCCAATTTAATACTTACGGTTACACATTGAATTCACTGCTGTGGACTGTGGATCCATCTCCCTGTCCTTTTGCTCTTTTGCCATTTCCCACTGTAGGTGGCCACAGTAACTCAGTGAAACAGGTTGCTTCAGTTCAAAATGAAAATATCAGTCATATGTTAAAATGTGGTTGTTCACACCCTGAGAGCTGAGCTATGGGCTGAAGTTTGGATGTGGAGGAAAGAATGAAAGAAATGACTTATGTTGCAGAGGAAACTCATCCTGACTCTTCAAAGCCAGGTCAGGGGAACATGGGTGTCAGAAAGGGAACTTGGCAGAGAGAGCAGGTGATGCATATTCTGGGAAATGAAATGGAAAGTGCTTTTTCCATGAATACTTCAAGTAAGAATGTCCCAGCAGCTCTTGAATGAGTCTACTGACCACCGCCCGAGGGGAGCAGAGAAGCGGAGCCCAGTTGCTCTCTGTGATCTCAGGTCTGTATGAAAATCCTTTTCCTGGTACCCGCTCAACCTGGCTAGCCTGACACATGCTGTGTTACATACACAGACTGGTGGCTCTGACCCCTTCAGGTCTAGGTGACCTTTCACTTAACAAAGGAAAAGGTTGAAATTTGGGCAAATGCTTCAAGAAAATGAAATGTGCTGATATTTGGGGCAAAGCTATTAGGAAAAGCACATCCTCTCTTTGGAGATATCTTAAAATACAGCTGAATTACCTAAGGATACATTTTGCTTAACAAGTAACAACACCAGTGTGCAAACAAGCTCAGTGCTTCTCTTTGAAGAGTTTTCTATTTTTTTTTTCTGGCCTCAAAAATACCCTAGATCACCATTTGATGAAATTAATAATTAAATACAAAATGAGAAAATATGTGGAGATATAATATCCAACAAAGCTATGAATCTATTGTATTGGTTAGAGAAGTTAAGAATCTGAGACACACACTGATGTAATTTTCTCAATTTTATTTTTAAAAATAAATGTTTTTAGGTCTACATTGGACACAAGAGTTCATATAGGAATTAAGAATATTTCTTGTAATATGTTCACTAAATGTGACATATTAAAATTTAATTTTAAGTAAAGCAACCATTGAAGTGTTTAACTGAACCAAGTCTACAGGTCTAGTTCCGTCAAGTGTATTTATTTATTTATTTATTTATTTATTTTTGTCTTTTTGTTGTTGTTGTTATTGTTGTTGTTGTTGTTGCTATTTCTTGGGCCGCTCCCGTGGCATATGGAGGTTCCCAGGCTAGGGGTTGAATCGGAGCTGTAGCCACCAGCCTATGCCAGAGCCACAGCAACTCGGGATCCGAGCCGCGTCTGCAACCTACACCACAGCTCATGGCAATGCCGGATCGTTAACCCACTGAGCAAGCACAGGGATCGAACCCGCAACCTCATGGTTCCTAATCGGATTCGTTAACCACTGCGCCACGACGGGAACTCCTCAAGTGTATTTAGAATGTAGTCTAGTCCTATTAAAAATGTGAATTCTTGGGAATTCCTTTTTGGTGCAGCGGGTTAAGGACCTAGCATTGTCAATGTAGCAGCTCCAATCACTGCTGAGGCTTGGGTTTGATCCCTGGCCCAGGAACTTCCACATGCGTGGGCACAGCCAAAAAAAAAAGGAAATTTCTATATTCTGTTATTAGCCTTTATATGCAAATGTCTTTCCTGATGAATTGCAAGGCTTGGATCCCTAGGTCAATGTTCTATGTGAGGAGCAGATTAGTTTTAAACATTTTTAATTCACTATCGATCACTGTTAAACTCTTTGGCACCTGGTAGAGAAACTCCTTTCGAATAATTTATGAGTATTCATGTCCGTTATGAACTTTCAAAAAGTCTTTATTCAGCACCTGTTATGTTTGAGCTGCTTATATTTAGTTTATCCTGCACTCACTCCCTCCAAACCTGTTACTGATATTTCTATGGTAAAACTTGAACCTAATTAGTGCTATGAATGGTCATTTTCACTAGGATTAATATAAATGTGTTCGTTTTAGATTATTGTTTTCCAACCTGTGTCTTTAAGGCCATATCCTTTTCTGTAGGTGGGTTTTTCATCTGCCTCCTAAATGAGGCCCTTGTGGGTAGAAAATAACAATGTAGGGTTTTTTCCTCCTGAAAATGACCTAGTGGTACTTCCCCCAAATTAGAATGCATTGTTACAGAGCCAATGCAGCCTTTCCTTCCAATGTAAGGCACTAATTATCTGTGTATACTTTGAGTTCCTGCCTCAACAAGGTAGCCTAAGGAATTGAATCCTCATAATTAAAAAAATAATAATAATATTCAGTATGCAAAGACACATGAGATTATTACCTCCAAAATAGCCCTGTCCATTTTACCCTGTGTTTATTCTTTAATAGATATAGTAGTCATACACAAATTCTAAGGAAATTAATATTAAATTCAAAATCTTGCAAAAGATAAAGCATTTTGTGAGTTAAATCAAAACAATGCTGGATTACCACTTAAATCACTAGAATAAGTGTGAATTAGAAAATTTAAAAATAAACAATGAGACAGTAGTATAAAAATCGAAGGATGTAAAAGTATCCCAAACTTTAATGAAATATTTTACACGATGTTCTTAAACATTAAATATTTTGGCTTTCTGTACTCTAATGTTTTTAACTTTAGAAATTATTATGTAGGTGTAGCTGCTTCTGCTTTAGCAATTGTTAATGTCATTATCATCCACTCATTTGTCCAAAGCAAGTATCTGGGGATCTCCCCTTCAAAATGTACTTTATTTTCCAGGTGTATTGCTTTCCCAGTTTGTTGATTTTCCCCTCTCTGGGCTTCTCAGATCCATGCAGGCTTTACTCTCACCACTAAGAGGATTCTAGACCAGCTTCTCATCATCTGTCACATTCTCTGCTAGCATTTGCACACCTTTTAGGCATGGAAACATCTGGGTATAAACTTCCAGAGCTGACCTTACCATCCTGTGTTTACATTTCTCACCCTCTCACTGAATTGTCACTTCCTGAATTGTAGGTACCACATTTTGCTGATAAGCCCCCTACCAGTGCCCATGATTATTGTGTGTGTGTGTGTGTGCGCGCGTGTGCGTTTAATCTGCCAAAATTCTGTTAAAATATAGGGAACAAATGAAATGCAATCTTCAGATCAACTGAGTGGGAGACTGTTAATTTCCAACCTAAGATTAACTGGAAATAAAGCTATTGGTTTTCCTGTGAGATTTTCTCCTGCTGTAAAATGAATTGCCAGATTGAAGTGGGTTTAGAATTAAGTTGTTTCATTGAGGATGTGTAACCTGTGAGTGATGATGTCTTATTAGCAGCTTGGAGTGAAAATAAGAGATACACATGGTAATAATTTGATGGAAAGCAAGTAGAATAAACATATTTTTTTTTGTTTTTTATAGTCTGTGTGTTTTTAATATTTTTATCTAAAATTCTCACCATTTGAAAAATTATCAAAACCTATTTAACTTTATGTTCTTATTGAGATTCTGGGGTAAGCATTGTGCATTTCCATGTAATTTCTTCTTCAAAAATCAGCTTGCTGTGAATGTTCATTCTTAAGACATTTAATCTCTCTCTCAACTATTACATCTCCACTACTTCTGCTCTCACCAGTGATAGAAAAAATTATGTATGTATGTGTGTGTCTGAATTTTTATGGAGCTATAGTAGTAGGAAGTCAATACATTTTCTCACATTGAAAAATCTGTCCTATGTAAAATCTTAAAAATCTTATTAACTAGATTTAACAACCTTGGTAAATTATTAATGTAGTACCTGTGGAGGAACATAACTAAATTCTCCAAATATAAGACATTTGGAATTTAGAAGCATATTTCTCCATGCTTGAGACACATTCATCTGCATACTTGATGAGTTTGTCCTGGCTTTTGCTTGTATATACATTCACCTCGAATATGTTCCTCAAACCAAACACAGGGGAGTTTAAGCTTATGGTCCAAGATGGTTGAGCTGATTAGAGACCTAAACGCAAGCCTTAAAACTATAAAACTACTAGGGAGTTCCCTTCATGGCTCAGCGGTTAATGAACCCAACTAGGATCCATGAGGATGTGGGTTCAATCTCTGGCTTCGCTTAGTGGGTTAAGGATGCGGTGTTGCCTTGAGGTTTGGTGTAGGTCACAGACACAGCTTGGATCCTGCATTGCTGTGCTGTGGCTGTGGTGTAGGCCAGCAACTGTAGTTCTCATTCAACCCCTAGCCTGGGAACCTCCATATGCCTTGGGTGTGGCCCTTAAAAAAAAAAGCAAAAAAAAAAATCTATAAAACTTCCAGAAGTATATTTAGGAGAAACTTTTCTTATTATTGGGTTTGGCAAATATTTCTTAGGTCATAAAATCACAAACTATAACATATAAGGAAATCTAATCAAAATTAATGAGTATTGCTCCTCAAAAGACAGTTATGAAAATGAAATAAAAGTCAGACTGGGAGAAAATATTTTCAAAAATATATCTGATACAGGACATATATCCAGAGTATGTGATGTATACTTCCAACTCAATAATACAACAAATGACTTTTAAATGGGTAAAAGACCTGAACAGATACTCTCTAAAGTACATAAATGAATGGCTAATAAGCATATAAAAACATGCTCAACTTCATTAGACATTAAATACAAGTTAAATTAAGTTACAAATTAAATGCAAATTAAAGTGACAATTAAATGTCACTATACACCCATTAGAGAGTGGCTCAAATTGAAAATCATGGCTCTAGTAAGCAACACATACTCTCACATGTTGCTGGTGGGTATGAAGATAAATGGTGTGGGTGATTTAGACACCAGCTTTGCAGTTCATTCCACAGTTAAATGTACAATTACATGACTCAACAGTCCCTCTTTTTGACATTTACCCAAGATTAATTAAAGCATAAACACACAAATACATACAATCAGGTTTTATATCAATCCATCCATATTCATCCCAAAATAATAACTCAAATGTCTGTTGATGGACAGATTAGAAATGTAGTATATAGGAGGTTCCCATTGTGATGCAGCGGAAACAGTCTGACTAGTATCCCTGAGGATATGGATTCGCTCCCTAGCCTTGCTCAGGAGCAGGGGATCCGGCGTTGCAGTGAGCTGTGGTGTCAGTTGCAGATGCAGCTCGGGATCCCGCGTTGCTGTGGCTCTGGCGTAGCCTGGCAGCTTTAGCTCAGATTAGACCCCTAGCCCCTGGTGAGGCCCTAAAAAAAAAAAAAAATGTAGTATAAAGTTGAATACTCTATCAAATACAAAGGCAAATACTGATACAGAAAATAGCATGGATGAAACACAAAAGCAATTTGTTTTGTGACAAAAGACACATGGATGAATATATACTTTATGATTCAATTTACATAAAATTCAAGAAAAGGCATGACCATTAGCATTAGTAACTTCCAGATGGGGTACTGATCCTGGTTGTAGGGTGTTGGCTACCCAGCTATATATATATGTATATATGTATATATTCATCAATAGCCCTTGAATTGTATACTTAAAAATAGTGTTTCCTTGTATGTATATTAAAATACCATAAAGTTTAAAATGCTTTACAAATATATTAAAAAGATTGGATATGTCTTTCACCTCCTTGATTAGGTTTAGTCCCAGGTATTTGATTTTTTTGGGGTGCAATTTTAAAAGGTATTGTGTTTTTATATTCCTTTTCTAATATTTCATTTTTAGTATACAGAAATGTGACTGAGTAACCTTGCTGTACAGTAGAAAATTGACATAACACTGTAAACTAGCTATAATGGAAAAAAATGCAAATTATTAAAATAAATTAAAAATATTGGAGTTCCCGTCGTGGTGCAGTGGTTAACGAATCCGACTAGGAACCATGAGGTTGCGGGTTCGGTCCCTGCCCTTGCTCAGTGTGTTAAGAATCCGGTGTTGCCGTGAGCTGTGGTGTAGGTTGCAGACGAGGCTCAGATCCTGCGTTGCTGTGGCTCTGGCATAGGCCGGTGGCTACAGCTCCGATTGGACCCTAGCCTGGGAACCTCCATATGCCGCGGGAGCGGCCCAACAACAACAGCAAAAAAAAAAAAAAAAAAAAAGACAAAAGACAAAAATAAAATAAAATAAAAAGGTTGGTGAACAAGGATCACTTAATGACTTATGTTAATCAAAACAAACATTTTGAAAAATTATGATATTATAATTAATTGTATTTGGGAAGTGAAAAAAAATTACTTAACAGGAAAAAAATACACATAGGGTGATAAAAATGGAATAATTTTACTTCTTTATCTCATTCAGGAGATGGACTAATATACTGCTTATCAGCTTTTATAAATTAAATAGTCATGATAAAATGTCTAAGATCACTCAAAAAATAATAGAAAATTATGTAACATAGCTGCTATCACCAGATACAAGTAGAAATATGCAGGCATACCTCCTTTTATTGCTCTTCACTTTATTGTAGACACTCCATTTTTTACAAACAATGTTTGCAGCAACTTTGTGTCTAAGTCTCTTGGCAGCATTTTTCCAACAGCACTTGCTCACTTTGTGTCTCTGGGTTAGTTTTTGCAGTGTTTCAGACATTTTCGTTATTTTCGTTATGTGATCATGGTGATCTGTGATTAGTGATCTTGGATGTTTCAGTTGTCATTGTTTTGCAGGCGCCAGGAACCTCACCCGTGTAAGGCGGGGAACTTAATCATCAACGAGCGTGTTCTGACTGCTGCACCGGCCAGCCTTTCCCCTGGCTCTCTTCCTCTCCTTGGGCCTCCCTGTTCCACATCATAATACGGAAATTCGGTGAATTAATATCCCCAAATGGTCTCTCAGGGTTCAGGTGAAAGGGAGAGTCACACATCTCTCACTTTGAATCAAAAGCTAGACATGATTAAGCTTAGTGAGGAAGGTGTGATGAAAGCCAAGAGAGGCGGAAAGCCAGGCCTTTCACCAAACAGCCAAGTTGTGAATGAAAAGGAAAGGTGCTTAATAAAATTAAAAGTGTAACCTAAAATATGAGAAAAATGGACTTATTTACAAAACCAAAACTGACCCACATAGAAAACAATCTCGTATTTCTTTTTCTTTCTTTTTTTTTTTTGAAGTCTTTCTGTCTTTTTAGGGCTGCACCTGCACTAGCAGTTCCCAAGCTAGGGATCCAGTCAGAACTGTAGCCTCCAGCCTACACCACAATCACAGCAACGCAGGATCCAAGCCGCATCTGCAACCTACACCATAGCTCACAGCAATGCCAGATCCTTAATCCACTGAGCAAGGCCAGGGATCTAACCTGAGTCCTCATGGATGCTAATCAGGTATGCTAACAGCTGAGCAATGATGGGAACTCCCTCATATTTCTGTATTTAAATTCCTTTCTCATAGAATACCAAGTATATATATACACACACATATATATACACACACACACACACACACATATATATACACATACACATATATACATATACATACATGCAAATATTTTTATGAGGTCTGTAACCTTCTTTAACAAAATTAGACATGTACAGGAACAGGTTTTCTAAGTGACTGCATTTGTGGATGTAGATTTTTTAAAAATCTTAAACAAAATATTAGCGAACTCAGTCAAAGTATGTGCAGAAATCCGATGTGTTATGAGGTGGAGTTAACCTGGATATCTTGGGACAGTTTAACAAAATATGGTCTTTCTTCATATTCACAGATTAAAGCAGAAAGATGTATGACCATCTCAGTAAATATAAGGAAAACATGGGCTAATTTGAACATTTATTCTTGGAATCAATTCAGTACAGGTGCTTCTCCTGATAATGTATACCTACTTAAAGCTTTCAGAAACTATAATTCTCAATTGTGAAATTTTTGAAGGAATCACTCTTTATAAAGAACAAAATTAAAATGTGCACTTTCCTTAGTTTCTGGCCCCAGCTAGTATTGCCAGTCAAAAAGGAAAATAAATATTATAAGAATGATAAGGAAAACAAATCTGTGAATATTGTAAAGGGTGTGATAATCTTCATTGAAAATTATGATTAGTATACAGACATATAACTAGAAATAATAGATGAATTTAGCAAAATATCTGCTTGAAGTTTAATATGAAAGATCAGTTAAGTTTTAACCACTAACAGGAAGCATATAGAAAATACACTATTTCTTTAAAAAAATGCTTTGATAACTAATCATTATACCATGTCACAAAAAATGTAGTGTAATTCTTAGTGAATATTTAGACAATACTATTCCAGTTAAAATTTCAGGAAGATTTTGCTAAAATTTGGCAAGCTCTTTCTCATATTTATATGCAAAGATTATAGACTAGGGAAATTATCCTACCCAATAGGAAAATTGATTTTAAACCTGGAGCAATTGACACTGTGAGTTATAAAGCAGGAATAATCAAATGAAACAATAGAACAAGAAAACATTTCTCAGGAACAGATTGTGTCTGTTAAAACTTGGATGTTGCAGACCTCTCTTTGCATGGCCTTATGGAAACTTTCCCAGAATAATTTGTTATTTTTAGGGGAACACTGAAGTCACATCATTAGTTTTCACTATATACTGGAAAATAATTTGAGATGCATTAAATCCTTGAAAGAGATGTAACCTATTTAGTCATTTACAAGAAAATATGTATGATCCAAATATAAAAAGAGAAAAAAATTACACTGTAAAGAGAAATACATGAAGGGGTACCAGTGGAATGGATTCTCCTCTAGTAAATGATACCTTAACTGATGGCATAAAGCTTTCCCCAAAATCATCTCAATCCAACCTAATGACATCCATGAAAGTGAGTAGAGAAAGTATTATTCTTCCAGTTCCAGAGAGTGATTGTTAGATGGGACATGGCCCCTTCCCCCTGAAAAAGGAGGCCCAAGTCCTAATTTCTAAAGCCTGTGACTGCTACCTTGCAAAGGAAAAGAGACTTTGCAGATGTGATTTAGTGATGGATACTGATTACGTCAGACAGAGGAGGCCTGGTTCTCATCACTTAGCTTGCACGTAAAAGGCAGGCAGGCTCCCAGCTGAGACCTTTGCCCTCTCAAAGAACTTGACAGCCCAGAGAGGCCAGGATTTCCCCAACCAGAAAGGTTTATTTTATTTTATTAATTTTTATTTTATTTATTTATTTATTTATTTTTGGTTGCGCCTACGCATTTGGAAGTTCCCGGGCCAGGGACTGAACCTCTGCCACACTAGTGACCCAAGCCACTATGGTGAAAACACCAGATCCTTAACCCACTGCTCCACAGGAGAACTCCTAGAAGGGTTTATCTTTAAGATAGCAAAACATGGTAATGTTCAGAAAATTGTTAAAAATACAGTATAGGGAGTTCCCATTATGGCTCAGAGGTAGTGAATCTAGACTATAATCTGACTAGAATCTAGGAGGACATGGGTTTGATCCTTAACCCTGCCCAGTGGGTTAAGGATCCAGCATTGCCATGAGCGATGGTTTAGGTCAAAGCAGCGGCTCAGACCCCTGTTGCTATTGCTGTGGTGTAGGCAGGCAGCTGCAGCTCTCATTCGACCCCTAGCCTGGAAAATCTCATATGCCTTTGGTGCATCCCTTTTAAAAAGAAAAAAAAAATACAGTATGGTTAAAAAAAAAACAAACTGTAGCTTTATAACTTAGTAATAGGGATTATTACTAAATGTATTAGCTGTATAATGTCATACCATGTACATTTGTCAGTAACATGAACAACTTCAATTATCAAAAAAACACCTTAAACATTGTGAGAAGGGCAGTTGGAGAAGCAGTTTGCTGTGGGCCTTAGCATCCTCGCACATCCTTGCTGTGTGTGCCAGGCTGAAAGCCCTCCTGATATGAGCACGCTCTGGAGCTGATCACGGGATAACTGTGTAGGTCAAAGGGATCTGTGTGAGGACCCTGCAACTGCCTGCTTCCTTGGGGGTGTGCAGAGGGCATGAAGGAGGACAAGGGGGGCTGTCTGGCATATCTGCTGCTTGGTACATGTTTGCTCTTTGGTCAGCAGAGGCTGGGCTCCTGGCCCCGAGTTCCTCAGTTGTGAATTCTTTCTACCTTGCTAGTGCTATGTGTGTGTTTTTCAAAGATGAACAAAGCCAAATGCTAGAGAAAGCTGTAAGGACAGATTTTAATCATCTTCTACCCTTGCCTTAAGGAAGGGCCAGCATGAACTGAACTCAATTTCGATTGGTACAGAGGTGTCTTGGTATTTTATTTTTTATTTTATTTTATTTATGTATTTTTAGGGCCACACCCACGGCATATGAGGTTCCCAGGCTAGGGATCTAATTGGAGCTATAGCTGCAGGCCTACACCACAGCCACAACAACGCTGGATCCTTAACCCACTGAGTGAGGCCAGGGATCATACCCACAACCTCATGGTTCCTAGTCTGATTCGTTTCTGCTGTGCCACAACAGAAACCCCCCTGACTTGGTATTTTAAAGGGAGAGTGAAGGAGGGGTGAGTGGGGGTCACAAGAGTCCGTGAAAGAAAAATTCCAGAAGGAAGGAGGGCAGCAGTGTTGGTCCATGAACCCTATCTGGGTTTGTTAACAGGTGTTTATGGACATTAGGCTCCTCCCCACCCACAGAGCCCCTCTTCAGTTGTTGGCTGGAACAAATGGCACATTCTTTGAACAGCTTGAGTTTTCTCAGGCTGAGAAAGTGTGAGGATCATCCTAGGAATGTGGCCTGGAGCTGGTAGAACCCCTGTTGGTGTTTTGCTCAAGCCTTTATAAACCAAGGGTGAGGCCTGGTTGAGCACAGGGCTCAGAGGAGCCTGGTGGAGTTTGGACAAGGAGGGGATCTTGTCAGCTTTGACCCCGTTCTTCATTCTCAGGGAGCTGAGGGCAGGAAAACAGATAGAAATATGCTGATACTCATGATGTTTGATACTGTGCTGCAAAAAAAAAGGCTCTTCTCTCTTATTCAGAAGTTCTTGACTTTGTCAGAAATCATGACATGGTGGCAAGCCACCGTGTGAGATTGAGTAGGTAGGGTGCCATCTCAGAGCCTTCACATTCCTGACAGCTGTCAACCTCAAGAAGACATTGTTACACCTGGGACAAAAAACAGTATCCAATATGTATAAAGAATGTCTGAGAGTCAATAAGAAAAAGGGGAAAAAAAAAAACAAGAAAGTAGAAACAGGCATAGGAAAGGATTGGTCACTTAAAATAGAAGAAAAAGAGAGTTCCCATTGTGGCTCATGAGGATGCAGGTTCGATCCCTGGCCTCACTCAGTGGGTCAAGGATCTGATATTGCTGTGAACTGTTGTGTAGGTTCCAGACGTGGCTCGGATCCCGAGTTTCCATGGCTGTGGTGTAGGCCAGCAGCTACAGCTCAGATTCAACACCTAGACTGGGAACTTCCATATGCTGTGTGTGTGGCCCTAAAAAAACAAACAAAAAAACATTTAAAAAATAATTAAAAATAGAAGAAAAATAACACATAAAATATGTTCTTGGAGTTCCTGCTGTGGCTCAGAGGGTTAAGAACCAAAAATAGTGTCCATGAGGATGCAGGTTTGATCCATGACCTTGCTCAGTGGTTTAAGGAACTGGCATTGCCACAAGCTTCAGCATAGGTCACAGATGCAGCTTGCATCCAGTGTTGCTGTGGTTGTGGCATAGGCCGGCAGCTGCAGCTCTGATTCAACTCCTAGCATGGGAACTTCCATATGCTGCAAGTGTGGCCATAAAAAGGAAAAAAAAATGTTCTTATATTTATGATTAGTGAAATAAGTATAAAGGAGATCACAGTAAGACAGAATTTTACACTCAGTATTTTGGCAATATGTGTGACAATACCCGGTTTGGGAGAGGACGTGGACCAGTGAGAAATATTGTGATTTGTTGTTTTGTAAAAACCACTCTAGAACAGAATAGATTCGATACTCTGTAATCTTGCCATTTTATTTTACGATCTTGAAAGTGAAGAGTAGCAGATACACCACCTCATATGGACATGGGAGTTGAGGACACACCACCCCAGAATATGTTATGCCCTTTTGGTGTATTGATTACTGTGAGTTGTCGGCACTTGGAAATTGGGGCTTTGTTTGAATTCCCCTTGCTGACTAAAAACAAATCCCACCAAAGGAGTAAAAGGAAATGCATGACCACAGATCCCCTTCCTGGGTGGCTTCACCAGCTAGAAGTTGACTTAATCACAGGACAGACCAGAAATCAATGCCACACCCAGACACACTTAGTCACGAGCTGTCAGCTCTCCCATCTCTTCTAAGTGCCCTTTCATCCCTCCAAAAACCATTTCCTCTCCACTAAGTTGTCCACACACCCCTCCCATTTCCCTGTTAAGATTATATTTGTGCCTGAATTCTAAGCTACCTGGAGGAATTACTCATGTGCTTCCCGTGTGTGTGGGTGGGGGATACATGTTAATATACTTTTGTTTTTCTCATATGAATCTGTCTTTTATGACAGAGAGTCCCAGCCAAGTACTCTGAACTGTATGGGAAAAATATTTTTCTTCCTTACACAAGAATGCATTAGAGGAGATGTAGGTCATTATTAATAGCAATGTTGTTCATAAGACGGGGACTGAATGGAACCCAAATACCTATTAACAGAAGGCAATATGTATCTTAAATTAAACGATTTTACAGATGTGATACTGAACAAACTGAAGCCATACTCAGGGACATGAAGCTTAGAAAAATAAATGTGGGAATTCCCATCATGACTCAGTGGTAACAAACCTGACTATTATCCATGAGGACGAGGGTTTGATCCTTGGCCTTGCTCAGTGGGTTAAGGATCTCTCATTGCTGTGAGCTATGGTGTAGGTCTCAGACACGGCTCGGATCCCATGTTGCTGTGGCTGTGGTGAAGGCTGGCAGCTGAGGTTCAATTCGACCCCTAGCATGAGAAATTCCATATGCTTCCTAAAAAAAAAAAAAAAAAAAGACGTTAAAAAAAATGAGAAAAATAAATGTGACTCCCAAAAGCAGGTTGTAGCATATTACACTTCTACGAAGTCTAAAACAAATTGTTAAAATAAAAATATCTGATAAATTGTTGAATGCACACTATGAAGCTAAAATTCAATCTGTACATCTTCCTCACCTCACAGTGGCTAAGGCCCAGTAAACCCACAGTAGGTTGAAAATGTTCTAAATCAAAATGCATTTAATAAACCTAACCTAGGGAACATGATAGCTTAGCCTGCCTATCTTAAATGTGCACAGCAGACTATATTAGCCTGAAGTTAGGCAAGATGCAAAGCCTGTTTTGTAATACCATAGGTAATTTACTGAATACTGAAAATAAAAAGCATAATGGTTGTCTCGGTACAGAATGGGGTTATGTGTATCCGTTGTTCACCCTTAAGATTGCCTGGCTGCCTGGGAGCTGGGCTCCCCACCACTGCCCGCAATCATGAGAGAGCATCAGACCACATGTCACTACCAGGAAGAGATCAAAATTCTAAATTCGAAGTATGGTTTCTATCAGATTCCCATCACTTTCACACCATCACAAAGTCAAGAAAATCGTAAGCTGAACCATCATAAGTTGGGGAAGGTCCGTAGTTGTTCGGCAATAAGACAGGGAAATAATTTGAAGCAATAAGCATATACATTCAATCTTGTTTGTAATATTGAAACTAAGTATAGTAATGTAGTCATGTGTATTTATTTTTATGTTTTCTAATATGTACTTTTATAATCAAATATTATAAGTTCAATATATGATAAATAAGAAAAAATTTGTACTATGCATAGAGGAATAATAATTAATTCACAATCTGGATATAAAAAGCATAGTTTCTGTAATGTCTAAGAAGATAACTGTACAAATAATTTCACTCAGCTTTTGAATTTCATAGCAATATCTTTATTTTCCAAATTCTAAGTTACTCTTTGTTCAGTTCTAGTTATTCTGTAGCTTTTGTTTTATCACTTAAGTCTGCAAGGCCATGGAAAAATTTCTCCTGTCTCCAAAATTACTTAGGCCCTACTCTGAACAGTGCGCTATAACCATTAACTTATCTTACCAAATATGCTCTGAAATCAAAACTCGAACAAGGTTTTGAATATCAGAGATGATGCTAGATTCACTCACTATATAGAGTATTTCACTGATGAAATATCTACTTACTTTAGATCCATATTTTCTTATTCCAAATTCAGAAACAATAATATCCATACCTTAATGTAGATTTTAAAGGTATAAAAAGAATCAATGACTTCCATGTATTATCCTTTTGAAAATATTTGTGTACTCAGTTAGCTAAAACGGTATCTGTATCTGTTCTCTTATGCTAAGTACTCAGCCATAAGAACTGCATAGGATCAGAGGAATGTATTAATTAAACTCATCCCAAGTTAATACAAATAAACAAAGTTAATACAAATAAAAAAGTTAATACAAATTAAAAAAATACAAATAGAAAAGGTTTTTCAGGGAACTTGTGCATTGACTTAGGTGTGAATTAAGTTCTTTCACAGTGTGTACGTATATCTTCCCTAATTCTATGATCCATGCTCTGTAACCAGAAATTTAAAAGCATTAAGTTGGTGTTATTCTAAAAGGACACAATGACTTCTATATAGAGCTTTTGTTTTCGGTGTGGTTCAACAAATTAGCTGTAAGGCAAGCGTGGCAAGTTATTGCTAGTTTTCCTTCAAGTGTTGGGAAAACATTTCCCAACTTGAGGGATTTGGCATAACCTCAAGAACAATAACAACAACATAAAGAATTCCTCTTTTATTTTACCAAGAAAACTATCTTTCCTGTACATCGTGTGAATGAGAAATCTCACAGAAGAGAATTTTGTGATGATTTTTATACTTACTATTTTCATCAGATTTTCTAAGTAAACAGTGTTTTTTTTCATTTTGTGTATTGTAGGATGAGCCCATGAACCAGAAAACTCATGAAAATTAAAATAAAATAAAAAGACAAAGAAGATCTTGACTTAGCCTGCCATGGGAAATGCAGCGCATGTTAGGTTTCCTTCTCTCTCTGTGCATCTCCCATGTGCCCAGTGTGAGGGAAGCGTAGCTCTCCCAGGGACTGATTGCTGAGGGGCCAGAGTGACTAGGGGGCTGACAGATCATGTTCTTTGAAAAACAACCCACTCTCTGCAAGTTTCTTTTTACCCCATTTTTAACTTGGGTTTGCCTCTTCCCTTAGAGACTAGCAGTGCTTTTAACATGGTCGTGTAGTTGTAGTTTTAGAAAGGTGGATTTTAACAGTAAGTGCAGGTGTCTCAAGTGGAAGGAGGAAAGTACTATCTCCTCTATTTTCAGTTTACTCTTCTTCCCTCTGAGGATATACATTTGCCCCAAATGATCAGCAACAAGGAGAATAAGTAAGAGTGCATCTGTGCTGATGATGGGGGAGGGTAGGCGCCTTCTGTTGGTTTCCCTGGGATCATTTTTGTATTTCTGGCGAACTTTATGCTTGGCTATTATATTTCTATGTCAGTCTTTTCTGGTTCCACTGAAAAATGACATAAGCTGTCTCCTGATCTTCAAAGTGGTTAAAATAGTTCAGAAATTTGGACTTACAACAGTTAGCTCTTTATTCACTATGTGAAAAAATTAGAAATATATACTTTATTTGGGAACTATGATTTATTTGTGTGTGGTATTTTATTTTTATTTTTTGTAGTGTATAGTTGATTTAAAGTGTTGTATCAATTTGCAGAACATGAATGCAAGTAGAGATTCTCATACTAAGTGAAGTAAATCAGAAAAAGGAAGACAAATGCTACATGGTATCACTTATATGTGGAATCTAAAATATGGCACAAATGAACCTATCTACAGAACAGAAGCAGACTCACAGACATAGAGAACAGACTTGTGGTTGCCAAGGGGGAGGGGAGAGGACGTGGGATGGATGGGGACTTTGGGGTTGGAGTGTGGTATTTTAAAAGAAAATAGCTATTCTCCATTATTTTAGCCTTTTAGTTTTTGTTTGTGAAAAAAGAGGAAAATAGCCTTCCATCTTTAGAGTTTGCTCTTTACTGCATGTTCCCCAACCTCTTATGAAGGTAGTTTGTATAAAACTTCTTAGTCTACAGATAAATTCTTGGAGGTATCTTTTAAATGTGCTAATAAATAGTTCTGAATTAAAAAGCATGACTCTAGAAGATAGAGGTAAATTTTTTTTAAAAAAAGTAGTGTAACTAAACTCTCTTATGATTACATGAGGAAAAATAAACATCAAAGCTTCCTCATAATAATATATAATAAGACTAGATAAGGTTTTGAATATAGAGCATTGGGCAGATAAGCACCATGAAATACCTATACGAACAGAAAGTGAAAAACAACACAGAGCCACTGATTTGCTGTGAAAATTTCATTATCATTAAGGATGCAGAGTCCTCTTTCAGCATTTGGAAATAACTCCTTGAGATCTGGGAATCTTTTTTTAAGTTGTATTGTAGCTATGACTGTGAAAGCAACCAAGAGTTCTCTTAGCCACAAAGATTGGACTGGCTGAAGCATTCAGGCCAGGTCCTAAGCAGATTTCCCCCAGTACTTATTCACTGGTCTTTTGAGAGACCACAGCAGTGAAGCCCAAGATGGAGTAGAGAACAGAATCATCCTTGTGTGTAAAACACCAAAGAATCCCAAACAAAATACGTGAAGCAAGATTTCAAAACACTATACATTAGCGAGGGATAGTGAGTCCTGAAAGATGGGGTAAATACCCTGAGCCCTCCAATTGCTCCAGCACGCTCCCTTGGGAGAATTTCCAGATATCCGTGTAAGGAGGGGAAATTGAGAAGGAAAGTAACCGTCTCCTTACATGGAGAAGAGAGAACCAGATCCAGGACAATCGAGGGAGCTTGATGTCATCATACAGTGCCCCAGAGAAGAGGGCGGGCATCATCTGTGACTATTTAGCAGGGTGCTTACTGATCAGCAGATTTGCCTAGGAAATCACCCTAAGGTAGGAGAGAATAATAAAAAGGATTAAAAAAAAAGAGCACTTGGCACTCACATGGGGCCAAAAATGGTAGCTCTGCTTAGATTAGAAAATTCATTAATCCGGAGTTCCCATCGTGGCGCAGTGGTTAACGAATCCGACTAGGAACCATGAGGTTGCGGGTTCGGTCCCTGCCCTTGCTCCGTGGGTTAAGGATCCTGCGTTGCCGTGAGCTGTGGTGTAGGTTGCAGACGCGGCTCGGATCCCGCGTTGCTGTGGCTCTGGCGTGGGCCGGTGGCTACAGCTCCGATTCAACCCCTGGCCTGGGAACCTCCATATGCCGTGGGAGCGGCCCAAGAAATAGCAACAACAACAACAACAACAACAAAGACAAAAGACAAAAAAAGAGAGAAAAATTCATTAATCCATAGGACATTGAGTAGAGTGCTTTGGAAGATCCTTTCTCAGTAGTGAGAAGTAAATAGCCCTATACTGAGCACCGCTTCAGACTTGCTTAAGAAGTCTTTAAAAAACTCCATGAAAATATTAACTAGTTTAAAAACTGCATCTCCAATAGGTCCCTAATAGCCTAGTGACTTAGGGATCCAACTATTTGCCCAAAATATTAAAACTATATAGTGAGGGTTACAATATATATAAAGGTAAAATTATTCTCCAAGTATTCATATGTATATGACAGTACCTGTCTTAATATTTCCATACTGTGTGAGCTACAGTAATTAGAGCAGCATGTTATTGACATGAAGATAGGTTCATAAATAGGAAGAAGAGAATAGAAAGTCAAGAAGTAAACCCACAATTGTATGGACAATTGATTTTTCCACAAGCACAAAGACAATGCAGTAGATTATATTGCCCTTTCAGCAAAATGTGCAGATATGATTAGGTATTGATACACACACACACACACACAAACACACACACACACACACACACACACGGCTCTATACTTTCTTATTACGTACAATTGTTAATTCATAATAGATTTTAGACATAACTGTAAAACTTAGAGCTGTAAAACTTATAGAAGAAAATTTGGGAGTAAAATCCATATGAAATTGGCTTAGGTTAAGATGCTTTAGATAAAACACCAAAAACACAATTCGTGAACACAGTATGCAATGTTGTTTAACAAGTAGTTATCTCAGTGGAATACTCACTCTGAGATGTATCCATGACTAACTCCTTCATTTTCAAAACTGTGTTCAATCATGTGTTCTTTGGTAAGAACTTCCCTGGAGTATCTTATTTTAAATTGCCCACAATCTTCAGTCCCCTGGCATCTCCAATAACTTCACTTCTCTGTTTTTCCCATAATGTGTTTATCTTCTAGTATATCATTCAATTTGACATACTACCTATTCACACCATTTATTATCTATTGCTCCACTAGACTATATGTTTCACAAGAGATATTGCTTCGCAAACAATTACGAAATATCTATTGAAAGAATTAAAAGAATAAATTACCCAAAACACCATCTAAAAGTCCTAATTGGTTGCCCTTGGGGAGCAGGAACTGGAGATGGAAATATTCAGACAGGTACTGTCATATACATATGAATACTTGGAGAATAATTTGCAGTATACATGCTATGCATTATTCTGATTTTTTAAAAACATTTTTTTCATATAACGATGACCTGTGGTTGCTTAAAAGTAAAGCCATATGTATCCCACACATGCTGTCTCCAAACTCGCCTTCTTGTTTAGCCATCTTGTCTAGGTTGTGCTAAAGTAGAGCAATCCTTTCCAACAAAGCTTTTAACTGTGGTGATCGTATAATTTATCACCCAAACCGGGGGTCTTTGGAGAGTACTAAATGCTGAGTTGGATGATACTGACAGGTGACAGGCAATAACTGCAGCTCAGCCATTCAAACCAGGTGCATGGGAGAGAGGAGATAGCTGGAGATATCTTGTACTTAAAGGTGAGCATGAAATACAAACAGGGCAGCTTCTAATTAGAAAACAAAACAAAACAAAACAAAAAAACCACTTACAGGCTCATATCTGTCATCAGCACTTTCAAAGTCAAAAAGAAGTTCTGAAAACTGGTAAGGTTTGGAGTCTGTATTATGGCAAAATCTAAAGTGATCTGACATGCTCGTTGCTGAAACCTTTAAAATTTTTATTTATTTCACTTTCTATAAATATTTGTAAATTTTGCTACAAAAAGTAGTGCATGATTATAGCTTTATGCCCAGGCAAGATGTTATACAATATATTTTATCAGTAAGGAATCATCTTTGTAACAGTTGAAAATTTCAGAATTCTGAAATACATCTGATCTCAAAGGTACCAGCTAAGGAATTGTGAATCTATGTATCTTTTTCTTAGTTATCCTTTTATTTTGTCATTTTATCTTCTAATTCTCTTTTTCATTACTGGATTTAAAATGAAGGCAAAACTTTTCAAAAAGAAATATCATCATTTAGGAAAAGGAAGTCTTTTCTAGATGGTTATGTCAAGAACAGAGATGATCTAATTTAGCACTCGATTTTCTGGAAGCAGGTGGAGGCCCCAGGTTCCCACTGCAAAGGGGAACATGGCAGTGCTCTGCCTTCATCACCAAATGAAATTTTTCTTTGGGAATTTATATTTTACAAATCTTTATCACTTTTTAAAAATTATAGTTGATTTACAATGCCGTACCAATTTCTGCTATACAGAACAGTGACCCAGCCATGCATATATATGTATATACATTCCTTCTGTCATATTATCTCCCATCATGTTCTAGCCTAAGAGTTTGGATAGAGTTCCCTGTGCTGTACTCTAGGACCTCAATGCTTTTCCATTCTAAATGTAATAGTTTGCATCCACTAACCCCAAACTCCCCATCCATTCCACTCCCTCCCCCCTTTCCCTTGGCAACCACTTTTAATGACCCTTTTTCTCACATAGATATATTCACAAACCATCCCTGTGGTACCAGCACAATATATACAAACCCATACAAAATAAAATGGGTCACTTACTCATATGCAGGGAGAAGTGTCTTTCTAAAGTGGACAGGGTGACTCAGTGAGCACAGAATTTCCTTTTTATGTTGGTGTTCTCAGGATTTCTAATATTTTCAAGTTATTTCAATTTTCTCTGGGGACTGTCAGTTTTTGGCTGTTGATCCTGTGATTTCGCAGCAGCAGGCACCCCGTGAACTCTTAGCACCTGAGGCCCCTCTTCATATGTCCCCCCCACATCAGTCCTCATGAGGCTCCCCTGTGGGAGAACATGGCCTGTGACTAAGGTAGCTCCACTCCAGAAGAAGAAATATGCTCCAAATTTTGTATTCTCTGAGCTTGGGTGGATTGATTTGAAAGACAGAATTAAAGCTAAATTCTTATACAACATAGCCTTGTGGTTATCATAGATTTTTTTTATTGAATATTTTGTTTTGGAATTTTTTAAGGTTTACAGCAAAGTTGCAGAGATGATGCCAATGGTTTCGCTACACCATCCCTGGGCTCCCCTCAAGGTGTCCACTGCCAGTTCCCAGTACAGGGTCAAGGCGAAGAAACCAGCAGTGGCACATTCCTGCTAACAGAACTCCACACTTTATACTGATTCTCACCAGTTTTTCCCATGAATGCCCCCTTTTGGTTTTGGGTCTGGGTCTGGGTCTGGGGACATGGTTCTGTCCTTTTAATCTCTTCTGGTCTGTGAGAGCTTCTCTGTTTTTCCTTGTTTTTGATGACAAGGTTTGAGTAGTCCTGGTCAGATGTTTTGCAGAATGTCCTTGGATTTAAACATTTGATATAAATGAACTATAATTTAAAACATTTGTAATTTTTTTTTTGTCTTTTCTATGGCCGCACTCGCGGCATATGGAGGTTCCCAGGCTAGGGGTCTAATTGGAGCTACAGCTGCCGGCCTACACCAGAGCCACAGCAATACGGGATCCGAGCCACATCTGCAACCCACACCACAGCAACGCCGATCCTTAACCCGCTGAATGAGGCCAGGGATCAAACCCACAACCTCATGGTTCCTAGTCGGATTCATTAACCACTGAGCCACGATGGGAACTCCTAAATTTTTTTTTTAATTAAAAAAGGAAAGTAAATGTGCTAAGCGGTTAATACTAATATTTAATATAATAGTTTTAAATCATTTTATACCCTGTAAAACAAAGCAAATAAGTAAATATGTTACTGTTATTAGGAATCAAAATTTTCAGCGTAAAAAATAAAAGAAGTAAAACAAACAAAAAAGAAACTTAGAATTTTTCAAGTAGTATCACACATGACTCTGAATTGAACACAATTATCCAAAACTGCTTAATATCAACTTGAAAACTCTCAATAATTTAAGGGTGTGATGTAATTAAATGTTTTTGGCAAGATATACATTAGTGAAGGAGGCTACAGAAGATTAAAAATAATGCACATGAAGCTTACATATGCCTACAACTTGGCACAACGTCTTGAAGTAATTATAGAATAACTACAAAGCGTTAATCATGCCCTGAGCATCTTCATTGTTACCATTATTCATCATTTCTGAGTATCCACCAGATTCTCATTACTTTTTAGGTCATCTAAATACTTGGATAACTCTTTCCAAAAAAGTCAGTCCTTATGTCTTCTGCTCTCCAAATGAGACACTAAAACAAGCCCAAAAATGTTTGTGTGTGTATGTATGTCTCTACATATGTATGTCTGTACACAGATGCAAACACACACATGTATGTGCATGGCTGCCTGTGGAGGGACACCCTTATGCATATACACACATAGCAGACAGATTTGGTAACTGACTCTTCCAATGGTGCTCTTCAGGGTTTGTGAAGCTGAAGTGATAATTCTACAACGCTCTAGTAACATTCAGTCTTTGGAGAGCATTACATTCGTGAATGGGCAGAATGTCTTCCAATGATGAAAGCATGGCTCTAGCGAGACTGAAAAATGAACATGTCTAGATAGTGATGAGAAATAGCTTGCATATTACAAGGAGAGATGATAGATGATGAGCTTAAGCAGGAAGGTACCAAGCCAACATCTTCAACAAACGCTATGCAGTGTCTGTCTTGCTGCATCCTTGTGGGGTAGACTCTGAGGCAGAGACAAGGCAGGCTGTGATGCAAGGTTGTCTGGGGCCAAACTTTGACACTGTCATTCACTGGCTGTGTTATTTAGACAAAGATTAAGCTTCATGTGCCTTACTTGTATTATAAAGAAAATAAAAGTCATTATGGTTCCTGTTAGGTGAAAATGAGTTAATATATGACACAGGCTTAGACTAGTACCTGGTAAATACTCCACCAATGGTTGCTTTTATTATTTTTCACTATGATTATTATTATTTGGTCCATGTAACATATATTCTTTGTAAGGTCCATTGTTAACTCATCTTTAGTCTTAAGTCCATCATTAATATGATTTATCAAAATGGGTAAATATCACATATCAAGTAGTGTAAGGAATTAGGTGAAAAAATTAATTTTCAACTTGAATGTATATTCCTTCTATTTGACATCAGTGCTAAGACTCTCTGTGCTTTTGCTTGGGCTAATTCTGCTTATGGATTGGACTAAGGGACATTTTAGCTGAGTCTGAGTTTGGGTTTAGCAAAAACAACAACAACAAAAAACTTACTGATCCTAATCACTTCCATGTGTAGTTGGTCAACTCCTCTGTCCTTTTGCAGGGTTAGTTTTCAGGAACAATTCTGCCTTTTTCTGCTGCCTCCACCTTGCCACCTGACACAGAGCTCAGAGCCAGGAGGTGTTTAATTTTGTGAATTTGGTTCCTGTGTTTGAAGTAGGTGAGAAATAGAGGGTACACAGAGTTTGAAATGTGTGGAGCCAGAGGTTAATCTGTGGAGAATTACTCCATTAATCGGAGTTATAAAACTGTAAACTGAGAATTATATTCCCAGCAACATCTAATTGAGATGGAAGTACTCACTTCTCATGAATATATTCGACAAGGCAGCATACCCATTATAAGGGTATCCACAAATGGGATTGATTTTATACATTTCTATATGAAACCAGTAATATTTATTAAGCATTGAGAAATAATTTATGACACAAAACTTGACATTATACCTATTTCAGATCATCCCTCCTTAAATCCATTTTGTAGAAAAGAGTTCTTGGACTGTTTGATAATATAGTTTTCAACAAGTCATAAATCACATGAACATAAGAAAGTATGAGTATTTCTTATTGATGTGCCATGAATACTAGTAAAAATGAAAAACACATAAAACTCATAATATGCCACTTAACATAGATGTAGACAACAGATTGGTTAACAAATGTCATCAACTCAGAGAGTTTTCAAAGTCTTTCAAAGCACGAGAGAATTTAACATGCCTTATATTTGATAGTTTGTGTGTAAAATAAACTTGATATACTTTCCCCCAAATTTGTCAACCATACTGAAAATGCGCATGACATTACAAATGGTTTATGTAAGGTAGCATTTTTTTTCCCTGAGGTAAAATTAAAATTCACTTAATCATGCTAGAGAAAATACTGAGTCACATTTTTATTTCCTCTGGAAACAGTATTGTGCAAAATCGTTATTATAGATAACAAGATAATATATAGTCAAAATAATTAGGGAAATTAGTAGTATATTATTTTTATTATATGATTTTTAGTTTATATTTGTCAGTTGCTTAATATTTGGAATTGGCTGTGCTTTCTCACTGTAAATATCTGTTTTTGTAATTGCTCTGTATTTATACTTTAGTATTACTTTTCTTAGGAAATAGACATATGACTCTACCCCAAATTTTAAAAACATTGGCCCCACAGAACCTCAGTGCTCCTGGCTCAAATGTCTGTGTCTGTGTTTTGGGAAAGCCCCATGGGTAATTTAGAAGCACGGTCAGGGTTAAAAGCATTAGTATAATTATTAGAATCCAAAAGATGTGTGGCAGGGAGATGACCTTGGCTTTCTATATTGGCTAAGAAGGTAAACATTGATTTCATTCGTCAAGGTAGGAAACTCAGAAAAAAACAGGCTTCCTTCTGAACATGCTTATTTCTAGATCATGTCGGCTGCAAGCTAACTTTGGCAACTGTATAAAATTCTTCTTATATCAAACTTAATATAGACTAAATCCTTGGGATGTTCTTTTTAACATTCTGCTTCTTCATCAATATTCTGTCCACACTAATTTGTACTTTAGGAGCTTTAGATTTCAGTGCCCTCAGGAGTTTCCCTTCATCCGTATTAAATGTCATCTTGTTGAGTTTAGCCTGTTTCTCCAGTCCATGCATTTTAACATTGTCATAGTCTTTCTGTGCCAGCTAAATGGACATTTATTTGGTGGTATGTTCATGTTCTTCCTTATTTTTTTTTTCTCAATTGGTCCTCTGGCCAGGAGTACAGTTGCAATAAGCACAAAGCATCTCCCCCCAGTACCTGTTCAGGTGGAGGAGAGGATGCTCGCTTTCTGCTCCTAAAGAGAATGTGCGGGGAATCATGTGTTATACAGACACACAGGTGTGCATGTGGGGGAATTCCGCCTTCCCTAGCTCGTGGTTATTTTGTTAGAAATGCTCTTCTCTGCATCTTCGAAGCTCTTTTGGAGGGGATGAGCCACAGCCAAGTGGTTTGGAAGATGGCATGAAAGCTGTCCTGTGCCCTTCCAGTATGGCTGGAATCAAAAAGATAATCACTCACAATGCTCGTTTGGTTTAACTTTTGGGACTTGTTGAACTTTAATCACAGTTTAAGTTCGAGGACAGGAAATTTATGGACGTTATTATGTAAAGACACATCTAATATATTAGACTTACTAAGATTGAATTCTCTTTCTTTCAGAGAAAGAGACAAATCTAAATCAGAAACTCACCCACAAAGAACATGATGATAAAAAGCTGATCACTGAAAGAGTGTCTAAAAACTTTGATGTGAGCTCTGAGACAAATTTGGAGAGAAACAGTGCATATACCATGCTTCCAGCAGTGAGATCTGGGAAGAAAAGACATTAATTTGTTAGAGCAAGGACCTCATGCTGCATGGAAAACACAGTTTTAAAGTGAAACATTTGATTTAGAAACACTATAGGAGTTCCTGTCGTGGTGCAGTGGTTAACGAATCCGTGAGCAACCATGAGGTTGCGGGTTTGGTCCCTGCCCTTGCTCAGTGGGTTGACGATCCAGTGTTGCCGTGAGCTGTGGTGCAGGTTGCAGAACGTGACTCGGATCCCACGTTGCTGTGGCTCTGGTTTAGGCTGGTGGCTACGGCTCCGATTCGACCCCTAGCCTGGGAATCTCCATATGCCGCAGGAGCGGCTGAAGAAATAGCAAAAAGACAAATAATAATAATAATAATAATAATAAATAAATAAATAAATAAATAAATAAATAAAAACACTATACTTCAATTAAAAAAAATAAGTTTCAAGAGAAAAAAATAAAGTGAAACATTTGGTCCTGTATTTGCTTTACATTGAAATTGCCAATAACCAGGAAATGAGTTAGCTCAAGATATATGTTATCTTAGGGATAATGTTTACTGGATAATATTGTGATTGGTGATTAAAATTCCCTAATATTACTAGTATAAGTCAGTCAGCCTAGGTTACAAGCCTGGCTAAGCTATGTGACCAGTTCACTAACTGTTAAATATTTCACCCATTCTTTAATCTTTTACTGCCCCAGCTTCTGCATCTGTAAATGAAAGGCGTGATAATTTCTTCTTTTAGTGTGAACAGGAGGATTAAATGGACAGTCCCAGAAAGGCTAACATGGCTAGAGTTGGAAGCATGCATTCCTAGAATTCTGTGGTTTCCACTCACATTTTACTGGGAGATTCCATCTGCTAATGTCTTAAGGTTTTTTCTACAGGTCTGCCTGAAGATTCCATGTCTAACTGCCCGTGTTCTCTAGGCCCAAAGCAAGAAGGGAGCTCAGTGGTCTCAGTGTAGAAAGGAGAATATCTTAAAATGCCCTTTTGTGTGGTAATAAATGCCCACTTTTAGCTGCATGTGGATTCTCTGAGTCAGCAAATGGAGGAATTTGGAGACTGGCAAGCATTCATCAGCAATACCCTCTAAGCAGTTGACCTAGCAGAAGATAAGTATTATACCATGCTATAAATAGCCCTTCACAGTGGAGCTGGTGACCGAGAATGGTGACTCTGCATTAAATACTAAGTGTGAGAGAAGGGAAATGATACCAGCATAGGGACCAGGACTTGAAAGATGAGAGTCTTCATAATTAAAACCTTTATCCAACAAGAAAGTTGACTATGATTACTTGTCCATAGTAATGAGGAGGAGCAAAAATAACAAAAAGTGAATAGATTTTCAGCGAGATTTTCAGTTCAAGCTGGCCTGCCAGCACCTGTAATATTTCTATTTCTAAAGCATCTCCAGGCCACTCAAACTGCTTCTGCAGAAAGAAAGCAGAGGAAGCTCTGTGGTCCCCAGGACATATCTTCTTGAGCTGAGGACTTGGTGGGTGAGAAAAGACTGGGACCGCAAGGGACATGGGGATAGTGAGTCCCCTCTGAGAACTGGGGCAGCCTAGTTATTAACTGAATGGTGTACTGACAGGGGGAAGAATTCCATACACAAGGGGAGGGGAGGTGATACTTGTATGGAGAAAAGGGTGCTATGTTTCCCTCTGCCCCCAGTTCCCCTGCATCACCCAGTTCACACCCACCATGGTTTGTTGAATGACTCATGTGCTGGCAACATTGATAGGCCCTGGGGCTTAAAGAGTTGGCTTCTTTGTTGGTGGCAGTAACTAGCTGGCATCCCACTTGTCTGTTTTGGATAGATATGGGACTCTCTTGATATGTGAAAACCGATGACATTGGACATGAAGTGAGTAAAAGAATGCCCTAGCATTCTCCTTGTTTCTACCTTTGAATGCTTCTGGCCTGTTCTCAGCACAGGTGCCAGAGTAATCCTGTTATGAAGTGGATCATTGTAATGTCACCCTCTTTTCAAAGTTGCCCAATACCTGCCAATCTCACTCAAAGCAGAGCCCTGTTTCCCAACAAGCCAGGCATTACCTGGTTTCCTGTTGATCACCTTCCTAATGGCTCCGGCCGTGGGCTGTTACAGAACTTGCTAGGCCTTCCTCCAACTCAGAGCAATGGTGCATGTACCTGCCTTTGGTTTTTCTCTCTTCTCTCAAGAAAATCTAAATCATTTTCTTATTTGTTTCCATCAGATATTTTTCAAATGACACTTTCTAATGAAGCCTAACCTGGAAGCTCTATTGTCTATTGGAACCTGCTATGATCACCACACATGTGAAGGCATTTTATTTCTAGGTTTTTGCATATTTTTTGCATTCCCCCATTAAACATGCAAACTCAAGCAGTGGGGACCTGTTTGTCTGATTTGGGTTTTTTTTTTTTTTTGTCAGTTGGCTGCAGGATATTTATCCCTTAAATCTCCACTTGGCACATTGTGCATTTGAACAAAGATGATAATGCCCTCTCAACATAGAGACAGGGTAAGCATGCAGACAGGAGCAGCGTTCCCTTGTTCCCTACAGACATGCCCATGGTGAAGCTTTGCCTCAGCTTTCTTTCCTGAAAGAACGGGCACAGACCCTTTTCCTGATCCTCTTTCTTCCTTCTGCATCACCCTGACCAGAATGTGGGCATGATGTCTACAGATGCAGCCTCAGATTTGGGCTCCAGAATAAGAACCTTATCCTATAGATCACAGAGAGATAAGCCATGAAGCAGCATGTTCACTGAAGCCTGTGTGGACCAGGGCTGCCATACTGGCTGTGAGAGTTAACTTTATGTGTCGACCTGACTGGGCCACAGGATATTTGGTTCAGTATTATTCTGGATGTTTTTGTGAAGGTATTTTTGAATAAGTTAACATTTAAAACAATAAACCAAAGAGAGCAGATTACCCTCCATAAGGTGGGTGGGCATTGTCCAATCAGGTGAAGCCCTGAATAAAACAGCAACAAAAATAAAACCTGCATTTAAGAGGAAGGACAGATGATTCCTGTGGGCAGTCCATATTCTGTTTCTCTAGAGAGTCACGACTAGTAGATGAGTCCTGACTGCTGTGAACGATTCTTGTGGGAGAAGTGAACTTATTTTGAGGTTAAGCTGTTGCTATCTTGTGTTTTCAGTGAGTGGGTATTTATTTCTGCAGTGCAGGTGATTTCCCACAGAGAGCTCACTGCCCACAGGAATCATCTGCCATTTACCCTGAAATCTTTTATTTCCTTTACTTCAGTTATCTTCTATTGACCAAGCATCCTTTAGTTGCCTTAGGAACACTTTATAAGTTTGACAGTTATATTCACTCAGAGTGATACGGAGAAGAATCCTTGATGAATCACTTAGTGTACATGGCCTTTAAAATTACCCACTGGTAGTTCAAAGGGAGACTTAGAACAGCAAATGATAGTTATATGACTAGAAATGCAGCTACAACTTAGAAATATGAATATGTACACATTACTTCAAAATCCCATATCTAAACAGTTATCAGTATTTAATTTCCCCTAAAGCTGAGAAAAGTCATTTTGGAATGTTTCTAAATTAATCTTGAATGGTTGTAAAGTATTGACTGATAATTAAGGAATTACTGATTTTTTTCCCTTAAACTCTAAACCTGAATTTGGAGAGAAGGAAACCCTGTGAAACATTTGCAACCACTTTTCTTTTTCTTTCTACTGATTTAACTTAAACTCTTCTTTGCTTATTATAGTCTGCCAAGAGCTCTGCTAAATTGCTATTCCCCAAACAAATCATCTTACATATGCTGTTCATATCACCTAACTTACATCTGTTTGAGGTATTTGGATTTGCGTACATGCCTTACCATAGGCTTTAACTTTTTAACTGTTAATAGATTTTGTCCATATTCTTGAGCTTCCATAGAATAACTGTTTGAAACAAGATGGAGACTTAAAGTAGTTTAATAACCCAAGAAGTGAAGAATAGAAGTTTGTAAGAAAAATCATTGGACCAGGAATCACCCTTGACACCTCCTTCTCTTTCAGGGACAAGATCTCATCTTTCAGAGTCTGCTGTGTTTTGGCTCTTGAAAACCTCCTGAACTTCCTACTTCTCTTTGTCTCTTATCCTCATCCTATCATAGGCGACCTCCTTAGTGTCTCTCAAAGTCCTCTCTTACTCAGCCGGTAGCCTCAGATGATGTCTATAAATAGCTAATCAGGGCACTCATCTGCTGAGAGCATTTTTTTTTTGTCTTTTTTTTTTTTAATTTTTAAAATCTTTCTAGGGCGCCACCTGCAGCATATGGAGGTTCCCTGGCCAGGGGTCCAGTCGGAGCTGTAGCCACCAAGCCTGCCTCAGAGCCATAGAAACACAGGATCTGAGCCGAGTCTTCGACCTACACCACAGCTCATGGCAATTCTGGAACCTTAACCCACTTAGCGAGGCCAGGGAGCCAGGGATGGAGCCCGTGTCCTTATGGATGCTGGTCAGGTTCGCTCTGTGCTGAGAGCATTTAAATATTTACCCTTAGCTTTAGAATAAATATCACAATTCTTAACTTGGACTACGAGTATCAAGATTAGCTTGTTCCTGTCTACCTAGACAAACATTTTCTATATCCTATATACCTCTACTAAAAATAATATATTGTTTAACTTTGCATTGATTTGATTTGTATGATCATTTGATTAAAGCCTGTTGGTCCCATTAGAAAACAACCTCTATTCATGCAGGTAAATGTAAATTATCACTGTCTCCAGGGTGTAATATTATACAGCTTATAGTACCTCCTTAATAAGTTTTTATTGAATGAATGAATGAGAATAACAGAGCAATTATATTCAATCATTTACTCATTCATTTTTTTTTCCATACACATTCAACAAATACTTACTAAGCAGCCGTAATGCGTTAGGCACTCTTCTTGACTTTTGAGAGGCATCAGTGAGCAAAACAAACATCCCTTACCTTAAAGCAAATGAGTCAGTGTGAGTGTGATGTGTGACAAATACTTGCGATGTATGAATTATTTTCTAAGGATAGGTGATGAGAGCTGTGAAAAGAAATAGAAAAAGGTCAGTAAGTCTGAAAGGACTGGAGATGGAAGAGTTGCAGTGGTAAGGGTTGTCAGGGTAGGCCTCATTGAGAAAGTGAGAGTTGGGCAAAGGGCAATGATGGTGAATGTGGGTGTTGACTGAGATAAAGACTTAAAACATGCAGATTCTTCCAAAGAGAGTAAGGAGCAAATGCCTGTCCTGAGAGGCTGCCTGGCATGTCAGGAACTGTAAGGAGAAGAGTCGTGAGGAGGAGTCAGAAAAGCAGCAGGGACAGGAGAAGGCTGTGGTAGCAGGTCAGGTGGAGTTTTACTGTCTGCTTCAAGGACTTCTTCTTTTCCTGAGGTTTACAGGGAATATCCAAAAGGTTCTGAGCTGAGGAACAGCAGACATGGTCTGAATTACATTTCACTAGGTCTTGTTGGCAACCATGCTGAGAAAAGACAAGGTGAATTGTAGTCCCCGAGAAATCGGTGAGGAGGCTCTGGCAGTAATCCTGGAGACAAAGCCGTGAGAAAGAAATTTTTGTCAGATTCTGAACACACATTGATGATAGAGCCAAAATGATCTACTGACGGACTGAATGTAGAATGGAAGAGGAAGAGGAGAATTAAAAATTACTCCAAATATTTGACCTGAGGAATAAAAGGGACAATGGATGCCATGAGGTGATGAAAATAGCCGCAAATGCCTGTTGGAGCAAAGGAGGTAGAAAATCAATTGCGCTTCGGAAATTTTAAGTTTGAAATTAAAACCTTCAGAGTGACTACAAATAGAACTTTGAAATCTAGGTTTGGGAACAACAGTCTAGTTTGGAGAAATAAATGTGAGAATATTTGGTATAAAGGCAGCATTTTCAGCCAGGAGAATATAAAGGACACTAGCAAAAAAAGTGACTGTGGATAAAAAAGAACCAAGGACCAAAGACTGAGCCCTGGGACATTCCAATAGCAAAAAGGGCAAGAAAAAGGTAAAAGGTACAGCAAAGGAGGGATGGGACGAGTGAAATAGAGTAAAAGCAAGGGTGTAAGTATCCTTGAAGCCAAGTCAAGACACTAAGTATACTTGAATTAGGAAATGGTCATTAATTGGGACATGTGCGAGGGTTAGAGGCTGAGGACTCAAGGTGATGCTTCAGTGTTGCTTGGGGAGTTACTGTTTTAGAAGCATGTGTGACTGCAGAATTCTATTCACTAAAGCCGTTCTAATTTGCTTTTACATAGACATATATAATGATGGGAAGTAGGACTTACAGCCCTTTTTATACTTGCAACAATTAAAATAATGGTTTAAATGCTCAAAAGCATTTATTTGACTTTTGTAATATACATCAGAAAGACTTCATAGTCATGAACATCTCGTAGTATCGAAATTTCAACCTGATTTTTGTGAAATACGTAGAATCAGGTAATATAATTCAGCTTTTAGTAGTAATATGAAAAAAGGCCCTCTGAAAACTGAATTTTGGATAACTCCCTTTCACAGTTATTATGTCAGAGGGAAACATAAAGAAAAGGTTATTGAGGTTATTTTAATGATAAATAGAATTCTGCTGAAATAATAGTTTATTTTTTGCTCTCCAGAGGAATTTGAGTGGAATTTGAGATTCTGACAGAATCTTGATCTAGAGTTTTCTTTAACCAACTCTTATTTGGGCCATATTAATCCAGAGTTTGCACTGTGCTCTGTTAATATTATGATAATATATCCTGGTCAATTGATTTTTCAGTTAACTTTTTGTCCCCTTTACATTAGAGAATATCTATATCTATATATCTGTATATATATCTGTATATATATAGATATTGCCACTTCATTTCACAATCATCCCTACACCTAAATAGAATGCACATATTCTTAAAGTGAAATTATGACCTCAAAAAATAGATATCTTAATGGATTTTGTACAGACATTTTCAAAGTCTATATATGTGAATTTTCATGCATTAAGACCATAATCCAAGAATATAAACTGAGTTGTTTTAAATGAAGTGTAGGAAATAATAAGAATAATTGTGGGAGTTCCCTAGTGGCCTAGTGGTTAAGGATCTAGCATTGTCATTGCTGTGGCTTGTGTCACTGCCATGGCAAGGGCTCAATCCCTGGCCTAGGAACGTTCCCATGCTGCAGGTATGGCAAAAAATAAATTAATTAACTAAATAAATAAAAAGTTAAAATTAAAAAAATAAATAATTGTAACTGTGTAGCCTATTTCTCAATGGCTAAATAGAAATCATTAGAATGTGGATAAGATTTTAGTCTTTGCTTTAAAAACTTATATTTTCATGTGATTTTTAAGCCTGTTTGCTGAAGGTGCTAATGAAATGGCGTTATTTTCTAAAGGGACTTGTGTGTGTGTGTGTGTCTGAAAGTACTGTTACCTGACTCTGGGTTTGCCTCAAGACACTCCTGGGGGATCCCATGATGTGTTGGCTCTGTGGCTCCTCAGATTACACCTTGCTTCTCTTTGAATGGAATCTGTCCCTATTGTGTGCACACTGTGGTGTGTGGTGGGTTTCTGCTGCCTAAGAGTGCATCTCATTGTCCCCAGAGGGGACTTTTAAGTTCCTGAAATATTTGTTAAGCCGTCCTTCTGGTCTGCTCTCCTCAGTGAGCTTTTTGGAAGCATTTACCATGTTACCCTGGTGTTCTATTCTCTTGATGCTCATCAGATAACTTCTTTGGCAAAGCTAATTTGCAGCAATGGCTTTGAAGCTTTGGGTTTGGATGAGCTCCCTTAAAATAAGAATTATGCCTCACCCAAAAGCTGAGCAGAGGAGGTCCCATTGTGGTGCAGTGGAAATGAACCATGAGGATGTGGGTTCAATCCCTGGCCTTGCTTAGTGATTGGAGGATCGGGCATTGCTGTGAGCTATGGTGTAGGTCACAGATGCACCTCAGATCCTGCTTTGCTATGGCTGTGGCATAGGCCAGCAGCTGCAGCTCTGATTTGACCCCTAGCCTGGGAACTTCCATATGCCCAGATGTGGCTTTAAAAAGCAAAAAATTTAAAAAAAAGTTGTGTGAAAAGTAAATGTTTCCACTGATGAGTTTTATGTACTATAAACAATTATGAAAAAAGTAATAACCTATTATTCCCATTTATAACTCACAAATAAATAGGGTTGGAAGTTTATATTTTCTTTAAATAATTTTGTCTAAGATCCTCATGTATATTAAGTTATTAAAATGATTAAAGTAAGAACTGCTACTGTATGCGTACACTTTGTTGACACAAAATGGTTCTACACAAATCAATTATTTTTCAGCAAAAGGTATAAATTGACTAGCAAATTTGTAAGTGTGAGCAAAGGAGAACAGCTTGTGAACAAAAAAAATTGAAGATAAAATATAACTATGTTTCTGAGTATAGTTCAAGGAACTGGCGTCATAGAATAAAGTCAAAAGATATCCATAAAGTACCACAGGTAATCAGAATAATATGATGAATTCTACATATTCAGATTTTAATAGTTAATGCTAAATTAAAAAAATCTAACATTTGAAAGTCATGTTTATGAAAGATTTATGAATTAGCTGAAACCTACAAATAATTGAGAGCAAACAAATATAAAAATAGCAACCACAGAAAGGATACACATTGTGGAGGAGGGCATCTCAGGAGACCTGGTGGCTGGATGGGGACCATCTTCCTTTGCAGGAGAGAAACCCCTTTTTTAGCACGTGCGTGTCACTGTCACAGCTCTCAATCAGTGCATGGTGTCGTTTAAAAGGTGATTCATAAAGTATTCTAACATTGAGGGACATACTCTCAGACTGCATTACCCTGACTTTCCTTTCCAAAATCTTTCCCCAGGAATTCCATCATCTCTTTAAAAATACACAGTCCATCATTTTTATGAAGCAGATAATTATTCTGTATTTTCATAATAGGTAACTGTGCTAAATTTTTCCATTATTTTCACCCCTATGTATTCAAAACCAATTCAACATAATATATTTTGTTCTAAATTTGGCAAATTAGCATTATGTTGTAAATTCATCACCACTGATATGTTTATCTCACTTATAGGGCGACAGGAAATTTGTGCTGAAAACCATTGTCTTTCACCTTAATCTGTGAATGGTTCTATATTTGATTAGAGTTTGAGTTTATGACTGCAGAGGTTAGATAATGACAGCGCACTCTCCTTAGGAAGTCAGTAAGATACAGTTAATTTACATTTGATCTACTGTTTTCTACCTGTTATTGATTCTAATGTCATCATTAGCTGTGTCTTTACATCAAATTCAGCATTATTTCTCTATAACTTAGTAGTTTTCCCTCAAATGTTGCCAGATTTTTCTCATTTTTCTCTTCTCTCATGCAGTTTAAGACATTCTAACAGTAGACAATAATTATGATTCTGTTCATCCAATAGCTGTTTTAATTTCTTCAGTCAGTTGAGGAGGTTTATAAGATTACACTACCTCCTGTTCATCTCTTCCCCCATTTTTGCTTTGCCCTTGGACTTTTCCATTTGCAAAGCAGGTAACAGGTGTGTGTAAATACAGAGCCCATCCAGAGCAGTATAAGAATTGCAGCTACCCTGAGTGTGAATGTTGTTTACTCCCCCCTTGTCTTTCAGAATATGGATTTATCTCAAAGTTGGGCAGAGTCAGTGTATGTACTTTTTTCAAAGTTACAACTCTTTTGGTGCTATGTATTAAATCACATATTTGTGATATGTAGCACTAATTTTTTTTTTTAAACCAAGCCTAAAATACTATGTGATCAAAATCTCTGGATCAAAGTGTATGCCAATTGATAAAAATTAATATTGCTTTACCTAGTTTCCATCTTCTATGTAATTTTAGTCATATGCTTTGTCTTTCTTATTTTTCATATATTTAAAATCTACCTCCTCACAAATCCATCTGAAATGGTCTGTGTCTAGATTCTAAGTAGATAAAGAATATGTTTTGTTGGGCTTTAGTATTTTTTTTTTATTTTTCTATTTTTACCAAATCATAGTTGATTTAAAATTTTGTTTTAATTTCTACTGTATGACAAAGTGATTAAGTTATGCATGTATATACATTGATTTTTATTTTTATTTCTTTATAGGTATATATTTTTTTCTACTGCACAGCATGGTGACCCAGTTATACATACATGTAAACATTCTTTTTTTCTCACATTATGTGTTCCATCATAATTGACTAGACATAGCTCCTGGTGCTACACAGCAGGATCCCATTGCTAATCCATCCCGAAGGCAACATTCTGCATCTCTTTACCCCAAGCTCCCATTCCCTCCCACTCCCTCCCCTTCCCCCTTGGCAACCACAAGTCTCTTCTCCAAGTCCATGATTTTCTCTTCTGTGGAAAGTTTCCTTTGTGCCATATATTAGATTCCAGATATGAGTGATATCATATGGTATTTGTCTTTTTCTGACTTACTTCACTCAGGATGAGAGTCTAAGTTCCATCCATGTTGCTGCAAATGGCATTATTTTGTTCTTTTTTATGGCTGAGTGCTATTCCATTGTGTATATGTACCACATCTTCCTGGTCCAATCATCTATCAGTGGACATTTGGGTTGATTCCATGTCTTGGCTATTGTGAATAGAGCTGCAACAAACATGCAGGTACATGTGTCTTTTTTAAGCAGGGTTTTGTTTGGATATATGCCCAAGAGTGGGATTGCTGGGTCATATGGTAGTTCTATGTATGGTTTTCTAAGGTAACTTCATACTGTTCTCCATAGTCGTTCTACCAGCTTACATTCCCATCAAGAGTACAAGAGGGTTCCCTTTTTTCCATACCCCATCCAGCATTTGTTATTTGTGGACTTATTAATGATGGCCATTCTGATTGGTGTGAGGTGGTATCTCATGATAGTTTTGATTTGCATTTCTTTAATAATCAGTGATGTTGAACATTGTTTCAAGTGCTTATTGGCCATCTGTATTTTTTATATTCTTTTCCATTATGATTTATAACAGGATGTCGAATATGGTTCCCTGTGCTTTACAGTAAGACCTTGTTGTTTATCCATTCTAAATATAATGGTTTGCATCTGCTAATCTGAAACTCCCAATCCATCCCTTCCCTCCCCCACTTCCCCTTGGCAACCACAAGTCTGTTGTCTATGTCTGTGAGTCTGTTTCTGTTTTGTAGATATGTTCATTTCTGCCAAATTTTAGATTCCACATTTGTGATCTCATATGGTATTTGTTTTTCTGTCTAACTTACTTCACATAGTATGAAGATCTCTAGTTGTATCCATGTTGCTATAAATGGTATTATTTCATTGTTTTTATGGCTGAGTAGTATTCCATTGTATATATGTACCACATATTATTTATCCATTCATCTGTTGATGGGCTAGGCTTTTCTATATTTTTTACTTACTTATCATTTTTTTTTGGTTTATTAGAAAAGACTACAGAGTACTTATTAAGATCTTAAACTTTGAATTAGAAATCTTAGATTTAGTGCTATTTCAATCATGCTGTGACCTCCTCTACCTTAAACATCACTATTCTCTTCATTGAGCCATAGTTAACCTCTCTGTGTTAACACCCAGGGCTGAATATTCCAGAAACTCTAGGTTTTACTAAGGCACCAAGGTGCAAAGGATAGAAGGGAGACACAGGCACAGATGGAACTCTCTTTTCTGGAGAAGCTGAATCGCTCAAGCTCAGATTCTAATTGTCTCTTTCCCCCCATGTTGGGGTTCATCTGAATTAGTGCACTGTTGTGTGACCACCAGTGATATACAGCTTCATGGATACAGTAACTCTCACGTATAACTCTTTCTCCCTAGAACTCCCTGAATCATTGGAGATGTTAACTCTTGCCTCCACCATAAAATCATATTCCTCTTACTTCTGTGGTGCCACCTTCTCCTTATATTCTTCCTCTACCTCTTTTTTTTTTTTTTTCCATCATTTACCCCTGCTTCTCTGTCAGTTGGCCTCTAATTGTTAGAGTACATCAGAGCTCATTCCAGGTTTTTATCGTTCATTCTACCTTCTCCATGTAAATTACCTCATTTTTTCCTAGAGTATCGAATCTTGTGCCCAAAATTCCCAGATTCTATGTTTAACTCATGCCTCTCCTGAGAACTTAAGGTGTATATGTTTCCTATGTGTCCAAAACTGAAACTCCTCACAACTGTATGCACAGAAACCATGTGGCCCATGCTTAATATTTAATTTTTTACACAACCTGCTCACAGATGGGCTTATGTCTCTCTTACCAAATTCACTTAACTTACCAAACCCTTCTTTTATCTTCAAGAACTTCTGCTGAAGATGCCTCCTCGAGAGGGAAGATTGAACTTAAATGGCAAGTCAGATATGGAACACTTCTCTGTGTACACTTATGTTTATAATAGAGTCCAAATCCCTTAATTTGTCAAGTTGCAATCATTTAATCCTCACTCAGCTCTTTGTTTTTCTCCTCATGTTCATGACAGCCTAGCCAGGTATTCTCTTCTGACCACCTCCACATCAGCAAGCTCTTCTCTACTCTTTGCCTGTTTGTTGTCTCTTACACATCTTTCAAGTCTCAACAAAAATATCATTTCTCCAGAGAAAAATTTCCTGAACCTGGAATCCTAATAAAATCTTTTCTGTTACTCTGTACCTTAATATTTTGACTTTTCCTTCTCCATCAAGTACCACGCTATGTATTCATGCATGCATTTGGGGTTTATTTATGCAATACCACCCTCCCCACTAAGCTTTCTAGGCCTAAGGGTGTCAGTGACCACATTCTTCGTCCAAATCTGGTGCCTGTATAAGTTTCTGACATTAGAAATGGGAATATTTATACTCAATTCATTGGGCAGATTTAAAGTTAGCTTAGGAGTTCCCGTCGCGGCGCAGTGGTTAACGAATCCGACTAGGAACCATGAGGTTGCGGGTTCGATCCCTGGCCTTGCTCAGTGGGTTAATGATCCGGTGTTGCTGTGAGCTGTGGTGTAGGTTGCAGATGCAGCTCGGATCCCGAGTTGCTGTGGCCCTGGCATAGGCCGGTGGCTACGGCTCCAATTCAACCCCTAGCCTGGGAACCTCCATATGCCGTGGGAGTGGCCCAAGAAATAGCAAAAAAAAAAGACAAAAAAAGATTAAAATAAAGTTAGCTTAGATAATATGTTTAGGTATCTAGCAAAGCTGTCACATCATGAGCCTTTTTAAATTGTATTTATTTATGAGGAAGGCATCCACTTTTTAAGAATAGAGTCAATTATTTCAGATGGGTGAAAGCAGAAGTAAAGCAAGCCAGCCTGCCAGTATTTGAAGCACAGCTTTGCTGATTTTAGCTGTGCATTGTGGGAACATTACTCTGTGTCTCTTTGACTTCATTTTCTCAATTTTGAAACAAGAATAACAGAGAGTTCCCCCATGGCTCAGCAGTAACAAAACCAACTAGTATCCATGAGGATGTGGGTTCGATCCATGGCCTCACTCAGTGGGTTGAGGATCCAGCATTGCCATGGCTGTGGTGTAGGCCTGCAGCTACAGCTCTAATTTGACCTCCAGCCTGGAAACTTCTATATGCCGAGGGTGAGACCCTAAACAGACAAAAAAAAAGAAAAAAGAAACAAGAGTAACACTATCGGATGAATTCATTTCTGTCAAATACCAGTATAGTGCAAAATACATATATAATGAGGAGCCAGTGAACATCAACTTTATAATTTTGAACTATTTTGACTATTTTAACAAATATTTAGAAACTTTTCTTCAACAAATGTGGCCAGTTCTAAACTGTCTTCTGAAAGCTTTCCATTTACTGCCTTATGTTTTACTCTACTTTCCCTTGTTTTATTATATGCTAGAAAATTTTTGCCAGTCGTGAAAATGATTTGTTTCCTTTTTCTTGTACAGCCCTCTCAAGTTTTTTGCTAACACTTTTTGCAGTGAGATTCCCAAAATGAATTATTACTTCATTTTATTCTCTTTAGAATGTCATTGTTTGGCTCAGCAAAATGTCTCCAGTTCTTCTTTAGGCACTTTGAAATCTCTACTTCTTAAATCTTTTTACTGTTCCAGGACGTTAATCACGTCAACTCATTTTAAAATCTCTCTCTTTGTGTGAAAATATCTTGCAAAATTACAGCTCAAATTTCTAAACTTGCCTTAATCTGCTAGCTTTGAACTGAGTACATTACCAGGCCAGGTTCATCCCACATGCAGACCTTGAATGCTGTCAGGGGTGCTCTCTGACAGGCAGCCTTGCCTTTCTCTCCAGCTCCTTACACTTCCTGTGCCAAAAACAGCATCTTAACCAGCATCTGCTAAGTGTGCACTTTTTCAAGTCATTTTCTTACACCCACCTTTCCTGTTTAAATCTAGAATACTGGAATTATTACCCCCCCCCCAAATTCTTGGCCATCTTTAGTTTTTATAACTATTGCTAATTTCAAATCATATCCACATAATAGGAATGTATTAAAATTGAAGAGTTCCTGCTGTTGTGCAACAGGATTGGCAGCATCTCTGGAGCACTGGGATGCAGGTTTGATGCCAAGCCCAGCACAGGGGGTTAAGGATGTGGCATTGCCAGAGATGTGATGTACATCACACTGCAGCTCAGATTTGATTCCTTGCCCAGGGATTCCATATGCCACGGGGTGGCCACAAAAGAAAAAAAAATGAAATGAGACTTTGAATTGACAAAAATATCTTTAATATCCACTTACACCTCAAATTTGAAAGTATATCCCACCTTCACTGAGAAACCAAAGTATATTTCTTGACTAGGTAATGCAGTAGGCAGAAAGGACATCTCTTTTGCTTATAATATCTCTAAACTACACATAGCACATTTATATTTTAAGATTCTTAAGGACATGATCTTCTTTTGTAGTATGTTTCAAGTCTTAAAGTGTCTGTTTTTGTTCTCCAAAGACAAAAGTCACTGAATAATTAGACATATGAAAATACTAGACTGATCCTAATCCTTACAGTATCTTTTGTTCTTTGTGTACTTGAGTATTGAGTCTGGCCATTTGCAAGTTGCTTTACAAATATGCTTCTATTTATTTTTCATAATACCGAGCTGTGATAGTTATTTATTGCTATATTACAATAAATAATTAGTTAAGAAACTAAGCATCAGAGTAGTTCATGTATCTGATTTTAAAAAAGTGAATAAATAAAAAATCTTGGTTTGAAAAAATTTCTGGTGTGTAGTAGGCAGCATAATGACTCCCAAAGAAACCAATATCCTAACCCCTGGGGCCTGTGGATATATTACGTTGCCTGGAAAAGGGAGTTAAGGTAACAGATGGGTTTAAGCTCGCTTATCAGCCACCTTAAATTGGGAAAATTATCCTGGATCAGTTGGGTGTCCAGTGTACTCACCAGGAACCTTAAATGTGGAGGAATATAATTCTATGTAGGTGAGAAGAATTCTACCTGCATTGCTCGCTGGTATTGAGAACAGAAAGGAGCCACAAGCCAGGAATTCATAGCCTTTAGAAGCAGGAAAAGATAAGGGAAGGGATTTGCCCCCACAACTTCCAGAAGGAGCACAGCCCCCAGCTTAGAAGTGGACTTTAGGACTTTCAACCTTCAGAACTTGAAACTAATACATGTATATTGTTTAAGCCACCATGTTTGTGATGGTGTGTTATATAGTACTAGGAAACTAACCCAAGAAAAACCTATTTTAAAACTATAAGTACTTGAGAGAATGTCACATTCAGGGCTCTCATTTATCAGGAGAGAAAACCAAGAATAGAGATACTGAAGTCAATTGCCATCCACTTTTTCTGAATGCTCCTATTGGCTTTTCAAATGCAATATAAAACCAAATGTCATGAGAAGTCACCCACCTTTGTTCTTTCTGTTCCTGTCTTCATAGGGTGCTACACCTTTTACAGGAGGCTGTTTCTTCTGGTCGGGGTTTTTTGGGCCCTCTGATCTATAGTATCTCTCTTATGTTTGCCCCATATATCAAGAGGGATTTGTTAGTATATTAGGAAGGTAATGCATGCTGCTAGAGATGTATTGTATCCACTTAAATGTGCTCTCTATGTTAATAAATTACATACAATGCATCAAATTTAATATAGTTTTCTTAATATTTCAATTGCTTATTCTTCTATAGTCATATTATTTTTTTTCATTTTATGTGTAATTTATTTCTTTTTGTTGGTTGAATTTTTTTTAATATAGTCAATTTACAATGTTGTGTCAGTTTCTCCAATCGCTTTATTACTGCTCTAGGGACATGGTTTATGTTTCTCTTTTTATGAGAAAGTTATTGGTAACATTAAAAATCAGTAGGTATTATTGCAATTTTTTAAAGTAATTTGGACTTCCCATTGTGGCGCAGCAGAAACGAATCCGACTAGGAACCATGGGGTTGCAGGTTCAATCCCTGGCCTTGCTCAGTGGGTTAAGGACCCAGCATTGCCATGAGCTGTGGTGTAGCTTGCAAGTGCGGCTTGGATCTGGCATTGCTGAGGCTGTGGCATAGGCTGGCAGCAACAGCTCCGATTAGACCCCTAGCCTGGGAACCTACATATGTCACGGGTGTGGCCCTCAAAAGACAAAAAGAAAAAAAAATAATAAAGTAATGATAAAAATAACAACAGCTAACATTGCCTGGACATTTTCTGTGTTGAGTAGTGCTCCCAAACACATGATTCATGTGTCTTATTCAGTCTTATTCTTGAGATGTTTCCATCATGCAGGCTCTATTACAAAGCTCACTTTATAGATGGAGATATGTAGGAACTAAAGGCACGGAATGGTTAGATAACTTGTCCCCTTGTCTGCAGGGATATTATTCTCTTCTTTATTCTCTGTATTCTTTAATAGCTTTGCATGTGATGTGATATCTATACATGCCTTTGTTCTCATGTTTTCCTGAAGTTAGCTTTCCTGAATGTTATCGTGAAGCTCAGGACAGTGCGTCAATCTTCCCAGAGGTTCTGTTGTGCCTTGCTCAACAACAGGGAAGCTCAGTTTCTGAAAATTCCTGTTCCATCTTAAAATCTGTACGGTATCTTTTTATGAAAACAGCTCAAAATTTTAAGAAGCTATGTCTAAGTTTATGCAATTTTCAGTGTTTTATCTAATCCTGATTTTCCTTTCATCTCTGCTCTAATCTCCCCTTGTCTACTTTTAGTTTTCCTTGAAAATAGGATCTTAGATAATCTCAAAAAATTTTCATTTTTTTTCTTTCTAATTTTTCTCTCTTTGTTGAACTTTTATTATTCAAATGGTTAATGTGGGCAAGTATCATACACGTTTTATCTCTTCACCTATATTTGTCTTGGCATATATTCAGATGGCAGTTCCATCCCATCATCAGTTGGTGGTATCTAAAGTAAGCACATACACCCCAGAAGTTGTGCAAGATGATCCTTAGGGTAAGGACACAGTTCTAACTTTCACACATGACAGGTCATGTGTGTGCAGGTGTTTACAGGTGCTTGTCTCAAATTCATAGAATGAATGAACTCATTTTTAAGGCAAATAATGATCTGCTGGTTTGGTCAGCCAAAGGTGGAAGTTGGCAGTACTGATGTCTCTTTGGGGACACCAAATTAATGTGAAAAGTTGTTGTGGAGGCAGCCTCTCCTTTGGACAGTTTTTGGACATTTACTCCCTTTGGCAGAAAGTCGTGGGGTGGCTTGGGCGAGCAAAAATGAGAGTGAACGTAGTGCCAGTTGAAGAAAAAAACGTCTCAGGAAAGCATGGTGATGTTCTGCCTCCTCTTCTGCGCAATTTATCCTCTATCCAGACATTTGGGAGGGACTGAGGATTGAAACACTTTATTTTGCTTCTTAGATATGACCAAGAATCTAACATAACTTTGAATTCATTTTTATGAATACATTCACCCCCCCCCCAATTGATCTATCCTGTTAAATTCTGTGTGTGCATTCCATCTCCTTTTGCACCCTTTGTATTACTCTCTCTTGGCAGTCATAATAGATTCAAGTTACATACATACACCAAACTTCTTGTCTTGAAAACGTGCTTTTTAACTTGAACTCCTCAGTTCTATTAGTGGAAATTCTCATGTGTATACCCTTGAAACTAAATGAATCCTAGCAAAATTTAGATGTTTCAAACTAAAAATATATTTCTTATCTATATATGGCAAGCAGCTTCTTTCTTGAAGAAGCCTGTTTCCCTTTAAAGAGAGACAGTGGAAGGCACACAAATCGACAAGCATCTTCACGTTACCTCAGTGCCAGCAACAGTCAGGGGCTACCAGTGGTGGCTTAGAAGTTTAATTCATTGATTATGTTAGAAGGAAACCCTTCAAAGACAACAGTGAATATTGGTGCATCTTTTCTCTTTAGCCCACATAGTATTTAGTTCTTCTCTTTTAAAATTTTGTTCTTTTTTTTAAAACTCTGAAGTTAAAAGCACACTTAATATAATGAGCAGATAGGGAATTACATATAGAGCAGAATCTGCCTCCTAAAATAGTAATATGACCTTTTCTAGAGTCAAATTTATTTTAAGATTTCCATTTGACAAATTTGATGTATATTCTTCAGGCTAATTTAAAGCCAGTTTAACGACTAATAGTCACATCACTACTTTTAAGCAGGTGTCAGAAATCCTGCTTTGATCATTTCTGGTTCACAGAGAACAGCGCTAACATCTTCTCACCTTCCTGGGGCAGTTTCACCACTATGTATGCATTCTAAAGCTTAGTTCAGTCGCAAAGGGCTAACATGAAAAGGTTTACCAGTGTTAGAGCTTTATGGAGATAAATAAAGTCAGAAATGGAAGAGAATGAGAGAATTTGATATCGTGAAACTATAACCTGAATAGTTGACAGTGCACCGAAAGTGACCAAGTGGTTGAGGAAGCCTGTACAGCTACACTTAGCACACACATGACCTGTGACGTGCAAAATTTAGAACTGTGTCCTTACCCTAAGGATCATCTTGCACAACTTCTGGGGTGTATGTGCTTACTTTAGATACCACCAACTGATGATGGGATGGAACTGCCATCTGAATATATGCCAAGACAAATATAGGTGAAGAGATAAAATGTGTATGATACTTGCCCACATTAACCATTTGAATAATAAAAGTTCAACAAAGAGAGAAAAATTAGAAAGAAAAAAAAATGAAAATTTTGTGAGATTATCTAAGATCCTATTTTCAAGGAAAACTAAAAGTAGACAAGGGGAGATTAGAGCAGAGATGAAAGGAAAATCAGGATTAGATAAAACACTGAAAATCGCATAAACTTAGACATAGCTTCTTAAAATTTTGAGCTGTTTTCATAAAAAGATACCGTACAGATTTTAAGATGGAACAGGAATTTTCAGAAACTGAGCTTCCCTGTTGTTGAGCAAGGCACAACAGAACCTCTGGGAAGATTGACGCACTGTCCTGAGCTTCACGATAACATTCAGGAAAGCTAACTTCAGGAAAACATGAGAACAAAGGCATGTATAGATATCACATCACATGCAAAGCTATTAAAGAATACAGAGAATAAAGAAGAGAATAATATCCCGCAGACAAGGGGAGCATGAAACAAAGATCATGCTCCACAAAATAGATCAAGGCTATAACCTGCCATCTTTACCCAAATTAAAAGACGTTGATATAATAATATGAAACATGAAAGAGCAACATTCATCAGAACTAGACTGAGTATTGAGGCCGCAGAACTCAAGAAAGAAATAACAATAATAGAAAATATGTCAGAAATGAGTGCTGACTTTGGAAAAACACAAACAACAGCAACAACAAAATAGTGCTTTATGATAAATAGAAAATAAAAGATGAGAAAATGTAAACTAACCATAAAAACTGAAGGAAGAGGTAAAATGATTTAAGAGGAAGATAGCAAGCTATTTAAAACAAAGGAAGTTAAACATACAGAAAATAGGATAATCAGAATCAGAGAAGAATAGCAAAGAAATAAAATACCTACTAAAAGCTATATAAAAAAATTCCTAAAGATAACAAATTGTAAACTGCAAACAGAGAAAAAAGAGTATGTGCCTATGAATATAAACTCTGAATAACTATCACCAATGCATATTCTTATAAAATTGATGGATTTTAAAAAATTAAAGAAAGAATATGTTTTGGGATCACTTAGAAAAAAAAGAGCAGGTGAAATATTATGGAAAAAAATATTATTATCATTCTTTTCACAGCAACACTAAGGTTCATTAGACATTTAGACATAGCAATAGAAGTTGTATTGTCCATAAATTAAATGGAAATGTAATTGATGACGTGAGTGCAGAGATACTGTCACATGTATGAAATTTGATATCATAAAAATTTGATAAATCTGTTACAAGAGTGTGAGTGTAACATTTAATTTGGAGAATGAGAAAAAAATGTTTTGTTTGTTTTGTTTTTTGCCCATGCCTGCTGTGTGTTGAAGTTCCTGGGCCAGGAGTTGAACCTACAGCACAGCAGCGATCCAAACCACAGCAGTGACAACACCATATACTTAACTATGCTGAGCCAACATGGAACTCCATATTTGTTGTTTTTTTAATTTTCATGCTTCTATTATCTGCAAAATTTCAATGAGGCATTGTATTATCCTTTAAATATGTCTTCTTGAAGCATAAACTCCTTAAAGGAAATAAAATGAATGGCCAGACATTTCCAAACTGGGGCAAACTTTGCTGTATCACTGCTGTTCCCTTGCTTGCTAATCCAGCACCTTCAAAATCTATTCCAATCTTCTCAAGACAATGTGTTTTATATAATACATATAAAAACAGATAGCTCAATATGTACTAAATAATGCAATGTATATCATTTTCAGCAGCACTACAAATAATAAGTCTTTCTCCCAGATACCTCAGAGCACTTCATCAATAATGAAATTTTAAGAGCTATGGGGTTAAAATATGTTGTCAGCATGGTTTTAATGAAAGGAAAAGGGAAGTTCACAGAGGTAACATAAGCCTCTTCAAATCATTCATCAACTTAGACGGAAGGCTGAAAAAGGACTCAAGACTCACATTTCACCATATAGACAGAGCACAGAAGAGCAAGATGATTTTCTTAAGAGTCAGTATAAATTCATGGTAGGATCACAAGCTAGTGAATTAATTAGGTTCACAGGAAGGCACTATGGCAGATGCCAAGAGAAATAGATAACTTAAGAAAAATTCATTTGGACTATTATAAAGTTTAGAATGGTGTTATCAGTCTTTTTTTCCAATGTGATTTAATATTTCAGCATAATAAAGTGGAGATAATCCTAACAGTACATGTCATATTGGAGCGTATCAGAAATAGATGATCCAGTGAAAAATTGTTGGATCCCTGGCAGATATTTTCTCTGCTGTCTGCCAAAGTGTTCTGTTGACATGAGAAGATAACCAAGCCCCAAAATTTCTAGTGTGGTTTATATTCCTGACCAGTCCCCAGAGTATAAAAAAATATCTTAGAACTAGATGTGTCCAGGAACAGAGATGGTAGCATTAGAATAATTTCTCATCATATTAGTCTTGTTGGTGGACAACACTGAAAAAAGACAGAACTTATATATCACACTTTGGTAACCTAATAGTTCATCTAAGACAATATAAATGGCAGCAATGCAGTTAGAGTTACCATGTAATTGTCAACCTGGAGAACACTGTCCTCATCAATAATGGATTATCTGATTACTTTATGTGTATAAACACTAACAGTTAGAAGGAAATACCTTCAAATATGTTATTTAATGAACTCAAAAGAATAAATTACATAATTCTGATTAACAAAACAATTTGTCTAAAAACAGTAATTGATAGAATTAATTTATTCTACTGGTAAAATGCATTTTGCTTAGAGTTCATCAAAATTGTTATTGACTATTATAAGAAAAATTAAAAATATATTTAAAAAATGCATTGGCCAGTACATCATGGTTGGTAATAAGAATAAGCTATAAATGGTCAGTTTCCTATGGTTTGTCCTTGAAAGTTTTGAGTCAGTTTTGACCCTTTGAGAAAGAGTTTCTGATCCCTATTCACACCTGATATCTATGAGAATTCATGTACAGAAAGGCATTCCATGCATTTTAAGACATTTTTATCTCAACAAATAGATAATCATATATATTATTTGTACCACTGTTGAGGATAAACCCACTGTATAATCATACAATGCATAAAGATATGAACTCTCTCATATATATAGCTAGTTCTCTAATTATGGCTCACTTTTTCTCAAATGATAGGGAGGAGTTAAATAACTTTTCTTTTTAAAAAAAGAAAATCACAGGCCAATATCACTGACAAACATAGATGCAAAAATGCTCAACAAAATACTAGCAAATGGGAAATCCAACAATATATTAACAGGATCATGCACCATGATCAATGAGATTTATCCCAGGGACACAAGGACTTTTCAGTATCCACAGATCAGTCAGTGTGCTACACCACAGTAATTTAAAGAATAAAAACCATATGATCCTGTCAATAAATGCAGAAAAAGCTTTTGATAAAATTAAGCATCAATTTATGATAAAACTCTCTAGAAAATGGACATAGAAGGAAACTAACTCAACAGAATAAAGGCTATATATGACAAACTCATGACTAATATACTCAACAGTATAAAGCAGAAAGCATTTCCTTTAGGATCAGGAATAAGGCAGGAATAGAGTTTTGTAAATCCTGCCTGTAGCAAACAGAGATGAAAGAGAAATAAAAGGAATCCGAATTGGAAAAGAAGAAGTAACTGTAGATTATCACTTTTTGCAAATGACATAATGCTATACAAAGAAAATCCTAAAAATGATACAAGAAAACTATTAGAACTCATCAATGAATTCAGTAAACACTCGGGATACAAAATTAATATGCAGGAATCTATTGTATTTCTATACAGTTAAAACAAAAGACCAGATAAAGAAATTAAGGAAGCAATCCCATTTACCAGTGCATCAAAAAGAATAAAATACCTAGGAATAAGCCTACCTATGGAGGCAAAATATCTGTACTCTGAAACCTGTGAGGTGCTGATGAAAGAAATCAAAGATGATACAAACAGTTGGAAAGGTATACCTTGGATTGAAAGAATCAATATTGTCAAAATGACTGTACTACCCAAGGCAATCTACAGACTCAATGCAATCCCTATCAAATTAATGGCCTTTTTCACAGGACTAGAGCAAAACATTTTAAAATTGTACAGAAACACAAAAGACCCCAAATAGACAAAGCAAGCCTGAGAAAGAAAAATAAGGCTGGAGGAATCCAGGTGCTTGACTTCAGACTATACTACAAATCTACAGTCATCAAAACAGTATGGTATTGATACCAAAACAGAAATATAGATCAATGGAATGGTACAGAAAGCCCAGAAATGAATCCATATACCTATGGTCAAATAAGCTATCAAAGGAGGCAAGGATATGCAATGAAGAAAAGACTGTCTCTTCAATAAATGGTGCTGGGAAAACTGGACAGCTACATGTAAAAGAATGTATTTAGAACACTCTAACATCATACACAAAAATAAACTCAAAATGGGAGTTCCCACTGTGGCTAAGCAGAAAGCAGCCTGACTAGTATCCATGAGGATGTGGGTTCAATTCCTGGCCTTGTTCAGTGGGTTAAGGACCTTGCATTGCTGTGAGCTGTGGTGTAGATAGTAGATGCACCTCGGATCTGATGTTGCTGTGGCTGTGGTGTAGGCCAGCATCTGCATCTCTGATTCAACCCCTAGCCTGGAAACTTCCATATGCTGCAGGTACAGCCCTAAAAGGCAAAGGAAAAAAAAGAAAGAAAGAAAGAAAAAGAAAAAGAAAAACAAACTGAAAATGGAATAAAGATCTAAATATGACTGGACATTATGAAATGCTTAGAGGAAAACACAGGCTGAACATTCTCTGACTTAAATCAAAATAGTTTCTTCTCAGATCCATCTCTAGAATAATAGAAATTTTAAAAAAACTTAATTGATCTTAAAAGTTTTTGCATTGCAAAGGGAACCATAAGCAAAATGAGACAACCCACAGAATGGAGGAAAATATTTTCAAATGACACAACCAACAAGGGCTTAATCCCCCAAATATACAAACAGCTCATACAGCTCAATATCAAAACAAAAACAAAAACAATCAAAAATTGGTCAAAAGCTCTAAACAGACATTTCTCCAAAGAAGTCATGGCCAATAGGCACATGAGAATATGTTCAGCATCACTGATTATGGGAGAAATGCAAATAAAAACTATGAAGTATCACCTCACATCTATCAGAATGGCCATTATCAAAAAGTCAACAAATAAATGCTGAAGAGGGGTGTGGTGAAAAAGGAATCCTCCTACACTACTGGTGGAAATGTAAACTGGTACAGCCACTGCAGAGAACATTATGGAGGTTCCTTAAAAACTAAGACTAGAGTTACCAGCAATCCTACTCCTAGGCATATATCCAGAAAAGAGGAAAACTCTTAATTTGAAAGGATATTATGTACCCTAATATTTATGGCAGCACTACTTACAATAGCCTAAACTTGGAAGCAACCTAAGTGTACATCAACAGGTGAATAGATCATGGCAATGTGGTGCATATGTGCAATGGATCATTACTCAGCCATAAAAATAACAAAATAATCCCATTGGGTGAACATTAAGTTCACATGGACCAATTTAGAGATTATCATACTAAGGGAAATAAGCCAGACAGAAAGATAAGTATCAAATGACATTGCTTATATGTAGAATCTTGAAAAAGAAGGGTACAAATGAACTTTTATACACAACAGAAATAGACTCACAGACATAGTAAATGAATTTACAGTTAACAAAAGGGAAAAGTGTCAGGGATAAATTAAGAGTTTGGGATTCATTTATACATATCACTTTATATAAAATGGATAACTAACAAGGACCTACTCTATAAAAGCACAGTAAACTATACTCAGTATCTTATAAGAACCTATAAGTGAAAAGAATCACTGAATTCCTTTGCTGTACACCTGAAAGTAGCACAACATTGTATTGTGTTCAACTATATTTTACTTTTTAAATTTTATTTATTTATTTATTTTTTGCTTTTTAGGGCTGCACCCACAGCATATGGAGGTTCCTAAGCTAGGGGTTGAATCAAATCTACAGCAGCTGGCCTATGCCACAGCCACGGCAATGCAAGATCCAAGCTTCCTCTATGATGTACACCACAGCTCAGGGCAATGCCGGATCCTTAACCCACTGAGCAAGCCGGGGGTCAAACCCACACCCTCATAGTTACTGGTTGGATTAGTTTATGCTGCGCCACAGAGGGAACTCCTCAACTATATTTTAATATAAATTAATTAATTAATTAAATCTTTAGGTTGATCAAGTAAAATCCTAATATGCTAGAGAATATCCATTTTTGAAAATGTGTGTTAAAAACGTGAATTAAGTACCTACGGTTTTCACCCAATAAGATTGTGTACATAGCATATCATCACTGAAATAGAAATTCAGAGCTCATCAATTTAAACAACAATCGGTCCTGGGATTTGTATAATCTTTTTATCCCTGAACTGCCTGTGGAATCCTAATTTTTGTTTTGGTCAACCCTGCTTGTTTCTGTCAACATCTTGGCAGCCCTTTCTCCATAATGTAGACAGAAAGAAGCTAGAAAATAGAGCCATCGTGGAAGCACCCAATTACAATGCCTATTGCAAGAGAACCCCATCCTGGCTGAAGCCATCTTAATTGTGCTGGGGCTCCCTGTGATCAAGGCTCGAATGGAGGACACCCTGCTATTAATTTTCCAGGGTCTCCTCTGAGAGGCATCTCAGCCTCTCCTGGCAGAATTGATGCAACAGCTGCAATCTGAAGCCTTGCTCTCCCTGTGATCACAGGGAAACACAAAAACAGGATCTCCAGGCAAATGTGCAAACAAAGGATAATGACTTTTGAAGTAGTGACACGTTTCATAATGCCTCTGAGTGGCTCTCCTCCAATCTGTGTGTCAGAATAATTTCGGCTGTAAAGCAGAGTTGAAATCATTTCTTTTTATGTTTAAAGAAATATACATGCTCTTTGTAGGGCTCTAAAATGGTAACGATGGAGAGAAAATATGAAAAGTACTCAATCCCTGAAGGGGTGCACTGTATTTGAAATTCTAACACAGAGATCCTAACTCACTCATCTCTTGTGAAAGGAAATAATCCCAAATCACAGAGGTACACTGTCAGGGCTGTCAAATACCAATGAACAATTCATCATCAATCATCCACACTTTCTCTCTCAAGAAGCTTGGAAAGCTGTCCAAAATACCATTGAGCGACCCCAAGGCTACCACAAATTCTTAATGAGGTCTTTGTGGGACCTTTTGAAATTTTGCGTTTAATGTTTAACGCCTTCAATGTTTTCCTCTCGCCAGACTTTTTTTTCAGACTCTTGTGACTCCACTTTAATAATCTTTTTTATTATTTCAGGACACAGTAGAAATGAAGACAGCCTTTGTTCACGATTTATAAAGTGCAGATTACCATAGCAACCATACCGTAATTTTGAAAACAGGCATCTTTGTAAGAAACTGGATATCTAAAATGAGAAATGACCACAAACGGCACTACAATTTATTTTTTTAGCTTATTCTGTTCTCCATGATTGCCTTATTTTATTTACATTTTCAAGTGGTCCGTTAATTTGTACACTATCACTAAGCCTGGATTCAGTAAACTTCTATCCATTGTCACTGGGTTTATGTGGGAAAATTTATTCCCATTTTCTGAAACACTTCTGTTTAAGGGAGGTCAAATAGTTTAGCTAAAACACGACTCAGTGAAAAAAAGAAAAAGATGAAATCTTTAGTCTTTCTTTCCAAGACAATACCCAAATATTAAAAATTAAGGGATGGTTGACATTGTAAAAAGAAAAGCCAAATTATTGATTAAACTGTTTGACAGCAAGGGAATGCTATTGTCTTAGTGTGAGAAGTTGGCAAGAATGCTTTTATGGCAAAGTCAGGCAGGCAGCAGGCTGTCCAAAGCAACAGGCTCATCTGGGTGCCAGGAATGTGGCCATAATGGGATAGAAAAATGTCGTCTGCGACTGCAGATCTCTAGAAATCAAAGTGACTAGGACTTAATGTCCTTCATTCATTAAATACTGACTGAACATTTCTGATGCATGTAAAGCACCTTACAAGCCTCAGATGACACAGCAATGGAAAGATGGATGAGGTCCCTCACCTACAGGGAACTTAGAATTTAGTGGAGGGAAAAGCATTGGAGATCATACATATATTTTTTTCCTAACTTTGTTATAAGTGACATGAAGCAAACAGAAAACACATAATAATGGTATATAACAGAAGGTCCTGAATAAATCTCATATTTTTATGTATATTGATAATAGAACAAAGAGCAGAGATCTGTTGTTTGGTTCTTGTTTTTTGGTAAATATAGGAAGAAAGATCAATGCTTTTGACCTCGGGCGACTTTCTAGTTATCTATGTATAAGAATTACCTATGATTTATCATAAAAAGCTAATTCAGTTGTTTTAGAGTTGATAATATCTCAGTGAACTGCATGATATCACTGCTATGCTCGATCTTTTGCATTGGTCTTTGGATCAATTGCAGTAACTGGTCCCAAGGATATATTTATCACTAACTCTCTGTGCTCTGTCATTGCATGCATTTTCTCCAGCTTTTCCATCTAATACACAGTGCCTTTCTTTCTACTTTTCATATCTACATCTTGCAGACCCTTCAAGACTGTTCTAAAATACTGTCTCAGACATAGAGACTCTCTTTTCAGTGACCTACCATATGATAGGTTACACTCATTAAAATTTTCTAAATGACTAAATTAGTTTATGTATATTGTATAAAATATGAAAATGACATAGACTAGTTACTAGTACACACCTAGGGTAGTGACTTGTCTAAAGAGGTACACAGTAAATAAGTGTGTGTGCACGTGTGTGTGTGTGTGTGTGTGTGTGTGTGTGATGAGAGAAACCGGCCCTCATACCACTTTTCATGATTTTGATTTCTTATGGTAGGCCTACAGAACTAATAAGCTGTAAGTATTATCTTTTGATCTTAAGTGAGGTAAGCTAAAGAGTTTTGACACAGACATCTGTTTGATCATGCTCATGGAGGCCCAGGTGAAGGTTCCTATCAAATTAAGGAGGATGGAAATAAATAGATCAAACAAACAAGAAGAATGTGGGTTGTTTTTTTTTTTTCCAAAATACAAGTGCTCTCAATTATACACTGGATAGAATATTTCACTTAGCATGTCCAAATGTTAATGGTGAATATTTTTATGTAAATATTTTTAATAAGTCACCTCTGTAAAACAGAAGATGGATTTATTTTTCAACTCTTTTAACTGCCTGTTATGGTTCAAATAGATCAAGTCCTTGATTTTTCTCTAAGGGTAATTATTACTCATCATCATTTTACCTACAGAGTGGCTGAGGGTCCTGATTTAGCTCATGAATTCAAATGTGTAACAGAATATCAGGTAGAGAACCTAATAGTTTTAACTTTTTTTTGCAAAGCAGTACACTTAGTCAGTATTTATCATTTTATATGGTTTTATTTCTCTATTAGATCTCAAAAATGAAGTTAAAATGGGCATTGAAGCATGGGCATTTAATAAAGCAATAAGTTTTTTTAAGAAGTATGATTCAATTTGCTATGAATTTGGAAACTACCAATGTTGCATTATGGGGAATACTGCTTAAAAATAAAGTTAAAAATAAAACAACAGAAAGTAGCTATAACTGTATTAGTCATTTAAGCCTTGAAATACCACTGAATTGTTTTAATATATTAAAGTCTTAGGTGTCCATTTTGAACAACTGCCTTTGAATTTTTACTTATATTAAGTAGAGCTGTGAACAGCTTGCTTCTGAATCTTTTAGCATCTGAGCAGGTAGTTTTTTCTCAAAGAATGACCTCTGATTCAGGCAGAACCATATTTGAGCTGAAATAATGACAAAATAAATATTTATGAAATAGTGGTTTGTTTTCAGTTAAATTGTGTGTATATGTAAAATTCTTCCTAGGTGAAAATAACACCTGATGCATTTGTATGAAATGTGACCTCATTACTCTAAAGTATATTTTTTATTAATAAGGAAAAACACATTTTCCATACATCACATGTTCCCAAATTCAAGTAGTACTCGTTAAAAGGTTATCCATCTCAGAATTCCCCTTTTGGCTCAGTGGTAGGAAACCCGACTAGTATACATGAGGATGCAGGTTTGACCCCTGGCCTTGCTCAGTGGGTTAAGGATCCCTTGTTGCTGTGGCTATAGTTTGCAGATGTGGCTTAGATCCTGCATTGCTATGGCTGTGGTGTAGGCCAGCAAATGCAGCTCCGATTCAACCCCTAGCTTGGGAACTTCCACATGTTGTGGGTGTGGCCCTAAGAAAAAAAGACAAAAATTAAAGAAAAGACTCTACATTCCAAAATTCTATGCAAAGTAATTAAAATAATTATTTTCCTACTAAAGATACAGTGAGGTTTTTCCTCAAGGTTGGTGAGAATTTTTCTTCTACATTTTTAGTAACTCAAATGCCATCCAGTTCTCATATTCTACTTTTTATTCTATATAGATTTTATTTCATGAAGGCCTAAGTATAAGTTCCAAAAAAGATTCCCTTCTATCTCTACTAATCATAATTTCTTTCTTTTTCTATTGAACTATTGTTAATTAACAAAGTTTCAGGTGTAAAACAAAGTGACTTGCTTATACATACATGTTTTTCAGATTATTTTCCATTATAAGATTTTATAATATATTGAATATAATTCACTGTGCTATACAGGAAATACTTGTTACTTTTCTATTTTATGTAGTGTCTTTTGTATCTGTTAACGCCATACTCATAAGATGTCTCTTCTTCCCCTTGGTAACCATAAGTTCATTTGCTATGTCTGTGAGTCTGATTCTGTTTTGTATGCATATTCATTTGCATTATTTTTTTAGATTCCACATATAAGTGATATCATATAATATTTGTCCATCCGAGTTACTTCCCTAAGTATAATATCCTCTAGGTTTATCCTTGTTGCTATAAATGGCAATATTTCATTCTTTTTTATAGTTCAGTAATGTTTCATTGTGTGTGTGTGTGTGTGTACGTGTGTGCTGCATCTTCTCAAGCAAGTCATCTGTTGATGGGCACGAGTTGTTTCCATGTCTTGGCTATTGTAAGCACTGTTGCTATGAACATTGGGGTGCAAGTATCTTTTTGAATTAGAGTTCTCCAGATATATGCTCAGGGGTAGGATTGCTAGATCATATGGTAGTTCTATTTTTAGTTGTTTATGGAACGTCCATACTATTTTCCATAGTGGCTGCACTGATTTACATTCCTACCCCCTTTCCCCCACACCCTCTCTAGCATTTACTATTTTAGACTTTTTAATGATGGCCATTCTGACTGGTGTGAAGATATATCTCACTGTAGTTTTGATTTGCATTTCTCTAATAATTAGTGATTTTGAGTATCTTTTCATGTGCTGGCCAACCGTAATCCATTTGTCAACAATGATCAACATAATTGTACCAAAAAAATAGTATTTAACTAACTATAGTTTCAAAAATACTTACTACTACAAGGACATGGGGCCAACATATTCTCTAAAGTAGTACTCTTTTTTTCAGTCTCTTACAAATCAAGATTTTTTTTTTTTTTACTATCATTGTGGAAAGTCAAAATCTATAAGGAGGCAACATGGTACAATCTGAAGACAAACACTTTTTGGATCCAATTAAACCTGGGTGAAAATATTGGTTCAATCATTTACAAACTATATGAAATTGAGTATTTATATTCTCAAAGTCTCAAATTTCCAGTATTAAATAAATTAAAAAATTATAACTAAATGTTATTTGGGGGTGTCAGAGTTATTGATACATTTACCTGCTCTCAGTCCTATAAAGTATCATTTGTTCCTGATACATGATAGATAGATAAATTTAAGCACCAGATTTCCAAAATTACTTAATTTTGGATTATTCTTTGCATATTATTCATAAATTTCTTAGCAGTTTGATTACATTATATTATAATCATTGTAAATGCTATCATTACTACAAATTTGCAATGTCATACAATTGTGATGCCCTAAAAACCATTTTGTAAACAACAGCATATCTAATTCTCAAAACATTACTTAAGTTAGGCATCTTCCTCCTTCACTCTCAGGGAAGTGATATATGTAAAAAATCTTCAGTAACTTGCCCATGTGATAAAATTAATAATTAAAGAGTGTAGAATGTAAATCTAAGAATGAGAACCCTTAAAGTTTTGCTCTACGAGGTAAAAAAGTTTCCTGTATTTTATTATCCAAGATTATTCTTTGAATGTTTAGAGGTTATGACAATTAAAAGATAATTCTCATTTTAAATTATCAAACAGTATTTGGGGCCAAGCTAGGTAGTAAATGGTAGGATGCAAAGATAACAACGTGATACTTGCCTTCAATAAACCTTTAGCTGGTAGGACCATGCAGTAAAAAAGAAATTCAAGGCATGTTATACACACAAGAAAGAAATCTGTGTGTGGTATTCTTGCGGGGATTCTAGAAATAGTTGTGTTAATGCAGAACAGAATTCTTCTAGTTATTGAAGGTTTATTATATTTATTGATTTTCTAGTTAAGAAAATATTCTTTCAATCCTGTCATAGAAATTACTAATAGTTTATTGTAAATACCTTTAGAGCATCACTATTTTCTGGTCATATCTCTAAGTCATTTGTTGGTTATCTGTATGCATCCCAAGGCAGCAGTTCAACATCTTTGTGGTGATAGATGGGCATAACTTATATACCATGGAAACCAACACCAGCGCCAACCAAACAAAGTGCATCCTGGTGAATTGCCTGTCTGCCAAAATGAGTATACAATCAGTAGGTCTAGTGTTATGTCACATGGGTATTTCTTTTAATTTTATCCCTTTAAACACCAAAGCCAAACACATAACTACATAGAGTAGCAAGGAAACTTGTGTTAAATATAAACCATACCAATATCAGACAAAGTGTTTTATTTTTAAAGCTATTATTCATTTCAGGAGCATTAACCTAAAACTTGAAATGCAATTAAAAGTTTTTGAGGTGAATGTGGCCATAAGGTTAGGGAATTTGCCTGAAATGTTTGAATGAAGCAAGAAAACAAGCCACAAAAACAAAAACACTTGCATACACATGTTTGAAGAACTTTAAGGATTTTCTTAGAGTTGAGCTGAGTGAGTTTTGGGAAAAGGAAAAAGATGAAGTTGGGAAGACAGGGAGGTACCACATTGTGCGAGCATTTTGTATGCCACTGTGAATTCCAATGAAAAGATTATAACAGAGATGTTGTGAATAGTAAATTGATAGATAAAACATGTGGGAAAGGGAAATGGTTTTTGAGGTTAGTTTGATACTCACGACAAAAATAATGGTAGCATTAAAACCAAATAGGCTTGCTCCCTCCAAAATTATATACTTACAGAGGTAAATATTACAGAATAAATGTTAGCAAACCCTGAGATTTTTAATAACTCCAGGGCATATCTAGGAAATATCAAGAACACCAGAAGAGTAAGGTGCTAAGTGGGGAAGATAGAATTTTAAGCAGTTAAAACTCTCTGTTGTCAAATATTGTAGAGTTTGACAAAATAAAGATGAAAATGAGGGAGGTTATCTATGGACTTATTACTTTTACCAAATCAAAGCTCATACTGCTTGCCGCATGACCAGCCAATAAATAGAGAGATGAAAGATTGGGGGAAGGAACAGTAACTTTATTAGGACAGCCAGCCAACCCAGACTATGGTGGACTAGTATCCCAAAGAACTACTTCACCCTGGTTTGGGTGCTATTGTCTTTTATAGAACAAAGAGGGGCAAGGTGAGGAAAGGGTAAGGTAAAAAAAGTTGCTGCAAATATTTCCTTGTTCTGGTCAGACTCTGGAGAGGATGTGTTAATTTCTTCATTTTTGTAGTCATTCACAGGTGCACCTGCTCAGGATGTTTCCTATGAGCTAAACAAAGGAGTGTTAGGTCAGCACTCAGACATGGGAGGCAGGATTCCTGGAGATAGGCCACTATGTACACTTTAAGCTATATGGCAACATCCCTTTAGTGATTAACTTGTAGCAAAAGCAGTAGAATGCAGATTTCATCTGTGGCACCATCGGTTAAAGATCTGGTATAATCACTGCAGTGGCCTGGGTTGCTGCTATGGCATAGGTTTGTTCCCTAGCCCAGGAAGTTCCACATGCTGCACGCACAGACAAAAACAAAAACAAAGAAAACCACAATAGAATACAAAGGTTAAAGTAAAAGAAAAGGACCCAATATGGATTCAGATTTGTTCTTCCCTGTTATAGTAACATGGCAGTCATCAGTGATTAGAACAGAGGAAACTCTAGTGCAAGGCAAGGGTGGATGGTATATTCTAGAACAACTGTCCAATAGAGCTTTCTGTGAAGATGGGAGTCGACTGTCCAGTGTCCAGTATGGCAGCCCTACCCACAGGTGCTCTTGAGCAACTGAAATGTGGCTAGTGTTACTAAAGAAATGGCATTCATTTTAATTGATTGAAACATTAATAGCCTAAAGTAGCTACAGTATTTGAAAAACATAGAACTACAGATTTCACAAGTTAATAAGTAGTTAAGAATCTGATCTAATGATGCTGTCAAAATATCTGGCATGAATAAAAGAAAAAAAACAGGCATCCAGAAGCTGCTGGACAATGGCAACTCATTTGAAACTTATTTTTCACTTATACACCCACAATGGAATAGAAATAAGCATTGTAAGTGATAGTAGGGAGAGGGGGAGTAGAGATGAACGTGATGAAGAAAATGAAATACAAGTGTGAAAAATAATCTTCATATTTGTTAAGCAGTTCCTGAATTTTCTTTAAAAGTGATAAAAAATTAAATGAATATAATTAAAAAGTACTGCAGAACCTTACTTTTGTGTTTCGTATATATTCTCCATTTGCCCAAGTAGACCATAGACCATCTCTTTTCTTTTCTTCTTATTCTTTTTTTTTTTTTTTTGGCTTTTTAGGGCTGCACCCATGGCACATGGAAGTTCCCAGGCTAGGGGTCAAATCCAAGCTACAGCTGCTGGACTATGCCACTATGCCACAGTCATAGCAACACTAGATACAAGCTGTATCTACAACCTACACCATAGCTCACCACGACCATTTCTTTTCCGATGTGCTTTGTGTCCCAAGAGGCTAAACTCCATTGATGACATTCTCCATTCTTCAGATGCCTTACTCTCCAGCTTTCCATTAAATGTATCCAACAAGAAGCATCTAAAAAATGTAAGAAGGAGAGAATAGGAAGGTGAGGGCATCTGCTGCACCTGAGGCAGCTTTCCCTCCTCCCTTACTGACAACCCCTGTCTGATACTTTCTCTCCGCCCCTCCTTTACCCACCCCCTCCTCTAGTTATAGCTTCCTTTGGCCCCTTCTGTTCTAGTGGTGAGTGACCATGGTTTCTTCTCATTGTTGACTGGCCTGGTACTTAATCATTATTTGTTTCCTTAACCCTGTCCACACCTCTGAAAGCATTTCATTTATTAAACTGTCTTCAATTATACCCTTTAAGTGGGTCCTTTTTGCACTGTAAAACTTAGCTAATTGGAAATAAAGAGTAGCCCCAGGAATTAGTTCCTTAAGTTAGAATTCTGGCAGTGAGTGTCTAATATAGCTGATGAACTCAAGAATTACTTCCTTGCAAGGGAGAAATGAGATGCTGATCATTAATTCAGGGAGTGGCATCATGGTTACTTACCAGGTTACGGAGCGGCATGTTCACTGATGGCAACACATTAGAAAGATGCTTGCCTGTGGCATTTGATTAATGTAGCAACAGTGGAAATTAAAACACCTGCCTCTGATTGCCCTAGAAGAGGTTTTCAAAGAGGAAAAAAAATAAAACAAATGTAAAGACTTGAATTGCTAATTCCAGGCATGGGTGGAGGCTATATGGATGCCATGTAGAACTTATTTCCTATAGCCACAATTGGAAAATGGCAAATTTCTGCAGATAATTCAAATATATAAAAAGTAATCAAACTAAACTTATTGTGATCATGTCACAAAACATGCAAATATCAAATCAGTACATTATACACCTAAAACAAACACAATGTTATATGTCCATAAAGCCTAAATTTAAAACATATTTATTAATACTCAGACTGTAGTATAAAATAATATCAATTTAAAACTCAGTAGATGTGTTTAATGCTACACATGGAAGGTTAAATATTTTCTAAATAAGATAGTATAAAACATTCAGAGGAGTACCACTGTAGCACAGTGGGTTAAGGATCCAACTGCAGTGGCTTGGGTCACTGCAGAGGTACAGCTTCCATCCCCAGCCTAGCATAGTAGGTTATGGGATCTGTCATTGCCACGGCTGTGGTATAGGTTGCAGCTGAAGCTTAGATTTGATCCCTGGACCAGGGAACTTCCATATGCCATGGGTGTGGCTGAAAAAGAAAAAAAAAAAAAATCAGAGAGAAGCACCGGGAAAAGAAGCAACAATAGAGAAAGCACTTAAGAGAAATATGGGACAAAGTGAAAAGTTCTTGAATAGATTTAATTAGAATTCTAAAAGAAGAAATGACAGAAAATAAAGCAGCCAATATATTGTTAATGGTCAAAAAACTGTCAAAGCTGGCCTGAAAGCTCTCATACTCTTGAATCAGGATGCGGTATGACCCCTAAGCTGATGAAGTCAGATATATTAGAGACTACTAACATGACAGGAGACCCAGATTAACGGGAAAAAACAAAAAATCAAACAAGTAACAACAGTAGCTATAGAAACTTCCTCTTAACAGAAAAAACTTACAATCTCAGAGTGCTTTAAAAAATTCTGCCCTGTGCTCCAAAAATAAAAACACAATGACACATTCTAGTCAAACAGAAAATTATGCTAAAAGAATCATTAAAGCAAACTATTCATGAAAAAGCAAAATTATCCCAGATGGAAGCAGAAAGATATGAGAGGGAATATAGAAAGATATATGTGGGTAAACATAGAATATTAATAATGTTTGTATTTTAAAAATATATACCTTTAAGAACAAATAGGGTTCAAGTATTTAGATGGTAGATATAAAACAAAATGTGTTCTTAATTACACCTATAAACAGGCAAAATAGCATAATTTAATGACAGATTTTTCAGATCAAGTTACTGTTTTAAAAAACTGCCAAAATTTCCTTCTTTTTCAAACAAAACTAAAACAAAATTACACATAAACGTTGACATTAAAAGTGTAGAATATATGTGGAGTTTCCTTTGCGGCTCAGTGAGTTAAAGACCCAGTGTTTTCTCTGACGATACAGGTTCCATCCCTGGCCTTGCTCAACGGGTTAAGGATCCAGTGTTGCCTCAAGCTGTAGTGTAGGTCACAGATGCAGCTCCAATCAGGGCTTGCTGTGGCTGAGATGTAGGCTGGCAGTTGCAGCTTCAATTGGACTTCTAGCCTGGGAACGTCCATATGCCTCAGGTGTGGCCCTAATAAGAAAAAAAATGTAGAAAATATATAATGCAAAAACCATACCAAAGACCTATTATATCTGTGCTAATGCCAAACAACCTTAATGGATATAAAGAAAGAGGCTGCATAATAACAAAGGATTGATCCATCGGGAAAGCCAAAAAATTCTAAATCTATATTCATATACATAAAGCTGAAATAAATTACAAGGAGAAATAAATACATCTGAATTCACAGTGGAAACTCTCTAACATGCCTCTTTTACTAATTTACAGAACGAATGAGAAAATAAATAAACCTAGAACTAAACTCCCAGTACATCTGACCTAAGAAAAAAGCAAAAGTTATAGCATTCAGAATCGTGTTGTATTAGGGAAAATAAAACTGGATAAAAGTTAACTCTTTAAAATGAGTAGTAAATTTGGTAAACTCCTGGAAATACTGATCAAACAGAGACATTGAGAGAGAAGTGCAAATGATCAAAATTGGGAATGAAAATGAGACATCAGTAAAGATGTCATGTATATTAAAATGTAATAAACAGATTTAAATTTGAAAATGTAAACAGAGTGAGATAATTCCTGGAAAGAGACAACTTGTCAAAACTGATAAAAGAAAAAATGGAAAAAATGAGTACTTCGTTCTCTGCTGAAGTAATTGACTTCATAAACCAACCAACAAACAAAAAACGAACAAATAAAAAGACCTTTCCACAAAGAAAACTTCAGGATGGTGGGACTTTACTAATGACTATTACTACATATTTAAGGAAGAAATAATTCCATGCTTACACAAATCATTCTGTGTCATTAATAAATGGAAACAGTCATCTGCATATTTTAAGCATGGTTATAAAATCTGACCAGAACATTATAAGTAATTGCAGATCAATGAATTTCATAAACATGGATGCAAAAAGCCTAAACTAACCATTGGCAAAGCAAAATTAGCAATATATAAAAAGATACTACTTTATGACCAAGGGTATTATCCCAGGAATTAAAGATTGACTTAATTTTCAAAAGTCAATAAAATCCTGTACATTAACAAAGTAAATAGAAAATATATATATCATGAGATATTATGCCCTCAATTTCTCTTTAATTTTCTGTTTCTTATTTTTTCCTACCATGATGTCTTCCCCTGTACTTCTAGAAGCAGAATGATCTTAAATTACACAGGGTATGCAATAATTTAGGCAATCATTGTATAATGGTTTTTAGATCGTGCTTGTGATCTTAGGTTCAGGTTGAAAATGAAACAGAGACACAAAAACCTCACCTATCCCCGGTGTAGGTAACAATCTACTGGAAACAACTTAGCAGGCATAATAAGAGCAGAGCAGAAATGTCATGGCTCACAAGCATATCTTTTGATTTTTGCAGACTTTCTATACTCAGGGTATTCACAACCAAAAGATAAGCATGTGAGTACACATGAACCAATTCAGCAAAGCCTTCAGCTCGGTCTTCTTAGGTTTTATAACTAGCCCTGTTACCGGCCTGGGTTCTTGACCTTCCTTAATCAATAAAAATTGATAAGAGGCCAAACAAGAAATTCAGACCAGGCTTTCTTGGGGCTCTTGCTGCAGCAGTGGGAGGGAAAACAAACAACAGTTTCCTTTGCTTGCTCATTCACCGGGTTGGGAGTCAAGAGTTGGGGGGGGTCGGGGGGGGGGGGGGTGGTGGTTGCTTATATGGGGCAAGGGTAGGGGTGGGTCCAGGCTTCAGCCTGAGGGGTGGCTTAGGTCGTCTGCCAACCCGTTTCATTATGCTGTATACATAGTACCCTGCTTTTGCTCTGCGTTCTTCAGAACTGGCAGTTGGGGGTTTCATTTTTTGGTATCTTGTCTATAACTTGCTCAAAGTACAAATGTACACAGTTAATCTTAGTCCTTTATAACTTCTTCGTATTTTGTTGCTGGAGGAGGTGTTTGTCCAGGTGCAAGCACTGCAGTAACTGTAGCAAGTGTTCCAGGTCCCAGCTTGGCTCAGCCAGACCCACAGCTCCCCAGGCAGATGTCACTAGCTGGTCCTATAGCTCCCAGAGGGATAGTGCTTCAATTCATCAATAAGCAGGCAGGACCTCAGTCTAGTAATAGTACCTAACTAAGCTCACTGAGTCACTATCTCACAAAATCTACAAGTGGATATTTATCTTATGCCCTCCAAAATTGCTAAGGCATGGCGTTGACTACTAAAACATAAGTAATGCATTTAACTTAAAAATCAAATTTACTCAATGAAAAAATTTCTCATTATTCTCACTCATACCTAAGATACGAGAAGACAAATTTCAGATATCTTTTTTTGTAATTAAGAATAATCTATTTATAATTTTTAAAAAAATTATTCCCAAGGACTTCACATAAATGTAAGGATTTGTTGGCAATTTTACTCCAAACCTTATTCTTAAGAGACTTATGATTGTAAAAATTCACTTAAGGCAGACTTTAGCCTCAAGGGAAATTATTATTTCTAAATATTACTCTGAAATATAACATCTGATTGTTTTGAAAAGAGAACAGGAAGCTTCTAAGTGAAAAAGGGGATAGAAAGAAGAAAAACAGTATTACTTTATACACTTAACATTTTAAACAAAAGTGCTTTTCTGTTAAGCACATTATTTTTAAGAAATTTAGAAACTGTTCCAGATTTCCCTTACTGTGTAATCAACTGTGCTAAAACGCTGACTTAAAAACAACAGGACTCTATAATATCACACACTTTAGGGGTCAGGAGTGGTTCAGCTGGGTGCATGTTCAGTTCCAATGGCAGATGTTCCTAATACCTACCATGGGCACTGACTGAGGGCCCTTCCTGGCATTCCATGGGGTATGGAACTAACTGCAGAGTCCAAGCAACATCACACAAACTTTTGGTGCCTGGGCAGGACTGACTGGAAGGAGGAGCTCAATGCATCCCGCGTCTCTCTGTGAGTCTCAAGCATCCCCACATCATGTCTCTAATATGGTGGCCACGCATCCTTGTTGGCAGATCAGAGCCGTTTGAGCAGCTGTCCCAAGAGGCTGGGCAAAGGATTCAAAATGTGTTTGGACCCAGCTGTGAAAGCTCCATAAACTCACTTCCACCCCATTCTCTTAGTGAAGTGAGTCCCAAAGGCCAGCCTGTTCAGGGAAAAAAAATTACACTCCTCCCTGTCAGAGGAAGAGCAAATCATTGTGGTTATCTTTCATTTTCAACAGAGACCTTTTATTTTTATCAATATAATGTTGGATAGCAATACACCAGAAACCAGGAAATTTACTGATTTTTTTTAAGGTTTTGATCTTTTAGCTTTATGATACATGTAGTTTTAAAATTCCTTATCTATGTAATGAAATGCCTGGATTAGGTGTTCGCAAGATGTTTTTGTAATTTTAACAGTGTATCTTTAAATCTCATTCTTTTTATTTAATAAATTTACAGATTTTTAATTCTCACTTTTATACAATCTCCTCCATATTTTTTATTTTATTTGCCTTATAGACTAGGAGAATGTTAGCGGTGCAAAGAATTCCAAAGGTCTGAAATTTTACCATGTTTGCAAGCTAACAAGGTGGCCAATTCAGGGAGAAGATAAGAGACTCCTGGGTCAGAGACAAAGGATTTCACCACTGATGGCACAGCTGGTGGCACAGGCTCCATATTCACCTTGGTTGTTCTTGGTCCTCACGTCCCATGGAGCAGGGTGCATGCTGTGCACAGAGGGGCTTTGCCACAGCTCAGGAACCTAGAGCTCAGCAAACCCCATACTTTTCAGGAGGCTGCTGACAAGCCTGCCCAAACTTTGCCTCAGGTGGAAACATTACATTTATTATTGTTCTTATTTTTAAAATCTGTTCTCTGCCATGTAGGGAGAACCTATCACTATCTTCCAAGAAGTACATTATACAAATTTTCTTGAAAAGATAATTGACCAAAATAAATAAATAAATAAAAAGCTGGGGAGTTCCCGTCGTGGCCCAGTGGAAACGAATCTGACTGGGAACCATGAGGTTACAGATTTGATCCCTGGCCTCGCTCAGTGGGTTAAGGATCTGGCATTGCTGTTAGCTGTGGTGTAGGTCACAGACACGGCTCAGATCTGGCATTGCTGTGGCTCTGGCCTAGGCTGTCAGCTGCAGCTCCAATTAGACCCCCAGCTTGGGAACCTCCATATGCCACAGGTGCAGCCCTAAAAAGACAAAATAAAATAAAAAGTTGTTAATATCTTTGCTCAGAAGATGTTCAGAGTTAGGAGTTTCCTCATGGCTCAGTGGGTTAAGTGTTTGGTGTTGTCATTGCTGTGGCTCTGGTTACAGCTGTGGAGCAGGTTGATACCTAGCTCCAGAACTTCTGCATTTGTGAGAACCCCATGGAGAACTGTTCCTCACAGCACAAGGACAAAAAGTTTGTCAGGTAACTTGGAAGAAAACAAGAATTTCACAAGGTTCTTGGTCTTATAAGTAGCTCTGAACCAAACATGTACCATTTGTAGAAATCAGTACTAGTATCCAACACCCATACTCTTCGTGTTGGAAGCATGAAATTAAAAGAGTATAAATACCTTCAGCATTTTGGTGCATTTAAGATTCTTAAATGTTTGTAAAATGAGCAAGATAAAAATAAATACTCCCTGAAGTAAATTAAAACTTCAAACACATAGAAATACAACTGCTTTTTCATAATGTATTTTATAGCAATTTATTTTTTCTATTTATGTATTCAAGTACTATTAACATAGATTAATATTGCATGCTCCCTGAAAAAGTGCCATTTGTTGGTTCCCAAATAATTTGACATGTGCTACTTTTAAGAATGGGAGCCAGGGAGTTCCCATTGTGGCACAGTGGAAACGAATCCTACTAGGAACCATGAGGTTGCAGGTTCAGTCCCTGGCCTCGCTCAGTGGGTTAGGGATCTGGCGTTGCCATGAGCTGTGGTGTAGTTTGTAGATGGGGCTCAGATCTGGCGTTGCTATGGCTGTGGCATAGGCTGACAGCTACAGCTCCAATTAGACCCCTAGCCTGGGACTCTCCATATGTTGCAGGGGTGGGCCTAAAAAGACAAAAGACAAAAAAAAAAAAGACTGGGAGCTAGGAAACATGTGAGAAAAGTTACAACAAAAGTTAAAAAGGGACAGGAAGTACAACAGAGTCAGTTTGAGGGATGCTTGCTGTATCTCACAGATGTGATATTGAATAACTTCATATGATTGTAGTGAATGTACATTAAGGTATAGTATAGAAAAGCTAGTATCAAAGGACCGATCATTTGCTTGATCTCTGCTCAAGACATTCCCAATGATATAGTTCAGGGAAAGCCATTTCATGTTTCATCTCATCAGACAGTTTCTCATTTAAAATGCTAAAATGAAAAAATATTTGAGAATAGAAATGAACTGTATAGAGTTTTTAAAAGAAATTCAAATGTTAACTTAATTCCTCAAACTGGGGTTAAATACTTTGATGAAAAAATGAAATGTTTCACTTTGAAAGAACAACCAAACTGCTTTAGTTCCCAAGAAATGTATGCAAGTAATAAAACCCTTCAAATCTGTGTTGTACATTTTCAGTGACTTAAATCTGATTCTAGGAATAAATAAGATGAATATTTTATCAAGTCACATATGTATGTTAATTATATATACACAACAGATATATTTGTATATATATTCTGTCGGAAGATTCCTGCTTGTTTCCAGTTTAGTTATTGACCATGGTTACCCTTTACAACAATTATAAATCTACTATATAGGTCTTTTTTTGTCCCTACTCACAGCACATGAAAGTTCCTAGACCAGGAATCGAACCCACACCATAGCACACTCAAGCCACTACAGGGACAACACCAGATCTTTAACCTGCTGGGTCACAGGGGTTAATCCTCTACCACGTTAATCTTAATCATCTCTGAAGGTTTAAGCATAGAAGTACTTTTTTTGTTTGTTTTGTTTTTGTTTTTGTTTTTGTTTGTAGGAGTAATATTTTCCTATAGCAGAAGAAAGTGAGTGTCCATACTGAATTCTCTCAGTGTTTCCAAAACAGCTGCTAGATCCCTGCCTTCAAACCAGAAGGCAACTGAAGCGGATCGTCAATACAAGTTGTGCTCTATCTGCTGCTTCTCTAAAAGTCTATCTCTGAATTGAATTGAAAGTTTCCTCTCAAATAACAGTTTTTTTTTTTCACATTACTCTTTAGTTTAGAACTAATTTTTATTAAGAAAAGGGTTGCTGCAAATCAAGTGAGTTTTAACCTGCCAGGAACAATCTGTTATAATAAAGTTAATTCTATACCTTTCTGAACATCTGCTTTCTTTTTTTTAAATTGTTTGCTTACTACTTAAATGCATAACAATATAAGGACACCTCCAGGAGCATGACACTACACAAATTAAATGACAAAATATGTCTTTTCTACCCTTGCTGGGGTTTACCAGATCTTCAAGTAAACTGATCTCCAGGTAAAGGGATTCTATAATTAGCTGTTTCCTCAACCATTTAAAGTGATCCTTCCAAGGATTAAGTGACATTTCTTTGGACTCAATAACTTGCATTTCAGTGGATTTGATTGCATTTCTGTTGCCTGCATTGTTCATTCACATGATTCATATTCCCCGGGCAGTGGAGCAGTGAGGGTGAAGGTCAGCAGCCAGGAGGAATTTTTATTTGACACAAGACTTACCCATCTCAGCAGGTGCATCAGGTTTCAGTCACAGTCCAGTGCACAGAGAACAGAACAATCCAAGGCAATAAATTGAAGTTTTTCTCATCCTTTAGCCAATCCATTAGCTACATTTGCTTGTGTTCACTTCTGGGACTTCTATACTCAGGAAATCTTATGAGTTACACAAGCAGAATCAGACCACAGTGCTAGGTGTGATCATGAGCTTTGATATTTAGTAGAGATTAATCACTAATTATTATTATTGTCACCCCCTCAAATGTCTGCTCTGTAGGGTCTAGGCTGTTGACATCTGCCACATCAATGGATGTAATTTTTTCCAAATAGTCTGAAGATTTGATTGTGTTGAATACAGTAAAAATACAAAAATTGTATCTTAAAGCCTGAAATATTTCTTGTTAATAAATTGAAAGTTTTTAGGCTTGTGAATTTACATTTTGTAATATGATTTTTTAAAATAAATTTAATTGGAGAATAGATGGCTTGGAAAGCTGTGTTAGTTTCAGGGGTACTACAAGATAAATAAGTTGTGCATATACATATATCTGTTCCTTTTCAGATTCTTTTCCCATGTAGGTTATTACACAGTATTGAATAGATCGCCCTGTGCTATACAGTAGGTCTTTGTTACCTCTATATTTTATACATAGTAGTGTGTACATGTCAATTCCAACTCCCTAATTTATCCCTCCTGCCCCACATTTCCACTTTGATAACCATGAATTTTGTTTCAAAATCTTTGAGTCTGTTTCTGTTTTGTAAGGTCTTTTGTATCATTTTTTGTTAGATTCCACGTATTAGTGGTCTCTTAAGATATTTGTCTTTGTGTGACTTACTTCACTTAGTATGATAATTCCTAGCTCCATCAGTGTTGCTGAAAATGGCATTTTTCATTCTTTTTTATGGTTGAGTAATATTCCATTGTATTTATGTACCACATCTTCTTTATCCAATCCCCTGTTGATGGACATTCAGGTTGCTTTCATGTCTTGGCTATTGTAAATACCATTGCAATGAATATTGGGGTCCATATTTCTAGGTTTTCCTCAGATATATGCCCAGGAGTGGGTTGACAGAGGTGTGTATAACTTTTCAAATTATGGTTTTCTCCAGACATATGCTCAGGAGTGGGCTTGCTGGATCATATGCTCTGATGTTTTGAATCTGATAAATTCACATGAGCCATCAATCACGTAGCTCTAATTATTTTAAAGAGGTACTCACAGGGCTGACTACATGGGCAACCGAGGAGGGCAGTCATGCTGTGTCCCAATCTGGAAGGGCCACCTGTCTGGGATTTAATGCTCAGTGATGAGCACCTTGAAAATTTTTAATAATTTTATCTTAATTTTGTTTTTTATTCTGTGAATGAGGGCCCATGGAGCAAGAGAATATTAACCAGGATCTCGGAGCTTTGCCTCAGACTGACTCTGCCTCTTCCTTGCAAAGGATTTTCAGATGCCCACTCATTCCTCCCCTAACCATTCACCCAACTGGTCCCCTCCCCTGACCTTGGGCACAACTGCTGTCCCCCTGGGTCCCAAGCTTGAATCAGCACAGGGGTGTTTGTGGGAACCGGCTGGGATACAGGAACCCCACCCAGCTCAGGACGGCACCAGGCTGTGGTTGTCCTGCCCATTGTATCTTGAGGGTCTACACTTGCCCTCAAGTATCTCTATGCACAAAGAATGCAAATTATATTGTGGAACTTATAATACATAGACATATTATATGTCAGGGAGAGACCATAAACAAGAAAAAGCTGTTATTTCTTTCAATGCACTTCTTTTTTTTTTTTTTTTTCTGCTTGTTGAACAATGGGTCTGCATTTTCTTTTTGCTTCTGGCTGGGGAAATTATGTAGTCAGCATTTAGTCTACCTTTTTTATGAATCCAAGAAGGAATTGTTTTCCAAGCTTTAGCTATTTATTTGCTAGACTTTACTGACATAAATCTAAAAGGAAGGGAAGCAGGACCATATACATTTGTATAAGATGTGTTCACTTTTGTCTGGGGTAAGGAGAGTTGAGGTTAGAGAAAGAAGGAAGAAAGGAAATTCTGTGTTCATCCTTGAGTGGGAACTACAACAAAAGGCCAACTCTGTAAACTTTCAACTAGGCAGCTCCATCTAAACAAAAGTTGTTTTGTTCATTTACAAATTAGTATATGTTTGTTCGATAGAAACTTTCCTCAGAATAACTTGATCCTTAAGGAATGTGAACATTATATAATCTCGCAATGCTAACTCGGGGAGAAATTACCTCAGCGTTTCTCACAGAATGTTTTTTGGCCTATTCGATGGTTTTATTATGCAGATGGTCTCTGACTCATCCGTGGTTTGAGGTAGGATTTTTCAATGTTACAGTTGTTTGAAAGTGATGGACATTCAGTAGACTTCAGATTTTAAATCTGGACCTTTTTCCTAGCAAGAAATGTGTGGTCCGATCCTGAAACTGGGCTGTGGCTACAGCTCCTGAGTAGGCAGATAATCACCAGGGAAAACAATAGGCAGACTTGCAGCTCTTCTGGACCCAGACAATGATGTTGCTTTTCACTGTGAGTGAAACATTCTCTCTGCGACATGAGATAGTCAAGGCCTTGTTCTAAGATGGTCTTTGTGTTAGATGATTTTGCACTTGGCCTTCTCTAAGTGTTCTGAGCACGTTGAAGGTAGTCTGGGCTAAGCTTTGATATTCTGTGGATGAAGGACACTCCATGCATTTATGATTTATGATATTTTCAATCTATAGTGGGTTTATGGGACATAGTCTCATCATAAGAGGAGGAAGACTGGCAGTTTGCCTTTTTCTTACAATCCCTCTCTCAGCCCTGTGACAATCTTCAGGGTTTGCTAGCAGTTCCTCCTTCTGTGCTGTGCTCCCCAGTGGATGGTTTCCTGGGCATAGAAAAGCATGCCTTCCACAAACAGATGCAGACATCTGACTCCTCATCCAACACTCTATTAAATAAAGAGGTGTAGCATTTTTCTCTGGAATAACAATTTTAATTATATTACATGTTTTAAAATCCCAGCTGAATATAATATAATTTTAGTAGCTCATTTCTCCTGAGGCATCAACACCATCCATCACTCCTGCTGCCATCTGGTACATCTGAAGTGTCATGATCAGCAGTTTATGTGGAAATTAAAGCATTCAAGGGGTCCCCCTTCAGTAATGTCCTGAGGTCAGGGACAATATTGCTTATGGCAGTGAGGATGCATTTTTATCGCACACTTGAGAGGCATCTATTTGACATATTTTACAGCTTTCTGGGTTAAGACTAGCCAAGCTTTTCCTTATTTGCACTGACCCAACATAAGGGTCATCCTGGATAATCCTTCAGAGCACTTCCATCTCTGCTGTTGTGCTTATCAAGCTACATTCAGCTAAGAGCTTAGCAGCAGCAATTAAAGTTCTTTCTCAATCCACCCTCCTTACCCCATCACAAGTAAAGGTGAACACATATTATGCAAATGTAGATTGTCCTGCCTCCTTTCCTTTTAGACGTATGTGGGTAAGTCTAGCAAAACAATTTCTTCTTGCTATACTATACAGTTTAGTATATACTTATATTTTTACTTGTTGTGTCTTTATATGCATATTTATATCAATCTATCAATAGATGGTTCATTTTGTTTTTGTTTTAGTTTTTGTTTTAACTACTACTAAGTGAATGGCTACTTCTGTCCCAGGTATTCACCTAGGTTTGTTTGAGCCTCCCCTGTTTCACCTAGTTCTTACAAGAAAGCCCTAAGGGAAAGTATGTTGTCATCTCTATCTTAGAGGTTGGAAACCCATGCTCAGAGAAGAAGGTTGTCCCAAGGAGACATAGCAGGTAAGAGTCTAAACCAGAGGTATAGGAAGCAGAGGCTGCCACCTCCCACAGAGCCTGAGATCCACGTGTCACATAGAACACCAATCCCACTGTGAAAAGAAGTCCAAACTCAAACATGTGATAGAGATTGTGTTGTTATTGCTGCAGCTTGGGTCATTCATTTTGATCCCTCGTCCAAGAACTTCCACATGGCATAGGTGATGCAGAAAAAAAAAAAAAAAAAAAAGAAGAAGAAGAAGAATGCTCATAAATGTTTAGAAATAAATAAATGGCACATAATAAATATTCATAAATGTTAGCAGTGCCTCAGTTTCAAGGAGTCTCCATGTGCTTATGGCTAAGTCCTTTGCAATAAGTTAACTGAGATTAGAGAAATAACATAGGACTAGGTTTTTGGCTAGTTCCCTTTTCCCATTACAAAAGTCAGCATTCTTCGACTGCAGTCAATAGAAACCAACTCTGGCCTTCTGGCTTATACAGGCAAAGAAGAATTTACTAGAGGAGTATGGGGTGGCTTGTAGACTTCAAGGAAATAATAAAGACTCAGGTCTTTGAGAGGACAGAAACCAGGACAGCTCTGGAGTTCCAGAAAGCTGGAAGTAATGGACAGTCTCTTTGAGACACCAAGCTGAAATAATTCCAGTGGTTTTCAGGACAGCTTGAAATTTTCCAGAGACCAGGCAGCTTGGCTTAGTGCTCTTTGTTCATTTTTATTCCCTGTTAAAAAGAAATGCAAATGGAGGGAAGTACCAGCCATGGGACTAGTTAACATGTTAATCCTGACAGGGGAAAATATTAACTGTTTTTCTACATGACAGAAAGTAATCTATTTAACAAACATATCCTTTCAGTGTTATTTGGTGACAGTGTGTACATTGTAGTTTGAGTTTAAATTTGAATGTCTAGGACCAAAGATGTAAGGAACATCTATCTAGTTGTTTGCAAAGTGTTCTGCTACAGAAATTTCCAAGTTTGGAAGAGACTGTTTCTTTCCCATCAGAAAGGGCATGAAAAGACCAAGTGAAACACACTTGCTAAAATAATAAAAAAAGAAAGACACTAATTATATTCTTTTCCAGAAATGCTTATTTGTGAAACTGAGAAGAAAATATACAGATCTTTTCTTTTGGTTTTTCATCCTCAGTCTTTTGGTTCCTCTTTCCTATCTTCAACATCACACACAACATACACAGTTGCTGGTGTGCACACACACAAACCTAAATGCATACAGGTAGCACAGCAGTCCTATTTGTGATCCGGGGAACAGCCTGATTAGAACAGAGAGGTTGCCATAACAAACATGAGGTCTCCATGGAGTCAAAACCCAAATATTCTTTGTGTATAGGAACCATAAATTTAGAGCTGTGAATATGTCGAGATATAATATTAGGAAAATTTCAGAGAAGAAATAAATCTCTTTAAAAATACTGACAAAAGATTTGTTCCTAATATATTATATATACATATATATGTACTAATGCTTACTCTAAAAATAATCAGATATTTTCTATGAATTTTATAGTTTTATATTTTAACTTCATACATATATTATTTCTCATATAATTTTTGTGTGAGATTTAAGGTTTTGTTCAAGGTTTTGTTTGGTTTGATTTTGATTTTCTGTTTTTCCTCTTAATTCCAATTTTTTCAACAAAATTTGTTGAAAATTCTGTACATCCTTCATCGCATTAATTTTGAGGTTTTGTAATTAATTTTTTGATGGTTTTTATCATGAACCCATGTTAAATTTTGCTAAATGCATTTTCTATATTAATTATGACAATTGAGTATTATTCTTTAGGCTGTTTTTATGGTAGATTGTATTGATTTACTTTTGAATATTGAGAAGCTTTGCATTTGGGAATAAAGTTCACTTAGTTTTGTTGTATTTTATTTTTATTTTTATTTTTTTTTTATTTTTAAATAATGCTGATTTCCTTTTATTTTGCCAAAGATTTTTGGAGTTAGGACCATGAAGGACATAGGCAGTAGTTTTATTTTTTGTGTGTACTGTATTTGTCTAATTTTGATATCAGTGTAATTCTTGCTCCATAAAATAAGTTGACAAATGTGTTCTTTTACTATTTTCTGGAAATAAATTTTGTAGAATTGGTGCTAATTTTTCTGTAAGTATTTGGTAGACTTAGACTTCACCAATAAATTATCTGATACTGAGATTTCTTATATGGAAGAGTTTAAATACTAAGTCATTTTTTAATGAATTTAAGAAAATTCAGATTATCTATCTTGAGTGATTTGTAGTAGTTTATGATTTACAAAAATGGTTTGGTGCAGTTCTCCAGTGGCCCAGTGGTTAAGGATTCGGTGTTGTTACCACTGTGGCTCAGGTTCAGTCTCTGGCCTGGGAACTTCTGCATGCTGCGGGCATAGCCAGAAAAAAGAAAAAAGAAAGGGTTTGATTTTTTGATTTGACTATGTTGTCCATTTTCTTTTTATAGCAGTTTTATTCCCTTACTATCCTTTCAATGTCTGCATGCCCTATAGTGATAGCTCTTTTTTTCATTCTCACGTTGGTAATTTGTTTATTCTCTCATTTTTCTTCATCAGTATCAATTTCATAGCTTTTATCAGAGAACCAGACTTCAGTTTGGTCGATTTTCCCCATTGATTTTCTGAATTTAATTTTATTGATTTCTGTTCTTATAGCTATTACCTTCTTTCTTCTGCATTCTTTTATTTATTTATTTTTTTAGTTTGAGGTGGAAGCTTAGGTAATTGAGTTTAGACCTTGCTTCTTTTCTTATATAAGCATTTAGTGGTATACATTTCCCTCAAATCCTTGCTTTCACTTACTCCCACAGATATTGATAGCTTCATTAGCATTCAATATAATATAGACACATTTTTTCAGCTCTGAGACTTCCTTTTTGAATCCTGAATATATGTATGTACTTTAATACCCAATGCTTTCAACTTTTTCCATTATTTTTGTCATTTTCAGTTTGAGTCTGTCCTGCCTAGAAAACATATTGGTATGGTTTCAACTATTCTGACTTAGCTTACGACTTATTATATGGTCTGTTTTGGTGAATATCCAATGCAGTCTTTAAAAAGGATGGATATTATCCCGATGTTTATTACAAAATAGAGTGTTCTATAAATGTTATTGAGAATTTAGTCGTTAATGCTGTATTTCAGTTTTTCTATATCCTTGTTGAATTCTTGTCCAGTGGTTTTAGTAATTACTAAATAAATGTGTGGAAGCCCTAACTACATCTGTGGGTTTGTTTTTGTCTCCTTTTCAGGCTCTCAGTTTTTGCTCCACATAATTTAAAGTACTGTAGTCTGGTGTATAGTATTTAAGATTTTTGTTTTCTTGGTGAAATAAGTCTTTTACCAATGTATACTTTCCTTCCTTGTCTCTAGTAATTTCGTTTGCTTTGATGTGTACATTAACTGATATTAACACAAGCACTCTTAATTTTTTATTAGTCTTCATAGTATATCTTTAACCTTTTACCTTGAACTGAACTGAAGTAAGGTTCTTATAGCCATCATACATAAGATAAAAACCATAGTTAAGTTGTGTTTTTTTCTCTCTTAAGCAAATCTCTGTCTTTTTATTCTTGTGCTTAAAGTATGTATTACCAATGTAATTATTATCTTATAACTTAAGTCTGCCATTTTATGATTTGCTTTCTGTTTCTTCTCTTTGTTTCTAAATCTTTTCTGTCTTCCTGTGGGTGACTTGAATGTGCTTTATTGTTCTATTTTTATGTCTGTAGTATTGCTGAGGATCACTTTTTGTAGTTATTTCATGGTTGCTCTAGAGATTATCATATACATATATGATCTGTGTTCATCCACTCTTAGCATTTCATCATTTAAATGGAATGCAAACACCTAAACACCATTGAGCTCCCACCACTGACAGCTTGGGAGGAACAGGATTTTGTTATTTCAGGCAGAGAAGGAGGCAGCTCAGGAATGACTGACAGGGAAGGAATGTTCTGCTCTGCCACAGGCCTTGCTACTGTAGTCTGTTTTGGGGGTAAGAGGTGCATGTCTTTGTTGTGGTGTTGACTAGGGCAGGTAGTTAAAAGTTTTATGTGCTGCTGGACTGCCAGTTTTCTAGTTCTTTGGCTGGGAAGAGCAAACTGTTGGGGGGCTATTTTTTGTCCATATGTATTATCATATATACATGTGTGTGTGTATATGTATACATTTTTTTCTTTTTTGGCTGCACCCACGGCATATGGAAACTCCCAGGTCAGGGATCAAATCTGAGCAGGAGCTGTGACTTTTGCCACAGCTGCAGCAATGCCAGATCCCCAACCCACTGCACTGGGCTGGGGATGGAACAAGCCAGATCATCAACCCACTGCACCACAGTGGCAAACCCCTTACTGGCATTTATAAGCTGTGGCTTCTTTAGTGCCCAGGCCAGATGCATATGCTCCAAGACAGAAACCAAGGGAACTCACCACCAAATTATCCTTTCAGCCTCAAGGTCCCTGGCCAGGCTGGCTTATTTTCATTTTATCAGTTCTCTGGTGGGTAATTTATGAATTTCATCCTAAGACATTAGTTGAGATTGTCAGGAGGAATAAAGTGGTATCCATACTAAGACTGATTCATTCTAATGCATCTAAGCTTATCTGTGTCAGAATATAAGCAGATGGAGGCAGGTGGGGAGTACAGTATAATATGAAAATAAAATAAACTGCAACATCAATGAGAAGTAGACCTAGGGGATTCTGTTGCACTTCTCCAGAAGGACACATCTCCTTCCTCTTTTGAGAGTCATTGATAAGACTGAAAATCAAATGAAAATTAGAATAGTTAATTTCTTTGTCAAAATGCACAGTGACACTATAGTCAAATAGTTGGTGGATTGCCAGTTCAACTAATTCATATGGATATAAAAACAGGTTGATTGATCTAAAATATAATCTTATAGGAAGTGGAAAGTTTAGATAAAATGTACTTTTGAAGTACCTATGTGATCATTGCCATATTTTCTCTTTAAGGCCTTGTCACAAAGAAGTAAAAAGGAAGATAATAATAATTACATCTAAGCATTGTTTTAGAAAAGATATATCCACTTAACTTCACCCAAAGTTCCCTAATTATTAGTATCTTTCTTGTACTCGTAAGAATTACTAAGCTTTTCTGGGAATTGACTCTTGCTACTATAAATTTTAGTTCACTTCACAGAAGTTGGAGGTAGTATAGCGTTTCTTACCAATATCTTATTTTAACAATGTGTGAATATAATGAATACATCTTTGAAACTGAAGTTCATCTAAAACATGTAATATTTCCAGATATGACATGATTATGTGTCACTGAGAAATGTTTTCATCAATCTGCTCTTTAGCTACTGAGTTAGTTTTAATTGGTAGTATCATCTCCCTCAAAAATGAACTAATGATGCGTATAGCAGTGTGTTTTTGAAACCACAGAATTAACGGTGGGCTCCTTTGAGGTGACAAAGGTTGAGAAAAGATAACTGGGCTTTTGAGTTTCCTTCTCTTAGGTGGTAGAGTCTGTCCTATAGAAGTGCCTCTAGGCAGATTGCTCGTCACTGAGGCCTGCCTGTGGACTGGTCTGGTTGCTAACCAAGGTGGAAACCACTGGAAAAACTAAAGGATTCCTGCAACTAAGTTCTGATTGTGGCCAAAGAGAAAGCCAGAGAGGCTGAAAGTTCAGGGCCAGGAGGTGTTAGCAGAAATGAGCCAAGATGCAGGGCAGTTGGAGGCTGAGTCCTGAGGTGGAGAGGAAGGGCAGGGGTGACAAGGAGAAGCCAGGATACTCACCTCCCTGCACACCTGGACACTGTCTGCAGGTTGTTAGATATGTGGATACTTTGGCTTGAGTCAAAAGCTTACAGTCATGGTATCACTGGTGTCATTCTGATAAGACCAAATGTTATAAACGAAGCACAGTTTTCCAAGATAGGGTTTGGTTAGTTTTCTTTAACATGGTGAATAGCAGATAAACCCATATTTAAAGTTAAAGAACATCAATATATATGCACATACCCTGAAAAAAACATAACCAATTTGGCGAGCTATATACCATGTCTTTGTCTTCCTAGGTGAGTGTCTCTTTCTTCAAAGAACTACAAAGGAAAAGCTAAGTAAAAATATTTATACAGTTGTGATTAAAAAAAACTTTGAAAACTAATTTCCTAAAATAATGACTATATTATTGTAGTGAAATTTCACACAGTGACCTTGTTGAAGAAAATTGCCTTTTATTACCATTATCATAATTGTGCAGCAGTAATATTTTGAAAATTTTAATTACTGTGATAAAAACCCTTTATAATTATGGATGATTTCCTTTTTATTAGTTGAATAGTATCGAGCCCTAACACTATTTCAAGTTCTTTATGTACTGATACAGAATATTCCAAAATCCTACTGTAGCGCCTTTATAACTTTATTAGCTATTAACACGTTTTAGAATTAATTATCTAAGAGCTATAAAAACTGGAAATCTTTATTTTTTAAGCAGAGGACATATTACATATTATTAAGAAACATCTCAGACCTATTTTCTGGAAAGAGTTGGCTTAATGCATTTAGAGCAGTGTACTTTCTCTTTCTTTGTTCAAATGAATATTTCTACAAAAGGGGTAGTGGCACTTTGTATATTAAGCAGTTTTTATCATAACATTGCATGAAGCGTGAGACAAAAATCATCTATTAATACATTGATCTGTTACAGAAAATTTTAGACACATAGTCTAAAAATATTTAACAGAATATAACCCTCTTTCACGAGCTATGAAGTACATATATATGTACATATATATTTATGTGATGTATGTAATTATATATATATTTGTATTTATACCCTGTATAAATCTGATACTTTGAGCAGAATTTCTTATTAACTTTTTTAGAGGGCAGTGTCATTCTATACTACCTACTAGTTATTATACCTTAAACATTTATATGTGTTGACAAAAAGAAAAATGAAAAAATAAAATATTACTCTTTTCACCTCTGGGGTCTTCTTTCTTCTTTTTAACTTGCTTTTTTTCTCTCTTTGTCTTTTAATCATACCTATGCTGTTGTTCTACCATAGCATAAAATCTGTAGAAATTATAGTCAAGCAGAACTAACTTGATTTTAAACCTTAAAGAGTCAATTGACTTCCTCCTGTCTTAAATTTATTCATGATTATAACAGTGATAAAGTAATCTACTCTTTTAGATGTATTAGAGGTGGGCTAGGAGTTGGCATTCCTCCAGATAAAATAAAAATATTTGCATATTTAAGAACTTAACATTGGCCCTAATTGAGGAGTGTGTGCATTCAAACTCAACATTAGAAAGAAAGTTTAAGAGTTTTGGGATTTTGTTTTAATAGAACATCATTTTTATTGAAGTATGGTTGGTTTACAATGTTTCAGGTGTACGATAAAGTGATTCAGTTATATATACATAACTGAATATATATATAGAATATACTGTATATATACATACTGAATATATATATACATAGAATATACTATATGCTTTTCGGATTCTTTTCCATTATAGATTATTAAAATATATTAAATATAGCTCCTTGTGCTGTATAGTATGGCCTTGTTGTTTGTTTTATATATAGTTGTATAGATTCATCAATCTCAAATTCCCAATTTATCCTTTCCCTACTTTCCCCTTTGGTACCATAAGTTTATTGTCTGTATCTATGAGCCTGTTTCTGTTTTGTAAGTTCCTTTGTATCTTTTTTTTAGGTTCCACACATAAGCTATCTCACATGGTATTTGTCTTTCACTATCTAACTTCACTTAGTATGATAATTTCTAGGTCCATGTTTCTGCAAAAGGCAGGGTTTCCTTCTTTTTATGGCTGAGTAATATTCCATTATATTTACAAAATTATCCATTCATCCTTTGATGGGAACCTGGAACCTGGGTTGTCTCCATGCCCTGGCTGTTGTAAACAACAGCATGTGTGTTGGGTGAGGTATCACTAACACTCTCAGGTCATCTCTTCACTGCCCTGGCAGCCATGGTTCCTTTCCAGAGCCAGGATGCAGAAGCAGTCTCTCTTGGCTTAAGATGGGATCATTTTGAGGATAGAGGATACATACATTCAGAGCCAGTTGTCCTTACCCCAAATGGAATACACCCAGTGCAATTGCATCACATGAGCTGGAAACTAGGGACAGCTGAGCAAGTACTTCTTGGAGATCAGTGAGCTTCCATCCCATTTAACCCCTGTAGGGAGCATTGTGAATAAGAACTGATCTTAATTTGATGAGGGCAAATTTTGCATCTAAGTTTCACCTTCCCCTACCTAAGACCGGCAGTGAAGTGGATGCCAAATTGAGGGGTTTTATCTGTTCGTGTGTGCAGTTTAGTATTTGTTTTTTTGTTGTTTTCTTTATCCATGCCATGTTGGAAGATTTCAGTGGAATGGAATTAGTGTCAGGATTTTTAACAACAGGATGGTTTCAGAAGGATGGGTGCTGTGAGGAGGGTTGCACACACATGTACAATCACTCCCAGCATTCCTGAAGTGCTGCCTTAACAGAGTCCCACAAAATTTCAGTATGTTCCAACTGTAGCATAAACAATTGCTACTTGACTTGACTCTGATACTTCTGATACTAGTAGGCAAGCCATTTCTGCTGGGTAAAGGAAAATGTAGAGCCTGGAGGCAGCTAAAATGATGGTTGTTTATAATCTGCAATTTGATTGGCCATTCTCTGGGGATGGAGATACCCAGCCTTTGGTAAACAGAAAAGTAGGTGTGAATATCCTCCCAGCATCTGTGAGAGCACAGTGGACTCTGGAAACACACACAAATACTCACTCACTCCATGGTAAAGACAGTAAGGGAAAATAATCTCAACTTGAATTAATGATTACAGTAAATATTCAAAATGAAATCTTACCTTTGATGCTTAACTGAATATTATGTTAAAAGAGAGAAGATGGGAGTCACTGGACCCTTATGAACTCCTTTCTAGTTCTGTCTCACAGACTTTACCCCATCTTTTAAATTACTCTTTATGTCTGCAGGTACTACAGAAGAGTAAAGTTGGAATCCTCCAGGCTCCTCCAGCCCTCCTTTCCCCATCCCACATCTCACTAAGAGGGGTGTAAATACATGTGATCAGCCTCTATCTGTGGCCATCTTCTCTCCAAGCAGACACAACTGTGCCCTTCTCTGACTGGAGAAGAGGAATTCTGCCTGGATGTGGGGTGGAGGCAGGGAGAGACTGAGGGAAGGAACACACATGTCCTCTGGAACTGGAAGTGTTCTACCTTATTAAGAAAGTTTCCATCTTATTAGGAAACTTCAAGATGCCAAGCATCTGCAACTTGATGTATAAGTGAAGCCAGCTTTGGGTGGGCCACTCACCTTAACCCAATGGATTTCTTATGTTCCTCCGACTGACAGGGTCAGAATAGAACACTCTTTAGATAAAACCCAGTTCCTGGGTTTAAGGGAAATACTGCTCATGCTGCAAGACAAAACCCTGACAAAAACTGACAAATGCTTGAGTGTATGTATGTATGCATGTATGTGTATCAAGTAGTGATAACTACTCTGATGGGAAAATCAGTGGTGTAAAAAATATAGGTAATTCATTTTTTAACATAAGACTGCCCTTGATGCAGACTTTGAGATAAGTGTTCTGTCCAATGACTTTATTAATTAGGTGCACTCAGGAGAAGCTGGTAAGGAAGAAGAAAGAGAATAATATCCCAGCAAGGATATGATTTTAGGTGAAATCTTGCTATGCACCTAGCTCCATAGGAAACTCTGGGGTGCTAGGTCCATCATAATTACTGTTATGTCTTGAGCTAAGGGAGCTGGGCTTCATGTCCCTTTTCTGTCAGTCATTGGCAATGGAGTTTCCTATACCCTCCCATGAAATCCCAGTTGTTCATGCAATGCTGATATAATAGCCCCAACATTATCTTGTTTGTAAACTTGACAAAACCCTGAGGATGAGCCCATGTAGGGATACTTGGGATCTGAGAGGACTGTGGGACAAATCCTCTAGGAGAATGAGGTCCCAAAGTAGTTGATAAATAAAGCAAAGGAAATGGATCAGGGCTCAGGTCCAGCTAAGATGTAATTAATGATGTTAGTGGATAATTATCACTACAACCATCATCAAAATTAAGGGGAGCAAATTGAGGAGAATTTTGAAGGACATGAGGTTGAAATATTACTTCTGAACTTTTAGAGGTGAAGTTGAGGGCATGGCCGTGAAAATGGCAATGATGGTAAATATCATTACATGTAATGAGAGGTGGTGATGAGACTTTCAGCATATTGCAATAGCTCTAATGGGTTGAATGTGCCAAAGCAGATAGGAAGTGTCTCAAAGAATTTGAACTTAATGTATATCATTTGTCTTTTCATAGAGAAAAAAAAAAGAAGAAGAAGAAGGGAAGGTTTACGATATTGGTCAAATTGACCTTTATCTTTCTTCCTGAGTTCAACATTTCCCACTCTCTCTATACCATCTTCCAATATTCTCATCTTTTATACAGCCTTTTAACCCTTCACAAAATTATCATATTGGAAATGAACCTTTCTTCCTGAATTAATTTGTTGACATTTCATTAATTATTTGCAAAATAATTCTAAAACAAAATGTTTTGTAGAGTTACCTCAAAGGGTTATGTCAACTTATTAACAAGGAAGAAAGACAAAGTATATTTATGTTGTGAAGACATATTTTGTTTTTAAGGATAATTTATCTCTTTCGAAAAGTCATGGTCATTAACAAGTGTACAGAAATAATAAGGTCCCTGACTCTAAGGAGTTTGAAGTTTATTGTATGTGATTGATATTTTAAGCCTTGTTAGTTGTGAGAAATGTGTTTGCAAGAATCTTTTTTTTTTTCCTTTTCCTGTTCTTGAGATTTCCCACCAGTATCTTTTTGAAGAAGACAACAGTAGTATGCTATTTTTTATCATTTACAGAGAAAATACACCTGCTTCACAAACTTAAGGGTTATGATATGATTTGATCTTAAAATGTGAGAAAATTGTTTTCTATATCTCCTTTTACTATATCCAGTCAAAAAGGAAAAGAAGTAAATTGAAGGGAATTAAACACACACACACACACACACATAGACACATGAACACACACACACATACACACACAGGTTTTGATAAATGGGCCAAAAGATAACAAAAACTTTGACATTTTAAAAATATCTTAGCAGGAGTTCCGGCTGTAGCTCATTGTGTTGAAAATCTTAATATAGTGTGTCGGGTCTCTTTGGAGATGTGGGTTCAATCCCCAGACCAGCCCAGTGGGTAAAAGGATCCAGCATTGCTGTTGCTGCAGTGTAGGTCTCAGCTGTGGTTTAAATTCAATCCCTGGCCTGGGAATTTCCATATGCCACGGGTATGGCCATAAAGAATAAATCTTAGCAAGGTGAAAACAATAAAATGATGTCCTTAGAGGCAATCATATTGGAACTAAGAAAGTAAACTGATAAAAAGTGCAACACTAAAATAGGGCATACTCAAAAATAGAGATCTTTTTTCATATTTCAGTATTAAAACCAGGACTTGTTTATCATTACTGCTTTAATTCATGTCACTAATTTTTAAGGTAAATTTATCTTTATGAGTTATCTACTGTTTCACTGCGAGCTTCGTCACTGATGGCAGCCTGCCCAAAGCCCATTCAGAAGAAGAGAAGATTCTTTTTAAAAGGAAAATTCCCATTAGCATCATTCCATTTGCAGTCAGGGTCATTGTAAAGGTGATATTTACCTGTTAAATATGTGTAGAGCAGATCTCATTAGAGTCTCAATGGTCATCAAGAATTCCCAGGTTCCTTCATTATTTCCCTAAATAATGAATGCATACACTTCACATATGGAATACAGAACATTTTAAAGCAGTTTATGAGCAGAATATTGATTTTTTTCCTTGAAAGAATCTGGAAAAAGTAAAAATATTTCAACTACTCATCTTATCTGTTAAACTCTACTGTAGTGTCCTTTCCAAGTGCTGATCATCTCTAGAATGTTTAAGTCTTTGCTGTCACAAGAATTTCACCTACTCTTGTGGAAGGCTATTTGCAGTCTTACAGACCTCTTCCTTGGGAACTCCTGGTACTTTGAATAAGTAGAGGTCATATTACTTGTTGAAATGCCACGAGACATAAGAATGGGGAATATCCATATTGGTACCTTAAAATTCTATTGCAACTTTAACAAGATACATTAAGGCCTTATGCACATCCCAGCTGGGAATTAAGTTTCCTTGCTCACTGCTTTCTGAGCCAAATTTTTTTAATTTTTATTTTTACTGCTATAGTTTATTTACAATGTTCTGTCAATTTCTTCTATATAGCAAAATGACCCAGTCATATATATAATATATAAAATATATATAAATTCTTTTTCTCAGATTATCCTCCATCATGCTCCATCACAAGTGACTAGATATAGTTAGTGCCCTGTGCTATATAGTAGGATCTCATTCCCTATCCACTCAAAATGCAGTAACTTGCATCTACTAACCCCAAACTCCCAGTCCATCCCACTCCCTATGCCTTGGAAACCACAAGTCTATCCTCCAAGTCCATGAGTTTGTTTCTTTCCTATAGGTAGTTTCATTGGACTCCAGATATAATGATATCATATGGTATTTGTCTTTTTCTGACTTACTTCACTTAGTATGAGAGTCTCTAGTTCTATCCATGTTGCTTCAAATGGCATTATTTTGTTATTTTTCATGGCTGAGTAGTATTCCATCATGTATATATACTGCATCTTTTTAATCCATTCATCTGGCAATGGACATTTAGGTTGTTTCTATTTCTTGGGTATTGTGAATAGTGCTTCAATGAATATAGGGGTGCATGTACCTTTTTCAATGAAAGTTTGGTCTGGGTATATACCCAGGAGTGGGATTTCTGGGTCGTATGATAGTTCTATATTTAGTTTTCTGAGGCACCTCCATACTGTTTTCCATAGTGGTTGTACCAGTGTATATTCCCACCAACAGCGAAGGAAGGTATCCTTTTCTCTACACACTCTCCAGCATTTGTTATTTGTTGTCTTGTTAGTGATGGCCATTCTGACTGGTATGAGGTGGTGACTCATTGTAGCTTTGATTTGCATTTCTCTAATAATTCATGATGTTGAGAAATTTTTTCATGTGTCCGTTGGCCATCTGTAAATCTTCCTTAGAAAAATGTCTATTCCTGTCTTCTGCCCATTTTTCAATTGGGTTGTTGGTTTTTTTCATTTGAGCTGTATAAGTTGTTTCTATATTTTAGAGATTAAGCACTTGTCAGCTGCATTGTTTGAAACTATTTTCTCCCATTCCATAGGTTGTCTTTTTTTTTTTTATGGTTTCCTTTGCTGTGCAAAAGCTTGTCAGTTTGATTAGTTTCCATTGGTTTATTTTTGTTTTTATTTCTATTGCCTTGGAATACTGACCTAAGAAAACATTTGTAAGGTTGATGTCAGAGAATGTTTTGCCTATGTTCTCTTCCAGGGGTTTGATGGTGTCTCGTCTCACATTTAAGTCTTTCAGCCATTTTGAATTTCTTTTTCTGCATAGGGTGAGGGTATGTTCTAGTTTCATTGATTTGCATGCAGCTGTCCAGGTTTCCCAGCAATACTTGCTGAAAAGACTGTGTTTTTCCCATTTTAAGGTCTTGCTTCCTTTGTCAAAGATTAATTGACCATAGGTGTCTGGGTTTATTTCTGGGTTCTCTATTCTGTTCCATTGGTCTGTATGTCTGTTTTTATACCAGTACCATACTTTCTTGATTACTGTAGCTTTGTAATGTAACTCACTCTGAAATCTGTGAGTTATGCTTCCTGTTGTTTTTTTTATTTATTTTTCCCCCTCAGGATTTCTTTGGTGATTCTAGGTCTCTTATGGTTCCATATAAATTTTTGGATTGTCTGTGAAAAATCCATCTAAAATGAGTAATTTTAGATGGATTGCATTGAATCTGTAGATTGCTTTTTGTAGTATGGCCATTTTAACAATATTAATTCTTCTAATCCAGGAGCATGGAATATCTTTCCATTTCTTTGAATCCTCTTTAATTTCTTTGATTAATGTTTTATACTTCTCAGCATTTAACTCTCTCACCTCTTATTCAGGTTTATTCCTAGGTATTTGATTTTTGGGGCTGTGATTTTAAAAGGTATTGCATTTTTATATTCCTTTTCTAATATTTCATTGTTAGTATACAGAAATCCAACTGATTTCTGAATGTTAATCGTGTATCCAGCTACTTTGCTGAACTCATTGATCAGTTCAAGTAACTTAGGGTTTTCTATGTATAGTATCATGTCATCTGCATAGAGTGACAGTTTTACCTCCTCTTTTCCAATTTGGATACCTTTTTATTTTTTTTCTTTGTCTGATTATTGTGGCTAGGACTTCCAATACACTGTTTAATAAAAGTGGTATGAGTGGGCATCCTTTTCTTGTTCCATATTTTAGTGGGAAGGCTTTCAGTTTCTCTCTGTACCCACTTTGGTAAGAGTTTTTTTTATCATGAATGGATATTGGATTTGTCAAATGCTTTATCTGCATCAATTGAGATGATCATGTGGTTTTTGACTTTTCTTTTGTTAATGTGGTGTATGGGTTGAATGATTTGCATATGTTGAGCCAAATTGATGACTTCGGCTCTGAGTGAACAGGAAGCCTAGCTTAACAGACACTGTGTCTGAAAGAGCAAACATCTCTTGGTGAGTAATTGTGCTTTTCCTGTAATGTGCATGACTTGAGAAAAAGAGAGAGCTGGAGCAGTGTCATTTTTCCCCTGGTTTCAGATTTCACAGCCCTCAGTGTAAGCACAGAACAAACTGAAGGTCCTTTGTCAGAGATAATAAGCTCATTGAGCTGGAAAAGAGTATTTCTACTAGAAAAGAAAATGCAGGCTTCATAATTACCTACTTTCTTCTTTACAGTGAATCTCATGATAACTGACAGCCAATACATTTCATAAGCTACATCTGTAGGTACCATCACTAGAAAATCATTAACATCTATCTATATATGTATTTTTTTTCTTGTTACAGTTTTCTTTTCTTAAATCAGTAAAGTTCTCAGAATGCTCTGACCTGCACTGGCTAACTAGTCCCTGGGTCAGTGAACTATGTCTGGATTGGTGGCATTGTGGTGAACATTGACACCATGGAAGCCTCCACATTTGCAGAGGGCTGGAGGAAGGGAAACAGTGGCTACCAAGCCAGATTAGACCACAACTGTTCCTCAGGGGAGTCCACTTCACTGAAATCTTCTTTCTGCTGGCACATTTGTTGGCTTATTACCATGTTATCTTGAGCAGAAAGAGTGATCTTCAAAAGCATTATTGGAAAGTTCCCCATTATGGCTCAGTGGGCTAAGAACCCAACATAGTGTCCATGAGGATGCAAGTTCAATCCCTGGCCTTGCTTAATGGGTTAAGGATCCAGGGTTGCCTCAAACTGCAGCTTAGGTTGCAGATGCGGTATTGCCATGGCTATGGTGTAGACCTACAGCTACAGGTCTAATTAGACCTCTAACCTGGGAACGTCCATATACTGTGGGCGCAGGCATAAAAAAAACCAAAAACTTGTTGGGTTGCCTGACTCCTCTGCTCAAAACTCTCCAGTGCCATTAAAGCTGGGCATTTCCAGAGTCTACACACCTTCACAACCTGGATCTTCATTCCCAACTGTCTTTCTTCTTTTTCACCCTCCCTTACAACTTTCTTCTCATCTCCTTTCCTCAAACTAGCCAAGCATGGCAGGGCTTTCACACCTGTCCTTGTCTTCAGTAAGCATGTAGATAATGCTGTCTCTCTTAGTTCATACCATATGTTCTCATCCAGACTTTCTCTGACCCTTAAGTCTAAATTGTATACAACCTTCCTGTGTTTCTTACTGCCTTACCAATTTTTCTTCATAGCACTGAATGCCATCTAATATGCCAACAAACTGACCAAGAGGGCAGTTGTATGGCTGGTGCCTAAAAACTCTGAAATCTATTTCCTTAATAAATATTCATGCTTGAATGAGGGTGGTGTTCTGGGATAATAATAATTAAAGACAGTTTAAATGATTTCCAAAATCATACATCTATTAAGTGTTAGGACTAGGATTTAGAAACTTATTACTATGAAGCCTGCATTTTTAAAACTAGCACATGTGCTGAATAAATTTCACCAAAAATTACAAATATTAATTTATTTAGTCTTTATGTGAAGCATGAAACAGTCTTACTCTTATGATCCACTTTCAGATATAAGGAAACCAACCACTAGACATTAAATAACATGTCCAGTATAATACAACTAGTAAGCAATCTGTGTTTAAGCAACTTTCTATGAGTTTGCATTGCCATAATTTGTTTTTCTAACTATGGCTGTATATTTTCTTACGTTTTGTAGTAAATATACATTAATTTCATGTTTCATTTTATAAATTCTGACAAGAATATAAGCATGGCCCAACTTATATTTTTATTCTGATAATGGATCTTATAATCTCCCTGATGGATTTGTTGAGAGCTAACCCATGCTAGGAACTTCACTTAGTGTGGTATATATAATTCTGCCTTCTAATTTTGTATCTAAAATAGTTTTTTAATACCTAAACACATAGAAGATTGCCCTTATTCAGCATATGGGCAACAAGTTGGATATAGATCCAACTTGAGGCCTGAAGAGATCTCATTTCTTACCTGGATAAATATAAAATAGGAGCCCCAATGTCTCTTTGAGTAGTTATGGATTAAATTAATCATTATATAGCAGTAACTGACCCACACTTCATAGGTAAAATCTATTTAGATCTTCATCCAATAAATCTGTCAAAACAGAATATATGTGTTACAGACATTGATATTATTGTTACAGCTTAAATGGGGAAGGCCTTTTAATTCAGATGTTATAGAAAAAACATAAAGGAAGCCTGACCAATTTGATAATTGAAAATAAAGTATAACAAATTACATACCACAAACAATTCCATTGATCGATAACTGATAAAAATCACTGTCCTATATGAATATCCCACACAAATCTATAAGGACTATAACAATAGCATATGAGAGTCAACCTGTAAACAAATGTGAGAAATTTATAATCCCAGGAGTGAACTAATCTGTGCAGATTCACTAATGTAGACCCATCTTTTGTCTTTTATAGATACTTTATTGCTCTAGATTACAATAAAACTGAAATATTAATATATTTCCATGCCGAAAATAATTGAAAAACCATTAAAAATGCAGCTTTAAAATATAGTTTAAATATGTAAACATGTTTTTCTGCTTTGTTCCCAAAATGTCCATTCTTCAAATCTAGAATAAACTGTGTAAATCCATTTATTATAATATAATATAGATAATAAGTAAGAAAGTAGTAACAAATGCCGACTATTTCATGCTACCTATTATTACGCTAAGTCTGTTCTTTCCTTATTGTGATCCAGTTTTTTCCTGAGCATGTGGCCATACAAAGAGACTGAATCCTCTAGACTTCTTTTTCGAATTAGATTTGCTATATGGACAAGTTATCTTTAACAATATGAGCAGAAATGATGTTCATATATTCACATTACTTGCCTAAAAAAAAAAAAAACTTCCTTATCATCACTCTCTTTTCCCCTTCCCAGGAGTGAGGAGCTCTGCCAACTATGACAATCAGATTATGACTGTGTATAAAAGATCTTATGAACCTAAAAAGATTGGACTCAGCTGATATTTACTTAGGCCTGTTATTTCAAGTGGCCTTATGGTTACCACTGGAAAACTAAAGGAGATAAAGTTAAGTGAAGATAGGGGTTATGAAATAAAATTGAATTAGAAAGTTGGAGAAAATGGGTAGAAAATATCATAGTGAATTTAGGCTCCTATGGAAATTAAGTATTAAAAGAAAATGATTATCAAAGAGAGAAAATGGCCAGATGACCTGGACCTCACACCCACACTATGAAATGCGTTTTGCAAAATTTGCAATCCCCAAAGGGAAGATGTCAAAGTCATCCCAATTCAGACATGGCCATGAGCATAATTGCACAATAAAAATCAACAAGAGGACAGAACTTGGCCAATAGACAAAAAAAGTCATATTTGTATGAAAAGTGTAATTTCCTGTTTCATCAGGGATTTCATAGGTTCCCATACTGTGTTTAGGAAATAGTTTCCCATTCTTCCCTATAGTATGTGGAAATAATCATAGGCCATTTTCCTTTTCTGCCACCCTTCTACCCACTGTGTGTATGAGGAGCAGATGTCTTACCTTCTCATTAAGTGGTAACCCAGGTTGTTGGAGAATTGTTCCTCACCCAAAGACACTGAAGTCTGTGCTGGACTAACTCAGTACATGAAACCATTGCTACTGCCATTGGAGAAGCTGGGGATTTTTCTGTGTAAGGGAAGGCACCTAGTGCATATATAATCTGAGGAAAGTGATAAAGCATGTGGCAGAGATCTGACTAAGATTCCCTCATGTTTGTTGGCTTCCACATCTATAATGCAGCTTTAGCGCATTCCATGCCAGGAAAGTTAGAGACAGGATTCAGGATCCCACAATCCCCTGTACACCTCATGCAGCCAAGTCACTGAGATGGTACAAAAGGAATGACAATGGGAAGGTAGGCTTCCTTGTTCAGTGGAAACTGTATGCCCTTCACCACTTTACATTGGTGGAATGGGGCCAGGTCTAGTCATGGAACTAAATGCAAAACCACACGGGAAGGCTGAGCAGCAAGGTGTGAACTTGGAGACAAAGAGGGCTTTGTGGAACAGAGCTCTCTAGTGCCCCACAACTCTGTGTAATTTCTAAACTGTCGCATAAGTGTACTTTTTCTTCTTACTTTAAGTACTAAAGGGTAGATTTCTTCAGTACAGCAGCTTTGCATATACACCAAATTATAATAAAAAATAATAGTAGAATGGTTGACTAGGACAGGCTACAAGTCCAAGTTGTAATAGTAGACATTAAAATAATAGCTATTAAGAAAAAAAATAGTGGTTTCAAATAGTGGTAGACCTAAATACAGAGCCATAAGAGTGAAAGCTTCAAAATAAAATAAAATACTACATGTATACATTCTTTTTTCTCACATTATCATGCTCTATCATAAGTGACTAGACATAGTTCCCAGTGCTATACAGCAGGATCTCATTGCTAATCCATTACAAAGGCAATATTATGCATCTATTAACCCTAAGTTCTCAATCCATCCCACTCCCTCCCCCTCCCCCTTGGCAACTGCAAGTCTATTCTCCAAGTCCAATGATTTTCTTTTCTGTGGAAAGGTTCATTTGTGCTATATATTAGATTTGAGATGTAAGTGATATCATATGGTATTTGTCTTTTTCTTTCTGACTTACTTCACACAGTATAAGACTCTTTAGTTCCATCCATGTTGCTGCAAATGGCATTATTTTGTTCCTTCGTATAGCTGAGTAGTATTCCATTGTGTATATATACCACATCTTCCTAATCCAATCATCTGTCGATGGACATTTGGAGCATGATAATGTGAGAAAAAAGAATGTACACATGTATGTGTAACTTGGTCACCATGCTGTACAGTAGAAAATTGACAGAACACTGTAAACCAGCTATAATGGGAAAAAATAAAAATCATTATACAAAAATAAAATAAAATCTATTCAATTAATAACCTGCTGAATGTTAGATTATGAAGACAATTATAAATGTACACACTACTGTGTGTATATAGGTAAAAAAACTATATGGTTAGAAGCACTGAAATAAGTATATTCAGATTTTATTATAATAGGTTATAGAACACATTATAGGGTTGATATAATTGGTTTTACTTTTATTCACTTTACTTTTTCTTAAATTTTATTTTTATTAAATCATAGTTGATTTACAATGTTGAGTCAATATCTGCTTTAGAGCATAGTGACCCAGTCATGCAAAAATATACATTCCTTTACTTGTATTGTCTTCCATCATGGTCTATCCCAAGAAATTGGATATAGTTCCCTCTGCTCTAAGTAGGAACTCATTGCTTACCCATTCTAAAGGTAATAGAATTCACTTTCCTTTTAAGGTGGAAAAACAATATTTGTATTTGTTTGCTGTTTGAGTCCTTTATTGTATTGAACACAAATATACATACCCTTTCAAGTTCACTCTGATCTGTCATCTAGTCACCTTGGCCATCCCAGGCCTTTGAAATCCTTTAAAGCTACCTAGAAGAACTTAATCACTTGTGGGGTGTGTGTGTGTGTTGGGGTGGGGGGGTTACTTGTATGTATTTAAACTGGATGACATTTTTCCCCTAGGTTTTTACCTCTCCAAATTAAATCAAAGTTGATTTTAATTTTGTTTAGATACTAACCAGGACATCAAAACCGAAGTTTCTTTTGAATAAAACCATCATAAAGTTGGGGTGTGAGTACTGTACATCTTGAATTGTGGTGGAGGTAGGTGTAGAGCTTTCAAAACCTTTTAAGCCCCTTTAAAGAAAGTGGACCTCAAGCACTACTTTTAAGTTTTTATTTTGTACAGAAATGTGTACTTGTGGAAAGAGACTCTCAGTACTTATGGTTAATAAAATATATTCTCCATTACTTTATTACACATAAGAGGTTTAATTATGTGACAGAATTATCAGGTCCCAGCTTGCAAGAAACATAAGGTCTACATAAGGCCTATAAAATTTGAGATAATTTTCATAGCATTATAGCTCCAGAGGAAATATGCATCAATCAGCTAAGATCCATATTTCTATATCTTCTATTTCTAAAATTTGCACTGGGGAAAATGTCTTCAGGTTTATTTATTCTATGTTTTGGAATTTTGTGGAAGCAACAGGAAGTTGGAATTATGTTTTATTTTAAATATTTCCTGGAGTTCCTCTTTTGGCTCAGCAGAAACAAATCTGACTTGTACCCATGAGGATGCAGGTTTAATCCCTAGCCTTTTGGTGGGTTAAGAATCCGGCATTGCCATAAGCTGTGGAGTAGGTCACAGATATGCCTCAGATCTGGTGTTGTTGTGGCTGTGGCATAGGCCATTGGCTACAGCTCTGATTATACCCCTAGCCTGGGAACCTTCATATGCCACGGATATGCTGTGGGTGCAGCCCTTTAAAAAAAAAAAAAAGAAAAAAAAAGATTAAATATTTCCTATGATAGACTGCATTTTATATAATAACTTCCTTTATTAATTTCTAAGTTGTCCCCCCAAAACTAAATAAGATCTGTGTCTTCTTGGGCATTGGGAAGAAAATATCTCTTTTACTTTATATTTCGTAATTCATGAAGAACAATTTTTTTTGTTTGCTTCTCAAGTGACACCCCCTCAGAATGTACACAAAAGATAAGAACCAAAGATTTAGTATCACCATTTGAATTATATTCATCTATGATTATATTAAAACCTCAGCAGGCAGACTCTATAATCTTATGCAAGCCAATCTGATATCTGTCTGATGCTTAAATCCAGTGAGGAAAATGATTCACCAACATTCATCTGAGATAGTCTATGCACAAAGTAGTCAAACATCACTGCTTTTCCACAGCTGACCATCAAATTCAGTTTCAGCAGTCTCTCTATAGTAGCATTAGTGTCGGAGCTTAGATTGAGGAAGTCATCTGAAATCCATTATGATGGCCACAAGACAGCCACCACTAAATTGAGAGAGGAGAACAATCTTGTAAGTGAAACATGAGTTCTCACGTTGAGACAGATTATACAGGAGGCCTCTATATGTGTTCACATAGATGCAGAACTCAACAGAAATAGATTGGCAGCCTGTAAGAAGCTTGTGATTGAATTATGTTTGAAAGGAAACTCAGTTTGGTTTCTCACTACTTAGACAAGTTCTGGAACCCCATACATGTACAGAAGGAAGCAGCCTATGAATGGGGTCTTATTTTATGATGCCCACCTAGTATGTGGTCATGGAGAATTTGGGATACAAATGCAAATCCAGCAGAAATGGCAAACAGGAGGTTTTTTACCCAGAGAACAGAATCAGGGCCCTGCCCAGGGACAACAGAGGGACAACCTCACCAGGAAAGATGTCCTCACTCTTTCTGTCTCAGCATGTTTTATCATAGCTCTTGACCTGTGCAGGCTGTGTAATTCCTACTCCTTCATCTATGAATGGAAACTATTTGGATTCACTGATTTGCTATCCTTACTTGCGCTTTGGGTATTGATGTTGGGTGGCAGCTGGCTCTCTGGACCCTGTGGACAGTTTTCATTGATTCCTTTCAGGAAGGGATACTGTACATAAGGGAAAAGGCTTGCCAGCAGCCAGAGGAGCAGGCAGCATCAGGAATTGCGGTAGCCCTATATATTTAGAATTCCCAATTTTTATGAGCATATATGGTCTCTCTGAATATAAATCATGTTCCCAGATTTCTTGGCAATCAAATGTGGAAATATGATTAATTTCTAGCCAATAAGATGTCTGCAGATGTGTATGTGCATTCTTTCTAAAGGGGGAGGACACGCCCCCATCCTTGTTACTTCTTCTACCTGGATTGTTGATGTAATTGCCAGAGATCAAGCAGCCATCTTGGGCCATAGTGACATCCAGAAAGGGAAGGCAGAAAGGTGGATGGAGTTTATGATATGTACCTCCACCTCCTTTTATGACTGGTAAATGTGTCTCAGAGCCATTACAGGTTCAGGGGTTTTAGTAAATGCTGACCTAACTGGATTCTGTCTAAACTATATGTCTATCCTCATTTTATGTGGAAGGAAAATAAGGTGGAGTAAAATTTTCCAAATATGTAGCCACTAGATGACTGATGGGGAGTTTCTTTAAAACTAACTTTAGAGGTTTGTTGCTTAATCCCCAAACTTGAAGAACTAAAAATTTATGTGGTTATATTTTATTAGGTTATTAAATTAATATAGCACAAATAAAAGTAATTTTGGGGTAGTAAACCATCAATGAGGCTGACTGAAATGTTTTGTATATGCATATATACAAAATTGGATGGGAGCACACCAAAGTCCTGTTAGTTATTGCTTCTAAAAAAATAAAGCAGAGAATAAAGATGTTAGGAAAAAAGTCAATTTTCAATTTTATTTATGCTTTTATTATTAAATTTAAAGCTTATAATATGACAAAATATTATCAATAATCATTTTTTGCAAGATCATTAATCAGTAATTTAATATTCTGTATTTTAAAATGTCAGTTTTTAAAGTGAAACAATGAAATACCAATTAGTAAAAAGAGCAAAGGTTAAAAACAAAGCTGCAAACTATATATCCATGTAGGTTTGTTTGTGTATTTTGTCATATTTAAATAAATTAAATGTTTTCATATGTTTAAGTATCTTTTCTTGTAATTATAGCAGTGCTTCTTGGCACAGAGTAAACTGCTAAATTAATCAAGTAATTTTATTGAAAAGACAGGGAAAAAGAGAAAACTGTAAATTAACACTTAACATGAAAGATGTATTAAATTTTTTAGAGGACAACTCCAAACTATGGAGACGTGACTTTTCTTGGTAAACTATAAAGAATTTTAAAGAAGTGAGCACTGCACAGGTGGGATGATGGTTGCTTTTGTGGGAAAGAAGGGCTGACAATTAGGACGCCCACTGGCAGAGCTGCTATCAAAGTTCTCTTTCTTAACTTGGGTAGGTGGAATGGAGAGGAGCCACTAAAAAGGTATTTTTCTTTTGGTAATTAATTAAATTATATACTTACTTGTCTGTTACCAAGTCCAAGCTCATAGCCCTTGCCTTACAACAGATCAGTAAGTCAAGAGACAAGATGTAGGGGCAAGAAATAGTGATTTTATTCAGAAAGCAAGCTGACAGAAGATGGTGGACTAGTGTCCCAAAGAACTATCTTGCCTGACTTAGAATCCAGTCTCCTTTTAAACTAAAAAGGATTAGTTTTAACACTGGATCCTTAACCTACTGAGCAGGGCCAGGGATGGAACCCATATCCTGATGGATACTAGTTGAGTTCATTTCCACTGAACCACCTGGGAACTCCTGTTATAATCTTGGTGCTGGAATCCATTGTTCTTGCATGGGTCAGGTCATGAGGTTCCTGTAAACCTCCTACAAGAAAAATGTTATTCTCTGTTCTGCAACTTCTTCTCTATATAAATGGAAAAAGATTATATGTTTAAAAGTCGGAGCCTTGAGAATGGGCTATCCTGTATATTCTGGGTGATAGGCAACATTCTTTACTGGAAGCAGGCGGTAGAATACAAAGATTAAAGCAAAAGAAACAGATCCATTATGGAGACAGATTTGTTCTCCTCTATTACACATCTACATTTTATTTTAAAATAAATAGTTTAAAATTATTAATACAAGTCACCAAGCTCACCAGAAGACTCTTCCCTTCATCCCACCCAGAAACCTTATCCTAGCTAGAAAAACCTTATGAGTTTTACAAAAAAAGACATGACAGTCATATTAATGATGCATTCTACATGTTCTCATGATTTACAGTTATTGGTTCTTGTTGATGCTTTGATGCAATCTAGTTTTCTTTTTATGGCTTATTTTTTTTCCACACCAAAGCAGTTGTTTTCCAGTAAATCATTCCTTGTTCTACCTGTCAAGCCCCTGGAATATAACTAGGATGAGCTGGAAAATGACTGCCTCACTCACAGCAGAGATTTGGAGTCAGTAAACTGGCAGAGGTACATAAAGACAATGAATAATACCTGCCCAAGGCATTTTGTGCTTCACATTGGTTTTAATTGATTACTCAAAGTAAAACTAGTTCAGCTTCATCAACTCACCTATATGTTCTATTTTCTTAATTCTTATTGCCAGATTACTGTGATGAGATATTAAATTAAAGGTAAATATGATTGACAACATGTTAAAACCTTGCTCAGACATAAGACGTAATTTAAATAAAGCATCATCTTTCAGATATAAAAGTTTCAAAGTCAGCTGGAATTAAATTTGTTAGCTCAAATTTGTACATGTATTTAGTGCTTGTAATAAAGAGCTAATAAATTTAAGAGAGCTAAAATTGATTTTAATCCATTCTGTATTAATTTTAAAACTATCTTTTTTATTTGTAAAATTACTCAGAAAAATATTTTTCTGTGCATTTTACATGAGTGCATGTAACTTACTTCTGACCTACTTTATTTTATTTTTGTCTTTTTGCCTTTTTCTAGGGCCATACCTGCGGCATATGGACGTTTCCAGGCTAGGGGTCTAATTGAAGCTATAGCTACCAGCCTACGCCACAGCCACAGCAACACGAGATCCAAGCCGCGTCTGCAGCTTACACCACAGCTCAGGGCAATGCCATATCCTTAACCCACTGAGCAAGGCCAGGGATCGAACCTGCAACCTCATGGTTCCTAGTCGGATTCCTTAACCTCTGAGCCACTATGGGAACTCCGTGACCTACTTTTAGATGAAAACATCCCCCTTAAAGTGTATGAATTCCTTTCTGAGCTACAAATTTAAATCTAAATTTAAATTTAAATTTAAATAATTATTTTCTTGGTGTTCTGTTCAATGTGTTTACAGATAATCAAACTATTGTTATATAGTGACTATTGTCATCTCAAAGCTCCAAAAATGTAAATGAAACTGTGAATTAAACAGTACATTTGCACATATTTGCATCACACTGCCCTGATGATAAAGTGTAAGCATGCCTTGGAGTCAGAGTAGGGTTTCAACAGCACCAGGCAAGAACAAAAACAGATTAATGAATTCAAACTAATGGTGAGTAAGACCCCAGAGACCGTGGGTGTAGTTAAAATAAAAGCTTAAAGGAAAAAGGTTCATTTGTCTCTTTCTGAACCAGAAAGTTACAGCTGCCTGGTTCTACCTCTTAGATGAAGGAAAGTGAGAAAATTGACCTATGGCTGATCAGACTTAAAGATTCTTAGAAATGTATCTAAAATTGAATTATTCCAGACTGACACATATGATGATGCAAACTGATGGCCTTTCCCTAAAGCCCGTTAGGAATTTAGCTCTGCAATAATATAACCACACTAAGATGTTAATAGCTAATTAGATCTTAATGAGTAATTCTTTGACAACATGCCCACATTTTGGCCAGAAATAATTCCTCCTCAGGGATTACCCTATGATAAGAGAATAATGAATGGATTTCTATTTTTCCTGTACCCCTGATTATCTCTGACTCGAACGTGTTGATTAGAAATGAATGTTTTCACCCTTTGGTCTGTTTCCAGGTCTTCTGAAATATCATCTCCTATTTACCTTCTGAGATATGCAGAGCATTGCCACATCCAGAAATACTTTATCTCACATAACTGCTTTACTTGCATCCTTTCAAACTTTCCATAGCCTTCCTTTAGCAATAGCCTTGCCTGCTGTATCTGTTTCCTTTAAAACCTATCAGCTGGATTCTGACACTTCAAATTTACCCTGCCCTTCTGATTTTGTTATCTATCTCTAAAGAGCTTTGCTTTGTGTTGGCATTTCAGTGACCACTGTCTGGAACCCATTTCTCCTTTTTCCTTCTCACTAAAGAGAAATAATGAATAAGAAAATGACAGAATCAAATATATATATAAGGCTGTGGCATGCAGCATTCCAAGAGCAGATCATGGAATATGGATGTAGAAATATGTTAACACGTGAATCTACACCAGTGATTAAAAACAATCTTCTAGCAAAGAAAATATATGTGCATGTGTGGAATATAGAAGGAATGAATTTACTACTCAAAAATATATACATATTAGACTGAATCCAGAAACTTTATCAAGGTCCTTTTAAAACAAAATAATTTAACGTAGGTTTTGTCCAACCCTTTGATATTTCCTTTCCTTTTGTCTTTGTTTTCTTTTTGTCTCTGAAAGCATTAGCAATGGAATTCTATCTAACATTTTACCGATGCCTCAGAAACACCTGAACCTTTTTTTTTTAAGTAGAAAGAAGATAGCCATGGGTATAAGTTGTATAGCAATTAAAATGTCAAAGAATCTTAAGCCAAATGGAAGGAATACATTGGAAGTTGATACTGTGATTGATGATGCTTTTGGAAATTCCTTTTGAAAATGTTTCTCCCCAAAGTAGAACTGATTTTCCCATCTCTGAAGAAATTTGAGAAAGTTACAAGAATTACCAATGCATCTTCTGCACACTTCTTACAGTAAGATGGCGTAGAAATATTTTTTCAACATTTGACATATATTTGTCAAATTGCCAAGGAATTCTATAAAGCTACATAAATTCTAAATTTAGAGAAGCTTGCTGCATGTTTTAAAAATTTCTATATTCAATACTAAAAGCACCCAAAGATTTTCAAGAGAAGAAACAGGTGTCGATAATATTCAAAGACTTTGAAAATATATGAAAGAGTGTGTACCTAAATAGAATGTAGGACAGATTAGCAAGAGAGCATGACTTCATTCTCAGTAAAATGTATGTGCGTGTGTGTTAGTCAAATTGAAACCAGCTCATGTTACCTTGTCTTAACTCAGAAGCTGAGCAGACCTGGAAGAAGAAATTAAGGAAACAGGGATAAGGGCCAGTTAACGGCTCCCTTTCATTTGACCAAGTTCCTGCTGGCAGAAGGGTGATCCTGATATGGCCATGTGCATCAGTGAAAAATAGGGCAATGATAGAGGTGCCCATAAATTCAAAGTCCTTGCAGATATTTTAGCTCCAACAATTTGATACTCAATTAAAAATACTGGTAACTTACTACGTGTGAACTGCTAGAATGCAGACACATGCTAGCATCTAACGTAAATCATCTCCATTCTTGTAGATTATATTTTAATGTAATAAAAAGCATAATTTGTTTTTATATGAATGAGAAATAGTAAAGGAATCAGCATAGGTTAGTTAATACTATTCTGCTCTGCTTCTTAAACAAAGGAATTGCCCATGCAGAAAGAGAATTGAGGAGAATGACTTAAAGAGAGAGAGACATGTAGAGAAGAAAAAATAGAAGAAATTGAAAAGAGTGAAATCTGTATCTCCCACCAGGGCATAGTGTGTTAAGAAATCCAATGTAGGTCCTGAAGAGGTGCAGGTTCGATCCTCAGCCGGATACAGTGTGTTAAAGTATCCAGCATTGCTGCAGATGCGGTGTAGTTCACAGCTACGACTTGAATTCAGTTCCTGACCTGGGAATTTCTATATGCCATGGGTATAACCATTGGGAAAAAACAAAAGAAAGAAAATAAAATAGTAAAATCTGAGAACTTTAAGAAATTACAAAATATACTAAGAAATATGTATGCCCAAATACATTTTATATCTGCATTTTAAAATATTGGATATTTTAAATATGCATTTTGAAATTAAAGCAAAGATTTTCTTTACTTTTTATTTGCTGGATGTTTTCTGATTAATTTGAGGATTTTTATGTGTGGGAGTGACTTTATTCTTTTCTTGCCTCCATCACATGAAGCCTGGCGTCTTTAATTTGTCTTTTGATGTTTTTTAAAATGAACTTTACCATCTAAAATTTCTAATATTTATGCAGTCTATTTGTCATTCTCTACCTTTATGACTTTTGGTTTTCCTATCTTGCTTAAAAATGTTTCCTCAAGTCTAGGGATTCTTCTTGTATTTTTACTTTCACATTTAGGACATTAATTTATTTGAAAATCATGTTGTATAGGTAATAAAACAAACTTTACTTTTTCCAAGTGTAAAGCCTAGTATGTGAACATTATCAATGTAAACTATAATATTAACCACTGAATTGAAACATCCTTTAACATATGTTCCTTATATTTTTATTCTCCCAGATAACTTTCCAAAATAGGATTCTAACTGATTATGGGGGGTTTTTTGTTTGTTTTGTTTTTGTTTTGTTTTGTTTTTACTTTTTTTAGGACCGCACCTGTGATGACTTTGAATTAAATACTTATAATAAATTTAGTAAGATGTGAAAACATAAAATTGAGCTTTTCCTTTCTAGAACATTATAAGCATCTCCATTCTTTAACTTAGGAAATTCTTAACAGTAGTACTCCTAATAAAATAATGGCTTTTTTTTCATTGTCCAAAAAAATAGCAACTGCATACCAATTTGTCTGAGATGTACAGTAGATGGTAATTATCAAAGATATTTAATGTTTGAGTAGCAATCAGTTTTCTCGAGTTTTATCTGATATCCAGTAAATGTCAGATTTCTATAACGAATGCTTAAAACTAGGTGATAAAGTAAAAAAGTCATATTCCAACTGAATTGTGACTATCAATATAATTTCATTAAATATTTTAAAACTTAGTTGACTGTTTCATATTTTCTTTGATGGTGAGATTGAATGAATCAAGTTATGACCAAATAATGTATTCATCTTAACTTTTTTGGGTCAATTATCACTGTATGCATTATTCTTTTTTTTCCGTTCTATATCCCCAAAACTGAATTAAAAATGTAAACAGTCAGATATACCTAGGTAATATTAAATGGTAGAAGATAACAAATGTGAAAAAGCATGAATCAGAAAAGTAGAATTAATATAGAACCCAGAAGTCTAGTATTTGACATTTAAGCATCTTCTTCAAGACTTCATCATGAACAATTTATAGCCTTAACTACAAATGAAATGTCATAGATAATTGGCCATGTACCTTTGACATTTTATCTCAGGTTTGGTGAATCGGTTTTGTAATTTGGAACACTTGAAGCCAGTATTCAGGGACTGAAATCTCAGGACTAGATATTTTTTAATTACTTTATGAAATGTGTATATTTTCCTCATTTAAAAAAATATAATAAAGCAAACCATGAATAAAGTTCACATAGAGACACTAGATGTATAAAAATACTAACTGGCAACATATTAATAATTATCGAGGTCTGTTAGTTTCCCTTTTTGAACTAATTAAAATAATATGCCAGGACTTTCCCTGTGGCCTATGGGGTAACTATAGGCTCTGTCTCTGCAACGGCCCAGGTTCTAGCCCTGGAAAGTCCAAAATTCCATATGCCACAAGTGTGGCCAAACATTAAAAAAAAAAAAAAAAAAAGACAGAAAAATGTTATATTATATTTCTGAGGCTTTGGGGAAAATGTCCATTCCTGAAGAACTTTCATTATATTTCATGATATTATAAAACATTAATTGCTGCTATGGTTAAGGTCTTGTCTGAAAATTAGAAATACTTGACTCTCTTGTATGATTGCACAGAACTAAGCCAAATAAATGCAAATTACAAAGAAAACAAAGAGATTTCTAACAAAATATCATGAATAATCAAAGACCAACGGGATAGTTAGGAATCCGAAAAGATAGGAATCAAGGAGCCAATTACTATCAGAATTCTCTCTCCTTTTTCGTTTTCTCCTTCTTCCTGAGAGTTTGTCTCTTTCTTTCATGTAGTCAAACCAGATTTGTTTGTTTCCAAGCCACAGACCAGGACTTGGTAATTAAGAAAGCAATGTACATTCTGTTATGTAAAAATAGCAAACCTGCTGAGTTGCAATCTTGCTAGAATCTAACCTGGGAAGGACTCTGCTTGGCTCCACTTGAAGAGTGTTCACACTTGAACCAATTAACTGTGACCCCAGATTATAAGGGCCCCACCAGGAGGTTGAGGAGCTGGGGGGGGGGGGGTGTATTTCCCAAAAAAATAGTGAAGGTGTGTTTCTGAACACAGATGAAGGACATTGGATTGTACAATATGTCTTTGTTTCTTTTTCATTCCTTTTTTTAGTCTAGGAATAAACTCTCCAATGATTCCTGGTTGTCTAATATGCAGATCTAAGGAGGGCAACTTATTAACATATATGCTTAAAGAGAGAAAGCTAAAACCTCTTGAGTGTGCTTAAATAATTTTCTGATCAATTGAGCTTCTCTTAGTTTAAGAAACAGCTTTTTAAAATTATAGAGAATGACTGGAAATCAATAGCTTTGAGACCTGCTAAATGACATGGGGAAAATAAAAGCCTCAGCAGGGTCAAAAGTGGAGATTGTTGACCTTAAGTAGAAAATAAACTTGTAGTTTCTCACCCCATCTAATTTATTCAGGCATGCATTATTATTTCTCTGCAAAGCAATTGTTTATGACAGCAAAGCACACATTCTGGATCTTGCTCCCTAATTCATCACTGTCTTGTCAGTTCTTTGATGCTTCCTGGTGGATTTCAAAACATGTACTTCATCTGGCTTTTCAGGTTTTCTCAGAATCAGTGAGAGAGAGAAAGAGAGAGAGCACAATCTAGTACAGCATCATGGAAATCCTCCTCATCAGTTGGCTTTAGCCCTGATGCGGGTTATACACACTAATTCATCTTGTTATGGATGAAATGATTCAAATACAATTGGAAACTTTAAGACACACAGAAAGGTCCCGTGTCTCTCCGTCCCTATCGCTGGTGCAGAAAGGACCTGTGGTTTTGCCCTGGACTGTGTCCTTGGCTTCTGCCCAGCTTGGGGATACTCTGCTCTGTGTCTCTCCAGCGGGGGCACCCTTGAAGTCCCTTTGATATTCTGATCTCTCCCTCTGTCCTTTTCCACCATCATCTTTCCTCCTCTTGCTCATTTGCCTATTTCCTTTCAAAGAAATCACAAAGCTGGCCTTTTTCACCTGGGTAACATTATGGGCCGTGCCCAGTTGACCAGAAATGATATTTGTCTTCCTGTGTGGCCTATGAAATGCAATGCCCTCAACTGTGTTCTGAGGTTTAACAGAAAACACTCTCCCTTCCAAATGATCCCCACTACAGGGAAAGTTTGCCTCAGTCCAAATTCTGCCAAACCGAGAGACAGACATGTGCGAGAGAAAGAGAGAGACAAGGGGGCCCCGGCCCTGGGTCCCCTCATCGAGGGTTCAAATCCCATCTCTGAGGTATATTTGCTGAGTGACCTTTGGAAGGCTGCCCAGCTGCCTGGGCCCCAGTTTCCTCAAGTGCAAGGTAGGTGATGGTCAGATCTACCTCCCGAATTATGGTGAAGGTCAGTGAGTGGGTGTATGAGGAGCTCTGGCCCCAGATGAGCCCTCACTGCTGACCATTTCTGTAGAGGCTGGAGGCTCAGGACCAGGCTGGAGCCAGCTGCCAGAGTTCAAATCCAGCTCTGCTGCTAGAATAGCTGAATGGCCTGAAGCTGGTTATTTATGAGGTCAAACACTTTTCCAGATCCCATATCCATAGTTTCCTTTTTCTTTCTTTCTTTCTTTTTCTTTTTTTCTTTTTTTTTTTTTAGGAGAGGAGTTCTCCCATGTTCTGTAAGAAAATATGTTTGGATAATTTCCTAAAAGTCAGCTCTGAGAGATATACCTTTTACATTCTTGCATTTCCTTATTCCACTGTTAAACTTTCTGAATTACTTTATTTTTCTTCTCTGAGTGTTTTAACTTCTTTTATTTATGAACAGCATTTTAATATTTGGGCATCATATGCTTTGGTGGGTTTATTTTTCATTCATTTATCAGGTGCTTTAGTGGACCTGTCTGTACTGCAACTCCTGAGAAATTTATTGCTTTTTGGTGGTAAAAGGAAAGGTAATTTCCTGAATTTTATCTCTCTAGAACCCATTTTATTCAGATATGTGGCCTTATGCATTGATATGGCATATCTCTTATCTTTCATATTTTCTTGTTTTTCTGAATTTTATTTAACTTTTGGAGAGCTTCCCTTGGTTATGTCTTCCAAACTTACTGAATGATTTTTAAATTGTATTTTGAAAATTTACTTATTTTTTCCTCTTTTGTTTATTCCTTGATTGATCCTTTGTTATTTATATGGAGGTGATGCATCATATGTTTTCTGAGCATACATTAGAATGTCATTTTGGTTTGGTTTTTGCTTTCTATTGTTTTTGTCACTTTTATTATCTGTGTCCTAGGGCACTTTTTCATGGTGATAACTTAAATCAGATGGTAAGAAACATTTTACTCTCTATACCTATGGAAGAATGAGGAACTAAAAATCTGATTGGCAGCTCTAAGTATTCAACTGTGACTGTTTCCTTTCATCTTTGCTTTAGTGGGTAGGACTGGAAGCAAAGGTTAAAGGGAAGGCCAGATCTTTCAGGATGAACTCTTAGGTTATCCGACTTGAGGATTAATGCTGGGAAGGCATCCTGTGTGTGAATCTGAGAGACAGGGGAAAAACAAACAAACAAACAAACAAACAAAAAAACTTCCTATGAAACATTCCAGCTAATCCCTTTGAATTCAGCTCCACTGTTTTGGGGGGGTTATTTTTTTTAATTTCTATCTTGGCATCCTTGAGTGTTTAGACTCTGGGTTTTTGCAGGGGAAATCAGCTGCTTTCTGAGCTGCATTATGCTTTAGCAACAGCCTGGATGATTTCTTCCATGGTCTAGTACATTATTCACTACTCTTACATATGACCACCATAGTCTAACTGAATTGAAATTCCTCAAACAACCCTTCTTATGTTAAATTTGTTCACCATAAGGTCATTACCTTTAGTGACTTGCTATTATTTTAATGGGATTTTAAAAGAGAAAGAAAATAATTGGATGTGATCAGTTATATTCACCCAGATAACCTAAGTCGTGTGTAAGATACTTTCATATGAAAAAGACTTCACAACCTTTGAAAGGATGACCAAGCAATTTCCCATGTCCTGCAATAGTTGTTGCATTCTAAATCTTTGAAAATTAGGTCAGCTATAAAAGTATTTACACTGCTCCACAGAATATGTAGATAATGATCATGAGGACCAGTAAAACCCTTTTGATAAAATGCATTTGACCCTCTTATGTCGTACCAAAGCACATAGAAGGTAGGAGTGAGATTTCTTAACGCAAACCTCCTGGCCATCACATGCAAATATGAGAGAGCATTTGTCAAAAGGTGTTTTTACATTAAATGAGATAATGCAGGAGAATATTTAGCATATGATTTAGTACATTGTAAGCCTCTAAAAATGTCTATTATGTCACCATTTCCTCCAACTGAAACTAGAGAAACATGCATTTATACTTGTCACGACTTTAAAATAAAATGTTAGGTTTTGCAGATGTCTGACGAGTACAGTTTTGAAATGGTAAGTGGTTTCTAATTTTAGCCAAATACAAAATTAACTGAGAATGATTTAACGAGCTACAGAGAATGATCCCTTGAGATCATATTGTACCACATAGACTACATATGTAGGATGTCATTTGAAAGCTACATGTCGTATCAAACTGTGAAAATATGTCCTTCATTGTCTATTATGGGAGTCACTGATTATATAGGAGCTTTATCTTCATCATGTGTTGCAGTGTTTTTCAAAAAAATAACATTTCTACAATAATAAATTTAGAATGTGGAAAATGTGTAGAAATAACTACTTGGTAATAATATTTTCAAGTCTAAATATATAAATTATAGTTTACAACAAATAGAAAATTTTATTGAATAGTTGAATATTTAATTAACTATCTAATGTACTTTTATTTACTTTTTGCCCTTTACGAGAAATCTAAACATGTTTTGGCTTGTACAATGTGAATGAGAAAATGGCAATAAATGATAGCCATTCTCAAAATTATCGGAACATAAATAGCTACAAAACTTTGTTATGGACAAAATGTGGACATACCAAAGAATAATAGTTACCATTAGAAGCATGAAACTAAGAAGAAACTAGATTGTGATATGACACTAAAACAGAAAAATTAAACACATTATAGGCAGCAAACTGCTTATCTCTAATGCTTACTACTGTATAATAAAATAGGGAAAAAAATAAAAAGGAAGAACCCAATGTGTATTATAAAAAAGAACATGGCCTATTTATTTTTGAGGTTTCTTTTTATTTATAACACTTGTTTCAATATTTTTATAGTATGAAAATACTTTTGAGGATGCTTTTTATGTTTTAATGCTTTTCATGTTTTTTTTTTCTCCTTTGATTAAGAAGTAAGAGAATCAGTAAACAAGGATAAAAGGAAACATCCTCAACTTGATAAAGATAAGCACGGAAAATACACAGCTAACACCATATGTAGTGGTTAGAAACTAGACGCTTTCTAACTAAGATCAGTAATAAGGCAAAGATGACCCACTTCACCAGTCTAATTCAACATCATAGTGAAAGTCCGAGCTAATGCAATAAAAAAAGAAAAGAAACTGCATACAGGTTGGGAAGAAATAAAACTATTGTTTGCAGATGATAGGATTAGCTATGTAAAAAATCTGAACAAATCAGCAATAGACAACTATTGTAACTAATAAGCGATTACAGCAAATTTGACAGATACCAGGTTAAAGTCAACCATTTGCCTGTTTACCAGCAGTGAACAAGTGGAATTTGAAGTTAAAAACATACCTTTAGGGAGTTCCTGTTGTGGCTCAGTTTCAAACCTGACTAATATCCATAAAGATGCGGGTTTGATTTCTGACCTCTCTCAGTGGGTTTAGGATCCATCCCATGTTGCTGCGAGCTGCAGTGTAGGTCACAGATGCAGCTTGGATCTGGCGTTGCTGTGGCTGTGGTGTAGGCTGGCAGTTGCAGCTCCAATTCGACCCCTAGCCTGGGAACTTCCCTATGCCACAGGTGTGGCCCTAAAAAAGACAAAACAAAACAAAACTATACTAATCAAGACAGTGTCGTATTGGTGAAGAAAGAGACAATCAGATCAAAGGATCTGAAGAGTAGAGAGCCCAGAAATAGACCTACATGAATACAGTCAAATATTAGACAAAGAAGCAAAGACAATATAATGAAACAAAAATAGTTTTTCAACAAATGGTGCTGGAAGAAGTGGATAGCCTATGGAAACACAAATGCATACATATACATAGAGCTTGCACCCTTCACAAAAAAAATTAACTCAAAATTGATCACAGACCTAAATATGAAGTGAAAAAAATAAAAAGCTCATAGAAGTAACTTAGGAGAAAATATAGATGATCCTGGGTATGGCAAGGACTTTTTAGATATAATACCAAAAACACAATCCATGAAATGAATAATTGACAAGCTGAACATATAGTAAAGTCAAAAATGTTTGTTCTGCAGGAAACATTGTCAAAAGAATGAGAAGACAGGCCATACACTGGGAGAAAATATTTGTGAAAGACACATCTGATAAAGGACTCTAATACAAAATCAACAAAAGAACACTTAAAGTTCAACCAGAAGAAAACAAATAACCTGATTTAAATGTCCCAATGACCTTACCAGACACCACACCAAAGGCTGGTGAGGATGTGAGCAACAGGAACTCTCATTCATTGCTGTCAGGAGAGCACAATGGTATAGCCAATTTGCAAGACAGACTGGTGGTTTCTTACAGAACGAACATAAACTTACCCAATGATCCAGCAATAATGTTCTTCAGTATTTACCCAGAGGAGCTGAAAACATGTGCAGATAAAAACCTGCACAGGAATATTTATAGCAGCTTTACTCATAATTTCCAAATGTTGGACTTCGTAAAGATGTCCCTCAGAGGGTGAATGGATAAATAAAGTGGGGTCCATCTGGACAATGGGCTGCTTTTCAGCACTAAAAATTGAGCTACCAAGTCATGAAAAGACACAGAGGAAACTTAAATGAAGACATTCTAAAAATGATACAAATGATGCAAAGTGTATAATTCCAAATAGGTGACATTTTGGAAAAGGCAAAACTATAGAAACAGTGAAACGATAATTGGGAGTTCTCACTGTGGTGCAATGGGATCAGCAGCTTCTCTCCAGTGCTGGGACACAGGTTTGATCCCCAGCCTGGCACAGTGGGTTAAGGATCTGGCTTTGCCACAACTGAGGCTTAGGTTGCAACTATAGCTTGGATCTGATCCCTGCCTGGCCTGGGAACTCCATATGCTGTGGGGTAGCCAAAAAAAAAAAAAAAAAAGAAAAAGAAAAAATTATCGGTTGCCAGCAGTTGGATGGGTGGAAGGGGAGGGAAGGATATGATGAATGAGCAGAACAAAGTGTTTTAGGGCTGTGAAAGTGCTCTGTGGATTCATGATATTAGGGAAGTGAAAATGCTCTGTGGATTCATGGTATTATACATTTGATCAAATCCATAGAATCAAGAGTGAATGATGGGGAAAGTTATGAACCTTAGGTGAGTATGGTGTGTCATTGCGGGTTCATGAATTGCAAAAATGTACCACTCTGGTGAGGGGTGTTTATAATTGGGGAGACTCTGCTTCCATAGTAACGAGGAGCATATGGAGAAATGTCTGTACTTTCCTCTCAATTTTGCTGTGAATTTGAAACTTCTGTAAAAGAATAACTGTTAAAAAAAAAAAAAGTCATTTAAAAAAAAGGAAAAAACAAAAACCAGAATAAGCAGCTTGAAAAAAGAATCAAGTACAGCTCTCAGTTCTTAAAAATGTGGGGAGTTCCCATTGTGGTTCAGCAGGTTAAAAACCCAAGATAGTGTCTGAGAGGATGTGGGTTTTATCCCTGGCATCGCTCAGTGGATTAAAGATTCAGCATTGATGCAAGCTGTGGCTTAGGTCACAGATGTGGCTCAGATTTGGTGTTCCTGTGGCTGTGGTATAAACTGGCAGCTGCAGCTCCAGTTCAGCTTTAGCCCGACACCTACCATATGCTGCAGATGTAACTGTAAAAAGAAACAAAACGTGATTACTAAATTTCTGACATTTCAACCTTTTTAAATATTAAAAATAAAATGTCCTTACGACAACTAGATATGTTAAGCATCCTTTCATATTTTTTGATTGTTTATAGTTCATTTCTGTGAATAAAAGGATGTAATTAAACTTGTTTAGGATCCTGTCACCTTATCTCTTTTCTGATCCACCAACATCCCAGGGGAAGCTAGAAGGAGCTCAATATATGAATAAATCATAAAAAAAGGAAATGCAACCTGGATAAATATTTAAAAAAAATAAGTATAGATCAACAAGATATTGGGAATTTAAGGGAGAAAGCTATTGAATTAGAATTTAGAGGAGGGAGGTGATAAATGAAAAATAAATAGCTGTCTTTTATAATTTGTCTCTTGTACTAAAATAGCTTAATGTCAACACAGTGACCTTAAAATAGAGAATTTTCTCTTGTTCTTAATGAAAATGCCATATGCCCACATAATCCTTATCCAGTAGACTTTTTTTTATCTAACAACTATAAAAATGGTCTTTGTGCACAGAATTTAATATGACAGATGTCATTCTAAACCAGCAACAGATTATGATGAGTTATTACTTCTATTTCTGTTAAGAATTAAGTACCAAAGAGTCTGCCCAGTATTTAGAAATGCCCAATTCAGCATTGGCCTCTGAAATTCCCCTTTCAGGGTGAAAATAGCTGTTTAAATTGTACATGCATATTTTCTGCCAACTGCTCTTCAAATGATAAGTGGTGCTTTTTAATTATATTGTGTATGGTAAATAATTTAAAATATCCACGCAAATTCTTCATCTTGGAATCCCTCCCCAGACAGGGACTAGGTGCCCTAGGCTTTCTGTTTTATTCTAGTTTTCAAAGGATTCTGAAAGTATAAGATAATAAAGATTCTTGAAAATATTCCAAGTAACTAGAAAATATAAACAGCCATTTACAGCCTGGTAAAATGGCAGTGTGTATATTTGCATTTTCGTATTGAAGTATTCACAGCAAACATAAAAAATAGAATAGCAAGTGAGTAATACAGATTTTGAGTAACCTGAATATTTAGCTATTTTACAGCACATTTAATATAAGAAGCCATCATTAGATGGTAGACTGTTTTATTCAATAGGACATAAACTAATATTTTTCCGGTAGGCCTGGAATTTTTATTTTTAAAAGTATGTTTTTATTTTTTCATAATATGAACAATGGCATCATAATTTTACTTCTAAATTACTTGTATTTGGTCACACAGTTTAATCTGCTACAGTTTTGTTGACATGAAACTGAGTGAACAGAGAATTTCTAAATACAACGATGCTGTGGGTCCCAGGGTTCAAAAGTGCACGGTGCCAGCAGGTGTCGCCTGGGTCAGTGAGAGTAGCCTGGCTGGGCAGGGATAAGTGCTCTGTCACTGAACTTGTCCTTAAGAACTGAATCAAGGTAGTAAAAACAGATCACCTTTTATTCTATTTTCTGACTGATTCCAAAGTCTCCACAGATAGTGCCTCTCTTCTGGACTGCACCCATCACTCTCTAGGGTGGGGTACTATTGGTGAAAACATCATAATAAAAATAAATGAGTCAATACTTTTGCATACTTCAAAAGTAAACTCTGATGTCCCTCTGAATATCAAGTGAGAAATGCGTATACTTTAAAAACCATCTCTTTCCCTTTAGAGAAAACATATTTGCTCTGAAGAATCTTTATGTCCAAGATTCTACCTCTAAGGGATACTAAGAAATAATTAGTTTCTCAAGTCCAGAGCTTTAGAGCACTTAGAATTTTGCTTCTGGAGTGAAGACATTTAACAAATATCATATGTAACATTGCTTAGAATAAATGTTTCAGATCGATAAAATGGGCCAGTACTTCTGATTCTGAAGAAGAGATGCAGAAATAAAATATGAATACAAACTAATATTTTTTTCCATTGTATCACATGTCTGGCAAATCCATTCTTTTTTTTTTTTTTTTTGGCTTTTTAGGGCCGCACTCAAGGCATATGGAAGTTCCCACACTAGGGGCTGAGGTTGAATCATCCGAGCTATAGCTGCTAGCCTATACGACAGCCACAGTAAGGCAGGATTCAAGCTGTGTCTGCGACATATACCACAGCTTAAGGCAATGCAGGATCCTTAACCCACCGAGCAGGGGCAAGGATCGAACCTGCGTTCTCATGGACAGATCCTTTCTTAATGAGAACATCATAATAAATCTGATGCTTACATTTTCCTTAAGGTTTTACATACTAGTGCAAAACCAAAAAAAAAAAAAAAGTGCCTCTTGCTTTTTCTGAATCTGTAAAACCACAGGGTCCTCTTCAAGAAGTTTATATGGAGTTCCCGTCGTGGTGCAGTGGTTGACGGGTCCGACTGGGAGCCATGGGGTTGCGGGTTCGATCCCTGCCCTTGCTCAGTGGGTCGGGGTTCCGGCGTTGCCGTGAGCTGTGGTGTACGTCGCGGACGCGGCTTGGATCCTGCGTTGCTGTGGCTCTCGCGTGGGCTGGCGGCTGCAGCTCCGATTCGACCCCTGGCCCGGGAGCCTCCATATGCCGCGGGAGCCGCCCAAGAAATGGCAAAAAGACAAAAAAAAAAAAAGTTTTTATGATTACCTTTCCCACAGGTTTCTGGCATGATTTTATTCTTATTTTTCAATGTTATTTTCACATTTTGTTCTTGTCTTCTGTGGCTCATAGGTGGAGTTGTGTAGTTAATCCATCCACTTTGTATCATTTTAAAACATTAAAGACTCAAGGACCCAGATCCATTCAAATACAGAACAGAGCTAAAATACATTCCCATTACACAACTGTCATGATGGGCAGTTGATAGTTAGATAGCTGTTCTGGTCTAGTGTATGTAGATGTTTAAAAATCTAAATGGGATTTCCTGTCGTGGCACAGTGAAAATGAATCAGACTAGTAACAGTGAAGTTGTGGGTTCAACCCCTGGCCTCCCTCAGTGGGTTAAGGATTCGGTGTTGCTATGAGCTGGGGTGTAGGTTGCAGATGTGGCTCGGAACCTGCATTGCTGTAGCTGTGGTATAGGCTGGCATCTGTAGCTCAGATTGGATCCCCTAGCCTGGGAACCTCCATGTGCCTCGAGTGTGGCCCTAAAAAGCAAAAAAAAAAAAAAAAAGATTGAGAAATTAAATGACTGGTTTACTTATGGTTTATGGTTGTTTAAAAGCATATTTCCATTACTTCTGTCAATTCTCCTAAGAATTTTTACCCTCCTCTGTGAGAAATAAGACAAGTCCTTGTGTAATGTTTCAAGTTATATTTAAAAATCTTTGTGATGACTCAGCCATAAGAAAAGAATGAAATATGCCATTTGCAACAACATGGTTGCAACTAAAGATTTTCATACTAAGTGAAGCACGTCAGAAAGAGAAAGACAAATCCCATGTGATACTACTGATATGTGGAATCTAAAATATGGCACCAATGAATATGAAACCAAAACACCTCTGGCTGGAACTCTGCCAAAACCCAGACTGGACTTGAATCTATGTTTCTTTTTTCTTTCTTTCTTTCTTTTTCTTCTTTTTAATTAGAATGACTCCCCTGGTGTCTAGACTTACTGAGGCTCAGGTTCCTTGTGTCTCAGAGCAGAAGGAATTCAATGAGGGACAAAGTGATAGACAAGAAAGAGATTTATTAAGATAGGACACTTGTTAGAGATACAGGAAGGCAGATGAGAAGGCTCTGTCCTGAGGACTTTGCCTATACTTTTATAATCCAAGGAAAGTAGGGAGTGGGAAAAAACTCCTTTCTTCCTCATTCTTGCTGTAAACTTCAGGCTTACATCACTAGCTCCTCCTTCTTATCTGGTAAGAGAGTTTTTGACCCTATGAGGTCAAACTAGGACCTTTATGGTGCTTATTCAAATCAGCAGAACGGAGGTAAAATGTTTTGAATCATCTCAGGTTTCCATATAATGAGGGTCTCCTACTTTGGAATATCATCTTTCCCTTAAATTCCTGTCTTTAATCCTAAGGATTGTTATCTTGCTGAACTTGAAGGCAGGCCCCATTTTATCTTTCCCTTAAGGACCTGAGGCATATCCCATGCTATTATTTATGGTTTTATAGTTAAACAAGTCTGCTTCACTCCACGATGTTCTGATGGCTTTCTTGAGCGATTATTAACTTGCAGTGGTCTCCCAAAGTCCCTTAGGTTTCTCTCTCTTCCTGTGGTTCCCTACTGGGACTTCTACAACTACTTGTGTAAATATGCCTATCAAACCTATGTACAGAACGGAAACAGACTCACAGACATAGAAAACGGGCTGTGATTGCCAACGGGGAGGGGAAGGAAGTGGGATAGACTGTGTGTTTGGGGTTAGTAGATGCAAACTATTGCATTTAGAATTTAAGGGATAAACGACAAGATCTTACTGTATAGCTCAGGGAGCGATATCCAATCTCCTGGGATAGACCGTGATGGAAAAGAATATCAAACCTATGTACAGAACGGAAACAGACTCACAGACATAGAAAACGGGCTGTGATTGCCAACGGGGAGGGGAAGGAAGTGGGATAGACTGTGTGTTTGGGGTTAGTAGATGCAAACTATTGCATTTAGAATTTAAGGGATAAACGACAAGATCTTACTGTATAGCTCAGGGAGCGATATCCAATCTCCTGGGATAGACCGTGATGGAAAAGAATATTTAAAAGTGTGTGTAGGAGTTTCCGTCATGGCTCAGTGGTTAATGAATGCGGGATTGATCCCTGGCCTACCTCAGTGTGTTAAGGATCCAGTGTTGCTGTGAGCTGTGGTGTGGGTTGCAGACACGGCTCGGATCCCGCGTTGCTGTGGCTCTGGCGTAGGCCGGTGGCTAAAGCTCCGATTAGACCCCTAGCCTGGGAACCTCCATATGCCGCAGGAGTGGCCCAGGAAATGGCAAAAAGACAAAAAATAAATAAATAAATAAATAAATAAATAAATAAATAAATAAATAAATAAATAAAATAAAAGTGTGTGTGCATATATATATATATATATATATATGAGTCACTTTGCTGTACAGCAGAAATTGGCAAAACACTATAAACCACTATAATTTTAAAAATTAATAAAAGATAAACTTTAAAATGTTTGAAACACCTCATGTTTAGAGGTTAAAAAAACAGTTATTGTCATCCTCCAGCCACTTTTGAACTCCAGCTCTGCCACTCACTCACTGGGAAAACTCAGCAAATCCATTTGATTTCCATGCCTTGCTTTCTTCTATTTTAAAATGGGAATAATAGTATATCTGCATAGGGATGTTTTGAGTATTGAACAAAACTTTTAAAAGGTACACAGAGTCTAGTTCATATCAGATAGTCAATAAACATTAACCATCTCACTCATCTCTGCTTCTAATACAAGCTTTTCCTTTGCCAAGTCTTCCCCAGAGAAACGTACCCACTTCAGTTTAATTCTATTCTTTTTACAATCCTATAACTTGAACATTGCTTTTATTAAAGCTACTTTATTCATAATGTTTGTTTGTATTTATTTTTATGTTCAAAATTTTCTTTTCATATTTCAGATCACACTGCTGGGACCATTTAGCTTCCTCTGTGTATTCCTAAAAATTGCTTAAGTGAAAGTTTATTGGCTAAAAATGCTCTTTGATTGGAGTTTAACTGGAGATATTTGTTTCTTTCATTCTTGTGAGAAAATTGTGTCATGTATGCAATTCCAGGTTGAAAATGATTTCCTGTCATCAGTTTGAAGATGTTATTCATGCTTTTCAGGTTTCTGTTTATTGCTGATAAAAAGTCTGACATCAGTATTTTCTATAGATGTGTTTTTACTCTCTGCCAGCTTTTAAGATGGTTTTATTATCTTTGATATTTTACGGTTACTCTATAATGGATAATACAATGTAGTCATTTTCCATTGATGCCTGCAGATCATTACAAATTTAGCAAACTTACACAGATTGAAATGATGCAGATTCACTTTCTCATGTTTCTATAGGTCAGCAGTCCAGGCACTTCTAGGTTATCTGGGTTGTCTAGGCTGTCTGTTCAGAGTCTTACTCAGCTCAAGTCAGGTGTTGACCAGGCTGAGTTCCCATCTGAAGTCTCTGGGGAAGAATTTGCTTCCAAACTCATTCTGGTTGTTGACAGAATTCAGTTCCTGGAAGTTGTAGGACTGAGGTGCTGGTTGTCAGCTGAGGGCTAGGTCAGCTTCTAGAGGTGCCCCTATATTCCTTACCAGAGCATTCCTCCTCATCAGAGCCAGCAATGCAGAATCTCCTTCTTACCAATTTTCTCTAACTTTTCAAATCTCTTTTGCCAGGAAGAATCTAGTCCCTATTATGGGCTTAATGGATTTGGTTACACTTACCCAGGATTATTTCCTTATTTTAATGTCAACTGAATTGAAATCCTACTTATATGCAAAATCCTTTCAGAGGAACCTAAATTAGTATGTGATTGAATGACTTGAGGATAGGGCAGAGGTGAGACTCTTCCTCTGCGTGGGTTTCCACTTGTTTTGTAGGTATGGAGCTTTTCAACCTTTAATTCCTCAAATAGAATCTCATTTCCATTGGGCTATTTCCATCTCAAAATGGGGGTGAATATGTATAACATCAAATTGTTCCATGTTGGAATTCCCATTGTGGCTCAGCAGTTAGGAATCCAGCACAGTGTCTGTGAGGATGCTGGTTTGATCCCTGGCCTCACTTAGTGGGTCTAGCCTTGCAGCAAGTTGTGAAATAGGTCACAGATGCAGCTCAGATCCAGTATTGCTGTGACTGTGGAGTAGGCCTGCAGTTGCAGCTCCAGTTCAACCCATAGCCCAGGAACTTCCATATGCCATAGGTGCGTCCTTAAAAAGGAAATGAAAAAATTGTTACATGTCTTCCGTAGTTAGATCTCATAGTCACTCTGTGATATTGTTGCAGTGATAGTAACACAATTCCAGTTATCTCTGTTACATAAATGGATTGACATAAATCAATAAGAAAATTGAAGAAAATTAGAATCATGACATAACTGGAGGTCACCATTATAAAGCTATTTTCTTATCCTTCCATCAAGAAAATGTCCTTCATTGTCCCAAGCAGCCAGGGGGATGTACTAAAAGCTTTGGCTGTGTTTTATTGACTAGCATGGACATGTTGTTTACAAATTAATATTGTACCTGATTTCAAATTTACTTAGAAATGATTTATCTCTAAAAAGACATCATCTATTCTTTATAACATGTTTACTGTTGTACAGCAGTGAACCTACAGGTATAATGTCTAGTAATCTAAAATGACAAGCTGAACCAGGCTGCTTTAATAGTAGCTGGCCACACATCTAACTTTGGGTGGATTTTCTGTCTATCCTCCGGGTCAATAATTCTCTCTTCAACCATACTTCCTATGCTATTTTAAACATTCGGTTTTTATCTTTCTATGTGTATTTTAACTTATAAAACAAAGTGAGCATCTTCATCACACTGTCTTAAACATCTCAATAATCCCTTGTTGCATGATCATTTTAGTGATTCCAATCTTTTTGTCTCCATAAATGCTTAAGTACTCTTACTTTAAATATATTTTATATATTTCAGAATCTAAAGGTCTTAAGATCCTAAATAGATTTTTTTTTCTGTCATTCTATTCATAACTATGTGTTTCCTTGTGTATTTGGTAATTTTTAGTAATGAGTTCATATTTACTTGCTTTTATTCTGGGGACTCTGTGAGGCTAACTTCCAAGGAGATCGATTCAGGGTCTTCCATTGGGAAGTCAGAGAATTCAGCAGGGATGTTTAGCACCATTAAACATACTTGGATGAAAGCGGGTGACCCAGTGTATTTCTCCATCTTGTTTCTGGAACAGGGCTCCTGACAAATGCAGGGCTGCTAAAGGCTTCTGTCCTCAGAACACTGTGATTTCCAGTCTGTTTACTTCTCTCAGCAGTATCTCCATACTTGGATTTCCATCTGCTTTTGGGGGGAGGTGGGGTAAGGTGGATAATTTGGATATTTTTATTTATTTTTTTCCTCCGAGCACAATAATGCATTAAAATATGTTTTATTTCTGTCAAGTTGTTTTTAAGCATTCCATTCTGGGGAAAACAAAACAATTCCTATGCATTCCCGAGTATGAGTTGCTAAGATAATCCTGGAATGTAATAGAGAACAGCATCAAGTATTAAGCATACCCTGTAATTTAATATGGTTCCATGGTGTTAGACCTCCATAATATTCTGAAATATTCAATATATTTTCCCCCAAAATATAGTAATAATTGTTATATGTATGATTACAATGTGTAATGTGTAATCTAAAAATAATTCTATGTACAATGTGTATATTATATATATGTGTGTATTATAGTAAATTAAAGGAGTTAAAAGATTCACCAAGTTTCTCTTGAGATTAGACTGGTGAAACAAGGATTCCTAAATATAGCCTAAAACAATACCTGAGCAGAAGCCAACTTGCCAGATTTCCAGAAGATTCCCTAGTGATGCTGGGGATTATTATGTAGCTGTGTATCTGCCTTCTCCTGGGGTAAAGGACTTCGAGTCATCCTGTGTTTGCATGACACCTGGTACCAAGTGGCCACCAGGGAGCCCAGCTAAGCACCAGAAGCCTCACTGTCCTGTGAAGAGAAAGTTGCCATGGTTTCCCTGCCACTATCATCAGCATAGGAAGTGGCCTGTGACCATCTCCATCACAGGGTCTCACTCACACAGGTGTCTCCCCAACCCTTGCCTGCTCTGCCAGGTGGAGAAGGGCCAGCAAGAGGATGCAATTAAGTATAGGACCCTGAGTAACAGGGGAATAAAGACATTGAGAGGGGAAGGGAAGCCCTGAGAAAGTGATTTTCAACCCAACAATGACTGTGAGTATGATTTGAGTCAGGCTAGAAAAATAAATAAGTAATAGCCTAGACCTACATTTCAAGATTATTTAATTAATTTATTTTGGGACCGAAGGTGTGGCATATGGAAGTTCCCAGGCTAGAGGTTGAATTGGAGCTGGGGTTGCTGGCCTATGCCACAGCCACAGCCACACCAAGATCCAAGCTGTGTCTGTGACCTATGCCACAGCTCAAGGCAATATCAGATTCTTAACCCACTGAGTGAGGCAAGGGATGGAACCTGCATCCTCATGGATACTGGTTGGGTTTGTTTCTGCTGAGCCACAGTGGGAACTATTGATTTCCAGATGGTTTTAAATGTACGTTTTGCTTCTGGCAAGAAAGAATGGGAATTTTTTTTTTTTATTTTTTTTTGGTCAAAGAAAAATGCCACCTTGACTAAAATAATACAGGCTGTATATTCATCCATAGAGGATTGTTGAGTTCACAGTTCATATCCTTGACTGGAAAAATTTAATAGAAAAATGGATCACTCAGTTTGTAACAGACAGTAAAGGTTTGTTCTGTGGAAAACTCTTATTGCCAGGAACCTCCAAGCTTCAGGTAAGCTGATTTCTTATAAAAATCAACCAACATGGCTAAAGCACAAATGTGATATCTATGGGGTTAGAATTATGTAGAAATCAAGTAGCACAGAGAAAAGAGAACATGTAATGCAATAAGTGTCTCCATCTGAGAAAGAGCATTCCTGGTGAAATTTCTGGCAGGAGCTTTAACTCAGGTAATCTGAAGCTGGCAAGTTGGAAGCTACCAGCTCTAGAGAAGCGGGAGGGCCCTCCTATTAACCAGTGGGGCTTTGACAGTGGGGAGGGTATTTCTCAATGAATTTTCTTTGCTGAGAAGATATTCTACACATTGGGGAGCATCCTATGCTCAAAGGTTTCTCAATAGTGCTGATGAAAATTGATTGATGACAGAGACAATCAGGATCACAGGGCCCCCAGACAGCCTCCTTAAAGAGGCTTTTTCAGGATGAAATAAAAGTAATAAGATGATTCAAAAAAGTCTTCAGGGCAGGTGCTGTGTATTACGAACATCCCTGGAGGCTTAGTCAGCTCAAAATCCAATCTATTTCCTTTAGAAGAAATTAGAAAATCACCAAATAACTCAGCCTACATACATCACTATTTGAAATCGAATATTTTCCAAAGAGGTGGGAAGTTGCTTCATGTTATTTAGACACCATATGCTTGTATTAAACTTCTGTGAGAGCAAAAATTCTCAGTAATAGAAAGATCAGAATGGTTAAAAAGAAAGTTGAAGCACAGATTTTTGGAGGGAGGAATTTACCTTTATTATTTCTTTCCAGCTTTTTAAAGCTATGCTTATTGAACACTGACCTAGTGAAATAAACAGGGGTCATTTGTGTAAGTGATAAAACCTCTATCGTGGTGACATGCCCTCCTTTCTCATCAATTCAGCAAGGGTCTCCTCATGCTTGCCTTGGTTGCACCCTCACCTGGGTCCTCTATTTGGCATATTTAAAAGTGGTTACCTTATATTGTACAATGGCAACATGCACTGCCAACATTTCTCTGTAATACTTAGTTTCAACTCAGTCCTTGGCATATGCATTATTTTAAAGTAACTTCCTAGGAGTTCCCATCATGGCTCAGTGATTAATGAACCCAACTAGAACCCAACTAGCATCCACAAGGACGCCAGCTCAATCCCTGGCCTCGCGCAGTTGGTTAAGGATCTGGCATTGCCATGAGCTGTGGTGTAGGCCACAGAAGTGGCTCGGATCCTGCATTGCTTTGTCTGTGGCATAGGGCCGGTGGCCACAGCTCCAATTGGACCCCTGCCTGGGAACCTCCATATGCTATGGGTGTGGCCCTAAAAATAAAATAAAATAAAATAAAATAAAATAAAATAAAATAAAATAAAATAAAATAAAATAAAATAAAGAGTAACCTCCTAGGGCCATAGTCAGTCTTTGGCAACACAGTCAAGATGAGTCCAATATTCTGTTAGATCTTTGAAAATCAGAGCTTATGAACTCTAACTCTTCCATTATTTTAGATATAGAGTGACAGTGTACACAATGTTAAAGAATGTTTTAGTTAAAACGTTCTTTCCTGGAGCTCCCACTGTGGCACTGTGGGTTAAGGATCCCGTGTTGCTGTAGTTGTGGTATAGGTCACAGCTGTGGCTCATATTTGATCTCTGGCCCCAGAACTTCCATATCATATGCTATGGGTGCAGCTAAAGACAAAAATAAAAGATGGTTTCTTTATATTTCCTGACAGTTTGTATAGAGAAGCCAAATGTAAAATGTGGTGTAACCATTTACCCTTATAAATCATTTATATTAAGTAAAATTATCTTCTGAAAATATGAAATATTTCTTAGATAAAATTAATTAGCTCTTTAAAATTCATTGACTAACTCAGAATATATATATATAGAGAGAGAGAAAGAGAGAGAGAGAGAGAGAAACAGACAGAAAAGATCCAATTTACCAATATCAGAAATCAAGGAGTGAATATAAATAGATTTTAAAGACTTTTAAAAGGATAATAAAAGATAATAAAGAAATATTACAAACCCAATTTTCCCCATAAATTGAATTAATTAGATGAAATGAAAAAAGAATTCCTAAACTAATACAAACTGCTAAGCTGAATAAAGAAAAGTAAAATATATTGCTCTGCTAATTTTTAAATTATATTTGTAGTTATATATCTAACAATAATGATAATGACAGACTCAGATGGCTTGACTTGTAAATTCTAGCAAATATTTAAGAACTAAAGAATTCCAATTTTACACACATTCTTCCAGAACATAAAGAGGGGAGGCATTTCTCACCTCATCGTTCAGGCTGGAATTTCTCAGAAAATTGGGAAAATACAGTTTAAGAAATAAAACCACCAAGCTGATATTGTTCATGTTCAAAGACGCAAAACATTTTGTGAACACATGACTTGAGCCTTTTAAATAACTTATGATAGTTAATATAAGGAGTGCTTTGTGTTACATTGGCTTTAAATAATCTTTTCTCACTGCAGTATGGCAAGTGGCAAGTAAGCCTTCTATGTTGTTGGAAGCCTAAAAATACACCCAAATGTGGATGTAGCAGTTATCTAAGCAACAGATTGCAAATATTTACAAGCAAAATTAATCTGGCTTCTCAGTTTGAACTGCAGTTTGCAAACACCAAGACAAAGCGGCACCCATGTCAACCCGCATAGGTGTTCTCACAGCTTTCATCCTTCCCAGGGCCCTGTCTCAGCCTCATTCACATGTTCCCTGCCGGACAGGTGGACATTTGCCACCAAGTATATTCCTGGGTGTGTGGGAACTGATTGAATCACTAGAATCATGACAGGCCTTTTGAAAATTCACAGCTACGCTGTCTCTGAGGTTTAGAAACCGCAAGATATGATTCTTTGTTCTGTGGTTTTATAAAACAAGGCAGTGCTTCGCAATATACAATTTTATAGTGCAGACTCTGAGCACTAGTAGGGTGTTCCACCAGACTGCCAGCTTAGATCCTGCAGCAGGTGCCTTCCTGGCCTGCAGGCTTGGACTCGCTGGCCCTGCTCGTATTTGCTTTGCTTAATACACTGCTTCTTAATATATCTCATTGTCATAACCATATTTTTCTATTGTCATAACCATGTTTTTTTCCCCAAGAGAACTCTTTTCAGTTGAAAAAGTTGCCAAAATAAGGCAGTGGACTCTGGAGAATGTAGATGAGTCAGAAAAATATTGCTCTGATACGTCTGCCCTCTCCTCACCGCCTACACGTACTCATCTTTTCATCTGTAAACATGGCCTCTTATACTGTGAAGTAGGAGAGGGCATTGGAGGGTGAGTAAGAGGTAGGACACAGAAGTTTCTCCAATGGGAAGTGTTGGATAGAGAGCAGAGAAAGTTTCCCCCTCTTCACTGTGGATGCAACTCTTTTGTCATCTTTGCACCCTCAACTATAGCTCCCATCACATTCTTGAAATTGTCCACTGTAGCTAAACACTGGGTATTTCATCATCATTTGCCATTTTCCTTAATGCTGTTCACACCTCTGCAAACAGTCCTGTCATTAAGCTTTGTTGCATTTACTTCTTTAACATGCGCCCTTTCAATTCGAAGTCCTGAAAGAGATGGTAACTGCTACAGGAATTGATCCCAGGAAATGTACCCTCAAGTTGACATTGTGGTATTGGGCCACTCACATACATACGCTGAATGCACATGTAGCCTCTGAGTCAGGGAGAATTGAGCCACTGGTAATCTGTAGCACTCAGGAACATCACACATGCTCAGAAGTGCCATGGATCAGAGGGCAGGTTGAGGTCAAAGTGTCAGGATATCAAGTATCTAATGGAACTTGGCAGTGACGTTCGTTGTGTGGTAAGCTGGCTGATTCCAGTGCCCTAGACATAATTTCCAAACATACACAAATAATATTCAAAAGATTTGGATTACCAACATGGACAGATGGAGAGTCAGCAATCCTCAACTGCAGTTTCAAAAATTATGCTTTCTTTTTAGATCCAGCCCAATGCCTGTTTTAAGACCTTTACAACTAGACCATCAACTGAATGTATCCCCTCAACAGGCCTCTTATGCCAGGACATACTCTTGGAAGTAAGCAGGGCACTTCTGAATAGAGGGAAATGAGACTAAAGAATTTGAACCGTCAGGTCCCCCAGAAACTTCCTTGGCAGTGGTAACAACTGCCATAGACACTTTTTCTCTTATATGAGAACTACCTACACCTTCCTTTGGGACCGGTGCCATCCAGGGGGACATACCCCAGCACCTGCCATCACCAGCTCTCTTTCTCTCCTAGCCCAGGACAGAAGTTAGATACAAATGCTGCTCATATGGAGAAGTGACAGGATGGTTTTGCAAGGAGGTAACTTTCACCCTAAAGGAATTACTCTATTTTGCCAATCTGTAGCCTTATGTTTATGGGGGAAAAAGGATTTTTAAGAGAGCTTAACCAAGAAGAAAATAAATCATAATGATTGTATCATGTGAATTTATGCACATGTGTGTTTTCTCTCAGAATAGGAAGTTTAATGTTAGCCTAGGAACCTGGGAATGACATTATGATGATTGATTAAAACCTGGACTTGGAGTGCCCGTCGTGGCTGAGTGGTAACGAAGCCGACTAGGAACCATGAGGTTGTAGGTCGATCCCTGGCCTCGCTTAGTGGGTTAAGGATCTGGTGTTGCTGTGAGCTGTGGTGTAGGTCACAGACACAGCTCGGATCCCATGTTGCTGTGGCTCTGGCATGGGCCGGCAGCTATAGCTCTGATTAGACCCCTAGCCTGGGAACCTCCATATGCTATGGGTGTGGCCCTAGAAAAGACAAAAAGACAAAACAAAAACCAAAAAACAAAAACCAAACTTGGACTCAGTAGTGGCCTTTTAGTCAGTAATGAAGTAAAAGTTCTCCAACTGGTATAGCACATCTGGAGGACATATACAAAAGCTCAAGAAGGTGAGCACAGTGAATAAATCTCTGTTATTTGCAAACTGCTCAGACACCATTTACATTAGGACTGGTAAGACCCACAGGATGTCTATTTACTGGGACATTAATAAGCATTATTATTATTATTATTATTATTATTATCATTATTATTATTTTGCCTTTTCCAGGGCCGCTTCCCAGGCTAGGGGTCGAATTGGAGCTGTAGTCTCCAGCCTACACCAGAGCCACAGCAACGCGGGATCCGAGCCGCATCTGCAACTTACACCACAGCTCACGGCAACGCCGGATCCTTAACCCACTGAGCAAGGCCAGGGGTCAAACCTGCAACCTCATGTTTCCTAGTTGGATTCGTTAACCACTGCGCCATGATGGGAACTCCTAATAAGCATTATTTTTACATACCACATTTAAATGATTTTATATAGTATTTGCCTTTCTCTGTCTGACTTATTTCACCATGCATAATATTTTCTAGGTCCATCCATGTTGCTGCAAATAGCAGAAACTCATTCTTTTTATGGTTGAGTAATATTCCTGTGTGTGTGCGTGTGTGTAAAACATGTTCTTTGTCCATTTGTCTGTTGATGGACAGTAGCAAAAACAGAATCATTAGACCACAGACAGAGAAAACAAACTTGTGGTTACCGGTGGGGAGAGGGAAGCGGAGAGGGGCAGCATAGGGGTAGAGGATTAAGAGGTACAAACTACTGTCTATAAAACAGATAAGCAACAAGGACATATTGTACAGCACAGGGACATATAGTCATGATCTTGTAATAATTTTTAATGTGGTATAATCTGTAAAGATGCTGAATCATTATGCTATACATCTGAAACTAATACAATACCGTAAATCAAATATACTTCAATAAAACAAAACATTAAGAGTCAGAGAGGGGATAGTTTTGGGAAGGGGGCACAAGATGGGTTTATTTGTTGATCGATTTTTTTAAATGATTTTTTTTCATTATGGCTGGTTTACAGTGTCCTGTCCATTTTCTAGTGTACAGTAAAGTGACCCAGTCACACATACATGTATACCTTCTTTTTCTCACATTATCCTTCATCATGCTCCATCATAGGTGACAGAGTCACACTGATGTGCTCGTCTATTGACAGTTCAATAAGATATTCATCTATTTGCATTCTTTAGATTTTATAAAAACATTCATAAGGAAAAACGTATATTCGTGAGAGGAGCATACACATTCTTGAGAAAGTGACTCTTTTCTGCAAACCTGCTTGATGGTAGACGAAGCTTCAGAGGAGCTGGATTTCCTAATTTCAGTGGGGAGAATGAAACCCTCCCAAAGGAAATAAATCTAATACAAGTTGCACGTTTGGCCAGGGATTTCTCTGGAATGCTGCAAGCCATGGTCAATTGATGACAGGGTCCCTGTGAAGTAAAGAGCTCGGCAGCCTTCTCTGGGGCTGTTTGGTCTCTGTAAATGGGAAAGATTGAGGTCTGTTGGAAGAAACTCAACTGGAGTTAATTTAGTGTGGACTATCAGCCAATAACAATGAGAATGCATTATGAATATTTTTCACAGCTCACCCCAGAAGACTAGGGAAAAGGAAATACTCAAATCTTCCAGTGGTTATTTGATATACCAATGAAATCCATGAGTTCCTGGGGGCACAAAACCCCCACTGAGGTCAGAGTTGGTGCTTATGGGGATCAGGTTATACATAGAGTTTTGGCCTGAGCCCATATCATAAGGATTCTATTCTATGTACAAATCTAGTGACCATTTCCTCAGGCCAAGAATACAGAGAGAATTTATGGAATTATTACTAGCATAATCCACATGGATTCTGTGATAAGGAATGAAGTGTATTATTACAGCTAGGGTTTATTGGAAACCCATGAAACCATTCCAATTTACCTGCCCAGAGAGGGAATTTAAATCAGTAATGAGCTCCTGGAGAGCTACAAATATTATTGCTTCCATCAGGGATTTTAAGGACACGGGGTGTGTGTGTTAATGCCCATGAAATCCCCATATAACCCATCTGTTTGATTGCTCTTATTCCTCAGCATCAAACTGGATTGTCAAGTGCTTTATGCGATGGTGATGCTCATTGAGGTGTTTGTTTCTTGGTTCTTACCTGGACTAAATCACCAGGCACAGGGCATTCAACTGCTGTCCTAGCAATTGCCGGCTCTTCCATCTCCACCAAAAAGATAATCAAAAGTACTTTCTCTTCAGGTGAGAAGTACAGCATTATGCAACACTAACCTGCATCAACATTCTGTCAGCTCTCTTAAGTTCACGAGACTGATTTTTCTTCTTTCTCACAAAATATCATCCTGTTTGATTATATTGAACACATTTTATGAAACATTGGTGCATTTCAAGATGTTATTCTAGAGAGTTCCTGTGATGGCTCAGCGGTAACAAACCTGACTACTATTCAGGTTCGATCCCTGGCCTATCTCAGTGGGTTAAGGATCCTGAGTTGCCGTGAGCTGTGATATAGGTTGCAGACACAGCTTGCATCCCAGGTTGCTGTGGCTGTGGTGTAGGCCATCAGCTACAGCTCCAATTGAGACCCCTAGCCTGGGAACTTCCAAATGCTGAGGGTGAGGCCCTAAAAAGAAAAGAAAAAGCTATTATTCTAATGGATAAGTACAAAATAGTAAGTATCCTACATTCCTTGATGAAAAACACGTGCCAGAGGCGGGAGAAGAACCCTATAGAATTTCAGTAACTTGCCTGTCAAATCTGTGAAATTCCCGAGGTTCAGGAGTATAGAGCTTATTGCCATATTTTTTCCAAAATGAGATGAATTGACACATTGTGCACTCTCCACCAAAAAGTAGACACAAGTTTGGTAGATGTCTTTAGATTTGGTGACAGCATATGTCAAACCTTGTGTACTGCTCAAACCTAAGTGGTAGCCTGTCAGGTGCCAAATTTCAGTGGGGACTGGAATTAAGAGAATGCTCTACAGCAGGTAAGGCTCTACAGCAGGTGCAAATGCCAGTAAGTTGCCCGGTGAATTTAATGGCCTCAGACCCCAAGGTACCTAAAGTGTCTGACAGGTAAGGATGTTTCATGGGGTCTCTGGTGAGCTCCCAGATTGGAAGCACAATTTAGGTACACACGATTTTAGCTTAATTTCCTGCCCCGCTTTGCTGAAAGCATCCTTTCTTTGACAAGCACATCACGGTTGCTGCTGGAACCTTTTATTGGCCAAATGCCCACTGTGAGATATCAAGAGTCAAGGCCAACTTAACTCACATCCTGAATAGGCTGTTCTCAGATCCATTGGGCCCATCCATTAGGTAGAATTGAACCAGTGTAGGGACTAGGTGTTGTTAAATGGGCAGGTAGCCCAGCATTGGCCTCTGCAGGTCCAGAGAGCACAGGGACCCACATGAGCCTCTAGAACCTTCTCTGACACCATGGGTATCTCTCCCTCATCTCATATCTGTAGCTGCACACAGAGTTAACAAAATTACAGGGAGTCAAGACCTGGTTTATATCATGATCTATGCAGGGTGCTTGCATTGCTTGAAGATACCATTCTAACCCATGCAAGGTAGCAGTGGTTATGGGATACTCTTTCCATAGGTGTACCTTCAGGGAATCTAGCTGATAATTATAAATAGGTGTGTGTACACACACATACGTATATACTATATATATGAGTGTGTATGATTTTATGTGAAGAGAAATTGCCTGATATGTATTTATAAATTTACAGTGATTTAAATGAAATGGCTATGAAAACTAAAATGAAGGGCCTATGGTTAATAGGTTGCTTGAATTATAAGCGACTGTGAAAGAAAACAAAAACTTCGAAAAAATTGGTGAAAGAAAAGGACAGAAAAGATCCCAGCAATTTGCTCTAAAAAAAAATCTTAAAAAATCTGGCAACCTATGACCATAAGAGAAAGAAATATTAAAACCATTGATGAACGCTCATTGGAACATAGATAAAATATTAAGTAGTATTTATAAATTTGACATGTTTTATTTTATATGATTTACTCTGCAACTAAGGGTGGTATCATTGTGCTTATGTATCTTGATACATATTATAACAGAACATTTTTAAATAAATATACATATATGTGTTAAGTATGTAAAAGTACTTAAAGTATTTTGTTCTGTTAGGCATGCAGCATACATTATTGATTAATAAGTTGAAAGACCACTAGTCTAGGTAGTGTGATACTATGATAATATTTAGGGACATACAACTTTGAGTAACTTCTGTTTACTCAGTGTTGCTCTGATATGTTTCCTCCCTAACAAACGACTTGAAGTTATTGAGTTTTCTGTTAGCACACTCAATCTAACCTCAGTGTAGACCAGGTATTTTCAAACCAAATAATCTAGGCTGTTTCAAGTCTAAAAAAAGATCACTTTAAGCAATTATTATAGTAATATAGGTTAGCAAAATAATTGAAACACATTATAACTTGCCCAATGTGTAATATCTGTTTATACACGAGGCAAAATAGATATTTGAAAGAAGAAATATACTTGTATTCTGTACTTTTTATTTTTAAATCGGTGTGTAAATTATGCTATTTCCCTTAGATAATTTATAACCCATGTATTTCTACAGCAGAAAAATGTTTTCTGTATGACATATAAAGAAACCATTACCCATTGTACTTTTTTAAAAAAGCATCAGTAATGAGTTAAGAAAATGAAATAGCTTCTTATGTTGAAGAGAAGGAACATTATTTATAAAAAAAGAAATTGTGAATTAGGTTACACTTCCAGATAATTATTACAGGTAAAAATTTCCCTTCTAATCGTAACTTTATCTATAAGTTATTTTATCTTTAATGCTTTATTTTGAATGTCGCTGCTTATGATGTCAGTGCCTATATGAAGCATATGCTATTTCACATTTAATTCAACATTATTGGAAAAGAAAAGGAAGTTGTTATGGCAACTTAAGCTCAAAAATAATCTCATTTAAAAGATTCGTTGACACTTTCACTCGAACATGGTGTTCAGCTGCACCATGCAATATAAAAAATGTTTGATTTGAAAACAAAAAAAGTGCTTTTAGGAAAATGTGGTATAATGTTGACATGTTTAACATATTCCTTTCAAAACTTAGTTTCCGTATCATATTATGTATTGAAAAAGGCCAAATGCAGTATTAAATGCTGTGGGTCTTAGAATTAGTCATTACACAGTCACTTACAAAGTTGCGATGAGGAAGCAAAACCTGGAATGGTTGGGATTATGTTGAGCACTCGTGCATTTTCCTTTCTTCCCCATACCATACCTGGACCATGTGGGAGCCTCTGCTGCCCTCAGATGCTCAGGGCCCCACACTGCCTGCGCCGGTCAGGTGGACAGTGAAGAGATGCCATAGTTTAAGGGTCAAGGAGGGCATTGCATGAATGATGACAGAGGGTGTCATGGACAGGGCTGGAGGGACATTAGGGACCCTGACCGCCAGGCTTGGCAAGAGTGGGAAGTGGTTATCACCAAGGCTGGACGTGCTGAGGGGAGGAAGTAGCCTCTTAGGGCCTAAGGAGACCTGAGACCGGGGCCATGAAGGAGGAACCCTTCATCCCCGTGGTCACCGTGAAGAAACCACCTCTGGCAGCCTCTGCCCAAAATACTCTGAACTCCTTCACTTTTCATTTTTTAAAGTTTTATTGAAGTAGAGTTGACTGACAACAAAGTGGGATTTCTGCTGTACAACAAAGTGGGATTCGGTTATGTACACACATCCATTCTCTTTTTGATTCTTTTCCCACATAGACCATCACAGAACACTGGGCAGAGTTCCCTGTGCTATTCAGCAGGTCCCTGTTGACCAGTTGTTCCATATACCTTGGTATGCATATGCCAATCCCAAACTATCACTCAATCCATCCTCTTCCCCACAGCTGGCCCCCTTTGGTAACCATACATCTTTCAAAACCTGTGAGTCTGTTTCTGTTCTGCAGATAAGTTCATTTCTATCCTTTTTTTTTTTTAGATTCCACATATAAGTGACATCATATAATGTTTGCCTTTCAATGTCTGACTGCATTTAATATGATAATCTCTAGGAGGTCCATCTGTGTTGCTCCAAATGGCATCATTTTGTTCTTTTTATGGTGGAGTATTATTCCATTGTCTATATGTACCACATCTCCTTTATCCATTCCTTTGTCGATGGATGTTTGGGTTATTTTCATGTCTTGGCTATTGTGCTGTAGCAAACATTGGGGCGCGTGTATCTTTTCCAATGATAGTTTTCTCCAGGAAGATGCCCAGGAGTGGGATTTCTGGAACTCTTTATCCTCTTGCCCACTACCAAGCCCAAACATAAACTTGGAAACAGGTGTCCAGTGAATGAGGCTGTAGAAACTATTTTCCTGGTACAGAAAGCAGGAAGAAAATGGCCCAAAAACAAAGGGGAGACACGTAGAACCACAGGAAAGTCTTTTTTTTTTTTTTTTCTCCTGAAAGCAATTGTCTTTTACATTCTGTGGGTTTGGACAAATGTCTAATGACACACATATGCACCATCACCACACAGTATTTTTCCTACTCTAAAACCCCTCTGTGCCTCTGTGCTCCCCCCATTCATCTCGCCCTCCACAATCCCTGGCCACCACTGATGTTTTATTGTCTCTGGAGTTTTGCCTTTTCCATAATGTCCTAGAATAGGAATCATACAGTATGTAGCATTTGCAGATTGGCTTCTTTCACTTAGTAACATGCATTTAATTTCCTCTATGTGTTTTTATGGCTCGATGGCTCATTTCTTTTTAGTGCTGAATAACATTCCACAGTCTGGATGTATACGGTTTATTGTTCACCTACTGAAGGGCATCGTGGTTGCTTCCAAGGTCCAGCAGTTATGAATAGAGTTGCTATCAACATCTGGGTGCAGGGTTTTGTATGGACGGAGTTTACAGCTCCTTTGTGTAAATACCAAAGACCTGAGTTGTATAGTAAGAATGTATTTGGCATTGTAAGAAACCACCAAACTGTCTTCCAAAGTGGCTGCACCGTTTTGCTCCACCACCAGCAATGAATGAAGGTTCTTGCTGTTCTTCATTGTCATCAGCCTCTGGTGCTATTAGTGCTGTGGATTTCAAGTATTCTAATAGCTGTCTAGTGGTCTCTCTTTGCTGTTTTAGTCTGCATTTTTCTGATGACATAGGCTGTGTGGAACATCGTGTCCTATGCTTACTTGTTGTATGTATATATTATTGGGTGACATGTCTGTTAAGATCTTTTCCCCTCAATCAGCTTGTTTTCTCACTGTCGAGGTGGATTGTTCTTCATGTCTTCTGGATAACAGTCCTTCATCAGATTTGTCTTTGGAAATTCCCCCATGTGTGGTTTGTCTTATTCTCTGGATGTTGTCTTGCACAGAGCAGATTTGTTAAATTTTCATGAAGTCTGGTTTGCCAGTTCTTTCCCTCATGAATCATGCCTTTGGTGTCATGTCTAAAAGTCACTGCCATGCCCAAGGTCATCTAGGTTTTCTCCTATGCCATCCCACTGGGTGAAATATAGTAAAGACTCTGAGTCACATCAAAAGAGCACATTTCCATGGCTGATTTTTAGAGATATTACCTTATCTATTCCAGTCCCTTCTGCAGTGATGGTGGAGGTGACTCACTGATGGCCGCATAGCACTCAAAGGCTAATTTTTGTTGGCCTGAGTTTGCACACCTAGAGAGCCCTCTACACCGAGGTCTCCAGTTGTTCCCAGGCCAGCCAGGGATTTCTCTGCTGTGTAATCACCTTGAAATCGTAGTGGACTTTCCATGTGTTTGCTTCCAGTCAATTCCTTTTATGAACAACTGCAACCAGATATCTTAGGCACATCTTTAAAAGCTTCTCTTTTATCTGATGGTTTCTCTGCTCTGCAAAAATACCAAAGCCTTTTTGCTTAATTGCCTGAGCTTTACAGAGTAATTTAAATAAGAGGCGTAAGTGATGAAAACAATCATTTCAGCAGCAGGTGGGGCTGGCCTCTGACTAGCAGGTGACTCTAAAGGGGAGGTTTTTGCAAAGGCCTGTGATAGGAGCTTTGCATCCTGCTAAGGCTGCCATTTCACAGACATCAGGTGGATAACATTTCATTTGCAGTTCAGGAGCATTATCTGTCAGCCTTTCACGTTGACCTTCCGTCAGCTGAAATTGAGGACAGCAGAGGTGCCTGACTCTGCAAAGCATGCCCTCCCTTTTGCTTGTGCTCCACCAACCTCAGGCTGACGTCGAGCCTCCTAGTCAGACCTGCAGTGAAGGCCACCAGGCCAGGACCCTACTCTCCCAGCTCCAAGTTATTCTCTTCCCATTGTACTAACTAACCCATCTAAGTCAGCTCTGCCCCATAGCCCAGAACTGAACACTTAGACCAAATTCAGAATCAGAGAGCTTACCGATTTTTAGTTCCCCTTGTTCACATCCTCGTGATGCATAGTCCAGGCCTTCCCTAAGTCCGTTTTACATTTTCTTGGTTTTATTACTTGCAGAATTCAAGATACCAAATTCTGTGTTAGAGGTTTCATTTTGTTAAATGAAACAAAATGTAACAATCGTCCAGATTTAAATTCCAGAAGCAGGACAAGTGTTAGGCCTATCATTTATCTTTGCTTTTACTTTTTACCGTATTCTTGGTATTTTTCTCTTCAGTCTCTACTTTCCTTGCATGTGTCTATTTTGTGTGTATTTCTTCACGTTTAAAATATGGTCTATAACTGGAAACACGTCCCAAATAAATATGCTTTAAAAGTAATACATAATCAGAAGTTCTTGTTGTGGCTTGGTGAGTTAAGAACCCGACTAGTAACCCTGGCGAAATGGGTTTGACCCACTCAGTGGGTAAATGATCTAGCGTTTCTGTGACTTGTGGTGTAGGTAGCAGATGTGGCTCAGATCCTGTGTTGCTGTGGCTATGGTGTAGGCTGCCAGCGGCAGCTCAGATTCAGCCCCTAGTCCTGGAACTTCCATATACTGCAGGTATGGCTCTGAAAAGTAAAGAAAAAAGAAAAGCAAAAAAAAAATAGTAATGCATAATCATAGTTCAAAAACTAAGGGTAGAGAACAGAGTTGACAAAAATGAATCAGTCGATCTAAGAGAGAATTGGGAAATTTGTTCAGGCCAAATTGAGGATTTTAACCTGGAAGAACATCTCAGAAAGCTCTGAGAAGTGTTCTGCTTGTGAGACTCAAGGCCCAGTTATGTAAGATTTTGGGGACAGAGTACTATGCATTCAATTATGTCTTAAGGACAGTCTGCACAATCCAGCTCTGTTAAGTACAAGTGGTGGGTCATCGTGACCCCTTGCAAAATCAAGGAGTGTTGACTTTAAGGAGTGGTATTGTTGATGTGGGAGAACCTTGCTTTTGATGGTTGAGCAGGTGTTCCTGCCAATGGGGGAGTTTTGGTCCATGCATGCACAATGCAGATGCACAAGGCACAGTGGGAGAGAGTGGAGGTCAAAGAGCAGAGAAACTTTATGTTTAAATTCTTCTTGTCTTGCTATAAAAGATGAATTTTATTTCTGGGAAGACATCCCTGTAATAACCCCCAATTTTTTCATCTCTCACCCTTTCTTCACTTGTACCAGTCAAGGACATCTGACAAATGGAATAACTGAGAATACATGGGTGAATTCATGTATTTGTCAATCATAATCGCTTCGCTTTAAGATAAAATAGTGGAGGTTCACTCTTCCTTCACTAAACAGACTGTCTTGTTCAATGTTTGGTGTGTCCCCTTTTTACACCAGTGTTTCATACCATGGAATTAATTAAACTGTTTTTATTCTTAAAATACAAGATGGTAGTTTCATGGCACATTTGATTATTTTTTTGTATAAAAAATAGTTTAACATTGCTAAAAGCCCATGAGGAATTTTCTGACAAGTAAAATTGCTGAATATATGAACACTCCTACAATCATATCTTTTTTTCCCCCTTTTAGACACAAAAGGTGCAGTATGAATTTTTTTTTTTTCTTTTTATGGCCACACATGTGGCATACAGAAGTTTCCGGGCTAGGGGTCAAATTGGAGCTGCAGCTGCCAGCCTACACCACAATGTCAGATTCTTAACTGAGCGAGGCCAAGGATTGAACCCACATCCTCATGGACACTACATTGGGTTTTTAACCCACTGAGCCACAGTGGGAACTCTGAAAAACAGCAATAAGAATTTTGAGGACTATCTTTACACATGAGGATGTGAGAGCCACATAAATAGCATTTCTTTCTTTGGAAAAATCGAGGCCAACTGATAATTAAGATACTGAAGAAAAAACTCAGACTCAAAACATTAGATATTTTCACTGAAGCCAGCTAGAGAATGCAGATTTACATCTGTCACCATCAGTGCTAACAGTCTTTCCTCAGCCCCTCACTGCAACCCCATGTCAAGGTGGTTGCAGCCACAAACAAAAAGGTGTGGTTCTCACCAGACACATGTAGGAAGTGTGGCTTCCTTGTAGCATCCAGAGGACAAATGGAGGTTACATTACAGACTTGCAGATTTTGTAGGTTTTTTCCCCCCTCAATAAAAATGATCCCCTCCTCCAATCATATGACTAATTCTTTATCCTCTATGGGGAGAAATGGAGAAGTCATGGATCCTGTGGGGTGAGTTGGAAGATTAGGAAAGTTACTCGTGTGCCAGATTCCTCCACAGAGAGGCCTGGGACGAGAGGAACATTTCTTGTGTTGAGAGCATCTTCCACTATGTAAACCATCCATCCCCCTTATTTAATGACCCCTAGTGTCTCACTTTAAAAATATATTATCTCCCCTTTGAATGTCTACAGTGATTAAAATGATTCAGAATTATTAGCAAGAGGAAGAGCTACTGGTCCTCTGTCATTAATAGCTAATGGTAATGAACTTCAGCAAAACCACAGAACTCTTGGAACCTTTATATTTTCCTAGCACTCATGTTAAAGTTAATATAAATTCTATCCACAAAATCCACATCAATTTTATCAACAGTCGGCAGTACATACAATCAGCATAAACTCTAAAACATTATAAACCCTGAAGCCATTTCTCTATTTCTGCTTCTGCAAAGCAAAGCACTTATTTTTACCCACTGAATAATCTTAAAGTAAACCAAGGATTTCCTTCTGTAAAACTTATCTCACAATGTTCCTTTCCATGCTCGAATTAGAAGTTACAAAATAGAAAACGAGAACAAAGCTTATCACTTGCCACATTTGCTTCATTTGTGCTGCTGTGGATGGCCGCTCCCACTTTCCATGAGCCAATAATCTAGAAAGGCAAGGCCAATGGTAATAAGCAATTATGGACAGAGTTATTTTCAATTCCCAAATTGAGCTGAGCTGAGGCAGAAAATTTCGTTTCCCTTGTGAGAAGTCATGATTTCTATCAGCACTTCAAGGAGTGAAGAAAACTTTTAAGTTGCTTCTACTGGAGAAATTTAGTTGTTTAAAACTCATGCAAACCTAAAATCTTTGAAATGTTCTTTTCTAGTATACATTTTAAAAAGAGAGACCCAAGAGAGATCACGTGTGATTCCCTGACATGTCCTCATCTCATGTGCTTCATTTCCAATTATAAATTGTTCATATCCTTTTACCCAGTTTTTTTAATTTATTACAGTGCATCAATGCAGGTCATATTGAATTCTTTAAGTCATCTCTTTGAAACAATTTATCAAACCTTAAATTTAAAACAGACTCTGTGACTATCATTTATTTTATCAACAATTATGTGATTTTTGACATTAAATGTTCATATTTGTTTTGGGTAGTAGGTTTCTTACCAAATTTTGCCCTTGTCTTCATCCTTCGTTACTATAATAGAAATGCCTATACCCCGCCCTTTGTCTGTGTGCGCGCGCGTGTAAGATAGAAGCTTATAGATTGAGCTATATCAGACAATTCCTGCAGACTGATTAATAATGGAATGCCATTGAATATGGGAACTATTTACCATAAAACTTATTTTAATTTTGAATAATCATACATGAATATTTCAGAATAGGATATCGGAAAACATTATAAAAGTGAATTATATAAAATAGTCCATTCCTGAAAGAAAACAAAATATTTTTCCAGCAACAGAGCTGTGATTTATAATATAGATGGTAAATATTCGGAGGCAGGTATTTCTTACAAACACTCAAAGAATGGGAGTTCCCTTGTGACACAGTGGGTTAATGATCTGGTGTTGTTACTGGTGGTGAGGGTTCAGTCCTGGCAGGAGGAACTTCCACATGCCATGGGCATGGCCAAAAAATAAAAAATAAAAAAATCACTCAAAGAAAGAGTAACAAAACTCTTACATAGTGCAGATTCCCTGCCAGAATTCTACTAAAGATAATTTGTTCCTCTAATGAGGAAAGGGGCAAAGCGTCTTATCTTTCATTTGTCTCAAATGGAGTTTTCTCTTTACATACTTAAACTGCCTAAAGTAACCAATGCTATGACATTAGCAGATAAGAAATACAAGTGTTAGGAAAACTAGCTATGCAGCTGCTATTTCTAGGTACTTAGAAGTAAATACTAAATCCTGCTATGCAGGCACTCTGATCTAAGACTGCCATGAAGTGTTTAAGGGGTTAGGCTAAGAAATTTCCTGAATTTCTTTCTCACACCTGAGTTTTGCTTTACTCAGAAAATGGGACTTTACCCAATTGTCCCATCTGGCCACTTCTCACTCATTTCTGCCTTGCAGTGTCACTTAGCTTAAAACTCTTATTTGTCTACCTATTTAATCTATGTATTTCCATGTTGGGTCTCCTTTAGTAAGGAACAAAGGCAAGGAATGCTTTTGAGCATAGTGCGTGATAATGTGAGAAAGAGAATGTGTTTATATATACATATCTGGGTCATTTTTCAGTACAGCAGAAATTGATAGAACATTGTAGATCAACTATACTAAATAATTTTTTAAAAGAAAACAGTGTGAGTAATAGGTTTAAATATTTTTGTGTTACCGTGAGATAAATTGATTTCTAGGATTATCAGTTATTGCAATTCATGGATATTCATATAAGTGGATGATATTCTCCAATATCTATATGAGTGGACTGGATTCTTCTTGCCCAACATTTCTTTTTAAAGATGGTCTATGTTGCAACAGAACAAAGGGTGGGGGGAAAAAATGTATACATGTAAGGATAACTTGATCCCCTTGCTGTACAGTGGGAAAAAAATAAAAAAAGAAAAAAAGAAGGAAAAAAATAAAATGAAATAAAGAAACTGAAAAAAAAAAATGGTCATAATCCCTAATTTATCCCCTTAAGGAAACATTATAAAATCAGGTAAAGTTATGATCTTATAAAATTCTCCTTAAAAATGACTGATTTCCTGTTTTATGCGTGCATGTGTTTTATTTCTAATCAAGAACTAGCTTAGTTTTGTGTATGTGTTTATGTATGCATGAGCTACTGTGCTGACTAATTCTTTTTTCAGCAAGAATAAGTTGTAGTGTTCCCTAGGATTCCCAACTCCACATTTCTCATTTCTCATTTCTCTTGTTTTGTTTCAATCCCAACACATCTGAAGGATAGAATATGCCCCCATCAGCAACAGTGATGACATATTTCTTTCAACAGGATAAACACATCTGAAGCGTAGACTATGCCCCCATCAGCAACAGTGATGGCTTGTTTGTTTCAACAGGATAAACACATCTGAAGCATAGACTATGCCGCCATCAGCAACAGCGATGGCGTGTTTGTTTCAGTGGGATAACTAACATCAGCTTCAGGACACACTCTGATCGTAACAGCAGTGAATAGACTCATATTTTGATAAAATCCCAACAGTTTTTGAAAATACCTGCCCAGTGTTATTCCAGTGAATTGAGTTGGTTGCCAAAGAACTTTTGGGCCTTACAAAAGCCTGCCAGAGATGTTTGCCCTGCCTCTGTTCTGCCTGTAATTTTTTTAAAATGTTTTATTTTGATTGATTTACAATGTTCTGTCTGCTGTACAGCAAAGTGACCTCGTGATACATACATATATGCATTCTTTTTCTGACATTATCCTCCATCATGTTCCATCACCTGCCTTTAATTTTTAATTTAAAAATGTTCATATATTACATGGTCATTGACCAACTTTGCCCAAGAATTATGGTTGAAATGCAAATTTTAAAAAATTAAAAATTAGTAGTACTAAGGAGATAAAATTAGAGAAAATTATGAACTATGAATCAGGCATAACTCAGGAATGCTATTTACACTTATACTACACATGATATGCATATACATAAAATATGCATATAATGTGTTTATACTACATAGCATATTGTCCCAGTCCTGGTAATCCCTTGGTCTGCCTGTGTCAGTAGAATGTGTCTATGCTTTTACAAGTCACATGCGCTTAGGTTTCAGTATTTGGAAACTGCTAACTTGACATCCTTAAGAATTACAATGCCAGCAATAGGCTCACATGACAACATACATTATGGACTAGTTTCCAAATGTCATGACTCTAAATCATCATTCCATCTTGAAACAAGTTGATTGGGACCGAGGTAAACCCCTGACCAACACTGGACTTAGAAAGCCCTTCTCCAGGAAGTTTGGAATTAGAGCTAGAATATTCCAGCTCATTCATCATTTATTCCAGTTTCCTTAGTATGAGATTTAAATGCATGGTTTATGACTACAAGGCTTCCAAATCTGAGACTTATCAACAAAGAGAGTTTTTGTTGAATGGCAACTATCAGATTCCTTAAAGACAGCCTCCAGGAATCACACTGAAAGATCTGAGGAGTTCTGTATGTTCTATTAATCTGGCCTATATCTAATGTAAAAGAAACATCACTGTTATTTATGCTTAACTTCTAACATTAATGGGGCAGTTACCATCTATGAAGCTCTAAGCTCTGTGTTTTACCTTGCCTAAAATTTAGTTTTTACAATGTCTACAAATTTCATCCCTATTTTGAGGATGAATAAACTGTTCAATAAAAATCTCCAATATAGGGAGTTCCAGTTGTGGAGCAGTGAAAACAAATCCGATTAGTATCCATGAGGATGCGGGTTTGATCCCTGGCCTCACTCAGTGGAGTTAAGGATCCAGCATTGCCATGAGCTGTGGTATAGGTTGCAGACAGAGTTCAGATCCCGAGTTGCTGTGGCTGTGGCTTTGGCCAGCAGCTGTAGCTCTAATTCAGCCCCTAGCCTGAGAACTTCCATATGCGTCAGGTGCGACCCTATAAAGCACAAAAAAAAAAAAAATCCAATATATGCTCGTAGTCAGTGGCAGAACTAATGACAATGGAAGACCACACATTTTTCAAAGGTCAATTTATCCTTCACAGGAAAAGAATGTCTACTGTACTCCTTACAGTGTTTGGGAAACTCTTGTTATTTTCCTGATAACAGGAAGGTTCTAGAATAGGAAGAACTACTCAAAATCCTTATTTTTTTTCAATCAAAGACTGATTATTTGATCCATTATCGCTGACTACAGTGTGCTTATAGCTGAGAAACTCTTCTTCAATCATTGTGTAAATATTTAATAAGAGTCTTCCCTGTAGCAGGCATAGCATTAGATTATGGGGATGCAATAGTGAGAGCAAAAGGGTATTCTTTTTCTCAAAACAGTCAAAAAAGAGACATCATTAAATCACCATTATTATAGATCTTGCTATGAGGAAAAGCCAGGCCGAATGGGAAGACAGGAAGAATATTCAATCTAGTTCAAGTTTTCTCAGAAGACCTTTGCTTTTAAGATAGCAATTATAGAATATTTAGGATTTAGAGATTTGGTGAGAGTGATGATAAAAATTATTAGCAAGGAGAATATCATGCATGAAAGCCCAAAGGTGAGAAAATATGGAAGCAATGCTGACTCCCATGTCTCAGGCACTCATGTCATTGACACTGCCAAAATTAAAATTAAAGAACGTACTGCCCAGACATTGTCCCAAGAAGAATGAGAGTTGAGGCTCAAGAAGTAAGAAGGGCCCGGGTCATTAAAGGGGTTTTAAGTACTTTCATTCATTCATTCATTCAGTAAATACTATCTGTCTTTTATGTGCCAGATATTACATATCTTAGGGACACAGCCGCAAAAAAAAAAAAAGTTTAAAAGCACTTGTCCTCATAGAGCATGCAATCAAGTGTGTGAGGGAGAGAATAAAAAGAAGTACAGTCAGTTCTACTATAATACTTTTTTAAAAATTGAAGTACAGTTGATTTACAATGTTACATTATTTTCTTCAAGGTTGCACCAAAGTTTTATATATATATATATATATATATATATATATATATATATATTCTCTTTTAGATTATTTTCCATTATAAGTTATTCCAAGATATCACGTATAATTTCCTGTACTATAAAGTAGGTCCTTTTTGGTTATCTGTTTTTATATAGCGATGTGTGTATGTTAATTGCCCCTCCCTCCCCCCTTTCCCCTTTGGTAACCATAAGTGTGTTTTCTATGTTTGTGAGTCCATTTCTATCTTGTAAATAAATGCATTCATATCCTTTTTTTTTTTTTAGATTCCACATATAAGTGATATCATATGATATTTGTCTGACTTACTTGACTACATATGATCATCTCTCGGGCCATTCATGTCACTGCAAATGGCATTATTTCATTCTTTTTTATGGCTTGTAAACATATAGCGTATTTTCTTTATCCATTCATCTGTCAATGGACATTTAGCTTCTTTCCATGTCTTGGCTATTGTGAGCAGTGCTGCTATGAACATTGGGATGCTTGTGCCTTTTCAGACTATAATTTTCTTTGGATATAAGCCCAGGAATGGGATTGCAGGATCTATGGTAAGTTAAGTTTTGTTTTTTAAGGAACCTCCGTACTGTTTTCCATAGTGGCTGCATCGGTTTACAGTCCCACCAACACTACGGCAGGTGCTCTTTTCTCCACACCTTCTCCAGCATTTACTATTTGTAGACATTTTGATGATGGCCATTCTGACCAATGTGAGATGATACCTCATTGTAGTTTTGATTTGCATATCTCTGATGATTAGCAGTATTGAGCATCTTTTCACATGCCTGTTAGCCATCTGTTTGTATTCATTACAGAAAAATCTACCTAGGTGTTCTGCCCATTTTTTGATTAGGTTGTTTGGTTTTGTGATACTGAGCTGTATGAGCTGTCTATACGTTTTGAAAATTAATCTCTTGACAGTCACATCGTTTGCAAATATTTTCTCCCAGTCTGTTAATTGTATTTTCATTTTGTTTATGGTTTTCTTTGCTGTGCATAAGCTTATAAGTTTAAGCTCCATTTGTTTATTTTTGCTTTTATTCCCTTTACCTTGGGAGAGTGACCTAAGAAATTGTTGGTATGGTTTATGTCAGAGAATGTTTTGCCTAGATTGTCTTCTAGGAGTTTTATGGTGTTATGTTTTATATTTAAGTCTTCAAGCCATTTTGAGTTGAGGGATTATAATACTTCTAAGAATGCATATTTGTTCTAAAGTCATATATATATAATATATACACACTGTATATATATACACACATATATGCAGGTGTATATGTATAAACATACATATACACACAAGGTACAATTTGAGAGTAACACATACTTCATTTTTTGCTTGTGTATAATTTCCTAGGCAAGAAACCCCAAGTGAAAGCAGAAAACTGTTCCTGGCTGATCCTAGTGACATAGACATAAAGAAACATAAGAAATATTCCTGTATGTGTAGACACACACAGGCATACACACACATGCACACACTCTTGCACACACATACACACACACATATACACACACCCGTCAGCATCTACCGGCTGCCCTTGCTTCACTGCCTGTGTTTCCAACCACTTTCATTCACACCGGGTGTTACAACTTCAGATCAGAGTCCAGGTAACCCTCCTTCCACCACATCACTAGGACTCAGACTGCACCTCAAATTGCTGGCCCCCGACACCCACTCCACAGCAATCTTCAGGCCTTTTCCAAGTTTTCATGCAACACGCATTGTAGAATTTACATATATCTTCAAATTTTTCATAGAACCGAGCTACTGTTTTTATTACAATCCAATTTTTTTAATGATATTGACACAGTTTTTGAATGTTGTGTCCTAACCTAATTTTTTCACATAAGCAAGCTGTAGTTACAACATAATTTCAAATAACATATGAAGATTTTTAGAAACACATAGGTCCCCCTGACTGTATTTGTTATGTTCCACTTGTTAAATTCTTAGGAGAAAAAGTCAAGGCAGAGTAGTTTGGGGAAATGTTTATTTATTTATTTAATTATTTAATGAATTTTATTACATTTATAGGAAAAGTTTAAATTTCACATATGTTGATAAGAGGTAGCCTCGCTGATAAGGGATCCATGAACAGTAAGAGATAAAACTGTGTCCATGAGGGAAGGAAAGGCATTCCAGGCAGAGGGAATAGGAAATGCAAAGAGAATCTTCTAATGTATATATTATATATATATTAAATGTAGTTCTGCATTTTTGATGGTACAATTGATTAGAAAGCAAGTATAATGCACTAAAATGGAAGATTCTGTTATCTGCTGTAAAGGTTTGGAAAGATAGGACATGATTAAATGCAGTAGGATGTGCCTTGAGACCCAGCCTGTGCATTAAGGAACCATGCTGGCCATGCGTGAAGTCACTGAATGTTTCAATTTGCTGTGAGTTGTTTTATCCCATGCCCATTGTTCTAGCATAATTATTCGTGCTCTCCTTTCCCCTTAACAAATCCGAAGTTTGCACAAAAATTATATGGCTACCCTAACCATTGCAGTTTCCTTGTGTGAAATCATTCAAAGCCTCCTAGAATGTGGCTGATGATTTGTAGTATTTGACCACTGGACAGTCTTTTATAACATAAAAAAACCAACAAAACAGAAGAAGTACAAGTGTGCACAGTTACTACCAGGATCATGCTTTTTGGCAAAATGTCTACCCTATGTTGAACGGCTTCCCCATCTCCCACTCCCATCCTCCCCCACCTACCTTCTGTAGTCATTGGGAAAGCTGGACTTTGCTGAGCAGCTTCAAGGGACAAGAGGAGCATTTATAGCAGATATTTGGAGATGAATCATAGATGGCAGATCCTATAATAAAGCTACCCAGAGACTGTGCTTTGCTTTGATCTTTTATCTAATGTTCATCCCATGAATTATCACAGGTGGAAAAGATGTGGTGGTACCTTTATCAGCACTTGTTTACTTATATAACTAGTTCACAAGAGTGGATGAAAAAGCAAGTGTCCAAGTTAATCCGTGTCCATGGTAATCACCAACACAAAATCATAGGTCCCTTTGGCGGTATGGCTCAGACATGCAAAGCAATGTGAGTTCATTTACTGCCATCTTCTCAAAACACTGAGATTCTACCGTGAATTGTCTCCCAAAGTAGGGTCACAACCTCTTGTCTCTGTTCAAAATGACATTTTCTTTCTCACATATGGGTCACATGAGGAACTGCTCATCTAATTGGGACAATCAGATGTGACCTTAGGCTGTCCTTTCTCAGCTGAGATGGATTGCCCACTCGAATAGGAAGGATTTGTTGCTGATCAGGGTTCTTGGCCTCCTTAATCAATAGATGTTGCTCAAAAGGCCAGGCAAGGCTTTACTGGGGCCCCTGCTGCAGCAGGGGGGTAGGGAGAACAAGGAATAGGTTTCCCTGCCTGCTCACTACCCCTGGGGGTGGGGATGGTGGTGGGGGCAGTCTGGTTCTTTATATGAGATGATGATTAGAGCTGGTCCAGGGGTTGGTCCAGAGGGTGACTTAGGTGCTTTGCCCATCCCTTTGATGCTGTTGTGTGCACAGGGCATGAGTAGTACCCTGCTTTTGCTCTCTGCTCTGCAGAAATGGCAGTTGATTTTTTGGTCTTTTTGTATCTGGTTGTCCATAATTTGCCCCAACTGAACATGCTATTTTTAGTCGTTTATAGTTTCTTTGCATTTTGTTGCTGGAGGAGATGTTTGTCCAGGTACAGGCACTGCAGTCACTGCAGCAAGGGTCCCAGGCCCTAGCCTGATTCACTTATATAGCTTCACGGGTATAGTCTATTTACAACTTTCAATTTCATATATGTCTTGTGTTTTATATGTTTTGGGATGACTACCTGATTACATTTGTCTCTACCAAAGAAGACAGTTTGCGAGTATGTTTGATCATATATGTTTATGTAACTTTTTACTGCAAATAATGAAAACTCCTATTCTAGTATATTTCTCTTCTAATTAACCATACTATCAAAATAAAAATACAGAAAACAAAGTTTTAATAATATGTTCATTAGGAAATGCTTTTATTCAATCTTAGTAAGCTCATTTTCTTTATAAATTTTGATAACTGTATTGGTAAGTTGGAAAAATAAAATATGTCATTTATACATTATATGAGTTATTACTAAGCCCATGCCTTCTAAAATAACAGCAACTAGATGAAGAAAGTGGGATTTAATTAAACTTATGCAAGTAGAACAAATGTAATAGGTATAATATTCTTTATCCCTACAATAGAGCTTAATATATATAACTGAGAGAATTTATGTTATATATATAAAACTTGTGTCTTTATGTAAAACTTCATTCAGATGGATTTGATTTTCTAAATTGTAGAAGACAATCAGTAAGTTTGATCTTTTTAAAAAACTAAAAAATTTTTTTCAACATTTTAAACCTATTTTTTATTTTTTAAAGGAAGTTTTATCTATAAGTCAGCTTTGTCTAAGACCAAACATTCAAAAGCTTATCGATAACCTGGCAAGTCCCTTACTACATGCATCAGAATATTAGGGTTTTTTTTTTTTTTTTAATGGCTGCACCCACAGCATATAGAAGTTCCCAGGCCAGGGATTGAATCCGAGCCATGGCCATCACAAAGCTGGATCCCACAGCCTATTCCGCTGGGCCAGGGATCGAACCCACACCTTTGTAGCCACCCAAGCCACTGCAGCTGGATTCTTAACCCACTGTGCCACAGTAGGAACTCACAGAATATTAGTTTTATCTTCCAGATTCTTTTATTTTTTTCAGTTTTGGTTATTGGCATATTACTTTCAAAAACTTTTCCAGATAATTTGAATGGATACCACTAGTTTACTTAGTATTTTTCTTTACAGCAATTTTAAGTCAAGCCACCTTTTTTTTTTCAATTTTCCCTAAATATTAGGATCAATTTAATGATTAATCTCTTCTGCAAGCTATATTTTCCATGGACTCATGCATTATTATATAACTGTTAAAATAGTTATTAAAATTAAAGGAGTTCACTTATGTACTAGGTAAAATTACTTCATTTAACAAAAAGAACATTTATGGGTTTTAGGAAATGTAATGGTAATTTTACGTTAGTTTTAGTACATATGGTATTAGAATATTCTCTTAGGAAAACATCAAAAGGTGACTTTTGGCTGAAACAAATTTAACATTTTAGTTAGTTCTGGGAACTACTGTAAGATATATGATCACATCATTGTGTAACTCAGAAACCAAAGAAGCATGTCCAATAAAGATATTTTTCACATTAGAAAAGCAAGCAACATTACTGAAGTGGGCAGAGTACAAAAGAGACAACCTCATAAAATCTACACATCATTCCAGATTCAGCAAAGTTTGCTCAGGCTCTATATTTGAACATCCAAGGACATGGAGTATCATTTGTGCCAAGTCTAAAACATCAATAATTAATTTAAAAGATTATAATGATAACAAATTTGATTTCAAGTTTCATGCTATATTTATAAATAAGTTTATTCTAGCAGAATGAAATTGCATTTAAAAAAAATGATCTGACGAACTAAAGCATTTGAAATCACTAGTAATCAACATGCAGCATTTTCACGAAATCCCAAACCTTGGAATTTTCAAAAGATTACCAAAATAATGCTTCAAAAGTGTCAGTATAAACTACCAAGACACATCATCCCAGTCTGTCCATGCACTAATATGTTTGAAATTAGAAATGGCCTTTTTATTTTAAGAAAGATGAAGACATCAAACAAAGAGATATTCACTAAAGCATTTCAAATTTGAAAAATTAGATTCACTGATGAAAGCAAAACATTTAAATTTATGAATCTCTGCAGTAAAACTTCTTTGGTGAACAATGCATTAATTTCATTGAGGAGCACACCACCACACCAAATTAAAGGGGGCTGAGAGTTTTCACCCTAGAATTGTTTTGAGAATGCAGCTCCAAGAATAATCATTTATTCCAGAGAGGTAAATGAGGTGGATGCCTGTTGCTATTTTGAATTATCTAGGTTTGAAATAGTTAAACAAAAAATCTTTAATAGAATAGTATGAGAAAATATAAAGTTAAGAGTCCAGAGGCTCACAGCCCCATGGTTTATAATTTTCAGCCAGAGTCTCAAGACCTTAGAATGATACAGTATTAAAAATTATCAATCATCTCAGGTCATCCCAGCTGCTCAAGTAAAGGCCAGTTATTTATTCATAGTGTCTCTTATGCTAATGTCTAATATGAGAAAATGTACTATGAAATTTGAGTCCATAATATCCTTTTCATACAGCGTGGAAGTGGGCAGGAAGAAGTAGGATGGGGTGACTTTTTGTAGCTCTTAATTATAATAAAATTGTATTTTAACAAAAAAAGCCTTAGCTATTATCTTCCTCACTAATTCACATAGACATATGAGCTTTTCTAGTAAATGTAGTAGAAATGGTCTTTACTTCAAAGAAACACACTGTACTTTCAATCTCACTGTAAAATACACATACAAACTAAATAGAAATTTGGAGGAAACTATGATTAAGGGATTATCTAACTTCTATAAGAGATGCCTACATCTTGTACATTACAAAAAAAATGAAACAAGTCAAAATTAATCATAGAAGAGTAAACAGGAAGAGTAAGAAAGCTTCACTTTTGCTTATAGTTCTAAAACTGACAAATAACAATTTTACATATATTTGCATGAATTTGTATTGAATATGTTAATTGATACAAAGTACTATACATTATCAAAGAATTTTAATATTAATTGTGCTTATTCAAAAATAAAAAGCAGAAATTCCTGTTGTACCTCAGTGGGTTAATGATCTGACTCTCTGTGAGGATTTGGGTTCAATCCCTGGCTTTACTCAGTGGGTTAAGGATCCAGTGTTGCCACAAGCTGCAGCATAGGTTACAGATGCTGCTCAGATCCAGTGTTGCTGTGGCTATAGCATCGGCCTCAGCTGCAGCTCTGATTCAACCCCTGGCCCAGGAACTTCCATATGCTGAAGATATGGCCATAAAAATAAAATAAAATAAAATAAGGCAGTAAGTCAGGAATTTATGTAGGGAAATACTTTTCAAAAACTAAATATTAGATAAAAGACTTCATATTATGAACACAATATGAAGAAAAACAAAGTCAAAGGAGTGACACCCCACAAATTTAAGACTTACTAGGAACTATAATAATCAAGACAGTGTTGGAGTTCCCGCCATGGTGCAGTGGAAACGTGTCTGACTAGGAACCATGAGGTTGTAGGTTTGATCCCTGGCTTCACTCAGTGGGTTAAGGATCCGGCGTTGCTGTGAGCTGTGGTGTAGATCACAGACAGGGCTCAGATTTGGCATTGCTGTGGCTGTGGCGTAGGCCAGCAGCCACAGCTCCGGTTGGACCCCTAGCCTGAGAACCTCCATATGCCACAGGTGTGGCCCTAAAAAGGACAAAAGACAAAAAAAAAAATCAAGACAGTGTTGTATGAATGAAAGATTAATGAAACAGAATAGAGGGTCCAGAAACAGACCTACATAAATATAGTCAATTTATTTTTGAGAAAGAAGCGAGAGCAATACAATGGAGAGAGTCTTTAACAAATGGTGCTGGGATAACAGTACGTCCACACAGGAGGAAAAGGAATCTACACAGAGACCTTACATCCTTCACAAAAACTAACTCGACGTGGATCAAAGACCAAAAGGTGAAACCCAAAACTATAGAGTTATAAAATAAACGGATGATAACCTAGGAGAACTCCTAAGTGAACTTGGAAATAGTGATGATTTTCATACAACACCAACAACATGATCCATGAAGGAAATAATCGATACACTGGACAACGTTAAAATTAGAAAAACTTCTGCTCTGTAAAAGACAATGTCTAGAGAATGAAATGACATGCCACAGAATGGGAGAAAATGTTTAGAAAAGACACATCTGATAAAAGACTGTTATCCAAAATATACAAAAACCTCTTAAAACTCAGCAATAAGAAAATAAACAGCCTGCCAGTATCACTCTAACACCAAAATTAGACAAAAATGCCACACAAGAGAAAATCATAGGCTAATTTTCTCTTGGCTAGATGAACATAGATGCAAAAATCCTCAAAAGATGTTAGTAAACCAAGTACAATACATTAAAAGGAGCATACATTTCAATCAAGTGGGGTTTATTCTAGGGATGCAAATATGCAAGATTCAGTACCTGCCTATCAATGAATATGACACACTGCTTCAAAAAGTGAAGAATAAAAATCATGTGATTATCTCAATACATGCAGAAAAGGCTTTTGAAAAAATTCAGAATCCCTTTATGCTGGATGTGGTATAAAAACAGATATATCAGTCAATGGAACAGAATGAAGAACCCAGAAATAAGCCCACATTTACATGGTCAATTAGTCTAGGATTAAGCTTTCAAGAATATAAAATGAGGAAAAGATATCCTCTTCAATTAATGGTGTTGTCACAGGGATGAAATGTACGAAAACCGGAAATATAGTCAAGGAGTTCCCACTGCGGTCCAACACGGTTGACGGTTCTGGAGCACTGGGCTGCAGGTTCGATCCCCTGATTCCCAGCTAGTCACAATGAGTTAAGGATTTGGCTTTTAAATGTGGCAACTGCAGCTCGGACTCCATTTGCTCTGGGGCTGCCAAAAACAAACAAACAAACAAACATAGTCAATAGTTATGTAGTATTTTTTATGGGTGACCAATGTAACTAGAAATGACATAGTGGTCATTTTGTAACATATTGAAGCACCAAGCCATGCAACAAGAATTAGCATAGTGTTATAGGTCGTTTATACTTCAACAAGCAAACTTACAGAAAAAGAAATCAGATTTGTGATTACCAGAGGCAGCGGTGAATGGAGGGGGAATTGGATGTAGGTGATCCAAAAGTACAAACTTTCAGTTATAAAACAAGTCCAAGAGATATAATGCACTGTATGATTAATATGGTTAATACTGTTGTATGTTATAATCTGTATGATTCCAGCTATATAACATTTTTGAAAAGGCCAAATTATGAAAACAGTAAAAAGATCAGTGGTTGCCAGGGTCTGGAGAGTGGGACAGCTATGATTAGGGGAGCACAGAGGTTCTTTAGGGCAGTAAATCTACTCTGTATGATACTGTAAGGCTGTATGCATACCTGTCATTCTACATTTAACCAAACTCATAGAATGTGCACCCCAAGAATGAAGCATAATGTAAACCATGGACTTTAGTGATTATGACATGTCAATGTAGGTTCATCAGTTATAACAAAGGTGCCACTGTAGTGGGGGTTGTTGAGGATGCTATACATGTATGGAGAGGGATGAATAGACAATTCGTTTCTGTAGCTTCTTAATTTTACTGTGAATCTAAAACTTCTTTAAGAAATAGATCATTTAGGAGTTCCCTGGTGGCTCAGTGAATTAAGGATCCAGCGTTTTCATTGCTGTGGTTCAGGTCACTGCTATGGCACGGACTGGATCCCTGACCTGGGAACTTCCGCGTACTATGGGTGCAGCTAAAAAAAAAAAAAAAAAAAAAATATATATATATATATATATATATATGAAAAGAAATGGATCAGTTAATAACTAACTAAATGTTTTTCTCTTGTTTTATTCATCTTGACTTTGAGTGTTTATTTCCCTCAGTCACTTAACTAAAACCATTAAGAGCTATTTGAATATACAAGACAAATGTAAAATTAGATTCAAATGAGAATTAAAGTTACAATTTTCCCTTTAAGTTTTCAATTAGTTATTTTTGAATTCAAAATAATCAAAACAAATCCACACTTAATGCCTTTGCCCTATGATTTCAATCATCTCAGTATGATGGAAAATGGAATAATGTTTAACTTTACAATTAATTAAGACAAGAGTATTTCCTTTTAGAATGCCTCCTTTCAGATATACTTATTCAAAATTATTCAGAAACGAATTTTGAAATTAGCAGAGTAGATCAGAGTAGATTAGCAGAGTGTGAAGACTTCTTAAAATTAATCTTGTATTTTTTCATCACCCAATCTATAATTTTTTTACAAAGGGAAAGAGAGAGAATTTCTCTTTAATTATGGCCATCTTGTAATAATGACATTAATTTTCTGCTTCAGAAATGAATTCACTGTCTTTATCATTAAGAAGTAATAAAAATTCTGTTGTGTTTATGATCACGTCATTATAGGATTTCAAAGTGATGATACATACTGTGGAAGTTTCAGTCTAGAGGCACAAGAAGATACTCCAGTCTAATCATAGGAACATACAGAGCTTCCCTTCCCCAACGCTCTACCAACAAATCACTAAAGGCATATTTATAATGATTCCCTTTTCCAGTTACCTCATGCTCAGTTATAAAAAAAAAAAAAATTAAAAGATATAGTAAAAGCAAAATACACAGTTTGAAGAGACAGAGAATGTATCAGAACCAGACTTAGACATGACAGAAATGATAGAATATTAAATCTGAAATTTAAAACATCTGTGATTAATATGCTAAGGTCCAGTGGATAAAGTGATGGCATGTAAAAACAGAAGGGCAAGGGAATCCGAGAAATGGGAATTCTAAAAAGAATTTTTAAAGTGCTGGAGATCAAAAATACTGTAATAGAAATGCAAAATGCCTTTGACCGGCTTGTTAGTAGACTTCACATGGCTGAAGAAAAATCTGTGAGCTTGAGGATATCTCCATGGAAACCTAATAAAGTGAAAATCAAACAGAAAAAGTGATTAAAATTAAATAAGCAAATAGAATATCCAAGAACTGTGGGGCAGCTATAAAGAGTTTAACCTACATGTATATGAAATGCCGGAAGGAGAAGAGAGAAAGGAACAAACATTTCTCTAATTGTTTGGGGTTGGGAGGAGTTCTGAATTTTTAAGTCTTTATCTTTTAGAGAAGTTTTCAGTTTGGAGCAAAATTGAGAAAAAGATAAAAAGATTTCCCACATACCAGAGTTCCTGTCGTGGCTCAGCGATTAAGGAACCTAACTAGCATCCATCAGGATTTGGGTTTGATCCCTGGCCTCGCTCGTGGGTTAAGGATCTGTTGCCATGAGCTGTGGCGTAGGTTGCAGATGAGGCTCGGATCCCATGGCACTGTGGCTGTGGTGTAGACCGGCAGCTACAGCTCCGATACACTGATCATTTTGTCTCTGTAGTTTTGCCTTTTCCAGAATGTCACATGGTTGGGATCATACAGTATATACCTTTTCAGATTGGCTTCTTTCATTTAGTAATATGTATTTACGGTCTTCCGTGTCTTTTCATAGGTTGAAAGCTGGTTTCTTTTTGTAGTGAATAATGTTCTATTGGATGGATGAACCGCAGCTTATTCATCTGTTTTTTAAATGTTGTTGACGTTGTTGTTGAGGTATACACTGATCTGTGAAAGGATATTTTAATTGCTTTCAAGTTTGGGAAATTATGAATAAAGCCGCTGTATGTGCAAATTAGTACAAACATACATTTCCGAGTAAATACCAAAAAACAGTGTGATTACTGGATTGTGTAGTAAGAGTATGTTTGGTTTTGTTAAGAAACCACCAAACTCTTTTCCACAGTGGCTGTCATATTTCACTTTCCTACCAGCAATGAATGAGAGTTCTTTTTTTCCACATCCTCTCCAGGATTTCATTTCGTCAGTGTTGTGGATTTTGGCCATTCCGGTAGGAGTATAGTGATACTTCATTGTTGTTTTAAGTTACGTTTTCCTAAGGACTGGATGTAGATCACTTTTTCATATGCTTGTTTGCCATCTTCATATATCTTTTTTGGCAAGACATCTGTTAAGGTCTTTGGCCCGTTTTTTAAAAATCATGTTGTTTGTTTCCTTATTGTTAATTTTTAAGAGTTTGTATATTTTGGATAATGGTCCTTTATCAGTTATGAATTTTGTAAATATTTTCTCCCAATCTTCTCATTCTCTTGATATTATCTTTCACAGGGCATTTTTTAATTTTATGGAAGTTTAGTTTATCAGTTATTTCTCTCATGGATTGTCTTTTATATTGTCTTTAAGAAGGTATCACAATATCTAAAGTCATCTAGGGCTTCTTCTGTGATATCTTTAGGAGCTTTATAATTTCTCATTTACCAGATAAGTATTTGAAACAATAAATGCATTAGAATGTCTCAAATTAATGGCAGATACCAAACCACAGATCCAGGTGGCTTAGAGAACACCCAAAAGATAATTGCGAAAAGAAATACACCTAAGCATATTATTTGTAAACTGCAGAAAATTAATGTAAAAATAAAATCCTCAATGAAGCCAGAGGGGAAAAACACCTTGATTAGAGAAGAACAAAGGTGAGAACTACATATGAATTATCCTCATCAACCATGCAAAGAAGTTGACTGGGGTGAAATATTTAATGTGCTGACAGAAAAAAAGTGAGAATTTTGTACTCTGAAAAATTACACTTCAAAAATATAGGAGAAACAAAGTTTTTTATCAAATAAATATTGAGGGAATTTGTTGCCGGGAGACCCAGTTTACAAGAAATGTTTTTTAAAAAAAAGTTTCTTTGGAAAGAAGGAAAATAATGTAGATCATAATTTCAGCTCTCCATACAGATAGAAAGAACACTGGAAAAGGAAAACGTGAAGGTAAAATAAAACTTCTGTTTCTTATTCTTAACTGATATGCTGTTTGCTCAAAACAATAACAATGTATTTTATTATGTGGTATATGCATTTATTTATGCTTATGCATGTTTATGTACAAGAAAAATGAAAAACAGCAATGATACAAGGAATTAAAGGGAGGAATTACAAGTTTATTTATTATGAGGTACCTATACTCTGTGAAATGGTGTAGTGTGATTTGAAACTGAGCTTTGATAAGTCATAAATGAATATTGCAAATTCTCAGAAACCACTGAAAGAAGTTTAAAAAAGGTATAATTAATGTGCTAATAAGAGAAAAATAGAATCATAAAATGATCAATTAAAAACACAAAAGAAGGAAAAGGTGGAAGAGAAAAATACAAACAAGGAACAGGTGCAACAGGTAGAAACACAGTAAAAAAAAGTGGTAGATATTAATCCACTTCTGCAATAATAACTTTGAACATTAGAGATCTAAACAAACCATTTAAAACAGAGATTGTCAGTGTATCAAAAAAAATAACATCAAACTACAAATTTTCTACGAGAAACCTGCTTTACTTATAAAATCAGTTAAACCTATTGAACCAGAAAGCAAAAAGCGTGTTCAGAGATCCATGGGGGTATATCAAAAAGAAAAATGAGTCAGTCTGAAAGAACTAGAGAAATCTGGGATAATTTGTGTTTCAAAGAAAAGGATAAGAACAATATGTTTTAGCTTCTAAATAGAATAGAGCTCCTTGAATCCACACCCGTAGTTAATAAATAAACTGAAAGTTTTGTGAGGAACAAATATTGGCATCATTTCAGTAAGTAAATTCATAAATGAAAATTCTGGTAAACACCCCCTTAATTAAGTCATCAAATTTACCACTGCCAATAATTGGGACCAATCAAAATCATGTCCCACTTGGTGAGATGGCGTGAAGAGAATGGCCCTTTATGACATTCCTGATAATGTGAACAACCTGACCTGCTTATGAGGAAACATACACATCCAAATGATGGATATTCTGCAAAATAACTGGCCTGTAGTTTCCAAAACATCGAGGTCGTAAAAGTCAAATGAAGAGTAAAAAACTGTTCCAGAAATCAAGTACAAAGAGGGGCATGATTAATTACAACACATGATTGTGACCTGGACTTTTTTGTTACTAGAGGACATTATTGGGACACCTGATGATATTTCAGAGGGAATGAGACTTAGATGATAGTAATTTATCAACATTTAGTTTCCCGCTGTTGATGGTCTATCGTGGTATTTAGAAGCCTTTATTTGTAGTACATTCACATTAAAGCATCTGCTGATAACAGGGCAGAAAGTCAGCAACAGATTTGCTGAAATACTTTTTTAGAAAGTTATTTTTATTTTCACCTTTTTCTGTAAATTTAAAGTTATTTCTCTCTTTTTAAGAGCAGGAAAGTCATTAGAGCAGAGGAAAAGCTAGGGAAAAAAAAACGTAAAAAATATCTGCTCCCCTCTAGCCTCTATTTTCTAATTATATTTTAGGTAATTTCTGCATCAGTCACATGTTACTCCATAATATTTACTGAGCACATGCATTATGAATCATGGCAATGATAAGCATAATAAGATATCTGCTGTCTGCTGTCTTAGGAGATAATGTTGTGTAACTCAAATTAGTCTTACAAGAAACTAAAACCCAAAATGTTAAAGGTGAAAGGAAAATAGAAATGGAGTGTTCATATAAAATGACAAAGATGGGAGTTCCCACTGTAGGGCAGCAGAAATGAATCCCACTAGTATCCATGAGGATGCCAGTTCGATCCCTGGCCTTGCTCAATGGGTTAGGGATACTCTGGCATTGTGGTGAACTGTGGTGTGGGTCACAGACGCGTTTTGGATACTGCATTGTTGTGGCTGTGGTGTAGGCCATCAGCTGTAGCTCCAATTTGACCCCTAGCCTGGAAACTTCCATATGCCACAGGTGCGGCCCTAAAAGAAAAAAAAAAAAATGACAAAGATGCATCCTAGCATATGTGAAAGAAAACTGTCTACTAATGTTTTGGTAGGACTGTTTAATACTATATTAGCTTTTAGCCTAACTTTTTTTTTAAATCAATGTATAATTGATATAGTGTTGTGTCAATTTCTGCTGTACAGCATAGTGACCCAATCATAAATATATATATTCTTTTCTTCATACGATCTACCATTATGCTTAGCCTACCTTTTAATATTTGGTCTTCTTGTGAAAATATATTACAAACTAGTTAGGAAGTTCAGGCTGCGTTTAACAACAGAGAGATGATAGCAGAACATACCTGTAGCACACCTACAATCTACAACCTATTTCCATTTAGGGAGTCCAGCAAAAGCTTCCTTATGTATTTCTCTGCAGCCAGTGTCAGGGGATGTCTCAACCTTGAAAATAGAGCATGTAGCTAAACTGCCTCTGGATTTTTCTTAAATCTGGTGCGTGGGACATGGTATCTTTGTGCATGTTTAATCTGCCATTCTTTTATTATAAGTGAATTTGGGCTCATCTTATTTTTCTTTTAAAAAAAAATTATTGAAGTCTAGTTGATTTACAATTTTGTGTAGATTATGCTCTATAGCAAAGAGATTCCATTATGTGTATGTATACCTTCTTTTTCGTATTCTCTTCAAGTATGGTTTATCACAGAATATTGAATATAGTTCCCTGTGCTGTACAGTAGGGCCCTTTTCTTTATCCATTCTCTACATACTAGTTTGTATTTACTAATTCCAAACTCCCAAAATCTATCCCTCCCATATGCTTTGCCCTTGGCAAACACAAGTCTCTGTGAATCTATTTCCCTTCATAGATAAGTTTGTGTCAAATTTTAGATTCCACATATAAGTGATATCATATGATATGTGTCTTTCTCTTTCCGACTTCATTTAGTATGCTAATCTCTAGGTCCATTCATGTTGCTGCAAATGGCATTATTTCAAACTTCTTATGGCAAAGCAATATTCCATTGTATGTATGTACCACATCTTTATTCATTCATCTGTCGATGGACATTTAGGTTTTTTCCATGTCTCAACTATTGTAAATAGTGCTGCTCTGAACATAGGGGTGCAGGTATCTTTTTGCATTTGACTTTTCTTTTCATAAAGAGAAATGCCCAGTAGTGGACTTGCTAGATCACATGGTAGCTCTAGTTTTAGATTTTTGAGAAGCCACAATACTGTTCTCCATAGTGGCTGCACCAATTTATATCCCAACCAACAGTGTAGGAGGGTTCCCTTCTCTCCACACCCTCTCCAGCCTTTATTATGTGTAGACTTTTTAAATGACAGCCATTCGGACTGGTGTCATGGGGTACCCCATTGTCATTTTGATTTGCATTTTTCTAATAATTAGCAATGATGGGCTTTATTTTCTTGTGAAATTTTAATTTAATTTCCCCCTATTTTTAAACCAGGTTTTTGTCTTTTTCTCTCACCTATTCATATTAGATATGTGGTTCATTTTCTGTGATATAATTTTTATTATCTCTTCTTGGTTTGTCTATTTTGTGTGAATTTGCTTCTTTTCAGACAGTTTTTAAAACTTGTATTTAATGGTATTTACCAAAATTTTGGTTACAGCCCTTTTGCAACTTCCTGGTTATAAAAAAATACGTTATTCTCTAGAATATATTTTTTTCACTTTTACATTTATATTTCTGATTCATTTTCATTTACTCTTGTGTATGATATGAAAAATGAATACAATTGTATTTTTATTTGAAGATGGATTCCATTCTTCCACAGTACAGTTGTTATCATAAATAATTGTTTACTATATACTTGGATCCTCTTTATTTTCTAATCTGTTGTATTAGTCTAAGTATGTATTCATGAACAAACACTTTGCTGTGTGTTTTAGTTATAAAGACTCTTTAATGACTTATATTCTAGGTCCTGACCTCCCTGGTGTGTCCTCTTGAGTCAAGTGGTCATAGCTCTAGGAAACGCATATTGATGTTCTTATTGAAATACTATTAGATTGTAAGTTAACTCAGAGTGTTGCCTTCTTTAAATTGTTGAGTAGAACATGGTCTTTCCAATTTTTTTTACGTTCACCTTCCTGTCTTTTGAGAGTTTTAATGTTTTCCTGTAGATTTTAGAAATATCATATTATGTGAAGGCTTTAATGTTTCTGTTGATCTTATAAACAAGCTATTTCTCTCCAATTATCTTGTGACTAGTTACACTCTCCCTGTATGAAGACCTTTAATGTTTGAGTATTGAATTTATACATTTCTATTAAATGTGTTCTCTGTTTCAGCAGGGCTTTTTGTTTGTTTGTTTGTTTCTTGACCTTGGGTTTTGTTACACAGATTACATCATTGATACATAGATTGTTTTATTTCCACCTTTTGAACTCCTGCACAAGCCAATGCTTTCTCTCATCTAATCCCATGGACTAATGTTAGGAGATGCTGGTCCCTGCCTCCAACATCATCTCCAACATCAGGCTCCATCACAAGCTCAGAGCCTGTCCATTCCTTATTGGCCTTATTTCAGGGTTGAGTTGCAGCAAGAAACTTTGATGGATGAGGCAATAAATGTCTTTCTCCAGGACCAAGAGCAGGTTTGCTTCTCACTTACTAGAAAGCAGTGGATGTCCTAAGTACCCCCGCTATGTGTGTGGGATCTATTTGGGTCACCCTGCCTCCTTCCCCTGATCCCAGGCAAAGGGATGGGTGAAAACATGATCTTATGCAACTTGCTGTGTTATAGCAATAAAGCCTCTTCCCTGATGCAGAAGTTGAGTCTTTTGCTCATAAGGTAAGAGACTAATTGATAAACTCATAAGCAGTGTAAAATCATATCTCAGACTCAATAGTTAATATTTCCAATGCAGTCTAAAATAATGGTTGTATAAGAACATTTTAGTTTACTATATTTAGCAGGAATGCCTTCTCAATAACATTATAGGTGGTCTTATATTGATAAATAGCCACAAATTAATCACATGATGAAATTATCCATTATCCACTTTTGTGAGTGTTTTGGTTATGAATGTGTATTGAATTATTCCAATTTTTTCAGCGTCTGTTGTATTAATAATAAAGTCCATTAAATTGAAACAATTAACATAATATAGTATTTCATAATATTGAAACATTCTGGCACTTGTTAAATTCCACTGGATATGATGCATCATTTTTAAATGTGCTATTGTATTCTGTTTCCTAATTTATTTAAGATTATTGCACAGCTATTCATGATGAGTGAAACTGGTCTTCAGTTTATTTTTGGTGCAGTCTTCACTAGTCTTCACTATCATTGAAGAGAAAAATCACTTCTCTTCTTAAGATATAGAAAAATATTTCATCTCCTTTACAGATTATAGTGACTAAAGTATATAATCTAGGGAGTAAATTATGACTGAAAGAATGAGTTTGAAATATGTTTATTATTGCTGTATAAGGTTGAGTTACCTGTTCAGGACTTTTTATTAAAAAGACAAACCAGACCTCTCCTTATATTTCCTTTTTGGAGGACATTTCTTTTTAAAGTGACTTTTTGAGGTCACCTTTATATCTAGGATAATATCATTTGAAATTATTGTCCCTGTGGGCTAAGAAAATCTGCCTGTGAGATAAGAATCTGTACAGTTGAAAGTCAAGATGCAAATGACCCCAGAGTATCTTGTCAGAGCTACAAGGAAATTGTGATAATCTTCCCACTGTCCTAGCTTTTGAGCTCCTTGACTTCCTTTCCTTTACTAGCATTTCCTTCTTCCTAACTTGCTAACTCTTTAACCCAGGTTCCCGTTACTCTTAGACTCCTCATTGCAAAGCCTCAGTTGCAGGTATGTGGCTCTATCTTCCATTTCTATCTTTGGAGCATAACTCCAAATTTATGAGTCTACAAGAGTGCTTCCACCTTGTTAGAGCCTCTGGTAGAATCCTTCCTACAGAATGTCTTGGTCTCTCTCCCCATGGATGCCCCCATTTTCTTTCCCCCCAGTTTAGTTTGCGCAGTCCATCTGCGAATCCCCACTTTGCTAACACACCCAGCTCCCTTCCTTCCTTCACTGTTTAAAGATTAGCTGAAAAACACCCCCCTTGGGGAGATCCAGCTTTCTCTCTACTCTATAACCCACCTCAAAGTAGCTGAAGAAAAAAACCTGTGGAACAGATTGGTCTCATATCAATGTCATGAATGCTTACCTTACTTGCCTGGTGGCCCCACCTCCTTCTCTTAGTTCCTTTGCTTCCCCTTCCCCGGGTGGCTTCACGTATCTGGAGTACCTTGTACCACATCACCCTTGCTCACTCTCAGCTGATGACCTATTTTCTTGTTCTGTTGAGAAAAGAGAAGGGGTTTTCAAATCCTCTGAACAGCACAGGGATGGACCTGCCTGTTTCCAACTGGGCCTGTCTGCCTTGTCCTTCTCTCTGTCATTGAGGGTGACTTTAATATCCTTGCAACCCAGGGTCTTGGATATAGCTTGGTTTCCTTGATGACTCTGAGCCAGAAGACTCACTTAACTCTTCAAAGCCCCCTGTCCTCCTCAGTACACAGCTCCCTCCATCTTCTAATGCAACCCCTCTTCACACCCTTCTCACACATCACATCTCTCTCACCTCCTCTTGTGGTGCATTTCTTCTTCTTTAGCTGCAGAAGGGTCTCTGCTTAAAAGGATTCATCCTATTAACTTTGATCTACCCATATAGTAGAGGTGGGCCCCCCTAGATAATCTCTATACTCTTAATTGTATATTGCAAAATCCTAATTTGCTACATAAGGTCACATATTCATGGGTTCTAGGGCCTTAGGGTGTGGACATTGTTGGGAGACCCAAATGTCCCTGCACCTTCTGAATGCAAACTGGATTCACTCCATCCCAAGGTCCCAAAAGGTCTCATCGCATTAGGAAATCAACTCAAAGTCAAAAAATCTCACGTAAATTTAGCAGTTCAAATGGCTCATCTCTCACTCCTAAAATTGTCTAAGTCAATGACAGATTAGGACCTGGATATAATCCATCATGGTGCACAATTCCTCTTCATCTGCCTGGGATACTAAAGAAACAAGACTTCTGTTCCCAAAATACAATCCATTATCTGATTTATAATTTATTTATTATTCACATTTGTCTTTTTTTTAAGGGCCACACCCACAGTATATGGAGGTTCCCAGGCTAGGGGTCAAATCGCAGCTGTACCTGCTGGCCTACGCCACAGCCACAGCCACAGCCACGTAGGATCTGAGGCATGTCTGTGACCTATAACACAACTCATGGCAATGTCGGATCCTTAGCCCACTGAGCAAGGCCAGGAATGGAATCTGCATCCTCATGGATACTAGTTGGGTTCGTTTACCACTAACCCACAACAGGAAATCTTCCTGATTTATATTTTAAAAGTGTAACTGATACCACAACAAAGATCAGACCATTAAGATCATAATGACTCAGCCACTGTACTAGTGGTCTGCATAGGTTTTTTGTTTTTGTTTTTTTAATAAAATAGAAGCTAAGAAACTAATATCCTTATTCTAGACTATCTTTTTGAGGATGTTTATATCGTGAGCAGGCTTGGAAGGTAGACACAGTGTCGTTCTCTGGGCAGAGGGCAGAGCTATATCCAGTGAGACCCCTGTAATGTCTCCATGGAGGGGTAGGTTTCTGCGCAGCTCTACAGAGGACCAGGGATTCCTTTTTAAATTCTTTTTTTGTTTTTTGGCCACCCCGAGACATATGCAGTTCCCAGGCCAGTGATCAGATCCAAGCCACAGTTGTGGATGTCGCAGCTGCTGAATCCTTAACCCCACTGTGCCAGACCAGGGATTGAACCACGTCCCAGCGCTCCAGAGATGCTACTCATCCCATTGCATGGGAACAATGGGCCAGGGCTTCCTTAGCACAGGGCTTCTCACTGTATGCAGCATGCCCTTGGCTGTCTTATCCCCATCTTCCTGGGATGTGAGAACAAGGTCATGAGCATGAAGCTCCTGCTGCTTCTGTGTCACACGTGATGAGGTTCTAGAGTCTTTAAGAGAAAGTTTTCAATTTGGGTATTCATTCACTTGGAGGGTGACTTTCTTGTCTTTTTTCTTCTTGCATGAGTTTCAAAAGTACCCACAAAACAATACCCTCTATGGTCAGTTCTTCTCTCAGGCTTGTTTTAAAAACAATCTTTTTTTAATCATTTATTTATATACATATTTTTTCCTACTGTACAGCAATGGTGACCCAGTTACACATACATGTACACATTCTATTTTCTCACACTATCATGCTCCATCATAAGTGACTAGACATAGTTCCCAGTGCTACACAGCAGGATCCCATTGCTAATCCATCCCAAAGGCAACATTCTGCATCTATTTACCCCAAGCTCCCAGTCCCTCCCACTCCCTCCTCCTCCCCCTTGGCAACCACAAGTCTCTTCTCCAAGTCCATGATTTCCCCTTCTGTGGAACGTTTCCTTTGTGCCGTACATTAGATTCCAGATATAAGTGATATCATATGGTATTTGTCTTTCTCTTTCTGACTTACTTCACTCAGGATGAGAGTCTCTAGTTCCATCTGTGTTGTGGCAAATGGCATTATTTTGTTCTTTTTTATGGCTGAGTAGTATTCCATTGTGTATATATACCACATCTTCCTGGTCCAGTCATTGATCAGTGGACATTTGTGTTGATTCCATGTCTTGGCTATTGTGAATGGTGCTACAATGAACATGCAGGTACATGTGTCTTTTTTAAGGAAAGTTTTGTCTTGATATGTGCCCGAGAGTGGGATTACTGAGTCATATGATAGTTCTATGCATAGTTTTCTAAGGTACCTCCGTACTGATCTCCATAGTGGTTGTACCAGCTTACATTCCCACCAACAGTGTAGGAGGGTACCTTTTTTCCATACCACATCCAGAATTTGTTATTTGTGGATTTATTAATGATGGCCATTCTGACTGGTGTGAGGTGGTATCTCGTGGTAGTTTTGATTTTCACTTCTCTAATAATCAGTGATGTTGAGCATTGTTGGCCTTCTGTATATCTTCCTTGAAGAAATGTCTATTCAGGTCCTTTACCAATTTTTCAATTGGGTAGTTGGCTTTTCTGTTGTTGAATTGTTTAAGTTGTAAAAGAGGTGACAAGAGTAAACATCCTTGTCTTGTTCCCAATCTTACGGCAGAAGATTTTAGTCTTTCACTATTAAGTATGATGTTAACTGTGCAGTTTTTGTAGATGCACTTTATCAAATTGAGGAAGTTCCTTTTTATTCCTAGCTTACAGAGTGCCTTTATCATGAAAATTTGTTAGATTTTGCCAAATGCTTTTATTGTTTCTATTGAAATGTTCATGGGATTTTTGTCCTTTATTTTATTAGTATTGGTACTATATTGATTGATTTTACATATTAAACCAACTTTGCAACTTCAAGAAAAATAAAAAATGAAAAAATAAAAACAATCTGCTATAGCATAACTGATATATGAGGAAACAATTTGAGCATACACAAATGTCATGATTGCTTACATGCACTTTGATCCATGAGAAACAAGAGAAAACAGGAACCATAGGTAGACATACACCTGAATCCACCAGCTGCCCTTTTGTCCATAATAATGGATGCTAGAAAGTAATGGCGTTCTGGCCTCTTGAAGAGAAGGATGTTAATGCTGGGGAGAGATAATCGATATGCCTTTCTTAGCTCAGAGTAAATTAGGCATATTGCTTTCCTCAATATTATGCTATTTTAACTTACCTTGAAAAGAGATGTTCTGGCTGTTGTAGAGCTTCTGGGGTTTACTGTGCAGACATGTCCAATATCTCTCCCTGTGCATGGACTGCACTGTAATTGAAATGCACAAGCTATGAAGTAGAACTTAAGCCATCAAAATGCATTGCCCCTTTTTTCAAAGGAAAAAACATGTTATCCCCCACATCATTACCCCAAGAAGAAAAGGTTTTCAAACTGACCTTTGGGTATGCACAGCGACATTTAGATTATTATATTAAGATAAAATGAACTATAATTTCAGTTTTCTTCAGTTTACTGCAGGGCTCTGATCTATTTTTTATATTAGTAGTGTATTACTTCCAGAAAGAAAAAATAATAGCTGTCTTGAGATTGTAAGTGACTATCCATATCAGACGTCAATCGCTGGCCCATTCTCTTTTCACCTGGGAGTACAGCTTGCAACAGAGTTTTTATTGATCTTAGAGAAAGAATAGATGTAAGTACATGAAATAGCTACTTTTTTATTCCACATATCTTATGAAACTGGAATAAAGGTGTTTCTACAAGGGTGCATCTAATACATAGAACACTGCCAGGTACATGGAGTTCATCAGCTTTTATTAAATCAATTAATTAAGATACATTTGTCCAAGCACAGTCATGCAGAATCCATAGGTTCCTGTTTGAGTAGTTTGCAGCACCTAAACTGGATTCTGTACATGCCATTCAGGAAACCAATAGCTCTTTATTTTAAGAAAGCATCCTGGGAGTGATGTCACCAAGATGCTGACCTAAGTTGGTCCTGACTTTCCTCCCCTGCACAAGAACAACAACAAACAACTATTCCTGTCAAGACAACCCTGAGAGAACCTAGAACACTGGGTAAGGCTGAAGCACCCCCAGCACCGCAGAGACAAAGACAGACTTTGTTATAAATGTAAGAGAAATGGCGGCGCACTGAGTGTATTGCCCTTCCCCCAGGCCAGTACAGCTCAGGTGGACTGATCTCCCCAAAGCCTCTGGTTCCTCCAGTGGGAAAAAGGACTCTGGAGGGCACCCAGCCTCACAGCATGTGGTTCACTTTATGGCAGCCTCTACTCTGACCTCACCCCATGGGACGGCAAGGGAATGTGGGGACCTCAACCACTGGCAACTGGACTAATGAGAAGGGGAGGGGCTTGCAACAACCAGCCTACAAATCTCAGCAGATCTGCATCCCAGCGAGTTCCCTTGTCAAAGTGTGCCACCAACTCACTTCTGCAGATGAGCAAAGCCAATGACTGGGATCACTCCTTGCACTGCAGTTCTGAGCTCATTCTGCCTGAGAGACGCAGACACATGTTTATGCCCACATACTAGACAACCAGATGAAATGGACAAATTTTTATAAACATACAGCTTTCTAAGACCGAATCAAGAAGAAATAAAAAATCTGAATAGACCAGTTACTAGTAAGGAGGTTGAATCTGTGATCAATAGTCTCCCAAAAAAGCAAAGCCTAGGACCAGATGAATTCAATGGTGAATTTTACTGAACATTTAAAGAAGAATTAATACCAGTCTTTCTCAGACTCTTCCAGAAAATCAAAGAAGGGAACACTCCAAAACACATTTTGTAAGACCAGCATTACCCTGACACGAAAGCCATATAAGGACACTACGAAAAAGGGATTCAGTGTCCTTCATTTATATATATGCAAAAATTCTCAACAAAATATTAGAAACTGAATTTGGCAGGAGTATCTGTCAGTTTTTAAATCTCTTCTGACCAGAAGTCATTAATTTAGTAAATGCCTAGGAGTTCCCATTGGGGCTCAATGGTTAGTGGACCTGACTAGTATCCATGAGGACAGAGGTTCCATCCCTCGCCTCACTCAGTGGGTTAAGGATCTGGCATTTCCAGGAACTATGGTGTAGGTCGCAGACACGGCTCAGATCCCAAGTTGCTGTGGCTATGGTATAGGCCAGTGACTACAGCTCCAATTCTACTCCTAGCATGGGAACCTCCATATGCCAAGGGTGTGGCCCTAAAAAGACAAAAAGACAAAAAAAAATTAAAAAGAAAAAGAAAATAAATGCCTAAATTCCTCATGATTAGACACTCAAATATCTTCTTAATAATATCTCACTGCTCATAGCTTAAATCTAATTGATTTGGAGGATGAAGACATCCTAAGAGTCATTCTTTTATAAGAACAGCCCACAAATATTCCCAAATATTTTTAAGAGTTATCACACCCTTAAAGAGATTTCTCTTCCCAAATTAAAATGCCCTCCTTCTAGCATTACTCTTAGGAAAGAATTTTACATTTTTAGAAATAAAATTTTTAGAAAAACAAGTGATGTTTTGCAAGTCTTTCACTTTATTTTGGCATTCCTTAGGACAAAGCACAGAACTTTATAATTTACAAATTAAGGCAGTCCACCCATTCATCTACCCATCTGTCCATGTGTGCACTTGTCCACCCCCTGTCTGTTTTCTGTTTCTTGCATTGTTCATCAAAGATCCTCAGATCAATAAATATATCAATGAGAGAACAGAGTAGGAGTTTTAACTCATTTTCACTTTACATATTCTAAACAATAATCCCTAGGTTGGCACCTCAATTATTTATGCACAGAAAAGTATACACAGAGAGTGAGGGCTAAGTGCAGTGTTCACTACTGCTTTTTTCTTATTTTTGTCTTTTGTCTTTTTAGGGCCACACCTGTGGTATATGGAAGTTTCCAGGCTAGGGGTTGAATCAGAGCTGTAGCCGCTGGCCTATGCCACAGCCACAGCAACATGGGATCTGAGCCACATCTGCGATCTACACTAAAGCTCACGGCAATGCCAGATCCTCAACCTGCTGAGCAAGGCCAGGGATGGAACTCACAACCTCAAGGATATTAGTCAGGTTCGTTAACCACTGAGCCACGATGGGAACTCCAACTGCTGCTTTTATTTAATATCAGCTCTCACTGTTCAACTTGTTACAGATCCTGAAGGAAAACAAATTACCTGCATATACACATACATATCCACCTAAATCACCTAAGATCCTAAAACATGTACTCTGGTATATCTCATTCTTTTTTTTTCTTTTTTTGCTGGAGATATGCTTTCATAAATTTTATTCCATGACTTGTGTAATAATACACTGACTTTTTATGTTAGCTTTTATTTTTAAATATGTGCATTAGTAAAGCTAATATTTACTGCAGATTTACAGTTTATAAGACATATTCCCAAGGGTTTCTGAACTTCTCTCTCTTTCAGTCCCCATGTGGCCTATGTGAGACAAAGCAGGATAACTGAAGTCAGAGCAGGGCAACCTTGAGACCAAGAAGCTAGAGTCTGGAGCCTGGCTCCACTGACATCACCTGTGTGTACTTGGGCAAGGTCTCCAAAGCTCTGTGCTCAGTTTCGTCATAGCTGAATAGAAAAAAAATACCTCAAATGGTGGTTATGAGGGTTAAATTAATATTTCCAAATATATCTAAAGCCAGACATATAGCTAGCTTTATTAAATGTCTATCAAATAAAATGAATGACTTCAGTATCACATAGCTAAGAAGTAAGGGAGCTAGAATTCTATCAGGACTAACTTATTTGTAAAATGTCAAAAATACAGATAAATGCAGGTAACTATGGGAAAGGATTGTAAAATCAGACAAAATCTTATTAACCAGAATAATTAGACTTAGCCGTATGGTGATGCCTCTGATGGTTTAATTTGCAAACACATAAGAGTTTTTTTTTTAAATCTACTTTCTTCTGAAATCTTAGTATTTTGCCAAATTTATTTGTAAATGTACATGCATTTATTTTTCTGTATTCATTCTCAATTGAGGAGAGGTGTATCATGTCAATTCCCACCAACTCAGTCCCCCCACCTACCCACCCCTGCCACCATCAGCTCAGAGGCTGGTATAATTACCTCTTCAGATCTTCATCTCAAATACCACTGGTGTTTGGGGTTGGTAGATGCAATGAGGTCCTACTGTACAACACAGAGAACTATATCCAATCTCCTGGAATAGAACATGATGGAAGACAGAGAAAAAGAATGGGTATATATATATATATGACTGGATCACTATGCTGTATGGCAGAAATTGACACAACACTGTAAATCAACTATAATTTAATTAACAAAAGAAAAAATTATACTGGAGGAAGTTCCCAGCACCTAGCCAAGTCCAGTGAAAAACAATCTTTCACATAATTGAATCCACCGTTCTGAAATGGAATCATCTTAACCACTGTTATTTGCTTAACTCAGAACACAGGTGTATGTGAAAACTGTAATCCCTATCATGTGCTGCCTGCAGGGCATATTTTACTGCAGTAACCCCCATGCCAGGTTATTTGTACTTGTTCCCTGCTCCCAAATGCATTGCTGAGAGGCTTTTCCTCCTGAATGTAATCTATCCCGCAGTGCTTAGCACTTACAAGGCAGTCATTTGTCAAATAGGGACAAGAGTTTAATTTTCAAAATGGGTTGCGAAACATGTTTTTAAACCCCACTGGGGTAGCACAGGGGCAGTAGGTGGGGGTGGCTTCCCGTTTTGCCCTGAGTCCTTGCTGACCCATCTGGACCTTCCTTCTCACTTTCAGGAAGCCAGGTTCATCAAGTTCCAGGAATGACCAGGCAAAGCAGCTTCCAGATTGTCCTTCCTAATTCAAGTCCATCTATTTGAAATTAACGAAAGTGCCTCCCAATTTTCGTGCTAGTGTTTTTCTCCCAAACCTTAATTTTCTTTATTGTTGTGCATTTTAAACATGTGACATCTTTATAGGTATTTTAGTGGGGAGCCTGAAGAAGCTGCCAAGGATGTGTCATTTTCAAGGTGCACAACTCTAATTTAACATTAAAATGTTTGACTTCAGCCAAAATAATATGTTCTGTTAGATTAAACCCAGGCCAGCTTATTTTGATGGGCAAATACATTAGGGAAGCAAAGGCAGTTTTAATCTATTATATGATCATATGGTAGGTTTTTTTTTTTTTTTTTTTAGAGGCACACACATGGCATACGGTAGTTCTCAGGCTAGGAGTAGAATCAGAGTTGTAGCCGCCAGCCTACCCACAGCCACAAATCTGAATCAAACTGTGTCTGCAACCTACACCCCAGCTCACAGCAACACAGGATCCTTAACCCAGTGAGCGAGGCCAGGGATCAAAGCTGCATCCTCCTGGATACTAGTTAGATTCACTTCTGCGGAGCCATGACGGGAACTCCAGATATTTTATTAATATGTTGTGATGGGGTTCCTTAATATGTAGGAAAAAAACAGAGTCCACTGATTTGAAGTATAGCACCAGTGATGTTTCTGGAGTTGAAACCTGGGAAACAGCATTTGTTGAATTACTCTAAAATTTTTTAGTTGGACTTGACAAAATAAAATTAAAAAACCAGCAAAAATCTCTGGTACAGAAAGAGTAAAGTATGTGGATTAAAATTAAAGCCCTCTTTCCCAGGTTTTGCTGGATGTTAGAATTCCCCCCAGGGGAAATTCCTGCTTCTCAAAATAGCAAGTATGCCCTGGGAGGGAGAGAGAGAGAGAGAGAGAGAGAGAGAGAGAGAGAGAGAGAGAGAGAGAGAGGTTGCCATGACAGCACAGAGGGCAGAGGCACCTAATTGTTCTCTCTGAAAAGACTTCCCAGGGCTTCTCATCTCTTACTTAAAAGCTACTGACCGGACCCCTGCCTTGCACAGGGGCTAATTCTTTGTTCAATTGCTTTAGCCCTAGAAGTCTGGGGAGTGGATGGTCTGCCAAATGGATCCACAGGCACAATTGGATTGAATCCATACCACCTTCACAGAGCTCAGGCATAAACTGTTGAGAAGTAACTAAAATTGATGAAATCTTGATGAAAATATACTTGAGATATTCTCTTCACAATATTCAAATATCCACAAGTACAGAGAAATTTCCTTTGAAGCCTATGAAAATGTGTGCAGTATCTTTATCATAAAAAAATCTATGTAGACACCTCAAATTATTTTCAGTATAAGCTTATGTTTATGTGTCTTAATATAAACACACATATTTCCTCTTCATAGTCTTTACACCTAGTGTAATTCCTCTCAGCTCTTTTAATTTTTATAAAAGAAAAAGCTAGTATTTAATTCTTCAGTTTTATTGAGGAATGACTGACAAAATGCATATACATTTAGGTGTATGACATGAGTTGATATACGTGTATATTGTGAAAGCATCACCACAATCAAGTTAATTAACATGTCCATCACTTCACATAGTTATTTTTGTGTGTGGGTGTGTGTTAAGAACACTTGGGATTTACTATCTTAGCGACTTTCATGGATATAACACTTCATTATTACCTATAGTCACTGTACTGGCCATTCAGTCTCCAGAATATATTGTGTAACTTAAAGTTTGTACACTTTGATCAATAATCCCCTTTTCCCCCATCTCAAGGCTCTTGATAAGCATCATTCTTCTCTCTGTTATTGTGAACTTATCTTTTTTTAGATCCCTCATGTAGTTGAAATCATGCAGTCTTTGTCATTCTGTATCTGGCTTACTTCACTCACCATTATGTCCTCTAAGTTCATCCGTGATGTTGCTCTTGGCATGTTTTCCTTCTTTTTTAAAGGCTGAGTAATATTCTAGAGTTCTCAGCCCCCCCAACTTTTTTTCTTGCTTTTTAGGGCTGTGCCTGTGGCATATGGAAGTTTCCAGACTAGGGGTTGGTTGAATTGGAGCTACAGCTGCAGGTCTACAACACAGCCGTGGCAACACCAGATCTAAGCCACATCTGCAACCTATGCCAGAGCTCCTGGCAATGCTGGATCCTTAATCCTGAGTGAAACCAGAGATCGAACCTGCATCCTCATGGATACTAGTTGGGTTTGTTTCCACTGAGCCACAATGGGAACTCCCTTTTTTATATTCTTTGAGTCCCTTCTTATAGACCAGAGAGACAACCAATTAGTTGACTCCCCATTGTTTGTCAAAATGAAGCCCTTTGTTGAGTTCATAGTAATGTGTCTTGATCAGGTATCATTAGGACAAAACAGGGAATATTAGATAAAGTTAGTAAAAAATGACAGATTAAGAAGGGAAAATATATAGAGTGGAATAAATGGATATTGCAACGATTGTAAGGTCTCAGATTCTTCATCGTGACAGTGTTTCTTTCCTGCTTGCAAGTTTTAAACTCACTCCATCCTTACATGTGTACAGTCGTCATGTAGTGGTTTTCAAATTGTTTGGGAAGCAGACATATAAATGCCCTAGAGGGGTTTCCCCCAGCTCCCACAGAAGCTCTCATGGAGAATGGGACCCTCATTCCAGATTCACCCATTTTGAAGTTACTAATCATTTCAAAAAGTCTTTTTAAAAAAAGTGGAAAGTAGCCAACTTTTAGAGATGTCTATGCACTTGGAGAAAATCAGATATAAACAAAATACTTAATTTTCCTGGTGTCCCACCATAAATTAAAATGACTAAGGACAGAAATTCTGTTACCACATTATTGATTATGAGGATATAATTGAAGTAGATCACAGAAGAGGGTTTCCATGTGTTTCTATTGCCTTTACCTCTATTTCTTACAGGTAAAGGCAATATTTCTCAATGAGGTTAAGCATAATTGAAGCATATCTATAAAAATGCTGCAAATTATTTGGAGTTTCATGTAAAGAGTCAAACCCTACTGGTGTACTGAAACTTCTTGGGATCGTGGATCTTTTTGCTAATCCCGTAAAATTAATGGAGTGTGTTCCATTTAAAAAAAAATAGAAATATCAAGCAACTTTATATGTCATTTCAGGGGCTCATATCTCTTGAAGTTCATCAATACATTACCTCTGAGTCCAATGATCCTAGATTAAGATGTGTGATAATTGAGCAAATTTAGAAAAAATAATCTATATTTTCTCATTAGTAGTCCAAGACAGAGTAGTTGTCTTTGAGACAAACTTCTGATACTTGTCTACAATCATGTCCCCAGTTCTTCCTTGATAACAGGCAAAATGATGGGAGGGAAGGTGTCTTTATTGCCTGACAGAAAGTTTGATCATTGTGTCTACTGCTGATTCCCAGGGGTTTCCTACCAATTCTATCTATGAGCCCACACCACTCAACTCCTGCCCCTGGAAGAAAGCCCCCGTGTGTCAAGACCATATGTGTTTGGGAGTTCCCATCATGGCTCAGTGGTTTATGAACCCAAATAGGATCCATGAGGATGTGGGTTCAATCCCTGGCCTCGCTCAGTGGGTTAAGGATCTGGCGTCGCCATGAGCTGTGGTGTAGGTCGCAGACATGGCTTGGATCTTGCATTGCTGTGGTGTAGGCTGGCAGCTGTAGCTCTGATTTCAAACCCTAGTGTGGGAACTTCCACATGCTGTGGGTGTGGCCTCAAAAAGCATAATAAGAATAAAGACCACGCATCTTTAGAATTTGCCCCATGTTGGTAAGTTTGAGAATGCAAAGGACAACTAGAAGCAGATCTCCTACTCAAATAGCCATATTACCTAGTAAGTTAGCCTACATACTCCATGGACATGGACAGTAGGTCCTAGAGTGCTGATTCAGCCAAAATAGACTCTACTAACTGAAAAACAGTACCATGCCCTACTTGTTCCTTGAACCCCAAATCCTGCAGGATGACCCAGGGAAGACTGTACTTGCACTGACCCCAGCATAGGAGAGAATGCTGAGCTGAAGGAACCCACTGGGATACACCTCTGAATAGAAAGGGATTCTGCTCAGAAGAGTCCTCCCCACTCTGCTTCCACCTCCACAAACAGTCTTGAGAAATGGCTGCCAAGGAAACTGGAGATCAGAACCTTGACACCTTTATACACTCAACACAGTATGGACAAGTGCAAGGTCCATGCCTCCCAATAACATCAGGTAATGAAATGTGTTGATATTTGCAAAATTTATATTTACAGTGAACTGATATTTCTTTAGTGACTCCTTCATGGCATTGCACACTTATGCATGAGTAAAAAAATCTATTCAAAGTACAAAATAGATAAATGAATTTTTAATGTAATAGGGTAGAAAAGGCTCTTTCCTGTGTTTTCAGATTGTCCTATCAGTAACATTACCATATTATTTGAGGTTCTATTTTTTCTAAAATGTGTTTTTTCTCAGGAATAAATGGATGACTTTTACATTTTCATGTGGCGTTAGCTGAGCAGTCATTTTTGGACAGTTGAGTGCACAGGTTCTCTTTAGTAGAATGACCAATCTCACCCCTTAAAGCCAAAGTAGATGGGAATCTTAAAATAGAGTGAAAATACTGATACCTTCTTTTAGAACAAAATAGACCCTACAGAATAGAAGAATGAATTGGTTCAAGCTTGTAAGTCTGGATAAAAGATTTGGTAGTGAATGTTGGAGATAATTTTCAGGCTGTCTAGTTAACATCTAGTAGATATACACCATGGAGGACTATGAAAGAATGATAAGCCTCAGGCCAGAAGTACAAACAACAGTGGTGTTAGAGTCTCACTGATGAATGAAGAGAAATGGGGGAGGGGGCAGAAAGAAATACGTAATACAGTACCAACTATGAAACCTCAAAATAGATGCTTACATGGTCATTTCAGTCCTAGGTATTCATCCAAATAAATGAAAATGTGTGTCTGCATAAAGAGTTATAGAAAAATGTTCAAGGAGTTCCCTGGTGGCCTAGCAGATTAAGGATATGTTATTTTCACTGCTGTGGTGCAGGTTTGATCCCTAGCCCAGAACTTCCTTATGCCACAGGTACAGCCAAAAAAAGAAAAAATGAAAACATTCATAGCAGTATTATTCATAGTATTTCAGAACTGAAAACACTAAAAATATTCATCAATGTTTTACAGCAGAGGAAAAAAATAGTATTTACTTGATAAGCAAAAGAAAGTATATATTATTTATAATTATAGAGTCAATAACCCATGACAATATAAATGAAAATATTCAGGTACAGATAACTTTGAGTGAGGCTGATAGTTGCAAATGAGGTTTTCAAAGAAAAATATATTTCACTTATAAATTTGATATGAAATTTTTGATGTTTTACTTTATTACAGTAATATTAGAAACGTCTTTTAAGGGAGTTCCCATCATGGCTGAGCAAAAACGAATCTGACTAGTATCCACGAGGATGCAGGTTTGATTCCTGGTCTCGCTCAGTGGGTTAAGGATCCGGCTTTGCCATGAGCTGTGGGGTAGTTTGCAGACCTGGCTCAGATCCTGTGTTGCTGTGGCTGTGATGTAGGCCAGCATCTGTAGCTCTGATTCAACCCCTAACCTGGGAACCTCCATATGCCGCAGGTGTGGCCCTAAATAGACCAAAAAAAAAAAAGGATAAACATCTTTTAAAATAAGTTTAGATCCTTCACTATAATGTAGCACAATAAGTCTTCCTTTGGCCTTCCGGGAAAATAGATAAATATCTTTCAAGAAAACTTATATTAGGTATTTCTCCAGTGCAAGTTGCTTGAGAAAGCGTCCACTTAACTGTTATCACATATTATCTGTAGTTGTATCAACATGAATACAGTCCTGAAAATAATCAGTTTTTGATTGTTGAAAAACTTTATACCTTGTTCATTGTACTTTGTGTGTAAAATGGCAGGATTTGGGAAGAAGGCCCACAAAATAAGACCTTACATAGTTATCTTTTTTGTGTACAGAAGAAATTCCCAGTTTCTTCTCCTCCAGCCTCAAACATGCACATTTTGAAAATACATTTCCAAGGAATATTCATAATGATATAACTCTCATTGATTTTCAAGGTTTGAATTTTTATGTAAGTTATAATATTAACCTTGATTTATCTATTTCCATAAACACATACATATTTTTTATTTATAATATATGCTGTTTTGCTGAGTTTTTGATGAGTCACTGAAAATGTTTGGTTAGATTTCATATAAATCTCTATACTTGTTTTTATAAAATCTATATTTCTATGTTTAATTGATGGAGTGGAACGATTTTCAAGTACTTTCCTCCACTGAATTGTATCTGAAGAAGTTCTCAAGTACATATATCAAAACAAAATCAATTTCCACAGGTGGAGTATTTGTTTAAGTTGCTTATGTAATGCTACATTATCATTAAAAGATCCTGTTAATATCACTGTATTTTACTCATTGTTCCATGCAGCAATTCAATTGAGAAACAATAGAAAAGGATCATTCAAATTTGCAATTAAATTTTGATTGATAGATTGATCTGATAAGGCTATACTGTGATTCTCTATTATAACAAAAATATTAACATGTTGAGAAGCAAAAGTAAATTTTCATTTGCAGTGAGAACTACTTATTTTACATAACAAATACTCATTGAACTAGAATAAGTAGTAGTAAAAATGAGCCTGGTATCTGGAAATTACTACTTAGCTTATTGCTCTTTTATGTGTGTGTGTTTTTCCCTGACTGAGAACACAGCTTAATTGCTCTATAAACTTCAGAGGTTTTAAAAAATTGCCATAAAAGTAAATGAGATAAAAATGTATGCTAAATAGAGTGTCATTTCATTGCACCATTTTTTGTTTTGCTTTATTTTTTGAGAGGAGAAATAAAAAGGTCACAATCATTAAAGTTTTATAGCAACTCAAATTCAAGTTGACACAGTGTTTTTTTAGAAGTTTTAAAAATTTCAACTCAGTAGAATACGAAACCAATTAAGAAAACAGAGCAGTGAGAAAAATGAGGAGTTTCAAGGAGTCGCTGAGCTCAGTGCTGGCTGGCACCAGGACAGTAGCAATGGCACTTCTTCTTCAGTTCTGATATTCACTCTTCCATGTTGCACAACATGGAATCTGCCAGAATTTTAGGGCATCTTTTCATAAGAGCAGCCATATTTTTTAATAAAACTAAGTGATGGAATTATAGCATATTATCTCATAAACAATTCATAAACACTGCAGTTACATGTATTTGCCACAATGATGGACATAATAGGTGTTCGTTCGGCATAAGATTGGATGTGGCTTATGGATACAAAGTGGTGGTTTACTAACCATGCATCCACAATTTAAAAACAGGCAGTGATGGTGTAATATAGGTTACTTTAATCCACTATTACTAATAAGCAAAACAAACTTGTCAAACCCATGTGCATTTCACAGCTCATTCAGATTATGGCTGGAATTCCTACTGAAAGATTAAAGCTCATCTTGTTATCAATGGTTTCACGATGACGCCACTACCAGACACTACAAGACAATAAGAGCAACAACAACAAAAAAGGTATTTTATTAAGGTTAAATGAAAAGCAGCAGGTAAGAAAGAGATTACCTTGTGATCATACAGTTGCATAAGAGAAAAAGACAAAAAGAAAATAGAGAATGACAGCTAACTGGGAGCAGAAACCAGAAACAGCTGACAGAATATTGGAGAATGAATTTGGAGTTCTGATACTAGAGGGACTTCAAGACTTATTATAAAGCTATAGGGATCAAGAAAATGTGTTATTGGTGAATAGGCAGATCATTGGAATAGAATGGTCAAAAGCAGACCCAGACAAATATAATGAACTGATCTTTGGCAAAGAAGTGAAGGCAATTTAATCAAAAAAGAGATATTTGTTCAACAGAAAGTGCTGGACCTACTAGACATCTGCATGCAAAAAAAAAAAAAAAAAAGAAGAAGAAGAAGAATATAGACACTAATCTTTTATCTTTTACAAAGATCAACTCAAAGTGGATTATATTATCTAGAATTCTCTAAAGCAACAGAACCAAAAGGAGTTATAGGAGTTATGAGAAATTTGCTCCTGCATTTTGGAGCCTGGCGATCCCAGGATGAGCAGGGCGAGTCTATAAGCCAGAGACCCAGGAGAGCAGATGGTGAGGATGCAGTCAGACACCTGGCAGGCCTGAGACTCAGGAAGTTCAAGTCCAAAAGTGGGAAGCAAGGCCAGTATCCCACTTTCCCTACTTCTCCCTCAAATATTGTTTTTCTTCAGGATTCAATCTTTCTCTTTTTCTTCTCTCTTCTCTTCTGTGTGGGCCACAGGTGAATTCACCCACTTCCCTTGCATCAGTTGTTATATGCCTGCTAATGATGTCTGTAGCTACAGTTCTCCCACCGTGACACTTGCTGCACAACTCCACCTGGATTATATCCGGCATCTGATTGTTAGAACCGTTTAGGTCCCTGACTAAGCAGGTCTCACATCTCTGAAACTTCTCTTCCTTTTCATTTGTCATACTCATATCTACAGCCAGGTCTCAGCTTAAGAGTCCATCCTTCTCTGGAGTCTATATTGATTTCTAGCTCAGGTGAGCTCCCTCTCCTTCATGTGCTCACACATAATTAAGTACATTATACTTTGTGGTTTTCAAAGGAATATTATAAACTGCACATAATACTCATACTTAATGCCTAGATTCAAACTTGAAATACCAGGGGGATGAAGTATTTAGTCTTACTAACTTTCTCTTTCAAAATGTTGAGAATTGAATTGATGAACTATCCAACCAAACGGTTCAATCTATAAAAACCTTATAGTTAACATTACACCTGATAAAAGACATTAATGATAAAAGACTGAAGATTGGGAACAAATCAAAGGATGTCTTCTCTCACCAGTGTTATTCAACAGAGTGCTGGAGATCCTAGTGCAGGGCAATAAGATGAAAAAAGGAAATTAAAAGAATATAGATCAGAAAGGAAAATATAAAACTGTGCCTATCTTGGGTGACAGGGAGGATTCTCTGCATAGAAAATCCCAAGAATTCTATTTTAAAAAATCCAAAAAATAATGAGTGAATTTAGAAAGTTCAGAGTATGAGATATATATACAAAAAAATTATTTATATATAAAGGCAATGAACACATATACACCAAAGTTTTAAAATAAAATTTTATTTATAAACACTCAAAAATATTTTGTTATAAATTCAACAAAAAATATACAGGACCTCAATACTGAAAACTGTACAACACTGATGAAAAAAGTAAAAGATATAAAAAGAGAGAAATACTTTGTTCATGGATTAGAAGAGTTAGCATATTAAATGTATACATTTTCTCCAAATACTTAATACATGAATTGTTTAAGACAATTTCTAACAAAATTCCAGCAAGATTTTTTTTAGGTGGATATAGACAGTATTATCTAAAATGTGTGGAAAGGCAAAGGAAAGAGAATAGCTAAAATTTTGGAAAAAATAGACTAAAGTTAGAAGAATTAATGAACTAGAATTAAGATTTATTATTCAGTTATAATAATCAAGTCTGCATGGTTCCCCTACCGGAATAGATACATAGATCAGTTGAACAGTACTGAGATCTTGGATATTAACTTCCAAAATGTCGACTAACTTGAGACAAAGTTGCAAAAGCAATTCAATGGAAGAAAGGCAGCCTTTCTCAAAATGGCACTGGAGCCATTAGACATCCAGAGGGAACCTCACTCTAATCTAATCATACTCCTTATACAAAATTAACCCAAAATGGATCATAGACTTAACTGTTAAATATAAATACTATAAAACTTTTAGAAAAAAATAAGAAATCTTTTTAATCTAGAACTAGGCAAATTGTTATTGGACTTGACAATGAAAGCAAAAATGTATAAAAGGAAAAAGTGGTAAATTAAACTTCCTCCATATTTTTTTAAATGTCTTTTTTTTTTTCTTTTTGGCTCTGAAAAGACCCACCCTGTAAAGTACATAAAAAGACGAAGTACAGACTGGGAAGAAAATATTTGCAAATCATGTGTAGAACAAAGAACTTGTTTCTAGAATAAAGAAATGTCAAATTTCAAAAGGACAAAAAATAATCCAATTAGACAGCAATCCAAAGACATAAACAGCTGTGTTACCAAAGAAGATGTGCATGTGGCTAATAACACATATGACAAGGTATTTAGCATCGTTAGCCATTAGGGAGATGCAAACTAGAACATAAGGTGTTATAGGTTGACATGTGACCCCACAAAAAGTACCAGCTTTATCCCTAATACCTCAGAATATAGCCTTATTAGGAAATAACATCTTTACAGAGGTAATAAAATTAAAATGAGGTCTTAGTGTGGTCCCTAATCCAACATAACGGGTGCCTTCATATCAAAGGGAAACTTGAACACAAAGAAAGATATGCTCACACACACAGAGGGAAAGAACTGTGAAGAGACACAGGGAAAAGATGGCCATTTGACTGGAGCGACAGACACTAGCCAGGAACACAAAGTGTCAATCAACACCTAGAGCCAGAAGAGGCGAAGAAGTTCCCCATGACCAATGGAGAGAGCTTGGCCTGCCCGCACCTTGCTTTCAGACTGCTCACCTCCACAACTGAGAGACAGTAGATTTTTGTTATTTCAAGCCATCTAGATTTGGTAATTTGTAAGACTACTTTAGGAAATGAACACACAAGGAATTGTCACTACACTCCTCTCAGATTGGCCAAAAAAGAAAAAAAAAAAAAAGATAGTGGCAATGCTATTTACCAAATACCGATGGAAGTGTGAAGAAACTGGGTGACCCATACATTCCTGGTGAGAATGTAAAATGATATAGCTGTTCTGATAGCACTTGGCCGCCCCCCCCCCCCCAAAAGGAACATGTAACCAATCATATAACTCATCGGTTGCATTCATGGACATTTATCCCAGAGAAATGAAGACTTATGTTCATATAGAAACCTATATAAAAATGTTCCTGGCTGCTTTAATTTCATTAGCCCCCAGCTGGGAGTGAATGACCAAGCAAACTTTGGTACATGCATAGGATGGAAGGCTACTCAATAACAAAATAAAATAAACTATTGATACAAGTAGCAAGCTGGATGAACCTCTAGAGAATTATGCTGGGTTTAAGGGGTGGGGGCAGAATCCCAAAAGGTTACAGACTGTGTGGTTCCATTTATGTCATATTTGTAAATGGCAGAATTATAATAATGGAGTAGAAATTAGTAGTTACTGGGAGTTCAGAAGAAATGAAAACAAGGATACAAGTAGATGTGGCCAAGAAAAAAAAAAAGAAAGAAAGAACAAGAAGGATCCTTTGGGTGAAAAAAAATGTTCTGTATCTTGAATGTATAAAAATCAGTATTCTGGTATTGATCATTTTTTATAGTTTTATAATATGTTTCCATTGGTAGAAGCTAGATTAATTGTGAACCGGATCTCTGCATTGTTTCTTACACCTGCATGTGACTCTATAAAGAAAGCTAATTTAAAAGTTGAAGTAGTGGAGTTCCCATCGTGCGTGGAGCAGTGGTTAAAGAATCCAACTAGGAACCATGAGTTGCAGGTTCGACCCCTGGCCTTGCTCAGTAAGTTAAGGATCCAGTGGCAGGAGCGACTCTAGAAAAGGCAGAAAGACCAAACAAACAAACAAACAAACAAAAGTTGAAGTAGTGAGGAATCTGTTGTCGAAAGGAAGAAAATCACTGAGCAACAGCAGAATATGTCATTTTTTTATTGTTTCTAGAGAAATCTTAAAGAATTGTCCTGATGGGTAAGCTTGTAGGACAATTCTTTAAGATTTTTCTAGAAACAATAAAAAATGACATATTCTGCTGTTACAGCCAGATGGGGCACTGTGCTCCATGCATTCCTGAGGAACAGAGACTGCACAAGAGGATGATGTGACAGTGGTGGCCACAACATGGATAAGTCGTTTAATAGCAGATATTCCTACCTGCACCCAATAGCTATGGGCCTTAGGGGAATGAGTAATGTGCATTAGGATAGGCTTAGTGGGTCTAGGGGAGAGAAGAATTCTGCATGTCGAGTGTAGTTCTGAGGTAGCTGGGATGCCCCAGAACCCCGGGCTGGACACAAACACCAGGACATGCTGCCCCCCTCTGGAGACAGCTGTGCTTGGAGTGAGTGGGCATTTCAAAGAGATGGTGCCCTTTAAGAATTCTCTGTATTCAGATACAGCCTATAAATTACTGTTTGAGATATATAGTACATTTTATCTTTCACTTTTTATAGGGAACAAAATATAATATGACGAAAGAGTACTCCAATATTTCACACAATCCTACGAATTGTGGTATTTACTTGAAATCACTTCACGAAGATAATTTTCTGAGAAATATGTTTGAAAATAGGCTATTAAAAGAGTTTCATATATTTCAGTGGAGGGTGAAAATTGAAAGGCTCTGATTATTTTCCTCATTTTTATTTTCCAAATTCCTTGACTTATCCAAAATGCTGGGCCAGAATTTACTGCAATAAATTGACGGTGATCAATCAATCTTTTTTTTTTTTTTTGTCTTTTGTCTTTTGTTGTTGTTGTTGTTGTTGCTATTTCTTGGGCTGCTCCCGCAGCATATGGAGGTTCCCAGGCTAGGGGTCGAATCGGAGCTGTAGACACCGGCCTATGCCAGAGCCACAGCAACGCGGGATCCGAGCCGCGTCTGCAACCTACACCACAGCTCACGGCAACGCCGGATCGTTAACCCACTGAGCAAGGGCAGGGACCGAACCCGCAACCTCGTGGTTCCTAGTCGGATTCATTAACCACTGCGCCATGACGGGAACTCCCGATCAATCAATCTTGATGACAATCTTGATGACAAGGGACAAGATAGTTCAAAAAATATTTGTATGGATTTCAGTATGCCTAGTGAATCTTCTTGCAACAAACTATATAGTAATTTTAAATTTTTATTTCATTAAATGTTGAACTGAGGGAGTATTTATTGAATCCCCGAAGCACTAATTTTTTGAAAAATTATATTTTTACATTTTTTTAGTAACAGATTCTGTGATTTCAGTTGTGTAAAATCATGTGCTTTGTTTTCTCTTGAAGCAATAAACTAGACTGAGCTATAGGAGCAAGTTGAATTCAATTAAACAAATGGAAAATGCAATTGATTCATCTAAAATTTTAATTTTTTCGTTTCCAATTGAGCCAGCTGTTTCTTCTTGGTGAGACATTCTACATAGTCAGGTCATGCTGACGGGCAGTGAAAGTTGAAATTCAAATGATACCCCCATCAAGAATTATGAAGTTGATCATTTAATGTTTGTAATGTAGCTGAAAATAACTATGTTAAGAAATTCAGAATCAAGTTCTGAAATAGATATCTAATGCTTTGAATCACAATGAAAGTCTTTATGTAGTATATATGAAATTTTTCAGTTTAAATGGAGAAGTTTAAACTGTATGAATTATTTCCCAAATTTATAATACAAATTCTAAATAATTGTAAATATTCTAAAAAATGTTGTTTACATTTATATTTATTTTTAAAGTTTTATTGAAGTACAGTAGATTTATAATGTTGTGATGATTTCTGCTGTACAACAAAGTGATCCATTTATACATAATACAAACCTCTATTCTTTTTCAGATTATTTTCCCATATAGATTATCACAGAATCTTAGAGTCCCCTGTACTATTCACCAGTTCCAATTATTCCATATACCACAGTGTGCACATACCAATCCTAAACCCCATATGTGTCAATTTAAAAAAAATGTAAAATTATTTAGAAAATACAAATTTATAGAATTTTGTGAAAAAAATTCTTTGGAAGTTGAAGGAACAAAAAGAGTAAAAACATAAAAGGAATTCAGCCTAGAAGACAGCAATGGAGGTTACATAGACATTGTTCTGATAAAGTTTATATGCCACAGAAAATAAATTTGAAAATGTAATTTTGGATAGTAATAAAAATACCATAAGAAAGAGAAAAAGGGTTCTTGGATGGAGATGACACACAAGCTGAGCCCTGAATGATAATAAACAAATGCCCAGGAGATATTTGGGGAGTCTTCCAGGTAGGACAGTAAGTGCACAGGCTCTGAGGTGGAAACAAGCAAATCCGGTTTGGACAGTGAATCTGGAGGACACATGCACCTGAGAAATTTCAAAATGCCTGCAGGAAGCAGAGCATTTGATCTAAAAGGATAGTTTTGGATTATAGTCTAAAGTTTTGCCAAACCATTATAATCGGCATTTACCATGGTCTGGTTTACATGTTAAAGTGATCTCTCATGTTGCCACCCAGGAAGTGGAGGGGCAGGCAGGTGAGTTCAGGAAGGTTGCTGATGGTCCAGATGTGAGTTAGAGGCACTGTAGGAGGCATAATTTCATAGAATTAATCAAAAATCAGTGACTAGCGTTATGTGGAATTTCAGATGTTTGCTATAAAATGTTGAGTTGATTGTATCTGGTTACCTCCATAATATGGAAAACTTATGAACTTGCTACCTTTTCACATAAAACAATTATAACTGAATGTCTGTTTTCAACCTTTTCCTCCAAATACCAATGAATTACCCAAGGTTTCTGTCTTCTTGTAACCTCCATGACAAGGAAATCATGCACATTGAATATACCCAATTATAGTATGTACAGCAGTACGTTTAGGGTGTTGTACATGTAGTGATAACTAAATGAGATGTGCTATCTGGGGACAAAACACACTATCAAGAGGGAAATATGGTTTAAGGGACAAAAAGCAAAACATGATGAAGACAGAATCTCTCTTTGAAGACCGTCCTGCTAATCTGCACATCATTGTACACCCTGTCTCCCTTAAACCCATACAGGGGAAAACATTTTATCAAGTGTGTTTCCCCAATAAGTTTGGGATGAAGTGGAGAATAAACTGGCATTACAATGCACACTGTGACTTCAATTACTACCAAAGGATCAGACTATTTTTAAGACCAAAGTGATCTTCTCTTCTTGAAAGGAAGAAATTAGAAACAGAGCAGTTAAGTGATTTTGTACAGGTCACAACCCAAGTTAATTGGATACTTGGTAATAGAATCACAACAACTGATCCTTGAAATGCATCGCCATAAGATCATGTTCTCTTTTAAAATAAAGCAAATAATTCTTCAAGTGACATATATTATTAGCTCTCTGTTTTCTGTCTTTGCTTTTAATCAGCTTTACAGAGGTGTGATTTACATTCAATAAAATAAAGCCCATTTAGTTGTACAGACCAGAGTTTCTAGAGAGGTAACCATCACCACAGTCAACTATGAGACTATCCATCACCCTAAGAAGCTCACTCTCACCACTCTGCAGTCCAGTCCCCCTCACCATCAGCCTTCGACAACCACTGATTTACTTCCTTAAGTATAGATTTGTTTTGTCTTTTCTAGAATTTCATATAAAGGCACTAAAGGTTGCATATTCTTTATTAAAATTGGGCTATTTTCCCTCAGCATCTAGCTTTTGATAACTATTCTTGGTGTGATGTGTATCGTCCATTGTCATACTTCCTGTATGGCTGAGTGGCTTTCCAATACAAAATATACAAAAATATGTTTCTTTCTTCATCTGAGGTTGGATGAATTCGAGTTATTGTCATTTTTACTAGTTTCATCAGTGAGGATGTAAAGAACTATCATTTATAAGTCTTTGTATGCAGATGTGTTGTGTGTTCTCTTGGGTAAATACCGAGCAGTAGGCTTACTGAGTTAAATGCTGAATTTAACTTTATAAAAAAAAAATTATCAAATTGTTTATATACCAATATACTGCTGACAAAAATGTATAAAAATTCCAGTCACCTTATATCTTTGCCAGTACTAGCTATTGCCAGTCCTTTTTAAAATTTTCTTATTAGGAGTTCCCGTCGTGGCGCAGTGGTTAACGAATCCGACTAGGAACCATGAGGTTGCGGGTTCGGTCCCTGCCCTCGCTCAGTGGGTTAACGATCCAGTGTTGCCGTGAGCTGTGGTGTAGGTTACAGACGCGGCTCGGATCCCGCGTTGCTGTGGCTCTGGCGTGGGCCGGTGGCTACAGCTCCGATTCAACCCCTAGCCTGGGAACCTCCATATGCTGCGGGAGCAGCCCAAGAAATAGCAACAACAACAACAACAACAACAAAATAATAAAGTATTAAACATTAAAAAGAAATTTTCTTATTATAGTTGGTTAGCAATGGTCTGTCAATTTCTGGTGAACAGCTAGATGACCCAGTCATACATATAAATACATTCTTTTTCTCATATTATCTTCCATCCATCATTTTCTTTTGTGTGTGTGTGTGTGTCTTTTTGTCTTTTTCCGTGACATATGGAGGTTCCCTGACTAGGGGGTCCAATCAGATCTGTAGCCTCCAGCCTATGCCACAGCCACAGCAACGCCAGATCCGAACTGTGTCTGCAACCTATACCACAGCTCATGGCAATGCCAGACCCCCAACCCACTGAGCAAGGCCAGGGATTGAACCCACAACCTCATGGTTCCTAGTTGGATTCGTTTCTGCTGCACCATGGTGGGAACTCCCATCCATCATTTTCCATCACAAATAATTGGATATAGTTTCTTTTGCTACACAGCAGGACCTCATTGTAGTCTTTTTAATTTTAGCCATTGTAATGGGTATGTAGTTGTACCATATTTTTGTTTGCTTTTCTCCGATGCTATAGAGTGTCTTTGTATATGCTTATTGGCCATTTGTACATTTTTTTTTTGAAAAGTGTCCTTTAAAGATTTTTTCCTTTTCTGTGAATTAGCAATGAGATCCTGCTGTGTAGCACTGGGAACTCTGTCTAGTCACTTATGATGGAGCATGATAATGTGAGAAAAAAGAATGTATACATGTATGTGTAACTGGGTCACCATGCTGTACATTAGGGAAAAAAAATGTGTTGGGGAAATAACAATTAAAAAATAAATAAAAGAAAAGAAAAGATTTTTTTCTTTTCTTATTAGTATTGAATTGTAAGGGTTCTTGGTATATTTTTGATACAGGTTCCTTGCCTGTAATATAAATTATGAATACTTTTTTCTAATCTCTGGAATGCCTTCTAATTTTTCTAATAATAATCTTTTTATTTTTTATTTTTTAAATTGAAGTATAGTTGGAGTTCCTGTTGTGGCTCAGTGGTAACAAACCTGATTAGTATCCATGAGGATGCTGGTCCAATCCCTAGCCTCTCTCAGTGGGTTAAGGATCCAGCGTTGCTGTGAGCTGTGGTGCAGGCTGCAGACACAGCTTGGATCCTACTTTACTGTGGCTGTGGTGTAGGCCAGCAGCTTGAGGTCTGATTTGACCCCTAGCCTGCGAACTTCCATATGCCACAGATGTGACCTTAAAAAGGAAAAAATAGTGAAGTGTAGTTGATTTGCAATGTTGTGTCAGTTTCTGGTGTACAGCAAAGTGATTCTCATATATATATATATGAGAATATATATATATATATATATGAGAATATATATATATATATATATATATATATATATTCTTTTCCATGTTTCTTTCTGTTACAGTTAATTATAAGATATGGAATAGTATTCCCTGGGCTGCACTGTAGGACCTTGTTTATCCATCCTAAATGTAATAGCTTGAATCTGCTAACCCCAAACTCTCAGTCCAGTCCTACCCCTCCCCATCCCTTTGCCTTTGGCAATCACAAGTCTGTTCTGTGTGTCTCTGAGTCTGTTTTTGTTTCATAAATAAGTTCAGGTGTGCCATATTTTAGATTCCACATGTAAGTGATATCATATGATATTTGTCTTTCTCTTTCTGACACACTCTGCTTCATATGATAATATCTAGGTCCCTCCATGTAGCTGCATATGTCATTATTTCATTCTTTGTATGGCTTAGTAATATTCCAGTCTATATATGTATATGTACCACAACTTCCTATGTATTCATGTGTGGGTGGATATTTGGGTTGCTTCCATGTCTTAGCTATTGTGAATAGTGTTGCAGTGACCATCAGGATGCATATTTCTTTTTGAATTATAATTTTTTTCCTGGATATATGCCCAGGAGTTGGATTCCCAATCATATGGTAGCTCTATTTTTAGGTGTTTTTTTTTTAAGGAAACTCCAGACCATTCTCCATAGTGGCTATACCAATTTACATTCTCACCAAAAGTGTAGAAAGAAGTGTCTCCATACCCTCTCTAGCATTTGCTTTTTGTAGACTTTTTAACAATGGCCAGTCTCACTGGTGTGAAGTGATGCCACATTGTAGTTTTGGTCTCCATTTCTCTAATAGTTAGCAATAATGAACATCTTTTCATGTGCCTGTTGGCCATTTGTATACTTTATTTGGGTAAATGTCTATTTAAGTCTTCTGTCTGTTTTTTGATTGAGTTATTTTATTTTATTTTTTAATCAAGTCATATGAGCTATTTGTATATTTTAGAAATTAAGCCCTTGTTGGTTGTATCTTTTGTAAATGTTTTCTCCCAATCCAATGGTTGTCTTTTCATTTTGCTTATAGTTTCTTTTGCTGTGCAAAAGCTTATAAGTTTGATTAGGTTCCATTTGTTTATTTTTGCTCTTATTTCTATGGCCTTGGGAGGCTGACCTAAGAAGACATTTGTATGATTGATGTCAGGGAATATTTTCCTCTGTGTTCTCTTCTATGAGTTTTATGGTGTCATGTATTATCTTGGTCTTGAAGCCATTTCAAGTTTATTTGTGTGTCTGGTGTGAGGAGTGCTCTAATGTTGTGGATTTACATGAGGCTGTCCAGATTTCCCAACACCACTTGCTGATGAAACTTTAATCCATTGCATATTCTTGTTTCCTTTGTTGAAGATTGTTTGACAGTAGGTGTGTGGGTTTATTTCTGGACTCTCTATTCTGTTGAATGGATCCATATGTCTCTTTTCGTGCCAATCCTATGCTGTTTTGATTACTGCAGCTATGTAATATTTTCTGAAGTCTAGGAGATTATTCCTTCTGCTTTCTTATTTTTCCTCAGGATTGCTTTGTTAATTCTGGGTCTTTTGTGGTTCCATATAAATTTGAATTATCTGTTCTAGTCTGTGAAAAATGTGATGGGCCATTTGATAGGGATCACATTAAATCTGTAGATTGTTTTGGGTTGTATGACCATTTTAACAATATTAATTCTTCCAATTCAAGAACATGAGCTATCTTTCCATTTCTTTAGATCATTTTCTGTATCTTTTCTCAATGTTTTATAGTTCTTAGCATATAAGTCTTTTACTTCTTTGGTCAGATTTTCTAATGTCTTTCAAGAAATGTTTGTCACTGTGATAAAATCCAATAAATAGTTTTAACTGTGTAGTTCATTCTATGGTATCATTGCCTAGCCTATCTAGGAAATTTTTTCTAGCTAATATTTCAAAGGTTTTCTCCTGTGATTTCTTCTATAAATTTTAAGTTTTTGTTTCTTATGCTGGATTTTTGTTCTATTTTATGGCAGTTTTGTATATGGTCTGTGAGATGGGTAGAGGTTCAATTTTATATGATATACAGATGTTCTAGTACTATTGTTTAATGACCTATTAAATTATCTCAGCACACTTTTGGAAAACCAGTCATCCATACAAGTGTGGTTTTATTTCTGGACACCAATCTTTTGTATGAATCTATATATCTATCATTTTATCAATTCCAAACTGTATGTATTACTGTTACTTTCTAGCATGTGTTGAAAATAATGTAATTCCTCCAACTTTGTTCTTTTTCAAAATTGTTTATGCTCTTTCAATTCCCTTGAGTAATAAGAGATATTTTCAAACCAGCTTGTTTAATTCTATAAAAACTTTTTGCTAGAATTTTAATTGGGATTGCATTGAATCTGTAGATCAGGTGGGGAGAATTGACATCTTAATAATATTGAGTCTTCTAATCCATGAACCCTGCAATTTCTCAAGGTTTTAGGTCTTAATAATCTCAACAAATTTATTTTTTTGACTGCATAGATGTGGTGAATATTTTTTTAATTTATCTTTAGGTATTTCATTATTTGATGTCACCATACAAGTTTTTCTTTTTTAATTTTGTCTTCCATTTATTTTTCATTACAATATATAAATAGAAATGATTTTGTGTGTCAAGTTGTGCCATGTCTACTTGTTGGATTTACTTCCAAGTATGGTTGCCTTTGCATGAATTTGTTAAAATTTTCTATGCATATGATTACAGACGTTAAGTACCTCTTCTTTTCCATATATTTGTACATAATTTATTTTTTTCTGTGCCTTATTCCACTATTTATGACTTCCTGGGCACTGTTGAGAAGAAAGGGAATAAATGTACATCCTAGCTTTTTCTTGATCTTATGAGAAAATATGTCCAAAGGAGGGTTAACTGTGTTGGCAAAATGTTTTCTTAAAATCCACTTAATGGAGTTCCCATCATGTCCCAGTGGTTAGTGAATCTGACTAGGAACCATGAGGTTGCAGGTTTGATCCCTGGCCTTGCTCAGTGGGTGAAGGATCAGGCATTGCTGTGAGCTGTGGTGTAGGTCGCAGAGGTGGCTCGGATCCTGAGTTGCTGTGGCTCTGGTATAGGCTGGCAGCTACGGCTCTGATTAGACCCCTAGTCTGGGAACCTCCATATGCCATGGGAGCAGCCCTAGAAAAGGCGAAAAGACCAAAAAAAAAAAAATCCACTTAATGAACACATGGCATTCTTTTCTTATTATTCCTTATGTCTTTTATGTATCAGATACTGTGTTACAATTAAAATATCAATAAAGTAGCACATATAATTAAAGGTAAACAATCATATTTAGTCTGAAAACCTAATTTGTCCAAATAGAGAAAATCCAGGGCCTTCTATGGTACTTAATATGCATAAGCATCACTCTGCTTTGGGAAAATAAAAGATTTCACAGGTAAATGGGTGGTTTTTGCTTGATTTGGATACTGCTAAGGTTAAAGGATGGTGTCCTCAGTGGATTGGGAATTTACCAAAAAGCAGAGAACAAGAGTGTGAGTGAGGGGGTAAGAGGGTTCTCATAAGTAAGCTTGTAGGAGGTTAGAGGTTTATTCTCTGCCACAACCAGTCCTATGACACACCCCTCAAAGGAGGTCCAGGCCAGCGGTGGACTCTGAGCTCCCTAGAGTCAATGTGGGGAGCTCCCATCTTAGGACCAAGAAGGGATCCTTATGCAATTAATGACCTAAGTTTGCTTGCAATACCAAGAGAGCTGAGACTAATTAGGGGAAGTTTAGAAGTAATGACTGAGGAAATCACTGAAGGCTGCTGCAACCAAGAGCAGAAGCTGCTGTAAGAGGCGATTTGCAGCCCATTATGAGGTGAAGAGCCATCCCTTTGAAGCATAGGCTCAGTCACCTGTGAGCAGCTCCCACGACTGTGTGAAGCCTGCCCTCATCCTCTCATAGATAGTGGGCTGGAACCCAGTCACACATCCTCTGTCCACATGAAAGGAAGCTGGGTAAGCGGCACCCTGGTCCCTCATCCCTACACCGCTGTCCCGAAGTGACTCAGTTTCTGTTCCTCAGACTTCTGCTTTGTATCTGCAGTAGTTTTCAGTGCCTTCAGCATGTGCTGTGGCCTTTGTATCATTTACCTGCACATTACTCAGAGATAACTCTCTGCTCTCCAAGAGTTTCTCCCCACAATCCCTGCACATTAACTGTCCTCATTGGACAGTAGCAGGCTTCTAAGATGATTATTTCCGATCACTCAACCCCGACTTTCTCCTACAATTCTCCGTTTAGTAAATAATACCACAGGTTACACATTAGTTCAGACTAATTTATAGGACCATTCTTGATGTCTCTCTGTCTCTCAGTCTCTCTCTGTCTCTTTCTCTGTCTCTATCTGTCCCTGTCTCTGTCTCTCTGTCTCTCTCTCTCATATACCTTATCAGAAAAACTGTTTGTCTGTATTTCTTTGTTATTTATCTCTCTCCATTCACTACAGTAACAACTCCATAAAAGTATAGATACAGGCTTTTGTTACCACTTTAGCCAAAACACAACATTGCTTCTATATTATAGGCTCTCAATAAACACATTGAATGGAAAAATGAAATTGTGAGTGAATGGTTCCAAGCTTGACATCATTTCATGATCCTGCATTTCACAGGGAAGCTGGGAGCCTCCAGGCTCAGAGCCAGGATGGAAAGCAGGAACTGTCCAGGGCCATGAGGGTCCCTGCAAGCAAGGGTGGGCTAGTGTGGGGACAGCCGTGAGGAGCCATCATGAATCCTGTAAGAGAATCAGCAAAAGGAGTAGAAAATATTACCTTATTTCCATGTTAAGATGTGCATATTGAAGGGAAATTTAGCACTGGCTCTAATATGCCTGGATTTTTTCCTTTTAAAAAAATTGTTCTCATACGTCAGTGAAGAATTATTGTACTAAAAGATAAGATGTTCTCTCCTTCCTTTGACAAGAGACTCATTGCAGGTTCATTTTTTTTCCTAGTGGATATTTTTTATATAGTCTTCCCTGTTCCTCCCATTCATAATTAAATCCTGGATTAATTTAGTGGGTGGGCAATTGAGTGTTGTTTTATCTGTTCTACTTCTGAAAAGTAATAGGAAGGGCCATTGAGTCTGGAGCAGGAGCTAAAATGCTGTAAAATGCTATACATCACTTTGAATAGTTTGATTTATTTTAGAGAAGTGGGCACTCTAGCACTGCCCAGAACATTCTTAGTTGTACCTTCCCTCCCAGCAATTGGCTAGCATTTTATCATTCTCCCCAAGGTGAACATAAATATTTAGGATGGATAGATAGATAGATAGATAGATAGATAGATAGATAGATGGATAGATAGATAGATGGATGGATGATTGATTTCTGGAGTCTCGTACAGAAGCATTTACTTCCTCCAGACTTTCCAAATCTGCATGTAGGTTCATTTTAAATGCTCTGAAACTCCCTACATAGGCTCCAATTCCACAAAATCCACCAGAACACATCTAGAAATCAATTTTGAGCATTATCCCTTGTATTTCTTAAGATACCGATGTGAGCTAGACTCCTGTGTGTTTTGGGCTTACATTTTTATTTTCAAATAACTGTGATCACATGTATAGAAAGAAAAATAACCGTACATGTGGTGGATGTTTGGTAGCAAAGTTCAGTGCTTCTGTATGTTTTTTAAAATATCATAAATTCTGAAAATTATACTGTAAAGTGTTTGTTTAGAAGATGCAGTGTCTCATTTAGAACATACATCACATTCAGACATAAACTGTGTGTACGTATATAAAAGATCATTATTTTCAAATACGCTTTCCATTTATATTCTGTATTCCCACACCAAACTTTAACAGTGCTTTATCATTAAAGATCTTTACTAGCTCAATAGTTCGCTCTTACCACAGTTCTATTTTTTTAAAAACTTCTCAATACAAATTTATCTAGTTTAGAGCTTGTAGTATAACATTATTCTCCAAAATTATATATAGGAGGGGAGTGAAGGCATTATATTTTCCTTGTTGGTTAAAATGCATTTCATATATTTATACCTATGTATACACACATATACAATATATAGTATATAATGTCATAGTTCAATTTTACAATTGGCACAAAATGCTGGTATGGGTTAGAGAAATAAAAATAAAATGTATTCCTTAAATATTAAGATAGTATTACAGAAAAGACTATGCTAATGTTTAGTTCTAAGAACTAAATATCGACATTTTCCAAGAAAATAACATTTTGTATTTTTATTTCTCCTGACCAATAACTGTCATTCAAACCCACTAACTTTTGTGTATAAAACTGAGCCATCTTATACCAGCTTACATCCCCACCAACAGTGCATGAGGGTTTCCTTTTCTCCACAGCCCCTCCAGCATTTGTTATTTGTGGACTTATTAATGATGGCCATTCTGACTGATGTGAGGTGGTATCTCATGGTAGTTTTGATTTGCATTTTTTCTAGTAATCAGGGATGTTGAGCATTTTTTCATGTGTTTGTTGGCCGTCTGCACATCTTCCTTGGAGCTTGGGGTTAATGGATGCAAACTATTGCCTTTGGAATGGATTAGCAATGAGATCCTGCTGTGTAGCACTGGGAACTATCTCTAGTCACTTATAATGGAGCATAATAATGTCAGAAAATAGAATGTATACATGTATGTGTAACTGGGTCACCATGCTGTATAGTAGAAAAAAATATATATTGGGGAAATAACAATTAAAAAAAAAACTGAAGGAAAAGTTTTAAAAATACAATAGGTCAAAGAGATCACATGTAAATTGTGTAGTAAGTGATACCAAATGATCACTTATTTTCCTAGACTTATGAGGATAAAATTATTTCTAGTAATAAAGATTCATGTCTAAAAGGAAAAAAACAAACTGAGCCATATTAAAATCTTTTTTTTTTCTTTTTTTTTTTTTTTGGCTTCACCCATGGCATGTGAAAATTCCCAGGCCAAGGATTCAACCCATGCCACGGCAGTGACCCAAATTGCAGCAGTGACAACACTGGATCTTTAACCCACTAAGCCACAAGGGAACACCTTTAAAATTTTATCTAAATATAAATGGCCATGTTATAATTTACAATTGAAAATAAGATTGATTTTTATGTTTTTTTAAAAATATTTGAAATATATTATTAAAGATGGAACATTGTTTTCTTTTTCTTTTTCTTTTTTTTTTTTTTGTCTTTTTAGGGCCACACCAGCAGCACATGGAGGTTCCCAGGCTAGTGGTCTAATTGGAGCTAATGCTGCCAGCCTGCACCAGAGCCACAGCAATGAGGGATCTGAGCCACGTCTGCAACCTACACCCCAGCTCACAGCAATGCCAGATCCTTAACCCACTGAGCAAGGCCAGGGATGGAACCCACAACCTCACGGTTCCTAGTTGGATTCATTTCTGCTGCACCATGATGGGAACACTGGAAATTATGTTGCTGATCTAGTGAGTATCTTAGAACATGTTTGCTCTGATTTCTCCAAAATAAGCTAAATCTAATACATATAAACTGGGTTGACTCTCTTCAATTTTGTTTAATCACTAAAATTAATGAAAACATTTAGTTGACATATATATTAATAATAAGCATTAAAGGAAATTTAGAGATCTTTTTGTTTAATCAAGCCCACCAATTCAGGAATCTCTTTTACCAATCCCTGGCACATTTGACTGAAAAATCAGCCTCTATTGAGAGACCTCAGGGACTTGGGATTTAATTTCTCAGGATGCAGCCCAGAAATCATGGCATCTTTGACACCTTCTGTTGGTCTTTATCAAGGGTATTTTAATGAAAATAAATTATTTGAGGAAAAAAGCCATTTGACATAATTGCTGGAGTTCTCACCCATTTATTCAGTAAGTGTTTTGAGTACTTAAATTGTGGGTTATCTACTGCACATTAGAAAGAGCTGTGAATAAGATGGACATTATATATTCTCATAAAACATAAAGCCATCATGTAGTGATCTAGTTTAGAGGGATATTGGTAAAATATTAAAAAGTGATCTGTGATAAGAGGGAAGCTCAGAGAGGTCTCATGTGAGGAAATTATAGACAATTTGCTTAGTTTGGAAATTAAATTTAGCCCTGATAAATGAATACAGGATGCTCAGATCACAAAGAGGAAAGATCATCCTACATATTGGGAATAGCTTGTACTATACCAGGAGTCAGAAAAAAAAGCATAGCATATTCAAACAAAGCTTTTCTCTCTCTTTCATCTAATAATTAATACCCATTTGTTTCTCTCATCTATTCTTACAAAAATTTGTATGCAGTATTGTTTCAAATATTTCTCATTTGCAGTACTTATCACAGCTACAATTTTACTTCAATATATGTGATGATTATGATTAAAATTCTTGTATTCACTATATCATAGTCTCTATAATGGTAAGAACAGGGTCTATTTTTGTCCGCCCTCATATCTTCAGTATTTAGTATGGTGGTTGGCATATATCAGGTTCTATATAATGTTGGCTAGATAAGGAAAGGAAAACGAGGGCAGCAAAGATGAACAGTTATATGATGTGAAGCCGGAGAGGTGGGCAGGTCCAGGTTGCAGGTCCTGGTGGCCTTGTTAAAAATATTGGCTTTTATCTTCAAGGCAATTGCAAAAATGGTAAGATTTTCAGCAGGGGGGTGAGGAGGTCAGCTTTCCTCTCTGTAGTATAAAATATGGGTTCACATGGTCAGAGGATGAACAGGTAATTGGTTGATACTCTAGTCTGGGATAAAGGTAGTGGAAACATTGGAGAGAGTGGGTGAATTTGAGACCTATTTAGAAAATAGACATGGTGACATACTGAAATGAGGTGAAGAATGTGAGAAAGAGAGATGTCAAGAATGATCATTAAACTTCTCACTTCAAAACTAAGTGAAGGATGGCAAACCTCAGGAAAATAAATTTTGTGTACCTCATTTACATAATTTTTTGATGTAACAATTAGATGCAGGAGTTCCCTCTGTGGCACAGCAGGTTAGAGATCTGGCCTTGTCTCCGTGGCAGAGAGGGTTTGCTCCCTGGCCCAGGAACTTCCATATGCTGTGGGTGTGGGCAAAAAGACAAAAAGAAAAGGTTGAATACAAAATTCACAGGCCCATGTACACAATGGATCCAGCATAATGTATAGACAGGAGATAATGTCTCTGTTTCCCAACCAGTCCATGCACAGGGAGGTCCCCTAGTGTCCATAGTCATCTCTGTATATCTTCAGGAGGCATTTCTTTTTCTTCTCTGATTGCTGTGGCTTGGACTTCATTTCCTTGCCTTCTTTACAGCCAAATGTGTCACTCCTGGCTAATTTTATACTCCGAGTTAGGAAAAAGCAGCAACACTGTTATTACATCTTGTTACTTTCCACAGCTGTTGGATCCTGATTTCATTGAAACATCCATGGAATGGTTTGCCTCTTAAGTTTCATCGCAGCCATTTATTTAATGCTAATCACATCATTACTCATGACACTACATCATTCATCCCACTGCCCCTAAATGACAACTTCCAGGGACTCTGAAAGTTTCTTCCTGTGTTTCTACAATCATAGTCACAAACAGAAGTCTTAACCCAGAGTAAGACAATGTAAATAATAACTACCTATCTGACCTTGTGAAGTTTTGTAGCATCAACAAGAAACAACACATGATCCAGATGTATCTTCTCTTGAACTTTTTGGTCTAGTGTCACTGCATTCTTAGAACATTATTTCTTTGGTCTGGTCAAGTATGGGAAGATTGAAGAGCGTCTCCAAAAGGAGAAGTAGGAACCAAAACTTGGCACCAAAGGAGAGCTTTGAAAATTTTGACACTGGGACTCTAAATCACTAAGATCCACATATGATGAGGTCCACTGGGACAAAGTTTGGGCTTGGGGTTTCCTGTCCAAATGATGCTGCTAACCTGAGATGATCCTAGGCACTGGTGAAGGATTTTGAAAAGTTTACATAAAGGACCCAAAATATGGGGCCTCCTCTGGAGTTAGGCTTGGAGAGAGCCCTTATCTGGCTAGAGGGTGTACTAAATGTTAATGCCATTTTCTGAGGGGAAGGGCATAGGGGGAATCTGAATTCATAAGTTGCTAAGTTCAGTTTCTGAATATGCAGCTCTCAGGGGAATTATCAGAGAAAAAAATTATATGGATATATGGGTTTGAAACTCAGAGGAGAAGACACATGAATTCAGGAATAATATATTTGTACAGGCTTATGTATCTGTCTATCTACATTGTAGATGAGAGCCCTAGGTGAAAATGAGGCAAGGAATGAAAAGACAGAACTGAGAAAAAGTCCTTGAAAGGCCATGAGACTCTCTGGAATTGTTAATTTTACCTCAAAGAATACAGTGATGGGATGATCAGATAAGAAGGAGAAAAAGAGGTTAAAAGAGAATACAGGTGTACCACATCCTGCTGTGCTTGCCAGATACTGTGTGTTTCATAGAAGATTTGTGGCAACCCCGGCTCTAACACGTCTATTGGTACCAATTTTTCCAACAGCATTTGTTCTTCCTGTCTCTTTGTCATCTTTGGTAATTCTGGCAATATTTCAAACAGTTTAATTATTGTTGTAAGTGTTGTGGTGATCTATGATTAGTGATATTTTGATTATAATTGTTTTGGAGTGCCATAAAGAGTGCTCTTATCAGATGAGGATCTTAATTGATAAATGGTGTGCGTATTCTCACCACTCCATAGATCCCCTGTTCCCCACCTCTTTCTCTCTTCTTGGGTCTCCTGATTCCCTGAGACACAACAATATGGCGGTTAGGCCAAGTAATAATCCTATAGTGACCTTTTTAGTGTTCAAGTGAAAGGAAGAGTCATGCATTTCTCAATTAAGTTAAAAACTAGAAATTATTAATCTTAGTGAGAAATGCATGTCAAAGCCAAGAGGAACTAAAGCTCAGCCTCTTGTCCCAAGCAGCCAAGTTGTGAATGCAAAGAAAAGTCCCTGATGGAAATTAAAAGTGCTACTCCAACGAACACACAGATGATAAGAAAGCCAAACAGCCTTATTATTGATACAGAGAAAAGTTTAGTAGTCTGCATAGATCAAACCCTTTTCCCTTAAGACAAAGCCTAATCCTGAGCAAAGCCCTAATTCTCTTAAATTCTATGAAAGCTGAGGAAGTTGCTAAAAAAAAATCATTTGAAGCTCGCAGAGGTTGGTTCATGAGGTTTTTAGGCAAAATAAATGCCATAACAAAAAAGTGCCAGGGGAAGCATCAAGTGCTGGTGTAGAAGCTAGAGCAAGTTACAAAAGAGACCTAGTTAAGATAATTCATGGAGGTGGCTGGCTGCACAGCGGATTTTCAGTGTAGATGAAACAGCCTTATATTGGAAGAAGATGTTATCTAGGACTTCCATAACTAGAGAGGAGAAGTCAGGGCTTGGATTCAAAGCTTCAAAGGACAGGCTGACTCTCTTGTTAGGAGCTAATGAGCTGATGACTTTAAGTTGAAGCCAATACTCCTGTACCATCCCAAAATCCTAGCACCTTTAGGAATTAAGCTGAATTGACTGATTGTGCTCTATAATGAAACAATAAAGCCTAGATGACAGTACATCTGTTTATAACATGGTTTACTGAATATTTTAAGCCCATTGTTGATACCTACTGCTCAGGGAGAAAAATAAAGATTTCTTTCTATATATTACTGTTTAATTGACAAAGCATCTGGTCACCCAGGAGTTCTGATGAGATAGACCAGGAGATTCATACTGTTTTCATGACTGATAATACAGCATTCATCTGCAGCCCATGGATGGAAGAGTTACTATGATTTTCAGGTCTTATTATTTATAAATAAGTTTTGTTTGGCTGTAGCTGCCATAGATAAATAGTTTCCTCTGATGGATCCATCCTCTGATGGACCTGGGAAAAATCTATTGAAAATGTACTGGAAAGGATTCAACATTCTAGGTGCCATTAAGAGCATTTAGGTTTCATGGGACAAGGTCAAAGTATCCACATTAACAGGGGTTTAGAAATATTTCATTCTCTTCCTCATGGATGACTTTGAGGGGTTCAAGGCATTAGTGGAGGAAGTCACTGCAGATGTGGTGGAAATAGCAAAAGAACCAGGATTAGAAGCCTGAAGATGTAACCAGATTGCTTCAGTCTCAAGACAAAAAGTTCATAGCTGAGAAGTTGCTTCTTATGGAAGGGCCAAGAGAGTGGTTTCTTGAGGTGGAAACTACTCCCGGGGAAAATGCTGTGAAGATTGTTGAAGTGACAACAAAGGATTTAGAATGTGACATAAGCTTAGTTGATAAAGCAGCTGAAAGTTTTATGAAGATTGATTCCAATTTTAAAAGTTCTCCCATGGGTAAAATGTTTTGAACAGCATCACACCCTGCAAAGAAGTAACTAGTGAAAGGAAGAGTCAATGGTTACAGCAGAATTTATCATGGTCTTATTTTAAGAAATTGCCACAGCCACCTCAACCTTTAACAACCACTATGCTGGTCAGTCAGGAGCCATTAACACTGAAGCAAGACCCTCCACCAGCAGAAAGATTATAGGGTTCTGAAGGCTCAGATGTTGGTTAGCATTTTTTAGCATTAAAGTGTCGTTAATTAATTTATGCACATTGATTATTTTAGACATAATGCTGTTGATCACTTAATAGTATATTAAACAATGTAGAGTAAGTGAAAACTTTATATGCACTGGGAAAATAAAATTCATGTGACTCCCTTTATTGAGATAGTCACTTTGGAGCTCCTGTCATGGTGCAGCAGAAACGAATCCGACCAAGAACCATGAGCTTGCGGGTTTGATCCCTGGCCTTGCTGAGTGGGTTAAGGATCTGGTATAGCTATGAGCTGTGGTGTAGTTCACAGACACGGCTCGGATCCCACATTGCTGCGGCTCTGGTGTAGGCTGGCAGCAACACCTCTGATTAGACCCCTAGCCTGGGAACCTCCATATGCCATGGGTTCGGCCCTCAAAAGATTAAAAAAAAAAAAATGAGATAGTCACTTTATTGAGGTAGTCTGGAACCACACCCTCAATATCTTTGAGGTCTGCCTGTGTTAAGGAAACTCAGAGAAGAATAATTTATAGAAAAAGGTAGCAAAAAGCTGTGTCAAACCTTCCTGGGTGATCAGGAAGGATAAGGACAGAATGTATCTTTTAATGGCATAGAGTTCTGGGTGAACTTAGCAGGAGCAGGATCCCTTTCAAAGTAGATTTAGATGAGTAGGTTTAGATGTGGCTAAATCAAGACAAGTGCAACTAACTCTTTCACCCTCCCTGCCTCTCTCTTTCCCTCTTTTTCTCTCCTTCCTCTTTCTTTCTCTCTCTTTCTTTCTTTACACACACACAATCACACATGTTTATTTACTCATTTATTTATTTGATGTGTTCCCTCTCTCTCTGTGTGTGTGTGTGTGTGTGTGTGTGTGTGTGTGTGTATCTATCTCTGTCTCTCCATATATATATTTGGTGCTAAGGAGTGGCAAGAGAAAGGAAAGTACCCGGAGGGAGACTCATGGCTCAGAGCAACAGTGAGACTTCTGAAAGAGGGAGCATAATTCTCTGAGGAAAGAAAATTGAAAACATGTGAATGTTGAACATGAAGATCCAGAAGACAAGAAGGGGTACAAGGTTTGGAGTAAGTTTCTTGAGAAGGTGAGGGAGAGTTGTATCGGGAACTTAAGGGTCACAAGTAATAGGTCTGGTCATTGAGGAAGAGAATTCTTCTACTTAAAATAGAAGGATAAATAAAGGAATGAATGTAAGTGTCAGAATATACCTTATTTTTTTTTTAAGTAGTTTGGTGGTTTCTATTGTCTGTGTATCATATGAGACAGAAGCAGAAGCATGGGATGTGAGCTACTCAGAGTTGTAAGGTAAGTCAAGAATATTTGAAATAGCTGCATTTCCAGGGTTTTGGCAAAAGGCAAACTGAGGTTATGACCTACTAGTTCTAAAATGATTAGGTAGTAAAATGTGTGTACAGCAGGAGATGAAGAGATAAGGACAAATAGAGGAGACAGTGGGATATCCTTGAGACAGCAATAATGATTTGGGATAGAAGGGTTGGAGTTTGGAATGGAACATGAGATAAATGCATTGGAGACTAAAAGATGGAGAAATTTCAGCTTAAATCATGACTGGACACACTGGTTCAGTGGATTAGAGGAAAAGGTGACTAAGGATTGTAAAACTAGGTGTTAGCTCAACCCCTTCATGCATGTGATGCTGACTTCAGAAGTTTCTGAAATTTGATGAAGAATTGGTTCATCAGATATGCTAGTATATTAATTAAAAGTTATTTTGAGTACATGAATTTTTTCCCCAGAAAGCATCTAATCTTTTTGAATTATCTATCCCATGTCCTTGCTTCTCTCTATTTAGTGGAGTTTGAGATGCATAGATATTATGCACTTTATATTCATGGTGTGTCTTTTGAATTGCTCCAAACATAAGATTAATATAATCATCTCTTTCCATGTCTGGCTTTTCTCCAGACCTCAGAGAATTAATTCATTTAATTAATACAATATTCAGTATTCATAGGAAGGCTTCATTTAAAGTAGAAATAAATGATCCTTCATGGATAGATTGATTATATTTAACCTAGAATCAAAATATTAAGATGTACCAAATGTGTCACATACATTTTAAAACTAACTTATATAAAATATATATTTGACTCAGGGAAGTGAAGGAGATATTTATCTTTAGAAAATTTGTAAGACATGCTCTTATTTTCAAAATTAAGTACACAAGAAATATCTAAATGCACCCTCATTACAAATAGATCAGTAAGAGAGCAACAGCAGCAACATGCTGAGATAGGAAGTCCTAGCCCCTAAGCCTTCAGAGAAATGTAAGACTTACCAGATTTACAGTGATTTAATCAACAAAGTCCCTTTATTACAGGTCTGAAATGCAGTTAAGAATGTGTAGTACCTCAGACAGGCACAAAATTGAGATCAGCCACACCAAAGTGGTGAGGAAAACATTTTCACTTTCACTGCATCAGCCCTTCCCCCAGGCTGGCACATCTCAGCACTGATAGAGATCATGACTCCCTCCTGGTGCAAGAGGAAGAACATGGGTCAGTATGAAAGAAGAGCATGGGTCAGAGTGCTGAAAAAATTGGGGTAGTCTGAAAGTGTGGGGCAGCTAGTGGGATGGGTACATTCTTGCTCTGTGAGGCTAGGGAAAGGTAGAAAACTGAGGCATTTCCTCCAGGAAAGAGGGAGAAGTAGAGTTTGACTCCCTGGCATTGCAGTGGGGTCCCCATGGTGCTGTGGTTTGCTCTCTCTTATATAGAGAGATAAAGAATACAGCATACACCAAATGATTGGGACAGCTGTAGGCAGCATGGCTTTGGAATATGGAAAAATCCTGCATAACTAAGGCTACTTCCTGAGAAGGAAGGAGTCACGTGAGGTGATGACAGAACTGACATAGTCACCAGAAGAAGCAAAAGGTTATGAGTAACTGGGAAAAACAACAACAAACTAAAAAAGGAAAACAGCAACAAAAAACCCTGGGCACATGGAGCAAGAATGAAGGCCTAGAATCTCTATCCAGGCCCACTGGATGGGATCTTTCCTAGTCAAAGGCAGACTTGGAGAGGGTGATTTTTCTTCCAATGCACACAAATCATTGTAAAGCTACAACGAAAATAAAGAATCGGGAAAATTATGACATTATGCAAATACAATCTAAAGAACAAAATAGATCTCCATAACTGAGCCTGAAGAATGGATTTCTTTAAATTGTCTGATAAATAACTCAAAATAATTGTCTTAAAAGAGCTCAGTGAGTTACAGGAAAATACAAATAGACAGATAAATGAAATCAGGAACATAATACACAAGAAAAGCCAAGAATATCAACAAAGACAACAATAAAGAATTAAATAGGAGTTCCTGTTGTGGCGCAGTGGTTAACGAATCCGACTAGGAACCATGAGGTTGCGGGTTCGGTCTCTGCCCTTGCTCAGTGGGTTAAGGATCTGGAGTTGCCGTGAGCTGTGGTGTAGGTTGCAGATGCGGCTTGGATCCCGAGTAGCTGTGGCTCTGGCGTAGGCTGGCGGCTACAGCTCCGATTCGACCCCTAGCCTGGGAACCTCCATATGCCATGGGAGCGGCCCAAGAAATGGCAAAAAAAGACAAAAAAAAATAGGCATTCCTGTTGTTGCTCAGTGAGTTAAGAACCCAGTGTAGTGTCCATGATGATGCAGGTTTGATCCCTGGCCTCATTCAGTGGGTTAAGAATCCAGCTTTGCCACAGTTGTGGCACAGATCACAGATGTGGCTCAGATGCGATGTTGCTGTGGCTGTGGTATGGGCCTGCAGCCTCAGCAACAATTCAACCCCTAGCCTGGGAATGTCCATATGCTGCAGTTGTGCCCCCCACCTCCAAAAAAAGAAAAGACTCAAACTGAAGAACACAATAACTGAACTAAAAAAAATTAATAAGAGGAATTCAGTATCAAACTTGAGCAAACAGAAGAAAGAATTTGTGAACTTAAGAACAAGTCATTTGAAAGTATTCTGTCAGAGTAATAAAAATAAGTAAGAATACCATATGATATCACTTATAACTGGAATCTAATATCCAGCACAAATGAACATCTCCACAGAAAAGAAAATCATGGACTTGGAAAATAGACTTGTGGCTGCCTGATGGGAGAGGGAGGGAGTGGGAGGGATTGGGAACTTGAGCTTATCAGACACAACTTGGAGTAGATTTACAAGGAGATCCTGCTGAGTAGCATTGAGAACTTTGTCTAGATACTCATATTGCAACAGAACAAAGGGTGGGGGGGAAAATGTAAGGATAACTTGATCCCCTTGCTGTACAGTGGGAAAAAATATAAATTATAAAATAAGAAGTAAATAAATAAATTCAAAAAAAATAAAGAATAACGGAAGCCTAACAGACTTATGGAATAAGGCAAAAGAATCAGTATAAGCATGGGAATGTCAGAAAGAAATGAATGAGATGAAAGGGCAGAAAATTTATTTAAAGATATAATGGCTGAAAACTTCCTAAATCTGGGAAAGGCCCAACTAAATAGCCCCAAATTCTATATCTGATGAACCTACATATGAAGTCTGTACCAGGACATGCTATAACCAAACTGTCAAAATTTAAGGAAAAAGAGGATTTTGAAAGCAGCAAGAGAAAAGTGACTTATTAAATACAAAGGAGCCTCCACTAGACCATCAGTGGATTTATTTGCAGATACTATACAGTAGGAGGGGAGTGGAATGATATATTTAAAGTGCTGAATAAAAAAAAAATCAAACTGCCAACCAAGAATACCTTACCTGGCAAAACTGTTTTCAAAAATAAAGGAAATGTAGGCCTTCTTGTCGTGGTGCAGCAGAAAAAAATCTGACTAGGACCCATGAGGTTGCGGGTTTGATCCCTGGCTTCACTCAGTGGGTTGAGGATCCAGCATTGCCATGAGCTGTGGTGTAGGTTGCAGAAACAGCTTGGATCTGGGGTTGCTGTGGCTCTGGCATAGGCTGGCAGCAACAGCTCCAATTAGACCTTAGCCTGGGAACTTCCATGTGCTGTGGGTGCAGCCCTAAAAGGATAAAATAAAAATAAAATAAATAAAATAAAATAATTAAGGAAGTGTAAAGACTTTCTAAGACAAACACTAGCTGAGGAAATTCATTACCATAAATGCTAAAGAGTTCTTCAAGATGAAATTGAAGAATGCTGGGAGTTCCCATTGTAGTTCAGCAGTAATCAACACAATTAGTATCCATGAGATTGCAGGTTTGATCCCTGGCCTTACTCAGTGGGTTAACGATCTGGCATTTCTGTGAGTTGTGGTGTAGTTCCCAGATGCAGCTCGAACCTGGTGTTGCTGTGGCTGTGGCATAGACTGGCAGGTGTAGCTCTGATTTGAACACTAGCCTGGCAACTTCCATATGCCATGGGTGCAGCCCTAAAAAGAAAAAAAAAATGCTAAACAGCTACATGAAAGCATATAAAAGTATAATACTTATTGGTAAAAGTAAATATATAAACAGATACAGAATACTGTGTTACTGTAAATGACAGATAAATCACTTTTCATTCTTGTATAAAAAGGTATGAAAAATAACTATAACGAAAATGTTTTAAAAGATACACAATTTGAATAGTTGTAGATTTTGAAAACAATAACATAAAGTAGGGAAGAAAGTAAATTGTAAAGGGTTTGTATGCAGTTGAAGTTAGGCTGTTGTCAACTTAAAATAGACTTACATTATATAATCTTTTATGTAAGCCCACAGTAACCACAAAGGAATATTTATACTAGATACATAAAATAAAAAGAAATCAAAGCATATCATTGCAAAAAATAAACCAATCACAAAACAAGACAGCAAGACAGGAAAAAATGGTTAAAGAACTGGAAAGCAGACATAAAACAATTAAGAAAATAGCAAAAATAATTCCTTAGTTATTAATTATCACTCTAAATGCAAATAGATTAAACTCTCTAGCCAAAGTACATAGAATAGTTGATTCAATTTAAAAAATATCTAATTATATGCCTTCCAAAAAAGATTCATTTTAGAATAAAGGACACACAAGAGAGAAAAGTAAAAGGATAGAAAAACATATTCTGTGAATATAGTAATCAAAACAGAGCAGAGGCAGCTATACTTAACAAAATATACTTTAAACCCCAAATGATCAGAAGGAATAAGATCATTTTTTTTCTTTTCATTTTCCTTTTTTTTTTCTTTTTACAGCTGCTCCTGTGGCATATGAAAGTTCCCACGCTAGGTGTCAAACCAGATCTGCAGCTGCCAGCCTATGCCACAGCCATGGCAACTCCAGATCCTTAACCCACTGAGCAAGGTCAGGGATCAAATGCACATCCTCAAGGACAGTGTATTCAGTGCTTAACCCACTGAGCCACAGTGGGAACCTCAAAAAAGGTCATTTTATAATAAAAGGGACAATTCATCAGGGAGATATAACAATTTTTAGTGTATATGTACTTAACATCAGAGCACCTAAGTATATAAAACAGTCATTGATAGATCTGAAGAGAAAAAAAGACAGCAGTACTGTAGCAATAGCAGACTTCAAAACCCCACTTTCAGTAATGCATAGAATATCCAGGCAGAAAATTCATAAGGAAACAGTAGACTTGAACATTATAGACCTAACAGGAATTTACAAAACATTTTATGCAATAGCACCAGAATGTGCTTTCTTTTCAGGCACATATGATACACTCATCAGCATGGGTCATATGTTAGTTAAGTCACAAAACAAGTTTCAGGAAATATAAGAAGTTTGAAATCATACCAGGTGTCTTTTCTAATCACAAGAGAATAAAACTAGAAATCAATAGCAGAGGGAAAATTGGAAAATTCATACATATATGGAAATTATACAACATACTCTAAAATAGCCATTGAGTCAAGGAGAATTCAAAATGCAAATTAGAAAATATTTCAAGGCAAATAAAAATTAAAACATTACACAATAAACATTACATGATGGGACCTAGCATAGACAATACTAATGGAATGTTATAATAATAAACATCTACATTAAAAAAGAAGAAACATCTCAAACAAAAAAACTAACTTTATACCATGAAGAGCTAGAAAAAGAAGAACAGAGTCCAAATTTACCAGAAGGAAGGAGCTAACAAAGATTAGAATAGAAATATACAAATACAAAACAGAAAGATAATAGGAAAAATGTTAGTGAAACTAAAGCTTGGTTTTTTGAAATGATGCATGGACAAGCCTTAGCTGGACTAAGTAAAAGAAGAAAAAAAATCAGAAATGAAAGAGAAAGGATATTACAACTAATGTTACAGAAATAAAACCATATTATGAGACTGCTGTGAACAATTTTATAGCAACAAATTGGATAACCTGAACAAAATGAATAAATCCCTAGAGACTTAGAACCTATCAAGACTTAAATCATGGAGAAATAGAAAACTTGAACAGAAAAAAAATGAGTACGGAGGTTGAGTCAATAATTAAAAACTTCCCAACAAGCAGAAGTCCAGAACCAGATGGCTTCACTGGTGAATTTTACCAAACATTTACAAGAATTAACACTAATCCTTTAAAAAAAAACAAACTTCCAACTGTTTGACAAAGAGGGATCATTTTCAAACTTATTTTAGGAGGCTGAAATTACCTTGATATTAGCTCCAGGCAAAGACACTACAAGGAAAAAAACAAACAAACCTATAGGCCAATCTCCCTGAAGAAAATAAATGTGAAAGTCTTCAACAAAATACCAGCAGATCCAATTCAATAACACATTAAAAGGATCATATCCCATCACCACACGAGATTCATTTCTAGGATTCATGGGTGTTTCAATATATGGAAACCAATTAATGAGATGCACATTAACAGAATGAAGAATAAAAATGACAAAATCATCTCAATGGCGCAAAAGAAGCATTTGAAAAAAAAATCAACACTTTTTTTGTCAAAAATATTTCAAAATATTAGGTATCTCCTCCCCAATACAATAAAGGTCGTATTTGATGAGACAGAGCTACCATTATACTCAACAGTGAAATGCTGAAAGCTTTACCTTTAAGGTTAGGAACAAAGCAACGATGCCCATTCTTGCCATGTTCATTCAAGACGGTGCCAAAGGTCCTAGCTAGAGCAATTAAAGAGAAAAAAAAATCAATTTGGAGAGAAAGAAGTAAAATTATCTCTGTTGCAGATGATATACACATATGTATATAAAATGTATTTGACTCCACAAATATAAAATATATATAATATGTAAAATGTTGACTCCACAAAGGCTGTTAGAACTTAAAAAATGAATAAGTGGAGCTCCTGCTGTGGTGCAATGAGATTGGCAGTGGCTTGGGTTTGATCCCACACCCCACACAGTGGATCCAGTGTTGCCACAGATTAGTTTGGGGCTGCAGCTCAGATCTGATCCCTGGCCCAGGAGCTCCATATGCCACCATGCAGGCCAAAAGCAAAAACAACAACAGAAAAATGAATACAGTAATTGCAAGGTACAAAATCAGCATTTAAAAAATCAGTTGCAACTCCTGCTTTCCTATCTTGTCCATTGGCATGAAATATCTTTTCCCAGCCTCTCACTTTCAATCTATATGTGTCCTTTGCCCAAAGGTAAGTTTCTTGTAGACAGCAGATTGAAGGTTTTTGCTTTCTGATAATGTGAGAAAAAAAAAAAAACGTATACATGTATTTGTAATTGGGTCACCACGCTATATGGTAGAAAATTTACAGAACACTGTAAACCAGCTATAATGGAAAAAAAAATAAAAATTATTATATAAAAATAAAATTAATAAGATTTAAACAAAAAAATCAGATGCATTTCCATATTCTGCAAAGAAACTTTCTAAATGAACAAAGGGCAATTAAGAAATTTAATAAAACAATCACATGTAAAATACCATCAAAAATAATAAAATATAGGAATTAACCAAGGAAGTGAAGGATTTATATACTGAAGACTATAAAGCATTGATGGAAAAATTTTAAAAAGACACAATTTATTTGGAAAAAAGTGGAAACACTTTTCATGTTGATGGGTGGGTAGATTTAATATTGTTAAAATGTCCTCACTATCCAGAACACTCTACAGATTCAATGCAATCCCTATCAAAACCCCAATGACATTACTTTTTATGGAAATGGAAAACCGATGCTAAAATCCATATGGAAACACAAAAGAGTCTAGATAACCAAAGAAATCTTAAGCAAGAAAAACCAAGCTTAATGCTTCACACTTTCTGGTTTGATTTTGAAATATATTACTAAGCCATAGAACCAGAACACTTTGGTACTGGCAAAAAAACAGACATATAGACAAATAGAAAACACATCAAGAGCCCAGAAATAATCCTATTCAAATACAGTCAACTGATTATACACAAGGATACCTAATATACACCATGGAATAAGGACAGTCTCTGCCACAAATGGTGTTCAGAGATTGGATATCCACTTTCAAAAGAAAATAATTATTTGATGCCACACATATCAAATCAAAATTGATTAAAAATTTAAACTGTAAAACTCCCTGAAGTAAACATAGGGGGAAGCTTCATGACATGGTGCTTGCCAGTGATTTCCCGGACATGACACCAGAAGCACAGACCACAAAAGCAATATTAGGCACATTGGACGACATCAAACTAAAAAGCTTCTGTACAGCAAAGGAAGCAATCAACAGAGTGAAAAGGCAACAGGGGAATGCAAGAAAATATTTGCAAACCTGTTAGTCAATTAAGAGGTTAAAATCCAAAAAATATTAGGCACTCCTATAATTTAACAGCAGATAAACAAATAACTACATCTTCAAAATGGGCAAGAGACATTTCTCCTAAGAAACATACAAATGGCTAACAAGTGCATGGAAAAAGAAAAATGCTCAATATCACTCATCAGCAGTGAAATGCAAATTAAAACCACAATGAGGGAGTTGCCGTTGTGGCTCAGCAGGTTCAAACCTGACTAGTATTCATGAGGGCATGGGCTTGATCCCTGGCCTCACTCAGTGGGTTAAGGATCCAGCATTGCCAAAAGCTGCAGTGTGGGTCACAGATGCAGCTCGAATCCAGCATGGGTGTGGCTATGGTATAGGCTGGCAGCTGCAGCCTAGGAATTTCCATATGCCTCAGGTGAGGCCCTACAAATAAAAAATAAAATTAAAATAAAGTTAAATAAAACCAAAACGAGATATCACCTCATATCTGTTGGTTAACTATTATAAACAACAGCAACTACTACAACAGTAGATACTGGCAAGTATATAGGGAAATTGAAACTCTTCTGTACTGTTGGTAGGGATGTAAAAATGTTATAGTCACTATGGAAAAAAGTATAGAAATTTTACAAAAAATTTTAAATCGAATTACCATGGTTTCCCACAATCTCATTTATAGATATACATCCACAAAAATTGAAAACAGGATCTCAAAGAAAATATGCAGCTCCCTGTTTATTACAGCATCATACACAGTAGCCAAGATATGGAAACAGCCTAAATGTCCATCAACAGATGAATGGATAAAGTAAATGTGGTTTATATATACAAAGATTATCATTAGCCTTAAACAGAAGAATATCCAGGAGTTCTTGGTGTGGCTCAGAGGTAACTAATATCCATGATGACATGGATTCGATCACTGGCCTTGCTTAGTGGGTTAAGGATCTGGCATTGCCATGAGCATGGGGTAGGTTGCAGATGCAGCTTGGATCTGGAGTTGCTGTGGCTGTGGCTGTGGCATAGGCTGGCAGCTGCAGCTCCAATTCGACCTCTAGCCTGGGAATTTCCATACACCGCAGGTACTTCCCTAAAAAAAAAAAAAAAAAAAAAAAATCCTGCCATATGTGACAGGATGGATGATGCTGGAGCACATGATAAATAGGGTGACTTTAAAAGAGGCAGAAATGTTTGATGCGTTGATGAGAGCATTAGAGATAAATTGGCTTGTTGCACAGTTTTTCCTGACTTCTGATTATATGCCCACTCCAGACACTGGTGGCTGACATTCCAGGACACAGCTGAGGTGGTCAGTTCCTCGTTTTTCTTTTTGGAGTCACTGTAAGCTGAGTAAACAAAACCTATGAAACAATTCTAGTTGCTGTCACACACAAAAGGAATGCTTCCAAGCCTGGAGTTGGAGGGATCTTTAGTCTGGAAATTACTTTGCTATTTTCTTTAGGAGATAGGATTTCAGAGAGGGGGTATGGGCTTACTTAGCAGAGTAGAAGAAATGGAAACTTCCAGGGTCTGGACAGGGAAGCCAATTAGAAATTAACCAAATTTTAGAATTCCCACCGTGACGCAGTTCAAGTGAAACCGACTGGTATCCATGAGGACACGGGTTCGATCCCTGGCCTTGCTCAGTGGGTCAAGGATCTGGCATTGCCCTGAGCTGTGGTGTAGGTCACAGACACAGCTCAGATTTGGTGTTGCCATGGCTGTGGCTTAGACTGGCAGCTACAGCTCTGACTCGACCCCTAGCCTGGGAACTTCCATATGCCCCAGGTATGGCCCTAAAAAGCAAAAATAAATAAATAAAGAAAGAAAGAAATGAACCACATATCCCCACCATTTCCCTGATTCACTCACAAGTTGGTGCACACTTGCCATAGAAATGGGGGTTACAGTAGGAGGCTGAAAATAGAGGATGTTTACCTGTGTGGAAAGGTTTGAAAACTGAGAGCACCCTTTCACCTGGCACCCCAGGCTTTGCTCTCTCCCAGTCCTAGACAAGAGACTTGAGGTTAATCATCTCACAATGCTTAACGTCACACCTGTGGACTTGGACAACCAGGTGCTGCGTGGGAGGCATCTGGATTAAAGTAGGGTTGAAGTAAAGCTTTGCCTATTGAATTTGGGGATACTGACCAGCCTGCTTTCTCCTCTTCCTCCGTCCTCACTCCCTCCACAATACATATATGATGGGATATTGGTAGAAACGTCTCCAAATAAATTGAAAGGACCTAGAGGAAAAAATAACCCTCCAGGGACAGGCTTTTAGGAGAACAACACTAATGAAACTGTTTGTGGACCAGATGACCACCCAAAATGAGGTTTATCAGACCAGCTGCTCTGAAATCACAGAGTAGTCATTGGACTTTAGTGCCTCATTCTTTATTGCAAATGATGAACAGATAAATATTACCAGTCCATTGAAGAAGGACTCCAAGGTAGCAGATATAGATCCCATTAGGAAAACCAAGAAATAAGAAAAGGGGAGCCGGGATATTCAGAAAGCCAGAGAAAACTAACATGGTCATTATTAATATCCTCAGGTAAGAAAGAAAAACTGGACTTCCACAAAACAAGAATATGACACCATGAAAATGTCAGAGAATAACAAAAGTTAGTTGGAAATTTAAAATGTGATAGATAAAATAAGCAAAAGGAGTGGAATATAAGGTCAAGAAAATCTTCAAAAATATTTTTGAACATTAAAAATAGAAGATAGAAGAGAAAGTAGCCAATGTTAGTGACAGTAGGAGGGACACATTATTCCAGCATTTTCAAGCGGCTGTGGGGTGAGAACGGTAAACCCTAACCCTTGATGTAGGTCCCCAGAACTTGTCTCTTTGGAGAAAGAATTCAGCAAAGAGACTGAGGGTAGTGAGGCAAATAAGTGTTTATTTAAAGAGAAGAAAGAGAAGAAACATGTGGAGAAAGCACAGGCACAGGCTCTGGTTGGGGGAGGGAGGAGGGGAGACAGACAGAAAGAGCAAGAGAGAGAGCGCCAGAGAGAAAGAGAACACGTGTTTGGAGGTGGTTTAAATCACCTGTATGGTGGCAGTTGGTTTCAATCACTTCTTCGGGGCCGTCCTTCCCGGCTTCCTCTGGCCAATCCTCTTGCTTGAATGGCCTTAAGCCCACACCTGGCCTGACTCAGGGCCCTCCCCTGTGTGCTTGTGCACCTTTTAGCCTGGATGGAGTCTAGCACATGGGTCTCTGGGAAGTGGACGGGATGTACTGTGGTCCGGTGCCCCTCCTTTCTCTGACCCCTGAGGAAACTTTCTGTGAGTGTGTCCTTCTGGGGGTCTCCTTGACCTCAAGAATGAGAAATAGGGGGACTCTATCTTTTATTCCAGAAGGATGCAGCTCCTCCTTTCTCTGTCCCCAGGGGACAGATTCCAGTTGCTCAGCCTGGAACCCATCGATCTTCTGCTTCACCAGTGGTAAATTCTGACTTGATTGTCTGAAAGATGCCACAGATTACTCAGTAACAGAAATGAGGGAGACACACTAATAGGGTTACTTGCTATTAACCGTCAGCATGTGTGGGTCTAAAACACACAGAATGATATTAAAAGACTGTAGAAGAGATGGAAGGATAATGAAACAGGTCACATGCAAGGAAATGAGGATTAAATTTTGAAGTAGTATTGGCTATAAATCTGCATCCATGTCATTAATCCAAGGGCAGGAAGAATACAGATCTTTTCTAAAATCTTATGGACTAAATACTTCTCCCTCCTTTTAACCCATTCTAACAAAACTGTTAATGGATATGGCCCCATAAAACAAGAGTGTAACTTAGAAGGAGGAAGAAGTGGAACCCAAAATATAAGTTCCCAAAATGAAAGAGTTGGTGAAAACTTCTGAGATGCCAGCTATTCAGCTGTCGTGTACGGTAAGTAGTCCAAGCTGAAATAACAGTTCTCCAGGAAACAAAAAGAAAACAGAATGATAGATAATTTGATTATGTTATCTGTTATAACGTGTTATGTGTGTGTTAAAATATTATATAACTGTGTCATATTATCAGCATCTAGGAAAAAACTACCCTTATGCTTATGAGATATTAGCTAGCAAAATCTAAAAAAATAAGAAGAACTCCATAGGAAAATATGAGAAGAAACTGCTAAAAAAATGCTAAGTTATTTTTTTCTAGATGATAGAATTGGAGTGGGAAAAATACAGAGAAAGCTTCTGTTCATTGTTATATGTTTAATAGTGTAAGCATAAATATGCAAATATTTTAATAAAATGAGAGTGCACATTTCTATCATAATAAATCCAAAAATATTAAAAAGTGAGATAACTAAGAATTGAAAATAAGGAGCTGGATAAAAATAAACTTAAAATTACAGAAGTAATTCATAAAAGTAAGAATGAATAATAGAAAAAGTAGAAAATAGCAGAATGATGTTCACATTTTATCATTAGAACCAAAACTTTTTTTGGAAACATCAATAAACTAGACTCTTTTCTGACAAATTTTAATCAAGGAAAAGGTATGTTACAAATAGAAAACTCTTAGAATGAGAACAGGGATTAAGCAATGGTAATGAAGGAAAAGAACAAAGTAATAACATATGAAATATAACTCTGTGCCAACACATTTGAAAATACAGATGAAAATTTTTTGATTTTAATAAGTTATACTGTATCACAGTTGCCTCCAGGATATACCTGAATAGTACAGTGATTACAAAATAAATCTAAAAGTTTGCAAGCGATCTGACCTAAACAAGCACATCAAGGGAGGTGAACTGGCAGATCCCATCAGCCCTTCAAAATCTGCTCTGTAACAGGAGCACATGTGTTCAGGGTATTTCTTTCATTGGCACTTTTGTCTTTCTTTTCCCTCCTTTTTACCTTCTCTTGTCTCCTCTTTCCACCTTCCACAGTTCCTACCTGCCTGTTTGCCAAAAACCACTGAATTGTTGCCCTTCCTATGACAGAGAGATAATGAGGAAAGACAGTCTTGTTCATTTAGTCATTAAGCGGTGGGTGGGTGTGTGTGTGGGGGGGTGCGCCCTCAGGGAATTGAAGAGAAGCAGCCGATAAACAGCCTTCCTCCTCCCTCTGAAGAGTGAACATGCCCCAGGCAGCTCATCGCATTCTGCTCCTGCAGATAATGGTTTGCTCCCTGGGGGAGCCTGTTGGGGCAGAGATCCAGAGGCATTTGCCCTTAATCCAGTCAGAAGATGAGATTATCCACCTGACAGGAGAAAATTATTTTAAGGATAGTATGAGATTCATTCATCCTCTCTGATGATACTCTGTTCAAAGCCAGGAGCTAGAGCTCTAGCTCTTTATCCAGGTCATATTAAATAAAAACACGTCATTGCAATTTGATTGTCAACTGTCATCCCCAGAACTTAAAGAGTGCTTCTTCCATAAGAAACCGAGTGTATTTTCAACAAGTGTAAAAGCATGGTGTCATATCCTTGTGTTTTTTTAACGTAATTTTTTAAAAAAAATTACATTTTGCAATGTGGGAAAACACATGCCAGATTCTTTGCACCTTGTTTGTGAGAAATTGAAAAATTTACGTCCCCCGCCTTTTTTTTTTTTAACACTTCTCCCTTATTTTTAGTCATTACATTTATAGATACATCATCTGGAAATGAGAAAAATAGGGAGAACTCTTTTGTGTGTCGGTCTGACTTTCCAAATTGTGTACAGATGACACAAACAAGAGGTAAAGTTCTAAAAATAAGAACCAATAACAGCACTGAAAAGCAGTAACCTTAAACTGTGAAATGCGTTTTCACACTATAAAAAGCCAAATGAGGGAGTTCCCACTGTGGTGCAGCAGGTTAAGGACCCCAAGTTGACTCTGAGGCGGCACGGGTTTGATCCATGGCCTGGGAACTTCCATATGCTACAGGCGTGGGTGAAAGAGAAAACAATAAAAAATTAAAAATTTAAAAAAGTTAGATAAGAAATATGTTATAAATACGATGCCCAAATGGGTTACCATCCTCGTCTTCCAGTACAACGTCTACAGAATCATCTCCACAATAGTTTGTAATAATGCCAAAGTGAGCTCCCAGGATGATACTGGTCACAGAGTCATAGTAGATGTGGCTGCCTCTGCCTTTTCTGTTTCGGATGCCTCATAGGACTAATTTTTAACATTCTACTGTCTTTTTCACTCCAGTTCTGTCTCTGCTACAGTTGACAATGTAGCCCATGCTAATTCATTGCTGACCTTTATTGCTTCTACTCTAGCATGTATCTAAAAGGTATGACTGGAGAGAACGGGAATTCAAATTAGAGCATAACTTTCAGAGGGGTTCAGTTTCTTAAACTCGTCTAAGGGAACCTCATTTTGTGGCAAAATGATAAGGAAAATTGTTATAGTAGCTGAAATACTAATCTTACTTAAGAAAATAAGGTTACTTTCCTAAATAAGTAGGAAAGTAAGGTTACTACTTTCATTCCAATATGTTGTTTTGAGGAACCTATGAAAGCCTAAGGATTTCCCATCACCCAGAGATACCCAGGATGGTGTGCCCCATAGGAATATGTGGATGCCATCCAGCTTATGGGGATGGGAGGAGAAATGTTCCAAATGAACATTTCCGAAATAGAAGTTGTCCAGATAATACATAAATGAATGTGATTTTACCACAACCCGTGTCTCTCCTCTTCCCTCCCTGTATGTATTTGTGATGACATTATTTCGATACTGAGCATATCCTTAGACATTGCTTGTAAAAGTTTCCATATACCTGTACATAATATTTGAGACCGTGTACCAGGATTTTCTATTTGTCTTTTCCACACCTGGCTTCTTTCTGACTGTGGGCAAAAACAAATTATTTTGGTTACCGTCATAGTTACCACGGGCTTACTGACCAAGGTTAATCTGAACATTTCAAGATTTGATGGAAAAGATTTAAATCTCCATTTAACATTATTAAAATATGACTTGCACTTGTAATGGCACCTTTTGGCACAGACACAGTGATTGATAGGTTTGGTGCTTCGACCTAAATCACAGTAAAATGAAATGGCTCCCCTGTGCTGGATTCGCTCCTCAGGATCGTCTAAGTGATTGATGCACATAAGCGCATGATCACCGGCACCTGAAATAAGTATTGATCCTCGAGATGTCTGAAGGCAGCAGATGTTGGGCTCTGGACAGTTTAGACTTCTAAAAAAAAAAGGTCTTTGATAAATTTGAAGCCTTGATATTTTTCTCTGGCTCAATTCTGCCTTTAAATATTACAAGAGAATATTTGCTTTTCTCCCTTTTAAGTAGCCTGTAGTTATGACAGACTGTGATAAATTAATCAGAAATAAATACTGTTCTAATACAGGAAATAATAACCTTTATGACATTTAAAAATAGTTGTATTGAGTACTGCTCGCCACATGGCAGACGGATAAATCAGGAGACAGGTGTTGGGGCAAGGAGTAGTGACTTTACTCTGAAAGCCATCAGACCAAGAAGAAGACTTTGGTGTCCCAAAGAACCATCTCACTTGAGTTAGAATTCAGTCTTTTTTATACTGAAAGGTGAGGTGGGCAGTTTGTTATAGACTTCTTGGTCCCAGACAGACCCCAGAGGGAATGTGATAATCCTTTTTTCTTGCATTTGTCCAGATAGGTCTGGTCACTGGACCATTCCTATAAATCTCCATCAAGACCGTTGTTACTTTCAGTTCTGTAACTTTTTATCTCTATCTGAATGAAAGTGTTAAAACTGTTAAAACTGTTCAAATTCAAGCCTGGGAAGCAGAGCCTTGAGAAAGATCCATCATGTAAATTTCAGGCTATAGGCAACATTCTTTTATGGTTTGGGACAAAAGTGTACCGGGTAAGGACAGGCAGAAGAGCCCAGGGTTAGAGCTGCAGGAAAGATCTGTTCAGAGCGCAAGCTCCTGTGCACAGAGCACAGAGTTGAGAGCAGAGGTTTATTGTGGGGCCATGCACAAAGAACGGGTTGCTCTTGCTCAAAAAAATCAGTACTGATACTTTTATGGGAATCGTTTTTATAGCACAGTGTGGGGTGAGGGCTGCAGGCTGTGTGACTTTCTTCTGATTGATTGGCAGCAAGGTCACAGGGTGGTGCTCCAGGAACCTCATGCTCAGCCTGAAGTTACTCCACCTGGTTGGAGCCTGAGTTCCTGCAGAAGATCCTCAAAGGTATTGTTACCCATATTCTTTGGGGGAGGAATCAGAACACTGCTTTGCTTATTGCACTATTGTCTCTTGACTGCTCCTCCTTTATCTCCGCATCCCCTTACTTCCCTAATTAGAGACTGTTTGAATCTGCCCTTTGGAACTCAGGGCAAGCCTAGGAGGCTGAAGCCTTTTTCCTACAAAGGGAGGACAGGGAAAGGCTTTTCTGAAACCACACGGTCCTGCTCGGTTTCAGATCTAGTATGAAGTCAGGTTTGTTCTCTGCCACAATTGTGAGAAACAGAGTGCTATGGTGGGGGAAAATGTCACAGTAAATAGAGACAAAAGATCTAAGTGCAAGCCTTCTACTGTGGGTATGCTAAACTCACGCTTATTAAGTAAAGCACAGGGTGCTGGGTGATGAGCGTAGAGGAATCGAAGTCCAGATATTTGTTACTCTCAGGTCCTGGAGGAGGGACGCAGCACACCTGGGTGGGTGGGGCACATGGGGAGGTCAAGGCGGGTACACAGAGAGAGAGAGAGGACGTGGGGCACAGGCCTTTACTAGGGTCTGTGGGTGGAGTGCTTTGGGCTTCCTTGACTAAGGCCAGACTTGTCAATTCAGACCAAAAGAGTGGGGTTTGGTGAGCCCATGGTGGTCTTTTCTAAGGGGTGTTCCCAAAACTTGGCCTCTGTCCACCGGTGCTGAGTAGAAACTTGGAGACACAGTTGGGGGTGAAGGGAAAACAAATTAGCTATACCACTTTGCCAGGCAAAGGAAGCCGTAGGGGGCTGGTGTTCTAAAGACTGTGCCCTCCCTTAGGAGAGATTAGGAGGTGGTTTTATGGTTTGGGAGTAGAAAATAGGGCAGCAGGCAAGGATCAGAGTAGATGCAAGCTTGTATTCTTCTTCAAAGTTGGTGTTTAGTGGCTCCAGGACTGGATCTGGAGGTCCCCCTCTCTGGTTTTCATTTGTTGGGAGTTTCAGTTCTGCAGAAGAACTAAAAAATACTGTTATGTATATTCCTTGAAGAGGAACCAGGACCCTGCCCCAAGGCTGCACAGCGGTTTCTTGACTGTTCCTCCCTCCTCTCTGCATCTCCTCCCTTTAGCAGCTCTTTGAATCTGCCCTTTGGATCTCAGAGAAGGTCATGGAGGCTGAAGTTTATTCCCTAAAAATAAGAAATGGGGGCAAAGAAAGGCTTTTGTACCCAGGAACCCCACAGAGTCCTGCTTGGTTTCAGGGGCACATAAGGTGAAATTACTAGGGGGCAGGGAGCTACTGGGGAGCCACATCAGGAGGTTACATTTGCTTGTGACTTTGCAGGCAGCTGTCAAGTGTACGTGTTTGCAAGAGGGACTAGCGTTAGTACAAGATCCCTGTGAATGGATGCAGAGGCAGCAAGGCCTTGGGCAGCCTAGCTCAACTCTCAACAATTCATCCTGCAATGACATAGTGTCAGGAATAACAATCCTTTGTATACCAGACATGTTGAAGGACAGGGGTGTTGTTTTCTGAAGATGTTGTACACCATGTTTAATGAAGGCAGTGGCAATGAAGCCCATGAGGACCAGACCCCCTACTGCTTTGAGCCCTGTTCTCAGCCCCCACTCCCAGGTAGGTGGTGAGACCAGGAGAACACGTCAGGGACCTTGGGGAGTGTGGGCATTTGTGGGACATTTTAGTTCCGTTATCATGACTGATATACATTGAGACATCTTCTGGAGGTTGGCCTGTACTTTCCTGGGTTGTTAATAACCACACCAGAGAGGCGTCCTGTACTAAACAGATTGACTAATGGGAAATCTAACATCAGCCAATTATCCATCACCATTTGTACCAGCGAGTCCTATTGTTCTATTAGGCTCAAAATACATAGTTGGTCAGGGTGACTGACCATTGCCCAGTGGCTTTAATATTCGATTTTGATGGGCTGGGCGGCAGCACCTGTTCCTGCGTCTGGCAGGCCAGAGTGATGGCCAGTCCAACAGGACAGGAGTCAGAATCGTCCTCTTGCTAGGTGAGCAGGGTGTTTCCAGTGGAGAGGTGCTGGAATATTAAGAGTAACAATGTTGCCATAATAGGGGTCATCTCTGTGGACAGCTGGCAGACTGAGCAGGATCAAGTGTACCCATTCCTGGCCACCTGAGTCAGGTCCACAACAGAATCTGAATGAAGCATCATTCATTATTAAGGGGGGGGGGAGTGCAGGGAGTGTAAGGCTGAGGTCCAGCCCTTGCATTCAAATGTAGTTTGTAGCCTTTAGGAAGTACTGTCCATGGAGGGTTAGATATTCTGATGGGTCCCCACAGGTGCTCTACTGGGGTCTAGACTAGGGATTTGGTCCAGCCTAAATGAGGGAAAGTTAGCACTATTGCCAGAACCCAGCCTCTGCTCACTGGTGCCAAATAGAAACACGTTGACAGGGTTTTGGGGGCAAAGGAGAAAAAATAGTTTTATTGCTTTTCCAGGCAAAGGAGGGTCACAGCAGGCTAATACCTCAAAGACTGCATCCCCCTTAGGAGAGATTAGGAAGTAGTTTTATAGTTTAGGAGTGAAAAAGGGCCACAGATAAGGATCAGGGTAGAGGCAAGTTTGCATTGATTTCAAAGCTGGTGTTCAGTGGTCTGGTGGTCTTCTTTCCTGACTAAAGAATGCTTCATTAACATCTTCCATTTGTTGGGGGGTTTAGTTGTGTAGAAGAACTCAAAGATATTGTTAACTATATTCCTTGAGGAGGGACCAGGACTCTGCCCCCAAACCTGCACTATTGTTTCTTATTGCTCCTCTCCAGTCTCTGCATCCCCTCCTTTCCCCGATTAGCAACTGTTTGAACCAGCCCTTTGGAATTTAGGGAAGGTCATGGAGGCTGAAGTTTATTCCATAAAAGCAAGAAATGGGGGTACAGAAAGTCTTGTGTGCTCAGGAGCCCACAGGGCCCTGCTTGGTTTTAGCACTAGGGGCTGACCCCTAGGAGAAGCTGGAGGCTGGATCATGACAGGGCTGCAGGTCTGACCTGTGGGGTCACAGACCCACCATTACTTTACTTGCAAGGCTTGGGCTGCAGACTTGGAGGTCTGTAGGAATATTTCTGTCCTATGGGATCTGGCCCACTGGGTGGTGGGGCATGGAGGTTGAGTTGTTCAGCAGTAGGGGAGTGGAGATGGCATTTTCAAGCCTGGAGGATGGGGCTGGTGGTGGGAACTTGAATAAGGAGCAGGGTCTGCTGTGGATGCATTGGGAGGAAAGCAAAGCTGTGACCTAGGGCATCACGGCACAGAGAGGTCCCAGCTGGATGGGGCAGGCCCAGCTGGGTGTCCTGAGGATGCTCCCTTGTGGCTGGTCTGGTCTCTAACACATGGTCTGGCCACCATGAAGGCAAAGTGATGACTGGTGCAGGAAACTTATGGTTTTGTAAGCATTTAGGTGGAGGCCACAGCCAGGTGAACTGTTAGCTACCTCAGGAAACAGTGCTATGCGGGAGCCTCAGGGTCCAACAGCTGGGGGTAATTTTCCAGCTGGACCTGGAGATCAATTGTCACAGTTGCTGCCCCCCGCCCCACCTGGTGTGGGGAGGCCTGGGGGCAGAGTCCTAAATCCATTGAGATGGGGGTTTGTCTCTCTCTGTGGAGCCAGAGTCCTTAATTCAAACCCTGGTCTGAATCTTATTCAGCTATAAATCCATTGTGGAAAAGGCCTGAACTTGAACCCTGTTCGCTGCAGCCTCCATTAACCATGCCACAGTGTCCACCCAGGAAAATGCAAAAGATGAAACCCACAGTGGAAACAGGTCACTCTAAAAATTAGCTACATTTAGGTCATATCTTTACCTTCTGCTCTCCTTCTTTCTGCTCAGGACTTCCGTCTTACTTTCAGGTGAACACTTTGGTAGTGAATCATTCCCTCTCTGGATAATTTAAATTATTTTGCAGTTATTGAACTTTTCAGTTCTTTGTTAATGAAAAGTTGTCTTCCACACCTCCAGACATTATTTCCATTGAATTCTTTGAAAAACAAGAATAACCTTTTATGTGTATTTATGTGGTAGTCACAGTCATCCTTTAAAAACTGTCCTCCATTTATGTATATTGATTCATATGTGTCATTAATACAGTTATATTTAAATATTTTTAAATGTTTCAGCAGGTTATGATTATTAAATACAAGAGTAGTTTCTGTATATGATCCTACTTAGAAAGAAAAAAACGACAAATAAGAACAAAAGAACACCTAAAAAAAGAATTAATTGAAATGAATATGTATCAAAATGGGTTATTAAACATTCGAAGTAATAACAGAATTTCAATGGTAGAAAAGTAAAGATAAGGAGCTAAGCAATAAAAACATCTCTGAATTTTCAGTGTAAAATCAAATATTTATTTAAGTATATTTATGTAAACTCTGCAGTAATTTATTTTTCAAACTAGCTAAGAAAAAGACTCCTTAGAAGAAATAAATTGGAAATTTCACCCATGAGTTTACAGTTACTTGGAAAGACAAATAGGAATTGAACATGAATATAAACTTCTGTATAGTTTTGTGTATAGAGACTCTGTAATTGGAAAGTTTACATGTTTTCTTCTCCTATTTTCACTATATAAGGGAAACTCTATCCTAATACAGAGGAATTGTGGAAAAAAGAATTGGAGTTGGCTCTGTCGGTATAAATGACTTTGCTGGTTAAGAATAGCAAGAAACGAGTCCCGTCGTGGCTCAGTGGGTAACGAATCCGACTAGGAACCATGAGGTTTCAGGTTCGATCCCTGGCCTGGCTCAGTGAGTTAAGGATTCAGCAGTGCTGTGAGCTGTGGTGTAGGTCGCAGACACGGCTTGGATCCCGCGTTACTGTGGCCCTGGCAGAGGCCAGCGGCTGCAGCAATTAGACCCCTAGCCTGGGAACCTCCATACGCTGCGGGAACGGCCCTAGAAAAGGCAAAAAGACAAAAAAAAAAAAGAATAGCAAGAAATACTTCATTAATCTGGAGACATCATTGAATAAGTAGGTCAAAGCATATTAATTTTCCACATTAACTCAGCCTTGGCTTTTTTTTTTTTCTTTTTTTCAGCAGCCACAACTTTCTTAATTTGCACTATTTTGGATGCTAACTTATAAAATATATTACACCTTCCTTCCCTCCTCAGAAACCAATTTACATAAGTAACTCTCTTGAAGATTCTGTCATCATTATGATAATAATTAGCATGAACATCATAATCAGCATCTTTATAAATGGCATTTTAATTTCTGCTATTATAGTAATAACCCATCATGTGACTGGTACATACAAAAATGCAATAATTAATTAATTAATACTCTTTTCAGTTGATTGAATGCTAATGAAAATACAGATAAAAGAAATATCATGTTAACATTTTTTAAAAAGGGATTTTTAAAATGAATAAACTGGCTAATTCTCATTAGTAAGACTACATTTAGAATAAGAATTAAAATGCAATGCCAAAAATTATTTCTGAATGTGAATTTCTGTATTTTATTGTTTTAATTTTGTTGAAGTATGGTTGATTTACAATGTTGGGTTCATTTCTGCTGTGCAGCAAAGTGACTCAGTTATACCTATATATGTCTTTTTCATATTCTTTTCTGTTATGGTTGATCACAGGATATTGAATACAGTTCTCTGTGCTGTACAATAGGATCTTGTTGTTTATCCATCCTGTATGTAATAGTTTGCATTTGCTGATCCCAAACTCTCAAACCTCTGCTGCCACCCCTTCTCCCCCTTGGCAACCACATGTCTGTTCCCTCAGTCTGTAAGTCTCTTTTTGCTTTGTAGGTATGTTTTCATTTTTGTTTTTTTTGGCCACACCTGCAGCATATGGAAATTCCCAGGCCAAAGATAGAGTCTGAACTGCAGCTCCAGCTATACTGGATCCTTTAACCCACTTGCACCACAGCAGGAACTCCAGGTTTCATAGATATGTTATTTCTGCTGTATTTTAGATTTCACTTATAAACAATATCATATGGTATTTGCCTTTCTCTGTCCAACTTATTTCACTTAGTAGGATAATCTCTAGGTCCATCTCTGTTGCTGTGAATGGCATTATTTCATTCTTTTAATGGCTGAGTATATATGTACCACATCTTCTTTATCCATTCCTCTGTTGATGGACATTTACGTTGTTTCCATATCTTGGTTGTTGTAAATATTGCTGCTATGAACATGGGGGTACATGTATTTTTTCAAATTAGAGCTTTGTTTGAGTACATGCCCAGGAGTGGAATTGCTGGATCTTAAGGCAACCATATTTTGTTTTTGTTTTTGTTTTTTGAAGAACCTCCATACTATTCTCCATAGTGGTTGTACCAATTTATATTCCCACCAACAGTGTAGGAGGGTTTCCATTTCTCCACATCCTCTCTAGCATTTATTATTTGTAGCCTTTTTGATGATAGCCAATCTGACCAGTCTGAGGTGGTACCGCATTGTAGTCTGATTAAGTATTTCTCTAACAATTAGGGATATTAAACATCTTTTTATGTGCCTCTTGGCCATCTGTATGTCTTCTTTGGAGAAATGGGTCTTCTGCCAATTTTCCAATCAGTTTATTCGTTTTTGTTGTCGAATTGTATGGACTGTTTGTATATTTTGTAAATCAAGCCCTTGTTGTTTACATCATTTGCAAATATTTTCTCCCAGTCCATAGATTGTCTTTTCAAAATTACATGTTTTAAGATATGAGCGGTTTGTTTTAGGTTGCTTTTTAATATACAAATAGAGATGAAAAGGCCCTCTGATCTTCTAATTGTGTGCTCTCATGCTACAGACAAAACAGAGTCTTAGGTGAATTTCATCTAGCAGTGTAGCTTATCTACATTGTATGCAGTGTTATGTACTTTGCTCATTATCTCTACATAGCTCTTTTATTAGTGGAAGTTGAATTTGAATCCAAGTTTTGGAATCATCTGGATCATCTGGTATCATTGCATGCTACACTTATTTTTTGATGCTGAAGCATTTGTGCTGGTTGATAAGTTTTCCGTTTAATTCTCTTTATGACCACAATAATTTGAAGCAGCTAATCAGAGTTAAAATATAATCCTTGTGATGAGAAAAAAAAAAACCGTCGTATATGTCACAATTGAGAATTGAATTTGCTGTTTCTTCCTGTTAATTCTCTGAAGTGTTTCTTCACAGTCTCAGAAAGTATTTTTTCAACAATGAACACTGAAAACTATGTGAGTTAAAATTAAGTTATAATGACAAAATGAGAAAGGATACATTTTATCTTCCTCCACTGTAATATAAAGTTGCGTATTTTTAACTGCCCTGTGTGTTTTCCTTTTTCTGTTCTAAAAACTTGCCTAAAACATTAAATAATACATGCATTTGCAATTATTATTTAATCCCAGTAGGTATATGAAAACATGTATATCATTTACACATATACAGTTGACGCTTGAGCCATGCGGGACTTCCCCCAGTCGAAAATCCTTATATAACTTAGAGTTGGCCTCCACATCTGTGTTTCCTCTGTACCCTCAGTTTTGAATCCAGGAATTCAACCAACCACAGATGGTGTAGAACTGTGATATGTACTGTTGAAAAAAATCTGCATGCACTTGGACCCTCGCAGTTCAAACACAAGTTGTTCAAAGGTCAATTGTATAATGTGTTTTGCTGATAATATATATATATTTTGTCATGAAAACCATCCAAATCTTATCTGAGTGGAAAATAATGGATAAGGGGGGATAGAGGAGAATTAAGAAAAAGAGAGATGGGGTTCCTGTTGTGGCTCAGCAGGTTAAGAACACAGCTAGTGTCTAGGAGGACATGGGTTCAATCAGTAGGTTAAGGATCCAGCATTGCCACAAGCTACAGTCAGTGAAAGTTCTTGGATCTGATGTTGCTGTGGCTGTGGTGTAGGCCTGCAGCTGCAGCTATGATTCGACCCCTAGCCTGGGAACTTCCATATGCTGCAGGTGCAGCAACATGGAAGGACCTAGAAATTATCATACTAACTGAAGTAAGCCAGACAAAGACACATACCATATGATATCACTTTTATGTGGAATCTAATTTAAAATGATACAAATGGACTTGTTTATAAAACAGAAAGATTCATAGATTTCTAAAGCAAACCTGTGTGAAAATTAGGGGGGGAGGGATGAATTGGGAGTTTAGGATTAACATAGACACACTACTGTGTATAAAAGCAAAAATTAACATGGATGCACTGTGTAGCACTGGGAACTCCACTTAATGTTCTATGATGACCTATATGGGAAAAGAATCTGAAAAAGAATGGATATGTGTGTATGTATAATGGATATAAGTGTAATCACTTTGTTGTACACCTGAAACTAACACAACATTTTAAGTCAACTATATTCCAATACGTTTTTTTTAATGAAAAGAAAAAAAAGTGAGCATGCGATTTTTTTTTTTTTTTTTACTATTACTCATGTAATATTGATGTTGATCACAGCCTGGGGATTCTTATGAAATCTTAAAGCAGAACAAAACCAAATGTAAAACAAAAACTTATTTGTAAAATTTGGTGATTTGGTAATTTAAGCAGAGTCTACACTTTCTGAATTCCATGATTATATGCATTAGTTAATTCATGCATTCGATATGTATTTATTGAGCAACTGTTACCCAGTTAGGTCACATGGACCCCTGCTCAGGTGCCCTCTTCCTCCATGGAGAAGGTTCTTTTCCCATTTGGGTTTTTGCAGCCAAAGGCAAAACCAAAACTGAGGTCTAGGCACTGCCAACTTTATTCAATGGTCCGAGATGGAGAAGTGGAAATTTAGGTCACTCATCAACCTCTCACCCATGTGGCAAGAGGGATTTGACTTTAAGGAGTAAGGACAGTGGGGGGAAGAGTGAGGGGAGTGATGGGGAGGCTTATGCCTTAGCCTGCAGGGGAAGGGGCAGTGTTTCTCCAGATATGGGAAGCCACCCCTTTTCTGTTCTTTTTTAGTCCACAGTGGGTCATGGTTATGGCTGCTGGCAGATGTCATTCAGTGGTTAATGCAGTAAAATCAGCATAGAAGGAGATTCCTCCAGGTCTGTTGAAGGTCAGATTTTCCACTATCTTGGTTCCTGCGGGTTCTACTGGTTTTCATTTTCCTCTTCCTTTCACTTTCTGCCTTTTACTGTGGACCCTGTGACTTAGATATGTTACTTCCTGTTCCAGGGAGGGGTTGGCAGGTTTTGAGCAAGGATCTGATGTCTGCTCTGGCAACACAACTGCACTGCCTCGGACATTGCGGGTGGAGCAGTGAACCTGCTTCCCTAGAGCCCAGAGGCCCTAATGCTCACTGCCCCCCAAAACCCACCCATCTTCTGTGTGAAACCCAAAGTCCACAGCACAGCTTACAAAATCCACATCCTCCAGTCCTCCTCTACCCCTCTGCCTGATTTTCTTCCACCGGCCTGCACCTTCCTGCACACTGACTTCTTCCCATACCCCCAGACCTCAGGAACCTCCACGTTCTATGGATGGGCACTCTGGAACACTCTTCCCCCAGAATTCTCACTTGACTCATTCATTCATTTTGTCTAGTTCTCTGTTTACTGCCACTTCCTAAGACAAGACTTCCCTGTCATCTGTCTCTATGCTTGATATATTTTCCTCAGGGCACTAATTACCCCTGAGAATTTATGTGTGTGTGGATAGATAGATACGGAGATAGATAACTAAGTAGATAGAGAGGTATATAAATAGGTAGATGATTGATTGATGATAGAAATATAGGTAGATAGATGATATATGGATGGATAGATAAATAATAAATGATATAAAGATAGATGATAGATAGATAGATAGATAGATAGACAGACAGACAGACAGACCTTCGTACCTCCTCCACTAATGTGAAATCTTCAGGAATGCAGAGATAGTGTCGATTTTGTTCACTGCTTTGTTCCCAGCACCAGAGACAGTTCATGGAGCACAAAATGGTCTCAATAAACATTTGTTAAATGCTTTTAATATAAGCTTACCCATAATTATTTAATTTCAGCTGTAATTTGTACTCAATATCCAGGGATGTGACTTGATCTCAAAGGTGAACTGAACCCACCGTGAGTGTCCAAGTAGGCCTCCCTGACAAGTGGCATGTCATGGGAGCAGTTTATAGTTAATGAGTTGTTTGTCCTTAATGACGAGAGGATGTGTTGGACAAAGAGGTGGAGCAGAGGGCCTGCAGGAGTGAGAAATGGAAAGCTCAAGACCTTGGAGAGGAGATTTTGGTGAGGCTGCTGGTCAAAACTGTAACTGGCTTTCTGTGAAATAAGCCCTCATTCATAGTATTTGCTAGTTTCTGAGGCATCATTACTTCCACCATGACTTTGAGCTACCAGTGTGACGTCACTGAATGCAGAATAGGGTAGGTTTGGGCAGTGGGACTTCATTATATAACACTTCCAGAAAACAGATGCAGTAGAGTTGGAAGCCAGTCCTTTTATTTTTAATTTTTAGTCATTCGGTGACACAATGAAATGGCCAGAACCACCTGAAATATCTGTAACCACTTTGTGTCATATAGAGATCTGCATGGTATAAGCAAGACCCACAGCTATCTAAACGATGTTACAAGTAGTATTTCCCAAAGGTAGACAGTCAAACTGCACAAGTGCACTTAAACCTTCTTTTGCCATATTCCCCAAATATAATTCCATGAAAATCACTGTTTTAGAGAAGACTCTTTTAAGAAAGCAAAGAATCTGTTCATAAGGCTAAGAATTAGTTGATTGAAATAGAAAAGGCAAGAAAAAACTCAACAAAGCACACTGTGACTAGTAATAAACACTTTATTTCTAGAAAAACTTCCAGACTAATTACTATCAATATTTTAGACCATCAAAATCATTTATTTTTAAGGATGTACTTTTTTTTTTGTCTTTTTGGGGCTACACCCATGGCATATGGACGTTCCCAGACTAGGTGTCAAACTGGAGCTGGAGCTGCCAGCCTATGCCACAGCCATAGCAATGTGGAATCTAAGCTGCCTCTTCAACCTACACCACAGCTCACTGCAACTCCAGATCCTTAACCCACTGAGTGAGGCCAGGGATTGAAACTGCGTCCTCATGGATACTAGTGGAGTTCATCAACCACTGAGTTACAACGGGAATTCCAGGATGTACTCTTAGTATGAACATGTTCATGCTGTAATATATCAAACAGCACAAGATATGTAAGTTCAGTCTAAAAGCCTCTTGTCATCCTCTCAATGGCCTCATTGTCCACATCCATTCTTCAAGATAAACGAGGGCTTTCACTTTTGTGAGTCTCCTTGACCTTATTTGACGTTCTTGTATGTCTTCCAATGCCTAGAGAAAGCATTTTTTTCCACTTCACATTGATCTCCAGGAATCAGCTGATTCTGTGTGTGGCTTTGCATTCCATCCTACAAATGTGATTTCTCAAACAATGCCCAGATGGTTGTCACTAGGCTTCCCACAGCTTTTGTATCTATTGCCTGAGAATCTGGCGCTTTCCAGGATATTCATCCATTTTTTAAAAGAGTCGATCTTAGTATGCTTTGGCTTCCTCCAACAATCGGAAACAATATGTTTTATTTTTCAGGACTTATTTTCTTTTCAAAATATTTGGTCTCCCAGTGACCTTGCATTAATTGGGGCTTTTTGATTACCAGCAGCAGAGGCTGATTCTAATTAAGAAAAACAAATTTATTGAAAGATAGTGAATCTTCACAAAATAGATGTGAGGCTGGGAAAAGTCTTGGAAGCAGACAAGGTACTAAGATAATACCGTGCACCAAAGTGACCACTGGCTTCAGCATGGACCATGCCATATACTTCTGTAGTCCTTCATATATAACACAAGAAGTCAGGAGCAACTACTGGCTTTCAAAAATGTAACTTAAAATTATGACCAAAAATAAGTTACTCATGTAAAAATAAAATCCTAAGATTGTGTAGCTGAAAATACCTTTTACAGTCTGAAATTCACCCTCTCTTTCTGTACAACCCTGGAGGCCATTTCTCTTTGTGATAATTCTGGTTAGCAGGCTCTGCAGCATCTGAAAATGTAGGACGTTATAACCTAACTACCCACAAATTATATTTATTTTGGAGTCCTGATTAATAAGAAACATGGTTATGAATTATTTTCTAAAAAATGATACCACATGATAAAAGCCAAAATGAAGCCCAAACATACCTCGTTCTTTGTCTCTTTTTACATAATTTTATCAGATTTTTACATGCACTGAATTGTGCATTTCTTGTAAAGGAAACATCCAGTTCTTTGAATGGCACATGTTTTTGAGGGTGCCTAGTACACAAAAGGACCTCAATTCAAGTGTTTTAAATAAAGCTTTAGTATGGAGGAAAGCTTGTATTTTTCATTTCAAAATACTCCATAGGCATCAACAAAACGGGGTAGGCTTGCATTTACTTTATTTTGGTTTGAAAGTGAGACATACCAGTCTATCTATTATATGAAGTCTTCCTGGGCTTTCCAGCTTCAAAGTAAAGTGAAATTTTATTTCATAGTGATTGATAGATATTCCCCACATTGTAGGCAACTACTTTTTTTTTTTTTAAGAAGAACTCAAGAGTAATTCTTATTTGGAGAGCGTCATGAAATGGTTCATTGTACTTGCTGAAAATAGGGTTGTTAACTGAGTGCTCATAATTAAAATATGCAAAGTGTGTTCTCAATTCAGAAAAGTGATCATAAAATTTCAAAAACAAAAACGAACAGAAAAGCAAAGGCACTCATTCCTTTTGTCTCTGTTTCTAGCAGCTGAATATGCTGGTTCTTTTCCCTCGGTTTTCTACATCATAAGAAGCAGTGATGAGCAAGTGTCTGTCTTTGCTTTGCCCTTCAGGAGCTAAAGCGAAATCTGGTTACTCCTCTTTATTTTCCTCTTTCTGGTCACCTGCAGAGCTTGAACAATACCAGTGGTGGTCTCTGGACATAAACTAAGAAGACAGGGACTCTGAGGAAGGGTGAAAGAGGAGAAACAAGTGGCAGGGTCAGGGCTAGGGGTGAAGAAATGGGAACTAATTAGACGTGTTTTAAACTTTCTTCCTCTCTATGCCCAAAACAAACTTAAAAACTGAACTTCTTTTCAAGTATTTAAAAAACATATCTGTGTTCATTTACAGTGGGCTCATTTTGGATCTATTTCATACCCTGAGAAGGAACCAAAAGGACACTGACTTTCCAAAAATGTTGAAAAAAAAAAAAAAAGGGGGCTTTGAATGACTATCATGCATTTTGATTCAGGGCAAAGGGCTGCCTTATCACTCAAAATATGGATGGTGAAATGTATGTTGAACTCTAAAAATATTATTTCCAAAAGTTCTGATAGGATGCCTGACTCACACAGGAAGTAAAAGCACAGAAGTTAAGAAAACAATTCTGAGGTTGCAAGTTTGTGATGGCAAAAGGGAATCAATTGTATTGACCCTGTTGTCTCATTTCTTTGTCCTTTTACTCAGAAATATATGTATACCTATTATAATATACACACACATTTACACATACACATATACACTTGGGAAATTAAAGGATGCTTTTTCTTTTATCTAGAGATATTCATCTGGATCTTAAGACAAATGTGCATCAGAAATCTTTATCAGGCCTCAGATAATATCCTGGGAATCCTCTAGAAATGATTTCTAAGACATTCTGAAGATAATGCCTTCTCTTTTAATAAATGTAATTTCACTGATTATTAATACAAACATCATATTTTAGATCTTAAATGGAATGGCTATCCATTATCTTTTGAACCACTGACCTTTTTGCAGGAATATCTATAAGCTTATCCAAAGGGGCAAAATCCACTTCATCGGCTTAAAATATATTATTGTGTAATAAGCATATTTCTAAACAAAATGTCTATTATAATTGAATTATTTTTGAAAGTATGTTGATTTCCAGTTTCCTGCATGGCATGTAAGGAGTTGGAAAGTGGCTGCTCAATCCTAACAACAATTAAAAAGCTGAAAAACTGAAAAATCTACAGCTCTTGTTAGACCATAAAAAAAGTATGTTAAAAGGGCAAACTCCATTCCCATATTTGGGAAAAGCAATAGGCAAATACAGATCATTACAAGCAGAGTGGAAACTACCAGGAGAGCCAGTCCCAAAGTTGGAGAATCTGAGCTGTACTTGACAAATCCTTGGAGGGTCACTGTAGACAAGTTTGTGGAGAAGAACTGCAGGAGGACCTGGTCACTGGGAGCCCCCATACCTCTGCGAATTTTACCTCATGTTGTACCCAGTTCTCATAGCACGTGGAGGGGAACGACTGACCCTTTGTGCTCCTGGCAGGAGGAGGAAGAAAGTATTTTGAAATACTCCAGGGCATGCTGGTTTTATTTGTTTGTTTGTTTGTTTGTTTGTTTTTCTTCTTTTTTCTTTTTCTGCCTCTGAAGTGTATGAAAGCTCCCAGGCTAGGGGTCAAATTGGAGCTGCAGCTGCTGGCTTACACCACAGCTACAGCAACACCAGATCCAAGCTCCATCTGTGACCTACACCACAGCTCATGGAAACATGGGATCCTTAACCTACTGAGCAAGGCCAGGGATTGAACCTGCAACCTAATGGATACTAGTCAGGTTCTTAACTCACTGAGACACAACGGAAATTCCTGGGCACTCTGTTCTTTTTAAGAAGTTCTACCCACAGGGTAAACCAGAGCCTAACTGCAGCATTTATCAGAACCTCGCAGACCTAGGAGGAGGGGCATACCCAACCCACTGGCGGTAGTCCACTACTAAGAAAAAGAGAAATATCCAACTCCAGCCCTTGGAATTACCCTGGCCCCCAAGAGGGCTGGGAGGGTACTGAGAAGTACATGTGATGTTCATGGCCCAGAGGCACAGGCTCACCAACCAGAAGGCATAGAAGACTCCCCTCACCCACATTCATCATTGTGTCCAAGGGAATATTTACACAGTTCCTTTCACCCAGCACATCATGTCAGACAATCAAGATGATTTAGCAAGACAGGAAAAAAGATAACAAATATAGTTTGAAGAGAGAGTGAGCATCCAGACCACTCAAGTATGGAAAGGGTGTAGAAATTATTAGACAGGAATTTAGAACAACTATAACTTACATGCTGTGAAATCTAATGGATAAAGAAGGAGCAGATGAGCATAAGAGAGATGGAAATTGTAGAAATAACCAAAACACAGTGCTTGAGATCAAAAGCCCTGTGATAAATAGTTCCCATTGTGGCTCAGCAGGTTAAGAACCTGACCAGTATCCACGAGGATGTAGGTTCAATCCTCAGCCTCGCTCAGTGGGTTAAAGATCTGGCATTGCCACCACTAAAAAGAATTATAAAAGAAACACACTAATATACTAAGAAAGATGAAAAAAGGAAATTTACAGTCAAAAATTATAGAAGGGTAGCCAAAGAGTGGACAACAAAAGAAGGAAAAGAATAAAGGCAGCAAATGGAAAACAGTTACGAAGATTATAGATTTTAATACAACTATGTCAATAACCACTTTGAATGTCAGTGGTCTGGGTGCACCAATTAAATATAGAAGTTGTTAGAGTGGATCAAAAACAAGGTGCAACTATATGTTGTCTACAAGAAATCCACTTTAACTGTAAAGACACATGTAGACTAGGAGCAAATGATAAAGATATACCATGCTAAAACTAATCAAAAGACAGCAAGAGTAGCTGTATTAATTTTGGACAGAGAATAGCACAGAGCCAGAAAAGTTTTCAAGGATAACAAGGGCATTACATAAAAATAAAGGGGTCAGTTCTTCAAGACATGACAATTCTTACTGTGTATGCACCTAAGAACAGAGCATGAATATACATCAGGCAAAAACTGATAGAGCTGCAAAAAGAAATAGATGAATCTAGCATTATTGTTGGAGACTTCCACACCCTTTATGCCAGGAGGCAGAGTCAGGAAGACATAGTTGAATTCAATACCATCATCAATCAACTGGATATAATTGACAACCCTCAACTACTTCGTCCACCTGCAGAATACACAGTCTCTTCAAGATCATGTGGCACATTTACCATTTACCATTATCATTGTAAGCCATAAACATTTTTAACATATTTAAAAGAATAGATATTTTGCAGTGGCTCCTCTCTAACCACAATGGAATTAGACAAGAAATCAATACTTTAAAAATTGCTAGAAAATACCTAAATACTTGGAAATTAAACAAGTACTTCTAAGTAACACATAAAGAAGAAATCTCATGAGAAATTAAATATTTTGAGCTAAATGAAATGAAAACTGATCAGAATGTTACAGGATGCAGTGAAAGCAGTGCTTATGAGGAAAGTTACGGTACTGAAGGCATATATTAGGAAAAGGAGAAAGATCTAAAACTAGTCATTTGAGCTTCCATCTTTGGAAACTAGAAAGAGAAGAGAACATTAACACCCAAGTAAGGAAGAGAAAAGAAATAAAAATGAGACAAGAAATCAATGAAATTGAAAACAGGGAATCTGTAGAAACAATCAACAAAACCAAAAGCTGGTTTATTGAAAAGAGCAGTAAAATTGATAAGCCTTGAATCAAAGCTAACCATGGGGAAAAAGAGAGAAGACAGATTACTGATGTCGGACATGAAAGAAGAGATGTCCATGCAGATCCCACTGATGTTGGACAGAGTAAATAAAAATACATGGATTGGAAAAGGAGAAATAAAACTGTTTTTGTTTGCAGATAACATGGTAGTCTCTGGAGAAGATACTACAGAATGAGGTCAAATTACTAATATCATAAATGACAGAGCAGATACCACTCTAGGGCTCCATGAACATTAAAAGAATTAATAAAGAAATATGATCAACAGTTCTATGACCACTGATTTGACAACCTAGATAAAATAGGCCAATTCTCTACAAGACACAATCTGCCAAAACTCAGACAAGAGTAGACAAACTGAAAAGGGATGTATCTGTTAAAAATGGAATTAATAATTAATAACTTCTAAAAACAGCATTGGAACAAGATGAGTTCACTGGTGAATTCTATCAAACCTTTGAGGAAGAAATTATCCCAATTCTCCACAATTGCTTTCAGAGCTTAGAGGCAGAGGAAATACTACAAAATTCATTCCATGAAGCCATACATAAACCTAAACCCAAAATCAAATGAAGACATTACAAGAAAAGCAAGCTGAAGACCAGTATATCTCTTGAACTTAGGTGCAAAAATACTCCAGGAAATGCTAGTCTTATTCTGATAGCAATTCCTATGATGTGCGTGTGTGTGTGTGTGTGTGTGTGTGTGTGTGTGTGTCCCTACATGTCCAAGCAATTCAATTCTCAGATACCAGCTAGTATCCTGCAATTCAACTCAATTTTGACAGCCGCTTTGGAGGACAGTTTGGTGTCTTCTTACAAAGTTAAACACACTCTTGCCATATGATCCAGCAATTATGCTCCTTGGTATTTATTATAAGGATTTGAAAACTATGCCCACAGAAATACCTGCACATGGATATTCATAGCTGCTTATTCATAATTGTCCAAAGTTGGAAGCAACCAAGGTGTCCTTCAATAGGCGAATAGATACATAAATTGTGGTGCATCCAAACAGAACATTATTTGGTACCAAAAAGAAAGAGGCTATCAAGCCATGAAAAGACATGGAGGAAACTTAAATGCATATTAGTAAGTGGAAGAAGCCAATAGGAAAAGGCTACATATTATATGATTCCAACTATATGACACTCTGGAAAAGGCAAAACTATGGAGACAGTAAAGAGATCAGTTGTCCCTGGTCAAGGTGTTGATACTGGGGGAGTCTGTGCATGTGTTGGGAGTGAGGGGTTAAATGAAACCCCTGCACCTTACTCTAAATTTTGCTGTGAATCTAAAACTGCTCTAGGGAGTTCCCGTCATGGCTCAGTGGTTAATGAACCTGACTAGTACCCATGAGGATGCGGATTTGATCCCTGGCCTTGCTCAGTAGGTTAAGGATCTGGCGTTGCCATGAGCTGTGGTGTAGGTTGCAGACCTGGCTGGAATCCCATGTTGCTATGGCTGTAGTGTAGGCCAGCAGCTAAAGCTCTGATTCAGCCCCTAGCCTGGGAACTTCCATATGCCACTGGTGTGGCCTTAAAAAGACAAAAGACAAAAAAAAAACACAAAAAACACAAAAGTGCTCTAAACATAATGGAATGCTATGGAATAAGAAAGTTATGTATATCTCTATGCTCTCACCTATGTACACATCTTAACCACTTGGGGGGAATTATATCAAAATATCAAGTGTTCAGGTACATGATAGGGATTAAAGGTGTTTTTATCAAATAGATAAACACCAAGGATTTACTGAATAGCAGAGGAATTATACTCATTATCTTGTAATAACATTTTCTCTTCAGCTGTTTTAGTTGCTTAGTTGTTTTTATTACCTGATTGTTGTTTGGTTTGTGTTTTTATTGGAGCATTGTTTTCATATATAATCAGTGAAGATGTTACTTTTCATTAATTAAATGGGAAACAATGCTATTGATACTGCCATTTGTTCCTGGGGATTTTAGCCTTCTTCACTACTGGCAGTAACATATATTAAATTTTGCTACTAAAAAATGCAAAATGATTACAAAGATTGCTTTAAGCAGTTTTTCTTCATAATCTCCAAGAGCCAGTTTATTTTGAATTTGAGAAGCTTATCTATAGTTTCTGATTTTGATTATTGATATTGATTTCTAACATTACTTTTTCTCTCTGTGGTTCTAACTCCCTGATTGTAATTATAATTATTTCCATGTCTGTGTAGAGGAATTAGAAACCAGATTTGTTTCCTCATTCCATTTGGAGGCCAAAGTGTTTGTCTTCACTTCTTTATTAACAAAGGCCCTGAGGTTTGTTTTGAAAACAGTATTCACATATTTTTTAAAAAGTTCAATATTTCAACTTTACATTTATTATATATTTATCTGTAAAATAAAACATCAGTCACTCTGCTATAGAAAATAATGCTCAGGAAAGAATTATCATCCAAAGCCTGTAGAAGAATGCCAGATTTTCCAAGATAGCTGTAGTCCAAGTTTCATTTTTCTACAAATATATTTGGACTTGTACTATCATGTGTCCAATTTTTTTTTTTTTTTTGGTTGCACCTGCAGCATGTGGAAGCAAACCCGTTCCTCTGCAGTGACCTAAGTGGCTGCAGAGACAATACTGGATCCTAAACACACTGTGTAGCAGCAGAAACTTTCTTGTGTCCTAATTTAGCCTTTGATAAAATTAGCGTCGTATAAATGAACTACCATGATATTTACTCTGTCAGCCACAGTGTGACAAAGACCTTGACCCATCTCTTGTCAGGTTTCTTTGAGCCTCTTATTGACTAGCCCTCAACCCTGGCTTATAAAAATTGCAGATATTTTCAGTGAAAATTTCTTCCCACCATTCCCCCATCCCAATGCACTTAGAGACCTAAACTAGCACAGTTTGTAATAGTTCAAGGTCAGTCACTAGTATGAGGACCCCAGCTCTCTTAATTCCTTGTGTGGGAAAGCTCAAGGCTGCCAGAAGAACTATTCCTTCTTGTTTATTCCAGCCTTCAGAATAGAACTCCTGTTTCCCGGTTTCCATGGGGATAGGAGCTGACAGACCTGAGATAAGCAGGAGTTAGCAACCCAAGGGGCCCAAACACTTTAGCAAACACCCTTCCTGTTTTTGGTGAATTTCCATTTCCCTGACTCATGCTCAGGCCCCTTTACTCCCCCTCCTAGTCAGTCTCCATTCAGAAGGCCCTGTCATTTCTGCAGAAATTGAAGCTGAGTTCATGCTGGGCTCTCTTACGTATTGCAGTAGCAATTACTCAATGAAATCTGTCCGTGCCACCTTAACTCGTGTCCAGCGTTGCTTGTCTTTCACAAATATCACCTGAATTGACCCATTCATTGCCTAATGCCCAAGAGGTAGGGAACACTATCCACATGCTGCTGCTGAGTAAGCAAAGGTATGAAGCAGTCATGTAACACGTCCAAGAAAAGGGGCATTGGGGCAGTTGTGGTCATTGGACACCAGAATTGTGGCTTCAGAGTATTACCTAAACTGTGTTCTACATGTTAGAAGCCAGTGATTGCATATCTATCACAACCCACAGCTACAAGGAACATTCAAGTCCTGGTTTTCCTGTTCTGGGTACTGAGAATGCAGGTTGAGCCTGCCCCTGTCAACCTCTTCATCATAGAGATTGTTCATATTGTCTCCACCCCTCTTCCTAAGCCCTACTGTAATTTACAATGAGTTTCTGGTTATAATGAGTCGATTTAAATGTTATGTAACTATGTAATATAGATGAATTTGCTGCTCTTTTCTTTCCTTTTTTTTTTTTTGGAAAAAGTGTTTTGGCTTTTTAAAATCACATTTATGGGCTTTCTCACCATGGTGCAATGGGTTAGGAATCCAACTGCAGTGGCTTGGGTTGCTGTGGACACTTGGGTTCAATCTCTGGCCTGACTGCATTGTGTTCAAGGATCTGGTCTTGCTGCAGCTGTGGCTCAGATTTGATCCCTGGCCAGGGAATTCCATATGCTGTGGGTGCAATTAAAAGAAAAAAGAAAGAAAGGAAAAGAGAAAGAAAAGAAATGATAGTTATACAAATCACTTTTATGTTATATCCATAGTTAAATTGAACATATATCACCATCACAATGCATATATATATATATATATATATATATATATATATATATATATGTAGCAACAGTAGAAATGAGTGTATCTTTAGAAATCACAGCAGATATTTGGAGGCAGATGTGATAGCACGTGAAAGATAAATCAGTTCCCACCATTAAACAGTAGACCATCGGTGCTGTCCTTTGCTTGGCCCCTGGTGAGGAAGTGCCTCCATGACCCACAAACACATTCATTCATTACAAGCAGGCATCTCTATTAGCTTCAGGAACTACATTTTAAAAATTATAACCTTACTGAGCAGTCAACTAGCTTTTAATCTCTGTTTTTATATGGTGGTAAAACCCTACTGCCTGGAAATAACAATGTTGTAAAGAACTTCGCTGTACATTTACAAACTGGGCAAAAATCTTAATAACTTTCTGAAGTAATCAGATTTCACTTGAGCCTAAAATGAATGGAAGTAGTGGTGTCAGTGAGCTATAGTTCTTCCTGTGCAATGTATGCCATGAAAAAAGTCACCAATGAAAAAAGAACTCCAGTATTCAGCCAATACTGTTCTCCATACACCTGAATTCAGGTTACCCTAATGCCAGCCAAAGGAGTCCATCTGCATCATTTCTATGAAACAAAAGGCTGACATGTACCACTTTGAACTACCTGACATACTGTTGAGTATTTTTTGCAGTGTTCACAGCCTTCTCTCTTGTTCTTCTCTCTTCACTGCTACACACATGGCCAATTATTGAAACAAAATATTTGAGTATTTTTAATGTTGTCATTATTAGTAAATGAAACATATAAAATATTTAGAATGTCCATTTTACCTTTTTGTATTTGTTTCTGTTTTCCTGAGTTTGTGGGTTCCCTTATTTTGCTTTTGAGAAGATTTTAATGTAAGGTACTTTTATCAAATAACATAAGCAATATTTGGAAAGAGATTAAAAATTCTTGGATGACTCCCTGTCTATGTATCAGATGCTTATGGTTTCCTCTTATTATTTGCCCGATTAGTGACCCCCAAGAAGTCCCCACTGTGGTATAGTGGGTTAAGTATCCTACTGGAGAGCCTTGGGTTGCTACAGAGGCACGGATTTGATCCCTCGCCTGGGAACTTCCTTATGCCATGGGTGTGGCCATAAAAATGACCCCAATATATGCTTAATATCAAATCTTTTGTACCTTCTCTCATCTTATCCTTATATTAATATATTTGGTGAGTCAGTGAGATCATTAATTGATTTCCCTCCTACTCCAAGGACTGTTACTATTGTGCAGTACCTGTCCTTAGGCTGCTCTATGATCTGAGTCCTAAATGAGCAGAAGAACCTCAGTTATTTTACAGAAATCCCCCAGCAGAATGAGAGTGAAGATGGGGCTTTAGCACTGCTTTAAGGAAATGTACAGAGTTTGGTTGGTCTTTAATGGCCGGCAGATGTGCTCTGAATTAAGAGCCTGGGCTAAGACTGACAAATATGATTGTATTGGCATTTACTTAATCAAGTTCTTACAAAATTAACAACTAAATTGTTTGCCTCACACCCATCCCCAAATTATATGCATATATATATATAGATATAGATATAGATATAGATATATATACATATTTTGTCTTTTTGCCATTTCTAGGGCCCCTCCCAGCATATGGAGGTTCCCAGGCTAGGGGTCGATTCGGAGCTGTAGCCACCGGCCTATGCCAGAGCCACAGCAACGCGGGATCCCAGCCATGTCTGCAACCCACACCACAGCTCACGGCAATGCCAGATCCTTAACCCACTGAGTGAGGCCAGGGATCAAACCCACAACCTTATGGTTCCTAGTCAGATTCGCTAACCACTGAGCCACGATGGGAACTCCAATATTTTATATATATATACCTAGGCTCAATTCCGTCTATTTAGATATTTGGATGAAAATACCAAACAACCATAGTTATACTGGTCTTTGAACCACTTCTCAATTGGTCCTGTAAAAGATATAAAATATATCAAGTGGTTAGAACAAAAACATTAATAAATACCCAGATGTAAAATCCATCCATACATTTTTGAGTTTTCTGTACTATGTTAAATGCACTGTTGCCATCATCTGTGAGTATGCCAATGAAGACTACTTGAAGTAACAATGGCAACTTAACAGGCACTTTGTAATGCATCTATTATTAATCTAAGAGGGAATTGATAAAATAAGAACACCAATTTTTATGTAATCCTTAGACACATAAACGTTAGAAAGTGACTTTGTTAAATTTGAAAGGTAGACAGAAGTTGTGTATGATTTATCCTTTTTGGAGAAAATATTTATTGCTGTTGTTATTGTTGATTTCCTTCCCATATAAGCACAGAACTAAAACTCTTAATTATTTAAATGAATCATAATTTATTTTCAAATCTGATAAAGAGCAGCTACAAATGAACTGTGACTGGATTTATCACATATTACCTATTTCAAGGTTCAGGTTTCTGGAAACACTCTTTATTTTCTAGTAAACGTCTTTATTCCTAATTAAAGAAATTTTAAACAAAAAGAAATAGGTAAGAGGAACTGGTGGAGGCAGGTGGACAATGTAATCTCAATTTGGGAACTATGAGACTACTGTCTTTTAACCTATTGATTATCAGTTTGTGTTTGCTAAGGATTTAAAGTAGATGGTTGTTGGAGTTAAAATTAAAGTGGATGATATCAGAGCTCCTGCTGTGGCACAATGGAGTTGGCAGTGTCTTGGGAGAGCTGGGACGTGGGTTCGATCTCCAGCCTAGCACAGTGGGTTAAAGACCCAGTATTGCTGAAGCTGTGGCTTAGGTAGTGACTGTGGCTCGGATCTGATCCCTGGCTGGGGAATTCCATAGGCCATGGGGTGGCAAAAAAATGAAAAGAAAAAATAGATGCTATCTCAGGGAGGATGGATGCTAATTAGAACTATTAAAGTAAGAAAGAAACTAAAAATTAGTTGCATTTTTACAAATAATTCCAGTGATGTGTTTTTAAGAATTTAGTCTGTTGCAAAAATGTTTCTTTTTCTTCCCATTTCTAAAATATGTACACTCTTCAAGAAGAAATGGATGAGACAGAGGTTATGGTTTGTCCATGCTTTTTAACATAGAGTGGGAAAGATATTGCAAACATTCATATGTATATGCTTGTTTGCATTAATAAATTTATACCAAAAGAAAAATGTGTAACTGATTAGAAGGGAATGGAAGTTAAGGGAGATATGGGAGAGTGAGAAATACAGGCATCGAACAAGTAGAGAGAACAGAAGCAAACTGAAATGATGAATAGATATTGAACTAGAAAGAGAATTATAACAGGATTGATAGTGAACAAAACTAGGGGACAAAATGGACCAGAGAAAAGGAGTGAAAAATTGACTAAAAGCCAGTAAAAAGCAGAGAGGAAGAAGGAAAGAAAAGAAAGGACAGGGTGTTCCTGCTGTGGCACAGTGGGTTAAGGATCTGGTATTGTCTGCAGCAGCTCAGGTTGCTGCTGAGGCATGGGTTCAATTCCTGGCCTGGTGCAGTGGGTTAATGATCCAGCATTGCTGCAACTGTGGTGTAGGTCCAGCTGCGGCTCAGATTTGATCCTTGACCCCAGGAACTTCCATATTGCTGAGGTGCAGGAAAAAAAAAAAAAGACTAGTTAATATAAAAATATTAGCATTAAGGAAGTTCCCATTGTGGCTCAGCATGTTACAAACCCGACTAGTATCCATGAGTATAAAGTTTCAATCCCTGGCCTCGATCAGTGGGTTAAGGAATCCAGCATTGCCATGAGCTGTGGTGTAGGTCACAGACGTGGCTTGGATCTGGTGTTGCTATGGTGGCATAGGCCGGCAGCTGCAGCTCCAATTCAACCCCTAACCTGGGAACTTCCACATGCCATGGGTATGACCCTAAAAAAAAAAGAAAAAAAAATGTTGGCATTAAGGAGAAATTTTGGACAGTGAAGGAATTTTGTGGGGCTGGAGCATAAAAGCATACTACCACCAACAGCCCTTCTCAGGACCCAGAAGGAGAAAATTGTTTTAGGAAACTGGTTTGACATTTACTTGACAAGCCCCATCTTTGAGAAAACACACCACTACTCTTAGAAAAACCCATCTTGCCTCATGGACCTCATGGAACTGGTCCACTGGCTCACCTGGCCAGGTTGTGGGCCATCATGGCCAAGACAGCAGGTACATTAGGGATCCTGTCTTCATCTGATGGAGTCTGGCATTATTTACTGTCCAAGAAGATCTGGAAATCTGTGCCGACTGCTTTGGGTATCTGCACTCTCCCTAAAGAGCCACGGTCCAGTGCCAGGCCCATTCTCTTGGTGCCAGAGGCAAAAGAACAAACCAGCAATGCTGATACTGCCTTTCTTTTTCTTTTTTTTAATTTTATTTTTTAAATTGACTTATAGTTGATTTACAATGTTGTATTAGTTTCAGGTGTACAACACAGTTATTCATATATATATATATATATATATATATATATATATATGAAAATAATAGGTCCTTGTTTGTTATCTCGTTTATATATATCATAGTGTGTACACATTAACCCCAAATATATTGAATTTATCATAGATTTCTTGGCATTAATTTTGATTTTAAAATATCACATTAAAATAATTTATTTGGGATAAATAAAAGCTGTTGTGGCTCATCAGTTTAAGAACCCAACATAGTGTCCGAGAGGTTGCTGATTTGATCCCTGGCCTTGCTCAGTGGATTAAGGATCTGGGATTGCTGCAACCTGCAGCATAGGTCATGGATACAGCTCAGATATGATATGGCTGTGGCTGTGGTATAGGTCTGCAGCTGCAGCTCCAGTTCGACCCCTAGCCCGGGAGCTCCCATAGGCTATAGGTGTGGCTGTAAAAAGAAAAAAATTATTTTGATTCCTGTGGTTTTTTGGTACCCACTAAAATTTTACTCCCTGGGCTGAGGCATCGCTCACCTCACTCTTATCCCAGCCCTACAAACTCCTCTAATCAGCAAAGCAAACAAATTCCTGGAATGAATTCCTACTGTTGCTATCGTATTAGCAAGCTTACTGATCAGAGACTTGCTCCAAATAGGACAAAGAAAGAAACCAACAAAATCCTACCTGTCTTTAACTGAATTGTGAAGGCTGACCTAGTTTGAAAAACCAGTTTAAATGAAAAAGAAGTACAGAGAGTGAGTGTATAATAAAAATAAATTGACTGTCTATTGTCAAAAAAGTTTCTGGGAGGAAGCCTTCTAAACCCTGGGACGTTCTGAGTGATGGGCTTGTCTTTGTGGTTCATGGTGCCTGCCCCCAACTCACAGGCACTTGACAGTTTGTACTAATACATAAGTCACAGTCCAGCAGGCCCCTGGATAGATTAGGTTCCTGAGATGACTCAATAGGAGAGTTGGTCAAGCCAGAAAGACCACCCATGGATTTGAGCCACAAGGTAGTCAGATTAACCTGGATTCCAGAAATGGGGGGCGGGGGGGCAGAGTGGAGTCACAGTGCCAGTGGTCCGCCAATCTTGCCTGCATAGTGTGGACACCGAAATTCAGGTGACCTTTCTCCGGTGGCAATGCTCCAAGTACTGTCATAGTCACACCTTGACATGCCAGGAGCAGAAGGCAGCTTGGATTTCACTGGATAGGATAATAGAAGCTCGGTCTTTGGGGACCCTCCCAGGCACACCCTGTTGTCTTTCTTCTGCTGGTTCTGATTTGTATCTTTTTGCTTAAATAAAACCATCATTTTAAGTGGAGGGCTTTCCTGAGTTCTGTGAGTTGTTCCCCCAAATCACTGAAGATTGGGAACCCCAGGGTATGTCGCCGGCAGGTCATGTATGAGGGTGCTGGCGAACCTCTGACCTTGCAGCTGGTGTCAGAAGTGGGGCAGTCTATGAAGGACTGTGCTCTTCAGCTGTGGAAGAGCTCCAGGTAGCTACTGCCAGAAGTCACTGCAGTAAGAAAGCGTGTTTTCTTACTGATGGACTTTATTAGTGGCCTGCAAGCCCCTGTGTAAATTTGAGCCTCTTTTCAAAGCTCATCTCACATTCTTCTTCATGAAGCAGGCTAAAAAACGCCAACTTTCTTCTTTGAGCACCTGAGACACCTGTCAATACCTCTTATTTAACACCTACTTCAATCCGTGAGGCTGCTGTCTTTCAGCACCTTGTGTGAAGTTGTTCCAAGAGTCAGTAATCAATATGCCAGGAAATTCCAGATATTTATAAAAATCAACTTATATTTAGGACTGGCCTTTTCCCATTATTATTATTTCTGTAGCCTCTTAGATATCATTATAGTTATGATATCAAAGTATCAGATACACTGGTATCTTAGGTATCAGGGTAGTGCTGAGTGTGTTTATAATTCTGTATTTATTACATGTAATAATCCTCCCCAAATTATAAACTATTGAGGTTCTGGGAAATACCCTAAGGTTACCCAAAACCATAACAAAATTGCAATATTTCAGTGAGGTAGTGGAATTCGCAAGGCAAAGTGTGGAGACCAGATCTGAAAAGGAAAACACCCTCTAAATTTAGCATCTGTCCCTAACTTCATAGTCAGATTGATTCTTCCAATATGATTCAGCTAGGAATCATCTCCATGACATACAACCCTAGGGGTTTGTATTCAACATTGCAACGGCAATGCTCTAAGCCCCCCAGATTTTATCTAAATAGTTCTCAATCATACAACAGAGTGAGAGCCTGTTTTTTTGTGTGGCTATATCCTGGTCATATATATAGTTGAAAGCAAACCGAGTTGATTTGGGGAACAGATGAGAAAAGCAGTCGTTAATCTTGACAAAGAACAGTTACGGTGGTTTTTGTGTTTGTTTTGCCTGTGTTTTGAGTTTTTCTTTTTTTCTTCATTTCAGTATGTACACAGAACATTAAATATTGTGTTCACTTAAAACATTGTTATACACATTACCTTGCTGTTCATTTATTTAGTTTTTTATTTCTCACATAATTAAGTTCATTGTTGGCAGACAGAGGTAGCCCTATTGCTGTTCATAGTGAGTCCTGAAATTTAAGAACAATCACATTAATAAGGATTTAAAAATTAAATGATCAGAGATTTAGAGTAACGGTGATGAAAATATTTATTCAGTTGAGGAGTTCTCGTCGTGGTGCAGTGGTTAACGAATCCGACTAGGAACCATGAGGTTGCAGGTTCGGTCCCTGCCCTTGCTCAGTGGGTTAAGGATCTGGCGTTGCCGTGAGCTGTGGTGTAGGTTGCAGACGCGGCTCGGATCCCGTGTTGCTGTGGCTCTGGCGTAGGCCGGTGGCTACAGCTCCGATTCAACCCCTAGCCTGGGAACCTCCATGTGCCACGGGAGCGGCCCAAAGAAGTAGCAAAAGACAAAAAAAAAAAAAAATTTATTCAGTTGAAACCCTTTCTCTTCAATTTACTTCTTCTGTTTTATGAGCAGAAACAACTCTGTGCCTCTTCTCCCATTTTCAGAAACAGTATGCTTAATTTGTTAGTAATGACTGCAAGCACTTGTTAGAATAGAATGAAAAACAATATAGGAAAAGGAATAGTCAATCTCGCTATGCAGTTTCCATGGCTTGTTTTGCTTCCACTGACGTTCACTCTGAATGGGAGAAGCTTATGATCCAAACTCTGATGTAAATCCACATACAGCGAATGGAATGAGTGTTAGGATTCACTTTGTTCATTCAGGATCATTAAATATGAACTTTATATATGGGTGCCGATAATCATTTGGTCTCTGGATTGAAAGTTAGATTATAACGTAAGCAGCTTTGACAGAAGTACCTATCTTTACAACTGGGAAATTATTCAGCTCCACATACCTGGGCTTCTCAAGTTAATATTCATGACCAATACATTGTGCAGTACAGGGCTGTTAGAAAGCTTATCTCTATGTACACAGCAATGGTTCTTTCATTACAAAAATATTACTGGCCGATAAGGTAACTCTGTATTGTTATTTATCTTCCTCTAATGTCTACATCCCAACTTCTGACTTGGAGAAGGCTTATTTTTTGTTTTTTTTTTTCAGAACTAATATAATATATTCTTAAAACCTTCTTCCTGAATTATACAACCATAGCATTTTCTTATGTTTGTGACTATTGTAATCTAATGCATTTTGTGTGGCTTCAAGAACTACCCTGAACTTAGAACGGATTTGTAATGGAGTTAGCAATGATGGTAGCTATCACTTGCTGTCATAAAACCCAGGTGACAAGCCAGGCACTTGCCATGACCGCACACCTGGAACTCCGGCAGCCCCAGTGATTAAGGTTAAACATCTGCCACTCTGGGGTCACAGGGTCACAGCTCTGCAAGAAACACCAAAAGCCTCAGGGTAAAGTTGAGAGAAGAGTGGAATGGTTTGATTCTTAGGTTAGGGAGGGCCTCATGGAGGTGGAAGTAAAAACGTGCACAGAATCACAACAAAATTCCCTGAAACCATTCTGTGCAGTTTATGGGACGGACATTCAGCCAAGTATCTACTTTGAATCACATCTGAGTTGTCTGGGCTCCTCCTTGCCTGGGGAATTTTGCTCTCACCACATGAACCTTGGCTTTGGGAGTTAACACATCTGCTGTCTAATTGCTTGGCAATTTGATCAGTCTAGGTACACTTTCATCATTCAAGAGTTGGGTGCATCTTTTCAGGAACAAGACAAAGATCTTAGCACTCAAGCTGTCCCCTGTCCCCATATACATAGACCGGGATTCTTTCAGGTAAGTCTTCCACTCAGGCTTGAATTCTGTGTTTGGATGGACCCCAAACCACATTCACATCAAATGTCTATGCAGAGCTGTAATGCAGCTAGTTACAGCACATTGCATGTGGTTGCCCCGGCCCATCATTGCACTTTTAAAGCAAGCTTGTCAGACCATCTCAAATTGAAGAATCTCCATGTGGAAAAAAAGAGGCTCCTTTGGCCCCTCACAAGTTTCAGCTGTAACCACTACATGGGGCAAGGGAAAGGATGCTTTTCTTCTAATCCTCAGGAATAAAGACCTGGTTCTATCCTTCCTTCTCCATGGTACAGATGGATAAGGCTGGGTTATTTAAACAGAAACTCAGGAAAAAGGGATAACAAAGGATAAATGAATAAAACTTCAGAAGGCAGCCTGAAACTAGGAAATGTGATTCAATTTCTGTGATTTTCTCTCTGGATCTCAGAGCCCCAGCCCACCCTCCTCCTGACCAGTCTACATGTTCAGTGCACTGTTGCTGTTGGAGCCCAGACTGGGTCAACTGCAGTGTCTGGATTCTGGATTTAAGAAAGGGATGCCTGCGAAGAAACAGAATCTTTCTTTCCTTTCCAAATTCTCATTTTCTCTCTGGAACCTTACTTTCCCTTGGGGTGACTGATGCTCAATATACTATATACCCAAACTCAAAACTCTGCCTTGTTCAGGGAAAACCTCAAAGCTATATACAAATGTCTAGCCTTATTGTGTGGTCAAGAGATCGATCCTGTTAGAATACTACAAAGTGTATACTGTGTATGGCCCTGTGCTGCTCTTCCTGCTCTACACATTGTTCCACTAGAATTTGTATGGCGTCAGGTGCATGCTTGCTTGTATTTTTGTGAAACATTGTTTTCTCATAATAAACTATCGCATGAATATTTTATACAAGAAAAAAATGCCTTGCCAATTTGTATTTACATCCATAGAACTCAGGTACGAATTCATCCAGATAGGCTTTTGGACAAAGCATGGCAACAGTTATCGAAATGCACTCAGAATTATCCCTCCTGGCTGAGGTGTACATGAAGAACAGGGAAAAATTAAGATAAAATGTTCATGGAAATGACTTCCAGCCATATGATATTATGAACTTTTTCAGAAACTCAGCTTGCTTTTACCAGCCTCACAATATAGATACTCAAAGGAACCCATCAGTGGTCTGGCAGTTTAAAATGTGGGATAAGGAGTTCCCATTATAGCTCAGCAGGTTAAGAACCTAACACAATGTCCAAGAGGATGGGGTGTGATCTCTGGCCTTGCTCAATTGGGTTAAGGATCAAGTATTATCTCATGCTTCGGTGTAGGGGGCAGATGCGGCTCAGATCTGATGTTGCCATGGCTGTGGTGTAGACGAGCAGCTGCAGCTCCGATTTGACCCCTAGCCCAGAACTTCCATGTGCTGCAGGTATAGCCCTGAAGAAAATACATGAAGTTAAATGTGGGATATATTGATCAACAGGTCATAACTATTAACTTAAAAGCTCTAAGGAGGTCCCATTGTGACTCGGCGGAAACGAATCTGACTAGTATCCATGAGGACACAAGTTCAATCCCTGGCCTCACTCATTGGGTTAAGGATCCAGCGTTGCTGTAAACTGTGGTGTAGTTCACAGATGTGACTCAGATCCTGAGTTGCTGTGGCTGTGGTATAGGCTGGTGGCTACAAATCCAATTCTATCCCTAGTCTGGGAACGTCTATATGATGCCAGGGTGGCCCTAAAAAGACAAAAACAAAACAAAACAAAACAAAAATCTCCAGATATTATTAAATGAAGACCTTTTAACAAATATAGTAACATAAATTTTCCTTATTAAAGAGTTTTCTTTTTAAAACAGAACTTAGTAACTTTAGAACAATGATGTATATTTTGGTTTATATAATCATATAAGATCATATATTATATAATCATATAACATCAAATGATGTTGTCACTAAATGATTGCAATGCAAGAAGAAATTAGTGACTAATTGGATAACATGTTATGACGCTATAACTCTAACAGTCACAGCATTTGATGATCCAGAGACCCAATAAACAAAGAAAACACCCTGCTGAACCATGGCCATCTCCATGGGAATGACCTGCTGAGTTCATTGAGTCCCTCACCACCTGCGTCAAGGCTGGGCTTCGCTGGCCCTCCTCTAAACCCAGGTCCATCAATTCCAGTTTCTGGAGCCGCCGACCCCTGCCAGGGAAATAAATGCAAAATTTCGGAGCTTTAAATCAGCTTGCATCCAGTTCCTTGGTAAACTTGACTATCTCCCCAGCTAAGACAATTTACCATTATATTCTTAGTACCCAGTCTTTTCCTAGGATTCTAGATTCTTAATTTCTATATTTTCTAATCAAGTCATTCATACCACTGTGAATTACATTTCTAAGCTCTTCTTCATGTAAGCAAAATCACATTTTGCTAACAGATTTTTGTATTTTTCTTTTTTGGAGATAGAAATTGAGGCCTGTGGGAAGCAGATAGGCAGATTCTATTGAATATAAGAATTCTCTATTACTTCTTGTTACCTTTTGAAAAATACCTTTTAAGGGAGTTTCCATCGTGGTGCAGTGGTTAACGAATCCGACTAGGAACCATGAGGTTGCGGGTTCGATCCCTGGCCTTGCTCAGTGGGTTAAGGTTTCAGCGTTGCTGTGAGCTGTGGTGTAGGTCGCAGACACGTCTTGGATCCCGCATTGCTGTGGCTCTGGCATAGGCCAGTGGCTACAGCTCCAATTAGAACCCTAGCCTGGGAACCTCCATATGCTGAGGGAGCAGCCCTAGAAAAGACAAAAAAAAAAAACTTTTATGTATAAAGTCCATATGTGTGTGTGAGTAAAGTAAATGAATTTCATAAAGTTCATAAATTGCTACCTCTGTGTAAAATTTTGAAAATTGCTAGATGTGGGAATTGAAGGGGAAGTGATGTAAACATGTTATTAAATGTTTTTATTAAGTAGCAAGAACTAATTTGAAGAGTTTTTTTTTAATTACTGCATAAATGTGGAAAATAAACCCATAAGTCACCTATAAACTCATAATTGAATAAGGAGAAGATACTACTGATATAAAGGGCAAAAAATAAAGGAGTAAAAATAGCAATACTTTTCAGCTTCCTGAGTTTGCTGTATTTCCAGTAATAGAAAAGAATTTTTCAGTTTTATTGAGATATAATTGGTGTAACATTGCTTAAGTTTAAGATGTACAATGTTATGATTTGATGCACACACCCACAAACATTTATACAGTGAAATGTTTGCCATGATAAGCATGAGAAAGTTAGTTCACACATCCTTCATATCCCAGAATTAGTACTTTGCTGTTGTAGTTATGATTAAGAACATTAACTCTAATCTCATAGAAACTTCTACAAATACGACATTGTTGACCATAGCCACCATGTTGTATGTAAGAGTCCTGCAATTTATTCATCCTTTAACTGATAATTTGTTTTCTTTGACCAAAATCTCCTCGTTCTCCCACACCTCAGCACCTGGCAAGCACCATTATATTCTCTGTTTCTATGAGTTGGATGTTTCTAGATGTTTCATGATCTCTATGTTGAGATCATGTCTGTATACCCCAATAATCACATCTTCCTTACATTTCATCCATCGGTGGATACTTAGGTCATTTTTATGTCTTAGTTATTGTGAATAGTGCTACAATGAACATGGGAGTGCAGATATATCTCTTTTTTTGTCTGTCTGTCTTTTTAGGGCTGCAGCTGCAGCATATTGAGGTTCCTAGGCTAGGGGTCCAATAGGAGCTGTAGCTGCTGGCCTACGCCACAGCCACAGCAACATGGGATCCAAGATGCATCTGCAACCTACACTACAGCTCACAGCAATGCCGGATCCTTAACCCACTGAGCAAGGCCAGGGATTGAACCCACATCCTCATGGATACTAGTCAGATTCGTTAACCGCTGGGCCATGACGGGAACTCGAGGAGTGCAGATATATCTTTAAGAGCAATTTCATTTCCTTTAGGTATCTGCACAGAAGTAGAATTGCTGGATCATCCAGTACTTTTGTTTTTAATTCTTTTTTTTTTTGGTCTTTTGTGTTTTGTCTTTTTAGGGCCGCACCCCTGGCATATGGAAGTTCCCAGGCTAAGGGTCAAATCAGAGCTATAGCTGCCACCCTATACCACAGCCACCCAGCAACGCTGGATCCAAGCCACATTTGCAACCTATACCACAGCTCACAGCAATGCTGGATCCTTAAACCACTGAGCAAGGCCAGGGATAGAACTTGTGTCCTCATGGATACTAGTCAGCTTCATTAACCACTGAGGCACAACAGGGACTCCTGTTTTTAATTTTTGAGGAAACTTTAGACTGCTTTCCTCCGGGGTGGAAAAGAGCACAAGAGTTCTTATTTCTCTACATCCTTGCCAGCATTTGTTTCTCGATTTTTATATTTATTTATATTTTGGTAGTAGTCATTTTAACAGACGTGAGGTGATATCTCATTGGGGTTTTGATTCATATTTCCCTGATGATTAATAATGTTGAGCACAGTTACCTAGATTTATTAGCTATCTGCGTATTTTCTTTGGAAAAATGTCAAGTCCTCTGCCCATTTTTTAACAGGATTGTTGGGTTATTTTCTTATTGAGTTATATGAATTACTTATATATTTTGGACATCAGTCCCTGATCAGATATTTAGTTTGCAAATATTTTCTCCCATTCCATAGGCTGCATTTCATTTTGCTGATTCTTTTGCCATGAAGAGGTTTTTAGTTTGAAGTCATCCAATTTGTATATTTTTGCTTTTGTTGCTTGTGTTCTGATGTCATATCCAAAAAATTGTTGCTAAGGCTGATGTCAAAGAACTTTTCCTAATGTTTTCTCCTGGGAGTTTTACAGTTTTAGGTCATATATGTGAGTCTTTAATTGATTTCTAGTTAATCATGGTGAATAGTGTAAAATAGGGGTCCAATTTTATTTATTTCTTATTTAATTTTATCAACACCATTTATTGAAGAGACTATCCTTACCATTGAGTATTCATGGATTCCTTGTCAAATATTAGTGGACCATGTGCGTGTATTTATTTCTACACTCTTAATTCTGTCCCATTGATCTCCGTGACTTTTTAAAAGTATTAGTACTATACTGCTTTGATTACTAAAGCTTTATAATATAGTTTGAAATCAGAAGGGTGAGGACTCCAGCTTTCTTTTTTAGATGGCTTTGACATGCCCCCATACACATTTTAGTGTTGTTTTTTTTTTCTATTTCTGTGAAAATTGTCATTAAACTTTATTAAGGATTACTCTAAAGATTGCTTTGGGTAGTATAGATGATTTAATAATATGAATTCTTCTCATCTGTGAGCATGAGAGTCTTTTACATTTATTTGTGTCTCCATATTTTTTCTGTAAATATGATATTCAGTGTATAGTTCTTTCATTCCTTATTTAAATTTGTTTCTAAGTATTTTATTGTTTTGACACATCCCTAAATAGGATTAATTTCTTTATTCCATTTTCAGATAGATCACTATTGGTGTGTAGAAATGGAATTTATGTATATTGACCTTATATCCTGAAACTTTACTGAATTAGTTTATTAGATCTAACAATTTTTGGTATAGTTTTAGAGGTTTTCTGTATGCAAGATCATATCATCAATGGAGACAGCTCTGTGTCTTCCTCTTCTATTTGAATGCCTTTTATCTCTTTTTCTTGCCTAATTGCTTTGTCTGGGACTTCTACAACTATGATGAAGAGGATTGGTAGAAGTCAGCATCTTTGTCTTATTTTTCATCTTTAAGCAAAAGCTTTCAATCTTTCATAGAAAGTTTTCTTTCTCACTGTATGAGAGTTTTTCATATATAGTATTTTTTATGTTGAGGTATGTTCCTTCTATACCTAATCCACTTTTTATCATGAAAACATGTATTTTGTCCAATGCTTTTTCTGAACCATTTGAGGTGATCTTATGATTCTTTCATTCAACTAATCTAGTGTATCACATGTATTGATTTACACAAGTTGAACCATTCTTTCATCCCAGGGATAAACAGAATTTGATCATGGGGTATATAATCCTTTTAACCTGCTGTCGAATTTGGTTTGCTGGTATTTTGTTGAGAATATTTGCTTATAAAATTATCAAGTATGTTGGACTGTAGTTTTCTTTTTGCAGTGTTATTCTCTGGCTTTGGTATCAGGATAATGCTGGCCCCATAAAATGAGTTTAGGACTCTCAGTGATGAATGAATGAATGTGTGAATGAACAGTTGGGTATTATCTTTTCATATTTAACAAAGTCAACAACCGGTCAGTCTCTGAGGGATTACACAGAATACATTTTTGCCTAATTTGCAAGCATTTTATTTAAATTCTGATTCTATTATTGATTCACTTAGGCCTCAATCTATAAACATAGGTCACTTTGATAAAACTAAGTTTTGAAAAACACCTTTAAGCATTAAGAAAGTGTAAAGCAAAATAAAAAAAAAATTGCCACAGTCTCCTTAGAATATTGTTATTTTTAAGGAAAGTTGAATGGATTTTACTTTAGTTAAAAATCTTTTTTTGCATGTTTATTTTATCTTCTGTGCATTCTTCTCTGTTTCACTCAGTTGCAATGGCAAGTATTTAAATATTCTGTATTAATGTTCCCTAGCGGCTGAGTTCATGTCTTCTCTGATCTGTGAGCTGCAGAGGTTATGTGAGCACAGAACGATCTAGAAGCCACTCCTGTCCAGAAAAGGGAGCTGATCATCACATCACCTGTTTTGATATATCCAAGTAGTTAAGTCACTTAACAAGCTACATATGTGAGAACATGGAGACATCAGACAAGAGAGACTAAGCAAAAGATAAGAACAGTTGATGAATAACTTTTTTAAGGTTTGAAGGTATGTAGAGTCTTGAGCACAGATAAAGAAAAATATTCTTGGAAAGAGAGGACAATTTGTGGATTTTTTCCATTTTTTCCAAATCCCATGTGAATGCTTTTGTTTTCTTATTTCCTTCTCATAGGGAATAAATTCAGAAATACAGGCATATAAGCTAAGAAAGAAGCTCATATGCCTGTATTTCTAAATTTACTCCCTATGCAAAGTGAAATAGGACTGTAAACTCCATGTGATGTGCCAGGTCATCGCATACCTATCAGATAATTCATATTATGGGTTCTTTGAAAACTGGACTGCATTTCATACCATTTTGTATTTCCAGCCCTTAAGCCCAACATTATGTGTAACATACAGACAACCCTTAACATCAAAATACCAAGTAATCAACTATGTACACTTACATGCGCATGTATGTGTGTGGGTATTTGTACATACACAGTATATATATCAATAGACAAATTTTACTTAAGGGGTTTTAGTAACAGACAAATTTTACACTATGACTTTTAAAATCTGGACACACACACGCATGTGTGTATACACACACAAACACACTGAATGTATGCAAATAAACCGATTTTACATGACTTTGGTAGTGTTCATGACACACTACCCAAATATGGTGGCTTGGCACATTGAATATTTTAAACTGCAGGAATTTGAGAAAGGGCAGGTCTGATCTTCCCCCGGAAGCAGGTCACAGAACCCTCTTAGGAGAGATGACGCTCCATCCCCCACCCCCAGAGGAAAGGAGCATCCTTTTCTGCAGGGACAAGATGCAGAATCTGAATGGATAGGCCTTGATGAAATTCCCCACTGGCTACCCTCAGCTCACATCCCTTTTGATCCTGTCAGTTTCCAGGACCCTACTGTTTACCAAACATCATATTAATTGTGTCTTTGAATCTTCAATTCTCTATGAAGATTCTTATGTCATATAAAACTTATACATAAAATCATATACTTTTCTGTTATTAATCTGTCTTTTGTTACAGAGACTCAGCTGAGTACCTAAGATTAGTGACGGAAAGATATTTTTTTCCCCTACAATGTCCTCTAGTAACTAAAACAAATACTTAAGGTTCAATGTCCAATCCTTAACCTGCTGAGCCGCAATGGGAGAATAGCTTTTAATCGTGAAGGAAACATGGTTTTCAAAACCAGCTTTCTTGAAGAATCACACACTAGTTTATCCTGCAAAAAAGAAATCCAGGAAAAAGTAAACATTACGTAAATTATGTCCTTGCCGATGAAACTAATTGAATGATACCTTCCATTTCTTTCTTATTTGGTCTTTTCTCTTAATTTAGGGCCAAAACTCCCCTTTAAATTGAGTGAACTGTTGCGAGTGGGAGAAATCAAGTCATGAAAAGTTTTAAAAATTATTTTAATGTCATCGTTAAGGTATCAAATATGCTAGGGAAATGAGCCCCATGATATGAAAACCATAGTAAGATTATTTCTTCTTTTTTTTCCCCCTGCTTTTGAATAAAGTACTGTGCCCAAGGCTTGTTTTAAAACAAACCAGCAAGTAGTTGTTAATGATCTTTTTTTAAATTTTGATGTAAAATTCCCTGAGTGCTGCCCCCTCCCCTCAAAAAAGGCTGTTAAACCTGCCAGCCTCAATTTCTCTATTCCTGAAAAGAGAATCGATTGGCCTCCCTGAAATGTTTTGAGACTTAATTAGTTTATACTTGAAAAGCACTTTAAATGTGAAAGGTCCCATTCAAATGTAAAGTATTATTAATCAGTGCAGGCCAGAGTCAGCAATTTTCTTTTACATTATAAACTCTTAGCAACTCTTTAAACAAAATGCTAAATGACATGTCCTTTTTCTCTTACTTTAGAAATCTCTTCTGCACATTTTCCAGCCGGCTTTTAAAATATATGTGACAAACCATTCTTTTCTCTCGTTTTTACAAAGAATGCAACCTTAAAGTTCCTGGAAATTTTTTTAATAAATAAGTTTTTCTCTTATTTACATTGTTCCCCAGTCTGTGTTCTTTGCGACATCATTGTAATATAACTGATGGCTTTCGTAAGATAGCCAAATGCTGAAGCAAATTGTGACCCTTTGAATAACCACTCTATTGCTAATAGATTTATAGAAGAAATACAATATTTGTAAACATGTTTTATGATATAATAACCATTATAATTCAGTGTGAAGTCACGAGATTTATATAGATGCTACTTTCAGTTCAAGGGAAAAATCAAAGATCATGCTTTTGGCTCCACCATGGAGCTGAGACAAGCAACTGCAAGCTTGAGAACTGATGTTTCAAATGGTATGAATCCAATCAGAGAGAATGGCCAAATTTATAATTCATGTCTTGCCACTATATACAGAGTGCAATTTTATAACAATGTAAGAAACAGATCAATAAAATCATGTATCTCTCCAAAAGGTGTGCTCTTTGGAAGTTAATTCGTTTTTATCTTTTTTTTTTTATTTCAAAAGCAAGCAGACGAGAAGAGATGATTATTTTTTGTATACATTCTGCTGAGACTGCCTACAAAATCAAGAATGGTAGTGTTGTCAGCAGCACTAGGGCCTCTGACGGTCATTGCAGTTGCCAAGTAGGAACACGGAGACAGAGTTTTGGTTGAAAGAGGAAAAGATAGCTTCATTTCTTTGCCAGGCAAAGGGGGCCATAGCAGGCTAATGCCTTAAAGATTGTGTCCCACTTGGGAGAGATTAGGAGGTGGTTTTATAGTTTGGGGAATGTAAAATAGGGCCTTAGATCAGGATCAGGGTAAAAGCAAGCTTGCATTGTTTCTCAAAGCTGGGGTTTAGTGGCCCCAGGACTGGTTCTGGTGGTCCTCCTTTTTCATCAAGTAGTTCTTCCATTTGTTGGGAGTTTTAGTTCTGCAGAAAGCCTCAAAGATATTGTTATATATATTCCCTGAGGAGAAGCAGGGACCCTGCCCCAAGGCTGCACTATCTTGACTGCTCCTCCCTGGTCTCTGCATCCCTTCCCTTCCCTTTGGAACTCAGAGAAGGTCATGGAGGCTGATGCTTATTCCCCAAAAACAAGAAAAGGAGACACACAAAGGCTTGTGTGCCCAGGAGCCTCACAGAGCCCTGCTCGGTTGTAGTAGTGTATTTATCTAGATGTCTGGCTGGTGTTTGAGGACTGGCTCTCGCCCTTGCTGGCTCTGAGAGTTTTAGCAAGATATGTGACACTTACCTCATCTATAATCAGGGTTTTGAGTTAAATTAATAAGTGAATGTATGTAAAAATCTCAGTGTACAGTGGCTGGCACAGTGGCATACAGAGTTCAAGTGAATGCAAATTGATATTTGATACTATTCTTACTATAATTTATATTTTTCTGCACCTGTCAGTCTGTGACTCATAAAAGACACTCAGTAAACATCATTGAGTTTAAATGAGAGAAGCAAGGAGGCTTAATTATTCATCAGAGCAAGCAGTGAGCACCAACCTTATCATCATCATTATCACCTTCAAACATTCAACATGGACAAAATATGCTAAATAAATAACAAGATGCATTGTTTCCATCCATGGTACTTGTAATCAATACGAATATTGTTTGCATATAGCTCCAGTTAATAAGTAATGCAGCACCGCAAATTTGCATAACAGCGATGTATTATGTGGCAAGGACAGCATTGTAAATATTTTTATAATTATAGTCACAACAAAATGTGCATCTTCAGGGTCTGTGGAAAAAGCTTGTCGAACCATTCTGCCCAGCAATTTCAGAAACGGCGCATAAAGTAGAGGATTTTGACAACTCAGTTACTGACTTAGATGGTGGCCAGACAGATGTTTAGAGGGTTACTTTATTTGTACGGTGTAAGTCTGAAGCCATTCATACATTTAAAAAAGAACATAAAAATTCCATGTAGCATTTCCAAATCACAACTTCCAGACTGCCCTTTCCATTGTGAAGCTGCACAAAACTCCAGTGTGCTGATTAGAGAACATACTGACAGTGATTTTTACCACTTAGGGTATTCAGTTCATCTGAGCTCAACTGATTCTCTTGATTTTTCTTCCAGTGTGTCTCCACGAATTGTTTTCAGAACTATGAAATTACGGATTGATAATATTTAGACTTTTTTCCCTCTTTTTCTTGATGTACACCTAACAGTGTATTTAGTATGTGCTGAACAAAAAAGAGCTGAAGTGTATTAATGACTGAATAAAAAACTTAGGTATGATTCCAGACTCTGACGTTATCAGTGAGACTATTGATTTAATATCATCGAAAGGCATAAGGAAATGTTTTTGTTGTTGTTGTTGTTTCAGAATGTATGCATTGATTTCAGCAGAGGAGAAGGAGGTGTCTCCTAACTGACTGGCTTTTTTGGTTCTCCCTCCTTCTCATGCCTGCTTCGTGAAACCCTGATCCCAGGACTGCATCCCTCCATCTGACAACTGCTTGTCCATCACGCCATGCTCTAAAAATAAAATGCATAGAGCTTGCTATCTAGACAGCAGGCATTTCATTTTATCATCCCAAGCAGTACGCTGGGTATCGGCATGCTTTTTGTTTGTTGAATCCCTTCTCCCCAGAGGTGAAACGGATTGAACTGCAATGTGGAACTTGTACACCTGTGGGTCCGAAGCTGAGGATCAGCTGGAAGGAAAGGCAGGACTTTTTCTCTCAACTCTTCTCCCTTCGTGATACCCAACTGTTATCAAATCTCAACTTCTCCTTTATAGTGTGTCCTTTTCCTGGCTCTCCTTTCCATTCCCAAGGCTAACATTTTTTTGTTTGTTTGTCTTTTTAGGGCTATGGAGTTTCGCAGGTTAGGGGTCAGATTGGAGCTATAGCTGACAGCTTATACCACAGCCACAGCAACACCAAATCTGAGCTGCATCTGTGAACCTACACCACAGCTCAAGGCAACACCAGATCTTTAACCCACTGAGCAAGTTCAGGGATCGAACTGCATCCTCATGGATGCTAGTCAGATTCATTTCTGCTGAGCCATGACAGAAACTCCCCATGGCTAACATCTTACTCCAGGATTTCATTATCTTATAACTGAATTATTCAACAGCCTCTTGATAGGTATCCTTATTTTCATTTTCACAAGGCAAGCCGTGCTCCATGTGCTGATGCAGAAATTCTCCACAATATGCCCTCATGTGTGTCAGTTCCTTCTCAGATGCTTTTAGGTGGCTCACTACCGCCTACTTGAAGGATGGCAAATAGGTAGTGGCCAATCTACAGTCAGGCTTACTTGGAGTGCTGTGTGGAAGTTAATGATTTGCAGAATGACCTGACAAAAATGCAGTGGTTGATTAGTGACAACTACAGAGGGGTAGAAATGGGGACCTACCACAAACAGAGAGGCTTTTAGAACAGGCTTACCTGGGGAGAACCTATCCTCTTAGTATTCTCAAATTGTACACACACATGTGTACAGGTGTGTCTCCTCAGGCAAAAGAGTTTATGATTTGAAAGAATGATAGGCGTGACTCAGGCACATGGACACACACAGTATTTCCTCAGCTGTATCAGTTACTAGATGTGTGTAACCTCCTGCCTTATGTAGTGCAAGCTTAACATTCCTCTGAGTTCCCCATCATCAAAGGAAGGACCATAGGGTTGTTAAAAAACTAACTGTGCACGTATGGGTAAATCATTGAGAGAAACGCCTGACACATGGCAAGCTCTTTAAAAAATGTATGCTGTTATTATCATCATTCTGTATCTTTACCACATCTTCAGAAGTCTTGTCTGTCTACCACTCTGTGAAGAAAATCAAGAAAAATGTGTTTCACACAATATTTCCTACTGCCATGTGTATAAGAACAGGTATTTACACATACAGATAACACATACATGCATATAAATATACAAAGTAAAGGGTATATATAAATACGTTTATGCATATAAATATATATAGTGAGAAATTGGTTTTCACCAGGGAAAACAATTGCCAATTATTCTAGTTCTTGCCACAGTTATTAATTAACTGACAATAATTAAGTAAATAAAGATAAAGTATTTGTGGGAGAAGGAAGACAGAGTTTCTCTAATGGGAAAGCAGTCACATTGATTCTAAATAACACCTCAGGTAGCATCCTACCTCACAGCCTTTGCAGCTGCTGTCCCCTTGGCTTGAAATGCTCTTCCCTACACACATTCCTGGTTACCTCTCCTCCTTCAAGGCCGCCTAGTTGTCATCTTCTCAGTGAGGCCAGGCTTCACCATTCTGCTTCTGAGCACTCTGCACCAGCTCCCCCTTCTCCCGTTCCCTCATGGATCTATTTCCTCTACTGTGCAAATCACCTTCTATATACAAATCAGTACTATGTAGTTTACTATATAGTTTTATTGTAGTATAGTTGCATGTACAGTAATATTATATGTTACCGGCGTACAATACAGTGATTTACAATTTTTAAACTAATTTGTTGATGTTTTCAGATTCCACATATAGGTGATATCATACAGTTTCTGTCTTTCTTGGACATATTTCACTTAGCATAATGCCCTGCAAGTCCATGCATGTTGCTTCAAATGGCAAAATTTCATTTGTTTTTATGACTGAATAATAAGTCTGTTGTAGTCATATCACATTGTCTTTATCCATTTGTTGACAGACACTTATGTTGCCTTCCTATCTTGGCTATTATAAATAATGTTGCTATAAATTTTGGAGTGCATGGATCTTTTTGAATTAGTGGTTTTCATTATTTTGGGTATATACCCAGGAATGAAATTGCTATATCATATGGTAGTGCTACTTTTAGTTTTTGAGAAACCTCCATACATTTTTTTCCACAGTGGCTGCACCTGTTTACATTCCCACTGACCGTGTTGGAGGGCTCCCTTTTCTCCACATCCTTGCCAACATTTGTTATTTGTGTCTTTCGATGATGGCCATCCTGATAGTTGTGAGATGGTATTTCACTGGAGTTTTGATTTGCATTTCCCTGATGACTAGTGATGTTGAACATCTTTTCATGTGCCTGTTGGCCATCTGCATTTCCTCTTTGGAAAAGTGTCTATTCAATTGCTCTGCCCCCTTTTAAATTCAGTTGTTTTATCTACGTTCTCTCTCCCCACACTAGAATGTAAAATCCGTGACAACAGACACTTGTAGTCTTGTCTACTACTGTAGGAACCTTGCTGACAAGATCAGCTTACACACAGTAGAAGATTAAGAATTGTATGAAAAATGAATGAAAGACTGATTATTTTAGTTGAAATAAATAGATATCTCTAGCTATTCAAATAAAAAGATCCTTTACTTAATCTCCCACATTATCTGTAGGGGTCTTGATAGACTTGAGGAAGAGGACTTTATAAAATAGGCCTTTTCCTTTATACAGGGTGTTTTGAAATTAAGGTACAGCTATTTTAGGAAAACTGAGACTTGAAGATACTGTCAATTAACAATACTTAAAACAACAAATTGTTGTTGCACACAAGTACACCCTTTTGTTATTTGGTGAATATTGGGAATTTTTTTGAGGAAAGAGTAAAATCTAAGATCCATCCCAGAAAATATGCACACAAGGGCTCCTAGATCTCACTCTGAGGCAAGGGAGAGGACTGGCAAGGGGATGGACATGGCCTCATCTGCATGGCACCTGCTGTGAAGGAAACAAGGGGAAAAGGTACATGCTCTTGTCCCTTCTACATCAATAAAAAGCCCTTTTCATCCAGACATCTTTGGATATGTGATTGTTACTCATAGCAACTGTCAGTTTCTGTAAGTCCACCCTGAAACATGATGGATGAATTGATGGACAGGAGCCATTATCTTGACAAGGTAGATCTTAGCAAGCAAAAAGTCAAGTTAAATGGAAATCTGAAATAAGGGAGAAGAATATGATTATTTTCTGTTTGATGTTACTTCTACCTACTGTGAATCTGAGTTCACCCTTTTATTTTAACCATTAAGATTGTCCTTTCCTGCCTTACCTTTTGCCAGATTATCCAAATGACTATTGGGGAAAAGACCATTCATTTAACTGCTGATTTAATGGTAATATATGAAGTTTTAATACTATAGACTTAATATTAAGGGGGTTTTATTTCAATGTTTTGGCATTAAAAGCAGTCATTATAGCTGTTGAATATATTGTTTTTATTCCTCCCCAAGTAATCCTTTCTATAAAGTATGTTACCAATGTTAATTAAACAGGGACCATAAAAAGTCCTTAAGTCATTTTTAGAAAATATCTTCAAAGTGCTTTTATAATACTACTTAATATATACTTGTCTTCTAAAGAAAATATCACGTCCTCTGTAGAATATAACAGAAGAGTACAGAATAAGTGATTTCTACACATTATGAGTTGAGAAAAACGGTTAAAAGCAGACTTGAACACTGCATCTTGTCCGCAAGAGGTTTAATAGGTGATGTTACAGGAAAGTGCATTAGTCAGGGGTGTGGGTGGGAGGAGAACAGAGGATAAAATTGGAAACTCATGGAGCTGCAACCAGTTTCAACTGATCCTGAGGTCAGAGAGCATCTCTGAACTGTGACTGTGCTTCCCAGTAGTCCCCACTGAGGAAGGTGAGCCAGGCCTTTGTATTCTTTTAACTATTGATTACAGGTCACCCCCGCCCTCCCCCCACCAGGGTGGTGGTGGCATGGCTAGGGATGTGTAACCTTACAGGAAACAGCCTCATTTCGTCAAGGGCACTGCCTAAGGAGAGAATAAGCTGTGTGTCACCAGCAGTCCACACTCCTGACAGCTGAGAAATGAGTTTCAGCCCATGGTGGCGTGCTATGGGATGGGGCATGCCATAGCATCACTGAAGCCCACCTGCTGCTCCCAAAAGAGAGCTCGCCCACATGCAAACTCCTTGCCCCTCATGCATGCCAGTCTTTCCAGGGCATACTTTGAAGAGGAAGGTTCCTGGGACAAAGTAAACCCTATGATGCTACTTGTAGGCTGGAGGCCATAAGTTCGCACTTGATACCTACCTATCCTGGACTTCCCTCACCTGGGTTAGCATCCCTAGACCTCACCCATAACCCTGGTCATGGTGCCCTTCCCTGGCTGTGACCTGGCACATGTCTATTTATTGTCATGATTAGACAGAGGACCATGAAGAAAAGTCCTGAGTCATCAGGGGTCAGATGCATTTTTCTGCTATGATGCTTAGCTTCAGTTAACTAAAGGATAGGTAATCCTTTCTTTGACTGCTGGTTTTACCCCAGGTAACTGGATCACAGCAACAGCCTAAAGTGTCACAGGTCTTTCATGTGGGCTCTGTGGAAGTGTTTCCTCCTGAGAACCAGGACTTCTAGGCCTATGGAGACTAGAGGTGAGGGACTAAGAACCACAGGTTCCTCAGCAGATCCCTCATACTTTCATCAATTGTTTTCCAGATCCATACACCTTCATTATTTTAAGAATCATACCTGGGAGTTCCTGTTGTGGCACAGTGGAAACGAATCCAGCTAGTATCCACGGGGGGTGTAGGTTCGATCCCTGGCCTTGCTCAGTGGGTTGGGAATCCAGCATTGCCATGAGCCGTGGTGGTCACAAACTTGGCTTGGATCCCATGTTTCTGTGGCTGTGGTGTAGGCCAGCAGTTGTAGCTCAGATTCAACCCCTAGCCTGGGAACATCCGTATGCCACTGGTAAAACCCTAAAAAAAAAAAAGAATCATACCCAACCAACATGTACCATCTCTCAGATGATGGCCCTCAGGTTCGTCCCTAAGAGGTTGTTCCATTGCTCTCCTGGGTCAGCAGCTTCTATGTGGTGTAGTAGGCACAGGCAAGGTGGAGCCCATGGCCATGCTGCCATTACAGCTCTCCCTTTGTTTTTTTTGTTTATTTTTCTTTTTTGGCCGCCCCTCTGCACATGGAGTTCCTGGACCAGGGATCAGATCCGAGCCACAGTTGCAACCTACACCACAGCTGTAGCAACACCAAATTCTTAACCCTCTTGCTCCAGATTGGAGCAGCCATAGGTATGAAGCAACACAAAGGTTGGCCTGGATGTCTTGGCCACATGCTTATGAACTGTACTGGAGTCCTTGGCCCTGGACTGACTTGTGCCCAGTCCCAGACATAGGCATGAAGAAGGACTGCTGTTGAATTCATCTGATCCTATCATGGGAGATGGACAAAGTCCAGCTGTGCTGCGGAGCCCTGGCAGGGTTCTCATTTGCTGCCCCATGCCCATGCACCATCTCTACCAAGACCTGCTGCTATCAGGGTTGTTCTTCAAGATGAATATTATTTTTTGCTTCAGTTTGCATGGCCTCATGCTCCAGGTATAGGGATTCTCCCATCACGGCTTGTCATGAATCCAGATGGCATTTTCTGGATCACTGATACTTCCCCATCAGGATGCTATACTATAGCGGCTCCCAGGTTTTGTGGCCTGAATGACAAGGATGCTTGGTGCCACCTCCCACATTTGCTGCAGGCCTATCCCCTGCTCAGAGCTGGCAACCCTTCTTGCAAGTCAGTCATGGTTGGGCCATCATTCCTGAGGGAGACATACTATCTCCATACAGGGGGTTTCCTTTTAGCCATGAAAGATATGAGATCTGATAATCTACTCTGTACTCTGGGGTGGGGGTGGATGGAAGTAGTAATTAGCTCTTTACCCAACCTCTCCATAACAATGGGGCTTTAAAATCTCACTAATCTGGTAGACCCTTGAAACGTCCTAAGCTTTTTTCTTCCACCTTCTGAAGCTCACGTGTTTTCTAATGTCCTCAAGGAGCTGGTCACTTGCTGGCTCATGTCAATTGGCATGATGCTATTGTCATAGTCAAGTGGACTAGTTTAATGTGCTGAAGGAGGGACTGTGTTATCACAGATCATAGCAGACAATACAATCCTGAAACAAGAATATAAATGCACATCATTCTGCTTCCCATGCAAACGTGAGCTTCTGCTCCTTTTTTTCTGGATGAGGATGGAAAATGCATCCACCAGATTAAAGACCACAGATTCTGTGCCCAAGGACACATTTTTCTACTCTACAAAAATTTCGATATGGTCATAAAACTAAGCTCATTAATTTACTCAAGAAAAATTAAAAGATACTGAAAATGTTATAAATAAATTGTATAGACTCTATGGATGATCTTTACTAAAGAGAACATCATCAACTATGGAAAACATCATGTGGAAGAGGGATTGGGCGGAACTGGGTGGGCACTAGGCATGGAAGCAGGACCGCTGTCCAGGGATTTTATTTCAATACAAGGAAGAGTTTGCAGCTGAGTTGAAGGAGATGGGATTGGTACTGAGGGGTGGGGGGTGGGTCATTCTGATATATCTTTAGCGAGACTCTGACTAGCTCTTTGACATGTAGTTATGTTGTAAACTGCAGGGTCATATTTTGGCTAGGTGATATTTGAGGATATCTCTAATACTGAGATTAAAAAAATCTAATATATATTTCTCTACAGGTAATGGTAATGTTCAGCAATGCATTCATTTACATGTTCATTCATTCCAAAACTAGACATTGAGCACTTACTGTATGTTAGGGATGAGATGTTTTCTTGGCTTTATTGCTTTGGATGATTAGGATAGAAAAGTAGCCATTTGGAAATGTATATTTTCAAGCATCAAAGAGAATATGGACCTTCAATGTTAAAATTGTGCAAATGTTTGAATTCAGGCATATATACAAATTTAATATTTGTAAATAAGTATTCCCATTTCTTGACATGAGATCAAAGGGTGAATATTTTATGAAAAATAATTTTTTAAAGTTTAGGTATTAGAGAAAACTGATGAATGAAAAATGCTTTTATTTTAATTTAATAAGTTCTGCTAATGACAGGATATGGGGGGGACGTGTCTTGGTGTACAAGCCGTACAATTTTTAGCATCTACTTGTAGTTTCATCCTTAGGAGTTTTATGACATAATGCTGCTATTTTGGTATTCTTCATGAACTGCAACAGACAAATCCAGTGTTTGAATTCCTGCAAGCAAGTCCCAATAAAGCCCTGTACAAAAAACTAGTATTTCTTAAAACCTTCATTAGCAAACATATATATGTATATGCATATATTGATGTACAGATAGATAGATGGATGAACTTTTATGGGTCCTATCCAATACAGTGTCCAAGTTTCTTCCCTGAAAATACTTTTGGAGTTTTCATTAAGAAATGGGGAAACATGTATTTGAAAGCTTACCTTATCATATTATAGGAAGAAAATATTATTTAAAAATCATATAACCTAGGATGTAAAAATACTTTTTTTTTATTAAAGTATAGTTGATTTACATTGTTGTGCTAATTTCTTCTATACTGCACAGTGACTCAGTTATGTGTATATATATATACACATTCTTTTTTATTTTATTCTTTTCCATGATGGTCTGTCCCAGGAAATTGGATATAGTTCCCTTTGCTATGCAATAGGACCTTGTTTTTTATTCATTCTAAATGTAATAGTTTGCATCTACTAACCCCAAACTCCCATCCATCCTGCTCCCGCCCCCTCTCCCTTGGCTAGGATTTTAAGTTTAATCAGAATTATGTCTATTTTACAAAAGGTTAAAAATCAATCAATTTCAGTAAAATATGCATGCCTTTGTTTTAATATTGTGAGCTCAGAGGTTAGAGTTGTAGAGAGGCCTATTTAATTCCCAGATCTGTCATGAATTAGCTAAGTGACTTTTTGTAAATTCCCTTACCTTCCTGAGCTTTGGTTACCTTATCTTTAATATGAGGATTATTCTCACTCAAAGTGTTGATAAAACAAAGGTTTTGTTAGGATTAAATGAGATAATAATTGTAAAATATGCCATACGATGTGGCTGGCATGTAAAGAACACTTGACAAACGGGATTATGGAAAGTACAATACATCATTATTACTAAAACTTTAACCATTTTTAACTCTTAGTAGTGCTCTAAAAAGTTCTTCATTTTTATCAGAATACTGTGAAGTTTAGCTTCAATAAATTGTCACCAGAAGATTTGATGAGGGGAGGATTCCTCTCCTCTGTCTTGGAAAGTAGACTGTTGAAGTAAATGCAATTCCTATAGTGATGTACAAAGTAAAGAGAAAATACCATGATAATAATGAATGAGACTTCATTACTGGTACACTTACTTTGATTCTGTTTTGCCTGTGTAAATGAAACTTTTTAGGAAAATTCTTAACATTTTAGCAAACATCTTCCTCTGTTTTGAACATCACAGTACTCCTTGAGAGAGTATAGCTTTCTGATTCCACAGTTTTGTAAGGTGACACTCGGGACAGTCAAATGTCTCTCCAGGTCATTCTTGTGGTAAGTAATGCAGGCGGGGCTTGAACAAATTTTCCTTGTCCTCTGCTCTTATCTGCCACTAAGATATCTCTTAGAGCTTCTCCAAAGGGGATCTTAAAAGATGTATTAACTGGAGGTTAAATCACACATCCTAGCTAGTGTGGTTACAGATAATTTAGGGTACCAGGATTATTGATGTAATTCATAAGTATATCAGACCTAATTAACATGAACTCTATTACTCTGATGGTTCTTTCTTTGGATACAGGATCGATAAATAGATATAATCAAAATTGAAATGTTTGGACAGAATCACATGATAAACAGGGAAAAATGAAGAGTGGCTACAGAATAGAATTAGAGAGCGATACATGGTGATGGTTTTATAAAAGATGTAACAGAGTTAAAGATGCATTGCATGTGGGATTTGCATTGTTCCTGGTTACTGTCTCTCTCTCTCTCCTCACCAATACCTCAATACCTCTCTTTTATAAGAAACAATGTTACTAAATATGTGTATGTATCCGAATAAATTAGATCCTCCAAGACTTCCAGAGGATAAGGGGTCAGAAATACATGAGGCCTGAAATATTGCAAGACCTGACTTTGTTCGGATGATAGTAAGATGGCCCAGAATGGGGTTTGGAAGGGTAATTTCTCAATAAACTGTATTGAACACATAAAGGAATGGCCTCTTTCAACCTTTAAGGTACTTGAACAGATGCAGACAAGGGTGGCTAACCCAGTGATGTTTTAAAAATGTTCCCGTTAAAAGTTTGAGAGGCTTATATGCAGTGAATTTTAAATCTATTTAAAATCTATTGTGTCTTAGTTTTACAATAAGGAAGAATATAATTGAAATTCTCATAAACTAGTAATGTTTGGAATCTTTTCTTTGGATAGTTGCTTTAAGATAAATACAGCATAAAATGAAATAACTTCCTTGCTCTGGTCATTAAATGCTTATGCAATTATGTTAATTAAAGCTTTATTATATTTTTTACAGAGTCATCTTTTCTTGCTTCTAAACTGTTACTTTGGGCTGCCTCTCCCTTTGCTGCTTCCTCATGGGATCAGGAAATTTGGCAATTGCTAAATCCAGTGTTGGTTTTTGCAATGCCATCTTTTTTGACTCATCAATTTCATTTGATGGAGATACTGCTGCCTCGTCTTTGAGACAGTTTCTTCATTTGCCTCTCCTGGTTTTCCTCAAATCAAACTGAACATTCTCTCTCAAGATCCTTTGCAGGTTTCTTCTAATCTCCCAAGTTTTTAGTGTTGGAACATCTTTGTTCTTTTATCTACCTGCACTCATTCACTTGGTAATCTCATACACTTGTAAAGCTTTAAATACTTCAGGGACTTTTAGAGTTATGTCCACAGCTTAGACTCCACACACCTCTTCCCAGCCAGATTCCAAGTCTTATCTCCAATTGTTCACCATTGACACCATTAACCATGTTAGTTCATTAAGTCCAGCCAACCATATGATCCTTTCCCTTGAGCCTGTTCCTCCCAAGGTCTTCCTATCTCGTAAAAGACAGACCTAGTCCTACAAAAGCTTGGACCAAAAACTTGGAGTACCTTGGGCTCTCTCCACACCCCATGTTCATTCCGGCTCCTATTTGGTGCACTTTTAGAGCAAGAGTATTCTGAGTCTAAGTACTTGTCATCACCTCCTCTGCTCTTGCCTGATACCAGTCACCTCCTATATGTAATGCAACTAGTCTCTTCCTGTCTGTCTCCTGGATGGTCTACTTCAACACAGCAGCCCAGAGGACCTTGTTACAAAGCAAGTCAGGTCATGTTAATCTCTTCTCTAGTCCCTTCATTTACCTCCCCATCTCAGACTAGAAGCCAACATTCTATGATAGATTTAAATCTCCAAAATAGATCCTAAAATCTGCTCTGGCCTCCCCTTCACTCCTAAAGCTCCATCCACATCCCCACTGCAGGCAGGTCCAGGTGTACTGCCTTCCTTGCTGTTCTCAAATATCCCAGAAACTCCCACCAAAGGGCTTGCTGTTCCCCTATCTGGAATTCCATCTCCTGTGATACCCAAAGTTCACATCCTTGTTTCTTTCAATATTTGTCCAAATATTACTCACTCAGTGGGGAATTTACAACATGCCTTATTTGACATTGCACCTCTGTGTCTTAAGTTTTAATCACAAAGCTACATTTCATTTGTTTCTGCTGTTGATTGTCTGAAGACAGAGTTATATTACATCAAGAATTAGTAAATGTCTGTTAATTGATGTAAGTATACCCCAAAATGTAATGTTTAAAAACATTAAGTTCATCATTTCATACACACACATTTTATATCAAAAAATTTTATATTCAATATATAATATATATAGGACCTTCTTTATTTCTCTTTCTCAAAAAAGGAAAAAAAAAAAAAAGAAACAGAATACACCAAATACCATTCATGCCATTCAATGGCTTCTTAAGCTTGTTCCACTGGCTTCACTTCTACTAATTGTATCTTTTTTGAATTTTCATTGATGATATTTTGTATTGAGTTATTTGAAAAATCTTTCCTTCAAATTTAATGTTAATTTTATTACCACTTGATTCCATCATTCCAAACATAATTTAGACATTTCACTGAAATAAACGGTGGTTGTTTATTTACTAAGCACAAATATTTTAAGGACATAATATGGGTTAACTACTCTTTTAAAAAGATGCAAGCTGCAAATATTGTGTATGAGAAAGGAAGGTCAAATCTAAGCTATAGATCTGATATGTGATGTATATAAAATTATAATAACACAAGCTAAAAATTTAGAGTTGTATTTATATAACATGTAAAATATAAAGATTTGATTATGTAATTTTACCTCTAGGACAACTTTCCTTTTTATACTCCCCCCCCAAAAAAAAAAACATGAAGAGAGAAGCTTTAATGTTATAAAACCACACTAGCATTCCTTCAAAAATGTTTTTGTTGTTGTTGTTTAGCTCCTTTAATCTTTCAAAAAGTAAACATAAAAGAGAAAGAGCAAGAGAGAAAGAAAGAGGGAGAGAAAAAAGAAATAACATCTTCGTCAGGAAAACTAGATAAACATGATGTACTGCTTAAGATCATGGATCTGGAGCAAACTGCCTGGGTTTAAATTCCTGCCATCCCACTTACTAGTGCTTATTGGGCAAAATCCTCACCATCTCCTTGCCTTTGTTTTCTAAGCTATTAAGTAGAGATAGCAATAGAACCTACAGAATAGGATTATTAATAAGAGTAAATGGTATAATGCTTAAGATATGCTTGTAACAAGCATTATACGAGAAATGCTTGTAGGAGTTCCTTTTGTGGCTCAGTGGTTAAGGAACCCTACTAGGAACCATGAGGATGCAGGTTTGATCCCTGGCCTTGCTCAGTGGGTTAAGGATGTGGTGTTGCCATGAGGTGTGCTGTAGGTTGCAGATGTGGCTTGGATCCCATGTTGCTGTGGCTGTGGCTGTGGCTGGTAGGTGTAGATCCGATTCGACTCCTAGCCTGCGAACTTCCGTATGCCATGGGCACAGCCGTAAAAAGCAAAAAAGAAATGAAAAGAAAGAAATGTGTATATAATGTTTAAGAAATGCTAGTAGGAACCATTATGGTTCAGCAGGTTAAGATTCTGGCTAGTATCTTCAGGTGTTGTGCTTAGCTGTGGTATAGATTGGAGATGCAGCTCGGATCTGGCATTGCTGTGGCATAGGCTGGCAGCTGCATAGCGTGGCAGCTGCAGTGCCTAACCTGGGAACTTTTCTATGTTACAGGTGTAGCCGAGAGAGAGAGAGAGAGAGAGAGAGAGAGAGAGAGAGAGAGAAAGAAAGAGAAAGAAAAAGAAAGAAAGAAAGAAGGAAAGAAAGAAAGAAAATGCTTGTATAAATGTGGGCCATATGGTAGGCACTAAATAAATACCTGATAATTAATTATGTAGGGGGAAATATATTTGGATAAAGGCATATTCTATTGGTAGAAGAAATAATTATATTTAGAAGCAAATTTGACTACTAAAAGTTTAAATGCCATAAAGAACTAGTTTGAATATATTTAGGCCACAAAAAAAAAAAACCTCTTTTTTTCTTTCAGCAATCGTCACTTTTTAATTTGCACCATATTTAATTGCAGACACTTTTTAACTCCCTTGTGGTGCTGAAAATTCTGTGAGAATGTTCATCTTTGTAACCTCGGCCCAACAGCACTTGCATTTATACAGAAATTGACTCAGGGTTTTTTTTGGTGAAGAAATTCAGGGAGAGTAGTGACAGGGAAATAGCACATCTTAATATTTAACTTGACTCCTATTTCTCTTTATTGGGTAGTGGCAACCATTGAAATTGTAGAAAAATAAATTGAAGATTCCTGCAATGTGTCATAATTTAATCACATAAAAGTGAATTGTAGAATTTAAATTTACTTCTGTTACAATTGCTATTAATACACTCACTTCCTAACTTTCATAGAGGATTTTTTTCCCCAAAACTGAGGTAACTTAGTCAAAGGTAGACTAATAACAAAGTATCCTGATTGTTTATTCAGAGGGAAAACTTACAATATATATTTTTTTATATTTATTTATTTATTTTTGTCTTTTTGTTTTTTCTAGGGCCGCACTCAGAGCATATGGAAGTTCCCAGGCTAGGGGTCTAATTGGAGCTGCAGCTGATGGCCTACACCACAGCCACAGCAACTCGGGATCCTAGCCACATCTGCGACCTACACCGCAGCTCACGGCAATGCTGGACCCTTCACCCACTGAGTGAGGCCAGGGATTGGACCCACAACCTCATGGTTCCTAGTCAGATTCCTTAACCACTGTGCCATGATGGGAACTCCAACAATTTTTTTTATATTCCATTATTATTGGATAAAAGACGAATATATCTCCATTTCTAGATATATTACCTCTATAGCTTAGCGTCTGTGTCTTCTGTTAAAAACTTGGAAAAACTCATATCTAAATAAAAACAAATCCCAGCATATTAAGATCCAAAGTAAAACAAGGGGTTGTTTCACTGTTAAGTTTCAATGTAACTACTTAAAATGTAGATAACACACTATCATATAACCTTAAAATTATTTCTTTCTTAATCATTACTTGCAGTCTTATTTGTTTCTATATGCATTTACAAGTGCTTATTAGTTTGTGATTCTATAGAGTTCAGGTAAAAACACAAACCCCAGAGATTGTTGCTGATGCCCTTTCTTTGGTTTAAGAAGTAACAGACTTTCACCAGGCTTATCTTTTCAGATGTGAAACATTAAACCAGTAAATTTGAAACTGTTTGCTAATTTGCTAAATCACGACCAAATGCTTTTCTTTCAAATTAAGTTCCAACTGACAGCCCCAGATGCTCTTCAGCTGACAAGGCCAACTGCCAGCAGTAGGAGGAGCCATGCTGGCCCAGCCTGATCAAACCCCAGACCCCAGCCCACATCACATCTAGCAGAACCACCTAGCTGAGCCTATTAAAATACATGGACTCATTTTAAGTCACCAAATTTTAGAGCAGAGCTTAACTAAAACAATATCCTTCTTCCTCTTTCAAGATAGGGCTTAAATCTGGCTCAAATGAAAATTAGTACAAACAGCTGAGCTCCAGGACTTTATTCCGGTTGCTTTTATGTTGCGTTTTCTACTGGACTGTAAGTATGCAAGGTCCAAGCTATTGCTCTATTTTCTTTCCATGTGTTCCTGTAGCTGGTTACACATTGCCAGACTCATGGAACCCTGATTACCTGAGGTTGCCAGCTGAGTCCTAACAGAATGGATGAGCAAAAAGGAGAATAAAAAGCTAGTCTTTGGATATAAGATGAATTTTAAAGATATAAGGATTTTGATTAAGCCAATAAGCAATTTTACAAAACATACCTATGTTTTAGATATATATATATATATATTTACATTGGTATTTAATCTGGATTATATGAACAGAGGAATTAGTGGTCATGATTTTTGTTTGTAAACAAGCTGAAATATCAGTTTTGGCTAGAAGCAATGTCACCTGTTAGAATGTTACATGTGGAATTGTGAAAGAAGACCAGATTGAAGGAGCAATATGAAAGTTATTTGTGTGTAAACAAAAGAACAGACAAATAAAGACATAGGCAAAAAAAAAGTGATTTCTGGAGCTATACTGTAAAAGCAGGGGTGAACATAATAATTTTCTCCTTCCAATCTCTGCCATGTGTTCTGCATGTACCTCCTGTGGGAAGTAATAGTTACACCATTTACTGTAACTACCCCTGTTACCTGAGTGGGTGCTGTTTGGAGGACCATTTGCTAGTGTAACAATAATGAGATACAATTCAAGTCAGAACTCTGGATTTAGCATACCAAATGATAATCTATCCTTTTGTGATCCAGAACTTTTTTTAAAGTATAAAGAAACATTTACAATGTGAAAGATTTTTAATAATTCAAAGTGCACTTTTGAATACTTTTAATTACTAATAATTATATCTACAAGACAGAAAATATCCAACATATTTCCAAAATCTTTTCCTTCAGGGCCTATCATCCCAGCAAACCTCTCCCTGCCAAGTTGCTTCCCAGAATTCATATTTCTCTGCTTCAGAATTGCATTTGTTAATAGAAGAAAGAGGTTAAGTAATTCAGAAAGCTTGGGTACAGAAAGCTTGGGGCGGGGGTGAGGAAGTAAGTCGATTGCCCTGCAGATTTCAAAGTTGCACTTGTATAAAATTGAAACGTAACTGATCTTTACATAAACGACATATTCAGACATATTTATTCAACGTGTTTTTTATACTCTTGAAATGCAGGGTTTTCTCAGAAACAAATATTGCAGCACAAAGCTTTATTCATGTCATCTACAATGGATAAGTACTGTTCAGACACATCTTAAAACTATAATATGAGGAGGTGAGGGCATAACCCTTCACACATCTACACCTTTATCAAGTCAGACAGGAGACAGAGGTGGGAGGCAGAGGGAGGGGAGGAGACAAAGAGGGAGAGAGATGAAGAAGAGAGGCAGGAAAGAAGAGAGGGAGAAAATACCGGTTTGGATGCACAGTCTCTCAGCCCTCGCAAGCATGTGGGCATCACTTCCAGTTGTAACAAAGAGGACCATGGCGTTTCCTTTCGGTTCTAGACAGGCTGACACAGCGCGCACTGCGTGCACGTCTGTCGCCTCATCCAAGTCCCCCTTCCTCCTGGAGTTAGAAGCCCCGGATCCCAGGGGTCCCCCTGCTCGGTGCCAGGCACGCAGGTCCCTTGGAGACGCGGCCACAGGTTCGTGCGCGTGCGGTCAGGGGCGGCGGCGCATACCGGGGCCGGGTAGAGGGGGAAGGCCCTTCTTCCCGGACTGCTCTCGGTCCCCCACTCGGCCGGGTTACGGCGGGAGGGATGTTCGAGGCCAGAGGGACAGGCGGCCCCGCAGCGACCAGGAGAGCGGGATGCGGACGAGCGGGGCGGGGTAGGCGGGTGCCAACTCCGATCTCACCCAGCACGGGCGTGTGCAGACCCAGGTAAGCCTCCCCGGGCACCGCCGTGTTGCTCCGCAAGCCGCTACCCAAGAGCTAGAGCCGAAGCCCCGCCTCGCCTCCCCATCCCCGGCCCCCTCCTGGTTCAGGTTCACTGCGCACCTGGCTGGGTGGCCCGGGAGCTCCTGGGTAAGACCGCCGGACTCGGGTCGCCTCCGCTCCTTCCCTCACCCTAAAGGAGCCAGCGGAGACCCCGGAGCAGCCAGCCACCTGTGTCCCCGCGTCTCAGGCATGGCGCCCTTGGGGTGAGGCGAGCGGGGCGCCGTTATCCCGGCGGGTCCGAGGTCTTGCGAACAGGCGGGGCGGAGAGGCGATCGCGCGGGAGGCAGACCGGAGTCCCGGGCCGCGGCGGCGTCGCCCTGCTCTGCCGCCGGGCGTCAGGGTGGGATTTTATAGGCGCTGGCAGCGGGGGACTGCCCTCCCCGCCCGGCCAGACTTCCGCACGTGGCGGCACAGCCTCGTCCCCGCGCAGGCAGGCGACGAGGCGACGGCGGCGAGAGCAGCGCGCGTCCCTGCCTCCTAGCTCTCCGCGCGCGCGCCCCGCGAGCCCAGCTCTGCTCGGGCGCCACCCTCCCTCCCGGCGCCGGGAGCGTGAGAGCCTCGCCCTCCAGGTGCGGCGATGTTCCCCGGGCTCGCTCAGTCTCTGGGAGAGGATGGTAACGCGAGCGCCGGGGCGTGAAAGCGTCGCCACTGAACGGGAGCGATTGATGGGTAGGGCGCGCACTTGGCCGAGGACCGCAGCTCGGGCGCCGCGCGAGCACAGACGGCGCGGCGCCTCCGCCTCCCGGTCGGACTCCGCGCCGGTCAGGAGCCTCCTGTCCCCGGGCGCCCGGGTGGCCGAGCCCCTGCCCGCGGACGAGGGTGTCCGCCGCGCCTGAGCGTGCGGGAGTTGGTGGACCTTGATCCCAAAAGCGCTTCCGCCCCGGACCCGGAGTCGCTGGACCCCCGGGAGCCCGCCAGCTCGCTGACCGCGAAGGGACTTGAGCTGGAGTTCGGGCGGGTTATCCCAGGGGGAGCGCAGGAGGAGACGTCCAGGGAGACGAGGGAGGTGATGCTCCGGTGTCAAGAGCGGACACTTTTCTTCCTGACACTTGCTGGGTCTGAGCCGCTTCCCACGCAGATCTCCTGCGCACCCGCTGCCCTCAGCCCTGCCCTCCCACACAGAGTGGGGAACACCAGAGCCCTGTTTTCTTAAGTATCTGGCTTGCTATTGACTTTTTCATAACTTATGATTAGTCTATGGAATGATCATATCTATTCCGTGGCTTTTTTCATGGAGGTCGATAGGCTTAATGATTGCCTCAGTCAAGTCATTTACTTCTGAGCCAATAGATAATGCCGTCGTCATAGTTTTCTGGGGCGGGGGGGAGAAAGTAACTGTGCGTTGGTTCTGCAGACGCCCCACTCCTTCTGAATCCTGCACCTTGGTGCTGAGCACGCGACAAAAGTTTTCAGCTGCTCCTCAGTTTCTGGTGCTTCGCAGAGGAAAGGAAAGGACTTTGACATTAAACCCAAGAAGCGGTCAGGCAACATCTTTAACTTTTCTGCTCTGTTATCATTTGCGATGAAGAGGAAACAGAAGAGATTTCTGCAGATGACTTTGATATTCATGGTGGCTTTAATTTTCCTGCCCAATATCGGTCTCTGGTCTCTGTATAAGGATAAGCACCTGGTGAAATCCACCGAGCCCGGGGAGCAGCAGGTAAGTGGTCCCAGGAGGATGGTAAGGCTGCAGCCGCAGACCCAGCCAGCAGGTGTGCGATCGATAGCTTTGGGTTTACTCCCAAGTCTTTGTAGAGCCTATATTACAAGACTCTAGAGACTTCGGGGTTTAAGCAACCGCTTAAAACTACTTGTGTTAAGGTCGCAACCAGTGGCTTGGGTGAAATGTGGAATAAATCAGAAGAGCAGAACAAGAAGTCAGGAGGAGGAAATAACCTCACTGTGGATCTTTGGGTTGATTTTGGCTTGAGGTGCAAGAGAGGTAACTGCTTATCTGCAGGGTGTAGAAGTGGGTTTGGCACAAGTTGTCTCAGGGTTTTGTTTTTGCTTCTCATGGAGTTTGGGTGTCTATGTTTAAGTGAATGGGGCCAATTAAATCATGAAACTTGTGAAGTGGTTCTCAAAAAACAAGTTACAGTTTTCTCTATTTTGGGTTGTCATTTTTGCTTAGCAACAGCTTTTGCCTTGTGGAAACAAAGTCTTTCTTCTCCCCTGTTGCTAAGGTGCTTGTGTGGGGTCTTCAGGCAGTTACTAAGGAGGTCATTCAGTCTCACAGTCTGGTGGTAACAGTTTGTTGCTAAAAGCTTTCCTTCAGGTCTGAAACACCATGTAGGGGGTATATATACATATAACTATACATATATATATTAGTATGCAGTCCATTAGTGTGTACATCATGCATGACTTAAGGTGGATCAACATAACTATTTTTCATAGCAATAAAGGAAAATATCTTTCACAAAATGTTGTTGAAACAATATTGTTGAGTTCCTTGATAATGAATAAATAAAATAGCTTCTGCGATTGAACTTTTAACAATGGAATGCAGCCTTTTTCATGACATGGATATAACACTTTGTCAGTTCGTCCTGTATGTCACCTAGGAATCCCAATATTCTTAATTGCAATGGACATGACCCCTGTGCACTATGTCCCTTCCATGCACATACAGTGTTTAGGTAACCCATTTGTGGACAACGGCAGCATATAGTTGGCAATTAAATATTCTCATACTTTGCAAAGTTGAAATTCTTTTTATACAGTGAGTAGTTAGTTGTAAAATAAATGGAAGGAATTTTCTTTTTCATTGTGACAAGTCATCATTATCAGTCTCTAAACTTTAAAGATAACTAGATGCATATGGATTTCTGGTGGATTGGAATTTGGGGGAAAAATGCTGACATTTTTGTTTTGTTGTTGATCTCTGTCATCCTTTCTAATAGGTATGTAACTTTGATTTGAAGTATATTGTTTTGTCATTGCAATAATAGAAAAAAGAAGATGGGTACTTTGGATGAGAAACTTTTTTTTTTCCTACATAGATCATATATTTCTCCAACTCTTGAAAGAAAATGTGATTTTATTAACATTAGTAGTTAATTATTAAAATTAACTAGTTATTAAAATTTCCATTCCAATATTGATAAGATGACAAAAACAAAATGATTTTTCCTTGAATGTTGCTAATTCAATTAGCAATAGCCTTCTGAATTATTTGCTGGTATAGCTAACATAAAACACTAATTAATCTTATTAATGAGATATTTACAACTTTCCCACTAGCTCTATTGATTTGGACCCTTAATGAGAAATCTGTTTGTCCAATGGCATAAAGAAATAAAGTATGGCAAACCAACTCTCTGACTGGTTATTATAATCTCTAAAACTGTTTCTTTGTTTCTGGGTCTTTTGTGGCACAAATGATACTTACTATCAAGTGATAAATTACTGGGTATCAAAGGCATGGTAAGGCAAGAGAGGGGGCTGTTACTTAAAGTTTCAGACCTTGTAAAGTAAATAACAGATTTGTGGGGGTGTTGTGACATGCAAGCTGGAGAGTCCTAGGTAGCAGTTTTCAAACCAAGAAGAAACAAAAAGCAGTATGTGCCTTAAAATGAATGTCGGTTGAATCTTTCAGTATTTTTAACCTAAATAATGATTTCAAAACTAATGCTTTCTTACAGGCACAAAATAAAGTTGAAAAGATAGAAATGAATTAGCACTTACTGAAAGAGAGGCTTCATTGTAAAACAAGAACAGATAAATTTTATCGGTTTTATTTCATCATTAAATCTAATTGGAAAGAAAAGAAAATTGCATTATGTTGACATAATGGTAGTGGATAAGTAAGAGTTAAGTCATTCTTGTGTGTGTGTGTGTGTGTGTGTGTGTATGCACTTGATCAAGTAAAAAGTAACTTGTGATAATAAATTAAACATGTTTAATATTGTGACATAATATTTCGCTAAGGTATCTACATTTCAAAGTAAGTGCAGCTAAACACATAAGTTTTCAATTGAAGCATTTAACTTGACTATTGGGTAATGTGTAATTTAAGTTTAGTAATGTATGTTAAAGAGACATTTTTATGGTTAAGTGCTAAATGTTCTTCAAAAACTATCTTTTTCTATATTTATGACCAAGTTGCAAAATGCTCTGGGAAAGGATCAGGTACTGATTGAGGCACTGACAGGGTGAGCACTGAAGCAATGCAAAACCAGTCCCATGCCCACAGGAGAGTCTGATTTTGCAGCAGTGATGTGGAAGAGGGAGAGGGCAGTCTTGGCTCTTAGTGTGGTCATGGGCATGGGAAATCTTCGCTGCTGTAAATAGTTTAATTTATAGTGGATTGCAGGAAAGTGCTTTTAATTGATGGAAATTCAAAATCATGACATAGCTGATACTTTTTAAATCCTCTTATATCTTATCAGAACACATCACTAATAGTTCATCTGTCTACTGCTCAATATAAATTGTATCAGTATATGCTGAAATAAATTAAAGGGAAGCAAAAGAGAAAAGAATAATAGAAACTGTGTATTAATTGTCATGATGTTTGGTATTTTACACATTTTTTTCTCAAGTCTTCTATACTGTTACAAGCTAATTACTTGTATTCATAATACTTTCACATGAAAAGTGACATTTATAATAATACCTGTAATGAAATGTTTGGCCCATCTATGATGCATGAAAAATATGAAACAAAAATTCTTCAATTGTTCATCTAAAAGACTCCCTCCCCCCACATCCAAAGAGGGGTGAAAAAGTAGTTAAAATAATGGAATAAGTAAACAGTTAATGTTATTGTTTGGGCTCTGCAAAGTTAGAATCAAGTTACAGAAATAAATGTTAAGCTTTTAAGAATTTTAAGATTTCATGAAAATTTTACAAAAATTATGATTTTATAAAATACTTTATAGTTCCTATTTAGATGTTATTAAATTATCAATCATAAGTGTCATGTTATTTTCAGTTGAATTATATGCGTTGCTTCACTGTTGTTATTAGGATGAGTTAAGTCTCTCCTTTATGTTGTTAAGAAGTACAAACATATATTGAAAAAGAAACTATGAAGAATGAGTCTACTATTTGGCTTAAATGATTACTGCATGTTTAGTGTATAGTCATTCTTAATTTCATTCTTTTTAAATTTTGAATTGCTACTCTTCTCTGCTACTCTCAAATTTCAGCTGCATTTGAATTAAAGTTATATATTTAGATCTTAATTAAGCTATGCCTTAGGATGATAATTAGAGCAAAGCAATATTTTGGAGCAAAACTACTGCATCCAGTTTTATTATACCTCTCTTCCTAATCATTTATGCAAGTATAGGTAAATAAAACTACCCCAAAAAACTTCATTTTCTTTAATGCATTAAAGAGATTAATTTTTTTAACAAAAGCAGCTATAAAGTAGTTTAGCAACTAAGTTGAGATGCAACTCAAATCTTATGAGTGCAGAAATAATTCAAGAATATTCAGAATATGAAGAGGGTTTTGCAGGGGTTTTTTATGGCCACACCCATGGCATAGGGAAGTTCCCAGGCCAAGGATTGAATCTGAACTACAGCTGTGACCTACCTGCAGCTGCAGCAATGCTGGATCCTTTAACCCACTGCACCAGATTGGGGATTGAACTCACAGCTCTACAGTGACCAGAGATGCTGCAGTTGGATTCTTAACTCACTGAGCCACAGCAGGAACTCTGGTTTTGCAATTTTTGAAGTAAAAACAAGTGTTAAAATCCCAGAACTTTAAATTGCACATTATCAGAATTGTTCGGAATGATTTGAGAAGCTTGTCTGGCCTGGATTTTTTTTTTTTTTTTTTATAACGTGAAACAAACCAAAGAAACCAGCACTCAGGTCACTTTCGAATTGTAGAACCTTCTTATTTCTTTGTACGTTAGAATTTCTGTTTATAAAGTAGAGCTAGTCAAGCTTGGAACATAACATGGTACATAAAGTCCTGAGATCACTTCTTGGCTCTGGAAAATATTGGAGATAATGTTTTGGTTTGAGTCAGATCCTCAAGTAAACTGTACTTGATAGATGTGAGACTCCACCTCCACTGGAAAAACAAACAAACAAACAAACAAAAAAACCCCAGAAACCTCTCTCCTGAGATCCCTGGGCATCTTTGTCCAACTTTTCTAATGTTAATCAGTACCACCCTTGGGGGCCAGGGGATTCAACTTTTTGGCAAGAACTTTTTTTCTGTAGCATTTTTAACTTGTCTCATGACCTGACAATGTTATCTGCTATTTTGATATTGAGTGCATGCATACCTTGTCAGTGCTTTCCTTTGTCACCCTGACCATAATGCTGCAAAGAGTGTCTCTGTTTCTTCTCCAGCAAACATTTTAGATACTGAAAGAGCTCAGTACAGGAGAGGGGGAAAAAAAAAAAAAAGTAAGATTTTCACTCCTCCTGTAATCAGGATGGTACTTTATCTATACACTAGGTGTGAAGTGATGCATTGGTTTGAACCATAAGTATTCTTAATTAGCTAAGATGTAGATGTTAAATTAGGGTTCCAAAGGACCTTTTCTTGAATTTATGGAAAATCCATTCTGAGCTGGTACAGGACTACACCACGCAGACCCCTGGAACAAGTGTCTTAATTATTGGCTGTGACCTCCTGGGTCTCAGCATGATTAGCTCACCACCTTGCACCATGGGAGACACTGTGGAAGTCTTCTGTTTACAATCTGGTAAAAAATGAGATAGTTTTTTTTTTTTTCTCTGTTTATTTCTGAACTAGCTCTGCCGAATCAATTAGCCTCCCATACATTTTTTTTTTTCTATAAAAGAAACCAAACTAAGGTTGGAATGTATGGTGTGTGTGTGGGGGGGGGGGGGAGGGTGAGAAAGTTTGGATGTTTTAAGTGTGTAGAGGAGATAATTGAGTTTTGTGTGAGTTTTGTCAGGAGTCTCCATGACAACCTGTAGGGAACTTTGCAACCACATCTTTCCTTGGAACACTTTATACAAAGGAAAGCCAGCTAAGGTACATCCAGAATAACCTTAAAGGGCATATAGGCATTAAAATAAGGAAAGAAATATGCACTGTAAGTAGTGTGTAGCCCCAGGTCAGGATGTGTTTTGGTCCAGCAGCCTATCGTTCTCGTTTGCTTGGCTTGCTTATGACAAAGAGGTGAGTCCTGGACACTTCGGATTCTTAAAACCATCAGACGTGACAGTATTATTCTTCTCACTATTGAATATTTGCATATGTGTTTACAAAAGTGCTGTTATGGAGTCAAAGGTGGACTCTGTGATGAAGGTAAAGGCAGACTCTCATAAACTAGGTACTTGCTGTCCTTGTGACTGCCATCTGTCACATTATCCAGTTAACTAATCCTCAATTAGTGCAAAATAAAAATGTGATGCTTGAATGGACAACAAAAAAGAACAACTAAGAAACAATCATGCCTCTGAAAATATGTATTGAGACAGGTAGAAAGATATATATACTCGGTTTATATGAAGTTGAAAAGGCACAGGGTATCCAGAAATGACAAGACATGATAATCCCTACCATTCCCTACTAATACCCTAATGTGTGTCATGACCAAACTCTAACCTAATGGCCAGAAAGAGGGTGAGCAAATCTAGATCTATTCCAGATTTAAGGTAAATCATAACAATGTTTTCTTCCACTGTCCTACTTCCATATAGTGGGGGGAAATGTGGGCTGGATTGGCAGTAGTCTCCAATTAAATGTATTCATTTCACATACTCATTTAGCTACACACATCCACACATACATGCATCCACACACACGGTCTCACTTATGAAGAAAAAATAAATCCACCCAACTGTTTCATTTTCTACAATTTTTTTTTTTTTTTTACTTTTGTAACTGCTTGCTTTTTCCATTGCTTTCAGCAGTTCGTCGACCGAGTTTGAAGCATCATTTAGATGTTATTAATTCTAGGAAACTATGGAGAGAGAGACAGAAAACTACATCTGTCTCTAGAAGTACTTACATCTCTTTGGCAAGTATGAAAATCACAATAAGAATATAGTCTGTGAGAGTTGCACAGACTATAAATAGTGCAATTTGTTGTTATCTGGTAATATTATCAATGAAGTTATGGCTGCCAGAGACTATAGTGGTGGCCGCCATCTCTCTGTTGAAGGGAGTGGTGTGTCTCAGTGAGGTCAGAAGAGGCTAATTTTGAATTTACTTAAACTTTTCAAAGCCTCTTGGAATGTTACTTACATACCGGAAGTCTAGAAGGCCAGAGTCAGGGGATTTTATCATCAATCATTTTGAACATTTTTATTATAATCAAATAAACAAATTGTCAGGCTCCCACTCTCACTCCATTTGAGTGAGTTGAGTTTTTCTTTTTCCTTAAATTTAGCATGTTCTCTCAACAAGAGAATCCCCTTGAACTTCATTTGAGGAGAAATATGATGGAGTTCTCTATCATGGGGTATCATGGTGCATCAGGTTAAGAATCAAGAGTTGTCACTGCAGTGGCTCAGTTTGCTGCTGTGGCACAGGATTGATCCAATGGCCATGAATTTCTGCAATGCAAAACAAAAAACACAAAACAAAAATCAGAATTTTCAGATTGCTTTGTTCTCTATTAGTAATTAGTGCTAGTTCCAGCACTTAGCACTTTGGGACATTTAGTGAGTCCTGGTTCTTCCTGGGGCGTCAGATGAAGATGAAAATGATACCTTTCTGGTGGTGTTATTTATGGTAAGGACTAAGTGCTTAGTACCTTGAGCAGCATATAATAAGGGTTAATGAATATAGATTATTGTTATACATAGTATAAGCATTTATAAGCAATCATTGTTGTTAGCAAGGTAATTAGTGTTTGCTTAATAAATATTTACAGATGGTTTCTCTTTGCAAGACAATGTCAAGACAGCACAGCAGAGCAATAAATATAATATAGGACTTGCCAGTGCTGTGGTAAATCTGGTAAAGAGGACTGTTGAAGAAACAAATAAATCGGGTCTAAGACATAAAAGGCCTTTTTCCTGTATTTGTTTGTTTGTTTGTTTCAGTATTTAAGGACAAGTTGCCAGTTTTATTTTGTATATAATTGTTTATTGCAAAAAGGGACTGACTTTCTGATATATTGCATTGACATTATTCTAAAATTGAAGATTTTAATAAGAGGGAAAAAAAAGAGCCAGCAGTGTTGCTTTGTAGTGACTACCTCATTTGCTGTAACAACTAAAGTCGATGCCTCACATATAGGCTTTTTTTTTTCCCTGTGTTTAATTACAAGCCAGAATCTGAGAACTAATTTTACTGTTTAAATCTTGGCCATGAGAGATATTGGATTGTTCTGAAGACAGAAAGTTAAAAAGCTGAGTGGAAATGATTAACTATTTCAGTAACTACTAAGCTACTTTATAGTCACTCTTTCCTTTAGGATAGTTAGCGGGATACAGAGAAAGCATATTGCATTGTCCCCATTCTTAACTTTCTTAATAGTAAATTGGTGAGATACAATTGATATCCATGAAACAAAGAAACAAGCAGTGTGCAATAGCATTGTCTGTATGTGATGGGCTTTCATAAAAGGAAGAACATGATCTAGGCTCCTTAGACAGGCCTTCATTCCAACAGTGGATAAAGACTGAGCTATGTCTTGTTATGAAAGTTAGACAGGGTTGTGATAAGCCTGAGGCAAGGCCAGATGCTTTAAGTTCATATGCTGGTCTCACCACTTACCAAAACATATCCTCTTGAGCAAGACACTTAACATCTTTGAAGCACAGTCCCTCATATGTTGACACAGTTATTCTCTCATAAAACAGTAGCGAGGAAACACTGTATCAATCTATATAAACGGCCTAGTTACATAATAAACACTCAATTAAGGGAAGTTTAACAAAAGCATTGCTAAATTTTTCTCCATTTTTAGAACACTCTGAAGATAGTAAAAAAACCTAATAGTGCATAAACCTAACAAAGATATAATAAAATGTATATAATATAGCACTATCAATTTACCTATTATTGACAAAATACATGTTCACTGGATATATGCATAATACTGTGTAGACTCTGAGGCAAATAGGTGTTGAAGAGAGAAATCAGTTTTCAATGCGCCTACCCTCTATTAGTTAAGGAAAGACATGTACAACATTTATAATGTAGAGATGGACTAAATTATTTTGATAAGAAATAGTCTAATTATTTAGCATTTGTAAGAGGGAGAGAAGCTATGTTGTTGTGTGATATTGATGTGTGGCCCTGAATGTTTTCTGGACTGAGTTGACGCTTCAGCAGTTCACTGAGACAAGTTCTTCTCTAGAAGGTGACTCACAGTTGAGTAGGGTTCAGAGACAAAACTTGAGACCATGCCCCCTGGATCCATGAAAAGAGAAAATGATGAGCTGTGTTAACAGTCATGCAGTTGAAGGCAAGTGAACACTGAAAAGGTCATTGGGTTTGGTAGCTGCTAGTATTCCCCAGATTGTAATTGCACAGAGTGGTAGAGGAGTAAGCAAAACTGTAAAAGATGGAATGGAAAGACTAGTGGATAAGAGTTATTGGTGGGATTGGCATTGATATAACAGCTGAATGTGGGGTCTTGGATGGTAAGAGACAATGGAAGCCAGAAGAGGGCTGATGCAGGAAGAGAATGAGGAACTGGTCTCTGAGGAGGATGAAGATGGTGGCAGCAAGCAGAAGCAGGGGTGGAAAAACTGGTTAGGGGCTAAATGGTAAATTTAGAGCCTCTGCTTCTAATAGTTTGAGAGCCTCTTGGCAGGGAGGTCTAAGATTTTCCAGTTGTCTTACTCATTCAGGGAGCTAAACATTTGTGAAATGTTCTGTAAAATGGGAAACATATATATACACACACACATTTATGTATATGTATATAAAGTCCTAAATAAAGAGTGAAGACTAGAATATTAAATGAGGATGCCAAAAACCCATGCAACCACCTGACCCATAAGACAACAATGTACCTGTCAAAATAAATGCAGATAATGGCCACACACACAGAGCAATGGAAGAAAGCAAGGCATTAAATATAAATTGGATGGTGGGGCAAGGGTAAAGTGTGTTTATTACGAGAATAAAGGTATGTAAATATTCAGTTGCCAAGAATTTCAAAATAGTATCAGAATACTGAAAATAATAAAATAATTATGATAAAAACAATAAGAATAAAATAACAAAGGTAATATATTAATAATAAAAGCTAAAAAAATACATGTTGATTTCTTAATGTGTGTAGGTTACCATGTTAAGCTGTTCTTAAATAGTCGAAGATAATGTGAGAAAAGGAATATATATATGTATGATTGGGTCACTTTGCTATATAGTAGGAATTGGCACAAGATTGTAAATCAACTATAATTTTAAAAAAATAGTCAAAAAGACATGATGTACATAAAACTATCCTATATTATAAATGCAAAGAGATTTCTTCAAAATTTGTCAAGATCATACAGTGTTTATTCTACCAATACAAAACGTAGGACTGTGTATAATTTCCCGTATAATGAAACTGCATTGGAAATATCCTAGACCGTAGCAACACAAGATGTTATATATTAACTCAATGGTGAAAGGAAATATTCACAGTCATTAAGGGTACAGCTGCCTAGTTTTAGTTCCTGTTCTATTATTTGATTCCTATTTGACCTTGAGCAGGTTATTTCTCTTCTCTGAGCCTCAGAGTTATCATTTCTAAAATGAGTATAAAAATAGTTCTTCCTTGATTGAATTGATGTGAGGGTTAAACAGGTGAATGTGTATAAAATCCTTGGAAAACTGGATTGCACATAGAAGGTATTTTTTTTAATGTATTTTGTTTTTTATTGAAGTTGATGTAGAATATTATATAAATTACAGGTGTACAATCTAGTGATTCACTATTTTTAAACTCCATTTATAGCTATTATAAAATATTAGCTTAATTCTTCATGTTGTACAGTATATCTCGTAGCTATTTTATACACAGTAGTTTGAACCTCTTACTCCCATACACCTAAATTTCTCCTCCTCCTTCTCTCTCTTCACTGGTAACCACTAGTTTGTTCTGTCTTTGAGTCTGTTTCTTTTTTTGTTATATTCACTAGTTTTTTGTACTTTTTTAGGTCCCACATAAAAGTAATACCATACAGTATTTGTGTTTCTCTGACTTATTTTACTTAGCATTAATATGCTCCAAGTCCATCTCTGTTTCTGCAAATGGCAAAATTTCATTCTTTTTAATGAATATGTATATATGTAGAGCATCTTTATCCATTTGTCTGCTGATGGACACTTGAGTTGCTATATCATGGTTACTGTAAATAGTGCTGCTATGAACACTGGGGTGTGTGGATCTTTCTGGAACAGCAAACTATTTTAAAGTGTTAGCTATTACTATGTGTTAGAATCTAGAGACTCGAGTTTGGATGAAAAAGCAAAGCATGTCCCTACACCATGTCTTCCACAGACCCATCATGAGGATGTGAATATTTTTGCATGTAAAAAAAAAAATATGTGAAGCACCTTTTTCTTTCTTTTTCACTTTTTTACTCTTAGTAGCCCATGTGGAAATAATACAGCTCTTAGTTTAAAAGTTTTTTACTTGAACCAAGGACTCTTATGGCCCCACATGCCAGGAGCAAACTAGACTTCATGAGGAACTCATCCTTTTCAGCATATCCATCAGCACCCATGTCCTTGTGCTGACCTTGCCCCCACATTTTGTGTGCTGCTCTCCCTGCATGGTGTTGATTTCCCAGTGTGTACTCTGCCCTCAGGGGATAAAAGATATTTTATAAATTGTATCATTAAATCAGTCAAAGCTTCCAAAGAGGATTATCTAAAAAGGTCTTCAGGGTTGAATATTTTATTATTTTACATAACTGGAATTTAAACGTGATTGTTCTGGTTGCTTCTGACAGTAAAGCAGAATTGAAAACACCAAGAGTCAGATTGCCATCGACTAGAGCAGAGTAGTGACTTGAGCAAGGAAATGCTTGGGAACACAGGAATTGACAGCTGTACAGAACTGGGAGGTGAGGGGAAAGAAGAATGCTTTGATTCCCCAGCTGATAACATTTGTTCATTTCTTAGATGGTTTAATAGAGAGCATCAGATGAACAACTCTTAACAGGCCTCTTCTCCTCCTGCGCTTCCTTAGCAATGCCCAAATTTTCTCTTTCAAGCTAAAGGGAATTACATGTTCTGAAAGATCCTCAGAATTCCAAGGCAAAGGTCTTGCATGTATGAAATATCGAGGGAAGACTAAACATCAGGGACACCAAGGGGATGCTACTCCAGAAAGGTAGACACACAAGCCACTCTCTCACCTTACCCTCTTTCCCTCCTTTTTCTTGCTCAGAGCTGTCTTACCTTCCCTTTTCCCTTTAAAATTTCCCTTAAAGAAAAATTTCATGTAAGATTGATTTGATCAATTATTGGCCCTATGAATTGATAGAAATGTTGAAACACTGAAAAAAACAAACAAAACCCAACTTGAGTCTTTTGCATCATAAAAAGGTTCTGCTGAGCCTAACTGCATTTCCAGTTTTTGAAATATGTGAAATGTGAGAAATATTTTTTTAGCTCAAGGCTTCTGCTGTTGATCTTTGGTGCTGTTGTTTTGTTTGTAATCCTGGGAGCTGCCACCGCCTTCCAAACTATGTAATCAACAAGTAAATAGTGCTTAGTTGTGTCACCCCAAGGGAAATCGTCTTTTGAAAGTTAAAAGGACAAACTGACACAATAAAGCCAGAACTACCAGTAAAGAATCACCCTCTGCCCTCCAGTGTAGCTCCCTTCACTGCTTTCCAGAGCTGCTTTTCCCAACCTCCTTTTCTCTCTCAGATCCCCAAGGCCTCCACCTCTCTCCTCAGGCTCAGCAGATCCCCTGGCCTCATTCTTCCACCAAAAGCCTAGGACTTTCACAATTGTGAGAACCAAGATTTCACACCAGAAAAATCTGAAAAAGTACCTGTGTTATTTCCCGGTTCTCCACATGCCTTCCGTCACTATACACCAGTGTCCCCCACTTTAGGATAAATGTGGAACTTCTCTGCAGATGATGGAGGGTTTTTTTTTTTTTTTTAACCATTTCACATAGCGATTTTTTCCTTCTCATTTGCTTTCAGCCTTTCTGCTCTTTGATCCATCCTTCACATTAATACTGCTCGGGTTCCTTCCATGATTGAAAGGTCCTGGGAACAGGATCAGAGTAAAGAAAATGTCCCTCAGGGTCACACAACCCTAGAGCTATTGCCCTACCTTTCTTCTCTTAATAGTCAAACTCGATGCTTCCACCTCCTGACTTCTGCTGCTTCTACACGCCTCAGGCTGAGTCCAGTTACTCTAATGTATGTTAACTGCTTTCACTTGGGTCACCAGATGTCTCTTGGTAGTTCATTCCAAAAGTCCTTCTCATTAGTCCTATTAATTGAGTGAGTTTAATTAAATACTCTCTTATTTGAAACAATCACCTTCATCTGAGAGGAGGTGGTGCCGTGGGTGACTTGAGAGAAGAGGTTGGGAAAAGCAGCATTGGAAAAGAGAAAGAAGACTGAACAGGAAAACAGAATACGGAACATGATTCCTTCTGAGTAATGTCGCCTCACTGTGAAAACACCTGTTTTCATTCTTCTCTCCCCCTGTGCATCTCAACCACCACCTGTACACAGACATAGGCACCAGCATCCTTGAAAGACTCCTACTTCTGTCCTTTTCTTAAAATACTATTTTCTTCAAGGTCTGGACCATTCTTGTTTGGCACTTGCCCTGGCGGAGGGCAACTCAGTCAATCCCTCTTGATTTCAGGTATGACATTTCAGGTAATAACTCCCATATTATTACATCCAGTCTAAATGTCCCTTTGAGCATATTGTCCACAGGCCAATCTGAAACCTAGAAGCAGGTATTTATTTATTTATTTGTTTTTTAAGACCACACCTGGGGCATATGGAGGTTCCCAGGCTAGGGTTCGAATCAGAGCTGCAGCTGTGACCTCCCCCACAGCTCACAGTAATTCTAAATCCTTAACCCACTGAGCGAGACTAGGAATTGAACCTGTGTCTTCATGGATGCTAGTCAGATTCATTTCTGCTGAGCGATGATGGGAACTTCAAAGCACGTATTTTAAACTTTATGTGTCTGAAACGAAATTCTCTTTCCTTCCATACCCCACACCTGTTCTCCTCTTGCCTCTTGTCTAAATGAAGTTCATCATCCCTCCTGGCCCTCATGATAATTTGTACCTTTGTTGTCTTTACTCTCAAATTCAATTGATTGCTTAGCACTAGCAATCCTTCTTAAAATATCTCTTGAATTCATCAGAATCTTTTTATCTCTTTGTCTCTTCCCTGGTTGGGACCAGCACAAACACTTCACTGGATTGCTGTGTGAGACTCTCCAGTTCACCCTCCTGCCTCCAGTCTGGCCTCTTGTCCCCTCTCTCGGCAGCCAGAGCTGTGGATTCAAAATGCATAACTGAACAGGCCACAGTCATCTGTATATCTATTCATCAACACCTTTAAAGTTCAAGTTCTTTTGTTTTTCTTTTTTCGGCTACATTACAGCATCTGGCATTTCCCCAGCTAGGGATCGAATCCAGGCCACATTTGCAGCCTATGCCACAGCTGTGGCAATGCTGGATCCTTAACCCACTGAAGGGTACCAGGGATTGAACCCATGCCACCACAGAGACACCACCAGATCCTTAACCCCCTGTGCCACAGCTGGAACTGCTAATGTTCAAATTCTTAAATGTTCCTTAACCATTAAACAATTACTGATGAACCTGACTGCTCACTGCCAAGATTCCCTAAGCTCCAACCACTTTGAACTTTTTTAGGTTTCTAAGAATACCATGTTTTCTTCACCTCTAGGAATTTGCTCATATTTCATCTTCATCTTGCCTGAATCATTTCTACTTTTCTTTAAGCTCTCTCTGGGAAGCATTTTCTTATCTCCCATGCTTTGGTTTAATACCTTTCCAAAGTGTTTCCTAAGGAAAAAAATACTTATATTTCTTTATAATGGAACATTGTCATTATATTAATTACAAGGTCATTTACTTGTCATTCATCAGTGAGTTTTTAAACTTAGTAGTAGGTCAAATGGTAGCCCCTCAAGGATATATCCATACACTAGTCCCTCAAATCTGTGACTGTTACTTTAGTTGGAAAAAGCATCTTTGCAGATGTAATTAAGGATCTTGAGATGTGTACATTATTCTGAATTATCCTGCTGGGCCCTAAAGCCAATGACAAGTGTCCTTACAAGAGGCCCAGTGGAGATTTGATGGACAGAAGAGTGGAGTACACAGAAGCAGACGATGCTGTGTAAAGTGTGAAGATGGAGGCAGACACTAGAGGGATGTGGCTGGGAGCCCCATGGGCTGAGGAATGCCAGCAGCCCCTGGAAGCTGAACGAGGCAGGAAGGATTCTCATGCAGAGCCCCTAGACGTGGTGCAACTTTGCATGCGTCTTGATTAGGGGTTTCTGGTCTGTACGTCTGTGAGAGAATACATTCCTCTTGTTTTGTGTCCCTTAGTTTGTGGTCATTTGCACAGCAACCCCAGACATCTGTTACTCTGAGGAGCTGTCTCTCCTTTTCCACTTTTTAAGCCCTGTGCCTAGCAGTACCTGACTACAAATGAAGCACTCAGCAGATATTTCTTGAAAAAGTGAAGTGTGATGGACATGCATTGTTGTCTATATACTGGATTTATTTGAGCTCAGCTCAAGCTATTATAAAGAAATTACAGTGTGCACAACCACAGGCATGCTAGTTACCAAGCAACTGTGCATTGAAGGAGGTAAACTATGTCATACTCATGAACTAAGGTTCCATTTACATGATTTTGTTCCATCCGTCTTGTCCAGACTAAATATCCTATTAGGTCCAACGCTTGACTGAAAATCCCAAAGAGATTTCATCAACCATGTAAACATCTGAGGAGGCTAGAGGAGACACGATGGCTCTAGTAAGTCTAGGGAAGAGAAGAGAGGCTCCTTTAGACAAGCCAGTGAGAAGATAAACCACAAAAAATGTTGTAACTAAATCTACTCTTTCTCTCGTAATGTAAACACCAGTAGTGTAACTCTCGGTAACTATCTGGGCAGTTTAGGAAAGGCTTATTTTTAAAACACTACTAATTAATAAAAAAGCTTGTCCTTGAGCTCTCATTAATACAACCACAAGGGGCACACTTCATTCGAAGGAGTCCCCTTGGAGGTATATATTGATGAACTTGAAGGAGGTTGTTTTGAGTTCATGAGACCTTAGACGACTAATGGATAATTTGATTCTCTAGTGCAGGCTTTTGTGTGAACGATCCCTTCCTTTTGAAAAAGTCTACCTTGATTTACCTGTGTTCATTTTAATGAGCCACTGTGTATCAGGGATCTTGAAGCAGGGAGAGAAAGGGAGAACATTCAAGGGTAAAGCTTATGAAAGAGATTAGGAAAAAATTGTAAGAGCTTGAGGAGATATGACAAGCTTTATTTGGTAGAGGCATATTTAATGCAGTGTCTTGAGGGAAAATCTCTTACTGTTCTGATAATTAAATAGCATTGTATTTGATGAGATGGCGCCACGTTTTTCATAATGCTAAATTACTTCAAGCACATTAATTATAGTTCCTCTTGTTTATACTAGCATTATGGTCAGCTTTGATTTTTGAACTTTTCCTTCTGACATTTCTATCTACAAGTCACCTAACTTTGATCCTCTTTCATTTCAGTTGCTTTTGTATTCACCTCAATAGGTATTAAAACTGTTTTTAATATAAGAAGGTTTATCAACTGCATTCAGCTTTAAAAAGATGTGTGGAAATGTTAGAAGGGGTTGTTTACATCAGGTATTTTCCCTTCATGTTATCGGTTCAATTAAATGTTTGAGTCAAAATGTCATTTAAAATGTTCTTGTGTCCGTTCCTGTTGTGGCTTAGTGGTAACAAACCCAACTAGTATCCATGAGGACACAGGTTCGATCCCTGGCCTTGTTGTGGCTGTGGCACAAGTCAGCAGCTGCAGGTCCAGTTAGACCCCACACCTGGGAACTTGATATGCAGCACGTGCAAAAGAAAGTAAAATATATAAAAATAAAATGTACTTGTAAGTGGAGAAAAATAATGCGTACTGTTACGCATTGGCATGGATCATACTATTTAGATGCCAAAACAGAACTTTCTAGGCTCTGTCATCTAACAAAAACATGTCCATAGATGTTATGTTTATTATGAGATAGTATGTGCATACATTTTATGCACCTTGTCTGGAATGGAGTACTAAAGTGTTTTCCCTATTTTGAATACTTCATATAATTTTATACAGTTTCTATGAGTGTCTTCAATTATATATTTCCATTTATTTGAGACATAGTCTGTCTTTATTGGTGATCTTATGGTGACATATTTACTCCAGATAAATCATCGGTATATTTTATGTTGATGTGTACAAATATTAACTTTTGTGATTATTTTCACTGTAAAGGTTTTTGTTTCAGTTTACTGATGTAATATATACATCCTGATGAAATTTTTTTTTTTGGTCTTTTGTCTTTTTAGGGCCACACCCATGGCATATGGAGGTTCCCAGGCTAGTGGTCTAATCGGAGCTACAGCTGCTGGCCTACACCACAGCCACAGCAACATGGGATCTGAGCCGCATCTGCAAACTACACCATAGCTCATGGCAATGCCGGATCCTTAACCCACTGAGAAAGGCCAGGGGTCAAACCCACAACCTCATGGTTCCTAGTTGGATTTGTTTCTGCTGTGCCATGACGAGAACTCCAGATGAAATTTTTTTAAAGAACACCCTGGGTGGATTAACAATGGGATCCTGCTGTGTAGCACTGGGAACTTTGTCTAGTCACTTATTGTGGAACGTGTAATGTGAGAAAAATGAATGTATACATGTAAGTGTAACTGGGTCACCATGCTGTACAGTAGAAAAAATATATATATACAAATAAATGATAAAAAAAGTACATTTTAAAATATTTTAATCCAAGTACATCAATCAAATATTTGCTTTGGGTACTTGTCCTTTTTAAAAAATTGGTAATCTCTGTATATTTTTCAGCATTTCCTCATTCTTTTTATTACTTTCGGCACAGTCTTTAAGATGGGAAGGGTACCCCATATTAATTTACACTTATACATCAATTTATTTCATTTCTTATTTGACTTTGTATCTTTTTTTTATTTTCTTACCCTTGACTGGTTTCAGGGAGTGTTTTCCTCTCAGCATGTATGACATCAAATATTATGTGTATGCATACATTTATATGTATTTTCATATGTCATATACATATATGAATTTTGTCCATTCTGAGCACTGCTACAGTGCATTGCAAGAAAGTTTGAATAACAATTTTGTTTCCTTGTTTTAGAAAGCACCATTTTGCTCTCTGCTTTATTAAGTTGGAGTCAATATAAAATATTAAGATGTGCTTATATCACTTAGGAATAGTGAATAAGAATCATTTTTTTCTTTCTTACCATGGGTCCAGGTAAAAGAGTCACATAGTTAAGGCATACAAGGTAAGTTGGTTTCTCTGCTAGCTGGTGATGAATATTTGTGGCTAATGTGTTGGTATTTCTAGACCAACATAAACACAGGCTCCTACCATCATCAAAGCAAAGTGTTTGAGATCACTTATCCTCATTTCAGTACAGATCCCCGAAATTACAGATCTAGGGACAACTTTGCAATTTTTTTTTTTTTTTTTGGTTGTTGTTGTTGTTGTTGCTATTTCTTGGGCTGCTCCCGCGGCATATGGAGGTTCCCAGGCTAGGGGTTGAATCGGAGCTGTAGCCACCGGCCTACGCCAGAGCCACAGCACCGCGGGATCCGAGCCACGTCTGCAACCTACACCACAGCTCACAGCAACGCCGGATCCTTAACCCACTGAGCAAGGGCAGGGACCGAACCCGCAACCTCATGGTTCCTAGTCAGATTCGTTAACCACTGCGCCACGACGGGAACTCCATTCTTTGCAATTTTTATGGTGTCCCTTAAATGACCACTTTAATCAATGTAAAGCAGCATGAGATGGTCCAAATCTTGTTTTGGTGATTCTCCCCTGAGACATGTTCCATGTGACCTGGTAGGTGACCTACCGAGTGGTGTTAGCAGAACTTAAATGGACAAAAATCATCTATGATGTCTAGGGGTGGGGGGTAGTAAAAACAGCTTTCCTTTTTGTATAAATGTGACATACACAATAACTTGTTTATCACAGGGTATAATGGATGCACAATGAACGAATGCTGACTCATGACTGATATTTTCTATAAATTTATGTTCCATTTATTAAAAATATTTACTACCAGTAATAGATGTTATCTGCACATGGATTCTTAGGGTTTTCAAGTATCTTATCCAATTTTAATTAAGTTGTTAAGTATGCACTGCATTTAACCAAGATTTGTTGAAACTGCCAATATAAAGCACAGAACAGAGTTAGAGAAAAAAAAATTCTTTCTTCCATGAATTACCTGAATACATGGTTAAAATCTTCACTATGTTGCGTTTTGGAACTTTTTCTTCTGGTAGTGGTTTTTGCATATTTTTCTCACAGTTTTTGTTGTTGTTTAAGCATATGGTAATACTTTGAATGTAACATAAATTATATTTTTAGTCAGTAGTAAGAATAAACTGTATTTTCTACTCTTCAAATCCACTATTTATTAACAATACTGTTCACATTACAATAGAATATCAGATATCTCTCTTGCTAAATTAGCCTTGTGTTTGGATATATAATATCACAGACTTTGATTTATTCAGTAAACATTTGGTCTAGTCTATTACAATAAATATATTCAATTATAGGAAGTATTTTGGAACATGCTTATATGTTTTGTTTTACTTTCCCTGTCAAATGACTATGCATCTCTAACCCATACTAATCTCTAGCTTCTAGAAACACAGTGCTTTAGCAAAATTACTTCACCTGTTTGAAAATGTTGAGTAAAACACATGGTGTGATCTTCTTTTCATGATACTTTGCAGGCATGTTTTCCTGCACTTGTTGTGAGTTGAGAAGCTGCTTGAATTGAAATATAAAAACAGTTTCATTCAGTTATTGAATTAACTTTTTCTTTTCAGCCAAATCTTCATATTTCCTGGCTTTAGGATAATGCTTGGAAACCAGTTTATAAGCAGATGTTATAATGCAAAAAATTTAATGCTCAATTTTTGAGGCATTCTGTGACTTTCGCAGACATGTTTTTTAAACCTAATATTGTTTTCCCATCTACCACATGTGGTTGACTGCCATTTCAAAATGAAAAAAAAAATCATCTTGTCTAACTTTTTCGTAAGTCAGATGCAGAAACTAAGCAAAATTGTTACCTAAAACCACACAGTGAGTGAACAGGCAAGCCTGGACTGAATTCCGGTCTTAATCTTCCAGAGGCTAATGATGCTGTCCTTCTAAAAATACTCCTTCACCAAGCTGGACCCTGAGATTGATTGGCTTGGTAACCTAGGATCCCCGCCTTAGAAAACTCTCCAAAATCTTTCCTTTGTAGGGAGACAAGCATAATGAGGTAAGGTAAGCTTTTCTCTCACATTGCGTATAGTGGTTGGTAGATGTTACATTTTATACACACTTACAGTATATGGAGGTTAATAGATTTAAGGAAGAGGAAGGAAATAAGGCTGGAGAAGTACAGACGTGGGGTTTAAAGATCTGTCCCTAGAAGCCCACGACCAGTGGTCTCCTCTGTTGCTGACACAGGCCAGGGTATAGAGGACAAGAGATGGAGGTCAGATATGTTTAGACAAAGGATCCATGGCTGTTGACGATAGAGAAAACTGGTGAAGAGGGAGGGAGTGCATTTTGGTTGAGGCTTTGTTTTGTTTTCCTCACAGGGTGTAGGGGTGGAGTTATCTTAGTTGAAGAATCTTTGGAGAGGACATTTGGCTGAGAGCTGCAGTACTGTAGGTAACAAGGAGAATGAATGAGTCACAGATCCAAGGGCAGCACCTAGACTTACCACCTAAGAACATTCTGTGTGTTCCTCTAAGCATCTTCACTCTGTGTTTAGATTTTGGGGAAAAGCTTTGCCAAACACATTATTTAGAGATTAGGAGTAAATTTGAAAGGATTTATCAGGTCAGTGAGAACATTTTTGGTATAATTTTCCTTGATTTTCTGCTTACATTACTGCAAGAATAGAGTACAGTGTTCTACTTTTTAAAAAAATTGCCCAGTGAATTTTATTACATTTATAGTTGTACAGTGATCATCACAACCCAACTTAATAGCATTTCCATCCCAAACCCCTGGCCCATCCCCTCACCCCCAACCTGTCTCCTTTGGAAACCATATATATGTTTTTCAAAGGCTGTGAATCAGTATCTGTTCGGCAAAGAAGTTCATTGTGTCTTTTTTTAGATTCTGTATATAAGTGATAGCATATGAAGTTGGTGTCTCACTGTCTAATTACTTTACTTAGCATGATAATTTCTAGGTCCATCCATGTTGCTAAAAATGCCAGTATTTCATTCCTTTTAATGCCTGAGTAATACTCCATCGTGTATATGTACCACACATTCTTTATCCACTCCTCTGTCGATGGACGTTTATTTTAGGTTGTTTCCATGTCTTGGGTATTGTATAGAGTGCTGCAATGAACACTGGAGTACATGTGCCTTTTTGAGTGCTGGTTTTCTCTGGATAGATGCCCAGGAGTGGGATTGCTGGATCAAATGGTAATTCTATTTTTAGTTTTCTGCAACCACTGTGGAAAACAGTATGGAGAGTGGTTGCACCAATTTACATTCCCACCAACAGTGTAATAGTGTTCCCTTTTCTCCATATCCTCTCCAGCATTTATTGTTTGTAGACTTTTTGATGATGGCCATTCTGGCCAGTGTAAGGTGGTACCTCACAGTGGTTTTGATTTGCATTTCTCTAATAATTAGTGATGTTGAACATCTTTTCATGTGTTTTTTGGGCATCTGTATGTCTTCTTTGGAGAATTGTCTGTTTAGATCTTCTGCCCATTTTTGGATGGGGTTTTTTTTTTGTTGTTGTTATTGAGCTTCAGGAGGTGTTTATAGATTTTAGAGATTTATCCCTTGTCAGTGGCTTCATTTGCAAAGATTTTCTCCCATTCTGTGGGTTGTCTTTTTGTTTCATTTAGGGTTTCCTTTGCTGTGCAGAAAATTTTAAGTTTAATTAAGTTCCATTTGTTTATTTTTGCTTTTATCGTCATTACTCTAGGAGGTGGCTCTGAGAAGATATTGCTGTGGTTTATGGCAGAGAGTGTTTGGCCTATGTTACAATGTTCTACTTTTAAAAATATACACGATATTATGGAAAAATAGAAAACATCTTTCAAAGTTGAACTAGGTCATTTGTCTGGTCATGTATGTGTGCAAATGGGTCTATATTTGCATGCATTTTGCGATGGATGTCTTTTACCCTTGATTTTTTAAAATGTGTTAGAGGCTAGATTATTCTGCATATTTATTTAGGCCTTCTAGCCTAACAAGAGTTTATATCTATAGTTTAATAATATGAATTATCTGTAAAATGTATCTATTATGTAGATTGGCAGTTTAGTACACAGTATATGACATTTTATATCTATAGTGGCATACACTTTTATGAAATATTTTACTTATTGATTTAGAATTACTTTTTAATGCTGTTGACAGTGTCTAATTATTCACCATGACCCATTGAGAAAATAGAAAATATTTATGTTTAATTAATGAATAAATAATAATTTAATTTTGTTTTCTACATCGTTACCAGTATATGTCTACAGTTGCCTACTAATGGATATGTAAATTTCATGACATATCTTGTCATGTTAAAGACAACCTATCAACTTTATCATCAGTCTTCTCATTTTAAAATAACAAGAGTTAGGGAGTTCCCATTGTGGCGCAGCAGGAACAAATCCAAATCCAATAGTATCCATGAGGTCGTGGGTTCGATCCCTGGCCTTGCTCAGTGGGTTGGGGATCCTTCATTGCCTTGAGCTGTGGTGTGGGTTGCAGACATGGCTTGGAACCAGCTTTGCTGTGGCTGTGGTGTAAACTGGCTCTATAGCTGTGACTGAACCCCTAGCCTGGGAACTTCCATATGCCACAGGTATGGCCCTAAAAAAAGCAATAAATAAATTAATTAATTAATTAACAATAGTTAATAGTATGGCTTGGTGGGGGCACTGAGACACTTGAATAGCAGATCTACAAGAAAAGCGCTGACTTTAGAAAAGTGCTTGATGGACATACATACATATTTTTAATTGTGTAAGAATAGCTGATTTTTTTTCTAATTTTACATCCCATCTTTTTCAAAACAATTCCCGATTTTGCGCTGTCAGTCAGGTTAGTTTTCACCAACATGGAAGTGAGCTTGTGAACTTGGGGGCAACAATGACAATTGATCAATTGCTTGAGAGCCAATCAAAATTTTTTTGGTTTTATCATTGATTATTTTAGGAGTATTTAAGACATTTAGAAAGATGTGGAAATATAATGTACTTATTTTCATCTTTGGAAATAATATAGAACAAATAAAATTGAAGAAACTGCCCGCCACCATCATGCACCACCTCTTATTTAAATGCCCTTCTCTTTTCAGGATCTGTCAACATTATCCTATATTTGCATCCAACACCCCTATATATATATTTATATGTTTATATATGGCTAGCCAAATTATATAAATATGTAATAGTGTCCATTTCATTCCTTATCTGTATTTTTTATTCAGCATTATTTGTTTGCTATTAATTATTTTTGTCACATTTTATTCCTTCAGTTAATTGAGTTTTTATTTTGAATACTTTGTATTATACACAAGAATTTTTATTTTTTTCATTTTAATGAAGATTTTCAACCTTCCTTTGTGGTTCTCACTGCCTGTTAATATTTTCTATAGTGCAACTTATAAGCACTTTGGAGAAGAAGACTTGAGTTTAGAAATTGGGTACTTCCTAGCTTGAGCAATCACTTAACTAACCTAAATATTTTTCATATCTCTGAAATGAGAAGTTCATTTTTGCATAAATGACATGTCTCATTTTATTTTGTTTCTTTATAAAAAGATGTTGATTTCCCCAATACTACTTATTGACTATTGGATTTATTATCTATGATTATTGTTGTAAACGCAATTGTACATTATACTTCTTTATAGTTGTCGATTATCTTTTTTTTTGCCTGCTTGGGTATTCTTGACCAGTGAAAACTTAGCTACGTAGTTTTTAAAATAGGTCTTAGTATTTAATAGAGTTAAGTCCTTATACTTCGGTCTTCTAATTGGAAATTTTATTGGTTATCTTTGGTCTTACGCTTATGTAAAAATAAATTTTAAAATATGAAGTTTGTCAAAGTATTCATAGAGTCTGTTAACAGTTGTTTGGGAGTGATTTGATTTCACAGATAAATTATGGGGTAATTTATATTCAAGGTGATAGAATACGCATTAACAAATAGGTCTCCTTAACATTGTATATCTCTTTGTTTAGAATTTTAAAGTTTCATTGAAAAAAGATTTGTATTAGTCACCATAAAGATTTCATGCAGTTACTAACTTATGCTAAATTTTTCCTTTTCAGCTGATTGTTGTTACCATTGTAAATGTCATTGTGTTGTGATTATAATGATTAGTGCTTTTGTGTTATGTAAATAAGTTTTAGAAGTCTTTATCTAACCATGTCATTAAAAAATGTCCTGTGTTACCTTTATTGCTTTAATATTTACATTCAGATAAATACAAGCTTTTTGGAACTGATTTTATATATATATATATATATAAAATCTCCAGAAACTTTTTGTTGAAAAGACCCTTTTTCTTCAATATATTGAATAACACCTTACCGAGAAATCAGGAGACTACGTATGTATGGATTTATTTCTTTGTCAAGGGTCTATTGTTAGTCCCTGGGTCATCACACTGTTTTAGTGGCAGGAACAGTAAATGAGTTTTGGTATCTCTGTGCGTCTTTCATTTTGTTCTTCTTTATCATGGAATTAATGTTCTTACCTATTGCAGTCTCTTATAAATTTAAGAATAAACTTGTCAATATGCCAAAAAGGGGTGGGAGGAGACAAAAAGAAACAATGGTGGGATATGGGATTTTAGAGCATTATATTAATTTTACCATATTTTATCTTTAATATAAAACATGGCATTTATTTACATTTATTAATGTAGGTCTTATTTCATTCTTTCCAATTTCATATATATATATATACATATATATTTATATTTCTTTCTTTTTGCACTTGCACCTGTGGCTTATAGAAGTTCCTGGGCTAGGGGTTGAATTGGATCTGCAGCTGCAGACCTACAGACCAGGCAATGCCTCAGCAACATGGAATCTGAGCCACATCTGTGACCTACGCCACAGCTCATGGCAACACTGGATCCTTAACCCACTGAATGAGGCCAGGGATCAAACCCATGTCCTCACAGATACTAGGCAGGTTCTTAACACGCTGAGCCACAACAGGAACTCCCCCAATAATATTTTGAATTAAGTTTAAAAATGAAGTGGAATTCTCTTGTGGCTCAGAGAATTAAGGATTGAGCATTGTCGCTGCTACAGTTTGGGTTGCTGCTGTGGTGCAGATTCAAGGCCTGGTCAGGGAACTTCCATGTGCTGCAGATGTGGCCAAAAAAAAAAAAAAAGAAAAAAAAAAGAAAAAAAACAAGTTTAAGAACAAAATTATTGTGTATATTTTGTTATGTACACTTCTGTGTATTTGAGGCTTTTGTTGCTATTTTAAATTAATGTATATGTAAATATATACATTTACATATATGTATAGTAGTGTATAATGTACAGTATAGTAGTGTAATAAAATCTTGTACTCAAGAATTGGTATCAAAATTAACCTAGTTTAATAAAATAAACTGGACAGCATTTATATTTTCTACTCTATGTTTATATAAGACCAATTTTCTTTTGAAGTATAGTTTATTTGTTAGTTCTGGTGTATGTTAAACTATTCAGTTTTATGTGTGTGTATGTATATGATTATTTTCCATTATAGATTATTATAAATTATTGAATATAGTTCTATATGCCATACAGTAAATCCTTGTGTAACTGTTTTATGTATAGTGATTTATATCTGCTAATCCCATACTCCTAATTTATTTCCCCACTCCCTTTTCGCTCTGGTAACCATAAGTTTGTTTTCTTGTTTATGAGTCTCTTTCTCTTATTTAAAGATTCATTTGCATTTTTTTAAATTCCATGTATAAGTGATGCCATGTAGTATTTATCTTTCTCTGACTCAACTTCACTTAGTATACTAATCTCTAGGTCCATTCACGTTCCTGCAAAAGCAGTATTTCATTCTTTTTCATGGCTGAGTAATATTCCATTTGTGTGTGTGTGTGTGTGTGTGTGTGTGTGTGTGTGTGTGTGTGTGTGTGTGTGTCTTCTTTAGCTGGTCATCTGTTGATGGGTACTTAGGTTGCTTCCATGTCTTGGCTATTACAAATAGTGCTGCAATGAACATTGGGGTGCATGTATCTTTTCAAATTAGAGTTTCATCTTTTCCTGATATATGCCTGGGAGTGGGATTGCTGGATCAAATGGTAACTCTATCCTTAGTTTTCTGAGGAATCTGTGTTATTTTACATAATAACTGCATCAACAGTCTAAGAGGGTTCCCTTTTCCCCACATCCTCACCAACATTTGTTATTTGTAGACTTTTTAATAATAAGTCATTCTGGCATGTATGAGGTGTGATAATCATCATAGTTTGGATTTGCATTTCATGTCCTATTGGCCATCTGTATATTGGTATAAGACTGCCTTTTTTTCCTTCTATGTTTGGATAAGTTCACTGATGCAGTGATGTGGGCTTGGAGTAGGTTATTTTGTTTGATTTTTAATAAGATGTTATATAATTACTCTCTTTAATATATATGGAACTGTTCTAATTTTCTATTTCTTCTTGAGTTGGCTTTGATAAGTTAACTTTTGCCTTTCTTAATTTATATCTTCAAATTTATTAGTAGAAAGTTGTTCTGATAATATTCTTAGTGTATTTTATGCCTTTATTCATAATATCTTTTCATTTTTGTGATTGTGATATTTTAGGTCTTCCTTTTTATCACTCATGCTATAAGGGCTATCAATTTTATGCCTTTTCAAGGAAACAACTTCTGACTTTGTTTTCTTCCCTCCACCTTTATTTATCTATTTTGTTAATTTCTGAGCTTTACTATTTTTTCCACTTTTTTAGAGTTTATTCTGATTTCTCTTATAGCTTTTTAAAGTTGAAATCTTATACAATTGATCTCTAGCCTTTCTCTTTTTCCTTATATGTGCATTTAAAACTGTATTTTCCCTCTATTCAGTAAAGATACATAGATATACTAATGAAAATAATTATTTAAATACTAATACATAAAAATTTTACTTATCCTCTGAAATCTTTATAACCATTTACTAAATTCTATTTCTGTATCTGACATTGGTTGTGCTAAGTTGATTGGTGAATTGAATTGTTAGACCAATCAGAAAGATAGAAAGAACATATACCTTTCATTTAAGTTTCTCCTCAAGTGCCATAAATAAACTAGCCTGAGAAAACTACTTATTTTTTAAGACTGTCTGCCTTTTACGCTTTTGTGTTTTCATTTATCTAGTTGGATATTAGAATTAATATATTAACATTCATTATATTTTGGAGTCAAAAAGAAAATGAACAAGACTTTTACATTATAAAATACTATAAATATTAAGGGTAAAATGGAGATACCAAAACATGTACTGTGCATTCATATAAAAATACTTTTATATTATAGAGCTGTGAAATTCCAAAGATGTCTTTTAATTCCTTAATATTTAACCATAATGCCATGTTACATTTACATATCATATGTATGCATATATGTGTGCATATGTACTTATATAATAATAAATAATCTCTTTTATAATATAGATTATGCTTTTAACCATTAAATAAAATATGAGATTCAGATACATTTTACCTTTAGCGTAAATATTAGTGTCAGTGGAAGGCATCTACTAGGACATAAACAGACTTCGTTATCTTATAATAAAATAACTGGTCTGGTATTTTATTAAATAAAAATTACATATATAAGGGATTTTATTAATATTTCATAGATGAGTTGAAATGAAATGAAACCTCTGATAATTTTTGCATAATCACTTGATTATAGTATAAAAGCTTTCTAATTTTGATGGAATTTGCAAGAAAACCTTTTTTTGATAGTTTTCTGGTTATTAACTCTTTATTTCCCATTTTATTCTATTCATTCTCTTATTAGATCTGTGTTATCCTGGATCTTTATATCTCTGACAGGCCTGACTGAACAGGTCTTACATTTCTGCTTCTCTTCTGGGTCCTGCAGATTATTCATATACTTAAAGAGAGAATCTGGTGCCTACAAAATAAGAAACTTAAGATCCAATTGCTAGTCAGCTGATAGGCTGTGATGATACTTGAGTCTTATGAAGGATAATTTTGCTATGGTAATATTGATCAAATACAATTACAGAGATTATTCTTCTGAAGAGCAATGCCTCTCAATCCTGTGAGTGCATCAGAATCACCTAGGGAACCTTTTAAGGAACAGCGGTCCCCAGGACCTTACTCAGATCAATCAGTTTAGAGTATCTAGGAATACTCTCAATGGCATTTTTTTCAACTCCCACGTTAATTCTAATTTGCACTCAGAGTTGAGAGTATTGCCCTAAAGCCTTAAGACAAGTCCATCTGTCATATGTAGGCAATCCCAAAATACATACTGGACTCTATCCCCAAAAGACACTTGCAAATTGTGATAATTCCACAATGGCTTTTAATTAAGTTTGCAATAAGTCATAGATTTATACCATATCTCTTTAATGTATAAAGCTAATTATTATATAAATGAGGCAGTGTTAAAAAATTTTCACCAAAAAACACATGCATATTTCATATTTCTCCATGATTTTGAAACATTACAACCCAGAGTGGGACTTGAACCCACAGGCTGGGACTCAGATCCAGCCAAGACTCAAACTGAGAATTGAACCCATGATCTTTTAATTAAAATCACACACCTTGTACTTTTTTATTTACTTTTTTTATTTTTTTGCTGCCTGGTGGCATATGGAGCTCCCTGGGCCAGGGGTCAGCTATAAGCCCCAGTGGTCAGCTGTAAGCCCCAGTGGTCAGCTATAAGCCCCAGCAGCACCAGATCCACTGTGCCAGGCCGGGGATTGAACCCATGTCCCAGAGCTCCTAAACTGCTAACAATCCCAATGTGCCACAGTGGGAGCTCCTGAAATTCAGGATCTTTATGTCTCAGTGCAGAGGGGATTTAGCAAGAGGCAAAGTGATTGGTAAGAATTAGATTTATTGAGAGAAATAGACAGAATGTTGGCCTCTCAGAAAGCAAGAGAATGATCTTGAAATTTGAGGTGGTGGGTTTTGATGGGCTGGTAATTTCATAGGATGTGAGTGGGTGGATTATTGAAAGTATTTTTGGGAAAAGGTGGAAATTTCCAGGAATTGGGCCACACCCACCTTTTGCCTTTTAATGGTCAGCCTCAGAACCGTCATGGTGCCTGTACACATGTTATTTAGCTAATGCGTTGCAAGGAGCACAGAATGAGGCTTAAGGTCCACTGGATGTCAGATCATCCACCATCTTGGACCTAGTTGGTTCTAACCATTTTTATTATATCCTCAATGGCTGTGTCATTCTTTAAGGACTGTGCCCCGAGCCTTCCCTCCTGTTTCAGTTTCATACCTACTATAATCTGGTCTAGAGTGCAGATGTTTGTTTATATTTTTAAAAAATTTTTAATCCTAGACAATCATGGTCATTTACCCCTGCCTGCAGGAAGCTCCAGAGTAACGCTGGGCTCATAGTCTATAACTTTCTTCATTAAGACTTTTCTGTCTACTTTATTCCTCCACTCTTTTATCCATTTCTCTCTTTGCTTTGATTGTGGGTTAAGAAGTTTCCAATTTATTATTCTTATCTTTATTTTAGATATTTTCGTTGCTGCCATAAGTAAGCTCCAAAGCCATTTAACAATATATTGCTCTTGTTTTCCCTTTTCCCCTTGTTCTTTCCTGCCCAGTACCATTTACAGCATAAATACTGAACAAATGGTTATCGAGTTAAATATATCCTACTGTTTCACCTCACAGAAAAATCACATGAATATATGCACTTAACGCATTTCTGTTCAAAACGTGAGTTTTTAATAGTAGTTATAGTGTGGGGGGTTTGTGTGTGTATGTGCATAATTTTCAACTTAAGAAGGTATAAAGATGTTGGGCTACGGAACAAAGTGGTGATCCAGGGTGGAAAATTGTCTGCATAAAGGATAAACATGAAACCTACTCAGAATGGACACATATCCTCAGCCTTGGTTCTTTACAGGGAACCCCAGAGCTTGGTAGTCAACAATAAGGAACACGTCATGTTACCCACAAGTAAAGAAAGCACTGGTGCAGCTTTATTATTATTATCATTATTATTATTATTGTTATTGTGATAAGAACACTTAACATGAGATCAACCCTCTTCAATTGTTGAGGGCTCAATACAGCGTTGTGAACTGTGGGCAAGCATTGCCCAGCAGGGCTCTGTACCGTAATCATCTTGCATAACTGATACCTTATGCCCTCTGAATAGCAGCTCTTCGTCTCCTCCAATTTTAGCCCCTGGCAACCATGATTAAATGCTCTGTTTCTGTACAGTTGACTAACTGCTATGCTGCGTGGAGGGCTCTCAAGCCCCACCGTCTACCCTCTTCCACCTCAAGCCTTTCTGTGTCCTTGGGCCTGGGTCTCCTTGCTCTATCCTGAGTATTTTGGTCTATGACAGCCCAAGCCAGGACCTACCGAACAAGTGATCAACTCCAAACATAGGAAAGGAAAGCCTGGAATATTTTTTATATGGTAGTGGGGATAACACAGTTAATAGAAAGGCTTGCAGATATGTCACACATGGGAGGCACGTGTAACAAAGGAACAAAGCTGACAGTTCTGACATGATTATCATAGAAAATTGGTAAGAAGAGGAGCTCAGAACGTGTGTTTCTAGTCCTGTTAAAATCTGGTGCCTCAAAATCCAGACCTTAATGAATGTTTAAGCTTGTTCACAAATTTGCATATGATTTGATAATCTCTGACTTTATTTATAGCTACCTTACTTGATTGGTCAGGAATTTATCTGGAAGGCAGGACAGTATAAAACATTTGAGGGTTATCTGTTTAAGGAAAAATAAGGTCCTTGGTAATTTATATATCATAGATTTGTCCCCAATGTACTGTCTCCTCCTAATTTCTCTGTGTATGTAAGATTTGATCATAGTAACCCCCAACTTCCATAACACACACACACACACACACACACACACACAGGGGTATGATTGACATATACTACAGATTGCTAGTATAAAAGGACAGCGATCAAGGGAATAAAAAAGATTGGAATAAGAAAAAGGACGTAATAAAAATGAACATTAAAATTTTGAGTTAACTAAGGTTAAAACTAAGTGAATGAGAATGCATAAGCAGAAAGTTGAAATCCAAGATTCATTTCCTTAATCTTTTTGGGCCAAATAAAACTGGATGTATCATGTCCTTTAGGCTTTTTATCCTGCCTTTCATTTTAGCAGTAATTTATTCATGAGTCTTAGAGACCTTTTTTTTGGCATCATTTAAATGTATCATATCTTGACAGTTTTTCCTCTCTTCAGGCTCATCCTACTCTGTTGTAATTTATTTAAGTATTTTAGTGTTTTAGAGGATTGTGGATTAATGATGCATTTAAACTGCTTTAGAATGACCTTAGGCTAGGTAAATTACTGAAGTCATGCCAGCCAGGGATATTTATTTTGATGGCAGTCAGCTTTTACTCTCCTGTTTAACCACATGGCGCACAAAGTAACTGGCTGGCTGGTTTAAAATATATTCTGTAAGAGTTACAAACAAATTTTATTAAGAGGGAAATAACTGTTTACAGTTTTGACCCTATTACAGGCAATATCCAATTCTATTTTTCACTGTGATTGAGTGACTTTATCTCAGCTGTTCATGGTACAGCTTTGAAAAGAAGTGTAACCAAGAATAGCACTCTCCTCAGCCTGCGGCCCCACACTTCAGGGCTGTGCATCTCACAATCACGCATGCGCACATACACTTGTGCGTGCGTGCGCATGTATGTTTAAATGTGTTAAAGAAACCATGGGCACTTTTATCACTGGGAACCCCACATCCAGCTGTAGCACAGCCAGATCCATAACACCAAGCCTTCAGTCTGGTGACCCTCACTATTCAAGCCTTAAGGAAAAACTCTCGCCTATCTCCTACTCTTTGTCTTTCCAACAAGGGCGGTGACTCAAAGGCAAGGACATCTGGTGGCTTGTACTGCTGACTTCTGAATAGACACTGCTGGAAAGTATGGGGAGCCTTGGAGTAGAAAATCACTTAGGGGACAGAAAAGTCTAATTAATTGAACTCCTCAAACATTTTATCCAAATGTTTTTTCTCAGGAATGAATTTTCCTGTGAATGCAGTAGATTTTTGTGTGGCAAAGTATCATTTTCCAGCAATAATTCTCTGGTTTTTTCATCATGTTGAAATTCAAGTCCTAAAAGTTGCATATCCTTCTCTAAACCATCTTGAATCCTTCTTTGATCACAATGTCTTTTCCTGGCTCCGTTCACCCCAGCTGAAAAAGTCTATGTGATCTTGACTTAAAAAACTGTGTTACTGAAAAATAAGAGCTTCCTCATGAAAATCCAAGGGCCCTTTTATTCAAGATCATGCTGACTGATTTCATGTTTTAGTGAAAACTTCTCTGCCAGGACACTACAAATTTTGCAGGTCCTCTTTCATGAACCTCTGCTCCTTGTCCTCTGAGTGGCCTCAACCACCAGACTCCTGTAAGATTCCTGCCCCGATGAATCTTTGAAAGCAATTCTTTGCTGGCTGGCATCCCTACTATATATCAACTGTAAAAACATCTTTTTCTCTTCCAGATTTCCTTGTTAATACCAATGGTCCAAACATGTAAGAAAGTTTTAAAAAATGGGATTAAGATTGATCATGAAATGATTAATCAGTAATTGATAAAGTGAGAAAAGAGAACATGAAATGATCAAAGTTACATATTATTCAGTTCAACTTGTGTCAGTGACAAATACTGGACAATTAAAATTTATTGTATATATTGGTGAAACACTGGTCATTGAAAACAAAAGTTGAAATTAATGAACATTTTCATTGATTTATTAAAAATATAATTGGCTTAAGTGAGTAACTAAAAACATAACTTGCAGTATTAGGCTTTAGTTTAAGAGATTGCTAGAGGCAAACATAACTTCCAATATTAGACATTGGTTTAAGAGATTGCTAGAGGCACCTTTATGAAAATGGCACTAATATATTGGGAAAGAAAAGTATGTACAAGTTAGATTTTTAGCCCAATCTGGATAATGCCCTTTGTGGCGGTTGTTATGCACAGTCTGAATTTATTACTATGAAATGGGTCTTCAACAGTGTCTATAGCAATGGCATTATTTTAAACAATTCACATCTCACATGCAGCACTTTTTTTGAAGTGCTCCAAAATGGAACATCTTGATGAAATATACATTAACTTTATTTAATGACCATTCTCAGGCACATTGGGAATAGTAACTATAAGGTATAAAGAATGAATGATGATGTTTTTGAGCAGTAACTAAATTAAGTTTGAATTTCCACTATACTAAGACAGTTATCAGAATTGTTGTTTACTGCTAATAATGCTAACGGACATTTACATAAAATGTCAAATGGATCTAAAATTGGCTAAAAGGTTTTAAAACTTGAAAATAATATTTCTAAATAGAAGCAACTTAATGTAAAATTCAATACAGAAGTGATAGTCTTATAAACATAAATGGGTTAGTAAAATAAAGTAAAATTTGAAAGAGACTGCATTGAATCTATATGCCTTGGGTTGTGCAGTCATTTTGAGAAAATTGATTGTCCCAGTCTAAGAAAATGGTTTATCTTTCCATATGTTTGTGTCATCTTTCTTTCAGCAGTGTCTTATAGTTTTCAGAGTCTTTTGTCTCTTTAGGTAGTTTTATTCCTATGTATTTTATTCTTTTTGGTGCAAAGGTAAATGGGATGGTTTCCCTTACCAATGATACTCCTAACAGAACTAGAAAAATATATTTTAAAATTTGTATGGAAACAAAAAAGACCTCAAAAAGCCAAAGCAATATTGAAAAAGAAAAATGGAACTGGAGGGATCAGGCTTCCTTACTTCAGACTATACTACAAAGCTATAGTATTCAAAACAGTATGGTACTGGGGTAAAAACAGAAATATAGATCATTGGAACAGGATAGAAAGCCCAGAAATAAACACAAACACCTATGGTCAACCAATATATGAAAAAGAAGGCAAGAATATACAGTGGAGGAAAGACAGTCACTTCAATAAGTGGTGCTGGGGAAACTGGACAGCTACATGAAAAAGAATGAAATTAGAACATTCTCTAACATCATACAGAAAAATGAACTCAACCTAAGCATAAGGCCAGATACTATTAAACTCCTAGAGAAAAACATAGACCAAAGGCTCTTTCATATAAATCACAGCAACATCTTGTTTGATCCATCTACTAGAATAGTGACAATAAAAACAAAAGTAAACCAATGGGACCTAATTAAACTGAAAAGCTTTTTCACAGCAAAGGAAACCACTAAAAAACAAACAAACAGAAAAATGATAATCCACAGAATGGGAGAAAATCTTTGCTAATGATGCAGCCAATAATGGCTTAATTGCTAAAATATACAAGCAACTCATACGACTCAACAGCAAAAAAAAAAAAAAAAAACCCGATCCAAAAATGGGCAGAAGACCTAAATAGATATTTCTCCAAAAAAGCCATACAGATAGGCAATAGGCACATGAAAAGATGCTCAACATCACTAATTATTAGAGAGATGCAAATAAAAACTATAATGAGGTATCATCTCATACCAGTCAGAATGGCCATCATCAAAAAAACCTACAAATAACAAATGCTAGAGAGAGTGTGGAGCAAAGGGAACCCTCTTTCACTGTTCGTGGGAATGTAAATTTGTACAACCACACTAGAGTACATCAGAGGTTCCTCAGAAAACTAAATATAGTACTACCATATGATTGATCCAGCAATCCCACTCCTGGGCTTGTATCCAGACAAAACTCTAATTCAAAAGATACATGCCTCTTGTATGCTCATTGCAGCTCTATTCACAATAGCCAAGACATGGAAACAATCTAAATGTCCATCAGTAGATGAATGGATTAAGAAGATGTGTATATATATTCAATGAAATACTACTCAGCCATAAAAAAAAAAACACAATACTGGCATTTGCAGCAACATGAATGCAACTAGAAATTCTCATACTGAGTGAAGTAAGTTGGAAAGAGTAAGACAGATACCATATGATATTGCTTATATGTGGAATCTAAAATATGACACAGATGAACCTTTCTACAGAACCGAAATAGACTCTGACATGGAGAACAGACTTGTAGTTGCCAAGGGGAAGTGGGGAGGAAGTGGGATGGACTGGGAGTTTTGGGTTAGTAGATATAAACTATTACATTTAGAATGGATAAGCAGTGGGGTCCTACTATAGAGCACAGGGAACTATATGCAATCTCTGAGATAGAGCATGATGGATGATAGTATAATAAAAGGAATGTGTATGTATGTATGATTAGGTCACTATACTATTCAGCAGAAATTGACACAACATTGTGAATCAACTATCCTTTAATAAAAATAAAATTAAATTTAAAAATTAAATTAACATGACCATGTAGGAAAAGATTCTCAGACAAATAATATGCTGAATAAACTTTTAGACTAATTTCTGGCCTTTATAGATCATGATATATCCTTGATTTACAAGAAATTTAAACTGTTGTTTGGGGTTTGCTTTATAAAATTCCAACATTGAGCACTTTGATAGCACAATTTAAGAAATACTGTCTGGAACTTGACATTGAATTAGGATAGTAGCAATCATTACATGAGTGGTAGTGAATTTATGATCAAATTAAAATATCTTGTAATAATCTATGAAACATCTATTTATCATATATAATGCATAATAGTTAAGATGCTATGTAAAATTGATAGCTCATTCAGAAAATATGTAAACATTTTTAGGCAAATTCTATTAATAATAGTAGTTCTATGTCCCTGACAGAGGCTTTTATATTATTCCTTAGTTCAACCAGATCTTGGATGCTTGTGAGAGGTACAGGCAAGCAGTCAAGGCGGCTCTGTCCCAATGATTAGGTGGGCTACAGTTTTATCATCCAAGGGGAGTGGGGTTTGGAAAAAACAGGATTAGCACTGTTTAAAATATAGTGTTCACTTTACTCTCATCTTCCTCTTCTAGTTACCACTTCACCATTTGTGTCTGAGAGGTGTTTTGTTCCCCGATAAACAAGCTTCCCTCCATTGCCACTTTTGTATTCACAGACATGCGTACTGTCATTAGCGTTTTGGGCAGCCTTGGCTGATTTGATGCCCACAGAGTCCCTGGATAGATGGTAGAAACTTTGCAGTAGTTTGAATCCCATCTTCCCTTGTAAACTGTTAGTTTCTGTTGTGGGCTTTGTTTTCAGTTATGAGGTTTCATGAGCCTTAGATTAATTTGGCCCATGACTTGAGGCTATTTGTTGAGAGGACAGATTGTGGACGTGAAAGAGCGGCGGAACATCACCCAGAGACCTTGGATCTTCTGGGCGCCGGATGTGGGGCTGTGGCGGCAGAGACTGAGGGAAATGCTGATTAATGTTTAGGAAAAGTGACTCTCCAAGAACTGATAGAAGAACATGGATAACTCTCAGGGTAGCAGGAAACATGTAAATAACCAGCACCAGGAGGGTTGCTTTGTGAAGATAACAAGCAGTTTAATTAGAAGTGGTCGCTGTTTTACTTGGAGCTGCTTGTTTTCAGCTGATAGAGATCTTTGACTTTCCTGCTCCCTTACAGGCAATCAGCATGAAATAGTGTAACCAAGCATATCTGCGGGTTTGCTTGTCTCCCCGCCATGGCCATTAATCTTCTCCTCTCCATTCTATGGATAACGTTTGATGACCTTCAGCATCCAAATGTTCAAATTGCTTCCCAACATACTTAGCCAATCACTACCTGGCGCGCGTATTAATGAATCCATTTGCCTGGAAATTGCTGCTAAATGAAATGGAGGTACTTTGGTAAACTTCCAATTATGTAGGAAGCTGATGCTTCTTTATTGTTTTTATTTTTCCATCCAGAATTATCCTGTTTACCTCTAGAAAGCAGAACACTTGCTTGTCTCTGTTTTGAGAAAAAAAAAAAAAAAAAAGGCAGAGACAGAATAATGACCTCTAGATTAAAGGTTGGAATATGATGACCATGTAGGATCCTGGACTGGATTCTGTTGGATTCTGGACCAGTTGTTAGGGACATTCAACTATGGTCTGATGTTAGATAATATTTCTATGTTAATGTCAAATTCAAAACAGATTCCTCCTTTTTCACATTATCATGCTGGTATTGGGAAGTGCTTATCCTAACTGGGATTTCATTTTCCAACTCCCTTGAATTTATATGTAGTCATGATCTGGGTATTACTAATAAATGTGAAAAATAAGTCATATATATGTGTATGTGTGTGTATGTATATATTATTTATATATATGACTTACATATATGTAAAATTCCCAAAGTTTTTAGGAAGTAGGTGTGCCCTCTAAAACCCCTTTTTCCCTTCAGTCAGAGGCATAGAGAGGAGCAGAAGGTTGTAATGGATGGTAGAGCTGCAAGATGGAAGGGGTGCCAGTCTCTGAATTCCAATAAAAAGAAAATCCACCCAGCAGACACAATGCCAGATTTGAAACTGTCATGTTAATAAGAAAAAAACATTTTTATCCATTAAGCAATTAACCTTTGAGGTTTATTTGTGACAATTCCTAATAACCTACTAATGAAGGCAGGGCATCATGTTGTGTAGTTCATTGGATGGCCAATAAATTGTGAACCTACTTAGCATCATAGCTGCCAATGACGAATATGCTTTTGCCTCATTTTTCTAGAGGAGCTGACACTGTCATTGTTTGTGGATAAGGTTTTGTTGCACTTAATTTTCCTTCTCCACTTTTCAGTACACTAATTGATATTCTTTATAATACCTTTCTCATTTGTTTTAGTACATATGTCCTGAAATCGTCTAGTTCTTGGTTGTTTATTCTTTGGTTCCTTCCTGGCATTTTCCATTATTTCAGTGCACCTTTACCATAGATATTGTGCTTGATCCTTGTTATTTGTGCATTCCAGATTTGAGAATTCACCTACTCATTAAAATTTGTTTGTAACCCCAGAATCAGTGCTTGCAGGGCCTCATGGCCAACTTCAGACATACACACAGTGGAGAAACCTGAGTCGCCCAGTTTACATGTTCCCACCCAAAGTGGATCAAGATGACAGCCTGTCTTTTCAGGGCAGCTCTGGTACAGAGATGCCCAAGGGGTGCAGGCGGCAGGGGGCAGGCAGAGCAGAGCACAAAGCTCATATTTTCCGCCAGTGGTTTGGGCTTGAAACCCAGTTCTAGCACCTGTTAGGGGAGTGACTGTAGGCAAGTCACTTAAACACTTCTGCCCTCGAAGCAATTGTTCAGTCTTGTTCATTCAGCATTCCCAGCAACTTTATAGAACAGAACACCCTGGACTGATGAGAACTGACTGTGTAGCTCCCTTTCCTTACTTTCAGTGAGTGTGTATGTGTGTTGATTTTTGGATTAATAACTATAATTATTCCTGTATTTAAATGTAATAATTAGTTAATAATTCCAATAATTTTGTCCTTATATTGAGCTAATAATGTGGACACTATAATTTCTAAGATAAATTATAACCTATACATATATATATATGTGTGTGTGTGTGTGTGTGTGTGTGTGTGTGTATGTTTATGTGCTTTATTTGGTGCTTGCTTTGTTTCTTCTTCACTTGGTTGGTTTCTGCTTTTTCTGCTTGGACCAGCTCAGGCCAGCTCAGGCCTCCTCCCCTCCAGGACATCCTTCTTCATTTCCAGTCCCTCCACTGAGCGCTCATCATGACCCCCATCACATAAACATTAAATCCTCTGTAAATTGACTGTGAGTTCTGATGTTAGGGCTTAGCGTTTCATTTCCCTGGCTCCTGGTATAGGTCATGGCAGGTAGAAGTTCAACACATGATCCTTGGGCAGATCCAAATGAAGGATGTCAAGATATAATTTCAGATATTTTTGGTGAAGAGACTAGTGAAGAGTTGCTTCAAAGCATACTGCTTTTTATTTCAAGCTGTGCCAGGTGCTTTTCAGTAAGCTGGTTTTTCATAGGCTGATGTGTAGCTCCAGCCATACACACAGGTATAGAAGACTGAGTCTAGACAACTGGGAACAAATCCGTTGTTTGTTTTCAGAAATTAACTCAGATGCATCCATCCAAAGATCATCAAAGACATCTTTGTACTTCCGAATCACCCTGTATCTTTGTGAATTTAGTTTCTTGGTATCTAGTATCGAATCTCTAGGAATGATTTGTGAATGTAAAAAAAAAAAAAACCCCAAAACAACAAAGAACTATTTCACATTTACAAAAGTTTTCATGTGGAGTTCCCATTGTGGCTCAGCGGAAACAAGCCTGACTAGTATCCCTGAGGATGCAGATTCAATCCCTGGCTTCGCTAAGTGGGCTAAGGATCCGGTGATGCTGTGGTTGTGGCGTAGGTAGACAGCTGCAGCTCCAATTCAGACCCTAGCCTGGGAACTTCCATATGCTACAGGTGCGGACCTAAAAAGCAAAAATAAAGTTCCTTGTTATTGCAGTGGTCCTATGGGAAGGCAATTGATGTTTCTCTCACATAAAATGACATTATAAAAACCAGTAAATATACATTAGAATATCAGTTGGCTTTAATAAATCAGTTGCAATGTACACTGAATGGGGAATAAATTTAAATGCTCAAAATTAGAATTAGCTGAATATGCTCACCAACAAAACTTTGTTTTGGAATGCGGTGACATTTTTATTTGTGATTTAAAGTTTGGGTGACTTACTGTCAGCTCTCCATATCCATGGGTTCTGCATCTGCAGGTTCAACCAACTATGGATGGAAAATGCTCTGGGATCCAGGGTTGGTTGAACCTGTGGATTTAAACCTGTGGACTCAAGGGCCAACTGTAAGGGAACTGAGTCTGTGTGGATTTTGGTACCTGAGAGAGAGAGGGAGTCCTGGGACTAATCCCCCGTGGATATCGAAAGACGACTGTAGTTTTATTTTTTAAATGGAATCAAGGTATGGCATGATAAAATGAGAATAATACTAAGGAGGCTGGAATATTTGCTATGTAGCTCAGTGTCTATGAGAGAAAAAGAAATACTCACCAATGGGAGGTGCTGTAGGCGATTGACGGGGAACCTGAGAGCAGAGCAATCCAGGAGGTGTTTCCTTGTTCTTTCACATAGAGAATAAATATTTTCCATTTACATGGCATTCCAATTTTATCTTTATCATTCTCTAAGCCATATATACTTGGGATAGAAGCAAAGAAAATCTTGCCAGCAATTCTTGAGAAAATTGTAAATATCATGAAATGTCACCCAAACATACTTTTTACGTATCCAAATTTAATTCTAAATAGGTAAATTTGTATCGAGAGAGTGAAAATAGCATTACACTTCTTTGTACCACCGGGTGCCAGAAACCATTCCAAGAGGTGTCTGTGGGTTAGTTCTTGAGTTTCTTAGCCACCTTGATTGTTAGTGTGTATTATTCTCCAGCAACGCAGTATAGGTGAATGCCAAGAACACAGAGCTTTAATTTCATATTTCTTATTGTTGAGCAGTATTAGCCTTTGAATAAAGGTTCAAGGCATCTCTGGTAGTATATAGTATACACAAGGAAAAATGTGAAGTCAAAGATGGATGTGATGTAATTTGTAAAAGTAGGAGCATTTTTATTTATTCACTATTTCTCTTTGATCCCCAAAGTAATAAGTATTTTAAATTACAGAACTAAGTTCATACTCTACTTCACCTTCCTATTTCATGTTTTGAGCTGACTACACACCTAGCTCATCCCTGGCTTTCAACTTGGAATTGTTGCCATCCCTTATTCTAGTATCCTGGCAGAATCAGTCACAAGACTATCATCTTAGCAGAGAGATGTGACCGATTGCTTTAAAATAAATGATACTAGGACTGAATCAAGAAAGAAGAAGGTTCATTAAAACCTTGAAGAAGCAGCCTCATCACTTTCTGCATATTGCTCTTGACAATGCCTGAGAGATAGCTATATATTATGTTTATTTTTAGAGCCAACCAATCTCTTTTAATACAAACTGCAGGATAGAGAAAGCCATAACACTCTCAGATAGCTCTTAAATTTAGTGTGAGTGAGCTGAATTACTTCTTTCTATTAGGAACTGCTGTCCTATCCTTCATTTTGAGCAGATTTCTTTAAAATAAACATAGAGAAAAATACTACATGCTTTGAGCCTATTGATACACTTGGTCTTTTAATGAGTAATATATGTGAACTAAAGGCATAATAAAGTAAGCTGACTAAGAGCTATATGCATCTTTTTAAGTGTCTGAAAGGCTATTGCCATTTGATTTTTCTAATCAAATTGCTCAAGATGACTGTTTTACTTCCTGTGTAGATAGATATCTCTGAAGACCTTAAAGCATCAAGCATCTCCTTCAAAATTAAAATTTTAGAATATCAGCTCTTGGCTGTATTTCCTTTGGATTCATTTGAAAATGTATTAAGGGAAAAAACTAAGCAGAGGGTTTGACTCCACAAATCTGTTTTGTTTTTCAAAGTAAATTAGTACTGAACAGTGAAATCAAAGTGTAAGATTGAATAGATTTCAGTGACCAACACAAAAAAAGTAAAGAACATTTCAAAATATTCAGTAGTAATATATCAGGAAACATCTAAAGGGTACAGAAATTATTGGAATTAAGTACATACAGAATCAAAGTTCAAGTGATAAGTGAGATTTCAAAGATGACAAGCACCTGCTTCTCTTTCTGTTGTCCACTTTTGTGCACTATTTTTATGTCTCTCATTTTATCACTATGATCTGCTTTCTATTTATGGACATATGGCTCTTATTCAAATCAGCTGATGCCCTTCTTTTGCATATAAGTGGAAGCTATTCTAAAGCTGCTGCCACAGAAAGAAAGTGTGTACACATGAGGAGGGGGAGAAATGGTTGTGCTGTCCAGGTGTGTATTGCTTAAAAAAAACTGGGAAATAATATTGAAATATGGTAAATAAGAAATCTATGGGATGGACCCAGAGCTATAAAATACTATTTGCTGGAGGCAGGATCAAGATGGCAGAGTAGGAGGATTCTGAGCTCACTTTCTCCCATGGACACACCAAACTACAACTAAATATAGAACAAGTCTCTCTAAGAATACTTGAAGACTAGCAGAAGGGCTATTCTGCAATGAAGGAGATAAAGGAAAAAGGACACATTAAGATGGGCAAGAGAGGCAGAGTAATGACCTACAGCCCTGGCGGGTGACCCACGCATGGATGCGGATATTACTAAGTCAGAGGTCCTTCCTAAGGGGGGAAGGGTCTGAGTTCCATGTTGGACACCCTACCCTGGGCATTGGTACTGGGAAGATGTGCCTCCTTAATTGGTTTTAGAAACTGGCAGGGATTATGTCCAGGAGAGCCTGAGGACAGTACAAATCTGAGAATCTGCTCCTAAAGGACTTACTCCAATGCAAAGGCCCTACGATGAAAAGCTTTCCAAGAATACCCCAGCATGAAAACTTAAAGGGCCATATAGACAAGCCCATAGCTAACAATGTACTCAATAGCAAAAAAGCTGAAAGCATTTCTTTTTTTAATTTATTTTTTATTGTTATTTCCCCCAACACCCTTTCCCCCCCCCACTGTACAGCATGGGGACCCAGTTATACATACATGTATACAATTTTTTTTCTCCCATTGTCGTGCTGTGTTGTAAGTATCTAGACATAGTTCTCAGTGCTACACAGCAGGATCTCATTGTTAATCCATTCCAAAAGCAATAGTTTGCATCCATTAACCCCAAGCTCTCAATCCCTCCCACTCCCTCCCCCTCCTCCTGTTGTTTTCTATGGCTGAGTAGTATTCCATTGTGTATATATACCACATCTTCCTAATCCAATCGTCTGTTAATGGACATTTGGGTTGTTTCCATGTCTTGACTATTATGAATAGTGCTGCAATGAACATGCAGGTGCATGTCTTTTTTAAGGAAAGTTTTGTCCGGATATATGCCCAAGGGTGGGATTGCTGAATCATATGGTAGAAATAAAAGCAAAAATAAACCAATGGGACCTCATCAAACTGACAAGCTTTTTGTACAGCAAAGGAAACCAAAAAGAAAACAAAAAGACAACTTACAGAATGAAAGAAAATGGTTTCAAATGATGCAACTGACAAGGGCTTAATCTCCAAAATAATCAAACAACTTTTACAACTCAACAGCAAAAAAACACAAAAACCCAATGGAAAAATGGGAAAAAGACCTGAATAGACATTTCTCCAAGGAATATGTGCAGATGGCTAACAAGCACATGAAAAAATGCTCAACATCCCTGATTATTAGAAAAAAATGCAAATAAACTACCATGAGATACCACCTCACACCAGTCAGAATGGCCATCATTAATAAGTCCACAAATAACAAGTGCTGGAGGGGCTGTGGAGAAAAGGGAACCCTTCTGCACTGTTGATGGGAATGTAAGCTGGTACAACCACTATGGATAACAGTATGGAGCCACCTTAGAAAACAATACATAGAACTACCCTATGACCCAGCACTCCCACTCTTGGTCATATATCTAGACAAAACTTTCCTTAAAAAAGACACATGTACCCGCATGTTCATTTCAGCAGTATTCACAATAGCCAAGACATGGAAACAACCCAAATATCCATTGACAGATGACTGGATTAGGAAGATGTGGTATATATACACAATGGAATACTACTCAGCCATAAAAAAGAACAAAATAATGCCATTTGCAGCAACATGCATGAACTAGAGATTCTCATACTGAGTGAAGTAAGTCAGAAAGAGAAAGACAAATACCATATGGTATTACTTATATCTGGAATCTAATATATGGCACAAATGAACCTTTTCACAGAAAAGAAAATCATGAACTTGGAGAATAGGCTTGTGGTTGCCAAAGGGGAGGGAGTTGGGTGGTTGGGGAGCTCGGGGTTTATAGATGCAAACTATTGCCTTTGGAATGGATTAACAATGAGATCCTGCTGTGTATCACTGGGAACTATGTCTAGACACTTATGATGGAGCTTGATAATGTGAGAAAAAAGAATGTATGCATGTACGTGTAATTGAGTCACCATGCTGTACAATAGAAAAAAAAATCATATTGGGGAAATGACAATTTAAAAATTAATAACAAAAGTGCCAAGACTATGAAATAGGGGGAAAAGGCAATCTCTTCAATAAGTGTTGTTGGGAGACAGCAACATGTAATAGAATAAAACTAGACCATTTACTCACACCATATATAAAGTCAACTCAAAATGGATTAAAGAGACTTAAATGTAAGACTTGGAACCAGAAATTCTTAGAAGAAAACATAGTCAGTGTGCTTTTTGACATCAGTATTAGTAACACATATATATATATATATATATATTTTGTATCTGTCTCCTCAGGAAAAGGGAACAAAAGCAAAAATATACAAATAGGTCACATCAAACTAAAAAAAAAAATTGTGCAGTGAAGGAAATCAGTAACAAATCAAAAAGGCACCCTAGTAAATGGGAGAAGATATTTGCAAATGATATATCCAGTAAGGGGTAAATATCCAAAATATATAAAGTACTCATACATTCATTATAAAAAAAAAAATCCTAAACGATCCAATTGAAAAATTGACAGATGACCTGAACAGGCATTTTTCCAAAGAAGACATGCAGATGGACAATAGGCAGATGAAAAGATGCCAAACACTGCTACTCATTAGGAAAAAATGCTAATCAAAACCACAATGAAATACCACTTCACACCTGTGAAAATGGGTATCACCAAAAAAATCTACAAATAACAAATATTGATGAGGATGTGGAGGAAAGGCAACCCTTGTACAATATTGATGGGAATGTACATTGGTACAGCCAGCATGGGAAGGAGTATGGAGGTTCCTTAAAATACCAAAAATAGAACTTCCATGTGATCCAGCCACTTCACTTCTGGATATTTACCCAAAGGAAAACAAACAAACCCACTGATTCAAAAAAAAATATATGCAGACCATGTTCCTAGCAGCATTATTTACAAGAAAACAACATAAGTGTCCATAGAAAAATGAATGAATGAATGAATATATATGTATGAATATTACTCAGCCATAAAAAAAGAATGAAAATTTTCCATTTGCAACAACATGGTTGGAATTTGAGGGCATTATGCTGGGTGAAATGTCAGACAGTGGCAAATAGTGTATATTTTCATCATATGTGGCATCAAAAATAATACAAATAAATCTAATGAAACGGAAACAGTCATACTGTTTCAAACAAAGGAGTGGTTGCCAGAGAGACTGGGAATTTGGTGCTGGGCGAAAAAAATGGTGAAAGAGGATTAAGACGTACAAACTTTGCAGTTATAAAATAAATAAGTCACAGGGATGTCTTGTACACTACAGAGAATATAGTCAATAACATTGTAATGATTTCATATGGTGCCCAATGTATAAACTTAATGTAATATTATAAGTAAACTATACTTCAATTGAAAAAATAAAATGCCATTTGCCATTCAAAGCATTGTCGAGATAAACATCAAGACCCAGAATGGAGCCACAACAAACTGGAATTTAGATAACTTTCCAGTCCTGTAGATGCTCCTTTTGAACAGAGAAGCATTATTTCCATCAGCCAATCCCAAATGCCAGGCCAACTCTGGGCTCTGTATTTACTTCCTTGTTTCTGACTTTCTGTTTTTCGCTTCCTAGTTCCTTATTCCTCATCTTATAAAAGCATCCTGCTTTCTGCTCCATTTTGCAGTTCTCGGGACTCTTGGGAGCAGAGACTACCAGCTTCATAAAGGGTTAAATAAAGTTTATGTGTACCACCTCTTAAAAGATAAATTGAGGCATATTAAAATGTTTATTTGGGCAAAAATTTATTGGAATCAGGCAGCATCTCACCTAGCAGATGGAAAAGCGCTCTGAGGAGCTGTAGAAAATGAAAGTTGTTTTTTTTTTGTAAATGTAAAGGAGTGGGAACAAGGAAGTTATACTTGGGGGGGGCGGTGTGGTGGGGAGGGGAGATGGATTACTGTGGAGTTAACTTCCTTTAGGGGACAGCAGGGTCCATCTGGGCAGCTGACCTCCCTAGACTGACGAGGGAATTCCTTACCAATTGGTTTAAAATTCCATTTCTGGGGGAGCTGAAATTGTAACTAATTAAGTCTTGGTTTGGTAAAGTGGGGCTTAGCATAAGCAACTCCATTTTTGGCCTGTTGTCTGGTTTTTAACACATATCAATTGTGTTCTTCAATCATTTTTAACAGCATTTATTATAGATTTAATCTTAGTATCAGCTTTCTTCATTTACATATGGTATAAACTTTTGGCAAATAGACAAACTGTGTAGAGAAATGGAATCAATTCTTTTTACTATGGCTTCATCAATTAAGAAAATCCACACATTGTGATTTTTAGAATTATTTCCAGCTATCAATTGTATGTTCAAATTATATTAATATCCACATCACTTGGATACTAAGGTAGACAGAGAAAATTATAAATAAATAAATCTTCCGGGTCATTCCATTATTTACCTAACAGTTTATGAACTCCAGAATCAGACTAAGAGAAAAACGTACTTTTTAGTTGACTTTTGTAAGAAATCTAGAGTTATAGGCAAATAAAATGTATCCTTTTCTGTCCTCCTTGAGTATCTTTTCTTTCTAAAATTTTATGTTCATTCCTTAAGATACTCTAAGGGCAAAATTACCCCACTGATGAAAATACAGAAACAATTTTGTTTAGAATCCAGGTGTGCATTTATCTGCTGATGCACCTGACCTCGGCACAAGCACACTCTGCTCATTTCATTCCTTGACATCCTCCCAGTCAGTCAGTCAGAATAAGTCACATTGTTAGGATGCACTTATCTGGTCAAGGTCAAGTCAGTGCAGCATGGTCCAAGGCCTCAGACATACAAAAACACTCTTATTAGGAATAACATTCCAAGGACTCAGGCTTATATCCAAGGCACCAGCCGAGGGTCAGGTCTTTCTCTTGAACTTGCAGGATTCAGGCTTGTTGCTTGAATCCTCCCAGTTAACTCATTCCTCGCTCTTTGATCACACCATTATTTGATTAAATAATTCATCATAATTATTTTTATCACTTATTGAGTATATATAAGTTCTGGTAAAATATTACCATTTTTTCCCTCCTCAACAAAACAATATGAAATCCATTTACAGATTCAGAAGATGAGATCAGCTAATTTAACCTCCTGACACCACAGGGCTGGTAAATATTCAAGCTGATATGTGAACACAGTCCCCAAGTTTATAGCCTTGCAATCTGCACACCTCCATTTATCACCCACTCAGGAGAAAATTAGGTTTTCAGCCTAGAGGAGGACTATCCTGTAAAAGAATGGGAGCTAGAATCAGGAATGCAATATATATGTTGACGTTACCTTGGCTTAAGCACCCTGCAACATGGCTTTTGTCCCCATTCCTCCAGATGTGCCCAGTTTGGGGTAATCAGTGTACCAAAGAGAGAAAGACTACAGGAAAAAAAAGTCTTCAAATTTCCTTAGCCCATTTACTGAATCTGCTTTTTTATATGTTTATTATTTTAAAATGTTTGCTGGATATGGGGGACGATCTGTTGTAGCAAGTATCAATTATATTGTCTTTTTAGGGCCTCGCTCATGGCATATGGAGCTTCCCAGGCGAGGGGTCAAATTGGAGCTGTAGCCACTGGCCTACACCACAGCCACGGCAACACAGGATCCATGCCATGTCTTTGACCTACTCTAGAGCTCACAGCAATACTGGATCCTTAACCCACAGAGCAAGGGCAGGGATCAAACCTTCATCCTCATGGATGCTAGTCAGATTTGTTTCTGCTGAGCCATGATGAGAACTCTGATTATAATGTCTTAACAGAACATAGGATTGGATTCTGCCAAGCAGGTAATGTGTGGGTAGATACTATTCATTCCCAGATGCTTGGTCTTATTCTTCATTAGCATGATTCTCTTTTGGGGTTGTTCTCTGTCCTACAATCTGTCCCTTAATTCAGAATATAGTCTTTTCTCAAAAAATATGGGCATTTCTGACAGTTCAAGTGAGTTTCTGGGGTGCCGTAGTGAGGTCAGTTGTCTGATAAGCCTGGACTGCTGTGTCTGTCAGGAAATCAACTGCTGGCACCTCCTGCATGGAGCTTCCAGCCATGGTAGTAATTCCCAAGTAGGCCTCACACAGGAATTCTCTGCACATCATTTCTTATGTCCTGGAACTGCCATGCAAACTTATAGACACGCCCTCTCCTCTCTAGTCTTGTCCCCCAACTTTCACTCCACATATGTGCAGATGCAAACTCTAGTCTATGTACCCCCAGCTCGGTGACATTGAGGACAGAGCAATGTCCCATTTTCTGAATGGCATCCCAGATAGGAAGTCAGGATGAACGTAGGGTTCACCTCCTTGGTGTTCCTTCCTTCTGGGATCACAGTGTGTCATTGCTTCTTGTTCAGTGCTTTACAATTATGTTCATATAGCTTGTCCAACTTTATAGTTACTTACTGTGGGATGGCCAGTAGTAAAGTTGTTCTGCCAGTGCTGGAAATAGAGGTGAAATAAAATGACTTGTTTGATTTGTGTAATCCTTTGGAATTTAATATCAGTTTCCTTTCCTGATCATATTTGCTTGATTTCACATCAACCCAGTGAGTTTTCCATATCTCAAATGCACTGGAAACTCAGTGCATTTAAGTATACCCTTCTCTTTTCTTTGAATGCTTGTTTATCTACTACCAGGGAAATCTTACTTGGTTTTCAAGACCCACGTAAATTCCTGTTTCCATTGTGAAGCTTTTCCCCACCACTCTCACTAAATTTAAAGTCCTGTGCCATTTATCTATATCACCCATATAACATCACACATTTTATAAGTATTTCTGTGTAAATCTGCCTTCCTTTCAAAAATAATTATGAGATCTTTCAGGGGGAAGTATTATTTGCCTATGTTTAGCAGGTACTTGAAGCAGTTACAGTGTTTTTGATGGCATTTTTTGGCAGCATGCCTTGCAGAATGTGATGTATTGTTTGTCTTATGCTATTAGTTAACCACTAGTAGTACTGGCTACTAACTACTGTGATTGCTTTGTCTGATTAACTTTGTTAGATGCTTTCAGTAATTATTTCTTGCACTCTTTCTTTTGTGCCAATTTCCATGGCAGAACTGAGAAATTACTAAGTAAATAGTAGATAAGAAACCATTAACAATCACTCACAAAGCAAGTAGTAGGACCATTATTTCAATATAGGTGTGTCCATCGCAATTAACTATTGCTGTACTATGGGGATATGTGTAAGTCAGAGGTCTGCAGAGGCAAATTAGAATTTTATTTGAGAGGTAATTTTTGAAATGTCATATTCCATTATTAGCATATCTGTATGTGGAATTATTGAAGAAGAGAATACAAATGAAGGTGATTTTTCTTTGGGCTTAATTTTTCACTTTCTGGAGGAAAACATTGCCATGCTATTGATTTGGGATGAATGTTTAGAGATGCAGAGAAAAACCGAATTTCATTGTGAGTGAGCATCACATTAATCACTTATTAATAAAAGGTATCCAAATTCTGAAATATTTCTAATGCATTTTAATTGATTTAAATTCAGAATGTATAAAACATTTTTTGAGAATTTGGAAACTATTTTAATTATCATGTTTCAAAATATAAGTAAGCATGCATTTGCATTTTACTTAAGTACACTAGAGCAAGGATTCTAAATGTAAATGACTTAATATATTGAAATAATGCCTTCTTAACAGACTGATAGCATTTTATTCATTTTATAGCAAATGTGACATTTACGTAATAATGAAATTTCAATATCTTGATTTTGACAAGTAAGACAATTTTTTCTTCTTAAATATTTTGTGAAATTATTCTGCCAATGGTATGAATTTAGTCAATTAACTAAGTAGGGTAACCTAAGAGGTCTTAAACATATGAGGGCCATTTGGATCTATTAACCCCTATATTATCTGAATTTTTATCAGAACCAGTATGGCTGGGTTTCAAATTAAAGTCTGTTGATTCTATGTGAACACTTCAAAGTGAGTGAGATCATCAAAAAGTGCATATTTAAAGATCAGAAATATATTTTGTAGTAGAAATATGGAGGGATGTGTCATCTGAAAAAACCAAGAATTTTACTTTAAAAACTGATTACAAAGAATTTTGTAACTAGAAAATCTAGGCTTCTAGATTTTCTCTTAAAACTATCTACTGTTGGATGATAGTTTGAGTTCAGGGAAGACTTGAAGTTTGATAGAACACTAATCATTTAAAAATTGAATGAAATATCATCCCTGAAAGAGTTACAAGGCACTAGCATGAAAACTGGTGGTAAATATACAGAATTCTTTTTTACTTAGCTTGACCACAGAATGGCTGATCAATAAGCATTTCTTTTTATGACCAATGTCAGCTGCCTTTAGGGAATTTATTGTAGACCTCTGTGTTCAACTTGAAGAAAACTATATGGCTTTCTATTATTTTATACAGAGAGACTAAAAGAGTAGTATTTTTATAAATAAAATAAATGATTTAGAATTTTTGAAAGAAGATAACTTCAATTCATGTATTCTTGGTAATTGCCTCCCTGTTTTCTTTAAAGTAACCAGATATTTTGCCTTCAAACTTTTTGATCTACTTTTTGATATGCTCTTGTTACATTTTTGGCAATGTGTTTCATCTTTCTGTAATTCAGTTGCAAAGTAATATATTAGTTGTTCTGAAGTTTCTTTAAAGGCTTTAATAGATTATTACATTTAACACTGAACAAGATATTCATCATTAGCTTAAAGAAATGATTAAATCCGCATATCTGACTAAGACTCCCAAAGTGAAAATTCCTAGCAGGACAAAGTACTCATATTAAATAATAATGAACCTGAGAAAAAGAATATTCTATTTATAGGATAAAACACTTAAATATCTCCCAAGTGTTAAGGTTTCTTGATTACTTGTGAAAATATAAAATTTTATAAGCATTCTTCATAATTGTTTGTTTTTTGATCATAATTAATATCTTGTCATTAAAGTAAGTAACTGTCTACTGAATAATCTTTATGTTTATATCACAGATTTATGTTTCAGGTATGGTCAGACTATGAGAACTAGTCCCTGTAATCTGTATCCTCATGATTATTTTGTGGGAAAAGCAGTTAAGAAAATGACAGACTATCTAGTATATAATTAGTATGTTCAGATGTAAGGTATATTGATTAAATCACTCAGAATTGAAGGAAATTAGATATCAAAATATACTAGCATAGTCATACAAATAAGAAGATAATGGCTAAAAAGGTAACAAAATAAGACTGAAAGCTATATATTCCTCACCAATTCTTTCCATATAATCACACTGTGAAACCTCAAATTATATTATATCTAGTTTGTTTATTATATAGAGATTATCATATATTTGGTTTGTGTTAACCTAATAAAGTTAGGTTTCAGATTTATTTTTAAAACAAGATATTTATTAACATTTTTCTCCCAGCCTACCTTATACATTAGCTTAGCTGCAGGACACTGAAGGCATTTGTGTTGCTTCACCTGCTCCATCAAAACCTAAGTGGAGGTTGATGAGATTAAAAAATTCACTCTGCCTTGTTGAGATAACGCAACAAAATTTCAAGTTTATCTGAATTAAATTCTAAGTACTTGAAATAAATTAAGCAGGAAAAAAATGAAAAACAAGGGGAACCAGTGAAAAGAATTAAACGTAAAGAATAAGAAATAACTCTTAAGACATAGGCATAAACACTCATATGAAGATGATTTAATCTTAGAAATACAAATGAACATTAGGTGGCTGCTAGCCTATTGTCTTGATAAATTTCAAGAGCCTAGCTTCTTAGAACAAGGAATGAACTGTTAAATATGACGAAAGACATACAAACAAGTGTCTCTAAAAGGAGAGCAGAAATAGATGGAATGAGATTTTGGCAACATAGACAAAGTGGTAATAAATATGTGATACAGGCTGATTGAAAAGAAGAGTAACAGAAAAACTTAATTGGTGGGGGAGAAAATTATAGATGTCAAGCTTACAAAATGCTGGATCATATCAATCTATGATTGGCTTTCCCAAAAAGAAAACTAAAATTATTCTAACAAGAACAAAACTAGAATGGCAACAACTTTTTTTTTTTTTTAAGAGCGGAAAACAATTTTTAAAATCTTATGGTTTCATCAGCTCTCTAGATATTTAGACATTTTAGGTAATGTATTTCAAGGAAAAAAAAATTTTTTTGAATGCACCAAATCAGAAATGAAAAGATCCAATTTCAGAAGACAAATAGGATTTTGTCTAAATTTGTGTCTTAAACATTAGATGCCAAAAGAAAATGAAAGCAATCTGCCCAGATTTTTGAGAAGGAAAAAACTCAGTATGCAGAACTAGGTTGAAAAGGTAGTCTCAGAACAAACTCCCTTGCTGAAGTCCAACATTTTCATAATTGTGCTCAAACATAAAGCTTCATGAAAGAACCAAAGCACTAAGTAATTTGAAAAATTAAATTCCTAGAAATAGTTGGAAAGCTTTCTAAATTATTACAGTCAACATAATTCTGATATTAAATATAATAAAAATTGTCTTCTTACCAAACTAACCGTTCAACAAAAAAGGACTAGTAGTTTTTGTAAAAAAACAAAGTCTAGTGTCACAAACTACAAATTAGCTAGCAGAATGCAGCACTGAATTAAAAATACAAAGTAAACTGTGGTGGTTTATAATCATAAAAATAGGATAACATATTTTGTCATATGATCTATTTAATAGATCCTGTAAAGTTAGTGATAAAATTCAACATTTATTAACCAACTGAATGGCTTCTTTCTTAATTTGGAATGGAAGGCTATTTTCTTAAGAAGATATCATTTATAATCTGAGTCAATAGTTTTAACAACTATTTTTTAACATTTGTTCAGAAGAGATAAACAATACAATTTGAAAGACAAAATTAAAGACACAGTTGTCTCACAGTATAGTAGTTTTTTTTTTTTTTTTCCAGATGGTCATGACTTATTGTCTAGAAAATCAAACAATTCAACTAAAAATTATTTTAAAGATTATATTTGTATCAGTTAAAAAATAAATCCACATCATTTTTTTTATAAACCGGTAATAACCAGTTAAAACATTCAAGAAAACATTCCATTAATTTTAGAAAAATGAATTTTTAATATATAAGGCATAATAAACTTATAAAAACATATAAGGCCTGGATGATGAAGAACATAAAGCTGTAGAAAGAAATGAAAGAAACTATAGACAAAATAATTGCATACTATTTAGGAAAAAAAAAAAAAAATTCTGTATAGGAAGTTCCCATAATGTCAAATGTTGGTTTTGATAATATCAGTCTAAATTCATAAATCTATAAATTACTGTTGACCTTTGAACAACACAAGTTTGAACTGCATGGGCCCACTTTTATGTGGATTTTTCAGTAACTAAAAGATCCACAGTTGGTTGAATTCATGCATGTGGACCTGAGGATGTGGATGACCAACTATAAAGTTAAATACTTGGATTTCTGACTGTGTGGTGGGATTGTTCAAGGGGTCAGCTATGAATGTTTCTCAATCCAATCGACAAAAGGTCCTAAAGTTTATCATGTATAGTAAATATGTTAAAATAAACCAGATGGCTCTGCATAATAAAAATTAGAGCAGTTATTCTTATTGCAGCAGACAGAACCGTATTCTCTCAAATGCCTAGTTGGAAACCTAGGAGTCACCAGTGATTCTCTACTTCCATACTCCTCACATCCTTCCAATCACATTTTCCGTTCTGCTTACAAAATACCTCAAATTCCCCACTGTATCTAATCACTTGTGATGGAACATGATGGAGGATAATGTGAAAAAAAATGTATGCATATGTATAACTGGGTCACTTTGCTGTACAGCAGAAATGGACAGAACACTGTAAATCAACTATAATAAAAAAATAAAAATAAAAGGAAACCAAAGCATACTGCTAAAGAAAATAAGCAATTCAAAAAAGAAGGCAGAGAGAGAAGGAGAAAGAAACAAGGGAACAATGAACTATCCAGAAAACAATGAATTAGTAAGCCCTTACTTACTAATAATTATTCTAAATTTAAGTGGATTGAATTTACAATCAAAAGACATAGAGTGGCTGAATGGACAAAATAACAAAATTCAGCTATATGCTGCCTGGAGGAGACTTGGTTTTAAGCACACATTTAGGCTCATAGTGAATAATATGGAAAAAGAAAGGCTTTTCAAGGAGAAACCAAAGACAGCAGGAATAATTATACCTAATTCTGACTAAATAGATTTTAAGTAAGAAATGGGAACAAGAGATAAAGAAAGTCATTATATATTGATAAAGGACCCAGTTAAAAAAGATGTAATAGTCATAAGTATATATGTGCATCCAACATCAGAGTGCCTAAGTATATTAACTAAATATAAAAGAGCTGAATGGAGAAATGGACAACAGTGCAGTAATGGTAGAGAACTTCAGTATTCCTATTCAACCAGGAATCAGTCATCCAGAGAGAAAGTCAACCCAGAAACAGTGGGCTGAAACCATGATTTTGACCATTGGACCTAACAGATATATACAGAACTTTCTATCCAATAACAGCAGGAATATACATTCTTTTCAAGCACACAGAGAACATTCCCAGAGATAATATGATAGATTAAAAATCAAGTCCTAGCAAATTTAAGAAGATTGAAATCATCCCAAGAATGTTATATGACCACAATGGTATGAAACTAGAAATCAGGAATAGCAGGGGAGCTGGAAAATTCACAAATATGTGAGAAATTAGATAATATACCACTGAGAAGCCAATGGGTTAAAGTAGAAATGAAGAGGAAAAGTTAAAATATCTTGAAACAAAAATGAAGACGTGACTTATCTCTAGGAAATGCCCTCTACTCCCTTCATCCTCTTATCGCTAAGCATTACATTGGTGGTTTTGCCTGTATTCTTGAGTGGAATTAGTAATAATATTACGTTAAATAAAAATTCATAGAAAATGTAAATAAGCAGTACCCTATGTAGTCTACCAATAGAACAATGGCTCATGAATCAGGTTTATTTAGGTCTAAACAAAATTACTACTGGGCTTCTGGAACTCTAGCTCAGATTACTAAAATATCACATTCTGATAATTATTGTTATTTCCCATATTGTAATAATCATGTTGTCACTAAAATTTACTAACATAATCAACCATAATCAGCCATCAAAAGAGATCTACGGGATACCTGTTTTCTCAGTGATCTAAAAGTGTAATTCAGATATGTAAGTGCAATCACAAAGGTTAAATGTGTTGTAAATAATTGGAGCTTATATCCTTCACTATGATGTCCTTAAACTCGATGTGAACTTTGAAATTACTACACTAGCAGAACAGATTTAATTCCAAGCCAGGTGTCATTTTAAGTATGTTTGCATACACTTTCTTTGCAGTTTCATTAAATATATTTAAATGCATCATTGTTTTTATGCACAAGTAAACCCAGTATGTTACATTATTCTATATGGCAGAAATATTTGCATTTCTTGCCAAATGAGACAATTTATGGTACACTTAACAAAACTTGGAACATGCTTTTTTCGGTCTTATTTTTAAAAAATTATCTCTCATATTGGAGTGTAGTTGATTTACAGTGTTGTGTTACCTTGGAGCATAGCTTAATTAAGGTCTAAACCAGGTTATATTCATCATTTATGTGTATTCACTTATGTTAGTGATAAAGCTGTAAGACTGATTTTTAAAGAACCTAACCCCAGACAGGTTAAATGAACTGTCTCGTTTTATACAGCTACAAAGTGTGAAAGGGGATTTGAATTCTGGCTTGAACATAATATAAGTTAAAGATCAAATATGTAAGATATCAGAAAAGGTACAAATAATTTAGAAGGTGGGTTCAAAGGAGGGAAAATCCCATCACAGGATAAACAAGAAAGGTTTTCTGGAGAAGGTAATTTGTAATATGAGACTTTAGGGATAGGTACCAGTTTTTTTTTTTTTTTTTTGGATAAAATGATAAGATCATGGACAAAAACTCAGAGGTCAGAAACCATGGTGTATATTTGGGCAACAGCAAGTCATCCAAAACAACTCAAGTAATGGGACAAATCAGAGTAGAAAATTGAAGTTATGTTTCAGTATTTTTGATAAGAAAAGAACATAACCCTAATTGTATTCTGGAAGATACAGATGTACATATACATATGTAAATGGGAAAAGTTAGTTCAAACTTATTTTTGATTTTCTAATTTTCTAATTAATAAATGGCTTTTTGGCAAAGACTGTGGATTCTCTGTTAGTCAGTTTAAATGCACACTTTGAGGTTTGTTGATGACTCTTGTGCTGTGGAACAGGTCTTGATATTTTATCTCCCTCAGTTTGATGTTGCAGAAAATGTCTCAAAATCAATTTCATATAAATTCTTAATGAGTGGTTAGATAATGTGGTTATTTCTGGAGCTGGACTGAAGCTACATGGAGGCAAAATAAAACCTAGAATTAAATAAATCTATTAATATCTAAGTAAACACTGTATATTGAATATAAGGTGAATAGTAAACTCATCTACATTTGTCTGAATTAACTTGAGATTAATGCCTTCTTTTGGCATTATCACAGATTTCTTTATATTGGTAAAATACATAGTGTTTATAGTTGAAGCAATGTTTCAACAAATAAAATTAGTAAAGTGCAGAATTAAGCAATCAAACTCCAAGAAAGTTACATGGCCAGTGGAAGTGTAACCTGAAACTATGAAGAGAGCCATTTGTTACTTAAAAGATTGTGTATTTCCTGAAGCCCCATGGTATTGGAGGCAACCAAGAGCTTATTGGGTGATTCTGATGTGACTCCAGGTCTCAAGGCAGTCTGGAGTGATCTCCAGAAGAGCCTCAGCCTCTTCCGTTTCCCATTAGTCCTAGATGACAAGTTCTACTCTTTCCACTGGCTCTGGTTCTCATCACTCACCTGGGCCTTCCCATTGCCCTCATAGGGTAGAATTCTTTCTTTGCTCTGGAGGTAGTTGCCACTTCAGATCGACCAACCCCTGTTTCTCTGCTTTCAAAAGTCCAGTGCTGGTGTTCGTAGAGGTTAGTTTTCATTCTATCCAGTTTCCTCCTCCATTTCTCCTAGAGATCTGTGAACTCGCCGTGGACACAGGATTCCAGGGAACTGCTCTAGGAAAAGCTACAAATTACATTGTTCTTTGATAATGAAGATGAAATTAAAATTGCCCTTTCCATTCTTCCTTCTAAAGGAAGCGGCACTGCTGTAAATGCCACTGGAGGAAATAGACTCCTGCAGAATATTGAGCGGGCACAGAACATATTCCATTTTATAACAGATGTCAGTCACCATGTGACATGAAGGCAAATTCAGTGTATGTCAAGCATGAGTCAGAGATGGGGACAGACCTTCAGAGATCTGGTACAGCTGGAGCTGGCAGCCTCTTCACTGCTACTCCTTTATCTCAGAATTGGAAGACAGTTAATACATGTTTTGTTTTGCTTTTTCTTTCTTACCTCCTAGTGTAGAAGCTGAGATTCATGAAATTACATACTGTATCATTCATGACAAGTAATCGGGATAACCCATCAAATCTTAACCAACTTTGGCTGCCTTCTCAATACTATGTTACTAGTGGTGATGCTTTTCTACAAAAGCAGTGGCATGACCTTATTCTTCTTTATAAATAGCAAAGGATAATGAATCAGGCAAACCACCTAATTTTAAATGAGAGACAAGTAATGATTAAACATCAAGTTAATTTTGCATACAACTTTTTGATGTTGGAAATTCGCTAATAAAACCATTGCAAATTAGATATTGTCAGGCAAAATAAACAAGCAAGATGAGACTCATCTATGTTGTTGCAAGATGAAATGTTTGAATCCATTGCCTTTATCTTTTTGCATTTGTATAATATTGATCACATTAAACATTCCTCTGTCTATAAATTACATGTAAAATAGTAACATACAGTGGAAATATTTACAACTCTTGAGGACTCATTTGGCATAGGACTAACATGCATAACATAGGCTAAACATTTAGTGTCAATCACATGTGTTTCTGCTGCTAGATTATGAGTTTAAGCTATGTTATGTCTGGGTAAATAACTGTTTAAATTATCATCTAAACCAAGGCACTGTGAGAGTGAAAGAGGATACTACTCATGATTATGCTGGGACAACATCATAAACCTGGAGTACTTATTCTAAGTAACCTGGCATAGATGATGACTTTAGAACATTGTGATGAGGATTTATTTATTTATTTATTTTTGTCTTTTTGCCTTTTCTAGGGCTGCTCCTGCAGCATATGGAGGTTCCCAGGCTAGGGGTCTAATCAGAGCTGTAGCCGCTGGCCTACGCCACAGCCACAGCAATACCAGATCCAAGCTGTGTCTGCGACCTACACCACAGCTCACAGCAATGCCAGATCCTTAACCCACTGAGCAAGGCCAGGGGTCGAACCTGCAACTTCATGGTTCCGAGTCAGATTCGTTAACCACTGAGCCACGAAAGGAAACTCCGGATTTATTATATTTAGTTGTCTTTGTTCTAACAGCTTCACTGTGTTTTGTTTAATTTATGCAAAGCTGCTAACAATTAGAGAACTTCAAAGGCAGTCTGCAGTTTCAACCCTCTTTACATGTTCCATTGATTCTTCTAACTTTTATTATCAAATTTCACAATTTGGAGTTCTTTGAACAAGAAAACTTTTGTTTTGGTCTAAATAGTTCTATCTTTTGGTTGCCAATAATATAAAAAAGAACCGAGATATTCACAGATATTAGTATAGATTCTTCTTTGTATTACCAGATGATTTTGTCAATAGAAACATATTTTCTAGTTTATGTCTCTGCTTGCTTTTATAACATTGTTGCTTCAAATACATTAAAAATGGTTAATGGCTCATGAAGAGAATTGTAGGACAGGGGGCCATTAACAAATATAATACTTATTGAGAATTATTATAAGCCTGCACTAAGCCAGGAGCTTATATGTATGTGATCACATTTTTAGTTTTCAAAATGATCTTTGAGATAGGTATATGTTACCTTCATTTCCTTATGAAAACCCGAAGTAAAAAAAAAAGGTTTTTGCCCAAGACTGCAGAGTCTTAAAAGTAGGTCTAGCATACAAAACAGCATTCTGATTCTCACACCTGTGCTTTTTCTACAGCGTATCTGTACAGGTTTTCTATATGTCCTATATAACTCCTGCTAAAAAATAAAATTAATAGTGGCATAAAAGCTCAAATTAGTATTAAAATAGCCTTGAGCATAATTATAGAATCCATCCATAAAGTATAAATTAGAGCTAGAACATAAACTAGTTACTGTTGTAATATACTTGAACATAATTAAACAATTCATCAATTCATTAAGTAAACATTTAAGCACCTAATATCCACAAGAAAACAAACTTTAATAAATTGAGCTTCCTGTAATCACAGAACCCATAAGTTGATGAGGAAACATGGGCACATTATCTCTCTTGAAGTTGGTTTCAATCTCAGGGTTTCTCAGGAATGCCATTTAAAAACAGTTTCATCAATTTTTAGTCAGTAACATGCATAATAGTGTGTAAGCACTCAAACTCATAACACATTTTACCTGAAATCTCAACTTGGAATCGAAGAGCATATTATTTTCAGACAAATATTTTTGCCAAGTATTTTGTTTGTGGCGAGCTTTATTTCATCCTGAAGAAATATTAGTGTATCCTATCTCTTGTTAATTCCATAGTAATAATTAGCAAAGGTTACTGAATTCTGTTCCCTTTGTTAAGAGCTTGCCCTGGCAGAAATGAATCAGTGACACGTTCCAAAGCCACCCTCAAAAGTTGGATGACATATATCCATGGCAAAAAAAAATCATAAAAAGAGAGGCTTAGATGCTTCATTTACTTTTGATCTGAGAGGTTCTTCTCACTGATATTTCCCTTGGGTCTTTGGACTTGGTCTTTCTGACCATGAACCTCTATTGTTACACCTGCTCACTCTTACCTCTATGCTATGCCCAGGTTGTTACTGTGCTAAAAGACAATTATTTTGTACCAATGACCAGATGCTGCCTCTAAGTTCACCTGAGGACCAGGAACAAACCCTAAACCATTCCTTGTGTTTGTTATTGTTCCCTGAAACAGTGATGCACTAGGTGTTTGAAGCCTGAGAAGGCTTATCGCACACCTGCCTTCACACCTTCTGAATCAGATCTTGGTTTTCCTTATTCTGCTTCCCACTATATCATCACATGTTAAGGGATGCTTGGGAGGAAGCAATGCTAATTAACATAGGACACCTGAGAATAGGTCGCCCAAAGGGGAGGCGAGCCAATTACTTGGAACAGTGAGAACTATTGCGTGTTCAAATTCAGAATAACGCTGAGGCAGGCACAAAATAATAAGACAAGGAGGATGACAAAGTAGAGAGCGGGAAGAGATTCGGATGAAAGTATAATTGGAGAGGGCAAAGCAGAAATGAAAGGTCAGTCCCTACGGACAGGTTATTTACAGAACCCAAATAAAAAGAAATGCATAAGAAAGAATAAAAAGGGGAAAGAAAATAAGTCACATTTTTTTTTCCTCCCAGGGAGAAAATAATAGTTGCATTTGTTACCTAAAAAAAAAAATAAAAACTGACAATAATTTAAATTCCTCTTGTCAAAATTAATATCATTGTAATAGCCTTTGATGTTCATATGGACCAGGTTGTCAGATGTGCCTTGTAGTAAGATAAAAATTAATGCTCTTGTTCTTATTTTATCTGAAATACATAACATGAAAAAGTCAGAAGATTTCTGATGTGTGTAAAATAATTCAAACTGAGCGTGTAAGGACTTTCAGATGGTTTTAGAGTTGTTAGCAGTTGCAAACAATCTGTGTCTTTTTCACTTTCCTTCCTGATTGATGCCAATAGCCGGCCACATGGCACGGCTCTATCTGCAAAGCACTGGGCTCATAGGAAGACAGAAGAAAATACGCTAACTTCATTAATGCTGTCTCTAAATAACTGACCTAGACAATAATTATAAACAGAAGGAAGATAGTTTCTTACCCTGGAGTGTTTGCACAATTTAAAATGAGAAATATTGTGTCAAATATTGTGGACATGTTAAGACAAAAAAAATATATGGTGTTTTCCTGCTTATGGATGAGAGGGATCCATTCCTCATTTTCAAATTGATAACATTCCTTTGTCATAACAAGGTCAGGGAATTTAATGAGTTATAGCCATAAAATTTCATAGATTGAATGCTTTTCCTTATGCTGGGTTAGCAAATACAAAGGCATGTGCTCTAACTTCTGTATCTGAAGAGTTTACAATTGATTTATGAAGTTATTTAACAAATCACAGTTATAAGTAACTACAAGACAATAGGTTCTTAGATTCTTTTGGGGTTTACACACTAAATTCTTATCAAGAAGAAACAAAGGAGTTCTTGTCATGGTGTAGCGGAAACGAATCCCGACTAGGAACCATGAGGTTGCAGGTTCAATCCCTGGCCTCTCTCAGTGGGTGAAGGATCTGGCGTTGCCATGAGCCATGGTGTAGGTCACAGATGTGGCTTGGATCTGGGGTTGCAGTGGCTGTGGCGAAGGCCGGCAGCTGTAGCTCTGATTAGACCCCTAGCCTGGGAACCTCCGTATGTTTCAGGTGCAGCCCTAAAAAGCAAAAAAAGAAGAAGAAGAAGAAACAGAGATCAATGGGTATTGCATTGATCAGAGCAAAATGGGTGGAAATAACTAAAAAAAATTAAATATAAGAATTGCTCTTAGATGTAAGTTAGGTATAGCTAAACAGACAACACACACACACATACACACACACAAATGGCAAAAAGAGTTTGAGAGAGATGAGTGCTCACAACCCCTTCCATTGCTCTAACCCCTCCCCTCCACTTCCTCAGTGGGGAGTAAGATTCTGTCTCTTTCTCTTTCCTGTCCTTCTCCCTCCCCTTGGACATCCATCACAGGAGAGCCTCTGTCCCTCTAGGAGGTAGGTCCATACCTTGGGGAAGATGGTACATGAGCTGGTAGGTTGAGCTGTGCGTATATTGCATAGATGCTTAAGGAATTTAGAAAAATACTTTTCCTCTATGAGCCATGTCTTTCTTTCCTGGCTTCTCTTGCTGAAAAAGGTCAAGAAAGTTAGTTTTGCATTGCCCAACTTAATAGTGGTTCCTTTTTGTTTTTGTTTTGTTTTGTTTCTCTTTTTCTCTGGTGCAAAAATTTTGATGGGCCCATCCTCAAAGTAGGTGCAAGAGAACCTAAATTAAGGCCAAAAAAAGAGAAGGTATGTACTTTTAGTACCATAGATGATCACATTCAATAGGTCCATATGTGGAGCAGGGACTAATACATGCAAGTGATTTCTGTAATTGCTTTCTTTCTCTGGTAATAAATTCCCAACAATAGAAATCTGACATTCAAACATTACTTCCACTAATCTCTTTAGTTTTACCCTCTTTCTCTCTTGATACAATCTGTTGCCTTTTGTCTTTTCTTTTTTTTTTTTTTTCCTTTAACTTTGTCTCATTTACTGGAATATGTTAAAACATCTCTCTCCTTGGGTGTTTTTGCTAAGCCTCAACAAGTAAATTTAATGTTATTTTCATCTATTCAAATTAAATGACTATGGAAATTTGACTACAGTTGTCTCTCTTTGCCTCATGCCCTTCCATTTGGATTATTATTTAGAGTATACGTAGCCTCACCTTGCACTCACTTTTAATCAAACTAGGACTGATATGCAGGTAGGAGAGGCTACAAGAAATACAATTATGTTTCAGGTAATAAGTCTGCTATAAACCTACAGGGAACGGACTGCGATATTAGTCCTAAGAGTAAATTGGTAAATAATTTACCGATTTGTGGAAGTGTTAGTTTTGGGATCAATCCTGGAATGCTGCCTGTCAGTCCCACAGGTTGAGTTTAAACCCTAGATGTTCTTTCTTTCTAAACTTTCTTGTACTTTAGTAAATGTTCACAATGCATTTCAGTTCCTTTGAGGGGCCTGCTTTTTCTCAGTTCTCTTCAGTCCCCACTAGTCCTCTGGGCCCCCCTCACCTGATTTCATTTATCTCAGTGACTTGCCTTCCCTGTAAGATAGTGAGGGCCTTAAGTTAAAACCCCTTCTTCGTGTGATCCAGCAATCCCACTCCTGGGCATATGTTCTGATAAAACTAAAATTCAAAAAGATACATGTACCTATATGTTCACTGCAGCACTATTCGTAATAACCAAGACATGTAAATAACCTAAATGTCCATCAACAGATGAATGGATTAAGAAGATGTGATACACACACACACACACACACACACACACACACACAATGGAATACAACTCAGACATAAAAAACAACAAAGTGATGCCATTTGCAGCAACATGGGTGCAATTAAAAATGCTGGACTAAGTGAAGCAAGTCAGAAATAGACAAATATCATATCACTTATATGTGGAATCTAAAATGTGGAGTAAATGGGGAGTTCCTGTCACAGCAGAAGCGATTCTGACTAGGAACCATGAGGTTGCGGATTTGATCTCTGGCCTTGCTCAGTGGGTTAAGGATCTGGCATTGCTGTGAGCTGTGGTGTAGGTAGCAGATGTGGCTCGGATCCTGCGTTGCTGTGACTGTGGCGTGGGCAGGCAGCTGTAGCTCCAATTGGACCCCTAGCCTGGGAACCTCCATATGCCATGGATGCAGCCCTAAATAGCAAAAAAAATAATAATAATAAATAAAAAATAAAATACGGTGTAAATGAACTTATCTGCAAAACAGAAATAGATTCACAGACATGGAAAATAGGCTTGTGGTTGCCAAGGGGAGAGGAATGGAGGGGGGTGAACTGGGAGTTTGGTGTTAGGAGATGCAAACTATTACATTTAGAGTAGATAAGTTACAAGGTCCTACTGTATGAGAAAAAGAATGTATATATATGGATGGCTGGGTCACTATGCTGTACAGATGAAACTGACACAACACTCTAAATCAACTATACTCTAATAAAAGTAAAATTAAATTGAAAAAAAAAACGAACAAATAGAATCTCTTCTTCCAGTTATTGGTGGTATATTCTGACCTTTTTGACCTACATTTGTTTTCTTAAAATAAAGGATACTAACAGGTTTGTTTGAGTGTTTAGTGGATACTTAAATATCTGTTCTGTCAATATATGTGTTTTTCTTCTTTTTCTGAGAAATAATTGACATATCACTTATGTAAGTTTAAGGTGTACATTTTGTTGATTTGAGGTATTTATATGTTGCAATATGATTACCACTGTGGCATTAGCTAACACTTCTGTTGTGTCCCACGATTATCATTTCTTTTGTGTGGTAAAAAATATTTATTCTCTAGTTTCTTAGCAACTTTGAAGAATATAATACAATATTATTGACTAAGATCACTATGCTCTGCATTAGATCAATTGTATAGATCTTTGTCATACTTGGTTAAATTTATTCCTAAGCATTTTATTGTTTTGATATTATTGTAAGTAAGATTATTTTCTTTATTTTTTCAGATGTAGATGTTTGTTGCATGTTATATGTGCTTTTCTTAATAGCCCTCAATGTTCAATCTCTCACAGAAATGGTCAAACATATATGAATCCATTTTCATTTACCATCAGTATTATTTGAAATGGTAACATAGTTCAGAAACTATTTTCTTTCTCTCTTAAGAAGTTGCAGTTAGTTTTTATTTGCAGTTGTTTCTCTGACAGAGGGATTTCTCCTTACCTCTCAACTGAAACCTTCTCTGTGAAGCCAAAAGTAATCTCCTTAGTTACCAAATTTATTTTGTCCTTTTTATTTCATTTCACTAAGCCTTCTTATAGCCTATGGCTAAAATATTCTTCATGGAGCATAGAAAGGTTTCACTCCTTCCTTGAAATTCTTTATTAGGAAGAAAGATCAAAAGCTAGTATTTATTACTATGTTGTAAGCATTCTTTTAAGTTCTTCCCATGGACTGGTTCATTTTGCCTTCTAAGATGATCTGATGTAGCAGATAATATTAGAGATTTCTCTTTTTCTCATTGTAAAGTAGAGGAAACAGAGGTGCAGAGGGGTTAAGTGGCATGCTTAGGGCTATGCAGTGTGTAAGTGGTGCAAACACATTATTTGAATTGAAGATATAATTTGTATGTATAGTTGTAGACAATAAAGAACATTTATAGCCATATGGTAGTTAGGAAAACAGTTTCTTAATGATGAAAGGCACTCCATGTTTTTAGAGATAGGAGACTTTTTCTATGGAAGAATGTGTTATTTAGTTTAAAGTAAAATGTGGGAGTTTCCCAGTGGGCTAACAGTTAAGGATCCAGCATTGTCACTGCTGTGGTACACAGTCGATCCCTGGCCCAGGAACTTTTGCGTATTGTGCATGGACAAAAAATTAAAATTAATATTAAATTTAGATTTAAGGCCCTCTGTCCATGACTGTATGGACCACCATGGGGTCTTATGACAAAAGATTGGGAATTCAGATGTGACCTTAACCCTGTCTCCAGATGTGGTCACTCACCTTGCTTCTTTGAGTTCTTATTTCCCTTCTTTTCTTTTTTTTTTTTGTCTTTTTGCCTTTTCTAAGGCTGCTCCCGTGGCATATGGAGGTTCCCAGGCTAGGGGTCTAATCGGAGCTGTATCTGCCAGCCTACACCAGAGCCACAGAAACGTGGGATCTGAGCCATGTCTGCAACCTACACCACAGCTCACAGCAACGCCAGATCCTTAACCCACTGAGCAAGGCCAGCGATCGAACCCGCAACCTCATGGTTCCTAGTCGGATTCGTTAACCACTGAGCCACTACGGGAACTCTGATTTCCTGTGTTTTCATGTTAGATCATGTCATGTGACTTCACTAGCCCTTTTACTTTCCCATTACTTTTTGAAATTCTTAAGAGTGGGGAAATTTTTTTCTACAGAATTAATCTTGATATTTATGCTTATATCTATTCAGTTGGAAGACCTTTCTTTGGCTCCACATATTCACTGTGCAAAATGTCTTATGTATATTTTCAGGGAGTTTTCTTAATTTAATGCACAGATGAAAATTATAGATAATTTTACATTTGTATTCTTGACTGTGACATTGCCTGATATGCAGCTGAGTGGTTCTTAGAAAACTTTGGGAGAACTGATGACATATTTGTAGATTTCAGGTTCAAGTCTGTGGAAATGAACTAATTTCTTTTTTTTTTTTTTTTGGTCTTTTTAGGGCCACACCCGCAGCATATGGAGGTTCCCAGTCTAAGGGTCCAATTGGAGCTGTAGCCTCTGGCCTATACCACAGACATAGCAATGCCAAATCTGAGCAGTGTCTGCAACCTACACCATAGCTCATGGCAACACGGGATCCTTAACCCACTGAGTGAGGACAGGGATTGAACCTACATCCTCATGGATGCTAGTCGGATTCATTTCTGCTGAGCCACAATGGGAACTCTTGAACTAATTTCTAGAGATTGACAATATAGAAATGTGGACAAGTTGAATAATTGACTGTCAGAGTCAGAAGGACTTACAGATACCCTTTTATCCAAATCTCTCTTTTTTTTTAAGACATAAAGTTGTCAAACTGCAGAAAGTCTGCATGATTTTCCTTAATTACCATCATAAAGTTATTATTTAGACATTTTAGGGTGGAAAATAAGAAACTTTAAAGACCATCAAGACAAATACTAAATATTTAAATTATAGTGAATAGAAGATTTTGTAAAAGACAAATTCAAACAGAAGCATTTTGTAAAAATACCAGGTCATATTAAATTATAGTTTGCTGTCTGTGCTACCATTATATCAAATAACCAATCAGTCAAGTTTCATAGCTTAAAGACAAGCTAGCTAATTCACCTTTTCATTTTCAGTCTGGCATCATATAAAACTAATTATAGATAAAGGACTGGTGAAATGTATAATTTTCTCAAACCTGTATTGATTATATAACAATCAGAACATTTAAGGATACAAATCAAACAGGGTTTGCAGACAATGAAGGGCATTTGCATTCATCTGTGTCATGGTAAAATGTGTTAATGATAAAATACAGCCACATTTCTTAGAGTAGTGCATAGGGAATTTGGACATCTTTATATTTTGGAAATATATCCCATTTATCATGGGGAGTGATATGGACTCCAAGGTTAAGCTATATCGCAGGTCATCTTTATGCAGTTTCTGGGGACTAGAAGGACAGGAGGAGAAATGTGGAGACCAAGTTTTTCATGTATACAATGGGATAAGTAGGTGGTCTATTAACCCACCATGAGGATTGTTAGAAAGTATCAACTGGCTAAAAGAAGAGAGGCAACAGCAGTAGAGTTGTGTGGAGTGTCCTAGAGAAATCTAGAATGCAAATGCTATGACCCTCCCCTGTGCACTGACAGGAAAGGGGCAACAAATGTCTGAATATCAAAGGAGATCCAGCTTCAGTTAAATTGAAAAGGTAGGAAAAATAGAGTCTACACTATTCTAGGCATAGTTCTAGAATCCAAGAATACACAAGTGAAGGATTGAGAGTTTCGCTTTGATGAACTTCATAATCTAGCAAAGAGAGAAGCAAGAAGACAATAGAACACTGAGGTCTACACAAAGGAGGAATACCTAAAACCAGGTTGTCAAGGGAGGTTGGGGTGGCTTTGTAAAAGGCATCTTCAGTGTCATTAGTGTGAAAATTGAGAAATGAATAAACATTTGTCAGGTAGGCTATTTTCAGGGAAATGGAAGGGGTGGGCAGAGCATGGGGTGGTGGGGAGAGTGTAATAATCCAGGTAAAGAGAAAATCCATGCAAGTGTGTGAGCATTGTGGGTGGAGGGAGCTCCAAGGAGTTCAAGCACAGTGGGTGCATAATCTTCAAGAGTGAGGACTGGCAGAGATGGAACTGGGCTAGTAGGTTGGTATAAGACAGTGAGGGACAAAGACAGTGAGGTGGATGCTCTAAGGAATGAGACATCATGACAGATCAGATTTTTGTGATCCAACAAGTAAGTGAGAAAGATCACTTTGGCAGCAGACTGATGGCAGGATGAAAAGGGAGAAGCTTTTGGAGAGCATTAGGTTATTGGATTGTATATTGAAGAGGCTCCTGTGGAAAGCTTAGGGTGAAAGCCAGCATTGTGATAATAACTTAGTGGGGAAGATAATTGTAAAAGAAGGGACAAAGGGACATATGAATTATTGGAGCAAAAGTCGTGGATGACTGTCAGCTGAATCAATGCCTAATATTGTTCTGAACAGACCTTTGCTAAAATTGTTTTAAATGTCACTTTCCTAGAAGCAGTCTTCCAGTGATGTTGGTTAATCCTGAATTGTATGTAATTTCTTATCTTGCAACAGAAGGCATTTGAAAAATAAATAACTTATAATGCTTTATCCAAGGCTGCTTGTTCTCCCTGTTACTAGAGATTTTACTCATTGTTAAACAAGAAAGACATAATTTACTTATGATTATTTTACTTAGTCACAAATAAGGTTGAGGCTACACCCAGGGGTGCGGGTGGGTTGGTGAATTACATGTATTTCTTGGAAAATAGATTTACTAAAAAAGAATTCTTTATAGGATTACAAGTTGAAATTTCTTTTCATTAACTAGCCTACTTTCTAAATTAATTCACTTTTGTTTCTCAAATCAATACTTATTGCAGGTTCTTTGGGTCAATATAATGTTTGATAATTATATTGGATAAACTATAATGAATGTCTCAGGATTATGTTCTTTGAACCTTAACCTCAGTGAGACTATATCAGTGTTTTTCCTGTGTGCTTCTATGATTATAATTAGATTTTTTAAAAATAATCTTTAAAGTGAACTTCAAAGTTTAAAAAAGGTATAGGAAAAAAATGGTGTGACAGAGAATGATAAGTTTAAAGTCCCAGGACAATCATAGCTTCAGGTGAGGCTTGATTCAGTGGCACTTATCCTAAAAACTGAGGTTTCTGTCCTCTCTCTGCATAGTTCTATGGGCTCCCTTGCTGTCAGAAAAGTGATGCAACAGTTTTAATAGTCATGTCTTCACACAAGCTAATCCAGAGGAAGAAAGTGATACCTCAGCTCGGCTCTTTCTTGGGAGCTTGGTAAACATCTCAGCTTTCAAAAGCTGTTTGGGTTTTTGGGTCTCTAACCCAGGACTGTTCTCTCCTTGGGTCTGTCATCCAGGACTCACATGAGACAGGAAGATGGGGAGGACCAGTTGGCCTGATCCAATCAAACCCACCCCCATCCAAACAATGCTGAGAAAAGAGCATTGATGTGGGCTTCTAAAGGGAATCAGCCCTTCTTTTGAAAGAGGAAAACATGAATGCCAGGTCATCACAAAAACAAACAACATTTCTGAATAGGAACAGAATCTGTACCAAAGAAGTTCATGCATATCTGTGAAAATGAACATAGATAGATATTTTTTATTCCTTTGGCCAGGAGTTCATTTGAGCTAAGATATGCCAGGGTTTTTTCCTTTGGACCAAACAAATTTAATGATGTAATGTGTGGTTCTTTGTCAGGAAATGAATGTGCAGTCTAAAACATGAAACAAAAAATTTCTTCTTTATCCATATTTTGAAGCCTTAGTACTTCTTGTGATCCGAGAGAAAGAGAGGGAGAGAGAGAGAGGTATGAGAGATACTTACCTAATTGAAAGGAGGGGGGTCTTTAGAATTTAACAGATATTACATTTTGTTTTTTATTTATTTCTTTTTTTTTGTCTTTTTGCCATTTTTTGGGCCACTCCCGCGGCATGTGGAGATTCCCGGGCTAGGGGTTGAATCGGAGCTGCAGCCACCGGCCTACACCAGAGCCACAGCAACTAAGGATCCGAGACGCATCTGCAGCCTACACCACAGCTCACGGCAATGCCAGATCCTTAACCCACTGAGCAAGGCCAGGGATCGAACCTGCAACCTCATGGTTCCTAGTCGGATTCATTAACCACTGAGCCACCACGGGAACTCCCAGATGTTACATTTTAATACACGTCATTTTTTTAAAAAAGCAACCTAAGAAGCATGATGAAAAAAGGACATTGAGACTATTGCCTTTGGAATGGATTAGCAATGAGATCCTGCTGTGTAGCACTGAGAACTATATCTAGTCACTTTTGATGGAGCATGATAATGTGAGAAAAAAGAATGTATACATGTGTGTGTAACTGGGTCACCATGCTGTACAGTAGGAAAAAAAATAATGTATTGGGGAAATTAAAAAAAAATGAAAAAAGAACATTGACTTCTCTTTACATCTTAGAAAGTATGAATTTTTATAGCTAAAAAACTTCTGATGTTTTCTGTATGCAGTAAAATAGTCTGAGGAGGTCAGGAAAGTATTTGAGATCATGAAATTAATTTAAAAGTAAGCAAAAGGTGTCTTCCCTGACAGACAGGTTTTGGTAAATATTGCTCTGGTCTCTTATTGATCTAGTTGTAGAGCAATCAATTTTCCATCTTTATATCTATATCATTATTTTCCAGGAAATTGTATGTTTATGGTTGCTATAAAAATTCAGAAGACTAGCAAAGAATTGGGAGGGTTATGGACTTTCGTAGAGGTGATGATAACCATCAAAACAATCTAGACTGAATCTATAAGGAAGTTATCTCATTGAATGAAATTTATTTTTTTGGAAGATTAGATTGCTCAATTACTTTGGATGCGCATCATACAGAATCACGATATTCTGATATTGCCTTGTTATAATGATTTAGATTTGGCTGTCACTATATTTGGGTATGTAGAGTAGTGAGAACAAATGACTCACAGTGAATGAAAAAAAAAGCAAGACTTGCTTCTAGTATTGATATAATGTTGACACATTAACAAGGTGAAAAAAAAAATCCCACTTGCATTGCCAATAACAATTTCAAATAAGTTATCATCCTGAATGTTTGTGGCAAAGCAGTTGTAGCGAACAGGTGTGATGCAAAAGTCAAGTCACTTTCCGTTGCTAACATGCAGTATGTTTTGCAAATATTCTTCCACACTTGGCAGTGCCCAAGAATAAATGTACTAAATGCTTTCCAATATTTTGACAGCTAGCATATAAAACCCAACTGTTAATGCCAGTGGAAAGTCCAGGGGAAAGACGTTGCTTCATTTAAAATTAATTCAAAAGTAAAGGATGATTGTTATTTTAAAAAATAGAGAAAGGCAGAGGTATCCTGAAGCCAGAGTTAAAGCCTCTGTGTTCGCCTCGCCCTTGTCCAGTTCCGAATTCTTGTCCCCACCTGCAGACAATCCCTGTTAGTAGCTTGGGTGTATTTTTCCTACCTCTTCCTATATAGCACACTTTTCAGAACTTGTGAAGTTAAGCAGTTTTCACAAAGCCATGCATTTAATTGTTCTAATTCTCTTCCCTTTAAATATACCAGTCCTAGAAGAAAATCAAAATATAATTTTCTGTTTTTTGAAAAATCCCAAAGAATAATATTTGTGATGTCCAAATATCTCAATATTGTCAATATGAACACTATGATTTTTATACACCAGTTCCTAAAACTTTAGGCAAATAACTTGTGCGCTCTATATTTCCATTTTCCTCTCTGTATTATAGAAATAAATTTTCATGCTGACTCTCTTCTAGGAAGATGTGAGATGTAATGGTTGATGAAGGAAAATAACCACAGGGAAAAATTTCTGTATGATAACCTGATGCCAATATTAAAATACATTTAAAGAAGACTTTCAAGTTATTTTATGGTAATAAGCATTATAATTGTCCTTCGGCATTAGTAGTTACTTCAAAAAGTACCTTAAAATACTTATTATTACTTGTGAGTAAAATATCTTTCATCATAAGAATTTAAACATTGAATAAAAATAATATACAGTCAGATTCTCCATTAAACTAGATAATGCCTGATTTTAAAGAAACATTATGGGTTGGGTCACAAATGATGCCTTGGCGCTACTGATAGATAACATTGATTAAAGATGATTTAACACACAATTTTTTTTGTTTTTTTGTTTGTTTGTTTGTTTGTTTGCTGCTAGCCCCACCCATTCCTCTCCTGCTTTTTTTGCTGCTAAGTAACCTGGCTTTGTCATCATTATGATAAAAGCCACATTTTTGGTTTGTTCCTTCAGGTCCTTCCAGTCAGTTACTCATGTTCCTGAAGCTCTTCCCCTACGTGATGTTTATTTATTTTATTCTCTGCTGTCAACTGTCAGCAAAAAGTCACTTACTGCTTTAAAGCAAAGCACTCTGCAGTCAATTCCCATGTTATAGGAACATTTTAGTCAAATATTTATGATGCCTCTGACCTAATTTATTTTGCCTGCTTTGGAGGGTGAAGGAATTGAGGAGCTAGCACAGAAGCTTTCCTCGAACCCAGGAACATAAAAGCATTTATTCTGACCCCTACCAGTGCCTAGTGTACAGAGGTAGCTGAGGGGCCCCGAGGGGACGTGGACCTGGTGCTATCCAGGTCTGAGCTCTTAATCCCTTTGTGGTATTTAATTCTCACACCTATTACTCAGGCTGAAGAATTTTGAGAAAGGGATAGACTTGATCAACCATTTTTTATGAGTTCTTTTGGCTCTACTAATTTCCCTATGTATGTTTGGGGAAACATAGAGGAAAGGGGATGAATAGGAAGGAATCATTATTTCTATGTCAGTGTCATTCAGCAAAAAAATCCAATGATATATGTAAATGTCATACTGGGGCATATTTCAGAGGATTTCCTATCTGTTCAGAAGTATGACAAGGTCATCCATGTCCATTTTGTGCTGTAGTTAATATTTTTGACTGCGGACAAATCTTAGAAATGTTTAATAAACAGGTGAGGGAATTTTTCTGAGAGTACCTTTTGATTATCTATAGGTTATGGTTGTCAGGTTAAATTTGAATTTCAGATAAGCTATGAATAATTGTTAGTAGAATCATGTTCAGTGAAATGTTTGGGACATACTGAACAACATTTATGGTTTATCTGACATTTAACTAGGCATCCTGTATTTTTATTTGCTGAATCTTGCAAGCCTGCTATACAGAGGAAGGGCCACGCATGCGAAAGTTTCAGGCATGGTGTCTTGAGATGGTACCTTCAAATTATTTGTAGCAGTGACACAATGATTTTAGGACAATTTTTTTTTGATAAAAGCATAGGAGTTATCATTAAAAGAGAAATGGAAAGGAAAAGTCATTGTCCCTCCCCTGTGAGCACCAAAATTCTTTGAATAAAGATTGTGACTCAGGTCATCATGCTTTTCTTCCTCATCATTTTCCTCTGCATGATGATAGTGATAACACTATCAGTAAGTAATAATTACAATGTAAATGTTTTTGCACACTAAGCATTCTTGGTTAGTTATAATTTTTCAAACTTACAACCCCTGCTGGACTGTATTCATTCATGCCTGTCCTTTTCATTCCTTGATTTCCAGAAACCTAGACAACACATGACAATTATCAACAGCATGTGTTCAATGAAAGAAAACAAGGCATAAATGAGGTAGGAATTATTATCCTGATTTTATAGAGAAATTGAGGTTGACTGATGTTGAGAGATTTCCTCCCAAACAGAATGTAACAGCACTTAGACAGAAACAAAAATTGTTTCACTTAATCTATCATGCTTCATTAGCTACATTAAATTGCTTTAAAACCTTACCACTGAATTCTAAAGATAGAGGATTTTACTTACAGTCATATTTGTTCAATATCCATTTGTGGGTAAATTTGCAGGCCCTATGAAATGGAGATGGCACACATAACATCTTTTGCATTTTTCTGATTACCTCAGCAAGAGTGGATGTTTAGTGATAGACTGTGTAGTTAAGACTGTACCTTAACAGACAACCTGGTCCTGGTAGTTTGACCATTTCTTTCCCTACAGCATATATTAGTATACCTAAATAGATTATCAAAATCGTGCGGATATGACCTCAGACAGTTGTCTCTACTAGTCAATATATTGAGACACTGTGTTCAACAGCTAATTTCCACCCTCGAAGAGATTCCCAATACAGAAGCCATAATATTTCAGGGGAGATGGAGTACTTACATAAGAACAAAACCAAACATTTGTATAATTCTGTCATTAGATATCTTGGTGATGTGAAATATCATAATTTTTTATCTATTTTTGTTTAACCCTACACCTTAAAACCTTAGACCTGTAGCTGGAAACTCCTGCTATGCTGATACAAATTCATCATCCTGCAAACGTTGTCACAAATGACAAGCAGGATGTTTCCCTACAAAGGAAAAAGAGCCAGCCATAAGCAAAATATAACAACCTACATAAGAGGGAGGCTGTGACCAGTATTGTCAGTATAGCTTCAGATGCCGGATGATGGAGAATTATCCTGGGTACCAGTGGCATTTATGATCCTGAGCTACTCTTGCGGGATGTAATGCATGGCTCTCCCTAGAGATGTGCCCCCACACAACCTCGTTTGCATCCAAAAGTGGACATCTTTCATCTTTGTCCCTGAAGGTCAATGAGCCTGCCCACCACAATAGATGTTCAATAAATGTGTGCTGACAAATGCTTGTTCAGTCAGTCAGTGTGTGTTGGCTGGTGTGCCTTGCTCAGACCCTCTGCCTTTGCCTCTTCAGATGCACTGTTGCCTGTGGGAAGGTCCATCTCAACTTGTGATTTCTCATATTCCTATATCTTCCAGGATGCCCCCAAGTCCTCATTATCTTTGATTTTACTGTGTGTTCTCGAACTTGCTTGTCATTATTCACTTCCATATTATTAGAAAAGATGAGAGAATACTCTTTTTTTCATCTTTTTTTCCCCCACCTGTTTATACCTTTATTTTTTCCTGAATTTCAGAGTCTTACCTGGAAGTGGGGATGTAGAGTCCCAGATCAAGATTCTTGAGTCTATCAGTTCTGTGAATGATCTCAGGGCATCTGAGAACCACTGAAGTGTGGGGAGCAGGCCCTAGCTTCAAGAGTTTATTCACATCGTGGAGTTCCTGTTGTGGCACAGTGGAAACAAATCCGACTAGTAACCATGAGGTTGTGGGTTCAATCCCTGACCATTGCTCTGTGGGTTAAGGATCCGGCGTTGCTGTGGCTGTGGCGTAGGCCAGCAACTGTAGCTCTGACTCAACCCCTAGCCTGGGCACCTCCATATGCCGAAGGTGCGGCCCTAAAAATTAAAAAAAAAAAAAAGTTTATTCACATCAATAGAGGATAGGAATTTCAGCCGAAGAGGTACTGACGCATTGGGTATTATAAAATGCTAGCGAGTGGACTGACTACTTGTGAAATCTGACCCATCAGAGCCTCAAAACAGATATTTGAGGTGGACATGATTCCATTTTCAGAGGGGAAGAAACTGAGGCAAAATGACTGGAAGCCTCAGCTTGAAACACCTGCCCTTTTTCAGTAAAACGTATAGCAGCATCCATGTAGTATTAACGAAGCACCTTCAGGATATAAGGGACTACATAGTTGTGTTTCCAGAAGATGAAGATCAGAATAAGGTTAGGTCAGTTTTTATTATGTCATTCATATTTTACTTAGATCGAGAAAATAGCATGTTAGATAGCTCTCTTCCTATGTAATTCGTTTGTCATTCATGTGATACTATAGACTACGACATGCTGTGGCCAGTTGGGATCCACTTAACTGAAGTCCAGTATGTTAAAACTGAGGAAATAGAGATTTCAAAACATTTGAAGAATGCATATGTTCAAATAGCTACTTTGGAAAAATCACCTTTCTTCCTAAGTCCACTTATGTTTTCTCTAAGACTGAATATTCTGCTAAGATTAAGTAGGTCATTTTGAGGACTGCTAAACTGAAAAACAAAAATTTCAGATCCTGTTTTCAGGGCCATTTTAGAGGAAAGCAAAGAGAAGGGCTGTTTGCGATCCACAGTTCCACGATTCATAGCCCAGAAAGGATCTCTCTTTCCAAGGATCTCTCTCCCTTTTCCTCTCTCTTCCTCTCTGCCCAAAGTGTTTGGGGCTGGAACTAAACCAGAACATATCATCCCCATTATCTTTCCCAGACTGCTATTTAAAAAGTTTCAGACATACACTTGCTTCATGTTGATGATGCTTGCTATTCCCCTTGGGTGAAATAATCTGATGTAGTATTAAGACTGTCACTAAGAATTGTTCATGTATAATTTATAGTCACAATTAAAAAGCATTTTTAACTAAGTGTCACAACACAGTGACAACTAAATTAGACTGTGATTTACATTACCATGTGCTGCCACTTGATTTAGTGTCACTCTAGAGAAATTGATAAACAGCCCGTGTAGAGCAAGGCAGAGGTCTCAGTCAAGAAGGAACTCATTCCCACGTGTGAATAAGGTGAGAGATCGCTGGTGCAGGTTTCTAATATTATGATTAATAATTAATTTTTAGAATATGCAGAACACTGGAAAAGCAGCCCTTTTAGTAATCACGCAAGGCTACTTTTGATAGGCAAAGAAAATCATCTATTCTTATTTACAGAATAGTTTGCAATTAAAATGAAGGAGCAGCTGGGGAGATCCTTAGACCCAAATGTCTTCTTTAAATATGACCAAACCAATGCTCAATGATTCAAGTGACAAAGTTAGTATTGGATTACCCCAAAATTACTTTTAAGCACATACACTGAATTAAATAATTTAACAACACCCTATCCAAGTAAATGCAAAGAGGTACAATGTTAGACTAGGTGCTTAAAGAGCTATAAAGGATTTTTGTGCTTATTTAGGGTGAGTCTGAAAAAGGCTAAATGTTTTCATTGAAATTTCAAGAATAAGATAAGCGTACATAAACAACCATGATGTAAGACATGAAAGTAGGATAAATACTCCAGAAAGACCATGGGGCTGGATAAATAGCACAACAGTATGGGTGGGGAAAACATTTTCATCCTGGAGGAGCAAGCATCCTGGAGCATTGAGGGCCTGGTGGAATGCCTGGACAAAACTTGGTCATATTTGACTTAATTTTCATTACGTTAAAAAAAAAAGAAAGTGATGAATTTGGAGATTCTGGTAATGGCTGAGAAAGCACTAACTGGACCCCTTTACAAGTAACAAGTTTACAATCTGGACATGTTAGCTCAAATCAGCTACTGGAAATTGCAGGTAATAAGGAAAATTCTTGTCAGTAACCCTCATGTTCAGAAAGGGGAAGTCATGTTAGTTTGCATTTTTTTCTAGTCTAAAATTAGGCGGATGGAATTCCCATCATGGCTCAGTGGTTAACGAATCCGACTAGGAACCATGAGGTTGCAGGTTTGATCCCTGGCCTTGTTCAGTGGGTTAAGGATCCGGCGTTGCCGTGAGCTGTGGTGTAGGTTGCAGATGTGGCTCGGATCCCGTGTTGCTGTGGCTCTGGTGTAGGCCGGCGGCTACAGCTCCGATTTGACCCCTAGCCTGGGAACCCCCACATGCCACGAGAGCAGCCCAAGAAATGGCAAAAAGGCAAAAAGCAAAAATTAAAAAATAAAAATAAAATAAAATTAGGCGGAATCATTAGTGGGGAACAATTTTCTGGATTTCTTGCCTGGAAACCAGAATTCTGAAGCAGGGAAACTGTAGTTTCTATAAAAAAGAGACTCTATGGAGGGAAATATCTGGAGAAGTTATTCCCAAATTTCACCTGCCTGTATCTCCAACAGATCCCTGAGTCAGGTATTTGTGAACCAGACTCAAAGCAGCTAGGCTGAGGCACAAGATAACAACAGTTGGATTGAGGTTGCTGTTCAAGACAGAGTTTGGGATTTGTGAATAACTACAAAAAACAAACAAGCAAAACAAAACAAAATGGACAACAAACCACTCATGAAAATATCCTCCAGCCCCCACAGCTTAATATACATGATGTCCATTATAAAATGTAGTCTCACTCAACTTAAATAGAATCAGGAATGTGAGCATATTCTCAGAGAAAAGAAAGCCAATGAGACCATTCCTAAAATGACTTAGATTTGGAATTAATAGAAAGGAACCTAAAGTAGCCTTTTTAACTATAATAATGATGTAAAAGAAAATATTTTTCTACTCAGTGAAATGATGAGATAATTAGTAAAGAAATGTAAATGATGAAAAAGACCAAATGAATCTAAATTTAAAAAATAATGATTTTTTTTAAAAGAATGATCACAGGATAGTTTTCATTGTCAGAATGGAGGCAACAGAGGAAAGAGTCAGTAAACGTGAAGATGGATCAATAGAAATTATCCAAGCCCCCCCCCCCAAAAAAAAGGAAAAAATGCTGAAAAGTAAATGAGTAGAACCTCTGGTATTTCTTAGAAAATAGTAAATGGCCTAACATAAGTGTGATTGATTGACTATCCAGCAAGATAAGTATAAAAATACTTAAGGATACGGTGGTTGAAAGTTTCAGAAATTTAAAGAAAATATGTATTTATAGATGTAAGATGTTCAACAAAGCCCAAGAGCTGAATAAACATCAAGAATTCTATAGTTAGGGACATTTGATCCTCAGAGAAGAATGAAGAGTACTTAAAAGGGTAAATATCTGGGTAATTATAAAAACCTACTCTAATTTCTTTATTTTATTCTTCCTAATTTCTCTACAATGCTTATGAGTGTTTAAAGCAAAACTGAAACCATTGTCTTGAGAGAATTTATGATGCATGTGTATGTAAAATATGTAAATCCCTAGCCTCAAGGATGAGGGATAAGTTGGCCTAAATAGGATGAAGTTTTATATATTTAATTTATATTCATAATATATATGTAGTGATGGTACATTAATTCTAAGTAGACTATGAAAATTAGGGATTTCTACTATGAAGTCTAGAACAACCCACAGAAAAATTAACATAGAAAAGTATAAATTAAAAGCCAAAAGAAAAAATTAAATTTCAATTTTAAAATTTATGCAAATAAAAAATAGACAAGAAGGGAGAAACAAAGTTTAAAAATGGAGGGAGTTCCCGCTGTGGCTCAGGGGGTTACAAACCTGACTAGTATCTATGAGGATGCAAGTTTGATCCCTGGCTTGATCAGTGGGTTAAAGATCTGGTGTTGCTATGTGAGCTGTGGTATAGGTCACAGATGCTGCTCGGATCCTGTGCTGCTGAGTATGTGGCGTAGGCCAGGAGCTGCAGCTCTGATTTGATCCCTAGCCTGTGATCTTACATATGCTGCAAAAAAAATTTTAAAAGGAGATAAAAATAAAGTAATAAAAATTAGACCCACATACAACCACATCAAAATTATATTAGATATGAGTTAACTATGGAGTTCCTATCGTGGCTCAGTGGTTAATGAATCTGACCAGGAACCGTGAGGTTGCAGGTTCAATCCCTGGCCTCGCTCAATGGGTTAAGGATCTGGTGTTGCCAGGAGCTGTGGTGTAGGTTGCAGATATGACTCAGATCCTGCATTTCTGTGGCTGTGGTGTAGGCTGGCGGCTACAGCTCCAATTAGACCCCTAGCCTGGGAACCTCCATATGCCATGGGAGTGGCCCTAGAAAAGACAAAAAGGCAAAAAAAAATGAGTTAACTGAAGATCCTAATGAAAAATACAGATCTAATTTTTCATCTTAAGAAATCAGAAAAATAATAGCAAATACCACAGAAATTAAATAGAAGGAAAAACATTAGAGACAAAAGCAGACATCGGGAAATTGGGATAGAAGAACAATATTTTTGCTCTCATAAATATAAAAATATTAAAGGTCTGTAAGGTCAGGCGACTCTCACCAAAAGCTATGAGTGAATTCAGTGTGAAACAGATAGACTTTTCGACAAATGGAGATAGAAAATTGACCTCTCTATGAAAAAATAATGACCCTCACCTGTATCTTACTCATACACAGTAAATTAACTTGCAATAGATTGTAGGATCAAAGAACTAAAACTGTGAAACTCTAAGAAGAAGACATAATGGAAAATCTTTGTGACATTGGGTAGGGCAAGATTTCTTTGAACAGAACATAGACACACACAAAATTCATAAAAGCCAAAGCAGCAATTAAAAGGACATTACCATAATTGAAAATTATTCTTTGATAATTCACAGTTTTAAAAAATGAAATCATAGACTTTAAAAATGCAAATGATAGGCCAATAAGAAACAGTTAAAAAATATATCAGACAGAAGACATTTTTTTTCAAAATTTATAAGCAAGACTTACAACTCAACAATAAAATGACAAGACAACTCGACTGAGAAATGAGAAACTGTTTTAAACAGATATTTGACAAAAGAAGTTATAGAAAGGCAAATAAGCACCTGAAAATATTCTCATCAGCACTTTTCATTAGAGAGATGAGTGACATATCCACTGGAATTGCTAAAAATAAAAAGATTCACCATATGAAGTGCTGGTGAGGATATGGAGGAAGTGGTATTCTCATATATTTCTGATAGGAATGCAAAGTGATATAGCTGTATTGAAAATTAACGTAGTGGTTGTTAAACTTGCCACATGATCCAGCAATGCCTAGACATTTACCCAAGAGAAATGAAATATTTGTCAAGAGAAAGAATACCTGACTGTCCCTAGCACATTATTCATAATAACCAACATAAATATCCATTAACTATTGAATGAAATATATTTTGTTGTATTTGTATTATTACATAATATTTGGTAATTAAAAGGTACAGAATTTAGTACATAAAGAACTTGCAGGCATCTCAAAAGCATTACCCTATGTAAAGAATTCAGAAGATTAAACCATATGTGATTCCACTCATATGAAATTCTAGAAAAGGCAAAATTATCGGTATAGAGATTAAGTCAGTGATTGCCTGGAAGTCAGAGTTGGGAGAGGGAATTGAGTGCAAAACACACAAGGGAAATTGGGGGGGGGGAGCGGTGCTAGAAATGTTTAATATTTTCATTGCGGTTAGTTATGTGATAATGTACAATTACCAAAACTTAAACTGATAACTTAAAAGAATAAATGTTACTGTGTGTAAGGTATGTCAGAATAAACATACAGGAGGAAAGAAAGAAAAGGAGATTTCACACAAAAAAAGCTCTTAAGTGGGAGAGTGACAAAATAGATGCAGGATATTTCTTCATTAACAAAAATAATTTATTGGAGTTTTGGAGTGAGGAAAGAGGGAAAAATTCAGAAAGAAAAGAACAGTGGTTATGTGATTTATGGTCATTTAGGATCCAGACATTGATGGATTTATTTGTTTTTATTTTTTCAATATGATCTTATTTTATTGATATATTTCTACATTTCATCTAATAATTTAAAACATTTTTAAACAAAGACATAATTGAATCAGAAATATTAAAATTAACTAATTGGCAGCATGTACTTAGCCATGAAATAAATGTATTCCTTCAGAATATGTTTCATGTGACTGTCAAAATAGCTCAAGGGTGGATTTTATATCAGCTCTGCTAATACATATTATTAATATATATATATGTTAATTGCTGACAGTAGTGTTACTAACATATTGTTCATAAATCATTGGTTTATGTGCAGAAACCCATTCTTGGTACAAAGAAATCAAGCAATTGAGTTTCAATATACTTAAAAAATAAACAGTGTAAACATAGTCAATATACTTAGGGAATTTTTATTATTTTAATTTCTGATATTTTTAAAAGGGAAATTCTACCTTTGTGTATCTGGTGTTTAAATATCTATAACAAGTACATTTACATGATAAAACAATTCTTTTAAATTATTCAGGAAATGAACATGTTTTAGCAGGTTACCCATGTTCTGAAACTGAAATCAAATAGAGTTCTCAGTGAAATGTTACCCATCAGCTTTAGGTAAATGCTTTCTAAGTTAGCTTCCAAATGCTAACAACAAGAAGCATTTAAAAATATATTTCTGTCCTTGGTCAAACTGTCTTAAAGTTTTTGCTATGGTATGGCTCAGTGTATTTACAGTGTGCTTCCTTTATCAGTGAACCAGAAACCCAACTTTCTATCAAATAAGCTCTGGGTCTGGAAATAAAATTAGAAAACTAATAAAACTGGAGATGTCTGGGCTCTTGCCATTTTCCCAGAAGCGGGAAAATCCCTTATTGGATGTATCACAGTCTAGTGTTGTGGATATGAAAATAGATGGCAAAATTTATATTACAAATTCCATTTTGAGAAAGTGTATCTTAGACAGTATTCCTGAAATTTACCATTTAGAAATTAGCACTCAGTTTGCATTCATATAGTTAACTCACATATTTATGTATGATATACACACAGATTGAAGAGGAAAAGCCAAATGCTGGAAATTTAAATTTGAGAACTCTATTATTCAAATGGCATCTGCTAATATTTGTATCTCTTTATATTCAGAAACACAAAAAGGCTTAAGCCATTCTAAAAATATGGAGAATTCATGCTAAAAATTGTTTCATTTATTGCATCATCTTAAGATAATTACTTTGAATGAATTTATTTTCCATATAATTACTTCAACAATCTTTCTTATTATTCTGGATTCCATACCCACCTCCTTGTGTTTTCATCATTTGATAAGTCAGTGTCTTCTCTTGTAATATGGACAGTTTATAAACCTGAAGGACCATTTAATTTTTGGATTTTTAGTCTGAATATATCAGGTATTTTTATAACCTTATCAGGCTAGATGAGTGTTATGGAATATAGTATCACCATGACAGTAATTATTGATAAAATGAGTATTTCATCCTCCAACCAAATAGTTATTCATATCATGTCACATTTACTACAATAAAATTCTGTAATAAAAAGGAATGGAATTCATCTTCTGGGTTTAATTTGAAAGGCATTGTCAGTGGTCAGCAATTTCTTCATGAATATGGAATCCATGTTAAAACTTTCACTTAGTTAAACTCATTCCCAAGTTTCATGCTTGGTGCTATTTTAAAGCATTAAAAAGCACTCCTTTTTTTTCTAGAATTTCATAATCTGGTTGAGAATATAGCACTTATATATGAAAATAATTAGAGGCATTCCCACCGTAGCTTAACAGAAACAAACGTGACTAGTATCCATGAGGCTGTGTGTTCAATCCCTGGCACTGCTTGGTGGGTCAAGGAACTGGCATTGCCACAAGCTCTGGTATAGGTCACAGATATGGCTTGGATCTGGCATTGCTGTGGCTGTGGCATAGGCCTGCATTTGTAGCTCCGATTTGACCCCTAGCCTGGGAATTTCCATATGCTGCACCTGCAGCCCTAAAAACAAAAACAAAAGATTATTCTTTGAGGTAAATACGTATTTAAAGAAGTAAAGAAATAAAAAGAGTAGGAGTTTCATAATAGAAGAACATCCCAGGGTTAGGTTATCCCACAAGAATTTGATAAATTTTGTGATCAAAAAAAGGACTAATGGTTAAAACATGTGAATTGGTATCAAGAAATACAGACTCAATTAAGGAGGCAATGAAAGATAAGTGACTTTATTTTTTTTTTATTTTTTTTGACTTTTTGTCTTTTAGGGCCACACCCATGGCACATGGAGGTTCCCAGGCTAGGGGTCCAACCAGAACTGTAGCCTCCAGCCTATGCCAGAGCCACAGCAATGCAGAATCCAAGCCACGCCTGTGACCTACACCACAGCTCACAGCAATGCCGGATCCTTAACCCACTGAACGAGGCCAGGGATTGAACCCGCATCCTCATGGATGCTAGTCAGTTTTGCTAACCGCTGAGCCACAATGGGAACTCTAAGAAGTGACTTTAATAACAAGGCGAGTGAAGTCATGGAGCAGGATTCCAGAGCAGGATGATTGAAGAAGAGGTAGAGAGGATAGAGTGGGTCATTGTTGTTATGGCTGGGGTGCTGAGTCTAACACTGGCAATTATGGCTTAAAGTTGGGCCAAGAGAACAACATAGATTTGCAGGATTAGTGGTGTACTGCGCTTGCTAAAAGGTGACAGTATTGGTCCTGCTTAAGCTATTAAATTTCCACCCTCCCCTCCCCCAGAATATTTAGGAAGGTTGGGAAGGCAAGCTATGGAATGAAATCCTATAGACAAGAGACTGTGGGATGCAGGAATGGGGAAGGGGGAGCTAAGGAAAATTATCCAACTTCATTTCCTAGCAGAGAGCGCTTCTAGGGCTTCTCCCCATCTGGGGACAGAATGCCTGCCACAAGGGAGCATCTGTCTCCTGAGAAGCTTGATGGAAAGCCAAGGGAACTAGAGAGAAAGGATGGCAACTGAAGCCAGTTACAGACACAGGGATTCTTCTTCCTCTCTCACCGCCTCCTCCTATATAGTCAGGGCAGTGATCCTTTGCAAGTAGAGGAGAACAGGAGGCATCTCAGGACCAGACGATGGACTTCCCTTCTGTATTCTTTTAGGTGCTAGAGTGAGAGGAGCAGAGCAGGTCACTTCGGGTCTCTGGAGCTTCAGACCTGACCAGTGGTGGAGAACAGGGGTCCTTGACTTGAAATTTGTTTAGGCATTCTCAGATTTTTCAAAGTGTTTAGGAATTTGTGGAATCCATCTCAGATATCATTCAAGATATCTGCTAATTAGCAAATAAGTAATATTCGACATAACAATATGGGAATTCTGTTTTCCATAAAATAATAATGTCCTACCTAAAGTTTATAGTCTTCAACAAACTAATTACTTGGGGATAAATCAATTCAGATAAGTGGATTTTGGAACTAAAAGAAAGTAAAATTAAAATAGGCCTACAAGTTTGTAGTGCTGTTAGGTCTGCAAAATTGTACCCTTATAGAATGTTTAGAGAGAGAAATCAGAATGTGACCAGTTTAATTATACTTAGGTTTGAAGATATGGGATGAGCCTTAGGGGGCAGTGGAAAAGAAGTAAATCAAGCCAGAGAGGTTCTTGGCTGGAGAGCTAGTGTTTCATGGTCTAAGAAGTTAGTTGGAGCCTCGGAAGGGAGAATTATATGAGGTAACAAACCCAGGGAATGATAAGCAAAGTGGTAATAGAACCCTCTCATTTTCAAGAGATAAAGAAACGTAGAGGGAGGTGGGAGAACACATTGTCACGGAGAATTAGAACCAGAAAATATCTGTGGTTCAGGTGTCTATAAATTTAAAAGTGCAGTGAAAGTCAAGAAGAATGACGAATGCAGGGTTTCATTATCCTCAAGAGTAGGTTCATTATGCGAATGAGACCAGGAGCAACACTGCTGATTTGATGGCTGGTGAGAATGTACAGTAACTTCATCAAGGAGTTTGAATGTGGAAGCAAAGGGAAGCAACATGGGGTGTTTTGAAGGGACACAGGAATCAGGACGTGTGGACAGAGAGAAATGAAAGACAAACTGGCAACTGGTTTTACAGCAGGTGGATTCCCGAGTAATGGAAATGGGTGGGCTGGTCATGAACCAGGGCCAAGTGGCAGCCACAGGATATGAACTTCTAGTGTTCGGTGTATGCTATATATAGAAGTGTCATTCAATAGGCCAGACCAGAAAGCCACGACGAGATAACATGGCTAACCTAGATGTGCACATGGATAAGATTATTTTAGGAGAATGTAGGGGGATATTGCACCTAACACAGAGTAAATAGGATAGTTTGAAATAATTGCTTCTGGCATCCTGTCATCAAGGAATACATAATTACTGTTTTTGTTCTGAATTATATCTTTTCCCAGAGAGGGGAAGAGAGAGTATTCAGAACGGTGAACTATATTATGTCATTTCGCATTACAGTTATTAAAGGAGTTCATGCAATCAAAAGTGAGCCTGGCCTCTAATTTGATGAAAAAGGAGCTCTTTTATTCCACCTGGAATGGGAATAGCCAAAAACATACAGAGACTGTTGTCTCCTGGAGAGTGAGAGGTAAAAACTAAGGACCAAAAGGTTACCAAAAGTCTAGAATTATTTTACGCATTCATAATGACTATGATCATGTTTTGAAGATGTTTATAAGAGGTAGAAAGCATACATTGAAACTACTGTATCTTGCTTAGCTAATAGATGATCCAGTTTTAGTACAGGTAGAAAATCTGCCATAGGGTGTTGTGATGAAAAATTCTATAATTTTATGCTGGCTTTTACCTTGAAATGTGATCTGTGAAAGATCACCTTACTTTTATTTTCATGGCTTCATCCAATCTAGAAAAGTACACATGGTGAGTTTACTTGCTAAGCTCTTGGACAGGATGTTATAGAAAATAGTAAATAAGTGATTGTTAAGCATTTTTCACATCCTAAAGGCCCAGAGGGACAGAAGGAAAACCCATGACTAGAAAGCTTGCCAATGTTATTTTATAAATATTTTACTTTAAGATATGCATTACACATTTTGGAATGGAAAACAATGGGAAGGCAAATAATTAGAAATGAAACATCTCTAGAGAGCCTTAACATGTATGTATTTATAACATTATTTTGTACATTAAGATATTTTTCTGTTTGCTAAATCTTTAAAGAGTGATGATTTAATTTTAAGCCAAGTCATTGTCTTATAAATGTCCTATATTAAAGCAGACTGCTGTTTGCTGCAGATTATAACAATATGATAAAGTATCAAAGGCAAAAGTTTGGACTGTGTGGTCTCTTTGGTTATGATTTTGAAAAATATCAACAGTGTCCTTGATTTTTTAGAATATTGACCATAATTATTATGGCTTTTCAACATATTGACAGAAATCCAAGAAATACAAATATATGAATATTTGTCTTCTGGAAATTTTGTAATTAATCAAAGGTGCTTTCCCTTTTAAAGTAACATTTCTTCCCTAGAAATCATTGACTAACCTAAAGCTTTACAGTCATTTATTGCCCTGCCCCAACCAATAAGAAAAAAATTGGTACCACTTGTTTTGGTTGTTATTATACACTTATCTTCCTCTCTGCCGCCTCTTTCCTTACCATTTTCATCTTCTTTTTAATTTTTTTGTGCTCACTTTTGGCACATTTGCATGGATTTTTCAGTGGATTTGCAAGTAGGTTTTGTACCACAAGGGGGAAATCTGTCACATAACGGTAAAGAAGACGATTGCAGATAAATAGGTTAAAAGAAAAAACTTGGAAACATTTAAAAAAAAAGCATAGATATAAGGTAAAAATAATTTATCTTTATTCTGTCAATGTGAGTGGGTTTCAAAAATTGGAAATGTGTCTACCTACAGTGTCCTCTTTTTAATCATCAAAAGCACTCCTTCCTTAATCACATGAGTACATAATTAGCACTAAATACCATGTAAATTTAAATGCTAAAGATCCAAGTTATAAATGAGGAGTCTAGATTCTTAAATAAAAAACCTAGATGCCTATATATATATTGAATATATATATATATATATATATATATTCATGTTTATGCTGTTTGCTACTCTATATATCTTGAATGAAATAGGACTAATAGGGCTGAACATGCAAACAGTGAAAAATTGTTAAAAAAATTATGGTCGTATTTCTACATTTTATATTCATATTATTAAATATGAAAAGATATATACACCCTAATGTTCATAGGAGAATTATTTATAATAGCCAAGATATAGAAGCAACATAAATGTCCAGTAACAGATGAGCGGATTAAAAAAGATGTTTTATATTCATGAAATGGAATATTAGCCATAAAGAAAAAAAAATGAAGTTTTGCCATTGGCAATGACATGGATGGACATGGACAATTTTATGCTTAGTGAGATAAGTCAGACAGAGAAAGACAAATATTGTATGAAACCACTTATATATGGAATCTGAAAAATATAAGAAACTTACAGAATGGGAGAAAATAGGTTTAAATGATGCAGCTGACAAGGGTTTAATCTCTAAAGTATAAACTTAGACAACAACAACAAAAAACAAACAACCCGATTGAAAAATGGGCAGAAGACCTGAATAGACATTTCTCCAAAGAAGGTATACAGATGGCCAACTGGTACAGAAAAAAATATTCAACATCACTAATTATTAGAGAAATGCAAATCAAAATTACAATGACGTACTACCTCACACTGGTCAGAATGGCTGTGATTAACAAGTCAACAAATAACAAATGCTGGAGAGGATGTGGAGAAAAGGGAACCCTCCTACACTGTTGGTGGGAATGTAAATTGAGACAACTACATGGAAAACAGTATAGAGGTACCCCAGAAAACTAAAAGTATAACTGTCATATGACCCAGCAATCCCACTCCTGGGCATATATGCAGACAAAACTTTCATTGAAAAAGATACATGCACCCCTGTGTTCATTGCAACAGTATTCACAATAGCCAAGACATGGAAACAACCTAAATGCCCATCAAAAGATTAATGGATTAAGAAGATGTGGTGTATATAACCAATGGAATACTACTCATCCATAAAAAAGAACAAAATAATGCCATTTGCAGTGGCATGGATGGAACTAGAGTCTCTCATACAAAGTGAATTAAGTCAGAAAGAGAAAGACAAATATCATATGATATCACTTATATTTGGAATCTAATACACAGCACAAATGAATCTTTCTACAGAAAAGAAACAAACTCATGGACTTAGAGAACAGATTTGTGGTTCCCAAGCGGGAGGAGGAGGGAGAGGGAGTGAGATGGACTGGGAGTTTGGGGTTAGTATAGGCTAACTATTGCATTTGGGGTGGTTAAGCAATGAGATCCTGCTGTACAGCACAGGGAAGTATATCTAGTCACTTGTGATGGAACATGATGGAGGATAATGCAAGAAAAAGAATGTGTATATACATACATGTGTGTATATACATAAACACAAACACACTTGTGATGGAACATGATGGAGGATAATGTGAGAAAAAGAATGTATATACATATGTGTATACACACACACACACACACACATATATGTATATATGACTGGGTCACTTTGCTGTATAGCAGAAATTAACAGAACAATGTAAATCAACCACAATAGAAAAAATAAAAACCAAAAAAAACATACAAGAAACTAGTAAATATAACAAAACAGAAGCACTCATATATAGAGAACAAACAAGTGGTTACCAGTGGAGAGAGGGAAGAAGGAGGGGCAATATAGGGGTGGAGGAAAGAGAGGTAAAACTATTATGTATAAAATAGGCTATAAGGATATATTGTACAACACAGGGAATATAGAAACTATTTTATAATAATTGTAAATGGCATGTAAACTTTAAAAATTGTGAATCACTATGTTATACACCTAAAACATATGATATTGTAAATTAAATATATCTCATTTTTAAAAAGGTTAAAAACAGAGTTCCTTTCGTGGCTCAGCAGCTAAAGGACCTGATATTGTCTCTATGATGAGGCAGGTTCAAACCTTGTCCTTGCTCAGTGGATTAAGGATTTGGCCATTGCCACAGGCTTCAGTGTAGATCATAGATGTGACTCAGATCCAACATTGCTGTGTCTGTGGCATAGGTCTGAGCTGCATCTCTGATTTGAACCCTAGCTTGGGAACTTTCATATTCTGCAGGTGCAAATGTAAAAAGAAAAAAATAATAAAAATTTAAGAAAATCTTAAAAATAAGCCAGACTTTGTATTGGTCTTTTTATTAAATTTCAGCTATTTCAAAATAAATTTTCAATCATACCATCATCTTTTATAAGAATGGTTCGATTGTTTTTTCTTTAACCACCATGTTGGCTTCCATTTGTAATATTTATTTACTGTGTTAATTTTGTAAAGGGCAAAATTTATCCTAAAATTATCTGATTGTTGGGAGTTGCCCTCATGGCTCAGCCAGTAACAAACCCAGCTAGTATCCATAAGCATGCAGGTTTGATCCGTGGCCTCACTCAGTGGGTTAAGAATCTGGTGTTGCCATGAGCTATGTTGTAGGTCACAGATGCAGCTCGGATTCTTCATTGCTGTGGCTGTGGTGTAGACTGGCAGCTACAGTTCCAGTTTGATCCTTAGCCTGGGAGCCTATTCCAGATTGGGGCGTGGCCGAAAAAAAGACAAAAAATAAAGTAAAAATAAAATGAAATAAAATATTCTGATTGTTATCTTTAATATCAGTGCTATAAACAATTTTAGTCATATTCAGAATTGGCACTTAATGATTCCTGGAGTGCTTGAGTCACGGCTGCCCCTTAACAAATCATTCATAAGGCATTCAGGAAATGCCCAGAAAGCAGAGGTGCAGCAAGAGTCCTGAATGCATCAGCTGAATCATCATCATCCCTCTAATTCAATCCTTTAGGTAGTGATGACATCCTGTTAATGTGTTAATGATCCCAAGAGGACGCTAACAGTGTATCAGGCGTCCACTAGTCTTACTGGGATGTCAGTAACTAAGATTCCCTTCAGTCCTCATCCTGAAAACAGGAGACCCCTGAAGGAAAATTATAATGAGAAAGGGGGAAAGGAAGTAAGTTCAGAGCTTGGAGTTTGATATATCTATATATATGATATTTCCAGTGTCAGACATTATTTTTGCGTCCAAGAATCATGGGAAAGAAGGTAAGAAAGGGAGATGAGGGTCGTCTAAAGCAGCCCCCACCCCCCCCATCCTCCATATTAACAAGGTCCATGTATGTACCACTTTGCTGTACTGTAGAATGATGAAAAACTAGGCATCCTATTTATATTTTATTTTTTTCATTTTTAAAAGTTTTATTGAGTATAGTTGATTTACAGTATTGTGATAATTTCTGCTATACAACAAAATGATTCAGTTATACACATAGATATATCCATTCAGATTCTTTTCCATATACGTTATGACAGGATATTGGGTAGTTCTGGAGTTCTCACTGTGGCTCAGGGGGTTAAGGATCCTGCATTGCCAAAATCTGCAGCATAGGTCACAGGTGTGGCTGGGATCTGGCATTGATGTGGCTGTGGCGCAGGCTGGAAGCTGAAGCTCTGATTCAGTCGCTGGCCTGGGAACGTCCATATTCTGCAGGTGCAGCCTTAAAAAGAAAAAAGAAAAAAAAAGAATATTGAGTAGAGTTTCCTGTGCTATAAAGCAGGTTCCTATTGACCATCCATTCCATATACAGTACTGTGAATAAATTTTATTATTTTTAAAATAGAGAATGTGGAAGAGTTATTCTAATAATCCAAACATTTATTTTTGGAGAATTTTAATTTGGATATTTTATTGGTTTTGTAAAAATGACTGTGACAATTGATATAAAAATGTATACATTTCAAAATGTTATATTTTTTGATATTTTAAATTATGGGTAACTGATATTTTAATTATTTATTATTAATCACCAAAGAGTTGGTTCTTGATAAATACATTTGTTGATGAGATTATTTATTCTACTTTGAATCCTGCTTATCTTTAAACCTTAGAATTTCTTTTTCATGAAACTATGAAAAACAAAAGGCATCATGTGTTTATTAATAAAAGAATCATTAGCTGATTATTTTTGCTATGTTACTAAATATGGTATTACTAGACTGATTCCCACAGGTTTTATGAATTATAATGTTTCTTCTGAGATTAAAAGTAAAACAGTATTTGTCAAATTCCTTTTTTGTTGTTTTTGTTAGATTAGGAATGTGACTTTTCTCTGTTTCTTTCCATTTGAAAAGTCATAAAAAACTTTTCTGTAGTAAGGGAGGTAAAGATACTCGACTTGCATTCATGGATATTTTCCTAATTCTTATGATTAGAAATCTTCAACAGACCTAAAGAAACGTTCAGAAGAAGCACTAATGACGGGGCCTGAGTTGGAGAACACAGAAAGCAGAAAAACTGTCTTATACATGTGTATTTCATGAGGGTCTTGTGGATATGACAAAGGGTTGAAACAGAAAAATATATTAACCAAATTAGCCCTTACGACCAGGGGTAATTTTCTTACCAAATTAGTCACCTGGACCCTTGCAAATGTCCTAGCCCAGGCGGAGACGAAGGGTCTCTGCCAAGGAGTTTTTTCCACTTGGATTTGCACAGCCAGTAAGGAAACCAGTGCTGGGATTGGAACAGCATAAACTTTATTCAATGGCCACAGAATGGAGAAGCAGGAACTTAGTTTGCACATCAACATCTCAACCCTATTTGGGAGGAAGCACCTTATACATAGGAGGGTCAAGGTAAAAGGGGGGAAATTGGAAGGGGAGGGAGGAATGTTCATGGCTTATCCCAGAAGTGAGGCAGTACTGCTTTTCAGTCTTGGTAGGGGGTTTTCTGGTTGTTGTCATGGCAACCATCAATTGTCTTGGTCCTGTTGGGTGTGTCATTTAGCATGCTAATATATTTTAATGACTGTATAACGAGATCCCAGATCTAGTTGAAGTCATACCTTTTCCCATCTTGGGCATAACTTGTTCTAACTAGTTTTTGTTTTCCTCTTTGCAACTTCCTTCTGAAACTCAATTGGTTTCCATTTAAGGGACAAGGAGGGATATGATTCTGGGGCAACAGCCTTGGTGACAGTTTTACAAATATAGTTGGGCACATGACTAGTTAATGGTCATATAAGTAGTAACAAATCACATTGAACCATTCTGAGTCTCATGACTACTTCTTTAGAAATGTTCGAAGCAAACCATTTGCAATATAATTCTATATCGTTTCTTAAAAATCAAGAGTAAAAACTTTACAATATAAAAAGGATGAAAGAAACTATATCAGACGTCATAGAAGAAATTTACTTTCTACAAACATGTTACTATTGCTGAAGCAATATCTTTTCAGAGACCTTAAGTGGTAATGAAAACTCTACATTTCCAGTTTATATGATTCAGCTAATTAAATACTGCATATTATCTTTGAAAAAGTATGGATTTAGCACATTAAAAAAAGTTAATGATGTGACATGTCCTCTTCATCAGCAGTTTCTTTTCAACACAATATGCAGGAATTACGTTGCTAATTAAATGGCTCAGTGTTTTTTCTTCATTTCTTTTCTTTTTTTTTTCTTTAACAGACCCAAAGTGAACTGTGAAAATAAATATTAATTAAAAATCTTGGGGTGCTTACCATGATTAAGAGTACTAAATTCTGGTTTATTCCCCTTGATATTCTTATAAAGTATTGAAACATATATAAAATAAAAATCAATAAAAATAAGAGAAAGTCAAAACACCGTAGACCAGAAGACTTTAAATTTGGCAGAAGTAGAGATAGATGATAAAAACACAATTTTCTGAGACTAGGCAGAGATGACTGTTATATCCAAAACTCTCTTTGAGATTTTCTGCTAATTCCATATGAAATGTCTACTTCTAGAAAAGAAAAGAAAAAAAAAAGAACTGTATTTTGCCTATTGGGTGGAATAACTAGTGTCAAATAACCAGTCATAATTTAAAAAGGGGAAAAAAGAACACGTTAGTAGCATTTACAAGGTAAAAATGAATGACACCAAATTTTTTCTATGCTAAAAAAGGAAATTTACATTTTCAGGTATAACACAATACATGAACTTCTAGAAAAGTGATAAAAACTTTGACAAAAGTATGACAAAAACTTTTAGAGATTCAGCTATGTTTTTTCACCTAAACCTTTGGAGGATTTTTACATAATCTGATGTTTTATTTTAAGCCTGTAATCTGAATATATTTACTACTTTTATTCAATGAGTATTTATTTATATGCCTGTATTTATTATCTATTTTTGTCATGATTGTGTATAAAATTATTTGCTGCCAAAGGAACATTGATAGAATATCAATACGGATTTTAAAAGACCTAAAAATATTACCATGGCATATTGTTTATAATTCCATTGTTTCCAAGTGAATTTTCCACTATAGTTTATATTCATCTATCTCCTTACTCATGACTCTAAGTATTTAATGTCACAGATTCATTTTGGGTGACTTGTGAGCCCTGGAACACAAGAGACATTAGCTTGATTCCTGCTTGGCATTAACTAGAATTTCTAATTATTAGGCATGGCTCATCAAGTAAGTAAATGTATACAAGTAGACGTAAGTACAGTTAACTCCTCTAGGTGACCCCAGATACGCCTTTTCTGAATAAGTGACCAGGAATCTCCCTGTGCATAGAGGGCGTGGGGAACCTGAGAAGGTTCTGGCTCTTCCCAATGCCATTGTCCTGAGAATACTACAGAGAGGGATAGTGGTTCTAAACCAAATGCTTTCTCTTTTATCCTTCACCTCGATTTGTAAATAAACATTTCGGTAGAAGCTGGATTATTTGTCTAGTACCCAGGAGCTATCAACAGTTTATGGCAGAGGATATTTTCATTACATTTTCTTTCCCTAGATATCTCACTTTAGATTTCTGCACCTGTGCCACACGCTTTTGTGAAAATGAATAGTGTTTTCAAAACAAAATGGATTTAATATAGTATTTTATCCTTTGCCAGTTTAGTGTCATAAAAGGTAGCAAGATGATTTTTTTTTCCATCATTGAAATTCCACAGATCAGAAAGCATCTTTTACCATAGATTATTAAGAATGGGTGCTAAGAATCCCAGTTTCTATTTCCTAAGATAATTGCACCTCTGAATTTTCACATGTTATTTGTAAACTCCTTGATTCCTGGAACTGGGATGTCTCTATTACAACTTATAAATGAAATAATGAATTTCAGGAGAAAAGTAGATATCTGGAGAAAGATTTCTCTCTTTGTAAATGATTGTAAATTTACAAAACTAAAATAAAATGGACCAAACGCACATATAAATTGAATTAACAAGAAACCTCCTAAGAAATTTCTATTTGTATTTTACACTTGACATCATTTCATTTTTAGATAGAATTAATTATTGATTATGGATATATAATATCTATTATTTATAGATATAGATAAAATTAATAGGGGGTCTAAAATATCTTAGAAGAACTTTTCATCAGAGATATTGAAATAAAGTCAGTAATTTACACATTAAATTCTTATTTTTTTAATAGAAAACCTGTCATATTTTTCTATTATGATAATACTTCTGTGACTTAGGGAAGAAGCACTCAGTTTTATTTTTGGAAATGCTATTTGTGCAGAATAGCAGCTTCAAAGTCTTATATGTTCTTTCATCTAACTGTTGGAAATGCATGGGAATCACTCATTCTCCTTGAGTGATGAAAGTATCAAGAATATCGGTGTTTTAAGAAAGGAGCTTGACTTCTATGCTGACTTTTATCTTATTAAATCTTTGCTATGTTTTGTACTACTGACTTCCTTTAATATTTTAGACCCAGAACTTAAGCACCAAGTCAAAGTTGTAAGAAAGTAAATCTCTTCAGCACTTGTGTGTATGTATTCTGAAGGTATTTTTATTTCCAAACTTTTTACTTGAATATTACTTTAGAGGAAACAGACCTACTTTTCTTTTTGATTACAGGAAATCATAATGTGTTCAGGATTAACAATTCAGCTTCTCTCCCCCCACCCCACCCCACCCTTTTTTTTTTTTTTTTTTGGTGCAAAGTCGCCTTGTTTCCAATCTGGGGACTCTCAATAGCCATCTCTCTCTCTATATATATATATCCCAGCCTTCCAGATGTCCAAAGAACCCTTAGACAAAGCTTCAAGGAAGGAATGGAAGGAAGTCTTATTCCACACCCCTCTCCCAGGAAGTTTAAGAATATTGGTCCCAGCATTGATGAGGAAGATAAGTGAGTAATATGGAAGGTGAGAGCAATTAGAAAAATGGAGTTTCTAGCCAGAAATCTCACCAGAGCCTTTGGCGTCTTGATCTTTTGGTGATTTGCATTTTGGGCCCAAATCCTGAAGACTGAGTGCATCATCACTGCTTCCTCAGAAGTAAATTTCTAAGAGACATTGTATGAATAACATAGTTATAGATACTGTAATAATGGGCATATAAATTTCTCTCTTGTTCTAGGCACGCCTGTATCCCCCCCCCAGCTTGTGTATTCATAGAAGCTAACCAAAAACAATAAGGAGAACTTTGCAGGTGACTCCCTACTGACTTCAATAGTCTGCTAATTTGCCAAGCATTTTAATGGAACTTTCATTATAATTAAGGCTCCATAAGGAGGCCTTTTAGTAGAACATTTACATCAAGGAAACTGTGCGAATTAGATGGGTTCCATATTTGCTGAGGACTGTTCATCAGCTTGGGGAGTGTTAATATTTCATGCAGGTGTAGTTGCACAAATAAACAAAATTTAGGGTTGGAGATTATGAGACCACTACTACTTATTTCTTTTCTATATTTACCTTCTCAAATATTACTAATCATCCACTCTGCTACCACCGCTAATTAGCTTTCTACCTGGAGCAGATTCATGTTTTCTTCATTTTAAAATTAACAAGAAGTCTGGGAATCATGAAGCTTTTTCACTTCATCATTCTAGGTTAAATGGTGTATTTATTAATTCAATTCTTGGGCAGACAACTTATAACGAGAAGGCTTCTTATATGTTTACACACAGGAATGATCACCCAAAGTGGGATTTCTTACATGGTTTCAGTGTATTAATGACATTGTATACAGTCAGTCATACCCATACTCATACCACAGATACACCTGCCACCTGACTGCACAGGTGACACTTTATACCAAGGTTCCTCTGCTTAGTGAGTACTTGACCTAGGTGTCTCAGTATTTTCTTCTGTAACACTTTTTTTCTGTGCTGCCATAAGCATTCAAAACTTTTTTTTTTTTTTAACTAAGGTAGAGTTTATCTACAATGTTTCTTCAACTTCTGTTGTACAGCAAAGTGACCCAATCACACACATGTCCCTGTGCTGCACAGTAGGACCTCCCCCCCTTGCCCATCTATTCCAAATGTAACAGTTTGCATCCAAAAAAAAAAAAAACCAAGATGCTGGAATCATCTGTTCCATGTTTTACATTCCACAAATACATGATATAATATGGTATTTGTATTTTTCTTTCTGGCTTACTTCACCTAGTATGAGAATCTCTAGTTCCATCCATGTTGCTGCAAATGGCATTAGTTTGTCAATTTTTTTGGCTGAGTAGTACTCAATGGCCCTTAGGAAGAGCTCACCTATATTTGCTTGTTGTGATGATTTCATATAATGATTTTCAGACAACAGTCCAGCTTCTCTAATTTCCAACGTTGTGAGTCCTAAATTGAGCCCACAGGGGTAAAATAAAATGTACATTGAATAGCATAACAATAAAACAAACTTGTATTTTCAAAAGATGTAGTATTGGAGTTCTCGTCGTGGCACAGTGGTTAACGAATCTGACTAGGAACCATGAGTTTGTGGGTTCGATCCCTGGCTTTGTTCAGTGGGTTAAGGATCTGGTGTTGCCGTGAGCTGTGGTGTAGGTTGCAGACGCAGATCGGATCCCGAGTTGCTGTGGCTGTGGTGTAGGCTGGCGGCTACAACTCCTATTCGACCCCTAGCCTGGGAACCTCCATATGCCCCAGGAGCAGCCCAAGAAATGGCAAAAAGAAAAAAAAAACAACAAAAAAACGATGTAGTATTGTGTTTCATTGTGACTAACCAGGATGAGACTCACATTAGCTCAAGAAAAAAGGTAGCAGGGTAGCTGAAAATAACTGTTGAGATTCTTCAGAAACCAAGTGAAATCAGATGTCTAAAAAGTGTTACGAAAAAAATCTGACCCCTTCATCTTCCTTCAGCTCAGATTTTCTCTGTTTTGTTTTATTCTCAAGCAAATTCATCTTAAGTGAAGACAGGATGGCCATTAGGGCTCTGGTCATAGCGGCTTCCCCTTTGCAGCTGACCATGGAGAATAAACACTGCCTCCCCCCTTCTTGTCTCATCAGAGGTCTCAGAGTTGGCATCCAATTATCCCTTGTGACACATGACCACTTCTAAGGCCATCTCTCCATCCTGAGGTTCTCAAACTTTTGGTTTGCATCAGAATCAGCTGCAGAGTTTGATACAGCCTTAGAAGCAGGCTTCAATACCACAGATAGACTGCAGACCAGGAGTTTGTGTTTCAGACAATTTCTCAGGTGATGCTGAAGGTGGGATCAGAGGTGACACTTTGAGAGCCACTTGGTTGGAAGGTTTGGAGTGCACACCTGGAAAGAGGATTTCAGCCTCATCGAGATTTGTTTACCCAGAACATGGGGGAAAGCCACCCCCCAAAGAAAATAGGACACACACACACACACACACACACACACACCAAAGCAGTGGTTGCTCCTGGTGGAGGTCAGTACAGGACTAGCCACCTCAGTGCAACACCAAGGAGCCCCCTTCACTCTCCTGCTGTTCCCCACAAGAACAGAAGCAGAGTTTAGGAGGATGTTACAGAACATTGTTTAACACTGCTTGTGCCTTGTGGTACCGACATAATAAGTACAAAAGCCTTCGGTGAGTGTTAATTCAGTAATTCAGCAACACATCAAGACAATAAAATAAAATAGACCATAACAGCATAAAACAATATGAAAGAACAGAATGGAATGGAATGGAGTGGAGTGGAGTGGAGTGGAGTGGAATGGAATGGAATGGAAGAGAAGAGAAGAGAAGAGAAGAGAAGAGAAGAGAAGAGAAGAGAATAGAGTAGAATAGAATAGAATAGAATAGAATAGAATAGAATAGAATAGAATAGAATAGAATAAGGGTTTATTCCAGGAAAACAACAAATATAAAAAATAATGGGTGAACGTGATGGATATTCATAAATCATACGAATAACTTGATAAATATTTGAAAAGCATTTGACAATACTGTATGCTAACTCTAGAAAACAGTAACAATAAAAGCAACTGAGAATGAATGCATAATTACTTAATATTGTATACAAATATGTGCACACAAAAACATATTGACAGATTCAAAATTCCTCTTCTAAAACTCAGTGTTGTGGGGACTTAAAATACAACTCAGTTTTGAAAATGTTTTCTGATCTATTTTCCAAAGAAATAATAACATCCACATCATAGGAGAAGCTATAAAATGTCATATATGAAAAATATCTATATCTATATTTGTTTATAAGTTTATTGCTATGGAAAACAGATAATCTTGAAAAAATCCCCCAATAAAAATCAACATGTGTTAGTATTTCCACCTGACTTATCCAAATGTGATATATGTCCACTGCAAAATGCAGTATACAGTATTTTTTATATAGTGCATATATTAATGTGTCATGTCTAAAATGTTATGACTGGTGTGTACTTTCTAATAGTTATAGTCATTACAAATGATAAGATGCCAGAGTGTGGAAAGTGATAGGAGTCATACATGTGTATTTTAGGTATTTCTCTTTGTAAACAAATTGATATCAGTTTGAAATTAATAATTGACAAACCAATAACCAAGCTGATACCTCAGTTGGAGCAGAAAAAATATTATATGATTGGATTAATACCATACCCTCAAAATTAATACTCACCGATTACCTGATCAACTTTTTTTTTGTCTTTTGTCTTTTTTTTTAGGGCTGCACCCACAGCATATGGAGGTTCTCAGGCTAGGGGTCTAATTGGAGCTGTTGCTGCTGGCCTACGCCAGAGCTACAGCAATGCCAGATCCGAGCTGCATCTGCGACCTGCACCACAGCTCGTGGCAACACCGGATCCTTAACCCACTGAGCGAGGCCAGGGATCGAACCTGCTGAGCAAGGCCAGGGATCGAATCTGCAACCTCATGGTTCCTAGCCAGATTCATTTCTGTTGTGCCACAAAGGGAACTCCCATTTCTTTTTAAGATAATATTATAATGAGTTCTCTCAATTTCATATGAACTTTAAATCCCCACTTGACAGAGCTGTTGTCTAGGCTATTTCTACTGTTTTTACTAATTCATCAACTGGAATCCTTCATTGATAACAAAAATTGCTTGTGCATTACTACTGTCTTGAAATACAAACTTCACTGGATTTTCTAAACTCTATATTTTTTTTAAAGACACAATCGAAACATTCAAGAGAAAAAATACTGCTATGCTTTTTTTTTCCTTCGAAAGAAAAATTAAAATTCTGCATAAGTATATTGTTTTCTATAAGATTTTTAATATTTTAATACCATTACATTTACAGTCCACGTTATTTGACAATTACTTAAATTACCAAAATTTCATAGTATGTGTGTGCATGTATGTGCTTGTGTTGAGTGTGTCTGCGTGTGATGTAAAAAATAATTAGATGTGCCATATTTATTCACACACATTTTCCCTTTCCCTGCATTGTGGAAGTGGGCCCATGATTTTTTATAATTAGTTTAAAAAAATTCCTATTTCTAAATAAAAGTAGCTAATGTATATACTACCTTCCCTTACTGCCACTTTGCCTGATAACAATAGCATGCACTTGAAATTCAGTTACAGCTAACTTGTGATAAGTTATTCTACAATGCTCTGTCATTGACACCCTGTGTTGCTGTTAATTTTTAGCAATTCTCTTGTGTACGTTTGTAAAAGTAATTTATCCTGTCTCATAAGCTCTAGAAAATAAATCACAGCTACTAAAACTTGAAAGCAATATATTTTATATTTTAAAAATGCAGGTTACAGAAACTAAATCTATTAAAAATGTTTATCACAAAATTTACTGGCTAAGGGACTTGTGAAATAGAGACACATAAGTTCTTAAATCTGTTTTTCTACATTACTCCTTTTAGATTGATGCATTAGTAAATTACGTGTTTAATTATTAATTTTGATTTTTGCCTATGAATTCTTTTTCTTGAATTACTTGAGAATATGTTTTTATGGGGCTGGTTAAGGAACTAACTGTCCCTCCTGCCATGCTGAGGCCAGGACATAGGAACACATTGAACAGAATTCGGTTGTTTAAACATTGTTTATGTGAATTTACTGTTTATTTTCCTCATTTGGAATTTATTTTATGAGCTGCTGATGTGATTGTGTCTTACTCCTTAATATAGATGTCTTTTAAAAATTGTATTTTTCTAAATTTATTTTATTGAAGTATAGTTGATTTACAATGTTGTATTGGTTTCTGCTATATAGCAAAGTGACTAAGTTATACATACATGTATATTCTTCTTCGTATTCTTTTCCATAAGGGCTTATCATAGGATATTGAATGTGGGTCCCTTTGCTATACAGTAGGACCTCGTTGTTTTTCCATTCAATGTACAGTAGTTTGTATCTGTTAATCCCAAACTCAGACTCCATCCTTTCCCAACCCCCTCCCATTTGGCAACCACAGTCTGTTCTCCATGTCTATGTGTCTGTTTCTGTTTTGTAGACAAGTTCACTTGTGTCATATTTTCACACAGAAGTGATATCACATGGTATTTCTCTTTGCCTGACTTATTTCACTTAGTATGATAATACCTAGATTCATCTATCTTGTTGCAAGCGGCATTATTTTCACTCTTTTTAATGGCTGAGCAGTATTCCATTGTATATATGCACCATAGCTTCTTTATCTATTCATCTATCAATGGACTTTCAGGTTGTTTCCATGTCTTGGCTATTGTGAATTGTGCTTCTATAAATATAAAGGTGTATATATCCTTTTGAATTACAGTTTTCTCTGGGTAGATGTCCAGGAGAGAGGAATTACTAGATTGTATACTGACTCTGTTTTTAGTTTTTTGAGAAAACTCCTTACTGTTCTCCATGGTGACTGCACCAGTTTACGTTCCCATCAACAGTGTAGGAGGATTCTCTTTTCTCTACCCTCTCTCCAGTATTTGTTACTTGTAAACATTTTAATGATGGCCATTCTGTCTAGTGTGAGGTGGTACCTCATTGTAGTTTTGATTTGCATTTCTTTAATGATTAGCAACGGTGAACATCTTTTCATGCTCCTATTAGCCATCTGTATGTTGTCTTTGGAGAGATGTCTAGTTAGGTCTTCTGCCCATTTTTTGATTGTGTGCTTATTTTGGTTATTGAACTGTATGAGCTCTTTGTGTATTTTGGGGATGAAGCTTTGGTCAGTTGCATCATTTGCAAATATTTTCTCCCAGTCCATAGTTTGGCTTTTCATTTTGTCTATGGTTTTCTTTGGTGGGCAAAAGCTTGTAAGTTTGATTAGTTCCCATTTATTTATTTTTGCTTTTCTTTCTCTTGCCTTGGGAGATTGACCTAAGAAAACATTGGCACAATTTACATCAGAGAATGGTTTGCCTATGTTCTCTTCTAGTTTTATGTGTAATGTTATATTTAAGTCTTTAAGCCATTTTGAGTTTATTTTTGTGTAGGATATGAGGGAGTGTTCTAATTTAATTGATTTACATGAGGCTGTCCAGCTTTCCCAACACCACTTGATAAAGACACTGTCTTCTCTATTGTATATTCTTGCCTCCCTTGTTGAAGATTAATTGACCATAAGTGTGTGGGTTTATTTCTGGGTTCTCTGTTCTGTTCCATTGATCCACATGTAATATGGATCTTTTTTTTGGGGGGGGGTGCTTTTTAGGGCCACACCCATGGCATATGGAACTTTTCAGGATAGAAGTCTGGAGTCTAATTGGCGCTGCAGCTGCCATCCACGGCTACAGCCACACCAGATCGGAACTGTGTCTGCAACCTATACCACAGCTCACAGCAACACCAGATCCTTAACCCACTGACTGGGGCCAGGGATCAAACCCATACCCTCATAGATACTAGTAGGGTTTTTTACCACTGAGCCACAATTGGAACTCCTAGACCTCTTTTTAAAGGCTAACTCTTCATATGCCTTGTGCTACATTGAACAAGATAAAAGGTATTAGAGAAAGCTTATGAAAACAATATATAAAATTTTAAAAAAATTATTGTCTCATGGCACATAATCATGTTTATTTACTTACTCTCGAAACTCAAATTCCTTATTTCATCACTCAAATACTAATTTTTCTTTAAAATCTTTTATATTTATATGGATCTTTTATATTTAAATGGCAAGAAAGTAGGAAGGGAAGTGGGGTGGAATATGGGCCAATTAACATAGAGATATGGAGAAACACTATGTTCAAAATGTTGGAAATGAATACAGTCTTTGAAGCAGGTATGTGTGTGTGTTTGTACGTGTGTGTCCTCTCCATGAACAGTACTTCATAGTAATTATTTTTCTTGGCTCCCAGCTGTGGTGAAATTTGGCTTGCAGCTCTGAAGGCTGCTCTGTGGCACCATATCAGTAAAATACTCCTGTTACCGTGTTGCAGACTATCAGAAATGGCTGGGTTTCACTTTAATATCATAACCACTGAGCTGTGTTTCTCTTGACCCTGACATTTTAAAAAGGCTGGCTTGACGTTCTAACTCACTGACTATTTGCAGCTTTTCTGCTTTAAGCTACTGGGGCAATGTCATGTTTTATATTATTTTCTTTAAATTCTTATTTTTTGATATTAATATCCACAAATAATGATCACGTAAGAATTAGCTTATTCAACTTCATTTTAAGCAGTGTTTATCTCATTTATCCCATCTCAGAAATGGGATATTGCTCTAAGGTGATATGAATCTACTCAATGCTTGAAGGAGTTCATGTAAGTGAGACTTTAAAAATACATCAAAATTACTAGTTGAAAATAACCCTTATTTATTGAATATCTATGTACTGGAAATGTTTATAGGTGCTAGGAAGGTAGCAGTGGACAAAAAATGACAAAATGATCTCTGCACTTGACTCTGGGGAATACAGGAAATAAACACAGAAATGGGTAAAAAATTATATTTTTTCATAGAAAAGTCTGTATTAGCCCATGAATTTTTTCTGAAACTATTGGCTGTTCCTTGTGATTAAAAAGAAATTAAATGGCTGTTGGATGGTGATGCATACTATGAAAAAAATCAGTAACCACACAGGAAGGGAGGATAAAATTTTCCAAAGGGGCGAAGGAGGGACAGTGTCATGTCACCTAGGGTGACCCAGGAAGGATTCCTGAGGAGATGACATCTGTGCACAAATGCTGGGAGACAGGGAGCCAGCCACATGGTATGGGCAAAACCCACGGGGCAGGATGTGTCTGGCACCTTCGGAGAAGAACACCAAGGCTGGGGTGCCCATTACTTTGGATGCAGCTCTTATGTAATATGCTTCTGGAGTTTATGTATTCAGATGCTTCCCTTAGGGTGCACTTTAAAAGATTTTAATTATGAAGCATCTAAACTTTTATAAATATAACATCACTGACACATATGTGCCCATAACTAAGCTTAAACAGATGTTAGCATTAGGCTTTATTTACTTCCCATCATAGCTTTATTGAAAGAAATAAAGTGTGCTTAGCTCAAAGCCCTCATCCTTCTTTCATTGCTTGCTCTCCAGAGTTGACTTTTATGTTAAAATTGCTGCATATCATAACTTGTTATTTTTCTATTTTTACTAATCATGCATTTATTTGATTACCATAATGACTACATTTTCTGTTAAAATATTAAATGATCTGATTATGTACTTGTAATTTTGTAATGCAATTTTTGTAATGCAAATTTACTTAAATATATATAAACATACATGAGTATGTATATATGTATATATATATGTACTTTCCATCTTGTTTTAGAATGTCATTATGTGTGTATTCCACAGTCATTTATTCTTTAGAAATGACTGTAGAAAACATTTTTTGACTGGCTTTCTAATATGTCTTTGTACATGTTTTTGTGTGTACATGTTAATTATATTTTTTTTAATTATAATTTAAACTGCTAGTTTAAGGAATTTCTAGTTTCATGGGATATGCATATTTTTAAGTTTGCTAGAAATTCATAGCATTTTATTTAAGCTTTATGAATATAAAAGAGTTCCTGTCTCTTACCTCACCAGTGTTTCTTATCAGACTTATAAAAGCTTTATTCTGCTATAGATGTGAAATAGCATTTCATTATTGTTATAATTTATTTTTTACCTGATAACATATGAGGACGCTCCTCTTTTTGATTTCCTGACTCTTGATTTTTTGCTCTGTGAATCTCATGTTTAGATTCTTTGCTTATATTTCTGTTGAGATGTGTGATTTGTATTTCTGATTTGCAAGTGTTATTTTTATTTTCTGGACCATAAACCTTTGTTGACCATAAGTTTTACATAATAGTTTCTCTTTTTTGTGTGTCTTTTCCTTTGGTATTTTTATAATATTTTTTCCTCTTAAGAATTTAATTTATTGATGTTTTTAAAATGTTTTGCTAAAATTCTTTATGCAGGTTTGGTTTTGCTTTAACTAATATGTGGTAATTTATTATATTGAATGTTAGAGAGCTATTTGATTTCTTTTTAATCACAAGAAACAGCCAATAGTTTCAGAAAAATTCATGGACTAATAGACTTTTCCATGAAAAATACCAGATATTTCCACTCTGTTCCACTGAATAAATGCCATGCTATTTTAAGAATTGTAAGTTTATAATAAGGAATTCTAACTTCTGATATGATGCCTCATATCAGGCATCATATATGTGTTATTTACTATTTGAGATTTTTCTGGAGTGTTGTTGGCTATGCATTTTTTTTTTTTTACTTTAAAAAATAGGAATCCACTACTGAGTTTTAAAGATGGCATTTGTGGATTTAGGTTGGAATTATTTTGAATTTACAGAGAATTTTCCTTCCTCTGAAAATTGAGTTCGCAAAAGAATATGCTATACCTTCATGTGTTTCACTATTGTTTTACACCTATCTGATGCATTTTGCATATATCATAATTAGAGTACATCTTTGGGGCCACCAGGAGCCCCCTCTTCTCTCATGCCTTGCACTTGGCCCAGGTGCTCACCTGTCCCCTAGAAGGTGCATCATCTAGCCATGACCTCCCCTCAGTCCTCACTTGGTATCTCTCCCTCTCCTACCCTCCCACTCACTCTGCACCAGCCTCAGTGGTCTTTTTGATGGAGTAATATGCCAATCACCAAAGCTCATTACTCTTCTGATGTAATCCTGTCTATTTGCTGTTCCAGAAGCACATCTTTTACTTAACCTCTGCACTTTCACTCAAATTCTCTATCTCATTGGAGTGGCTTTTGCCACTCTTCTTCCCTGGCAGTTAATCAAATCTTGTCAAGTTTTAAAAGTTCAGCTCACCTTCCAAGCCTCTTTCATGAAGACTCTGTGGACACTGTCTGTAAATGTGAGACAACTACCCTCAGAAATATACATGAAAGGAGGAACATGCACTGGACAAATAGAGCAGTGATGCAAGCAGGTCCCTTTATGGTGTCGCTGATTACCTAATCACCCACTGACTTAGAGTGCCCAGACCTCTCTATTTTCTGAAATCATGCTTTGCATGAAATCCTTACAGCATCCCTCTAGCCAAAAGTCTTGAGTGAAAGTGCTTTCCTAGAGGAGAACACCATACATAAACACAATTTTCCAATAAGCAGCGTGTGCTTGCTCACTGTACTTTCAGAATTGTCTTCAACTTGTATCTGTTCATTTAAAATAGGCCTTTCCCATTAGCTTCCGTGGGCAGGGAAATGCACAGGTCTGGTGATATGTCCCACTTTTCCTCACACAGGTAAGTTTTGAGGTCTTTAAACCCAAGACCATGGGGAAGACTGTCTCACATGGGATGTCTTGTTTCATTTTATTTATTTTTTATTTTTTTAATTAATTAATTTTTTTTGTCTTTTTGCCTTTTCTAGGACTGCTTCTGCGGCATATGGAGGTTCCCAGGCCAGGAGTCGAATTGGAGCTGTAGCCGCCAGCCTACACTAGAGCCACAGCAACGTGGGATCTGAGCTACATCTGCAACCTACACCACAGCTCATGGCAACGCGGGATCCTTAACCCATTGAGAAAGGCCAGGGACCGAACCCACCACCTCATGTTTCTCAGTCAGATTTGTTAACCACCGCACCACAACAGGAACTCCTTATTTCATTTTAACTTCTGGTCTCTTCTTCTTGTTATTTACACTCAATTGCAAGCAAATATCTCTTCTCTCAAATCACTGTATTCGGAGTCATTATAGTATGGTGGAAGCAAATGATCTGAATTCAAGTTACAGCCATGTGACTTTAGCCTCATTTTCCTCATCTATAAATAATGCATACCCTACACACATATGGACTTATAGGCACCCCCAGTGATGTGAATACATAAAAGTGCTTTATGGAATATGAAAAAAGTTGAAATGTTAACCAATTTGAAATGTTAATCCATCTATTTTCTCTAGAAAAGTCTGTAACACAAACGTTCCTGTGGTTCTTTCCTTTTATAAATAATTTTATGACATCTTTGACATATCATGTATATGGATAAGATCCTTTTCACGTGAAAAAGGGACCTGCGGTTAATAGACAATTAAATGCAGAATTTTGCCTGATACCAGCCTTTGATTTGGTCAAGGGGAACTTTTCCCTCCATGCCAGTATTTTTGGTGGTGATGATTTTGTGTGTCTTTAGTGGAAATGTCTCTTGAGAAGCACACATCGCAGATGTCTGCTGGCTTTGTTCTTCCTAGGATTCCTCAGCAGTGCCATTTTGTCTGAATTGCTAAGTTCTTCAGTTGTGTCAGCAGTTGGTTACTTGATTTGCCATTTAACAGTGAATGGCCGTCCTGTCAGCTTTCATTCTTAATATAGGTCTACCCCAGCAGATATTTATTGACTGTTCTTGATTGTATTCATGTAACAAAATATTCCAAGACATTCTTGCTGGCAACCTCTTCAGGGTCTACTGATAATTTGGAGTTATAGCTCTCTCATGTGGTAACACTCTTCTATTTACTGGTATTATAATGCTAATTGTAAAGATATTTTTAAATATCTGTTAATGACTGAAATGACAATTGTATAGATTCATATTCGAATTAAGGTGTGCATTCATCATTGTCTCATAGGTAAAATAATTATCAGAGATATTTTGATGTTTTATTTGAGGCTCTTCAAATGTAAATCTCAACTGGACATAATAAAACAATGGTACTGAGAGGATGAGGAGGAGAATTTTCTTTTATCCATTCCTGGTAACCTTTCCTACTGTGTACAACATACTCTGGCTTCTGTCTCTCCAGTGCATCATAGGAATAAATATTAAGAGTAAGTATGTACTTAGTTTAATCTCCAAATATACAAACAATTCATACAACTCAAAAACAAACAAAGAAACAAAAACAACCCAATGGAAAAATTGGACGAAGACCTAAATAGACATTTCTCCAAAGCAGACATGGATGGCCAGTAGGCACATGAAAAGATGTTAAATTATTAGAGAAATTAATTACTAGAGAAATACAAATCAAAATTACCATGAAGAACCACTTCATACTAGTCAGAATGGCCATCATCAAAAAGTGTGCAAATAAATATCAGAGAAGGATGTGGAGAAAAGGGAACCCTTCTACACTGTTGGTGGGAATGTAAATTGGTTCAACCACTATGGAAAACAGTATGGAGGTTCATCATAAAATTAAATATAGAACTAGCATGTGATCTAGCATTCCCACTCCAGGGCACATATCTAGACAAAACTGTAATTAAAAACAATTCTTGCACCCTGATATTCATTGCAGCATTATTCACAATAGCCAAGGCATGGAAACAGCCTAAATTCCATTGGCAAATGAATGGATTAAGAACATGTGGTACATATATGCAATGGAATACTACTCATCCATAAAAAAAAAACAATGGAAAAATGCCATTTAGAGCAACATGGATGCAACTAGAGATTCTTATACTAAGTGAAGTAAGTCAGAAGGAGAAATACAAATACCATATGATATCACTTATAAATAGAATCTAAAATATGGCACAAATGAACCTATCTACAAAATAGAAACAGACTCACAGATATGACATGGAAAACAGATGTGTGGTTGCCAAGGGGAAGGGTGGAAGAAGAAGAAGGAGGGACTTTGAGTTTGGGGTTAATAGATGCAAACTATTGCATTTAGAATTTGCAAGAAATGAGTTCCTACTGTATAGCACAGGGAAGTGTATCCAGTCTCCTGGGATAGACCATGGTGGAAGCTAATATTAAAATAAAAGAATGCGTATATATATATATATGGCTGAGTCACTTTGCTGTACAGTAGAAATAGGCACAGTATTGTAAACTGACTACACTTAAAAAAAATTTTTTTTTAAAAGAATAAGTATGCCCTTAGTGCATGAAGCTTGAAGAGTACACAGTGAATAAATCCAAATATTCAGTTCACATTTTATGTTAGTGAAAGTTTTGTACAAAAGCTCCATTTTAGAAAAGCCCACTTGTATGGTTATTCTAAAAATTTTCAACTGCTATTAGTAAATGGAAATAGTAAGTGACAAAACTTTTTGTTAAGGGACTGGGTTTTTTGCAAGAGATCTCATTGCATCTCAAGAGAGTTATTCATTGTTTGCTCATAATAATATAGAGCCTTGTTTTTCACTTAGTAACTTTGTTGCAGGAGAAGACAATGTAGACAGAGTTTGTGAAGGATACTTCAGTACAATTAAGGATGCTTTTGTGTAGATGACTTTAAATGTTTAGGAAGAGTATGGCTCTGTGTATGAAAACAACTTCTGCTTTCCTATCGTATAAATAGCATACATAAATACTAGCAGAATGCCTTTAATGGCATTCATGTTCAATTCTTTCGCATCACCACTGTTTTCTCAAGGTTACTACAACAATTGAAGCTTTGCAGATGAAGTTGTCATAGGTGTATATATCATGGCATGTGCCTCTTTTTCATAGTCAACAGTGCAAAAGGTGAAGTGTGCTGGGTGGAAACCAGGTATTGTTAAAAAAAAAAAAAAAGAGGTGATTGACTGTTCGTTATCAACCATGAACAGGTGCAGAGGGGAGCTAGGAGCTGCAGGCCTGCTAAGCACCTCTCTGAGACTGAAGTCATTTGAAGCAGGCTGGGAGCAGCTGGTGACGGAGGTGTCTTGTCTAGACAGCAGGCATCTCCGCAGAACCCTTCCAGGAATGGGCAAAGGCCTTTAGAGAGAGGAAGTCCTTCCAGAGTTCTTGGCACAATTTCATAGGCATCTTTTCTTTATATATGTTACATTACAAATGAGTCCAGAGAAATAAGACAAAAGCAGATAAGAGGGTATTGGCAGATGGAATTTAAAACTGTACACATCTAAGTTGAGAACTGACAGAAACGTGGGTGACACCCCTGACCCTCTGTTTTATAGCAAAGGACACAGATGTCTAGACAAATGAATAAATGGCATCAGCTCACACAGTTAGACCCCCAGAGGTATGCAGTTTGTATCCAGTCTACCAGTGTGCATATTCAGTACCTTTTCTAGGAGAATCAAATCCTTGCTGCTCAAAATATGGTTTGCAGAGCAGCAGCAGCAGCCTCACCTGTTTATGTGCAAGAAATTCAGGAGTATCAAGCTCCTTGATAGACCTATGAATTAGAATGTGCATTTTAGCAGATTCCCCATGCGATGTGTATGCTGTATTAAATCATTAAGAAGAATGTGCTTATGAGTGATAAAGGTGAAAGACTGCATGATATGTACAGTGGGAAAAATCCATAGTTCACCCATTTTTTTTATTTTTTAAAAAGTACAGTTGATTTACAATGTTCTGTCAATTTCTGCTGTACAGCAAAGTGACTCATATATGTATATAAATATACATTCTTTTTCTCACATTATCCTCCATCAGGTTCCATCACAAGTGACTAGATTTAGTTCACTGTGCTATACAGCAGGATCTCATTGCTTATCCATTCCAAATGTGTTAGTTTTCATCTACTAACCCCAAACTCTCCTAACATAGTAATTTGAACTTTGGGATGCATAAGAATATTTCTGCTTTTCAGTAAGTATAATTTTAACTTAGCAGGAAGGACCCGACTACTGTCACAGTGTTTAGTTTCTGATCCCTCAAATAAACAGAGCTTAATGAAACATTTTAATGATTAGCTTTCAGAAGAGAAATGTAAGTAAATGATTATTATTGTATTTTCTATTGTTGTTTCCACTGCTTTAAGATGTAAAGATTAATCTATAAATAAGTAGTTATCAAATTTATTGTTATTCACTCATTCAAAAATATTAGTAGAAAGGACACAACATGTTAGGCATTGTACTAGATGCTGAGTTTGTTAGGGGTTAATTGAGATTTTATTTTACATAAGATTCTAAAAATGATACCATTTTCATTGTATGTTAGCTTACTCACCTAGGAGAGTTGACAAATGGTTATAATTGGAGATAAAATGCAACCATCACCTTCATCACTGTACAGACAATGTTTTCTCTAGTCATAAATATTGGCTCTGGGTCAGCCGCTGGCAGCTACATGACTTGTAAACATCAGATTTACTCTTTCTCCATCCTGTTTCTTGGCAGAATTCATGATTTTAGAGATAGTTTTTATTAAGTCAAGATTAGATAGCCAATGATATTTGAAATATTAGTTGTATTGTTTTAGTCGTGCAGTTGTCAAACACTTCAAAGTTTTTCAGAAGACTGTGGTATTTTATATCTTTAAAATAGGGTTGTTTTCCTATCCATCTTCCCTCCCCCACAAAGCACACACCTAGACTACAAACCCAGCTTTCTCTTATATGGCTTGGGGACTTTTTGTTTGTTATTTTTCTACCACTGATGTCTAGGGTTTGGCAGGAAACTTGCCTTTGTTCCAAATAAAACAGAAAAGCAAACAAAACAATAATAAAAGAACAGGATATCATTTGATGTGGGGAAATATATATTTTTTTTAATTTTTCTTTAAAATATTAAATCTTCAATGGGGGTAAGCAGTAATTAGTGGTCTTCATTTCACTCTAGCATTTAAACAACTAATGAAAATAACTAGCAGCCAGAAGTTAATAAGTGGTAAATAGGGAATTTTTATGATGTTGTTTACTGAAGGTTTATATATGTTTTACAATATAATTAATTTTTGAAGAGGAAACAGGTAGAGTTTCCCAGATTTTGTAATCACTGAGGAGCTTGTTACAATGTATATTCCTGGGCTAAACCCAGATTAAAATCTACTCATTCTTCACTGAGTTACAAGAATCAGTACTTTAATAGTCTCTGCAGTGAATTTCTATATACTCTGAAGATGGAGACCCACCGGGACATTGAGACTTGAGTGTCTCCTATCAAGAGATGCTATAACTTGAACTTCTTGAACACCTGATGGAGAAACAAGGTAGATGAGAATGAGCTCCCAGCATTTTTCTGATCTGTGATTTTTCACTGAAATCCTTAAAACTTTGGGTAACTATTTAGAGGACACTTAGAAAATAATTCCAAAGTAAATCACAACAGTGAATGCACATTCACAGAAGAGTCAAAAGTAATTAATGATGCATTAGCCTTTTTTTGGTGAGACCAGGAATGAGTTATGAGTAGAAGACATTTCTTTCAGATTTTCACTAGCAAAATTGTTCATTTAGAAGCTCTAAAATAAGCTATGTTAGCATTTTATGGAAATGTTTTTTCTGCCTTTTGCCTACTCCGAGTAACCCATTACTCTCTCAGCCTACCTTGTAGCAACTGAGCAAAACTGTGATACTGAAGTTTGACTTGCTTTTTCCTTATTTTCTCCATCTGATATTTCTTCCCTAGGAATGCCCGTCATATCCCAGTGTTCCCAAATTCTGGTGACCCTTCTAATCCTGGAAGTGCCATCTGGTCTCCCAACACTCAAGAGAAATTCCTGTCATATTCTTCCATCCAAGGGTCACAAGTCTTGTGCCCCATCAGGTTATAGATGCCAGTAGGAAATACAAGGAGGAGTTCCCATTGTGGCTCAATGGTAATGAACCCAACTAGTATCCATGAGGATGTGGGTTCAATCCCTGGCCTCGCTTAGTAGGTTAAGGATCCTGCATTGCTGTGGCTGTGGTGTAGGCCAGCAACTGCAGCAATTGAACCCCTAGCCTGGGAACTTCCATGTGCTGCAGGTCAGCCCTAAAAAGACAACAAACAAACAAAACAAGGAGTTTGAATAAATACTGTTAAGTTGTTGATATGGGAAGTGTGGAGGGCAGGTTCCAGGTACCCTCTGAAACCCTGACTTTTATTGTCAAAATCTGAGGAGGCCAAACCAAGGAAGCGTAGATATTTTGAAACACAGTCTTCTCAGAGTTATTTTCTCTCCTTAAACCATGTGAGTGCATATCCAGAGTGGGCTCTGTGGCAGTCCAGCCAGATCCTATATTGGTAATGAGAGTGAGGAGTAAAGTCAGTGAGAACTAAAGGGCTACTGCACAGCAGACCATTAGTGGTTGATCAGTGGCATCTTCCACGTGATATCAAAACAGATAATAAAGCTACACGGACAAGGGCAGATAAGGAAACACACCTATTCTTTCTTTACTTTTGCTGATATGCCATCTTAGGTATGAATGTTTTGAAGAGAAATAACAGTGGGATCCTGAAGAAGCTTATGCTCTACTAGCTTAAAAATTCCTGGGCTGACGTGTAGATACATTTTGTCTCACAGTATCGCTGCTTTATTGTTTTGGTAAGTGAAAAGTGAGTTATTATTTTTTTTGAACCAGTACCTCTTCAGAGCTGTAAAGTGATAATGTTCATGTCAAATGTGGGCTTCATGTCACAAAGTAAATGAAAGGATAATAATAATCCTTTGACAATTATTCTGTCTGTGGTTAATCTAGCATTATTGTGTAGAAAAGTCAGAAGAACATACTTATCTCCAGGCTCAGAAAATGGTTCCCTAGACCAGGAAGGAGCTTGATTTTTGATGAGCACAATGATGTGTGTACTTCTGTGGCCCATGGTGTTGGCATAATCAAGTGCCCCTTTTTGTTCAAAAGCTGTCATTTAATAGAATTTGAAGACAAACCAAGTCCAATATAAATAGACCAAGTAGGAACAAAAACCTGTTCAATACTTGGAAAAGGTATGGAACATCTGTTCGAAATGGAAAGTGTTGGTTCACTGACTTAATTGGAGGTGTCCTTGGTGCTAAATTTTTGGGTTTTTCTGCTTCAACAGTGGATTTATTTTTCCTCTCCAGTTGCTGTAATTAAAAAGTGCAAAATTTGTGTGATTCAGACTTTCGTGAGGCAAAGAACACTTCTGTAAGATAGGGATCATTTCCTTTCATGTCAAAAGAAAAAGAAATCTACAGCATTTTTAAAACAAATCAATTAGTCTCAAGAAAATATTCTCAAGTATAGGAATAAATCACTATGGGAAACATTCATTTATGCTTGCGTTCACAATACCTTCCTTTTCATAAAAGGGCTGTTACGAACTGAACTTTTTGGAAGCCTAGTACAATTATATAAAAATGCGAACTTTTTGGAGGCCTAGCACAGTTATATAAAAATGACAGAAATTATTTAAAATTTTATCATAGAGATGAAAAAATGAAATATAGCCAAGTGGGGCATATATTTAATTGATTCATCTGCAGAAATAGTTTTCAAGTGCCCTTGTGTTTTTTCATTTTTGCAACTTGAGTAGAAAGCATATTCCAGTGGTGAGTAAAAAGTAAATATTGACATGGTCAGAAGATCTAAACAGACATTTCTCTGGAGAAGACAGACTGATGGCCAAAAAAGCACAGGAAAAGATGCTCAACATCGCTAATTATTAGAGAAATGCAAATCAAAGATACCGTGAGGTATCACCTCATACCACTCATAATGGCCATCATCAAAAAGCCTACAAACAATAAATGCTGAAGGCAGTGTGGAAAAAAGGAAGCCTCCTAAACTTTTGCTGGGAATGTAAACTGGTGCAGCCACTATGGAAAACAGTATGGAGTTTCCTTAAAAAAACTAAAATAGAACTATCACATGATTTAGCAATCCCACTCCTGGGTATCTATCTGGAGAAAACCATAATTCAAAAAGATATCTGCACCCTAATGTTCATTGCAGTACTATTCACAATAGCCAAGACATGGAAGCAACCTAAGTGTCTATCAACAGAGGAATGGATAAAGACAATGTGGTACATGTGCACAATGGAATATTACTCAGCCACAAAAAATAATGAAATAATGCCATTTGTAGCAACATGGTTGGACCTAGAATTATTATACCAAGTGAAGTAAATCAGAGAAAGACACATATTATATGAGATCACTAATATGTAGAAGCTAACAAAAAATAATACAAAAAAACTTACAAAACAGAGATAGACTCAAGATTTTGAAAACAAACATACGTTTACCAAAAAGTAAACGTGGGGGTGATAAAAGAGGGGATTAGCTTTGATGAATACAGACTACTATATATAAAATATATGGGGAAATTTACTCAATACTGTTTACTAACCTATAAGGGAGGGAAAATAATCTGAAAATTACTGGATCTATGTATATGTTTAACCAATTTACTTTGCTGTATGCCTGAAATTAACACAACTTTGTGGGGTCAACTATATTCCAGTAACATTTTTTTTAAAGAGTAAATATTGAGCTTCTATTCCCTAATGCCACTGGGAAAAATTATAGAACCCCTCTGGTAACATCGTCGAGAAGATGTCACTCCAGCTAAAACCACATCTCTTGCGATGCCAGGTGAAACCTTCCAGTTGACCCCGCATGCTGATATCTTACACTATAAGTAAGTACCTGATAAGATGATCAGGATCAATAGCAACATCTAGACTTGCTTTCTGATCTGTGGAGTGAAAATTCTACTTCAGATCCTGCTGGTGGGGGACTTTCCCCTCTCCAATGTACATCACAGTCACACCTGAGGACACTAGAAAACCTTGCCTTCAAGAGCATTTGCTAAATTATTCAATTTCACTTAACTTTTTTTTTTCCTTTTTTGGCCACCCTGTGGCATACAGAGTTCCTGGGCCAGGGGTCAGAGACCAACCATAGTTATAACCTAAGCGGCAGCTGCAGCCATGCTGGATCCATAACCCACTGTGCTGGGCCAAGGATCAAAGCTGTGTCCCAGATCTCCTGAGACTCCACCCATCCCATCTCACCACAGCAGAAACTCCAAATCATTTAATTTCTGGGGTAAGAATTTGGCTTTAGGGAAAGCAGTTCACTGCTAAAAGTGAGCATAATAAAAGGACATTGGACAATTGTTCTTTTTCAGAACATTTTAGCATTAAATCTCCAAAATTTCTTGCTCACTTATTGCTCCAATGTAGTAATTCTATATGACACAGCCTCTTATTTCTTAAAAATGTTTACTTAATAAATCAAAAGCTATCAGCAAGGACCTATTGATTCCATAAGACTGTTGATTTCTGGAAAATTATGTAGCTTTTACCATGAAGAACATCAGTTACAGAAGTTTAGTTTATGTAAGCATACACCATAATTAATCCTTCCCTTGTATATCTAGGCCCCTAACTGTGAAATGTGGAGTTTTCTAGAATATCAAAAAAATCTTGATTCTCTTCTTCAGTCTCATCCATTACTTTTACAGGCTACCATCAGGTAAGTCAAATAATATTGCAGTCAGCTTTCAGGTGAAGCAGTGTCACAGCGTCTGATCAAAAAGTTTTCCAGGAAAATTGGGTGTAGTAATGAATAGTTAGTTGTACATGCAGATGAAAAGTAGCCAAATGAATGGAGTTCTGCTTCTGTCCAATGGCTATTAGGAAGAGTCCCAATTTTTGTGTTTTTCTTCTAGTTCTTCTCTGATAAATAAACATAGGAAAATACCGAATCTACTTCTTTAATGATAAAAGGCTTAGTGATTGTTCAAGAGCAGCCTGTCTCAGATGCCTCTCATGGATAACTGGCAGGTCTCATTTGAGATACTTGTCTATTTCTCCTTGTCCTGCCACATGCCCTGTGCCTACAAACCTAGTTGTTATTTGCAGAAGAGAGGTCACTTTTTACATGGAGGCTGCAAGATGAATCACAGATGAGTAAAGTTTGTTTTGTTTGTTTGTGCTTATTTGTTTACATTTGTGAAGCTTGCACACTTCCTTTCCAGTAATGATGGAAGGTCCATGCTTTAGATATTTACTGCGGTCTGGGCCTCTTTCAATGCCCACTTAGTCTCCAGTCCAGGGCAGTGTCCAGCATGAAGCATCTCAGGTTACCGTCCTGCTTTTCCTCTGAATTCAGAGTTCCCACGGTCACTGCCTCATTACTTAAGAGTGCTGATGCTAGATCCAGCTTTCCTTCTGCACTTCAGTGCTACCTATCCCACCTGCTTGGAGCTCCTGGCCTGGAATGCGTAGTGCCCCAGCACCCCTGAAATTATGGTATAACATTGCTTGCCTGAGAAGTCGGGGAAGCACCAGTTCAGGTTTCTATCCATTGTGATACCATAAGGATATTGCTTTGGCATTTGCAGAGGGAATCTTCTGTGAGGTGTGAATTAAAAGCAGTGTTGAATAAATACAACCTGTGCATTGCATTATAACTTAATTTCAAAAGTGAGGACAGGATTTATGACTAAGCTGAAGATAAGAAGCGTTCTTCCTTTTAAGACCAGTGCTTAGATTCAAGAACTGGGAAACAGAAGGTAAATGAATAATACAAATATCATTAATGCCTGTCACGGTGGAGGGAGTGGTGGACCTCTCTATTTGGGAAAGCTGGGCTCTCATTCTTTCTAAAGGAAGTGGAGGAGGAAATGAACGTCATAATACCTGTGAACATCCATGGCTTATAGTTGTGTGGACTGCAGATTAGCAAGTCAGGTGTGAATCTGGTAACATTTTAATCAAGGTTTCACAGCTTTGTGTTAATAAAGAAAGTTGACTGCTTTACAAAGGTAGAAAAATTATCCCACAAAAGGCTGCTATTTCATAATAGTTTGGGGAGGGATACCTTAATTTAACATGGACCTTAATCTCCTAGCCACATCCCCATATAATTAACAGTAAATACTAATATAATCAAGTGGGTTCCAGGCAAATTAAATAATCTGTTAACTCACCCTTAAACAATGAATCTTTTTCCTTTGCCTTTACTCAGGGAATCAGATATTTAAAATTGAAAGGATTAATAGCAATTCAGTTTAACCTCATAATTCCAAGTGAGCCAAAGAAGTTCTAGGGTGGCTGGTGGACTTGCTTGGTTTATAAAATTGACTCACAATCAAATGTAGACGGAAATGTTATATCGGCATCAACTATTGATTCTTTCACTCATGATGTGGCCAAGTGCTAATTAATATATTGATTTTTTAGATGAAGCTATCAATAATATTCTTTGTGTAATAAGAAAATTTTTCCATTAGAAAATCCAACTATTATTCTTGTAAATATTAGAGGAGTACCATAGACACTCTTATTTTTCCTTGCCCAATATATCTAGTAAAATATGAGAATTCATAGTGATTTTGATTGTTTATATAGATATTATTGTGTTTAGAAAATTGCTAGAATGCTACTGAATGAATCCTATGAAACATCAACACAGAGTCTGTTTTCAATCTCATTAATTCATTAGAACACAGATTTTCTGTTTGTAAGGCCCAACTTCATGAATAAACCTGTGTTTAATTACTTCACTATGAAATATGAAGATGAAATGGGACAACAAATCGACTGCATACTACAGAGACTTAGAGTTATTTTTTTAAAGGAAAACTGCTCCATAAAAATATTAATATTTAATGGAATACATTGTTTATCAAGATCTAAGCAAGATTACGTAGACTACAGAGTTATCAGACACGTGTCTTACCTACTAAGAATGTGTAAATTTAAATGAGATGCAAATTTATATGCATGAAACAATAAATAGATTTAAATGACATATTTACCAGTAACAGGATGAATATGGGAGCATATAGGATAGTTCAAAGGAGATATCTAACGAGGAAGCTTTGACCTTCAGAGGCTCAAATGTATGTGCTCTGGATTTGCTCTTTTCCTCTCTGTGTAGCCTCAGACAAGTGAGACTTCTCTAAATTATCGTTGCTTTCTCTATGAAACAGAACTGATATGTTTGTTGTGAGACTAGATCAGACATTTTTAGGAAAAGCACACTGCTCATCACATAACAGTGTGCATGTTAAACATGTCTTATTGTTATTAACTGTGAAAAAACCCAGAGGAAAGAGATGAAATTGCACCCTCAGGGAAAGCAAAAGGAAAAGAAAAACATTTGGGAGGGAGGGAATGGGAACACTGCACTGAGACTGTATCTGTGTCTGAGTCATCTTATAGTCCGTGTCACCACCTGATACATAGTGTGGCTGTTGAATGGATGACTACCATTAATAAATGAATGAAAAAAACAGGAGGAAATTAGTATGCCTCTACTAAGCTAACCTTCAAACACAAAGCAATACTGATGCCAAAGAGTACTAGAAGATCTGCACAGGTGAAAGGAAAGCAGACTCTGAAAGGCCTGGGCAGCAGGTACAGAGGAAACTAGTCTGATAGCCAGGGGGCAACTACATTAAACCAAAGCATTTATTCCTTGTGATAAAATGCATAACCGCTTAATTAGACTGTTATTTCATAGAACGTGAGTTTTTAAAATGAACCTAAAGAATCAGGAAACTTATCAGTGCTGGATAATAGTAGAAAATAATGAAAAACATTTGGAGTCAACATCAGGAGGCTGCAAGTCACTTCAAGATGCACTGGGGTCCGTATTTATTTTATTGTATTAAAGGAATTAATAATAGGTTAATGTGTACATGAACCAATAAACCATTTATGGATTCGGCTGGAGTTGTCACAGATGGTTAAATGAAGTGGGCATGGAATCTTCATATTGTACATGAAGTGTGGCTCTTTATTAAAAGAGATCTTTCTAGAACTCTTCGCCAAACAGGTGCTACATTTTGTTACCCGACAAGTACCAGTTTTGTTTGTTTTTAATAGATTAGGGTATAGTTGACTTACAGTTTTGGGTAGTTCCAGGTGTACAGCACAGTGAATCAGTTGTATACACGCACACACACACACACACATTCTTTTCAGATTCTTTCCACATATAGGCTTTCACAGAGTACTGAGTAGATTTCCCTGTGCTATACAGTAGGTCCTTGTTAACTTATCTATTTTATGTGCAGTAGTGTATATATGCGAATTTCAACCTCTCAATTTATCCCTCCCCCCAATGTTTCCCCTTTGGTAACTATATCTTTGGTTTTGAAATCTTTGAATCTCTTTCTGTTTTGTGAGTAAGTTCTTTTGTATCATTTAGTACCATTTGATCTTCATTCTGTCTGAAAAATTTAGCATATGTGCTACTAGGAAACTATTAACCTTGAAATAAAGCCAGCCCTCTCCAGACATCCTTTCCTTGAAATATGATGCATTTCCACCTTTATGCCCAGTGAGTTTTAATTTTCTATAAGATGCCAGAGTTGGAGAGGAAAAGAAATCCTTTTTGTGTCTCTGACAGTAGGGAAGCACTTTAAAGCCAAGCAGCTTTTATGTTTCCATGGCTGGGTGAGTGCCAAGTGTACAGTCACCCCAGTTTGAGTCTCTATGACAGCTTTGAGGAAGTTCTTTATTCCATTGATCCTTCAGATGGCCAGGCTACTTCTGATGTAGCCTGGCAGGTTTTCCTACTTTTGAGAAAGGAACCCAATTCAACAGCCTTTCTACCTGCTTTTATGGCTCTTCACTCTCTAGAAAGAATTCATTGACATTCTTGCTTCAAGCTGGCAGAACTTTTTTTCACTGGCAACCATTCCAACCCGAAATCTGCAAAGAAGTGTCTGTGAATTTATTTATGAGTTTTTAAAAAGTTATTTAAAAAGTCTGTATCTTTGACATAGACAGTATTCAGTAAACATTTAGAAGTATATAGATGGTTAATCGAGGAAGAAAAGGAAGAAGATAGAAAAAGAGCCCTCTCTTGAATAGCGTTAGAAAAATAAAATTATTGTAGATGTAAACTTACACATTACCCAATATATAAGGCCTATATTCTTATCTTTTGCAGCTGTTAACTCTCATGCTCAAAGCTATTCAGAGAATATTGAACCCTTTAGTGTCATTTTATTTCTTGGTTTGTGCTATGGCACTGTTAACACACATAGAACAATATAGTAGACATTTTAAAATAACTTGCACTATTAAGAGAAAAATGAGAGCAGGAGGTAAAATAGATGCATAATAGGCAGGCTTGCTGTCAGAAATTTGAATGACCTGGTATATGCCATGTAGTCATGATATTTTGCATTTCTCCATTTCTGCGGTTAACCTCATATCCCTATTCTACCTTGGTCTTAAAAAAAGCATTTTGCATGATAGGTTTTGTTTGAATTATCATTAGTCTGCTGAATTCTGATGTGATAATGATTACAGACAGAATTTGTAGGCTACATGCCTTGCTTGAAAAACACATGGTATCCTCTGAAGAATGTTACTCCTAGGTCTGCTCATCCACCATCAACCACATGGCTCTGAATTAGTTAGTGGAATCAGGGGGTGGAAGATCCCCCCTCCCCCACCAAGAGATGACTATATAGGCTGAATCTAAAAGCCTGTGTTTCACAGTGCCATTTACAGCAATATGGATGGACCTAGAGATTATCACACTGAGTGAAAGTCAGAGAAAAAGACAGATATCATATGATATCACTTCTATGTGAAACCTAATAAAAATGATACAAAAGAACTTATTTATAGAAAAGGAGAAAACTCATAGATTTCAAAACAATCTTATGGTTACCATCAGGGAAACTATTGCAGGAAGAGAAGAATTGGGAGGATAGGAATAACATACACACACAACTGTATAAAATAGATGATTAATGAGAACCTACTGATCAGCAAAGGAAATTCTACTCAATAGTTTGTAATAATCTATGTGGGAAAAAAGAATGGATATATTTATATGTATGACTGATTCACTTTGCTCTACACCTGAAACTAATGCAGCACTGTAAGTCAACTGTAGAGCAATAAAATATAAAATAAAATAAAATAAAATAAAATAAAATAAAATAAAATAAAATAAAATAAAAAAATAAAAGCTTATGTTCCAGCGATCTGAGACACTAAGGGAGTTTTCTGCATGGAGCCATCACAAGACCTATGCCCTGACAGGATATAGAATCGTATACTCAAAGGCCAATGAATCAGTGGCCATAACTGGCCACTATGGTGGATGTTTGCAAGAATGCTCCAGACGTTTGGCCTTGACTTATTTCAGTATTCTTAGGGCTGAATAAGTCATAGATCTGATGCTCAATCCATGAGATGGTCCATCCCTCAAAACCATTATCTGTGTATGACTAAAGGAATCCCAAATGTTTAGGTTATGAAAGCAGAGACTGGTGTACAGCTGTGTCAAAAACAGAAATCATATCGTAAGTTTCCTGTCATGTCATTTCTTCCACACTTGCTCTGTAGGACGTAAGATAGTTACTTTATCATTGGGTGCTCTTCTTCAGAAATATTCAAGAGGCAAACAAACAAAAATAAACAAACAAAAAGCATTGGCAATAATTTCATTACACAGTTGCATAGTTTCTACAAAGTCCCCTAATGTAGCTTCTGATGCTGGAAAAAGGCAGTTGAATTCTCGTCAAGGACAACAACCAAGCAGGACACACACCTCAGGCACCAGCTCACATCTGCAAGCTGTGGTTCATGAGCATTCTGTTCCCTGACTGGTGAGGCTGGGGAGGCCCTCTCATTGGTGCCTTTCCCACAGGATTGCTGTACAGAAATGGAGGTGGACTTTACACGAGCTTATTTACTTCCTAAGATTCCCAAGGCAGAGTGTAGTTTTACTTAGGCAACACAATTACCTATCATGTTTATATAGCAAGCTTTAACAACATTAGAAATTAAAAGAGCTTTCCCACACTTGGCACTTTCTGATAAATACCTGGCTCGATCTGTTCCTTTCACTTAAAGTATGAAATCTAAATATCCTCCTATATGATCAACCAACTCTCAGCTTCCTTTCCTCAAGGCAAAGTAATTATAAAAGGACCTTTTGGAAATCCTCCGGAATGACTCTCTTCTTGAATCATCTGAATTCCCTGATCTTCTTTGCCCTCAATCTTTTATGTTTTTTCTGCTCTCTCAGAGAAAGAACCCAAGTGCCAAAAGATAAGAGAATTGGGGAGTTCCCATCATGGCTCAGTGGCACCAAGCCCGACTAGTATCCATGAGGATGCCAGTTAGATCCCTGGCCTCCCTCAGTGGGTTAAGGATCTGGCATTGCAATGAGCTGTAGGGTAGGTTACAGACATTGCTCCGATCTGGCGTATGTGGCTGTGGCATAGGCCAGCAGCTGCAGCTACAATTCCACCCCTACCCTGGGAACTTCCATATGCCACGGTACAGTCCTAAAAAGCCCCCCACAGCCCCAAAAAAGACAAGAGAATCACTTTTGAGTCAATATTTTACTTAAAGCCTGAATCCTAGGATATAATTTTATTTTTCCCTTGGGATTTCTGTAGAGTTCCTTTATCTAGGTAGATTTTTTTCAAATAGACTATTTATGACAACCTTAGAGCTATTCATCAGAATCATGTTTCTATAACATGTTGTTTTTGTTATCACTAAATTGCAAAGGTAGGACAATATTCTCCTCTTTATAAGAACCTTTTTAAATGAGCCAGCCTTCTTCTCTAACTCTATATTTGAACATAATCTTTCTGGAAATTATAAAGTCATATATTATCACTTAAAATGAATTATAATAGGACACACTCTAGTAAGATGAAAGTACTTTCTGGAATCTATGTGTAATTTACAAGCAATGATACTGGTAATCAAATGATAAATAAAAATAAAAATGTGTCTTTATTTATGCTTTTTAGGGCCGCACCTGGGGCATATGGAAGTTCCCCGGCTAGGGGTTGAATTGAAGCTGCAGCTGCCGGCCCATACCACAGCCACGGCAATGCCAGATCTAAACCACATCTGCAACTGACATCGCAGCATGTGGCAACACTTGATCCTTAACCCACTGAGTGAGGCCAGGGATTGAAACCACATCCTCATGGACACTATGCCAGGTTCTTATCCCACTGAGCCACAAAGAGTACTCCAACTAAGTGTGTTTTTAAATTATGAAAAAATATTTTATTATATCCAAACACAAAATAAAGCATCTTTTCAAGGATGCATAATCTTTGGTTTATAATATGGAAGATATTTATAGTTTGTAGTAATACCTCATTGTTAATTTTAGCTTTCTGAATTATTAGGGAAAACACTCAGATTCAGTACTGAGTTAGAATTATAATAAAATTTATTCAAAAAAGAGTAGGTTCCTGCTATACTTAGGATACTTTGCTAAACGATATGATAAATGAAGGACCTTGGTCAGAGATTCCAATTTCAAAATTCTTAACTGATATCCTCCAGCAGCACACTTGGTATGGGTCTCTGTATCCTTCACAATGAAATGAGAGTGTTGGACAAGGTGATTTCTCATAGTATTTTCAGAGAAAAAGTTCTATTATTCTTTAATCCTATGTCTTGGTCAACAGTTTGTGACCTTGAGCTGTTTTTAAATATATATATATCGATTCAATATAAGTCAGAAAATACATTTCTAATCTTTCTTAGACAGGCAGGTGACTCACAGTTAAGTTTCCTTTTGGGTGTGAGAAGGAAAATGAATTATTATCAAGGTTTCTAACTATTTTTTTATCTATCTTACCACTAAGGTCTAAATTATCATCAGTTTTAACCTTCAGACAGAATTTAGTGGTCCATTATAAAAGGATATTCAGAAAATTATGATCTTACCTGTGCCTGGTCTGTCTTTTGGTACAGCTAATTGATGAGATAATATCAGTTAGGTCCCTGATAAAGTTTCCCTTAGAATGTTTTCTTTCTCTCTTCCTTACAACCTATGCAAAGCTCTCTCTTAATAGAAGTACAAAAGAAGCTAGGAAACATTAGAGATAGGACAATATTTGCTGTATCAAAAGTAATACCTGACAGGTGCCTCTTGAGATGAAGGCTGGCACGAGTACTCCCAGTCAGATCAATTGCTGGACGCCTAAATGTTGATTTGAACAGAATATTTATTTATTTATATATTTAGTCTTTTTAGGGCTGCACCCCTGGCATATGTAGGGTCCTAGGCTAGGGGTAGAATAAGAACTGTAGCTTCTGGCCTATACCGCAGCCACAGCAACGTGGGATCTGAGCCCTGTTCGAGACCTACACCTCAGCTCAAGGCAATGCCAGATCCTTAACCCACTGAGCAAGGCCGAGGATCAAAGCTGCATCCTCATGGATGCTAGTCAAATTCATTTCTGCTGAGCCACGATGGGAACTCCTGAACAAAATATTTAAAGAACATAAAATCCCTTTACAACCATCTCTCCAGACATTTAGTGTGTCGCTATTTAGATGATACAATTTATACTAGAAAGCAGCACTGAAGCAGATGTTGGGACTATAATTGGCTAAGAGTTTGCCTTGAAGACAACCTTTGGGTTGTGTGCCAGAGCTATCCTTTGTCCATTAAGAGCTCCTGGTGGGGAAACGCTGATCTATTTTGAATTCTTATTTTTTTTCTCAAAAGGTTTAAAGGTAGAAGAGAAGAAGATTAATAGTTGCTAGATGAAATTAAAAAGAGAAACAGCAAGGCAGCGAAGAATATTGTGAAATATACAATTTTGATATTACTCCCAAGTTGCAAAATGAAGTCGAAGGTGAAAATCAACGTCTATTAGTTCACGTATCCATTTTGATGCAGTCTCTGTAAAGAATGTAGATACTGATGTTAGCATTTTATTTACGTGTATAACAGATACACTTTCTCTCTTGAGGTTTTCTCTGTTCTTAAAGAACTTTAGTATCATGACATAAAATGATATCTGTTTCTAGCTTTTGGGGAAGAGCTCATAATACATAAATATACTGTTATAAACAGAATGAACGGCACAATGGAAACATTCCACATTTAGTTTTTATTTAGTTTCAGTTGTCATTTCTGGATCAAAGTTTGCTTCCAGATTCCAAGACATCATTTTGTTTAGGGAGGTACACATTTATAAAACTTTTGCTTTTCATTATAGACAAAATCTAAAGTATGTGGGATAAATCTTGAGCCAATCACATGCATATTGATACATGTTGCATTATGCTTATAAAGAACTTATTGAGAAAAAATTTACAAATTTCTTTGTTCCATTAACCTAATCATAGGAAAAGGTTATGATATATCTAGATAGCTTAAAAAAAGAATTAGCAAGTTGGGAAATGTCAATGCAAATAGTGTCATGCAAATAGAATCTTGGAATATTTCAAAGCTGACCCAATATCTACTATTTGCTTCAATCATTAGAAATAAGATCCCTACACTATACCCAAATGATGTCTATTTATAAAAGCAAAATGTCTCAAAATTGGCAAAAAGATATAGGTTGTTTTCTTATTAAGGCGTGCTTGAGAAATAAAGCAAAAGTTACATAACTAGGCCAATAACAAAAATAAGAAGTGCCAATAAACAAAAATGTCTGAGTGCCCTTGACAGCATTGTCCAGCTGCTGCTTTTATAACCTCAGCATCTTTTTACATTTAAGCACTTTGCAGGTAGAGTTTTCCAACCCCCCCCCCATCCCGGCAGATGTAAGAGATACAAATGTTTGGGTATATATTGTCCACCTTTCTGTCCTTAATTCTAAGAATATAGCTTTATCTGGTGAACAATCAGTAAACCTCCACAAGCTCTTATTCTTAGACAGACAGAAGCCTGGTGGACAGGTGAGAGGAGAATGGCTTTGCAGACTGTGGTACCTGTTGTGAAGGGAATAAAGGGGAGAGAAGATGACCGCTGTGGACAGGATGCTCAGAAGATGTCTTCAACAACAACAGGACAATGGGACCATGTGCAGAGTGAGGAGAAGGAGTGTGGAGGCAGTGGGAGATTTGCATCCAGAATGCTGGAGGAAGAGGCTCGGCATCTCTGGAGGCATGAGGGGCCTGGAGGTGACCATGCGGGCTGACCCTGAGTGTGTGTCTGAGTGCAGGGGTGGGATACTGAGTGCAGGGTGTGATACTGAGTGCAGGGGAACGAGTGAAAACTTCCAAGCAGGGGTGAAAGGGCACTTTTTTTTTCTATTTAAAAAACACTCTGGCTAACCCATGAATGTTGATATTAGTAACATGTTGGTAAGATGTTGGGAGATGGGAAGGGAGGAAGCACAGGAAATAATTGGCCATCGCCCCTGCTCTGTTCCTCAGAATTGTTCTCATCACTGAATATGTTATTACAATGCATGAGCCACATAACCGCCCCCACCCTTTCCCCTTCAAATTCTATCCATTGGCTCTATTTCCATGTGCATCCAAATTTGTTCCCTTCTCTACTACCACCTCTGTCATTCACTCTTTGCCCTTCCTCATTGTCATTTGGGAAAAGCAAACAAATAAGCAAACAAAAAATACCAAAATAACTCACATTGACATCAACGACCAGCTGCTTGCACATGACAGATTGAGATGCTTGCTCTGGTGCAGAACCTGTGAATCAAGGGTTGTCTGGAAAGCACTTGGCACTGAACTACAGGCCGAGTGAAACTAACTCAGGACCACATGTCAGGCAGAGCAGAGGCAGCTGTAGCCTCATGCATTACACATACCTCACATCCTTCTTCAGATACTCTGGGTGAGAGACGGGCATTATCACTGCCAATAAGCACATCAGAGGGCTGAGGGGTGTAAATTGTCCCCACGACACACAATCACACAATGTGAGTTGAAAGCAGGGAGATATGCAGCACTTAATTGACCATCTAGTCCCTCAGTTCCAGTGAAGGAGACCGGAAAGCTGGTGCAGCTGGGGAGGGAAGAATGGATGGGGGTCAGCCTCCTCTGGTCCACAGCCCAGATTCTGCTCAGGCCCAGCCTGGGGAGCAAGGAGATGCTGCATCCCTGAATCAGCTCACCTTTACCAGCAGCCTCCCCTACCAGGGCCTGCAACACACAGCCCTTTCTGACACCCTGGACTGCCAAGGAGTGGGAGACCAGAGGAAATCTCACAGATGGTATGAACGTTAGTGGAACAGAGTCATTCTGAATTTTCTTCTACTCTCAACTCTGTAAGCTTGTCTCCACATTTGAGGGTTCTAATAATTGCCTTTTTTTTTTTTTTGGTCTTTTGCTTTTTAATGCTGCCCCCGCAGCATGTGGAGTTTCTGAGGAAACAGAGCTGTAGCTTCCAGCCTAGGCTACAGCCACAGCAATGCAGGATCTGAGCTGCAACTGCAATCTACACCACAGCTCAGGGCAACACCAGATCCTTAACCCACTGAGCAAGGCCAGGGATGGAACCCGTGTCCTCGTGGATCCTAGTCGGGTTTGTTAACCACTGAGCCATGATGGGAACTCCATAATTGCCTCTTAAGGAATCTTCATGTCATGTTTTGTTTTCCCCTGGTACCCTTACCTGCCCATTTCACCGAAGCTCTGGGCCTGATTTGTGTACTGATTGGTATCCTAGAGTCCAGAACAACCTTAGCATCAGAGAAGCCCCCTCCTCTTTACAGCAGAGCTCTTGATAACCGGTGTAACCGGGGGTCTCTCTCTCAGAGGCCACCGTGTTTTCTCTGGCTCCCTCTTTCTGGTTTCCATCCTGGGAGCTCCAATCACAGATTATCTTTACAGAGGAATCCGCCCATCTTCAGAGAGAGATATACAAACTTTTGCCTTATGGACTTGCCCATGGTTCAGAAAACCATTTTTAGATTCATTTAAATTTGCCAGAATCATGAGCTGCAATGTGAAGTAAGTGAAACAAAGCACCCCTTGCCGGAGTGCCAAAAAATATGGGGGGAGTAATACCATGTAATATGTGCGCAACAGCAATTAGGGAGTGATATTTTAGTTCCCTGTTTCACTTGTTAAGGATTTGGAAAGAATCTTTAAATGAAAATGCAATTTCTAGGGGAAAAAATGACAGTGCATGGTACAGAGTCTGTTTTCTTGAAGCTGTTGAGTTAAAGGAGAAAACCATGCTTGGGTTGAGCCCATGGTTCTTATCCTAGGGGAGCAAAGACCTTTCAAAACATTTTTTTGGAGTTTAGTTGATTTACAATGTTGTATTAGGTTCAGGTGTACAGCAAAGTGAATCAGTATACATATATATATATATATACATATTTCCATATGGGTTATTACAAATTATTGAGTAGATTTCCCTGTAATATACAGTAGGTTCTTATTGCCCATCTATTTTATACAGTAGTGTGTATGTATTATTCCAAACCACACAATGCCTCCTTCACCCCCCAACAGATTCACCTGGGTAACCATAAGATTGGTTTTGAAATCTGTGAGTTTGTTTCTGTTTTCTAAATTAGGTTTTTTTGGTTTGTTTGTTGTCTTTTCTAGGGCCGCTCCCACGGCATATGGAAGTTCCCAGGCTAGGGGTCCAATCGGAGCTGTAGCCGCTGGCCTACACCACAGCCACCACGACACAGGATCTGAGCCGTGTCTGCGACCTACACCACAGGCCACGGCAACACCGGATTCTTAACCCACTGAGCAAGGCCAGGGATCAAACCCTCAACCTCATGGTTCCTAGTCAGATTCGTTAACCACTGATCCACAACAGGAACTCCTAAATAAGGTATTTTATATCATTCTTATTTAGATTCTACATACAAGTGAAATCATATGATATTTATATTTCTCTGTTTTACTTCACTTGGTATAATAATCTCTAGGTGCACCCATGTTGCTGCAAATGGCATTATTTCATTGCTTTTATTGCTGAGTAATATTCCATTGTATATATACGTACCCTATCTTTATCCATTCCTTTGTTGATGGACATTTAGGTTGTTTTCATGTCTTGGCTATTGTAGAGAGTGCTGCAGTGAACATTGGGGTGCATGTATCTTTTCGAATTATGGTTTTCTCCAGATAGATGCCCAGTAGTGAGATTGCTGGATCGTATGGTAGTTCTATATTTAGTTTTTGAATTAACTTCCACACTGCACTCCACAGAGGTTTCACCAATTTACATTCCCACCAACAGTGTAGGAGGGTCTAGGGGAGCAAAGATTTGATGGTGAGGTTTTGTTAGTTTCTGACCAGATGGGAGACTTCAACTCTGAACTTTAGTAAGTAACATGTTAAGTGATTTAGATATGCCCGTGGCTGTGGCCCTGGCTATAAATTCATACTGTGTGAGTGAATAAAGCTAGGGTGCATTTTCCATTGGTGCAAATTTTGTATAATTGTAGATTTTGTTAAGTTATTTGAGGTTTTGGAATATGAGTTGGGTGTGTGTTTTAATACTCTGTAATTTTACTTTGTCCTCTTTAGTTAATAACATTTTCAGGGAATACATATGTATTTGCTACACACAGGCCTATAGAATATAAAATAATGTATGCCATTTAAGCTAATATGATATTAAGCTAATGACATTATGCTTTGTTCTCTCCCCTTCAAAATTCTAAGTATTTTCTCTTCCACGAAGCAGTTTCCCTGTGGTTATTTTTGAACTAGTAATATAATATGTCAACACATTTTCTGGAAAATTTGTAGCATCTCCATACAACGTACTTTAACAAATGATTTCCAGCACATGATTTCTTTGCATTTGGCATATGCCATATTTGAAAAGAAATTCAATTTCAAAACAATAAGGGAATGGTTTTTTTCCAAAAGTATGGCCAGACTAGCACACCATTTGTTTTAACATAAAAAAAGGTACTGAAATATGTGTTAGTTGTCTGTGTCTTAGCTGACAAGATGTATTTTAGAAGTTTTCTTCAGAGTTTAAAAAGAAAGTGAGGCGTTCCCTTTGTGGCTCAGTGGTTAATGAACCTAACTAGGATCCATGAGGATGTGGGTTGGATCCCTGGCTTCTCTCAGGGCGCTAAGGATCTGGCATTGCTGTGAGCTGTGGTGCTGGTTACAGATGCAGTTCTTATCCCACATTGCTGTGGCTCTGTGGTGTAGGCTGGCAGCTGCAGCTCCGATTTGACCCCTAGCCCGGGAACCTCCATGTGCTGTAGAAGCAGCCCTAAAAAGAAAAAAAAAAAATTGAAAGAAAGTGAGAGCAAGTGTCCAGACAAGGACCCAGTGAACACAAGCAGGCCACTGCTGGTCACTGTGATCTTTGGGAGGGTGGGACACCATAGTCCGCAGAGGCCAGACCAGTGCACCTTTGAGATAAACTAAGAAACAGCAAATCTTACACAGAGACACCCAGGACAGTGCCTGTCCTTTCCTTGGCTCTTGATGGTGATTCAGAATTACTCAATTCAGAAATCTGTATTTTACTGTCCTTGATTTCCAGGCCAGGGGACTAAATTGAAACAAACCTCTCTGAAGCTAAACAATTTCACTTCAGACTTCAAAAGATTTCCAACAGGTAAACTGCTTAACATATAATTGACAGTGAAAAAAAATCATAAAATACATGAGAATGAAAAGCATAGCACAGGAGTGGAGGGTGTGGGGCAGAAGTTAGTTTAGGAGTGGAAAAAAATCCTAGATACTGGAATTGTCAAATGCAAATTATAAAATCAGTGGTTTAATACAACGATGGAATACATGATGTCAAAAGCTAAAAGAAGTTAAAAAATCATGAAAATGACAACAAAAAGTCTAATAATGAACAACAATGAATCGATTAAATAGCTGTCATGAAACCGTTAAAGAGAGATGGGATAAAATGAGATAGAAATCGGGAAAAAATTGTGTGAAGAAGTGTGGGGAACACAAAAAAGAGGCCAAAATGTGAGGAAGAAAATCAAGGTGTAAGAAGGAAAAAAACGAAACGGAGGGCCAGGGAGGGGTAGTATTGAAAGAGATAAGTGATGACAGACCAAAGTCCACAGAGTCAGAAGAAATTGCACACTGGAAAAATAAAATGAAATCCACTGGAGCCATCAAAGTGATGGAGCAGAATAGCAAGGATCTTAAGAACAGCTGGAGAGAGAATACCTCTTATTTGCAAAAAATCCAATTACACTGAGAGTTGATTTCACATATTAAAAATGAGAAGCTAGAAATTTTTGGAATATTATCTTTATCATGTCTTTATTACTGTCAGTTTGGAACTGTATACTTATCAAAATATCTGAAGTGAAAATTAAAGATTTGTACTTCAAGATTTGAAAATGAAAAAAATGTCATTTTCAAAAGACAAAAATCTCAAGAGACACAGGTAAACTTTACTGTTAAAATTTATGAAGAATGGGAGTTCCCGTCGTGGCGCAGTGGTTAACGAATCCGACTAGGAACCATGAGGTTGCGGGTTCGGTCCCTGCCCTTGCTCAGTGGGTTAACGATCCGGCGTTGCCGTGAGCTGTGGTGTAGGTTGCAGATGCGGCTCGGATCCCGCGTTGCTGTGGCTCTGGCGTAGGCCGGTGGCTGCAGCTCTGATTCGACCCCTAGCCTGGGAACCTCCATATGCCGCGGGAGTGGCCCAAGAAATAGCAACAACAACAACAACAACAGACAAAAAGACAAAAAAGACAAAAAAAAATTTATGAAGAATGTACAAAGGGGAATCAGAAAAGGAAGGTTTGAATCATAGGGAGAATTAGCAAAGAAATTGGTGAGAAAAGAAAATATCAATTTTTTAATTCAACAATGGTACAGACTTTGTGTTATTAATAAAACTGAAATACAAAACACAAAGGGGTTGGTGATCAAAATCAGATCACACTAAGGAGATAACTATATGTTTATTAATTTTGACCTGTGATTTTGTATATAAATATATCTAAGACATACATTAGATGATGGAAAGAACATACATAATTTCAAAACTGTGGAAGCAGTGAATGAGATTTTCCATCTCATGATGAAAAATCCAAAAGACACCCTGAAAGGAGAAAAAGAGAGGAAACCCAGAGAAAGGAGGATGAGTGGAAAGCAAAAAACAAAGTTACAGCAATATATCCAAAAGTATCAAGCTACCTCATAAGTGTAGTAGGAATAAACAGACTATTTTTAGAGACAGATTGTCATCTTATATTTAAACGATAACAATGTATGCTGTTTATGAGGGATGCCCTAAAACATAGGAAATAAAAGCTTGAAAAAAGAGGGAAGACAAAGAGGTATTAAATAACAACTGAAAGAATGTTGCTGCAAATATTTACATTTGATAAAGAGACATTAGGGTAGAAACCATTATTATAAATAATAAAGATATAAATAAATATAAATATAAATATAAATAATAAGATATCTTTAAATTAGCTAGGGATATATATGTATTCTAATGTTTTTTTGGTTTGTTTTTAATCTTTTGTCTTTTTTAGGGCCTCACCCTGGACATACGGAGGTTCCCAGGCTAGGGGTCAAAACTGAGCTGTAGCTGCCAGCCTACACCACAGCCACAGCAACATGGGATCTGAGCCGCAATCTGCAACCCACACCACAGCACATGGCAATGCCAGATCCTTAACCCACTGAGCGAGGCCAAGAATCTAATCTGTGTCCTCGTGAATCCTGGTCGGGTTCCTTAACCATTGAGCCATGACGGGAACTTCATTTTTTTTTTTTTTTATTCTAATGTTATATGTCATGCGACAGACAAGGTAGTAAGATGCTTCCAATTGTGTTGTCGACATTGACTTAACTATAAGAAGAAATTGATAAGTATAACAATAAAGTGGGTGATTTTAACAAATAACTCTCAAACTGAGAGATCACAAAAATAAGCAGTAGTAAAGATATGAAACACAAAAATTAAACACTTTGATATAGCATACATAAATACATACACACACATAACCAGATAATGTGCAATGTATCCAAACATACATGAACATTTTAAAAGATTGGTTCTTGTACCAGGCTTTGAATGCTAAATTCAAGTGTTCAATAATGTTTCAAAGTTTCAATAATGAAACTGAAACTAAATTGGAAATCTGCAGGAAAATGGTTGAAACGATATTTTGAAAAATTTAAGATAATTTTGAATAATTATAGGATCAGATAAAGAATTGTGCTGAATATATAAATCTTGAAAAGAAGGGAAAGGAAATCTACTGTCATTATTCATCAATGATACAATTGTCTAAAAAGAAAACACAATCTATATATGAAATGAGAATGAATAAGACCTTTTAGTAAGTTAGCTATATTTAAATCACAGCACTAGACAGAAAATATACTTTTTGGAAATTTACCATTTACAGTGCAAATAAAGTGTACGATGATACCTAGGAAACAAATTATTCAAAAGGGTGCAGGACCACTAAGTTGAAAACTGTTAACATTTTGCTGAAAGACAATGATAAAAAGATAAAGAGCTAAAGTAAATTCATTGATAGGAATAATCATAACGGGCCCTGTTGTGACTCAGCAGGTTAAAGACCTGACAGTCTCCTTGAAGAGGCTGGTTTGATCACTGTCTTTGCTCAGTGGGTTAAGGATCCAGCATTGCTGCAAGCTGCGATGTAGATCTCAGATGCGGCTCAGATACTGCAAAGCTGTGGCTGTGGTGTAGGCCAGCAGCTGCAGCTCCAGTTCGACCCCTAGCCTGGAAACTTCCATATGCTGCAGGTGCAGCTCTAAAGAGAGAGAAAAAAAAATATATATATATATATAAGAGGCAGGGGAAGAGAGAAAATAAAGAAAAAAGAGAGAAAACACAGGTCCCCAAAATTATTGATCTATAAACTCAATATAATTCTAATTGAAATCCCTACTGTGTGTATATGTGTGTGTTTAAGTGTGTAAGAACAGAGGACCAGAAGAGCCAAGACAGAAAAAGGAAAAAATGGCCGGAGTGAAATGGTTTGACTTACGGATACTGATGTTATGAAAATATAATCTTTCTGCCACATGGTATTGGCTGCGGAATAGAAAAACAGATCAAAAGAACAAAATAATCAACTAAGAAACACACTCTCTTATGTGTTGAAAATTCATTTACCAGTGTTGGCTTTGCAAATAGGTGAGAAAAAGGAGAACCCATTAAATAAAACATCCTGAGTTTTTGGTTGTCCATATGGACATTTATCTTTTCCTCACAGCATATATTAAAATCCTTTCAAGCAAATTACAGGCCTAAAGATGAAATGTTCAATCTCTAGAAGAAATGTACCTTAGTGCTGCAAAGGATTTATTAGATATGAAAGGTGCAGTCATGTATTAAAATTAAGTATCTCATCAAAAAGTGCCACCTATGAAGGGAAAACACATGCCAACAATTCTGAGAATGTATTTGCAACACTCAGAACTAATAAAGAATTCATAGCAAGAGTATACTATTTAAAAATTCTTCTACCAATTATGAAGAAATGTGCAAGAGAAAATACTATTAAAGGCATGAGGAATTATTTCTAGGAAAAAGAATAATAATAATTGTAAGAGTTATTCTAAGAATTATAGTTCTGTTTCTATTCACTCTATGTTCCATATGCTGTCTTTGGAATATGAATAATTATTTAAGAACTTAAAAATGGGCTGGAAATAATTCTCAACATTTTTCAGTTTTTACTGAAATACGCAGAACATACAGAAAAGGGTCCACATTTTAACTGTACAGATAATGAATTTTCACAATCTAAAGAATATTCAGATCAGGAAACACCATCCTCAACACCCAGTGTCCTTAACCGATCTCTCTTCCTTCCAGGCAGGCCCTCCCCTTCGAAGGGTAACCATACCCTTCTAACAGCATAGAGTAACTTACATGGTTTTCAACTTGATAGATTTCATAGCCCTGTGCGTTCTGATATAAATTATTGAAAATGGTGTATATATACATATATACATGAATATATATATTCAGTTTTATATTTTTACTGTTTTAAAGGTTTTGTACATTAACCTTTTATCCATTGACCTTAGTAAATTCACTCATTAATTCTAGTATTATCTTACTTTTTTGAATTTTTCATCAGCAATCACACGGTCCACAATTATGAGAGTTTTATCTTGCTTTTCAGTTATTTTGTCTTTTCTGTCTTTTGCCTTATAGCCCAGATGTTAACTTTTGTTTTTTTGTTTGGTTGATTGGTTTGTTTGGTTTTTGGCTGCGCCTGTGGCGTGCAGTAATGCCCTGGCCAGAGATCAAACCTGAGCCACAGCTGTGACAACTTTGAATCCTTAATCATTAGGCCACCAGGGAACTCTGGGTGTGAACTTTTGGTACAAAGTTGAGTAGCAGCGTGCTTATCTATTGCTAATCTGATTACTGGTAATCTCATTACTGATCTCAGGGGGATTACTTTTTTAAAATTATTTTTGCTTTTAGTTTTTCATAAACAGTCTCTAGCACATTGAGAAAAGGCCCTTCTACTCTTAATTCTTATTCCTAATTTTATTATATCAATAGTTTTTTCATCATTAATGTACATTCTATTTTATCAAATAACTTCTTGGCATCTAATAATATGATCATAGGTTTTTCTCCTTTTTTTATGTTAAGGTGGCTAATATATTGCTTAATTTTTGAATGTTAAATCAACTTTACCTTCCTTTAATAAATCCTACTGGACATTAAGTATTCCTTGATTTATATATCAGATCTGATTTGGTATTATTTTGGTGTGATTCATGCATTTGTATTCATTACAGAGATTGGTGTGCACTTTCTCTTTTAATGCCTTTGTCAAGGTTTAGTATTGAAATTATCATGACTTCTTAAAATATATTATAACATACCCCATTTGTCCTATTCTTTGAAAGACTAAGATATTTTCCATTAAATATTTGGAGGAATTAACTACAAAATTATTTGGACTTGAAGGGATTATGTGTGTGTGTAAATATATGTAACAATAGATTAAATATCTTAATAGGTAAACCATTATTCAGGTTTCTTATCTTCTCTCAGTTTGGTTAAGTGAATTTTTTTTTTTTTTTTACTGATTTCTAATTTCCTGTTCCTATTTTTGGCAAATTTATTGGCGTACATAACATCTCTTAATATCTTTTGAAGTCTGCGTGTTCTTTATGTGGATATAGAAGCTTAGTTGGCAGCTGTTTTCTCTCAGTATTAGATGCCATTCCGTTGCCTTCTGATGTCTATCATTTTTATGAGACATCAACTCTTAGTTGTATTGCTGCATCAAGGAAGGTCATATTTCTTTTTTTTTTTATTTTCTTGCCTAAAGTTTGTCCCTTTGTCTCCAATCTTCAGAACCGTCACTGTAATAGTTGATATCATTGTTTAATACACACAGACCATCTCTGCTGATGCTGACCATAGCAGGATTTTTGGGTAGCAGTGGGAGCCATTCAGCATTTTAAGGACATCCAGTGTTTGGGAAGTGTTTCTATTTGGTGAAAAATAATTTCCATCTTTCTCTGAATTTAACAAAGCCAGATATTCACTCCCCTAGCCTTTCTTGTAGCTAAATTGTGAGCATGTAATTCAGTCTTGGACTCACAGTAGATCTTTGGTGGGGAGATAAACAAGAAGGCATCATCAGTGATGGATGTTGGAGCAACACAGGTGTCCAGCATCCACTGAAGTCCTATTGCTGTGGCTGCATCCCAAGCCCACTACTGATCATCCGTCATGAAAACAGTGCTGGTGTGGGATGCTATTTTTAGTGCCTGAGTTGTGTTCCTCAGATCTCTCGCTGACTCTGTTAGCTTCCTATTATAACTTCATATTACATTTTCTGCTTAAATCAGCTAGGTTAGGTTTCTCTTTGTTGCAGCTAAAACTATCTTGTGCATCATCTCTGACACCTTCTCTCACATCTTTCATAACCAGTTATCAGATCCTGTCTCAGGTATATCTTTCAAATAAATCTTGCAGTGTTTCCCATGTCTCCTTGTAAATCAGTTCTAATCTTTTGCACGGACTCTTGCAAGAACCCTTGTCGAGAGCCTGCAATCCATTTACATGCAGCACCACCAGTTATTTCTGTTTAGATCTCTGCTTACAATCTCCTCATACTTTTATCTTGACCTTAGGATAAAATCCCAAACCATTGTCATTGCTTTAAGGGTTTCTAAAATGTAGAACTTAATGGACTCTCAAGCTTCAGCATGGACTCTGCTTTAATCATCTTGATTCTTCTTAGGTCTATGAACATAGCAGGCACCTTTCTGTTTCTTGACTCAAGGTCTTTGCACCTGATGGTCCACTGCCTGGGATGCTCTTTCTCCTACTTTTTTATGTACATTAATTCCTGCTCATCCTTCAGGTAGGTCTAGGCCTAAAATTGTTTTCTCAGGAAGGATTTCTCAAGGTAGACAAGGGCTTGCAAACTACATAAGAGTATCCCTTCCATCTCTGCAGCCCCAGGGCCTAGAGTAGTGATAGATGCAAAGGAACTCAGTAAGCATCCATTGAATGAGTAAAGGAATGAATAGCAAAATATACCATTGCTTTTATAAGGTAGCTTTTCCCCTAAGCCATTTCTGGCAAAAGCGTGGCCATATATATAAAGCTTCTGTACTCCTGCTGGAAAACTTTAAAACCCAAGGAAACATTACTCAGCTTGGTCCCTGAGAAAGGCTGTGCTCTGTGTTTTAGTAACTAAAATGTATTGCCAGCCAACCTTGCTGGTGACAACTATGAAAAAAGGCAGAAATAGAAAGATGAGGAAAATGTCATCTTGATTAAATACGGGTTTCCTTTTCTACTTTTCTAAGACTAACCGAAGAACTATTGTCTGCTTATCAAGCTAGCTCGACATTTTCATTAAAATTAGCTAGGAATTATATTTCATAAATTTAGCTTTTCCTCCCAGCTTTCCTGAGGGAGAGTTGGCAATTCAAACTCATGTCTATATTTAATATGTACAACTTGATGATCTGATATACATACAGGGTGAAGGGTTCACTGTAGGCAAGCTAATTAACGTATTCATCACCCCCATCGTTATCGTTTTCTTGTGTGTGTGTGGTGAGAACATTTAGGATCTACTCTGTTAAGCAAATTTCAATATTGTTAACTATGGTCACAGGGTTGTACCTTATGTTCCAGAACTTATTCATTTTGCACAACTGAATCTTTCTACCCCTTGATCCCTATCTCTTATTTTCCCCTTCCCTACCCCTGGTAACCATACTGTGCTCTCTGTTTCCATGAGTTGTGTTCTTTTAGATTGCACATGTAAATCATGCGCATTTGCCTAAATTCTGTCTGCCTTAATCTTCTTCATCAGAAACTCAGAACCTCTGAGTTTAAGGTTCCCTTTATGGCCCATGGGAAGTTGAAGGTTAAACAGTAGGTCTTCAACCCATTCTCACCTTTTGGGGTGGGAATGACCTTGGGAAAGAAAGCAGTGTCTGTTCAGACATCCTGGTAAGTACATTAATATAATTATCAAAAACCAGTGTATCTTGTAGTGGAAATCCTTACCTATGCTTTTAGCTGTATGAATTTCATTGTATTAGATTGTTTCATTGTATCAGATTGTTTCATTATATTTGGTTATGCATAGACCAAGAGTCTGTTGGACAAAAGATCATGTAAACAATGACAGTGAAACTGAGTATAAAACATTGATGTTTTGGGATCGAAAAGCACTTTCTGTATAAATAATATGATCCATACATCTCTTAGAGATGTATTAATTGGGACCAGACCACATCCTAGGGCTGCAAGAAGGAAAGTGTAGAGAGCACTTTTGACTCTGGCCCTCTCCTTGCTTCCTCTTCTCAAGTGATTACTCGCATCCTTGAAATTATTACAAAAGCCTGAAACTGGCTAAGATCTCTAGTTCCCCTGAGTGTGATTTGACAATGTAGTCTTTTGCGCAAAATCTGCAAAGATCAAAGGTTGATTGTGAGACTAAAATAAGATAATGTCGCTAAAACCACAAGGAAATGTACAAGCAGCTAAACAAATACAGAGAGATTTTATTTGTCTTCAAGCCGTGGATGATACAATCTGAAAAGCAAGCTAATGCTTTCAGTCTGGGCAGAACATGCACTGAAAGTAAATTTTTATATGTGGCAGGTATTTTCTTGGTTTTCATAACTTTTATTAAGAAATATATTTTTAAAATAAGGAAACAAATAGGACTATATCTACATGCAGCAAACAAGTCATTGAAAATACCGTCAGTTCTAAAATATTATTGGATAGATTAATTTTGTATGGTTACAATGGTTATAGTTCACTGTCAATGGCTAAATGAAAAATTGTAAAACTTGGACTTGAATTTGTGGTTTTGTCCTCTATTAACAGTAGAATATACTCTTTATAAAAATCTCTTTTACATAACTATCAATGCATTCTAATACTATATCCTGCCTCACTCCCATTTCAACTGCTATCAATCACATAGGTGCAATTAATCTACTTTTTCATGGAAAAATAAATTCTAAGAACAAAGGTGAAAATATGATATACTACAAAGTTAAGTTTTCAACAGTGACTCTATAGTCCATTGTCCTTATTTTTCTCTTTTAAAGATATATGGTGATTTTATAGTCTATTTAGGTATTGAAAAAAATATCGTCTTCAACATTTTTGTAACTGGACACTATGCTAGTTAAATGAAATACTAACAAATATTTTATACGATTTTTTGTATTCTTTCATTAGAGAAACCTGTAATCTCATTCTATCTATAGCTTCCAAAATAACTTTGGAAAAATGAGTATTGTGAGACATGCCATAGCCTAGAATGTGTAGGGGATTTTTTTTTCAACTTAATAAACAGAAAATAATGTATTTGGATTAAAGAAGAATTTCAAGATCGAACTTCACAATTCATGGCATTATAAATATAACCAGTTAAACAGGGTCTCACATTTTTCCGTCTTTCGCAGATTATGTAATTCTTAAAAATTGGAGTATGATGGGCAAGAACTTTTTGACAGCATTGTAATGCTGTTGGGCAGTGGTTGCTTTATGTGAATACAAACATTTGAGTGAATTAATCTGTAAGCAATGTTCTCATAGGTAAACTACTAAGCCTGAACCTTGGAATTTGAAAGGTTTCATCATCTTAGAGATTTATCAGTAATTAGAGCTATTTAAGTAGCTGTACAGCTATTTTAGCATAGAGGTCTTTCAGATAATTGTAGTTTTTTGCGTTACTTACTTTTCTATTGTAATGGTACCACTTTAATGGATATAATTTCTCAGCATTAATATTTTCATGTGAACCGATGGTATCCTTTTTTAGAATTGTGTCTTTAAATATCTCTTTAGGATAATGAATGAATCCCACAGAGCACTTGGCAATGTGGGATCCAAATATCTACCTGAGAAAATGGAGGCCCTGGGTGATGACATTTAAGTAGAAATGGGCCACCTGTTGTCCTGAAGTAAATTTAAAAACCAATGAAACCACCCCCCTAAAAATAAGCCATCAACTTAGAAGGGAAAACAAGGGTTGTTTTTGAAGACGTTCCTGTTTTCATCATTTTCTTAGTTGGAGTTTGACAAGAAGAGAAAGCAAATCAAATGATGTGCTCATCTTCTGCCTTCTCCTATACTTCTTCTCACTCTCCTTATGTTCAGCTGAAAACAAGGGACTTTATTACTTCCCGTGAAGGGACCTGTAGCACCAGATTTTACATAGGTGTCTTTGTTCATGTGTCATGGCCTTCTCACCTGTACCCTCTCTTTTTGAATTTGGTTCTTCATTACAAAAGTGCCTGTAACAGCAAGGAAATGAAATTATAATTAAGTTCTGCAGGGGTTTTTTTTAATGGAGGAATCTGGGGAAGAATAAATAGTGTTTCAATCAGCACATGTTAGTGAACTGAATCTGAAAACAAAACGTATACTAAAAATTGAAAACTCAGAGAAATGACTGCTTTCGCATATTCTAAAATGGAAAAGGGCCATGTTGTATAACAGCAGGGTGTTTAGAAACTCACTCAGAAGGTAAATAACAGATCATCTCAGAAAAATGGGACCCGCGGTGTTGAAGTATTTTGAGAGATGAGCACACCCGGAGTATAAATACATCAAATTGGCAGTGTTAACCTAGTGACTTTGGTCTCTTCTATTTTCAATAAAGAAATTATTTAGAGGAAAAAAAAATTGGGAAATACAATCAAGGGCATGTGTCAGTTTTAATTCATAGGACCATAGCGTATTAAATTTGGGAAAGGTAATAGCCATGAAAGAGACTAGAATTCTCATTTTTATCATGATCCGAGTGTCTGGTGTGTCCAAAAGCATAGTAAGTGGTGTGGCTGGGAGTAGATCCAGGTCGTAGGGCTTTCTGTTCTGTGTTTTTTTCCAACACACTGGTAATCTACATCATCTGTCTCCTTATACTGAGATTATAGAAAAGATCCGAATCCTTTTCATATCTGCTTCCAGAGTTTAAAGAAAAGCTTATGTCGTGATTGAAATAGTGACCATTTGCTTAATCTCTAAGAAAAAATTAGGCTGAAGAAGAAAAAAAGAAAGGTATGAATGGCGTAAATTGTTTAAGTATACACACAGTTAACTTTATAGTGTAGACATTTTAAAACTAATTATTCACTTGTTTATATAAAGACAGGACGTTCAGGAACTCTTAAGGAGGAGCGCCAGCCTAACGGTAAATAACTAAATCATTTCTTACTTGAACAGACTCTATTTCCATCTTGATGGGCCAGCTTTAGCACCAAGGACACTTAATAATCCATATTGATAGAAGGACATAACCTGCATTCAGTAGTAATTTTTCTCTGTTGGGAGGAAATTCTCCCTGGATTTCTTGTATTTCTGCACCTCTTAAGAGCATCTTAAGAGCAGAGGAATGGTTCTTGCCCTTGTTCTGGGCATCTTTACAAGGATGTTTTATGGCAAATGACATAGGAAGATAGAGATATAGTGAAGGTTTCATTCCAGTATAATAAAGATTATATCTCTCTCTAGGGCAAAGCAGGCCCATTACAGAAGGCCAGGTTTCCTAAGCATAGGTGTTCTCTCTTATAATGGGGCTCACTGCATGTCCTGGTGTCACCTGGCCCTTTTCTCAGTGCCCATAAGGAACTAGCGCTGCGGGAACAGGCGTGAGTAATACTGGCTACTGCAATTTCTGTGAATAATAAAGTGATTTTTTTTCTTTGACCCAAGAGTCTCATGTCTTCTTCTGATGTCTGAGTGACTGGCCAGCTAACTAGTCAGTTGGCAGGTAGAATAAAATCTCAGGAGTTCCTGTCGTGGCTAAGTGGTTAACAAATCTGACTAGGAACCATGAGGTTGCGGGTTGGATCCCTGGCCTTGCTCAGTGGATTAAGGATCTGGCGTTGCCATGAACTGTGGTGTAGGTCGCAAAAGGGCTCGGATCCCACATTGCTATGGCTCTGGTGTAGGCCAGCAGCTACAGCTCCGATTAGACCCCTAGCCTGGGAACCTCCATATGGTGTGGGAGCGGCCCTAGAAAAGGCAAAAAAAAAAAAAAAGAAAAGAAAAAAAAAATCTCAGACCCTTCATAGTCCTTGAATTTACTACCTTTCCATCCCCTGCTATGCATCCTGTATGCTTCTCTCAGGCTCACTGTAAAGTGCCTATCCCATTCATCACAGTTCCATCAAAAATCTGCAGTGTTTTCCACTGGGTAAGATTTTCTCCAGGGAGCATAAAACCTGTGGTTATAAGGTTCCAACTTGCCTTTGTGTCTGATTAAGTACAGATTCTCACCAAGAAATTAACAGCTTTTCATTAGGTGGCTCCAATGTACATTTTCATTCTTGTCTCTCGACCAAATCCCATTTTCCCACCCCATGGCCTCCAATCTGTTATTTCTTAGCCTATGACCATACTGCCTTTTCTCTCGTTTTTGTTATTTTTTTTTTTTCAACAACTCTTTTAACTCATAGGAAGGTGGACAGTTGCTGTCGTGGCTGTGTGGCACCCCCCACGCCCTCCTTCATGAAGGGGGATTTATTCTTACAGCTGCTAGAGGTGCCGTGGGCAGACAGCCCTCAGCCAGTTGCTGTCTGGTGGTAGCCCTGGGTCACTAGACACATCTTTGTTCAAGATCTCGCCTTCTGCCCAGAGGAAGCCCACGTCAAAGGATAAAGGCTCAGCTCCAAATCAGGATGACTGTGAAGGCCGCACAGCTGTGCCTCTCCCCCCTGGCCTGGGTGATGTTATGTGAGACAGCATCACAAATGTGCTGTGTTTCTTTCATGTTAGTAAACTTCCTGCACACAAATCTCTGCCAGAATCTGCCTCCTGGGGGGCACAGTTTGCAATAGTTATCACTTGCATTCGGTGTCCTCTTCTTGAGGAAAAACCCTGCCTCTCCCTTGTGTCTCGTGCTTATTATCAGGCAGCTTTAGTAATGGCCATTCAGGAAGTCTTTGTCAAATGAAGTTGAGCTGATTCGAGTGGAGACCTTGCATTCTCCTCATCAGCATCCAAAATAATGCAGAACGTGGTATGAGGACTGCATCCTGCTAACCTAGGAGTAGGTGTAACGTGATAAATATATTTTAGAATGCAGAATCAGTGAAAAGACCCTGCCACTCAAAAGAAGGCTCAAAGAGACAGTACCATTTGAATTGTGTCTAGTCTTTCCTATCTAAAAGTCCATACAATTGTATTTGTCTGCAATAAACTAAGGGAAGATATTTCACAAATAAATTCAGAGAAAGGAAGGAGAAATATTCATTCACTATCACTTATATTTTATGAATGAGACTAATGGTTTAAACAGCAAAACAGAGTGGTACAGTTTATATTTATAAAGCCAAAGAAGAAGGGTCTAAATAAATGTCTCTTATTGGTCAGGACTTCTATGAGCTTTCTCTCAAAAAGCAGTCTTGAAAAATTACTCCTGAAATTTTTAAGAAATTTTAAAACAATATCCTAACCTAAGATACTATAAATAGTTCTGAGAAAATAGATATTATAGCAATAACATGCTAGTAGAAATTGAAAAAAAAAAAAACTAAACTATGAGAAACAACCAATTGTATCAAAAGCTCTAAGTATATTTCAACAATACCCACCACCTACCCACTTCTACTTTCTCGTTACTCTTTCAAGCACTGGAAAGCTTTAGATAACTGATACCTTATTGTAAAATGTGTTTTCAGTTTGATAAAAAGCTACTAGAATATAAACAAGTGTGTGCTCTTGGGCATACTGAATGTTTGTTCAATGTCAGCAGGTACACTTGTTCCTTGTTTGGGCTTTGCAGTAAATGATGGATCATGGCCTTCCATTAAAAAGAATCTTTAATCTTTCAGCTTATATATCATCCATTTTCCCAGTGGAGTCTTTAAGTCATTGGCCCTTAACACCTAGAATAACAGCTTTGTAAGTCTGCCTGCAGGTTTTTTCCCCTCTTAGTGTTTTTTTTTTTTTTTCCCCAGATGTATTTCTTTGACTTGAAATGTCATTCCTAGAGAAAATATGTTGAAAAAAATGTCATAGTTATTTGAAATGGTTATTGTCTAATTATTACCCTGTTCACTTCATGTCTAGTTTATTTTTTGTTAGACACTAATTTATTACTATTTGACAATACTTGTATGGACTATTCACATTTTCATTGTGTTTCATATTATGAAAACAAAAATAAAACAAGTATTTAAAAAAAAAGTCTCTTCTTATATGATACTTCTTTCTTGTGTGATCCAAAATCTGGATTTTTTTTTTTTTTCTAATTAAAAGTAGCAAAAGCGTAACCTAAAAGCATGATGCCAACAGCTGAGTGAGACTCTTACATACTCTAACCAAGCATATGATACTTGATTCCTTGCTTATGTTTTTTCACTGTGTCTCGTGGTAGGTCTGTTGGGATTATAGGTGGGATCATTATTTGTACAGAATATCTCAACACATTTTAGGCCGGTAGCATCTGGAGCCTGAGGCAGTAAGTGTCTAGCATATCCCCTAATCATTGTGACAACCAGAAGTGTCACCACACATTGCCAGTTCCCCCCCAGGGGACAGCACTGTCCCACTTTCTTACTCTGCTTCTGCTCCAACCTTCATTACTAGTTTTAGGAGAGCAATTTCTTATGTACATTGTGTTCTCCTCAACCTCCCAGTCTCACCAGTCTAACCAGACTCCTCTTTAATGCCAGAACTCCTCCACTCAAAATATTGCCATGCTACTCATACTCATTTTCTAGGCCTGATGTAACCAAGGATCACAGACTTGGTGACTTAAAAACAAGTGATTTAGAAGTTCCCATCATGGCACAGTGGTTAACGAATCCGACTAGGAACCATGAGGTTGAGGGTTCGGTCCCCACCCTTGCTCAGTGGGTTGACGATCCGGCGTTGCCGTGAGCTGTGGTGTAGGTTGCAGACGTGGCTCGGATCCTGCGTTGCTGTGGCTCTGGCGTAGGCCGGTGGCTACAGCTCCAATTCAACCCCTAGCCTGGGAACCTCCATATGCCGCGGGAGCGGCCCAAGAAATAGCAACAACAACAATAACAACAACAACAACAAAAAGACAAAAGACAAAAAAAAAAGAAAGAAAACAAGTGATTTATCCTCTCATAGTTCTGGATGCCCAAGATTGAAAATCAAGGCCTTGGCAGGACCAGTTCCTGCCCAAGCCCCTAAAGGAGAAACTGCCTGCACCTTTGCCTGATTTGTGGGGCCATCCCAAGGCCTTGGTGGTCCTTGGCTTATGGACACAGCCCTCTGGTCTCTACCTCCATCACTACATGGCCTTCTCCTCTTTGTATCCCTGTGTCTCACTAGATTTAGGGTCCACCCTAATCCATCGGCTTTTCCCTCTTTCTTTACCTTGATTACACCTGCAAAGACCCTATTTCCAAGTAGGGTCACATTCTGAAGTGCCAGAGGACTTGAATTTGGGGGGATGCTCCTGAACCCACTGTAGTACCCCAAGTGTTTACACCAAAGTCCACCATCTTGTTGTGGTTTAGGATGCCTTAGGTGACCAGGAACTGCTTTGATTTTCTGGACTCCTACATTCCCAGTATCTCCTGTCAGTCCTCTGAGCAGACCTCTCTCCGTTACCGCATCTCACCTTCACAGGGGCTTGCCCTCTGCTGGGAAAATGCTCCACGGAATACTCCTCCTCCTTCTTCCTACTATTTCTTTCCCTAACTTCCAGTCTCAGGTTGAGAGATGCGTTCTTAACTATCCAGCAGATGGTTTAGAGCTGCTTTTCCCCTACTGTACTTGTGGAGTGCACGCCCCATAGCCAGGCCCTGTTGGGTACCTTGTCCCACCCCAGGACATAATAGCAAAGGACCTAGGTGTGATCCCACAGGGCTTGGGACAAGGATGATGACACCATGTGTCCATTGACTTTTACGCATGTGCTCATCACCTGGTTAACTGATTAATGTTGCTTAGCTTGTCCTGCATAAATGGCGTGGGAAGTGCCTATCAATATATTTGTACACAATCATCTGAGAGCAGTTGCTGTAGGGATTCAACATGGAGATACTTGTTTTGTGACTTTACTCTTGATGTGGTGTACCTATAGTCGGGAAAATATTTTATTTATATAAAAAAAAAGCACTCTATTATCAAGAATCACCCTTGTGGGTGGTAAATGCCTTCAAAACCTCAATGACTGAAGTGACTGACATATTGTGTTTCATGGTCAGGTAGTTTGGCTGTTCGGGGTCAGCGAGGGCTCAGCCAGACTTCTAGGCTGGCCGAACTCACCTGTCTGAAGTCTCACTGGAGGCCCCGTCCTTTCTCTGCACCATCCTGCATTCTTTGGAAGCAGCCCCACTTGTGTGCCTGGTAGTGGGGAGGCTGACAGCAGCAAGATTCATGGTGTCAGCATGTGACAAGCCTCTGCTTGTGACATGTTTGCTAATGTCTCAGTGTCCAGCGCTATTCCCATGGCCAAACCCAGCTCCAAGAGCACTTGTTGGCTCATAGTCTAAAGCTAGTTACCTGCCCAGGGGAAATCAATCCCACTCTACCATATGTGGGTTTGTGGCATGTATATGTATCAGATTAATATCTAAAATCGCTGATATATTTTTACGCTTCTGTCTGCTGAGGATATAACAGTTTAATATGCAGCAGCTGTATGATGAAATCTTGTTATTAAATCAATCCTTTAACTTGTGAGTACTGATCCCTTTAGCAAAGCCCTATGTTCGTTACGTTGTGACGTTATCATTTATACAATTAGATTTGTTGTTTGCTTGTTGGGTCAGGGTAAAGATCATCAGGCACACTTGAAATACAGTTGACCCTTGAACAGTGCAGGGGTTAAGGATGCTGACAACCCCTCCTCACCCCCATGCAGTGAAAAAAATCTGTGTATAATTTTGACCCTCCAGCAACTTAACTCCTAATAACCTACTGTTGACTGGAAGCCTCACCAATAACACAAAGAGTTGAATGACACATATTTTGCATGTAATATGTATTACATACTGTATTCTCAGAATAAACCCAGAGGAAAGAAAATATTACTTAAAAAATAATGAGAAAATTAATTTACAGGACCGTAATATATTTATTGATACTCTGTTGGCATCATTTGCTTAAAAAAATGAATCTGTTAGTACTACGTTAATATTGTCTTATATGATACAAAACACTGTAGATATTATACATATTACTAACAGCATATACCCAAATGAAAAAGTAATGTGAAATAATTCATATTTATGTACAGGTATAATGATTCATGCATTGATAAGAAAAGCAGCAGTATGATTGCTTTATTGTCACCTAATGTAAACAATTTGCTTCATGGTAAACACTAATGAATGGTTCATTAATAAAAATTTTATGGCATACAGTATTACAGTTATATTCATAGTAGGGTATTATTTTAAAAAAAATCACTTCTCTGAGATGATAGGCTGATATGCAGTTTCTCCAATCACCAGTGAGAACCATATTGTAATGTTTTTCTTTGAAAGTAAAGCTATGAAATAGTAAGAAAACTAACAAACTATCAATTTTATAGTAAGTATCACTCACCTACGCCTATGTAAGGATAGGTTATCCTCAGTAATACAAGTCTTGCACTTAATGATCTAAATGTATATTTTTGAAAAATGTATTGAGGAATTATCGTGGTACAGCGGAAACGAATCCGACTAGGCACCATGAAGTTGCGGGTTCGATCCCTGGCCTTGCTCAGTGATTGAGGATCTGGCGTTGCTGTGAACTGTGGTGTAGGTCACAGATGTGGCTCGGATCCTGCATTGCTGTGGCTGTGGCTGTGGCCGGCAGCAACAGCTCCAATTAGACCCCCTAGCCTGGGAACCTCCATATGCCACGGGTGTGGCCCTAAAAAGACAAAAACAAAAAACAACAGCAAAAAACACTGCAGGGGAAAGGTGGGAGGGGTTATTATCCTGAAAAAAAAAAAAAAAAAAGAAAAGAAAAGAAAAGAAAAATATATTGAAAAAAAGTTCTTATGTAGGTAGATCTGCCAGTTCAAGCCCATAAAGTCAACTGTATATGAAATGATATGATTACAAATACCTAGTTATATAAATACAAGGTTTTACTGTATTAAAATTTTGTATTTCAAAACAAATTTTATTTTTTTAATTTTTTCTTTTTGCTTTTTAGGGCTGCACCCGCAACATATGCAAGTTCCCAGACTAGGGGTGGAATTGGAGCTATAGCTGCCAGTCTGTACCACAGCCACAGCAACATGGGATCTGAGATGAGTCTGCGACCTACACCACAGTGCACGGCAACACCACATCCTTAATGCACTGAGGGAGGCCAGGGATCAAACTGGCATCCTCATGGATACTAGTCAACTTTGTTTCCATTGAGCCATGACGGCAATTCCAAAACAAATTTTAAAAACCAATATAGTAGGTGGAAAATGTCTTAGTGGTTTCATTTGGGTCTATTTGGATTTGAATTTACTTTCTGTATGAATTCATACAATTAACTTGTTATAACTCTGAAATTATTATCTATAAGATTGGGGATGTTTGGCTGGACCTTATTATAAGCTTGCTCTGGAAACACTTAACATCATGTAACTCTAGATCTTCATTTGTTTATACGGGGATAATCAGTTCTATTTTGGTCAAGTGATAGTAGACAAGAGGCTTTCTGGAGGCTAGAATTTTGCTGAATGACACAACAGAAAATAGCCTTAGTCAACCAACCTCTTTGAAGGGAAATGTTACCAGAATAATGAAGCATCCTGAACATTAATAGAATAGAATGCTATCATCTCACAAAAAACTGAAACTATTTATAGAAATATTAAAGAATATTCTGTTTTCACCAAATGTGATTCTTAATTCAGTTTCTCATCCCCCTACCCTGAACACTCACCAATGGGGCCAGCCTGCTTCACGTTTCCAGAAGAGGAAAGGAGGTTGTATGTTGATGGAATGTACAGGTTAGGGTTTCCAAGTTTGCAGGTTTATACTAAGGTCTTATACTGCTTTGTTTGTATCAGAAGTCTCTCTTGACATGTCTTCCTTAGGAGGATGTGTATTAGCCTCCTAGGGTTGCCATAATAAAGTATCATGAATTGGAAGGCTTAAAGCCACCAAATTGTATTTTTTGAGTTCAGGAAGCTAGGAACCTAAAATCAATAAGTTGGCAGGACCAAACTCAAGGGGAAGATCTCTCCTGTGGTTTCCACCTTCTGGTTCCTTGGTTGTGCCAGCAGGTCTTCAATTCTGGGCCATCCTTGTGTGGCCATCATCCCCGTGTCTGTCTGTGTCCCAAGTCTCTTCTTCTTACAAGGACACCTGTCATATTGGGTTAGGCTCACTGTAATCCAGAATGACCTCATCAGAGCCTAATTATGGCTGCAAAGACCCTGTTTCCAAATAAGATCGTATTCACAGGCACCAGTAAGGAGAACATAAATATATTATTTAAGGTGGGGACACAATTCCACCCATAACAGAACCCAAGGAGGAGCAATGCTAAAATTTTCGAGGGTTTTTGGTTTGATTAGTTATTATATAGATACTCTATAAATAATAATGTGTTAATATAAATGATATATCATTACATTATAAGGTGATGTTATTATTACTCTTATAGAAAGCATGTATATAGGGTTTATGATGTACCAGGTTCTACTTTAAATGCTTTATAAATTTTGACCAGAAGAGAATGAGGACAATCAATTGAAAATTACTGAACTGAAATGAGAATCTAAGGGGCTTATCCTGAAGTGATAATATATTGATAAGCAAATTCTGTTTTGGATTTTAAAAAGGCATTCTTGAAATTAGAGATATTGTTTGTGTAATCTTATCCTTTCTGTGTTAATTACGTCATGCATCCTGAGAGTCTTCAGTGCCTATGAAGTTTAAACTTGCCAACCATACTGATAGTTTACAAATTTATCAGTCAGTTTATCTAAACTCTTTTGTTTGTTATTAGGGGTTGAACCAGTTCCAGATACCATTACCAATGAAACTAGTCCTGCCATATAGCTGAAAGGTGAACATTTCTTATATGTACTTTGTTTGAGACCCTTTTTAATACTGACATCTGTTCAAGCCTTAGTTACCTCAAAACTGGTCTCTTTTCACATTCTCCCTATTCAATATAACATAAAGACAAAAGTGAAAAATACATTGCCAGGTAATGATGAGGTTGTTTATAAATAAGATGCATGTGAAGAATAATTTAGCCGATCTTGGACACAGGCTGGTTATTTCTGAACTTGATTTTTGTCTTTTGACAAACAATTGTTAAAACAGAAAATTATAAACAAGTCTTTAGATTTTACTCATAAAAGTATCATTAATACTCAATTATAGGAAATAATTTAATCATGTATTTAATAATATAATTAATAAAACATTTTCTGGCATTCCTGTTGTGGCTCAGGTTTAGAAATCCAAATAGTATCCGTGAGGATGTGGGTACAATTCCTGGCCTCCCTCGGTGGGTTAAGGATCCAGTGTTTCTGTGAGCTGTGATATAGGTCGCAGACGTGGCTCAGATCCTGGATTGCTGTGGCTGTGGCTTGGGCTGGCACTGTAGCTCCAATTCTGCCCCTAGCCTGGGGACTTCCATATGCCACACATGTGGTCCTAAAAAGCAAATAAAATTAAATTAAATTAAATTAAAATTTTCTTTATTAGGAGTCCTGGAGAGGAATGAATTTTGTCGTATCCTGAGGAAGGAATGAAACGTATAATTTCTGCAACAGACTTTCAATCATCAGTTTTAGTAGCAACATATATCTACGAAACTTTAGGATGTTAATATTGACTGCCTAAGTGATGCTTTCTTAATCACCCTTGAAAAATTTTGCTTAGAACCTGTTATTACAAGTGTGCTATGTGTCTTGTTTTGTAGGCTTTACAATATCACACAAGTCCATTATTTCCATTGACATTTTCTTAGTGGCCAGTTAGCTCATTTATATTCTACAGAAATGGAATCCTGAATGGGAAGTGCCAGTTGCAATCACAGGTTCCCACGTCACAGTCTAACCATAGATTGTAAATACCATGCTATGCACTGTGGTCATATAATTTCATTTATTATTCTCAATAAGCCTGCATTATAGGTTCTATTATTATCTCCTTGGGGACAATGAGGCTCAGTAAATAATTTTCTACAAGTTATTCTACTAGCAGATGGTGGGGCTGGTATTATAATACCCAGGCATCTAACTCCAGAATATATCCTCTTAAAAATTTTGCTTTACTAAAATAAATAATCTTTACAATCCTTATCATAATGGTTCTGCCCCAAAACGATTATTATGTGCTATTATATGCTCATCTGAGCCTATTCATAAATGGACAAAAAATAAATAAATAAGTAAAAGTTAGTGCCTTTCCTTCTTGGGACGAGAAGACGTACATAAATGAAACTATTAACATTAACTATAAAAGTGGTATATAAGAAAATAGGCCGAACTTTAAAGACGTACTAGAGAGAAGAAAAAGAAAAGCAGGGAGTTTTGGGTTTACAAAAGGGCAAAGGTCAGACTTGAAGAGAATGAAGACAATCAATTAAAAATTTCAATGAATGAAAGATAGCCCTTTAAATAGGATTTACTCTATTTTAGGTAGCTCTTTGACTTCATTGCTCTTCAGTTTTGAAATATAGGAAGTACAGCAATAAAAAATAAATATTAGTAACTATACTTATGATGCCTCAGGTATTTTAGGAACATAATTCAAATTATCACAATTTTAAGTTCTTTGGAGACTGAACTTAATAAGCGGTCAGTTGACTTATGCACAAAATTTACATGGAATATATCAAAACGCAAATTTTTATCAAATACCTATAAAGGGGACCTAATAGAAAATTGGTCTCATTACCTAATTCTTATTTATGGGCTACCTACAGATGAGGTAAAAATAGAGACCAGAGCATATACAATGAAGTCAAATTTTATAAACCTGTGTATTTTCCTAAATGTATGTATATAGATCAGGTAAGGCTAGACTTTGCTGGAGTCAAAACTCCAGTTTCTTTGTAAATAAAAACTAATATCTTATTACACAAAATCACTTCCAAGAAAGGATTCAAAGATTCAGGGTTTTTCTTGTATCTCTACCATTTCTAACACATCACCCCACTCTGTCTAAGAGAAGAGGAAGATTTGTGCATCCTTATTAAATGTGCTCTGAGGTGGCTCCCATCACCTCTGTTTAGAGCCATTTCACTAAAACTAGTCACCTAAGTAGTGACTAAGGTGGCCCTGATAAGGTAACTGATGGGTCAAAGGGTACAAAGATATTCAAGGATCAATGACCATCTCTGCTACTTCTACAGGACATCAGCAAAGGATGAGCATAGAATGGGTCCTGTGCAAAAATACATCTGGGATTGGCATTAAGAATTAAATGCATATGTATCCTATACAGGATATGGTGACTGTATTGGGATATGCCAGTTTTTAAGGGCAAGAAATGTGTCCGTATATTCTATGAAGTGGGTAAGGAAAGACTTCAAGAGCACAAGTCCATGTGATGTGGACCATATATGAGTCAAAGGCTTAGGAAATGGAATATTCCATCTATAACATAAAAATTGCTGGGGAAAGGTCTTCGAGGAGGAAAAATCTCTAAAGAACACAAAAAATTACTTATGAGAGAAAAGGTCATGTTTAACCATCCCCTAAAGAGCAGGAAATCTACCCAGCCAAGTCAGAAGTACTCATTCGCCTTACCACTCTTCTCTCCTGTCTTCTCACAATGTACAAAACCACAACCAGAAACTAAGGAAACAGGTGAGATGGTGAGAGAGCAGAGGCCAGGTGCATGTTTTTCCATTATTAAGGCAGGTGTCTGTCATGGCTCTGGACATTCATAAAGGGGAGGGAAAGTCTTTACTTCAAATGGCAGTTGAAGCAGGTTGATTCCTATGTTGGATTTATTGTTTAATCCAAACGTTGTGTTGTGCCTTAAAGTGATGGTAGAACAATGTATGACTCAAAAATGCACAGAAAAGTTAACTAAGTGCCCACTTTTTCATGAATTATCACCCTGAATGTATAAATATTAAAGAAAGAAGGGGAGTCTACTAGTTTGCTTGGGCTGCCATAACAAAGTGCTACAGACTGGGTGGTTTAAACAAATTTTTTTGTAGTTATGGAGGCTACAAGTCTAAGATTAAAAGTATCAGCAGGGTTGGTTTCTTTTGAGGTCCCTCTTCTTGGCTTATAGGTGGCTGTCTTCTCCTGTGTCTTCCCAGGGTGTTCCTTCTCTGCATACCTCTGTCCTAATTTCCTTCCCATATAAGGACACTGGCCATATTGGACTAAGGCCCCACCCTAATACACCAAGTTTAACTTACCTCTTTATAAAGACCCTGTCTCCAGATTATAGTCATGTTCTGAGGTGCTGGCCTTAGGACCCCAGCACATGAATTTTGAGGGAACAACTCAGTTTGTAACAGTGCAATTTTATCATGAATTGTATTCAGCACTTCTGTGGGCTATTGTTACATGTTCTTTATTAAACCGTCAATTTCCTGGAATAAATAAACTCAACTTGGCTATTGACAGATTTGACTGGACAATTCTGTCACAGCAAGTTATAAAACCTACAGGAAAGGGATTTTTTTTTTTGTCAAAAAATATTCATTAAAACTTCAGTAGCTCATGAACATAAAACATTGAAAAATGCTGTATATATTTACAATTTTAAAAGATTATAGGTGTGGAATTAGCTATGTATGCTAATTATGAATATTTGCTGCTATGGTATCCGACAAATCTCAGTGATTAAAAGGTGCTCTTCTATCTAAGTCAATTCCATAGTGTTCTGCTGAAGTCTTGTTTGTGGCTCCCCTCCAGTCACTTGCTCAGAGATTCAAGCTCCATTCATTCTGTGCTCAGATATCACCCAACAATCAGGGAGCAGGAAGAGAGAATATGGGCAGCACAACCTCTCTCAATGGACTCTGTAGTAACCCATCTGGTCAGCTCACATTCCAAACACAAGACAGGGTCATGTTTCCATGTAAGGGACTGATTATAGTAGTTCAGCTGTGCATCCAACATGAAGAAAGGAGTTTCATGAGCATTTAGTTAGTCTCCATAACAGATGGGTTCCTTTTGGGTTTTAGCCAAACTCTAAAATCTTAATTACAATGTTTTTTCTAAGCCCTTTCAAGCCAGGAAACCAAAACAAAACCAAATGAAAAAAACATTAAAGACTCCAGAGTCAATCTCACAATGAAGAATGACTTTCATCGCAACTTGATTTTAATAATCATGACTTCTGTAGCATAGCTAGACATTTAAAGAAAAGACATAAAACTGAAAGTATTTTCCAGCTATTTCATGTTGCAAAATAGTGGGCCTTGGCTTGGCTCATTAAAAAGAAAAAAACATCTGGGAGTTTGGCATTAGTAGATGCAAACTACTAAATTTAGAATGGATAAGCAATGAGGTCCTACTGCATAGCACAAGGAACTATATCCAATCTCTTGGGATAAAACATGATGGAAGATAATGTAAGAAAGGGAATGTGTGTGTGTGTATATATATATATATATATATATACACATATATATATATGTATGACTGAGTCACTTTGTTGTACAGTAGAAATTGATACATTATTGTAAATCAACTATATTTTTAAAAAAAAAGGAAAGAAAGAGAATAATAAAACAATCTGAAATACATATGAAGTCGAAATTAAAAAAACATTAATTGGAGTTCCCTTAGTGGTGCAGTGGAAGCGAATCTGACTAGTATCCATGAGGATGCGTGTTTGATCCCTGGCCTTGCTTAGTGGGTCAGGGATCCGGCGTTGCTGTGAGCTGTAGTGTAGTCAGACTCGGCTCAGAATCCTGAGTTGCTGTGGCTGTAGCCTAGGCCGGCAGCTCTAGCTCTGATTTGACCCCTAGCCTGGGAATTTCCATATGCCATGAGTGCGGGCTCTGAGAAAAAAAAAAAAAAAACCAACAATAGAAAAACCTTTCATTGAAATACGGCTATAAAATTTTTACTTAAGACTTAGGGAGGTGGAATCAGATAATATAAAATGTGTAAGTTTCAGAATTAAATAAATTTTTAAACGTCTGCTGTGTTACTTCCAAGTTTTTTGACATCAGGCAAGATACTTTAGCATACTTTGCCTAGGTTTTCTCAACTATAAAATGGAGATTGATTAGGTCCCATGGGTTTATTTTTGCTCTAATTTCTATTGCTTTGGGAGACTGACCTGAGAAAATATTCATGATGTTGATGTCAGAGAGTGTTTTGCCTATATTTTCTTCTAGGAGTTTGATGGTGTCCTGTCGTATATTTAAGTCTTTCAGCCATTTGGAGTTTATTTTTGTGCATGGTGTGAGGGTGTGTTCTAGTTTCATTGCTTTGCATGCAGCTGTCCAGGTTTCCCAGCAATGCTTGCTGAATAGACTTTCTTTTTCCCATTTTATGTTCTTGCCTCCTTTGTCAAAGACTAATCGACCATAGGTGTCAGGGTTTATTTCTGGATTCTCTATTCTGTTCCATTGGTCTGTCTGTCTGTTTTGGTACCAGTACCACACTGTTTTGATGACTGTGGCTTTGTAGTATTTCTTGAAGTCTGGGAGAGTTATGCCTCCTGCTTGGTTTTTGTTTCTCAGGATTGCTTTGGCGATTCTGGGTCTTTTGTGGTTCCATATAAATGTTTGGATTGTTTGTTCTACTTCTGTGAAAAATGTCCTGGGTAATTTGACATGGATTGCATTGAATCTGTAGACTGCTTTGGGTAGTATGGCCATTTTTACAATATTGATTTTTCCAACCCAGGAGCATGGAATATCTTTCCATTTCTTTACATCTTCTTTGATTTCTTTGATTAAAGTTTTATAGTTCTCGGCATATAGGTCCTTTACCTCCTTGGTCAGGTGTATTCCGAGGTATTTGATTTTTGTGAGGTGCAATTTTAAAAGGTATCGTATTTTTGGATTCCTTTTCTAATATTTCATTGTTGGTATACAGAAATGCAACTGAGTTCTAAATGTTAATCTTATATCCTGCTCCTTTGCTGAATTTATTAATCAGTTCATGTAGTTTTGGGGTTGAGTCCTTAGGGTTTTCTAAGTATAGTATCATGTCATCTGCATACAGTGACAGTTTTATCTCTTCTCTTCCTATATGGATGCCTTTTATTTCTTTTGTTTGTCTAATTGCTGTGGCTAGGACTTCCAAAACTATGCTTTTGCACAGAAAAGGAAACCAAAAAGAAAACAAAAAGACAACTTTCAGAATGGGAGAAAATAGTTTCAAATGATGCAATGGACAAGGGCTTAATCTCTAGAATATATAAACAACTTATACAACCCTACAGCAAAAAAGCCAATCAATCAATGGAAAAATGGGCAAAAGACCTGAATAGACATTTCTCCAAAGAAGATATACAGATGGCCAGCAAACACATGAAAAAATGCTCAACATCGCTGATTATAAGAGAAATGCAAATCAAAACTACCATGAGATATCACCTCACACCAGTCAGAATGGCCATCATTAATAAATCCACAAATAACAAGTGCCGAAGGGGGTGTGGAGAAAAGGGAACCCTCCTGCGCTGTTGGTGGGAATGGAAACTGGTACAGCCACTATGGAGAACAGTTTGGAGATACCTTAGAAATCTATACATAGAACTAACATATGACCCCACAATCCCACTCTTGGGCATCTATCCGGACAAAACTCTACTTAAGAGAGACACATGCACCCGCATGTTCATTGCAGCACTATTCACAATAGCCAGGACATGGAAACAACCCAAATGTCCATCAACAGATGATTGAATTCTGAAGAAGTGGTATATATACACAATGGAATACTACTCAGCCATAAAAAAGAATGACATAATGCCATTTGCAGCAACATGGATGGAACTAGAGAATCTCATACTGAGTGAAACGAGCCAGAAAGACAAAGATAAATACCATATGATATCACTCATAACTGGAATCTAATATCCAGCACAAATGAACATCTCCTCAGAAAAGAAAATCATGGACTTGGAGAAAAGACTTGTGGCTGCCTGATGGGAGGGGGAGGGAGTGGGAGGGATCGGGAGATTGGGCTTATCAGACACAACTTAGAATAGATTTACAAGGAGATCCTGCTGAATAGCATTGAGAACTATGTCTAGATACTCATGTTGCAACAGAACAAAGGGTGGGGAAAAAATGTAATTGAAATGTATACATGTAAGGATAACTTGATCCCCTTGCTGTACAGTGGGAAAATTAAAAAAAAAAAAATTAAAAAAAATGGAGATAACTGTACAAACTTCCTAATGTTTATATGTGATTCAAGGGGCAGAATATCTGAATTGTATTCAGATCAATCATACTATATCATGGCCATCCACATAAATGGAGAGGTTTTTCTTATCATCAGTACCTCTAACATTATATCAAGTAATTTGGTGTTTTTTCTACTTTGTAGTCTTCAAGGCTTTGGTATAGAAGGTGTAAGTTCATACTTGGATGTTAATTACTCCACTCCCTTAACCCTTTTGAAATACATCACAAGGATGGACAAAATGTAAAAGACACAGTTGAGCCCATAATAAGATAGGCAAGAACAAGAAACTGGATAAAAACACTACTCAACAATTAGAGTTGAAAGCATGAGTGCCCTGTGGCCTAGGAAAGAGAAGGTTTCAGGCATCTAGAAAGCAGTATTCAAAGGTTACAGCATCCAAAAGTAAGTCCTCTCAATTTGGAGACAGAAATCTACTGTAATTTTCTACTGTGCTTAATTCAGTCTTGAATCTTTTTATTTATTTGTTTTTGGCTGCATCTGAGACATATGGAAGTTCCCAGGCCAGGGATCAAACCCATGCCACAGCAGTGACCTGAGCTGCTGCAGTGACAAGACTAGATCCTTAACCCACTGCACCACAAGGGAAGTCCTCAGCCTTGAATGTTATCCATATAAGTGTATAAAAAAAAATTAGAAACATCTCAACTATGAACATGGGTACATAAAAGTCTAGGTAAAAAGGTGTAATGTCATCATCATACACACTAAGAAAACCAAGTATAGTTTGCAGAGGTAACAGATAAAAAAGAAACAATGTGTATTTTATAAACCATTCAGTGTTACACAAACTTGAGAAAATAAGGGTATAAGACATTTCTCTAAACCTGACAAAAGACAGCTACTGAATATACTGAAGCACATATTCCAGTAAGTGTAAAATAAGCACACCATTTAAATAGCTTCTGTTCAACATACACTGTGTGTCTTATCTTATGCAATGCAAGGAAAAATAAGAGATATAAGGACTGGGAAGAAAGCAGCACAGTTTTTTTATTTTTATTCAGTGACCTTATGATTATGTAGAAAGCAAAAAACTAATTTGCCGTCAAAGAACTAAGAGATTTTAGCTATGTTGCTACTTATAAGAGCTGTATGCATAAAATTAATACAATTCCTAAAGAGCAACACAAATGGATTAAGATACGTAGTAGGAAGAAAGATTTCTTTTGTAACAAAGTAACAAAAAACATTAAATACTTCTAGACATTTAAGAAAAGATGTGCAGGGCCTGTGTGCATTACTGAAGATTTTAGGTATGAATGAGAAGATGTTGAACCAAAAATGTTAACTTTCCAAAATTTCTTCCTAAATTATTTCCCAGAATATCCCCAAATCCAATTGTTCATGACAGTGCCCATCAAATTTTATGAGGATTTTTTTCCCCTTTTGGTGATATTTTCAGTTTGATTTTAAATATCATAAAGAGTAAGTACACAAAAGTGTTAAGAGGAATCAGAGAAACAGTAAAAGAAGTAACTTAAAATAACCAATATCAAGACTTGTATAAAGCTACCGTAATTAAGAGAGTGCATTGTTGATGTAAAAAGAAGCCCTGGAGCTCCTGTTGTGGCTCAGTGGTTAATGAATCCAACTAGGAACCATGAGGGTGCAGGTTCGATCCATGGCCTCACTCAGTGGGTTAAGGGTCTGGCGTTGCCGTGAGCTGTGGTGTAGGTTGCAGACTCGGCTCGGATCCCCCCGTTGCTGTGGCTCTGGCGTTGGCTGGAGGCTACAGCTCCGATTCGACCCCTAGCCTGGGAACCTCCATATGCCGAGGGAGCGGCCCAAGAAATGGCAAAAAGACAAAAAAATAAAATAAAAAAAATAAAAAGAAGGCCTTATGTTGGTGGATCCTCACATAAAAGCCCAGATGGGAACATAGAATAGATGAGGAATTAGCGTGTGAAGGAATTCAATATCAGTACCTAGTTATTTGTAATCTATTTCTGGACCAAAAGGTGGATGTTATCTCTTATTTTTTTATGGATATTTCATACTTGAGCAAAATTTTCTACTATAGTTTGTATTTTTAGTGAATTCTTGAAGGAGCAAGGAATAACATACCAAGAAAATAGTTGTATAATCTTACATCAGTGAATAACTCTGTAACTGGCAAAGAAAATAACTATATCTATTTAAAAAATGGTATCTATAAAAATAAACAATTATTATCCACTGGTAGAGGCTACCCCTTCAGTAGGTAAGGAACTGTGAATAAAAAAAATTATGATGAAGGACTTCTTTTTTGTGGATAAGAATTATACTTTTCCTATTATAGCATTTTAGATCAGATATTACTGGCTCTGAAACAAATTTAATTCACATTGCAATTCATGACTTGGATATCTACCTAATGGAAAGCACTGAATTGGCTGCCAATTAAATTTATGCTATTTCAATCTGCATGCATGTTCCTGAAATAATCCTAAAAGACTTCAATTCAACTTACTAACAAAAGAACCTGATCCATCATGTTGGCTTTTTTTTTTTTTTTCTTTTTATTCATCTTAAATTGTGTTCCCTAACCCTGAGTAGATTTTTTTGATTTGGCATTTATGAAGATTGATTCTGTCCCAAATTATAGAGGCTATTCTGTTGATTATCTTCATGTTATCCATATAATGCATACTTATATAAATGAAAGTCACTTCCCTATGAAGTCTCAACTCAATCAACTTCTTAGGGGATCAGTGCAATACAGGTGATAGTAAATATATTTGAATATTTATGCTTGTGATTACATTGTCCCTTTTAGAAGAGGAACCGCTTGTTCTACCTCAGAGGTGATACAATTTATAGTTGTTAAAAGAACTAGAAATCTGATTCAGTTTATAATGCAGCTACTAAAATGATGTTTTAAAAGACACATATTTTTTCCGAACAAAATCTTACAGACAATACCCTTTTCCTCATGGAGTTTACATATATTTTTGAGAAAATTATTCACTGTTTTTGAAACTAGATGGTAAATCATGTAGGAGCCCGAGGTTTCACTGGGCACTAGTTGAAATTAATTTATATAAATGTAAGGGACCTTTCCTGATAGATAGGTGTTGGTGAGTGTCTGTGTTTTCAGAAATATGTCATCTTAAGAAAATGATGGGTGACCCACTGTCCCATACTGCACCTTCAGACACTCATTTACTTTCATTTTCAGCTACTTTCTGACATGCTATATTGTCTTTGCAAGCCTGGGCTAAATTACTCACAGACACTTCTTTGCTATATGATATGGTTCTGGCACATTTGCAGTTTCTTTATATTCTGCATTCCTTCTAAATTCTCCTTAAAAAAATAGTAGTGTGTTGTTTTTTTTTTTTTTTCATTTTTGTTTGTTTTTTGTCTTTCCCCCTCTCTCTTCCCAAACACAGAATATCTAATGGTCACTTGAGCCAAGACCTAATTAATCCTGCACTCAGAGGACACTGTCTCCTTTGCCCTGTGTTCTGGATTTGTGCTGGGAGTTGGTCAGTTCTGTACATGCAATGCCACAACATTTGGTTCTCGGCCAGGATGAACCCACAGTGCTTCACAGTTTGAACATGGACCCTGAGGAAGCATTTTTCAGAGGTAACTGCCCTGCAGTCCACACCCTTGGCTGAGTTATCCTGCCCTCCTCCTGACTGTGGCATCATAACCACAATTCTTCAGGAGAGTCTTCTGCTTGAAACTCAAATCGAGGGTATCTCTGGAAACCCTAGCTACAGAGCTGAAATGCTGCCCTGTTTCTTCTGAAATCAACGCTCTCTTTTAAATGACGTTGAAAACAAAGAATGAAACCAGCAGTGCTATCTATCAAACGGGAAATAAAGGTGGAAATACGCCTTGCAAATGAAACATGGAAGCTGTTGAGGCCAGGGGACAAATCTGAATGTTACATTCCCTTGTATGTCAAGGGATATACTTTACTGCCAGAGAAGAAAGTGGCTTGTTCCCTCCTACATTCAGACAGTCTCTGTGGTGACTGCAAAGGGGTGTCTAAACACATATTAGTCCATGAAAGTAAAAGAGGTCTGTCTGTCTATTTCTCTCTCTCTACCTACCTACCTTTTCTCTATCCACCTGTTATTTATCTGTCTATGTACAGATGATTATTATGTGATAAAGCAGTTAACCTTTTCTGTGGGTCGAAAGACAGAAGGAGAATATGGTGGCAATGCTGGGAGCACAGATTTTGGTTCAAGTGTTTGGATAACTTCTACCCAGAACGTCAGGCAGTGGGCTGAGTGAGTAATTCCTGGGGACTGTGTAGCACTAGTGAGTCACCAAGTGTGTGAAATGCATGCTGTTTTCTGTGGGCGAGGAAAATCATTCTCACTCTGCCCTTCTAGTTCTTGGCTAAGACCACTCACTAATAAAAAAAAAAAAAAAAAAAAGGAAGATGAATAAGGGAAAAGCTAAGTTTTTCAGCTGTCTAGGGTGTATACCTCCTGCTCACGTGGGAGACACCCAGGAAGGTTGAAACTGAGTAACTCCCTCTGAAGTGGTCCAGCCATCACCTTAAATCACCTTCACTAAAGACAAAAAGAAAGTGAAGGGCTTGGGGAGCAGTTAGGGGAGGTTTGCAGATAAAGCAGAGCAAACAAGAGCATGGTTGCTTTGTGGATTTAGGTCCCTGCCTTCTCCTGTGATAGATTTTGAGTCACCTACTCCTCCTGGTACAGAGAGGGACACAGCCTTGCAAATGGAGATGCCCCTTATCCATATAAATGTCTCTTACAAAAGGGTAGCCTCTGGGTTTTCTGAGCCTCTCTGGTGTCTGCTATTTCTTAAAAATAATCAGCTCAAAATAAGCCTTATGCCAAAGAGGCATATTTGGGGGCAGATATTCTGCCCCCTTTCATGTCAATGGGCAGCTGAGAAGCAGGGGAGTAACTTGATGATACTAGAATCCATTCAGTCCTTGTCTTATTTAGCTGAATGGTTAATGGAGCATCCGTTTAGTGTTGATAGATCAATAAATTTAAAGTAGAAATCTGGAAAATAAAATATTATTTGGGCTAGAAATGCATATGTGAGTATTATTTACATCAGGGTAATAGGTTAACATTATAAAATAAAAAAATACATGGAGAAGCTCCCACTGTGGTGCAAGGGACTGACAGTGTCTCTGGAGCCCTGGGACATAGGTTCAATTCCCAGTCCAGCAGAGTGGGTTAAGGATCCAGTGTTGCCACAACTGCAGCTGTGACTCAGATCTGATCCCTGGCCCAGGAACTCCATATACTGGGGTGGGGGGGGGAGGGAATAGAAAACTTGGAGAAATAGATCTGTCTACATCTATATTAGATAGATAGATAGATAGATAGATAGATAGATAGATAGATAGATAGATAGGAAAAGAGAAACAGTAGGGGGAAAAGACTAAGTGACGCAGCATTAAATAAACTAAGATTGTTATAGTCAGTGATGAAATGGTATAGTTAAAGCCTCATGAAATTTTGGTAGTGGGTTTGGGAGACGATATTTCTTTGAACTCTCCTATAGAAGATGAAAAGTGTATTGTTCCTTAGTTTTTCTCAATAGATTTTAAAATGTATGGGAATGGAATTACCTTTAGGAACGAGATAGGCTAGGTTCACACACAACAAGGCCACACCACGGGTTAGAACACCCCTCACACTAAAGGAGTGATGGCTGGTCACTGCTTCTGTGGAGCAGAGAGCTCTCAGTGGCGTTAACATGAACCAGCCTGGAAAGGACCCAGATCATGTCAAGCCCACTTGGAACTGGCCAGATAAATATGTAAGCAGCTGGTTACCCCTGAGCAATGAGGGTGTCCTGTCCATCACTGGCTGGATTAAGGCTACATTCTAGAGCACCAGGCTAATCCACAAGCACATTAAGAGAGGCTTTTTGTTGTGTTATTACTATTGCAATGAAAAATAGGAAAAGAGGTCAAGAATATTCAAACCACTAATGAAAGTGATTCATTTACAACTCAAGGATTCAGGGGTAAAAGGAGAGGCAAGATAAATTGAAGAGAATTAAAATAAAACAGAATTGGAATGAACAAAATTGGAATAGGGAAAAATAACACCAGCAATGCAACTGGAAATTTACATGGGGAAAATATTTTCAAAATAACAACCAAGTATAAAAAGTGACAAGCTAAACAATCATTTAATTAAAAATAGCAAATGGCCTAAAAAAGATAAAAGTAGATCCATCCTCCAGAAAATCCAGAGGTTTTTAGTTTTTTGTGTTTTTTTTTTTAAAAGGAAAAATAGAAGGCTGAAAAATCTCTTTTCAGGTTAGCAAAATTTCAGAAAAGATAGTCTCTTTTTTTATCAAGGACATGACAAAATACTCATATACATGATAGATATGTAATCAGGAAAACTCATTTGTGAGGCCTCTTGCTTCTAGGGATCAAAATGAATATAGTGAGAAGACGTGTAACAGAAGGTTAGTAGATACCAACTGTTACATTTGAAATGGATAAGCAATGGGGTCCTACTGTACAGCACAGGGAACTTTGTCTAGTCTCTTGGGGTAGAACATGATGGAAGATAGTATGGAAAAAAAAAAGGATGTACATACATGTATGACTGAGTCACTTTGCTGTATAGCAGAAATTGAAAGAACATTGTAAATCAATTGCTCGTTAATAAAAAAAAAGTAAAAAAAAGAAAAAAAATAGATATACAAATGAAAAGAGAGCCTGCATGAATTTGAGGTCAGATATTGACATTTACTACTTCTGGAGGGAAATTACGCAATGCAAAAGTTTAAATATGCATTTATTTCGATCTGACATTTCCACTCTTAAGAATTAAAAACATGTCTACCAGTGAGTAAAAGATACTGCCTAATTAATGTCTAAACAAATCATTGTTTATTTTACCACACACTGGGAAAGAAAGCCTAAAAATAAGGTATTCTGTAGAGAATGTCACATAATAAACCATGAATATATTCCTGAAGTATAATCATGATAAAAATGTGCAATATATAAGTGTTCTGACATAGAAAGGTATCTAATATATATGAGCAGAAGTCAGTGGAAAAAGAAAATTTGCACTGTCTCCCATTTTCAGAAAGAATATATTAGCATATGAATGGAGAAATACAGGAATATAAAATTTGAGAGCAGTTTGCTTTGGCAGGTGTGATTATGAAGGAATTTCAATTTATTATTTATTTTAAATAGTTTAATATTGAATAACATTCTATTATGCTTAACATCAGAAAAAAAAGAAATATAATAGTAGAAGCTGACGAACTCATTTAAAGTAGTAAGATACCAGTTTAGAAAAGTTATGTATCATATTCCACACAGTATATACTTTTTCAAATACCTTTAATGATGTTGAATGTAATTGATAATATAGCACTTACGACCACTGTACAGAGAAAAAGCTAATACGAGCCTGCAATTGCGGTGTGAAATGTTCACTTTCTATTAAGATTCATTTAACGTGAGTCCCTTAGATGGCCTCCTTCAAGCTCATTCCTGTTGTCTATCTGCCCAGCTTACTTACATAAACAGGAAATTAACAGCCCAGAGACTTGAATCTGTACTTTTCACACTAAGTGGGTGCTTCTCGGTGATTCTGATGTGCATCTTTATTGGGAGGAAAAAATATACTTATCGGTTCATGTGATGCCTTATTTGGCATATGGAAAACTCTGTAAAGTGGAAGCGATTCCTAAACATGGAAATGATTATTTAACATGCCTTTCAAAAGCAGTAGGTCCATTTGCAGAGTCTTAAACCTGAGCCAAACAATTTTGTTTGCCCTTGATCTACTTTGCTTTGTACTGATACAATTTCCTGGGCCATTATTTTGAAAGTCAGATTCCTAATATATTTCAGGGACTGAGTTATGTCAGTGCCTTCATTTAACTATGGCCCCGTTTTCTTAATATTTGCAATCTGTTTGTAATAGTTTCCTAGTTGTGGTACTAAAATAGTTTCCTAGTAGAGGTCCTAAAAATATAATTGAATGCAAGGCTCTTTGTTTGAGAGCAAGCAAAGAATAAGAGATATTATTGTCCCATTAGTCTTACTAACAAGGTTATTATTTTATCATCATTATTATTTTCTTAGTCATAATGTAATAGTGTTCTATGTAATGATCATCTGGACTTGTTTCTCTCAAGTGACTACTAGTGTGATTAATAGATGTACAACTTGGAAAAGTGTCTCTAGCTGGGCAATAGCACAGGCACCACTCTGTGCTAGATGGAGGTAACTGCAGACCTCCAGGTGTCCAAGACTTGGGGTGGGGGAGGGCAACAGACAAAAGTTGTGCTTACCTAGAGGTTACCCTGGATTGATTACCTCTGCAAGTACGGGAGACTGCACGGAGCTCCTCTTTTTCTCTTATGTGCATCCTTTGGAAAGCATATTGGAACATGTGTGCAGATGATTTTCATAGATTCCGAAGCCCTGCAGAGCAAACCAGGCTTTGTGGGCATGTCTCAGGGGCCCTGAGGAGGAGGCAAGCCCCCCTCACTCCATGCTGTTCTGCTTACACCCTTGCACGAGTCCACTCTGCACAAATAGTCAATCACAGTAGCTGTACCCCCACCAAAGGTGCTTTATGGAAAGGCATAGATTTTCTCTCATAAGTAATAAAAATATTAGCCCAAATCAACATCATAAGGAAAGAGCATAGGAGAGAAAGAGAAGGAGACAGAGATAGATGGGGCCATTTCTCAGGGCTCTGAAACATCATCACAGGGCAGAACCTGCAGTGAGAAAAGCTGGGACAGTGTTTCCATCTTGCCATTATCTCTCATAGGAAACCAAAGCAAGATCAGTGGCCCTTATGATTTTTTATGTGCTGTTTGAATTATGTGACCATATTGTCAGAGAGTTTTCTGGGGGAGGAGGTAGACAGGCTGCCCACATCCTACTGTAACACGGGTCCTTGTCCCAAGACTTGTACCTCATGAGAGGGATTGAATGGATGTCTTTTCACTTGTTGTCTCTGAGTGAATTGAGAACAACACCAAATGAATCTTTAAAATATTACACTTCAGTGGTTGCTGATCATATTCACAACTTCAACTGCTGCTCAGGCACATGAGATGTAAGTGTTATTTAGACCGTGTAAACAACAGGATGCATGCATACGTACACATGGATAGACAGAACACTTGATTGATATGATAGAGATAGATAAGTAGGTAGGTAGGTAGATAGAAAGAAATAGATCAATCAAGCAACATGATGATAGAGAGAAATGAATAGATCAACCAACATGATCATGTTTACAAATAGATGATTATGAATCAATCAACATGATGATAGAAATAGATCAATCGATCAACACGATGATGATAGACAGACATTTGGTAGAGATAGATAAATCAATCAACATTGATAATGATGATGTATTACAATTGATAGAAAGAGATCAGTCAATTAGCATGATGATAGAAGATCAATTTAGAGACAAAGGGAGAGAGACTTAGGTTAAAGAACTGGCTCACAAGTGTGAACACTTGGTTAGTTGAAGTTGGGCTCCTCTGAAGTCTCTCATCCCCTTGACGTGCAGGTGTCCTCCTTCCTGCAGCCTCTTCACACAGTCATCCCTCTATCCACACACGTCCCTGTGTCTCTGTGTGTCCTAATTTCCTTTTCTTATAAAGACACCAATCAGATGGTAATAGGGTCAACACTAAAGAGCTCTTTTAAACTTATCCCATTTAAAGGTCCTGTCTTCAAATACAGTTACATCCTGCAGGATTAGGTGTTAGGACTTCAGCAAATGAATGTTGAGGGGACACACTTTAGCCCCTAACAGTCAAGTAGTAAAAATTATGTCTCCCTACTTTAAGTTATTTGTTATTGAAATAGCATTTTATTGATGAAGTACTTGGAGGTAATACTGAAGCTTGCAATCAAAACTTCAATATTTAGGTGGAGCAAGATGGCAAAGGAGTAAGAGGTCGCACACACCTTCTCCCACAAACATATCAAAAAAACCACATCTACGTATATGACTACTCGCACAGAACATCAACTGAATACTGGCAGAAGAACTTAAGCCTCCAAAAAGGGCAAGAAACTCTTAACATAACTGGGTAGAACAAAAGAGAAAAAGAGAGAGAAAAGGAATCAGGATGAGACAAGCATTCCTGAGAGGGAGCCCTGAAGGAGAAAAGGAACCCACCTCCTGGGAAGCCTCCTAAGTGATGAAAGATTCACTGAGTCAGTGGGACCTCAAAGTTGCCAAGAAAAGTGCAGCAGCTGGACTTAGAACAGCAAAGCAGAGTGAGAGCCCTGGGACCTGGACCTCAAAGTTGAGAAAAACAGCGTGTGCATGCCCGCAGGCTTAGAGGGTGGGGCGGCTCTGCAGAGGCTACAGGCAGTGAGAAGCCTCTTGCTAGTTTAGGGGAGATTAGGCACTTCTTGCACAGGCTACCAGTGGCCAGGCACCTATTATGTGGGCTAAGGGCATAAGGGGGCTAAGTGCAATGTGGTGCCTCTTGCACAATCCACACGTGGCAGGCAGACTGCAGAGGTCATCTCAGAGGCCAGAAGGAGGTGTGGCTTGCCACCACTGGGGGCCTGTGAGTGGGCTCCACCAGTGACCTCAGTCACCTCAGAGGTTGCCAAAAGAGAAAAAAAGATGGCATTGCAACGAAGCACCATATGCTCTCACTCCCCTGGGAACACACCCACCCTGAAGCTGCCACTGCCAAATGCTCTGGATGACCCCTAAAAACTTGGTCACTGTTCCTTCCCAAGACCCTACAACTAGGAGTAGCACATACTGTGTGGGCTAAGTGGGACAGGGTGCTTCTTGCATGGTCTGAAGGTGGCAGGGGCAAACCACCACAGTTATCCTTGCTTCCAGAGGTGGGCGCGGCCCACTGCCATTGGAGATATCTGAACAAAATCACTGGAAGCCCCATTCACCTAAAGGACACCACATTGTGACTGAACACCACCTGTTGGTGCTCTTGCACCCCTGAGAACACACCCACCCTGCTGATCCAGGCAGTACCCATACACCTGATCCCTGTCACTTCCCAGGATCCTGCAACTAGGAGCACCCTTTACAACAACTCATATGTGGGCTAAGTGAGATGGGTTTCTTCATGCATGGTCTACAGGTGGCAGGGCAAACTACTGCAGTTATCACTAACTCTAGAGATGCTCATGGCCTTCTCCCAATAGGGGTCCCTGAAGAGGCACCACCTGCAGTTCCAATCACCTCAGAGGAGGGCATCACAATCAAACACAAGCTGCTCTCACTCCCCTGGGAACCCATGTACCCTGCTGTTGCTACTGCCAAATGCTCTGGTCACCTTGAAGATCTGCCTAGAGATTATGATCGCTTCTAAGGGCCCTGCAACTAGAAGTAGCCTGTGCCATCTTTCTGCAGGTCCTTGCTGCTATTGAGAGCCCACTGACCAGGCACTGACTGCTGGCCCTACCCATTGCCTCCTTCTCCCTGAAAACACACTGAGCATCCTGGAAACAACAGCCTGTTCACACTGAAGAAAGAGACAGCAAATATTCAAACTCCCACACCAAAAATAAATAGTAACACACACACCCCCCGCCAAAAAAAGATACAAAAAGGGTATTCTTGCATAGAAGTAGCCTTACAAGACTACAGTTTGGCTTCCCCAAACTCACAGAAAAAGAAAAACACATGCAAGACAAAGAAGCACAAAAACCATTCCCACTTAAAGGAACAGGAGAATTCACCTAAAGCAAACAACAATGAAACAGACCTCTGCATTCTGACAGACACTAAGTTCAAAAGGGAGGTATTGAAAATACTGAAGGAATTAAGAGAGGATATGAACAGTAATGCAGATTCCTTTAGAAAGGAACTAGAAAATATAAGGAGGAGCCAAGAAAAACTAGAAAATTCATTTGCAGAGATACAAACTGAGCTTAAGGCAATTAAGAACAGAATGAATAATACAGAGGAATGAATTAGTGACATGGAAGATAAAATAATGGAAATCACCCAATCAGGACAGCAGACAGAAAATCAAATGAAAAAAACATGACAGCAATATAAGAGACCTATGGGATAATATAAAGCGGGCCAATTTACACATAATAGGAATTTCAGAAGGAAAAGAAAAGAAAAGGGGATTAAAATATATTTGAAGAAATGATGGCTGAAAACTTTCCAAATTTAAAGCATGCTGATATCAAGATACAGGAAGCACAAGAGGGCCCCAAACAAGCTGAACCCAAACAGGCCCACACCAATATATATCATAATAAAAACAGAAAAAGTTAAAGATAAAGAGAGGATTCTAAAGGCAGCAAGAGAAAAGCAAAGCATTAATTATAAGGGAACCCCCATAAGGCTATCAGCTGATTTCTCTACAGAAATATTACAGGCCATAAGGGAGTGGCAATATATATTTAAAGTGCTGAAAGGCAAAAATTTGCAACCTAGAATACTCTATCCAGCAAGAATATCATTTAACTTAGAAGGGGAAATAAAGAATTTCTCCAACAAACAAAAGCTAAAAGAGTAGAGCAATACTAAACCCATTCTAAAAGAAATAACTGAAAGGGCTTCTCTAAATTAAAAAAGAGAGAGAGAGAGAGAATAAGAACTAGGATGGAGGAAGCCACAATTGGAAAGCAATCACTTAAATAAGCCAGCATACAGATTAAACATGAGGATGTTAAAAAAAAAAGAGATCAAACTCATACAATGTGGAGAAGGAAAGTAAGAAAATATAGATTCTTTTTTTTTTATTTTAATGATGTATCTGAGCATATAGGACCATCAGGCAAAAGCAAGAACATATAGGAAGGGCTTAACGTGCTTATAAAACAGGGCAACCACAAATCAAAACCAAACATTACCTTCCCAAAAACTGAAAAGAAAAGTAATCAAGCATAAAATAAATGGAAACCATCCAAACCAAAAAAGAAAAGAAGAGAAACATAGAATCAACTGGAAAACAAGGTTTAAAATGGCAATAAATACATATCTATCTATAATCACCTTAAATGTCAATGGACTAAATGCTCCAATCAAAAGACACGGAGTGGCAGACTGGATAAAAAAGCAAAAGCCTTCAATCTCCTGCCTGCAAGAAACTCACCTTAGAGCAAAGGACACATATAGATTGAAAGTGAGGGGATAGGAAAAGATATTTCATGCCAACGGGCAAGAAAGGAAAGCAGGAGTTGCAATACTCATATCAGACAAAATAGACTTTAAAATGAAGGCCATAAAGAAAAACAAAAAGGACACTATTTAACGGTTAAAGGATCCATTCAAGAAGAGGATTTTACAATCATCAATATATATGCCCCTAATATAGGAGCACCCAGATACCTACAACAAATACTAACAGACATAAAAGGAGAAATTGATGGGAATACAATCATAGTAGGAGACTTTAACACGCCACTCATAACAATGGACAGATCCTTTAGACAGAAAATCAATAAGGCAACAGAGATCTTAATGGACACAATAGAAAAGTTAGACTCAATTGACATTTTCAGAACATTACATCCAAAAAAATCAGAATATAATACATTCTTCTCAAGTGCACATGGAACATTCTCAAGAATTGATCACATACTGGGGCACAAAGCTAACCTCAACAAATTTAAGAGTATAGAAATTATTTCAGGTATCTTCTCTGACCACAATGGCATGAAACTAGAAATCAACCACAGGAAAAGAAATAAGAAAAAACTTACTACATGGAGACTAAACAACATGCTACTAAAAAACCAATGTGTCAGTGAGGAAATCAAGAAGGAAATTAAAAAATACCTCAAGACAAATGATAATAAAGACACATCCACTCAAAATCTATGGGATGCCTCAAAAGTAGTGCTCAGAGGGAAATTCATAGCAATATAGGCCTTTGTCAAAAAGAGAAGAAAAATCTCAAATCAACAACTTAACCCACCACCTAAATGAATTAGAAAAAGAAGAACAAACAAACCCTAAAGTCAGCAGAAGGAAGGAAATCATGAAGGTAAAAGAGGAAATCTATAAAATAGAGATTCAAAAAACAAATAAAGAAATCAATAAAACCACGAACTGGTTCTTTGAAAAGGTAAACAAAATTGATAAACCTCTGGCTAGACTCACCAAGAAGAGGAGAGAAAAAACCCAAATAAACAAAATCAGAAATGAAAAATAAGTCACAACAGATACCACAGAAATACAAAAAAAAAAAAACTATGAGAGAATACTATGAACAATTGTATGCCAATGAATTTGACAACCTGGAAGAAATGGACAACTTTCTAGAGACTTACAGCCTGCCAAAACAGAATCAAGAAGAATGAGAACAACTGAACAGTCCGATCACTAGAAATGAAATTGAATGTGTCATAAAAACACTCCCTACAATAAAAGTCCAGGACCAGATGGCTTCACAGGTGAATTCTATCAAACATATAAAGAGTAACTGGTGCCCATCCTCCTTAAACTCTTTCAAAAGGTTGAAGAAGAAGGAACACTCTCAAAGACATTCTGTGATACCACCATCTCCCTAATTCCCAAATCAGACAAAGATACCACCAAAAAAGAAAACTGTTTGCCAATATCTTTGATGAATATAGACGCAAAAATTCTCAACAAAATTTTAGCTAACAACATATCAAAAAGATTGTACACCACGACCAGGTGGGATTCATCCCAGGTTCACAAAGATGGTTCCACATATGGAAATCAATCAACGTCATACATCACATTAACAAAAGAAAAGTAAAAAACCACATGACACTCTCAATAGATGCAGAAAAACATTTGACAAAGTCCAACATCCATTCATGATAAAAAGTCTTACGAAAGTGGGTACAGAGGGAACATACCTTGACATAATCAAAGCCATTTATGACAAACGCACAGCAAATATAATACTCAATGGAGAAAAGCTGAAAGCCTTCCCGCTAAAATCTGGAACAAGACAAGGATGTCCACTCTCACCACTACTATTCAACAAAGTACTGGAAGTCCTAGTCACAGCAATCAGACAAACAAAAGAAATAAAAGGCAGCCAAATAGGAAGATGACATGATACTATATATAGAAAACCCTAAGGACTGAACCCAAAAACTACTTGAACTGATCAACAAATTCATCATAGCAGCAGGATATAAGATTAACATTCAGAAATCAGTCACATTTCTGTATACTAACAATGAAATATTAGAAAAGGAAGACAAAAATACCTTTTAAAATTGCACCCCCAAAAATTAAATACCTGGGAATACACCTGACAAAGGAGGTAAAGGACTTATATGCCAAGAACTATAAAACATTCATCAAGGAAATTAAAGATGATATAAAGAAATGGAAAGATATTCCATGCTCCTGGGCTGGAAAAATTCATATTGTAAAAATGGCTATACTACCCAAAGCAGTCTACAGATTCAATGCAATCCATGTCAAATTACCCAGGACATTTTTCACAGAACTAGAACAAACAATCCAAACATTTATATGGAACCACAAAAGACCCAGAATCGCCAAAGCAATTCTGAGGAACAAAAACCAAGCACGAGGCATAACTCTCCCAGACTTTAGGCAATATTACAAAGCCAGTCATCAAGACAGTGTGTACTGGTCCCGAAACAGGCATACAGACCAATGGTACAGAATAGAGAACCCAGAAATAAACCCAGACACCTATGGTCAATTAATCTTTGACAAAGGAGGCAAGAACATAAAATGGGAAAAAGAAAGTCTATTCAGCAAGCATTGCTGGGAAACCTGGACAGCTGCATGCAAAGCAATGAAACTAGAACACAGCCTCACACCATGCACAAAAATAAACTCCAAATGGCTGAAAGATTTAAATATAAGACAAGACACCGTCAAACCCCTGGAAGAGAACATAGGCAAAACATTCTCTGACATCAGCCTTATGAATATTTTCTCAGGTCAGTTTCCCAAAGCAACAGAAATAAGAGCAAACTAAACCAATCGGACCTAATCAAACTGACAAGTTTTTGCACAGCAAAGGAAACCAAAGAGAACCAAAAGACAGTTTACAGAATGGGAGAAAATAGTTTCAAATGATGCAACTGACAAGGGCTTAATCTCTAGAATATACAAGCAACTTATACAACTCAACAGCAAAAAAGCCAACCTCTCAATGGAAAAAATGGGCAAAAGACCTGAATAGACATTTCTACAAAGAGGATACACAGAAGGCCAACAAGCACATGAAAAAATGCTCAACATCACTGATTATTAGAGAAATGCAAATCAAAACTACCACGAGATATCACCTCACACCAGTCAGAACAGCCGTCATTAATAAATCCACAAATAACAAATGCTGGAAGGGTGTGGAAAAAAAGGAACCCTTCTGCATGTTGGTTGGAATGTAAGCTGGTACAATCACTATGGAGAGCAGTATGGAGATACCTTAGAAATCTATACATAGAACTACCATATGACCCAGCAATTCCACTCTTGGGCATATATGCAGACAAAGCTTACCTTAAAAAAACTCATGCACTTGCATGTTCATTGCACCTCTATTAACAATAGTCAAGACATGGAAACAACCCAGATGTCCATTGATAGATGATTGGATTAGGAAGATGTGGTATATATACACAATAGAATACTACTCAGCCATAAAAAAGAACAAAATAATGCCATTTGCAGCAACATGGATGGAACTAGAGACTCTCATACTGAGTGAAGTCAGTCAGAAAGAGAAAGACAAATACCATATGATATCACTTATATCTGGAATCTAACATAGGGCACAAATGAACCTTTCCACAGAAAAGAAAATCATGGACTTGAAGAATAGACTTGTGGTTGCCAAGGGGGAGGGGGAGGGAGTGGGGTGGTTGGGGAACTTGGGGTAATAGATACAAACTATTGCCTTTGAAATGGATTAGCAGTGAGATCCTGTGTAGCACTGGGAACTATGTCTAGTCACTTATGATGGAGCATGATAATGTGGGAAAATAGCATATATACATGTATGTGTAACTGGGTCAAAATATTAAAAAACAACAACAACAACAACAAAAAAAAAAACCTTCAACATTTGCTAAGGTACTCTAACCTAAGTAAAAAACAAAACAAAACAAAACAAAACAAGACAATCAAACAACAACAACAACAACAAAATGAGAAACAAAAACAGATGTCTTAAAAACACTTTTTAAAGTAAATCCTATACAGATTCATACAGCTGGAAGAGGAGGTTGAGGAGTTTTTAGGATTGGCTTAATCCAGTGGCCCTTGCTCTGATTCCCAGGGTTCTGACAGACCTGCCTTCCCCAAGCTGCAGCTTTTGTTCTAGAGCTGGTTCCTAAAACAGCTTAGCTGAAACCACATACTTTCAAGTGATTATGTCCCCAGGATAGAGAAATTGTACTTTCCTGAGGCATTCCCTTGGATGCAGGGAAATTTGTCTGGGAAATCCAGGGGAAACTTCCTGGGATTTTATTTGTAACCTAGATCTTACTCCATTCCTAAAGCAACCCTTATGTCCATTAATAATCTTAACTAGATTCTGGGAAAAAAAAAAAAAAAGAGGTACTCAGGAGTGATCATCTTTAAGATTTAACCATGGTTAACACCTCCTCCCCCAATTCGTGGTAACACAGTGGTGGACAGAAGAATAGATTTGGAAGATTACACCATAATGCCCTTTATAATTTCCTGCGAAAAGGAAATGCAAGTCACAGTTTAAATCTGAGCACAAGAAGACTTAAATGAAGAATATTTTGCTCAGAGAATAGCAAAAAATTTTCTGCAAATCTGTGCTATTTCTAGAGAGGTTGAATGACTGGCATTGAAGACTAATATTTGTTTTGCCAACTATATTAGATTATGGTCCAGTGACTATAATGTCCTTAAACCATAAGAAAATAAGTTGGTTTAATATTGGCTCCCTGGATTTTGGGGGGTTGTTTATTGGCTATAGTGTTGCATATTAACTGAAAGCAGTGATAGTTTAATTTCATTTCCAGTGTCTAGAAATTCTCTAATGCATTCATCTTACTGCTACTGTTATAAATCAAGAAGCAATGACTTCCATTTCTAACAACATTTATATTAGCTTTATTTTCACTCTACAGGTTCTTACATGTTTGATAAAAACATGACAGATTCTCAGAAAAGCTGAAAATTGTTGAGAAACAATGTTTAGGTCCTCTTTTATTGTGCTATAAACTGTTTATTATTTCGCAAATGTCTTTGTAGTTTGAAGCAAGAGTTGTAGCTCCTAATTCTGCATTTGACTATATCCTCAAAGGTCTCCTCTGAGTACTCTACTATAACACTGAAATTCTTCGTATGAAATAGATTTGTATTTTCATGATAAGATCTGCCTGTTTCTGGAATATGGTAAGAAAGAAAAACGCTTTCTTTGGAGAAATTATTTACATCCTTATGGTCCTGTATCAATGCATTAGTATGTACAGTGCAGATGTTTAGAGCCACGAGTGTTTGCGACCTTGGGGAGAAGATGAAAAACAGGGACCAAGAAGATATTCCAGTATTCGGTGGTTTCACCTGGACTCTGAAGGTCTTCAGGATATTCCTTGCAGAGCCGTAGAATGGAAAAAAAAATGTTGAGCTCTTAATTTTATACACATACACACACATATACACACACATACACACACATCTATCTATCTATCTATCTATCTATCTATCTATCTATCTATCTATCTATCTATATGTATATACACACATGGAAGTATATACATCTAGTGAGGGATCACTCATTTTCTCTCATTCGTCTAGCCTGTCACCCTGGTCCTGTATATTTATAAACACATGTATATCTATATGTATATAGAGATAAACATATATACATGAAGTCTTATTTAACAATTATGGCTAAAGAAGTCTGGCAATATGGAAAATGACCTCTTCTTGGTTAGAATCTTTCTGTTCACAGATAAAGTGAATTTGCCCAAAGAATGGCCATTTATTCCATAAAGGAACAGAGTCAGCAAAAGCCTCATGTTAAATCTGGTTAAAGAAGGACCCTGCCAGCTTCCACCCACCCCTTGACTGTGGCCTCTGGCTTCCTGTCAGTCTTGTCCTGCTGCACCTTCCCAACAGGGTGGTCCAGCAGTGGCTGATGAGACCTTCAGCTACCCTGCCCTCCTCTTTCCCCTGCTGACACAGAACAATACTTTGGGAGCATTGCAATGTTGGCAGTGGGTTTTGGTTTTGTTCTTGTTCTGGTTTGTCATCACCAGCATGTGCCTCCTGGAAGTTTTTCTTGGGAGTATAACTCTGTCTCCTGTCTGTACAGTCTTGGTCAACAACCAATGTCCAAACCTTTCCAAGCTTCATCTTCTCCAATGGCTCCCAGCCATCCACCTCTCTCCTCCCACTTGGACCTGCCTGTTTTGTCTTCTGAAACTTGGAGTCCATGACTACCAAATTCTGTTAGACTCTCAGAGGCTTCCCTGCACACTGCCATACTTTCTTCCTTTCACTGAACTTGGCAGGTCCCTGAAGGTATGATCCCCAGAGCTTTCTTTGACGTATAGATCACTCATTTTCACTCACTCCTCTAGCCTGTCACCCTGCTGCTGTCCTGGATTCTGAAAACCTGCTATTGGATGTGAAAACAAAACAAAAAAAAACAGAAAAAAACAAGAGACAAGAGGGAAGCTTTCTGTGTGTAAAGGAACTGTCTCCAGTTGAACCCCAGGATAAAATGAGAGGATGTGGACAGAGCGTTGACAGTTTTTGTTACTGTAACCTGGAATGTGTTATGAGAAGAAGAAAAAAAAATCCACAAATATCTAGTGACTGTTTTCTAAACATAGCCAATGTGCACTGGAAAGGGACTCTGCTTTGCACAGTCCATAAAAGGTCCACCCTCTCACAGCTGCATTTCTTGGAGCTCATGATTTTCTCTTTTGTGTGTCCTGGGAAGAGAGGCTGGAAAATTGAGCGAGATAGGTTTCCTACCTCATTGTGAAAGTGGTGTACTCCAGCACAGCTAAGAACGATCCAGAACTAGTTACGTAGCCCTACTTTACTTTCAGAAGGCTGGGGAAGGCTGCAAAGAGTACTCCTGGTAGGCATGACCGTTTGTCATATTCCATCATTCTGATCGTGAATAGAAATGGTGGTAGATGTATAAAAATGGCAGTGGTTGTAATACTACAATATAATTGTAGTTGTAATTTTTGATGCTTATAAGGAGATCAGCACAACACAAAGAATGGAGAGGTCTGACATTTTCCCCAGAAGATGTCATTTTTATACCTACAGGTGTTCTACATGAAGGATAAAAAGTTATCACTCAAACAATATCCAATTAAGATGCTTTGAGTGTAAGATGGAGGAAATTGCAACTCAAAATAACTGAAGACCAGGGGTGGAAGTGGAAGGGGTGGATCAGGAGTCTGGGATTAATATATGCATACTGCTATATATAAAATAAACACCAAGGACCTACTGGATAGCACAGGGAACTATGCTCATTATCTGGTGATTGTGACTTCCCTTTGTGGCTCAGTGGAAACGAATCTGACTAGTATCCATGAGGGCTCAGGTCCGATCCCTGGCCTTGCTCAGTGGGTTAAGGATCTGGTGTTGCCGTGAGCTATGGTGTAGGTTGCAGACACAGCTTGGATCTGGTGCTGCTGCAGCTGTGGTGTAGGCCGGCAGCTACAGTCTGATTTGACCCCTAGCCTGGGAACCTCCATACGCTGCGTGTGTGGCCCTAAAAAAAATAAATATATCTTGTAATGAACTACCATGGAAAAGAATCTGAAAAATAGTATATGCAGTGTGTATGTATACAGATATGTATCACTGAATCAATTTGCTATACACCTGAAACTAACACAACATTGTAATTTAACTATACTTCAGGTAAAAAATTGCTATAAATAAGTAAAAAAAAAAAACAAACAAACAAACCCAAAATAAGTACTCTCAGCCCTACCCTGAATACTGGACAGTTCAGATTAGATATCAGGAGAGCTGAGGCAGCATTACAAACACAGTCCTTACCACCTAGGGTTTGGTTCTGTCATCTGGGTGGCCTCTTTCTTGAATAATCAGGTTTTTTTACATGACAGAATAAAGGGGGATGGGGTTGAAACAGAAATGTGAGAGAGGTAAGAGGATATGAAATTCAGTCTTGACTAGACTGGGACTGTTTTCAGATAATGCTCGTTTTTCTGGGCTTTTCACTCTCTCTGGTGGACAATTCTTTCTCTTTCTGGAAAGGTGTACTGTTTGCAGAACTATGTACAAAGCAAACTTCATCCATTCACCCATCCTGGATCCTTTAACAAACAGGGCTTATTAGACTATCAAGAGGGGAGGGGGACTAAGTGTTAGGAAGTACTTTGGGATGCTTATGATGTTTGAGTTTTACTGTGTTTTGGACTTCACCAATAGACTTTGCCTTTGGGTCTCAGACCAAACAACTTTTTTAAGAGTGCCTGCCTGTTATTGTATTCAAGTACAGTCAGAAAGAGTGAGAACTCTCTCCCCAGCATCTCAGAGAGAGTCTCGCTGGTCCTGATGGAGTCATCGCCCATCCCTGGAATAGCCTCTGAGGAAATGCCCTGCTTTGATTGACATCATATCAGATCTGGGAGCCAGAGCTCTCGCAGAGCACAGGGAGACAAGAAAGTGGGTCATTCTACAGTGGAAAACATAGTGGTAAAACAAACAGATTCCCTAAAATAGGGAACAGATGAGCCTATCCACAAAACAGATACAAAATCTCAGACACAGAGAACAGATTTGTGACGGCCAAGGGGGAAGGGGAGGGAGTGGGATAGATGGGGGATTTGGGGTTGGTAGATGCAAACTATTACATCTAGAATGGATGGGCAATGAGGTCCTACTGTACAGCGCAGGGAACTATATCAATTTCTTGGGATAGACCATGACGGAAGATAATACAAGAAAGGGAGTTTGTGTGTGTGTGTGTGTGTATGCATGCCTAGGTCACTTTGCTGTACAGTAGAAATTGGCATATTGTAAATCAACTATAAAAAATATAACAAAAAATTTAAAAATAAAAATGAAATTTAAAAGAAAGTAACTGATTCCATATCACAAACTATAAAGTAGGAAGTGAGGAAGGCAGTCTGGTTAGGCTAGAGGTAACATAAATAAAGGTGCCTTGAAATCTGTATCATGTTGGCAACTCCATGAATTGTTTTCTTGGGCCAGAGAACTAGGAGAGGGCAAAAGGAAGGCAGAATGACAACCATGGGCTATTTCCCCATCTATCTGAGAAGGTTCCCTTGGGGCTTGTTCCACAGATTTTGGCTTCCTGGTGACTTGTAGCAACTTTCACCTCATTATTAGGATTCATGTATCATTGTCTGAGTAAAGAATACACACAATTTTTTACTTTTCATATCTGTTGGAAAGCTCTCTTGACTAATGTTTATATTTAAAATTATTAGCATAATTGAATCTTTACACACCTCCGTAAAGGTCTTATTTCTTCAGGATATTTTTTATCTAGCTTTCTAAGATCTTTTACAAAATAGAAACATCACACAATTATTTTAAATAAACTTCAAAGTCAAGTTATAATAGAAAGATGCTTTTGATTCTTTGATAAATTTTATTATAAAGTTTTGCCCATTTCAAGTGTTGCTCTAAGTCGGAATGTCATCCTCCACATCTTCCTCTTAATTATCTTCTCTAATAGCAGCATTCATACATTTTTAATATTCTCTAGGTTTCATTCAAGGGCAGTTTTATTTCTTAAGCCTTCATATAGTCAAAAGCTATCAGTGTCACTGAAATAATATTCACTCAATCTTTAATCCAATTTTCTATGTCAGATAATTCTTTAAGATTTTACAGTTGGTTGCTTCTATTTGATCACCCCTTTGGAAGATGAATTCAGTTCTAAAATAGTTGCGTATGTCCCCAGTTAATATCCTCAAACATATGTCTTCAGCTCTCTCTCCATTTCCGGACTTATAGGATTTGTGCAAGTCCTATCATATTGTTATGGCTACTGATCTTTTTTTCCCACTTTTTAGGGCCACATCTTTGGCATATGGAGGTTCCCAGGCTAGGGGTTGAATTGGAGCTGCAGCTGCTAGCCTACACCACAGCCACAGCAATGCCAGATCCAAGCCATGTCTGCTACCTACACCGCCGACACTGGATCCTTAACCCACTGAGAGAGGTCAGGGATCGAATGCTCATGCTCATGGATACTAGTTGGGTTTATTACTGCTGAGCCATGATGGGAGCTCCTGGCTCCTGGTTTTTAACCAAGAGATGGTCTGAGCAACATACTTATTTCAGTGTTATAAATACTAGCCTGGAAATAAAATACTACAAACTAAAATACTGTGGATAAATGCTTCTGAAAGTGATTCTAGCACTGAATTTATGGAACTATCTTTGCCCAGTTTCTGGCCTTTGAGTGGAAGGTCTGTCTACAACTGTTCAGAGGATATGAATCAAGTTTTAATAAGTTGTTATCCCTTGTAGCTTTGCAGAGCTAATGTGATAAAAGTAATTGCTTACCTAGTTACTTGTAAGTAAACCCATTGCAAGCTCTGCTTTTAAATGTTATCACCATATGATTTATAATTAGTTATTCTTTGGCATTGATTTAAACCACTTGTTCCAAGCTACAGAGAATTAAGATTAATAATTTTTTCATAGATGACTTTGTATAAATTTATCCTTTATTTTCCTTTTTTGATGAAGATAGTAAAGGAAGAAATTGACGGGGAAGCCTTCAGAAGGAAGGAAGGTGTATCAGTTGCAAAGATAAAATAAGCAGCAACACTTTGGATATGGTTTGAGTAGATGTCATTAAATTGATGAGAATTCTAAGACTCTATTACTCTTTGGCACTGCTGTTTCTTGAGGAATGTTAAATTGCTTTGTTTCTACCTCCCTGGATCTTCTCAAATTCTGCCACCTACATCATCCACTTTGGATCCACTGGATGAAGCAAGTTTTATTTCATTATTTGCTCTACTCAATTGTTCTAATACTTACATTCATAAAGCAAGAAAATATTGGAAATATTTTTCATAAAATTCAGCACACATAAGAACATGGGTGGGAAAATTAAAGCAGGAGAAACAGATGCATTCATATTTTTTTTTGTCTTTTGTCTTTTTAGGGCTTCACTCGCAGCATAAGTAGGTTTCCAGGCTAGGGGTTGAATTGGAGCTACAGCTGCTGGCATGCACCACAGACACAGCAACACCAGATCCTTAACCCACTGAGCAAGGCCATGGATCGAACCTGCATCCACATGGCTACTAGTCGGGTTTGTTAATCACTGAGCCATGACAGGAACTCCAGATGCATTCAGATTATTCTATACAATATGCTCTGATTTCATGTCCTAAATGGACATTAGAGTAAAAGTATCTGGTTAAAATTAATCGATGTGTAATAAAATAATTACATCAACCACAAATTGTACTTTTAATATTTAAGATGGAGTTCTTTCTTTAAGAAGTACTTTGAGAAACAATGTCCCTAAGGACACTTAACTAGAAATAGTAAAAAGAGGAAATGAATGAGGTGAGATCACCTAAACCCTTCAGTATAGAATGAAGTAGCATTTACTAATATGTGATACAAACACACATACATACTACACCACTTATACATCATATATACTTTGAGACAGACGCACTTATCTGATAGCATTTTAAAATTCTAAAACAGGGAAGGTGAAACCCCACAACAGAGTAAACATGGATGAAATCTGTACTCTTCCAGGAAATGTGAGCTGTGGGATTACTGTATACGATTTCTATAGTGGAGGGATTCATAATAATAGACAGAAATACATAATGATCTTTTTAGAGTCTTATTTAAATTCCTCTTTCCTAGGGAATTAGTGAAAGTCTTTGCCCAAATGACTATTGACATGTCAGCAATGATCTGGTTAGCACTTTTCTTTCACTTCTGGGGTTCTCTCTACCACAGGAGTCACATTTCTGAAACACACTGAGTTTCTTTCACAAACACTATTAAATCTCTCATATCAGATCATATATATATATATATATATATATATATATATATATATATATTGCTGTTGTTGTTGTTGTCTTTTTGTGTTTTCTAGGGCCACTCCCATGGCATATGGAGGTTCCCAGGCTAGGAGTTTAATCAGAGCTGTAGCCACCAGCCTACACCACAGCCACAGCAATACAGGATCCAAGCCCAGTCTGCAACCTACACCACAACTCATGGCAATGCCGGATCCTTAACCCACTGAGCAAGGCCAGGGATTGAACCCGCAGCCTCGTGGTTCCTAGTCAGATTCGTTAACCACTGAGCCACAATGGGAACTCCTCAGATCTTATATTTTAATTACAGACAAAATCCAGTCCCTCTGGTTGCAAGTGTTTAATTGCAGAAGCTTTCTGTGACAGTTTGAATTCAACATGGCCATGTCTGTTAGTCTCTTCCTGTTTCTCTAATCCATGAAGTATGAGAGCTTTTATACAAGGTACTCTACCAGAAGGCAAACCTGCTTGAGTGTGTCTTACAATTCTTGCTGTGGCCTGGACTTTGTAAGTCTCCACTACTTTGGGGTGGGGGAATAAGAAATATTTTTCCTACATGTAAATGCCCATTCCTCTCATGGGCTTTGGGTTCGAATGACTTCCAAACTCAAAACTAGCTGCAAGAGTGGAATTAAAAACTAAAGCCCATGAGGAAAATGTCTGATTCTCCAATGCCTTAACCGTGGTGTAGCCATTGCTCACAAATGTTTCTGTTTTATGGCCAAGTTCATCATCACACAAACAATCTAAGACTTTCTAGCCTCTTAGGTCCTTTAAATTGCAGAGGATGAAATAATTTGTAGGCATTTTTTTGACCCTTGGTCATCCAGAAAAATTTAAATTACGTTCAGTTTCCCTGGCTTAAAAGGCAAAAATGTAGATGAAACATGTTATTTAAATATCCATAAAACAAGTTATAAACTTTAAAGATAGTATTTAAAGGCATAAAATTCAGTTTTCTGGAAAAGCCATCTATGTGCAAAAAGCTTTATTAAGGAAAGCTTCTCATTTTCCAATGATGGAGGATCAATGGGTTGCCACTGTTATCATTTTCACTAACTTAAACACAATCATATTTTGTGTCTGGCTAAAGATAAGAGCACCACATAGAGAAAGCCTGGGAACATGTAATTAACTCATTGATATTAGCTATCATGAATTGCGTTACACTATTTCCATAACAATCATGTAGAATATATTTTTCTTTGCTAACAAAAATAATCAAAAATACTTCATGGGTTTGTGAACTATATTAAATTTGCTATTAAAAGCTATGGGGGATTCAGGAAAATTATTAAGTATAACTGACTTGTGGAAAAACATATTTCGTTCAGTCAGATGCAACAACTCTTAATCAGGACCAACAAAACTGAGTGATGTAGCATTAGAAAAACTATCAGCAGCGATGATAGTAAATAGCAAAATAGAGTAGAAACAAGATGAACTTTAATATAGGGAACCAAGCTGTAGCAGGAATTAACATCCATTGCAATTGAATGTACTATAATTAATTATTCAAAAAATTAAAGAGAAAATCAATTAACAATCTAAGTAAAAAATCATCCAGTGCCCTCAGTTATTCCATTTAAATAAGATCATCATTTTAATTCCTCATTTAGAAGTTAGACTAATTATTCAATTAAAATTTCAGTGAAACATCGACCTTATAAAACCTCTATTCTAGGCATTTAAATGTAGACTGTTAATTATTCTCAGTGAACACATGGCCCATCTGGCAAAATCATTGGCATTTCTTTGATCATTTTAGGATTCTCCCCTTTTCTGCCCTTAAATTAAATACCACCTCCCTTTCCAGGAGGCTCAGAGATAACAACTTTAAATAAAATAAATCATTTTGTGACTCTGATCTTTTATTGTCACCTTTTTAAATACTTTGAGCAGTGGACTCCTGCCATTCCCTTATGTCTAACTGAGATTTCTTTTCTTGTGCAGTGCCTAGACCTTTCGTAATCATTCTTTTCCATGTGGCCATGAAATTTAGCTTTGTAACAGGATGATTACAGTTTATGACCAATTGTGAGCTGTCTGTACTAAAAAGAATCAAGGTATATTTTGAGTTGGTCATTTCAAATTCTCTTCAAATTCTCTCTAGTCAGAGGGGATCATGATGGGAATGTCAGAAGACCCTGAGCTCACCTCCTCCCGTGGGCATTTATCTGCAGTGAACATAGGGATGCATGTATCTTTTCAAATTAGTGTTTTTAAAACAACAAACAAAAGGTAACGAAGGTTAATAACAGGTCAGAAAAGAAGGAAGAAATGAGGTAAGAGAGGGATGAGAGAGGGAGAAAGAAAGGAAGGAAAGAAAGGGGGAAGAGAGAGGTAGGGAGGAAGGAAGGAAGAGAGAGAGGGAGGGAGGGAGGAAAAATGGAGCACATTTCTGGCATTTCTATCTTCACTAGAAGCATTAAATGCTGCAAATGCTCAGATGTACTTGATGGATTCATTCAGCTTACACCTATCCTTTAAAGTATTAATGACTCTGCAATCTTGACATTTTTGTATATCTACTACATCTTGCCACTTTTTACTGTTTTTCCTCAGTTCATTTGTATTAGGGAGCATGTGGCTTTAGATCACCTATTAGTTTCCCTTCAAGTCCGAATGATGTTGAGTACTATGTATGAAAAGAAGTAAGAGGCAGAGAGAGTAAAATATCATGACTGTTTTTCCTTAATGGAAAGACAGAATTATTCAAATGTGTAGAAACCATACTAAATTATTACTTTATTCCGGATTTCTAAAGATCTTTAAATATATATATATATATATATATATATATATATATATATATATATTCATATACACATTTAAATATATTTTACATATGTGTATACATGCATGCATTTTTTCTATTCTGATCTTTAAATGAATGCTTGGGAAATAATACTTATTCAGTATATTTTTATTTAAATATATATGTATGTAAAATAAATTCCAAGCTCTTGTAAAACTGAGTTACTTATATTGACATCTTGTTTTCCTTAATTTCATCCGTTTAAATGCATGAAATAGGTTCTATTATTACTGCCATATTACAGATGGAGTCATTAGGGAAATTTTCCACCCCTGTTTGGCTGCCCTGTTTGGCTGGTGAGGGTGGAGTTGTGACCAGCCCCAGAAGTTCTGTCTCCAGAGATTAGCACCTGATGACATTGCTGTAACTCAAATGGCTTCTGGGATGTTGCCCCAGGCTGCCTTGGTGCTGGACAGATATTTACAAGTTCTGGAATCTAATTTAGGTAACAAAGAATTTTAAGTGTTGCCTCCTCTGTGTCTGCCTCTGGCAATAAACATTTGTTTTGTGAAAATTGACACTTTGACATACGTGAAGACTCATTTTTTTGTCTGTTAAACATATGAATCCTACTCGTTTAATTAGCAAACCCACTTCTCAAAGGGCGTCCAAAAAACTTTAAGCCCTGTATAAATTATCATGAATTCCAAGTAGACGATGACCAAACATGTTGTTTTGTGCTATAATAAATGTTTTTACATTCCTGCTTTCATTAAAATTGCTATTGATTTATCCTGTTTCCTCATGATTTATTTTAAGCCTTGTGTGGGTAAATAGGTAGTTTACTTTCCAGGTTTTAAGGAGTTTTTGGTACCTGTACTCCAGATTGCAAATAGGGATTTAAATAACCATCCCCTTCACTCAAGTGTTTCATAGTTCAGGAAACCCCACGGCCTCAGCAGCTTCACCAGCCGTTGTGGACCTGATCTGAGCACGGGCCATGTTGAAGATGAGAGCTGGGGTGAGTCACTGTCTATTCTGGACTGCATCCAGGATAATCAAACAATTAGAGACACAGGACCATTTTCCTTGTTTCTTAGGAGGCTCTCAGGACCAAATCAACACTGATTCTCTCACTTCCTACATGGCATATTTTATTAACTAGAAAGGATGGAGTTTACTAAATGGCGCTTTTATTGCTCCCTTTGCCTCGGAAGAGAGCCGTGGGATCTTTAGCTTCTTTATTACAGCAGCAGTCAGATATTTTACACGGTAATAAAAGCACCAGCTGCCATTTGAGACAGCTCAGGCCTGGCAATGAATGTATGAGTGTGTTTGTTGTATTTTCTAAGAACAATGCTCATGAAAACATGTTTTTTTCCCTGAACCCAAACACTACTGGGACTCTAACTAGCTGTAGACACGCTCTCTTAGTCAGGTTAGAGGAAAGCCACGTGAGTAGGATCTTTGATTTCCTGCACCATCAAGTGGCTAGAGCTGGAGGAGGGGAAACTAAAGGAGAATGGGTGAATGGGGACCGTGCTTTTAAGTCCTGCAGGAGTTGTTTACACTCTTATTCTACTTGTCCAAATGCTGTTACATGTCCAACTAATGCATAAGGAAAAAAAGACCCTGGTAGGAATAATAAAATTTGTAGCGGGGGGTGGGGAGAAAAGAAAAAAAAGCTGTGCGTGCTTTCTTTCAGGAAGATCTACCAAATGAACTGCTCTATTTATCAGCAAGCCCTTACTAGCACCTCCTACGACAGGTCGTTCACTAAGAGTGTGGGCTGTGGGCAGGGGTTGGCACTGTCAACCACAGGTCACTGCTGTAACTGAGAGGAGACTCACACCTGGGAGGGTGTGGTCTGCAAAGCCAGGCAAATGTTGAACAGAAACTTGTGACACAGCATCTACCAGGGGTTTAGAGGCAATTTGACAAGAATTATAACAGTCGGTTATGTTTTTCAGAGGAACTAGAATTTGAAATGGGTCTAAGATGGAGACAGTGATTTTCCAGATTATGAGCAAAATCCTGAAAATTTTGGTAATAGAGAAATTGCAACCTAGAGCCTAATATGTGCTCGGGACTCAAAGATCCGTTGAATAAATGCCACAATAAGGTACAGCCCCCCTCATCCCAAACCTTCTTACCTGAGGTTTCACTTTCCATAGTTTCAGTTACCATGGTCAACTGCCATTGAATAATTTTAAATGGAAAGTTCCAGAAACAATTTATGTTTTACATGGCACGCCATTCTGAGCAGTGTGATGAACTATCTGGTCATCACCTCCTTCCGTCCCATCGGGAAGAATGGGGATGGAATCATCCCCTGGTCCAGCGTACCTCGACCCTTAGTCACTTAGAAGCATCTGGGGTATCAGATTGTCTGTCTCAGTATCGCAGAGCTTGTGTTCAAGTGACCCTTCCTTTACTTAAAACTGGCCCCGAAGCTCAAAAGCAGTGATGCTGGCAACTCAGATCTGCCAAAAAGAAGCTGTAAAGTGTTTCCTTTAAGGGAAAAGTGAAAGGTCTCTACTTAAGAAAAAAGAATTGTATGCTGAGGTTGGAAGGAATGAATGAATCGTCTATCCATGAAATTGTGAAAAAAAAAAATGTGCTCGTTTTGCTGTCGCATCTCGAACTGCAAAAGTTACAGTCATAGGTGTTTAGTTAAGAAGGAAAAGCATTACCTTTTGCAATATGTTATTTTCAGAGAAAGAGACACTAAGTTCACATAACTTTTATTAGAGTATATTGTTAACATTGTTCTACTTTATTCATAGGTACTGTTGTTTATCTCTTACTGTGCTCAATTTGTGAATTAAATTTTTCACAGGTATGTATGCAGGAAAAATATTGTATATATAGAGTTCCATACTATCCATAGTTTTGGGGGATCTGTTGGGGGTCTTGGATTGTATCTCCCATATCAGGAGAGTTGGCTGGATTTGAATCCACACAATAAATATACAGAATACTTACTGTTATTATCTCCCATCTGGAGATAAGAGAGATAGAAATAGAAAGATTATTTTTGACCTTGACAGGGTCACACATGCAAGAACAGTATTCAAGACTCTGCCCCAGAACTTTCTGACTCCAAACTATTACACAGATTGATGTGCTGCCTGGAGAGGAAAACTCAAGGATCAGTCTGAAAACTGAGGTTTGTGGAGGAGGCAAGGTTGTCTGGTCCAGGTTTGGGGGTTCTTTCAATGCAGCTTGAAAGAGTCAAGGTTTAATAATACATAACAGTAGCCAAGAGCTTTGTAAGGGAGTGCGATGTATTCTGCAGGTCCTTGATTTTCTCCTTTAAATGTTTCTTATTTCTTTCACATGCAAGAGCCATTAGAAAGACTATTTTGCTTCTTACTTCAGTAATCTTTGAGAATATGCATAATATTGAACACAGGAGAAATTTGATGACTCAGACCTATTATCCTGGATTGGTCATAGATTATAGGGCACTTTGATTTCAAATCATACCTCTCTAGGTATCTGGGGCACCTGACACATGATAAAATCATTTCTCTATGCACGAATAGTTTTACCCGAAAAACTACTAGTTGCAAAAATCAATGATATATCCTGTAATTCATGGTGTCTGAATTAGAATTTAGGATGTAAGGTCATTATAAGAAGTAAAAATCTGCAGTAGAAGTGTAACAATACCATTTTAAAAGTATAAGAAAAAGGAAAAATTAAATCTGACTTCCGTGTCAAGAAAGCATCAAGGAGAGAAGATGAACTTATATTGGGCTTTAAAGGGTAAGTGAATTTTCTGCAGGGCCGTGGAGGAGGAGAGATGATACATGTTCATTTAACTGTGAGTCGAGGCCTTCCTAAGGAACATTAAAAAAAAAAAAAATGGAAAGGTTTTGGATCTTTAGCCTGTGTTTGCAGACCTGTCACGGCAGGACAGTGATAAAGGTAGAGAGAGTGTCTTCTAGTCCTGGGCCACTTTCATCAGGTTACATCAACTCTGTGGTTCCCAGATCCCTAAGCTGGAAAACTGGCACCTGTTTAAGGCCATAAAGAGTGCTCTCTTCTTATTTTTTACTTATTTATTTTTGTTTCTTAATTGCTTTTTATTGTTTCCATTATAGCTGGTTTGCAGTGTTCTGTCAATTTTCTACTGTACAGCAAAGTCACCCAGTCACACACAACGTGTATACATTCTTTTTCTCACATTATCCTCCATCACACATGATTAGGTATAGTTCCCGGTGCTATACAACAGGATCTCATTGCTTATCCATTCCAAAGGCAATGGTTTATATCTATTAACCCCAGATTCCCAGTCCATCCCACTCCCTCCCCCTCCTTCTTGGCAACCACAAGTCTGTTCTCCAAGTCCTGAGTTTCTTTTGGTGCTATCTTCTGACACCCACCATGGGGACCTGCCTGCCTGTCTTCTGTTGAAGACACCAGATATAAGGAGAGCACATTTGCGGCCACCTACACATCCTCACCAGAGGAGACAGATCATATCCCACCACCTGCCACCCCCGAGGAGCTCTCTTTTCATCCTGGCTGGATTCTGAGCAGCTGGCCTACACCCTCCTTCTCCAGGATCTGCTGTCCAGACCACCACATCCCACAGCACTGTCTAGGATGAAACCCCCTCTCTTCTTTGGCCATCTCACACCTTTAATTTTCTGCCTTAACACCATCTACTTGTACCCTTGGGAATTCCTATTCTGTGATAAATGAACATTTTCTTTTAAATTTATTTTTTACTTAGGTATAGCTGATTTTCAAAGTTGTGTTAATTTTAAGTGTATTGCGAAGTGACTAAGTTATACGTACATAGATATTGATTTTTGATATTATTTTCCCTTATAGGTTATTAGAAAATACTGAGTATTGTTCCCTGTGCTATACAGTAGGTCCTTGTTATTTGTCTATTGTATATATTATATAGTAGTGTGTGTATATTAATCACAAACCCTTAATTTATCTCTTCCTCCCTCTTTTCCCAGTGGTAACCAAATGTTTATTTTCTTTGGGAGTCTATTTCTGTTTTGTATAGGAGTTCATTTGTATCATTTTTTGAGTCTGCATGTAAGTCGATATCATATGATATTTGCCTTTCTCTGGGTTACTTCATTTAGTATGATAATCTCTAAATCCATCCATGTTGCTACAAATGGCATTATTTCTTTTTTTTTTTTTTTGGTCTTTTTGCCTTTTCTAGGGCTGCTCCCGTAGCATATGGAGGTTCCCAGGCTAGGGGTCTAATTGGAGCTGTAGCCCCCGGCCTACGCCAGAGCCACAGCAACGTGGGCTCCGAGCCGCGTCTGCGACCTACACCACAGCTCACGGCAACGCCGGATTGTTAACCCACTGAGCAAGGGCAGGGACTGAACCTGCAACCTCATGGTTCCTAGTCAGATTCGTTAACCACGGAGCCACAACATGAACTCCCCTATTTCATTCTTTTGATGGTTGAGTAATGTTCATTATGTAAATATACAGCATCCTCTTTTTTTAATGAATTTTATTTTTTCTGTTATAGTTGGTTTATAGTGTTCTGTCAGTTTTCTCCTGTACAGCAAAGTGACCCAGTCACACATACATAAATATATTTTTTTCTCACATTATCCCCCATCATGCTCCATCATAAGTGACTAGATATAGTTCCTAGTGCTATACAGCAGGATCTCATTGCTTTTCCATTCCAAATGCAATAGTTTTCATCTATTAACCCAAGACTCCTAGTCCATCCCACTCCCTCCCTCTACCCCTTGGCAACCACAGGTCAGTTCTCCAAGTCCATGAGTTTCTTTTCTGTGGAAAGGTTTATTTGTGTCATATATTAGATTCCAGATATATGATATCCTATGGTATTTATCTTTCTCTTTCTGGCTTACTTAACTTAGTATGAGAGTCTCTAGTTCCATCCATGTGGCTGCAAATGGCATTATTTTGTTCTTTTTTATGGCTAATATTCCATTGTGTATATATACCACATATTTTTAATCCATTCATCTGTCGATGGACATTTGGGTTGTTTCCATGTCCTGGCTATTGTGAATAGGGCTGCAATGAACATGCGGGTGCATGTGTCTCTTTTAAGTAGAGTTTTGTCTGGATAGATGCCCAAGAGTGGGATTGTGGGGTCATATGGAAGTTCTATGGATAGATTTCTAAGGTATCTCCAAACTGTTCTCCATAGTGGCTGTACCAGTTTCCATTCCCACCAACAGTGCAGGAGGGTTCCCTTTTCTCCACAGCCCCTCCAGCACTTGTTATTTGTGGATTTCTTAATGATGGCCATTCTGACTGGTGTGAGGTGGTACCTCACAGTAGTATTGATTTGCATTTCTCTAATAATCAGGGATGTTGAGAATTTTTTCATGTGCTTGTTGGCCGTCTATATATCTTCTTTGGAGAAATGTCTATTCAGATCTTTTGCCCATTTTTCAATTGGGTTGTTGGGGTTTTTTTGCTGTTGAGTTGTATAAGTTGTTTGTATGTTTTAGAGATTAAACCCTTGTCAGTTGCATCATTTGAAACTATTTTCTCCCATTCTGTAAGTTTTTTGTTTGTTTGTTTGTTTTTATGGTTTCCTTTGCTGTGCAAAAGCTTGTCAGTTTGATTAGCTTGGTTTATTTTTGCTTTTATTTCTATTGCCTTGGGAGATTGACCTGAGAAAACATTTGTAAGGTTGATGGAGAATGTTTTGCCTATGTTCCTTTCTAGGAGCTTGACAGTGTCTTGTCTTATGTTTAAGTCTTTAAGCTATTTGGAGTATATTTTTGTGCATGGTGTGAGTGTGTGTTCCGGTTTCATTGATTTGCATGCAGCTCTCCAGCTTTCCCAGCACCATTTGCTGAAAAGACTGTCTTTTTCCTATTTTATATTCTTGCCTCCTTTGTCAAAGATGTATTGACCATAGGTGTCTGGGTTTATTTCTGGGTTCTCTATTCTATTCCATTGGTCTGTATGTCTGTTTTAATTTACTATGGCTTTGTAATAGTGCCTGAATTCTGGGAGAGTTATGCCTCCTGCTTGGTTTTTATTCCTCAGGATTGCTTTGGCAATTCTGGGTCTTTTTTGGTTCCATATAAAGTTTTGAATTGTTTCTTCTAGTTCTGTGAAAAATGTCATGGGTAATTTGATAGGGATTGCATTGAATCTGTAGATTGCTTTGTGTAGTATGGCCATTTTTACAATATTAATTTTTCCAACCCAGGAGCATGGACTATCTTTCCATGTTTTTGAAGCCTCTTTAATTTCTTTGATTAATGTTTTATAGTTCTCAGCATATAAGTCTTTCTCCTTCTTGGTCAGGTTTATTTCAAGATATTTAATTTTTTGTGGTACAATTTTAAAAGGTTTTGTATTTTTGTATTCCTTTTCTAATATTTCATTGTTAATATACCAAAATGCAATCAATTTCTGAACCACAACATCCTCTTAATCGAATCATTGGTGAGACCTTCATGTTGCTTCCATGTCTTTGCTGCTGTAAGTAGTACTGCAGTGAACATTGGGGTGCATGTATCTTTTTGAATATCTAAATAAACATTTATCCAAGGAAGACATACAGATGGCCAACAGGCACATGAAAAGATGCTCAACATCACTAATTAATAGAGAAATGCAAATCAAAATTATAATGAGCTACAACCTCACACCAGTCACAATGGCCATCAATAATAAGTCTACAAATAACCAATGCTGGAGAGAATGTGGAAAAAAGGGAACCCTCCTACACTTTTGGTGGGAATGTAAATTGGTACGGCCACTATGGAGACAGGATAGAGATTCCTTAAAGAACTAGAACTAGAACTACCATATGATCCAGCCATCCCACCTCTGGGCATCTATCCAGAGAAAACCATAATTCAAAAAGATATATGTACCCCTATGTGACAAGTGAACACTTCTAGCCTCTCAATTTCTTCCCTGAAATTTCCCAACACATGTTGGAAGCAACTGAAAACTAATTCTCTCCTGAAGTTTGCACACCCCTGTGGGGGCTGCTTACCCTCCAATGCTGAGCCCTTCAGTGGCACAGGAGATCTTCCCAACCTCCACTTTCCCCCACCCCCCAGAATTGGATCACTTATCCTCTAAGCTACTTTTTTCACCTCTTTTGGTGTTTCTGTTTTTGGTTTTAAACTAAAGAGAGTCTTTCCATTGGAATATGTTGTCATTTATTTCTCATCTGTATGGCCATCTCTGATCGCATTTCACATCAGTTCCCCACAGTCATTAATAATTATGGCTTATAGACTGGAGCCTTTCTCCACACTGGTGTTTTCAACAGATTGCATTACATCTTTACATCAAGATCTTTGAATCCTCCATTTCCAGTGAATCTTACTCCCCACCACATCAGAAAAGCCCTGGGAGGGCCATATCCTGTCTTCCCCCAAAACAAGTCACGGGAAATCACAGATGGGGTCAGATTACTTTATGATCCCACCATCCGCGCCTCTTTCAGTGACATCATCCCATCAATTTTTTGTCTTCTTTGGCCTCTGATCCCTCCTAAGCCTCCGCATTTCCCTGCCATTGATCTCCCTGTCACCATTTTCACCTCTATTTACCTTAGATTCCATGGTTCATCATATTTTCTGATAGCTTGCCAATATCTTATACTGCCTCATCTGATTGTCTTTCTCCAGCCCTGTTTAGGGGAGAAAAAAACTCAATTCCTTGATCAATCCAAAAGTGAATCCAGCATTCCCCTCATTCCTGTCTAGTCCCAGGTTGCTAAATTCTGCTGGAAAAACCGGACAGTGTGACAGTACTATGAATTCATAATGAGAAACCTCAATTAGGTTTGTTAGCAATGGCCCACAACAATCCAATGAGCCACTTCATTGACCTATTTTCCATAATTCTATTCTAAATCTACTCTGAACTTTTCCAACCATCGATTTCCCTCCATGTTTCACTCACTGATTTTGGATAACTTTCTACCATATAGAGAAAATTTAATCATTATGGTAAAGTCTTTCAGTTTCCTTCTCCCTTTCTTCCCTCCCTGTCTCTTCTGGTGCAGTCAGAGACGTCACTTATTTTATTTAAGGATCATTTGTCTAACTTAGCTCTGGATAACTTATAAAAAATACAGTCAAGAAGACCAAAAGAACATTTAAACTTGGTTAACTCTCCTCCAACTTGAAAACCAACCAAATAGCCAACAGGCTTAGTTAGAAAACAGAGTTCTTCCTAAACCTGGTATAGCTATTTTCTTTTACCACCATATTTTCATCACATTCCTTACTGGTCATTGCCTTTTAAAGCTGTTCTAGTGTTCTTCCTGCTTCCAAAGTTTTACTAAAGCTGCTCTTTCCACTGTCCTCAGTGAATCTAGTTAAAATAGGTATTTCAGTTTTTAATTTTCTCACAGTTTTAATCTCCTGACAGCATTTGACAATAGTAACCACTCCCAACTAAAGGAAATTTGTCCTCTCTTGTTTTGTATAAAATTGTAGCTCCTTGTTTTAATCCTGGCATTTTCTGCCCATCTTTTCTTTTTCCTCTACCCATCTCACAAATGTAGATGTTCCAAAACAAGGTCTATAATTTTAGCTCTCTCCACTACTCTGCCTACACACTTTCCTTAGAAATTTTATCTAACCCATTGGCTGCAATAACCATCTATATTATGACAACTATAAATTTTTATTTCCTGTCTCATTCTGTCTTGAGCACCAGACTCCTGTATATAATTGGCTTGTGAAAACTCTGTGATAAATGTTCATTGTCACAACTAACTCAATATACGTAAAACAAACTCATTTCTCCCATCCTCTCACAGAAGCCTCAAACCTAGTTCTTGGCCATTCTTTCACATCCCAGTATATATTGTCAATGCATAACTAGTTTTTTCAAGCCAGATATTGAGTACCATAGTTCATGCCTTCTTTTTTTTCATTTCCTACATATAATCAATAATTACCATACTTTGGAGTTATATAAACTCAAATCTCTCTAGTTCTATGGACATCACCCTTTGACAGTCTCACTTTTTTTTTTTTGTAGTTAATTTCATAGTCTCTTTATAAAGCCTATTATTATACAACTTAAGGTCAGATGTGGATAGCTGTAAAAAGTAACCTTCCCTCCCTTATATTAAGAAAAGAGGTCGATGGAGTTCTCTTGTGATGCATCAGATTAAGGATCCAGCATTGTCACTGCAGTGGCTTGGGTCCTGATGTGGTGCAAGTTGGATCCCTGGTCTGTGAACTTCCACATGCCATGTGTGTGGCAAAAAAAAAAAAAAAAAAAAAAAGAAAAAAGAAAAGAGAAGAAAGAAAAGAAAGAGTCCACAAATCTGCATAATCTCCTGAACCCATCAGAGAGATAAGGGTGAAGAACAACTAAATAACTCAAACTCTGGGCAGAGACAGGAGCTATTACAGAGAGGATGGGCATGACGTTGGCTTACCCAGGGCAAGAGCAGCCAACCACAGACAGGAAGAACTCAGCTGGAAGGTACAGAAATTGGGAGAGGCTGGATATAGGCTGGTGGGACAATGTGAAAACCATGGAGGGTTCATATACAAGAGCACACGTGTGTCTTTTTGCCAGATTTTTCTCCACAAATTCCACCTGGCATTCACAGGCAAGACTTGGGGAGAATCTTGAGGAAGCTGTTTTTAATGCAGGCCTGGGGGGAGAGAAAAAGTGATCAGTGCAAGAGGGGAACAAAACTCCATCTGTTCCATTCTCTCTCTCCTTTGGAATAAGAACCTTTATTTGCAGGAGGAAGGGGGTCAAACACTGTTGTGATTAGGGCACTGGTGAAAACCAATTGCACCTCAGGGTGAAGAGTAGGTTAAAACCTATCATTCATTCTTAGCCTCATCCAGTTCATTTCCACACTGTACCTAGTGTCAACATTTTAAAGTGAAGTCCAAAATCTTTGTCAGTGTCCAGAACCTTTGACCTGGCAGAGATAGCATTCCCAGATTTTCCCATCATGACTCTTTAGCCTCAGTCTCCATCACGATTTCCCATGAACTCTGTACTCCAAGCCCTTTGGGCTTGTTTCCCTCTCTTCTCCAGGTTTAAAGGCATGTTGTGTCCTCACCTCTTTGCCTCTACACTTCGATCTTTGCTCCTTTTCTTCTCATGATACTTTGACAAACTAATTTCCCACATCTCAGCTTAAGTGTTACTTCCTTCAGGATTCTTGGACCCTGGTCTAGGTTAGGCTTCTCTGCTCCCATAATATCCTTGAGTTACAGTTCATACTTTATTATAATTACTTATATAATTTCCATTTTCTCTACTAGAATGTGAGCTCCATGAAATAAGGACCATACCTTAACTGCTTATTGCAGTGCTTGCACAAAAACATATTAAAAGTAATATGAAAAAATAATGTTTGAATGAATCTCATGGATTTGCTACGAGTATTTTATAGTGTAAGCAAAATGATATATATAAAATGTGACTGATATATAGTAAACACTCGAACAGTAGTTTACCTTTTATCTCTCTAACCTTATACATTGGCATAGGCTGGGTGTAGTAGCTACAGAAAAAAAAAGAGAGAGAAAATGCTTTCACCTTACTCATACTTTCAGGTACATTGTATTGAATGCGTATTAATGGTTTTTGGTTGATAATTATCCATTATTGTTATAGGCTAATGTAGGACAATGCTTCTACTATATATCTCAAAACTCTTTACCAATACTTATATTTGCTTTCTCCAAAATTATAATGCAGTTATCAAGGATTAAAAAATGCAAAAATATAAACCTTTTTCACTTGCTGGGTATCTTTTTTAAAGACACACAAAAGAAAACTAAAAAATCCAAACTAACTTCCCTAACTATGAATAATATTTGTTTCTTATTATAAATATAAAAAATTATTAATTACCTTTCCTATTTCAACTCTTTGATGTCTTCTTTGGATCTCTCTCACTCATTCAGTGGTTTTTTCCTTTTCTTTACTACAATCTTGCTGCAGGTTTTTAAACTTCATCCCTAACAATCAATGTATGTTTGGCTGGCAAAAGTATACTCACACTTATGCTTGATATGAATAGTGTTGAGTGTTTGAGACAAATGATGTAGCAACTTTACATTGCAGGTTTTAAATATAGTTGTGACCATTCTTTACATTTTGGTAAATTATGTTGCCCTACCCTTCCTCTTTGGAGAAATATAAACCCATAGAATATAGACATTATAATGCAAATATACTTCACATACTCTCTGTTCAACTGTTAGGTGACTTCCAGTTGCTTAAAATAAAAAGATAAAAGCCCTTAGAATAGTGGTCAAAATTCCAAAGTATTTGTTTTCTAGAAACTCCTCTAGCCCTTGACTAGTATAATTTGCCCATAAATATTATAATTAAAGTACTAAGAAAAACTCAATCCCTAATATGCCCATCATTTTCTCACTATTCTAAGTCCCTATCTCATTCTGCTTAGATTTCTGTGCCAATAGTAAAAACAAAGATGTGCATAAATTCTCCTTTATTTAATTAGACAATTAATTTGTCTTTTCTGTTTTCCCTCTATGCTTCCACTTAATCTTTTTGTTGTTGTTGTTGTTTGTTTTTTGTTTTTTTTTAGGGCCTCACCCTGCAGCATATGGAGGTTCCCAGGTTAGGGGTCGAATCAGGGCTACAGCTGCCGGCCTAGGCCACAGCCACAGCAACTCAGGATCCAAGCCACGTCTGCAACCTACACCACAGCTTATGGCAACACCAGATCCCCAACCCACTGAGGGAGGCCAGCGATCAAATTGCATTCTCATGGATACTAGTTGGATTCATTTCCTCTGTGTCACAATGAGAACTCCCCACTTAATCTTTATGGTAATTCATTATAGCACTTAGAGGATACTTTCTTAACCTATCACTGTTTACATATATACATACCAAAGATATTTCCTTTGAAGGCAAGGGTCATACTTTGTTCACCTTTCTCATGCTTAGATTGTTCAATACAACAAATATTTCTGTTGGATTAAAGGAATTATTACTATATTAAAAGGATTGTCTCTAGGCTTAAATTAACTAGTAAGTTTTCCAAGTATATTTAAATATTCCTTTATGGAATATTAATAATTTGACAGAGGTAGAAGGAAGGTTACAGGATGGAGAAACTGATAAATTTTGCCTATTAAAGGAGACATTTTCAATTAAAGAGGAAAAGATACACAGATAAAACACCTCTCAAATTTCAATTTATGCCAAAAGAAAAAAATACTTACTTGGATATATAACTTTTAAAGAAAATTCTGTGTGTTAAGTGAATTTAAATCAAATTCTGTGTAATTAGTATCAGTTACTTTCCTGTTGTATTTTTAGGATATCCTTTTAACCACATGTAGTGAATTGTGGTTATCTGAAATGATAACAGAGCATTGAAATATTTGGGAGTACATCAGAAGGAGGCTAGAATACTAAATAATTAGTGAGGGAACATCAGTATGTGTACTGTGAGGAAAGCCACAGAGGTGCTAGCCATCTTTCTCCATCTGTTTCCTTCCTCCCTTCCTCCCTTCCTCCCTTGCTTCTTTCCTCCCTTGCTTTCCTCCTTTTCTGTCTACATTAACAGATTTCAGCTTTGGTGGAATTTCCCCTGCTACCCCCCAAATCCCTTGGTATCCATCAGATTTCTGCTAAGTGAGTAAAGTCTAAGAACAAAACATTCCCCATTCAAGACAAATCTTCCCAACAGAGCTGATGCATTAAGCTGGAATGACCACGAAAGCATTCAATTCAGGTGACCATCAGTGCTTTACAGCTTGATTTTTATTAGCCCACCAGATACCGATAGCTTATCATTTAGATCCGATAAAAGATGTCTGACTTTGGCAGATTACGTTGGCAAAGGAAATACTGTTTCCATAATAAGGAGCTCCTTAAAAATATGTCTTATTTTCCTTGGTCATAAAAAGCTTTCCAATGCCATTCCCAGCTGAATAGGTTGTCAAGTATTTAGAGGGAACATTTCTCTGCGTTTCTTTTCATTAAAAGGGGCTGTCATAAAACAACAAGTATGGCACCTCTCATAAAATCAGGTCATTTTATGAATATTTAACTTACTTTGAACTTTTCAGAAGGAAATAGTGACCTTGAAAACTTCTAGGAGCTGTAGGACGTGGTAACACAGAGGCCACTGCGTCTGTCATCAATCATGGTGGATGCCTGCCTAGAGCTATTGTTGGCTTTTCAAAGGGAAGATTAAAAGACAGAGGGACATGAAAATCTTTATTATAAACTATTTCATCATACAAAAACCATAGGAATGATTGAGACTCAACAGCACATGAGAGGTTTATTTAAAGACATATTTTAACATGAAATTTACAATTTTTTGTTTTCATTTCCTTTCAGCTTGAAATCGATATCCTAGTCAAGCAATAACAATTTGATAGCCTGGCTGCTAAATATCATTTCAGTATATTACCTTTTTCTTGAGCTGTGGAACCTAGATTTATGCAGAATCCCAGCAGAATTATCCTAAATAAGTGAGCAGGCTTTTCTTGAGTTTGAATTTTTCAGACTGTTTACTGAAGTTTCAGGAAGACACTTAAAATTCTCAGGAGAAAATCAGTAAGATAAAGAAACAAACCCTTAGCCTCCTGTTAATTACATCCTTTCTTCTAGAGCAGAATATCGACTAAGAACTACCATCTAGGCCAAGAGCAAAAGTTTCACAATCTAAAAGAAGGAATGAGAACATGGTTATATTTAACTTTAGCTGAGATTAAAATATGTATAAAACTCAATTTCTTAACCCTCAGTAAGGCAAATATTCAAAATTATGAGAAATTACATAATGATTTTTTCTAGATTATCTTTAAATGACATGTCCACGAGCCATGCTATTTGTTCCCTCACTGAATAGAATCCCATATCTAACTTATCTATTAGGGACAAGATTGCACTTGTTAAATTAAGCCCCTCATATTGAGATTCATAAATTCAGGGATTTTGTGACTTTTAAGTTCATATCTTCTTATACCTTCAAAAGAAGAAATAGTCTATATAATTTCCTTTGAAAAGATTGTCTACTTTCTCCGCAGTCTCTTACTTTGATACCACCAATAATGTCTGGAACCTCTTTTGACAGATATTAAGCAAACTGTAGTGAAAAAATTTCTGGTTTGGAAGTCAGCAAGACATAGGTTTAAATAATCTGTATCTGTAATGTTCAATGCTATAGCCAGGAGCATGAAGCTAATTGAACAAGTTAAAACATGTTTAGTTCAGCTGAGGAAATTTTGTTACATTTAAATTTAAAAATATAAGATGTGTGTGTGTGTGTGTGCCTGTGTGTGTGTGTGTGTGTGTAGTATCTTATTATTGTAGTAAGTCTGAACTTCATTCTTACCAAAATTCTGTAAGGTAAATTTCATTTTAATTATCGTGTTGAACTTGACAACATAATGTAAGACATTGGCGTTACATTGGCTTTGCGTTGTAGTACACCTACTTGTCACATGCTTCATTTCTAGAATTGCATATGTACACATCACTGATCTATTTAGTGTCAGTGAATTGACTTAATTTAAATGACTTTTGTATGCACCCATGTAACATTGCAGGGTTTATTTGAATTCTTTATGCAAACAGCACAGGTTACTGATATCTATGTAAATCATAGCTGGTAAATATATTGACATAATATTATTTAAAGTATAGCATATTTAAATGATTTTTCTCATTTGAAAAAATAAGTGTGGACTTTTAATTTAAAGAATATGCTTCCTACACATGCAACAATATAAAAGCTAACGTATAATAAAGATAAAAAGAGATGGCAAATACTTATGTCACAAAATTCATGATAAATAGCAATATACTTAGGCAGTGCAACATGCAAAACTGTTTGTTGTATAAAATATTTTAGGATAATAAAGTGGGGAGTTCCCATTGTGTCTCAGTGCTAACAAACCTGAGTAGTATCCATGAGGATACAGGTCTGATCCCTGGACTCACTCAGTGGGTTAAGGATCTGGCGTTGCCATGAGCTGTGGTGTAGGTCGCAGACACGGCTTGGATCCTGTGTTGTTGTGGCTGTGGTGTAGGCTGGCAGCTGCAGCTCTGATTTGATGCCTAGCCTGGGAACTTCCAAATGACACATATGTGGCCTTAACAAATATGTGATGAATTTGTTAAATTCCCTCTCAGCAGTCAAAGAAGAATTGATAAAATTGGTTGGTTGAAGTTAGGTAAATTTTTGAAAATGCAACTATTGCACTCTCCTACTCCAATCAAATTTAACAAAAGTGTGATAACTCTGGTTGAGAAATTAAATGCAATATATATTTATGGGGGTAAGTGTTACCCTTGGCATAATCAAGCAACCAGGGGCAACATAAGATTACCTCGTAGATTTCTAGTCTGGGATTAGAGATTTGTTGTAAGGAAGTTAAAAACAGGGAGAAGAAAAAAATACGGATATGCGTGTGTGTGTGTGTGTGTGTGTACTGCCTAGAAATAAAGCTTACCTAAATAAAGTCTCAGCGAAATAAGCACTGGCAGACTAAACGTGTCCTGCTGACATTAAGCAGCCAATGAATTTTTTTCAAGGATGTTTGTGGGAAGACCCCAGCGGTCATCTCAGATTTATCCCGATCTGATGAAGCAAATGCTCTAATCATGCCCAAGACCACCAGGGAAACACCCAGTTTCTCCCTGTGACTCCCATTCATCCTCTGGTTCCAGCCACTTATCAACCTGACCAGTTGAGGGCCCCCATCTGATAGAAGGGGAACACATGTGGTCCTCTGTCTATAACATCAGAAAATCACCCAAGACTTATTCTTCCACCCAAGACCAGTATTTTCTCTGAACAAATTTCGGCAGCCTTTAAACACATTTACAGGGAGAAATTACAATCACACTCCAAATGGAGAACAGAATGGCAAGGTTTTAGATTAAACGAGCAAAGCAGTTTTTTGGTTGTTTTTTGTTGGTTTTTTTTTTTTTTTAAGTTTATTGTTGATCTGGTTAAGCAAAAGTATACCATACATATAGAGTTTTCTGAATGCGCTGCTTGAAGTTAATGAAAGACTTTGTCACAGCTTTGTGGCTGGAAAGATAAAATCTAACACATCGAGTTAGCTGAGGTGATCTTTATTGAGTGGCAGGAAAGTATTAAAAAAGCATTGTTTCTGAGAGAATGCCTGCCTCCTTTTTAATACTCCATGCATCTCTCGCTGTTTCTGCCATTCTCTGGGCAGCTACGTATCAGGCTGCCAAGTCTTCAGTCTCAGTGTGAAGATGAATGTCATTTCCTTGAAATGTAGCTCCTACTGTACTTCTAGGAAATGAGATTCTGCTCAAGCAAGTTGAAATCTTAATTTTAGTTCTTTTCAGAGTAATAATTTATATATAAAGTACCACAGATGGATGTTTATATTGGATATAATAACTTGAAGACTTATTTTATCTGCAAATGGAGTTAGAGCTTCTTAATGCCAAAAGACAGGACTAAGTCATTGAAGGGTCTATTCCCATCATTCAGCTGTGGAAGCTCCATCTCCTTTCGATGGAACTTCTTGGTCAGCCTTGCTCCTTCCTCAAATGACAGCACCCACCAAAAAGATCTGACTCTCCCAAAAGCCAAAAAATGAGCGAAATATTTAGCAAACAGATCAGATTGGGTGAAGTATCAAAGACTTTATTTTTCGGAATGAACTATGATAATGAATATAGAAGAAAGCTGTTGGGTTCATACAGTTTGATACATTAGATTAGCTGAAGCAGAAAGAGCCATAAGAAAAATCAACTTGATGACTAAACTTTGAAATTGAAATTAAAATATGAACTTATCATTCTCAGTTTTAAAGAGACAAAATAGTTGTCAATGTGCCAATGTATTAGAAGATCTATGATGTGAGTGTTATTTATAATAAATGAGGGATCTGTTAAAGTTAGGTCAGCATCCTTGTTGGAGGGAGGATAAAGGAAAGGAGAACAATTACATTTCATGACATAATCAGTCTTGAAATTAGTATTCAAGCTAGATGAGAATGTTATCGAGAATAATATAGCTGGGGTCAAAGGTGAGGACTAAGTGTGTATTTATTTCTTATCTATATTGATGCAGACAAAATCCCCTTCTTTTAACATATCTAAAAACAGAAGTTTCTGAATTTATTCCCACTCCTGAAGTCTGCCCAAGTGCTCAGTGGGTGTGAGTCTTTCAATGCTTCCAGGTATCTCATCGCTGACTTGGCCATTATTGCCTCAATCATAGCTTTTGGAAGTGTTGTAGTTGAGATATAGATTAAATTATGATATGCATGGTATCAATGGAGGTGAGAACAAATAATGTCCACTTCTGGTGGAAAGGATTTTGTTGTTGTTTTTAAATTTTGCAATGGGCTTTAGTTACCTATCCCCTTTTAAATCACCACCCCCCTTTTTTTTAGAGATTGAATTTTCCTGTAATTAAAAGTAAATCTGGAGTTCCCATTGTGGCTCAGTGGTTAATGAATCTGACTAGGAACCATGAGGTTGCAGGTTTGATCCCTTGCCTTGCTCAGTGGGTTAAAGATCCAGCGTTGTTATGAGCTGTGATGTAGTTGGAAGACTCAGCTCGGATCCTGCGTTGCTGTGGCTCTGGTGTCGGCCAGCAGCTACAGCTCCTATTAGACCTCTAGCCTAGGAACCTCCATATGCCACAGGAGTGGCCCTAGAAAAGGCAAAAAGACAAAAAAATAAAAATAAAGAAAAATAAATCTGAGTGGAGAGATCAAATAAATTAGAAAAATACTTATTATGACAGCATCTCACAATTGCAAACAACCTCAAATGCTTACCTACTCTTAACTCAAAGCTAACTCTTGAACCTTCTGTAAAGTGGCCAACTGAGTATTACAAATTAGCTTCTCTCTAACTAGTACAAGAGTTGCTTCAGTCCTTTTTATTGTCTAATTTTATAATCTGTAAAGTTACTGTTATGTCCTCATGGTTTATTTTGTCTCTTTTATAATTGAAGTCATTCCAGACAGCTTTAGTACATTTATCTAAATATACCAGACAACTAGAGTTTTTGAAAGAAACAATCAGTAACATTTACAAGTAGCATCCTTTATATGTGACCTTCAAGAGGACACTTACCAAAACACTTTGTGTTCCGTAATGACAGCAAGACGTTCTACAAATATAAATACTTAATTTTGTCCCATAATTTGCAAGGAAAGTTGGAGATCCATTGGATGTTATTTTCTGTATAAAGATCTGAGGAGAGGTTATAATTCAGAATTCCAGTGGCTCATTTACTGCTTCACAAAAAAAGAGGAATGTCAGGGTTTCCCATCCAGACCAAGTCACTTGCTACTTAAATTAGGAGAGTCTGAGGAGCTGTTACTTCTCAGGAAAACTTGACCCCAGTTAGCCCAGGGCTTGCCAAAACGCAGCCTCTCACCTGTTTTTGGTTCATTAACGGAGAATGATATTTACATTTTTACACAGTGGAAGAACATTTTAAAGGATTAGTATTACATGACATGAGAATATTACATGAAATTTAAATGGCCCATAAATTAGGACTTACTGGCACACAGCCACACTTAACCACAGATGTGTTTTCAGTGACTGCTGTCCAGCCACCAGGTGGTTGAACAGCTGCACAGACTGTGTTGTCTGGCCCTTTACAGAAATGCCCCTGACCCTTGAAGGAGGCTGTGGAGAAGTCTTCCAGGGGAGACTAACAGGCTATTGAGAGATTCCTGAATTGTTTTCTCCCTACATCCTAAGAACTTCCTGACTTTACTACTACTTTCGTATGCCGGCCTCCTCCATGGCTAACTGTAAATGCATGAGGTTAGCAGGTGGACGATCTGAGTTTATATTCTCAGTAGAGCCTGCACACGGCCGCTCAGAGCAGTGTTTCCAGCAAGTTGTCAGGGCCAAGGAAGATGTTTTACTTTCCTCTCAGGGCGTGGTTCTTTCTAGAAAATTTGTTTCAAACCATCTAACCTCCTTACATGTGTAATGTAAGAAATGTATACAAAACATGACATCATAACACATTAGCTGAACCCCTGGGATCCTGTGAAGTCAGCCCCTCAGAGCAGCTTTAGCCTATGTCCTCAGTAGGCTGTTTACCAGCTAAGACTCCTTAGGGAACTGGCCATGCCCTCTATTTCCTTTTTATATGTTTCCCTATGGATCATAGGACTGGGAAGATAAATCATCATTCAGAAAGAGATCTTGGTACCCACTCTTCTTTAGGAGAAATTTTCTGTGTGTGTGTGTGTTATGTATATGTGTGTATGTATAAGTGTGTTTATATGTACATGTGTGTATTTGTGTGTGTATGGGTGTGTGTATATGTATTTGTGAGTGTATGGGTACGTGTGTGTGTACATATGTATGTGTGTATATGTGTATGTATATAGGTATGCATGTATTGAGTATGTGTATATGTGAGTATGTATGTATGTTGTATATGTGCATGTTTGTATGAGTATGTGTATATGTATGTGTGTGTGCACACACAATTTGGAAATGAATAGAAGCAGACAGTCTCAGCCCAGAGTGAGATTGGGCACCTGCCCTTTGCTTGTAGATTGAGCTTAATTTTCTTTCAAAAGTCAGGCTCTGTGCTTTGATGTAGTCACTTCTTTTAAAGTCATCTCACATTTGCCCAACCAGTGTGATTTCCCAAAGTCATGAATTTACATGCAAGCAAAAGGTACTAAATCACTTTTATTTTAAATCATTATGTATGCAATATTACATTAAAAACAGATTGAGAATCTAATCATAACTTAATTATGCCCCCCAAAGGAGAATAGTTATCCTATAAAACATGATGGAAAATAAAAGGGACAGAGTTGTGGATTCTCTAATTACCTATATGCTGCCTCAGGTATGTGTTGTTGCACCAATAGTCAAGAATATGTTCTGTATTAAAAGAAAAAATAATATTATGATTCCTTGCTACCCAATGTAAGGAGTTGCAGAATAAATCCCTATAGAAAAATTGATGCAGAGTATCTTGTTGTAGTATGTACAATTTCTAAACTACTGTACTAATTGGCTATCTTGATTTTTAAAATTGTTTACTATATATCTCATTACTTTTGTTAAAATTTCTTTTTTTTTTAATGTCCTTTTTAGGGCTGCACCTGTGACATTTGAAAGTTCCCACCAGGCTAGAAGGCTAATTGGAGCTACAGCTGCCAGCCTATGCCACAGCCACAGCAACACAGGATCCTAACTGCGTCTGCGACCTACACCATAGCTTATAGCAACACCAGATCCTGAAGCCTCTGAGCGAGGCCAGGGATTGTACACACAACCTCATAGATACTAGTTGGGTTCTTACTGCTGAGCCATGATGGCAAATCCCAAAATTTCCATTTTAATGAAAAATTATTTTTTAGGATTTTTAATATGCTTATGGTACATTTATGTCTGTCCTTTCCTAAAAAATATGAGACCTTTTTTTATCTTGATATTTCAGTAGTAGATTAGGTATAGTAGAATGGATTGCTTTTTCCAAGTAATTCCAAAAACTTAAAATGCTCATGTCAAGAGAAAGGTATAGTTTTAGACTTAATAGATAAGTCTATAATGTAACTAAGTAGGTAAAAATGTAGTGAGGACAAGTTTGCTGGGGCTAGAGTATGAAAGAAACATATCACAAGTTTCTAATAATCTTGAACTCTATAAACCGCTAATATGTGAATAAAAATTGTCAGTGGGCACTGTACCCAGGAATAATCCAGACCAAATGCTAGTACCTAGTAATAGAAAGACTTTAGAATCTATTAATTATTATAACACAAATAGTAAAACAATGGACTTGTGTTTAAAACATATTTTATGTATGCCCATAATTTCACATTTTTCACTTAATCTTTGCATTGAGAGCTCGTGAAGCCAGGAAAAAGGAGGATGTAATCCAATGGTAACACTATCAAAGCAAAGTAAGACCATTGATTGAAAATACAGTTGAGCACGCCCAGCAGCTGAAGGGGTGAATTTCCTCATACATCATCTTAATGGCAGCATTTTCCACAAAGCTACATGGAGCACTCCTTTCATATTTCATGAGTTCTATTTGCCTGACTTCAAAATGCCAAATGTGCCACTGAACAGTGCTTTAATATTCATGGGTTTTTGAGATGGCTGTGACAGTTGTCAACTAGAGAAATGGCTTCATCAGGAAAGAATCTGACTTATGATTTCCGGCACACGTATAAAATTATGTAGTCATTCACATATACATTCTATTTTAAAGGTGTTCTTTGCATAGCTATATTTTATGAAAATGATATAGATATAGCCTTTATGTAATAGGAGGACATTTTCCATTCTTATTTGGATATAAGCTAGTATTCCAGAAAGTTTTGTTAACTCCAGACATATAACAATGGAGTTCTTTTGAAAGGGCACAGCTCAGTAAGTTTCCTAAAAGTTCTGTAGAGCCCAAATTATCACAGTATAATTTACTCATTATGTAGAGAATCTGTGTTTCTTTTTCCTTGTATAATTCAAAAATATATTAAGTAGTTCTCTTTAGGGAAAAAATTCATAATGTTTGTCTTTAGCCCCAAACATTTACATTCTGGTTCTTGAGTTTCTTGTTACTAGTTCACATGCTAAAAAGTAAAATTAAAATTTACCGGAGTTCCCGTCGTGGCGCAGTGGTTAACGAATCCAACTAGGAACCATGAGGTTGCGGGTTCGGTCCCTGCCCTTGCTCAGTGGGTTAAGGATCCTGCGTTGCCGTGAGCTGTGGTGTAGGTTGCAGACGCTGCTCGGATCCCGCATTGCTGTGGCTCTGGCGTAAGCCGGTGGCTGCAGCTCCGATTAGACCCCTAGCCTGGGAACCTCCATATGCCGCAGGAGCGGCCCAAGAAATAGCAACAACAACAACAACAACAACAACAAAAAAGACCAAAAAAAAAAAAATTAAAATTTACCCATGAACTAGAGTTTATTAATGTTAATCTTAAAAGGTCTATGAAATTTTCACACAATGTCAGGTATTAATAATACACTGATTAACTTATGAACAAACACCATCTTTGTAAGAACTTATTTTGCATATTATCTCAATAGTATTCTTCCATAAATTTTAATGAGTTAATGCTGAGACCAGCTCATCAGGATGGGGCTGAAGAACGGGTGCTATGGAGCTTAAGGAAAAAAAAAGTTAACATAAAACAAGACACAGAGGCATTTATCTTAAGTAAAGGTGGGAACTGGGGGACTCAAGGTCTTAGGGACCAAGAGCCCTGCCTCAAGAAACCACACTGCTTTTATTGTGCTCTTGAGGATTACATCAAGCAAAAAGGGGGTTGTAGGTGCAGGATATAGGTTTTTTTTATTATTTTAAAAGTCACTTAGCTGGTAAATGGTTAAACTTTTACTCTAAACTATAGGCATTTAAGAATCATTAGCATTTGAATTAGCTATCTAGGAATAGCATTTCAGAGAATCCTCACTGTGTTTCTGCAAAGGGCATGCCTATTTGTAGCAACCCTTTGTGCCTAGGTTTGCACCTTGGTTCCTCTTTTCTAATGCATATTCTGCTAACGACCACTCATAAACCACTTGGTCATGAGGTTCCTCTTTCTCTTATTCTTTAGAGGACATATCATGCTTGTGCAAATGGCGTGCCAATCTGCACAGGTCCAGCCGCCTAGACCATTGTGTTAGGTCCTCATTCAGCTGACTCCGCCAATAACCCTTGCCCTTAGGTCTTTGTTCTTAAGCTTAAGTCATTTACCAGCACTGTGACTGTATTTCAAGGAGGAAGGTGGGACAAAGAAGGACAAGATGGAGTTTTCAGCAAAGAGGCTAAGGAAATATTATAAAAACATGTCTCGCAACAAGTTAAAACCAGTAGCACAGTCACCTTTGGATTGATAATAGTATTTAGCAGTTATTGAATACGCACTATATATCAGGAACTCTTTTTTTTCTTTATATATATTAGTTTAATTTAGGTACTATTACTAACCTTTTCTGCAGATGAAACAGATCAAATAACTTGTCCCATATTTTACTGCTAGTAAAGTAGTATTATCATAATTAGGTAACATCCAGGCTTTGCCCCAGAATCTGAGTGAGCCCCTACAACAGCCCTAACCTCTTAGAATTTAGACCTCAGCGTGAGCTCAGTTCTCATTGCTATCCTAGTGTTGTTTCTGTTCTTTTTTCACATAAGGATTATGCTTATTGACTGGTGTCTTTACATTGAATTTCAGCTTTGAAATAACATCTCTTTTTGTGATTTCATTCTGTCAGTAACTGAAAGTTACTCTAAGGATAATATGAATTCTTGAAATAAGTCTCTCTCTTCTTTTTTTCTTCATTTTTTTTTTCTTGTTCTCTAAGTTATATATAATTGAAAAGGCAATAGAATCAACAGAGGCAGTAGATGGAATGATGGCTTGAGTTCCCATCGTGCATTTGGAGAACAGCCCGTTTCCTAATAGTCAGTACTTGGTAATTAGATCGGTATGTATAAAAACACAAAATCCTAAAATGTTCATTTTTAAGAGTTTGATGAGAAAAATAGCCCCCAGACGACCTTACCTTTCTTTGAGCATATGTGCTGTGACTTAACATGGACCCATGCAAGAGTTTATCTTCTCTCTCTGTGTGCAGGGGTTGTTTAGGATGGTTAAAAAAATTAATAACCTAAACTGAGATTGGAACAGAAATTTTACTGAGTCTCTCAGCTGTGCAGCAATCCTCCTACGTTTCCCTGATCAGCTCTTGTCTCATTCTCCAGAGCATCTTTCAGATGTTCTTTCCAAAAAAATATCAGATCCTCTTCCTTCCGGTCACTTTCACTTCACAGGAAACCTGGAAACAGTGAGGCTATAACTCTTTCCATAAGCTCAAAGGAAGACATAAAAACTGCTCCAGCATCTCTTGCTTCCCTACTGTTCTGCTGTAAACCCTTAACAACTCTGCCTGGGCTCTGAATGCTGCCTCAAAATCATAAGGCTTGTAGTTATCTTTTTCTTTCTCTAACTTTTCCAAGGCTTATATTATTTAGGATGGGGTAGACTGTGCTAAAATAAACAAACCTCTCATCATCTTGAATCCAAGAACTACATGGCTCTACCCCATGATTACTTCCCACTTGATTCTCAAAATTCGTTTCAGTTGCTGAAAGTGATCTTAAAAGGCATCAAAGACTTCATCACTTCAAAAAAAAATGTTTACAGACAGTGGCTATGTCCTTCTCATAGTCCTCCTTTCACCTTTATTTGCACATTCTATGTGTCCCTTGTAAACCCTCTGCTTGTTTTTATTTCTATTTTTTCTGATATGGACTCCTACTTTCCCTCGCCTTTTACTTCCAGTCACTTTTAGACTTATCTCTTTATATGATCCTTAATATTGATATTAGCCAGGGTTTTATTTTAAGTGCTTATTTTCTTCTCAGTTAATGACTTCATCTTTTCTCCATCCCGAGGGCAGTTTGCTACAGAGTGTTTACATCTTCTTTCCGCCAATTTAACATATACAAGCAGTCCTTGCTTTGCATAGTTCTTGTGGAGTGTTGATGTTCACAGACTAGGGAACACAGGTTTCAGTTACCATAGTTCATTTAAATAATTCCAAGTCCCCAACAATACCGTTCAGACTGCAGTGACCACTGCATATTAACTATAAATACTTACATGAAGGACAGATTTTGCTGCTCGTTCTTTAGTCCACGAGTCATTACGTAGACAATAGACATGCGTCATGGCCAGTGACCAGGGTCACCGCCTCTTTCACATCTGTTGGTGGTTGTTCAAGGAGCATCTGTGCCCACACACCCTCAGCAGAGCTTGCCGCTGTGTTTCTTTGTCTCCCAGTGGTAAATCTATGTGAGATTTTATAGAAATGGATAATCAAAAGGGAATTAGCCAAGAAAGATGGAAGAGCAGTAAAGAGACCGTGCTAATGCTGCAGTGAAATGAAAATGGAACATGCAGTGAAGTTCTTGAAGAGACAGCTGTCCAGGGAATGTTGACCTCGTTGCTGTTTGAGAGATACTAGATGTTTCTCTGCTGAGGCATTTCCCTCTTTGCATTCACTACAGCCCTATTCTCCTGATCCTGTTGAGCTCTGTTAGGAAACCTGCTTTGTCATTCTTTTCCATTCATTATCACATCAGGGTCATGTCTCAATCATGGGTTTCCCTTTCTACGGAATATGGGCCCTATGTCTTTGGCCTTGTACATCAAACTAATGTTTTATTCTGTCTTGGGTATTGTGAATGTTATGTTGTAGATCTGTTATAGTCTCCAAGAGTGTTGTTGGTTTTTTTGTTGTTTTGCTTTTGCTGGCAATTAATCTAGTTGGGCTTAAAATGCAAATTGTGTTTCTTTAATGGCAGAATTTATGCCCAGGCGCATCTGCTCTTTCTCTTTCTGACAATATCCTCTCCATTTCCAGTGGCCAGCCCTGTGGTTGCTCTGTTCTCTGATTCTTCTGGCCAGAACAGCTGTGGTTTTCTATCAGTTCTAGCTGTCTACAATGGTGCAGAATGAGCTCTGCCCTTAGGCTGGAAATTTTGATTAAAGAAAACTCAACCAGTGTATTTTCTTGTTTTGATCAGTCATCAGTAACTCATAGTTTTCATTGTTTTTCTTTTTGTTTTATTTTTTCAGGTGTTTTTGTTGTTGTTTGTTTCATAATTTGGTTATTTATTTATTTTTTTTTGTCTGTAGGAAGTAGCTTACTTGGTCTTTCCCAAAAGCAGGATCCTCTCCTCCTCTTTATTTATTTATTTTTTCATGTCAAGCTTCATCTCTAAATGTTCTTATTCCTAAAATGCACTTAACTCTTATCCAGTTATTTTATTTTTTTCTTATCCTCAAATACGTTCATACTTTGTTTTTTTTTGTTTGTTTTTTTTTTTCTTTGCCTGGCACTCCTCTTTGCTAGACTAATTGCTAGTTTTCATATAGAACTACTTTTATATGTGTTGACAAAAATTATAAATGAACAATCTATACTAGGAATAGAAAATAATTTTATTTGCACCAAACGGAAGACTATAGCCCAGAAGACAACTTCTCAGATAACTCTTGGAACTGCTCCCAAGAAGCATGGTTTTCAGATACTTCTATGTCTTGTCAGAAAAAAAACTACATCAAAGAAGTTATGATAGTTTCCTCCAAGGTTTCCACCCCAGACAGGTCTGCAAGTACTGAGCAAGTCAGCATTCCCTTGGCACCTGGAAGGAGAGGCTTATTATCAAAGGAGGACCATCTTGGTTGTCCCAGGAAGAGGGGTATTTAAGCTTCATTTTTAACATGGAAATTCTTTACTTCTGGTCAGTGCACCCTTTTCTTTAATAATTAACACAGATGCACAATGTAGGTTTGATAGGTCACAAACAGGCTGTTCTAATTAGCATAAAATTTGAGTTAAATGATGTGTAAGCCGGAATGATGTCCCCATACTGCATTATGTGAATATGTCTTTCATTATGTGTAATATTTTGGTAGAAGTTTTCCTTGAATATTCCATGTCTTTTTAAAATATTCCATACATGTGATCCTGGAGCATAATTTATTTCTAACACTCAACTTGACACCACTACCTGGCACATAAGAAATTCTTAATAAATATAAGTTAAGTTAATAAATCCCATAATTTCTTCAAATATACAGCCAAGACATGGAAACAACCTGAATGTCCATCGATAGATGATTGGATTAGGAAGATGTGGTATATATACACAATGGAATACTACTCAGCCATAAAAAAGAACAAAATAATGCCATTTGTAGCCACATGGATGGAACTAGAGACTCTCATACTGAGTGAAGTAAGCCAGAAAGAGAAAGACAAATATCTATAATATCATTTATATCTGGAATCTAATTTATGGCACAAATGAACTTTTCCGCAAGAAAGAAAATCATGGACTTGGAGAATAGACTTGTGGTTGCCAAGGGGGAGGGAGTGGGATGGATTGGGAGCTTGGAGTTAATAGATGCAGACTATTGCCTTTGGAATGGATTAGCAATGAGATCCTGCTGTGTATTACTGGGAACTATGTCTAGTCACTTATGAGGGAGCATGATGATGTGAGAAAAAGAATGTATACATGTATGTGTTACTGGGTCACCATTGCTATGCAGTAGAAAAAAAAATTATGTATTGGGGAAATTTAAAAAAAAATAAAAGTAAATCCCATAAGTGTATAACCAATCCAGTTTAGGAAAACATGAATTTTACATAAAGACACAAAATTAATACATGCTTCTAATAAAATGTTATGTGACTTGCTTTAAGGCATGAAATTAAAATGTGCTTATTATTTATTAAATGCAATGCTTGCTACTTATAATTAAAGGCACACCTATGGATATAAGTGCACTACTCTGAGACTTTTCTTTACCTTTATTATTTTCGAGTTTATGAATACTTTAAAAAAATGACTGGGCATTTGGGATTATCATATACACACTGCTATATACAAAAATGATCAGTAACAAGGACCTACTACTCAGGGAAGTCTATTCAATACTCTGTGATGGTATCTATCCAAAACTCTGTGATGAGGATAGAATCTGAAAAAGAATGCATATATGTATATGTATGGCTGATACACTTTGCTGTCACCTGAAACTAACACAACATCATAAGTAAACTATACTCCAATAAAATTTATTTTAAAAAACACAAGGGAATGGAGAATGGAAGATCTCCTTGAGCAGGTGCGGCCAACATTTTTTTATTAAGGTAAATATAGAATTGGTGGTACCCATATGGACATGAAGCTTAGGCCAACTCATTCTATAAAAATGACTTGGTTGTTTCTAAGTTTAAGATACTCTATTCTAAATGTCATCGAGTTGAAGTTAAGTACTTACTCTTGCAGTGAGAAAGAAAATTTCAGGCTACAAAAGAAATTTTAGTTTAGATTTTAAATGAGAGAACAATTTACAAACTATATATTTGATGAAAGGAGCCAACGATACCAGTCTTTTAGATAACATGTGTCTATGAAATAGTAATTTAGCTTTTATAATTAGGGAAACACTGTCACAGAAACACACACAAGATCTTTTAAGTTCCCTGAGATGTCTGGTTTCTGTAGCAAAGGCACATTGGAAGTGAAAATGAAATGCAGTGTAAGAAAATAGTGGATAAGAAAAAAAAAAAGAAATGCAGAGTAAGAAAAGAGGGCCTTAAGAATCATTGCATTTACAGAATCTTGCATATGAAAGACATATGTTATATAACATCAGTCATGAACAATTTAAATATCTAGAAAATGCTATATATTCATATCAGAGGCATTTCCCTGGAAAATATTTTCTCAGATTCTGATCTATTGATTTGTTCTCTTTTTTTTTGCAGTTTTTCTTTTTTAACTTGCCAAGGATTTTGACCTTTGCCACTCACAGTTTTAATTTCATTTCCTCAGATTTTTCTCTTCTATGCTGAATAATTTTTTTTTTTTTTAATTTTGATGACAACGCTCTTACTCTCTGTTTCACACACTTCAGAATAAATATTTAGGTGAGGAAAATGATTCTATTACTGATTCAGCTCCTGCTTGACATCAATAATAATAATGATATTTGTGAAAATAATCTCTAGCTGTTGATACTCTAATAGTATTTGAATACATAAATTTGGTTAATCCTGACAGTCACTCTTTAGTTAGAGCTTTAATTTAGAGCTGACAAAACGGACCCAGAGAGGCTGAGTGACTTGGCCAGAAGACATGACAAGAAACTCAGTTCCAACTGTGATTACTAGGCTCTCGTCACATGTGGTACTTCTCCTTGATGATATTTACGTGACATATTAGAAAAACTCAACTATTAATCGCTTTTGAAAGTTGCTTGTCTGTGGATGGCTTGCAATTGTGTGCTCTAATTCAGTTATGATTCATTACCTGCACTATCATCTTGTCTTAATTGGCTGCTGAGTGGTACTGAATATGATATTGCTGATTCAACTTTACTGTTCATTCTTTGTCAAATCATGTGTAAAGAACTTAAGCAGTATAAAATATCATTCTTAAAAGTTCTGATAAAAGGAAAAATTAAAGCCCAATACCTGATTGTTTGCTATTTCTGATTGCTAATCAAAGGCATTTCATCATTTTACATAATGTTGGTGATTGCATGACTTGGAAACATTTTCAATTCGGTTAACTCATCCATATGAATCAGAACCGTGTGGATCACAATAGCAGAGAAAATGGTTAACTCAGAATGGTGTTCCTCTGTGCAGAGTTTGCTCTTTGCCAAAGGCAATGTTTGACCTCTTCTTTTGAAGTCTTCTTACCACTGAGTTTCTTAAAATTCAGTGGTCAACCAGCTATCAGTTAAATTAAGGAAAAGCTCTATGTGCCACTCTAATACATTCAATCAATGAGAATATTTGCAGGAGGACATGTCCAAAATTAGACGCTTCCAGCAGAACCTGAAAGACCTTTTACTGAGGGCCTCGGCTTGAGTAATTGGTAGACATATGTAACCTACCACTAAAGGACTTTGAAAAGTACCATTCTGGAGATGGTATTCTAAATGCTTTGGTCCCTTGATCCAGAATGATGGAACATCTAAAATGAATCAGAGATTGTTTTTGTTTTATGATTAACAAAACCATGATCTCCGCATTAGGATGATTTCATCGAATACTTCTTGATCACCTGCTAAGTGTCTGCACTTACCTGCAGGGGTGCTTTGTAGAAATGGATAGACATGTAGAGTAACTCAAAGCATTACAGTTGTAGGTGTTGTGAGTTGAAGATAGTCACACATTGACACTCCTTCCATCAAGGTGAGGCTTTTGGCCCCTCCCCTTAAACTTGCTGTGATCTTCGTCTTGTCTGTTTTGACCAATAAAATGTAGAGATGAAGTCTACACCATTTCCAGGTCTAGTTCTGAAGAAGACTGTCGGTTAACACATTCTTCTCCTTGGAGCCCTGCGCTCCAGGTAAGAAGTTTTAAATATCATGAAGCTCTCAGATTATAAAGAAACCAAGGCTGGAGTTTTGGGAAAACCACTCGGAAAGGCCACATGCACAGATCAAGAGAGACTCAGCCATCCCCCAGCTGCTCTAAGTTCTGGCTATTCAATTCACCCAGTTGATAGTCTGGACATTTTAGGCAAAGATAAATTTTCTCCAGTGTGTCCTGTCCAATTCCAGATTTCCAAATAATGCAATGTAATAATAACTCAGTGTTGCTCGAAGCCACTAAATAGTTTGAATAGTTTCCTTTCCAGTGATAGATAACTGAAGTTATGATTTTTGGTAATTCTGCTATTAACTTAGTATGTGATGTTAGGAAATCTACTTGAACTATTTAAACTTTCCACTGTAATAAAATGGTGGTGTCTATCATTTCATTATTCATAATGAGATGACCTGGATATTTGTAAACTGCATGTGGCACATATGTAATAAACCCTCCACTCTGCAACTTTTATTTGCACCCAGGCTTCTCTTAGGAGGCTGAATGTAGACATATATCCAGTTGCTTAGTAAGCATCTTCTCTCAAGTTTTTTTTTAGCACTTTAAACTCATATATTCAAACTTTTCCTGTTCCCTCACAATCCCGCTTCCCTTGCTGTGTTCCCTACCCTGGGAAATACTATTTTATCTACTTATTTCCACAAGCAAATCCTTGGAGTCCTCTTTTTGCTTCCCTTTCATCATCCAATGCTGTTCCATCTACAGAAATAGAAAATAACTCAAAAATTTTTCGCTTCTCTCCTGCTTCTGCTAAAACCACCTTTCCCAATTCACCATTCCCTCACTTTCCTACTCCAGCCACCCTCTAACTCTTTTCCTGAATGCTTTACTCACTGCATCAATGGTTGTCCTGCTTCAAAGGGATCTTTGTTTAAAAATAAAAAATTGGTAAATACCACAAGGCTGAATACTTTTCAATCCATAGGAAAAAGTTCAGACCCCTCAGCTTTGTCTAAAGGACTCTTCCCATGGTGGCCTTTGCCACCTTCCAGATGAATGAACAGCCCATCACTGTTGATCCTTCCCCTTCAGCCTGTCTTTAAAACACTTCCCCCCCCCTTATTATGGGGACTCTCCCAGGCTGTTCTTTCTGCACGTGTTTTGAGTTAGTAAGCAATTACTCAGGCTACTGTAGAAGCATCTCTTCCCCAACAGAAGGCTCTCTGGCAAACTCAGGTTAAATTAAGATCCCTTACATTTAATCTCTTTAAATATCATCTTCATGAAATCTATGCAATTATAATGGATTTCTTGTTCGTGGTATTATTAGAATTATTATTATTTTGTTACCATCTTATTAATGGAGGCTGTGGCATGGAGAGGCTCAGAAGCCAGTAATGAAAGAGGAGAAAAACTGCTAAGATATGATACAAACTCACAATGTTTGTAAGGGCCAGCTTCGATTAAAGGACTTTATTAAAGATTCTATTTCCCAGCAGTGTGCGCTGTGTGTGTATGTGTGTGTGTGTTGTTCTGGGTGTTGCCCACCGCATTCCAAGTGTGGAGGGTAGGTATTTCATCTCTACCACCAAACAATTCTCCAGACACCAGCAACTGGGTGTCCTACAATTCAACTCAGTTTGATCTACCCAGAGGTAGAGATGGAATCAGATCTCAGTGGTTAAGGGGTCAGTCTCCCAACTTCAAGTGCAGCTTGAAAGCCCAAGCTGTTACTTGCATTTCTGACCAACTGGCTGTAAATCAGAAGTCCCCAAGACCCCTCCTTGGGTTTGATTAATTTGCTTGAGCCACTCATTGAATTCATGAAACCAGTTTAATTACTAGATTACAGGCTTATTATAAAAGGATGTAACTCAGGTACAGCCAGATAGAAAAGATGCACAGGGCAAGGTATGGGGAAAGGGCTTGAAGCTTCATGGCCTCTCAGAATATGACACTCTCCCTAAACCTTCACGTGTCACCAACCTGGAAGCTCTCCTAGCCTCATCCTTTTGGGTTTTTATGGAGGCCTCATGACACAGGCACAGTTGATTAATTCCTTAGCCATTGACTTTGGCTCAGCTTCCAGCTCTTTTCCCTCCAGGAGGTCAGGGGGTAGGTCTGGAAGTTCCAGCCTCTGGAGACAAGGTTGGTTCTCCTATAATCAGCAGCCTTCCTCAGGTTTGGGCCCAAAGCCACCTCACTGATATAATAAAAGATACTTTGTCAGTCTCATTATTTACCAAATTCCTAGTCTAGGAGTCTGAAATTCCAAGTTTCTGGAACTCTGTATTTTATATCCATCTATCTGTCTATCTATCTGTCTATCTATCTAATATTTCTTATTATAAACACATTATATATATGTAATGTATATATATATATAGTTTCTCAGTGGCTTGATGTATGGAATTAGAAGCTAACTAGCTACAACAAACCTTTGCCTATTGGCTAAATATTCTAGGCAATGTTCTGGGAGTAGGGGTTTTATGATTTATACCATAAGATGGAGTATCTCCTACCTGTTCTTTGTGTGAAAGAGTTTCATAAATCACTAGCAAAGAGAAGTTTTAAATGCAAAGATATCCTTGAACAGGATGGCATTTCAACCATAATGATAAGGAGGTCTTTATTTCATTTGTGTTGTTTTCATTTTTGTTGCAAAGGTTGTAATTGTTTGACATGCAAATAAAACAGGAAAATAAAACTGCTTTTGTAGCTGTTGGGGACATGATTTTAAAGAGATTGGTTAATCTAATTTAAAACAGAGTCAGATTCTCAGTGTTAGGAAACTGTGTAAGTGGGGTAAAGAGTGAAGTTGTGAATCCGGCTTTCTGTTTAGCACCAGAACCTTAACCAAAACACTGATGTTCTCATGCACAAAATTAAGAGGCAAGAACAGACCAATTGTAAGTTCCTTCCAACTCTAACACTCTACAATATCATAATCACTTTATTGTCTAATTCCTTCTAACCATTTCCTATTAAAGTAAAGCCATATGATAAAAATGGTTGTGTGATAAACATAGTAATATCTGTTGCTCATTAAAATAATGTGTGCCACTTTAAAGACTAACAAAATATTTGTAACATGACTTGCTTTTATTTTTGGTGTGAGCATCTCAGGCACGTAGAGAAAATTGTTACGACAACAGAAGCCCCTGACAACTAATCCCGACAATGCAAATTTTATCTTGAGATGTATGACTTTGACAGAAAGAAAACTGGACAGACTTGAAAACCTTAAGTAAGAAATTAAAAGAATGCCAAGTCGTTTATTTTGAAATTGCTTGTGAAAAACTCATGTCTTTTGCTTGGCATCATTAAATTATTTACTCATTAAAACCCAAAATTTTATAAATAGTATATTGTCCTAATACTCCAACAAGTTTTCCTCTAATTTCATGCTTGTAAATGCTGAGACATATTAAAACTGTATAATAATACTGGGAAATGGATGAGATTAATTTTGGCTTTTTTTAAAGTAATTGATTCTTCAGAGTCTTTACAGTTATTAATCCTTTTTAATAGAGTTTAAACAATCCCAAACTCAGATACTTGCCTTTGAAATCCTGACAACTTCAAATAATAAAAGCCATATCTAACAAACTTTGTTGGCCTGACTTTGAAAGATTTATTTGAGCTAAAGAATTAGATAAGTTTCTTTCACATAAGGCACCAAGATCTATAAAATTATTTCTTCTGCCTAATACCACCCAGTGGGTGCACATCAATGTTTATTGATTAATGTTTTTTAATTCCCTTTTTTGGAAAACAGCTACCCTTATATATCAGCAACTGTCACTGAAATATGACTATTTTATTCCTGCCTAATTTTGTATTTTTAAAATTATTTATGGCATATGCTGATAAAACTGCATTCAACCTTCACTTAATATGTTATTTTCAATAGCATACAAATACGTTCAGTGTTTGATTAGAAAGTATTTGATCAGCTGGTAGGAATCTTGAAATCCTGAGAAGAAAATGTTATGGAAAGGAGGGAGTTGATCAGTGTTTGAATTTCCCAGAACCAGAACAGTATTGCAAATAAGATAGAGTAGTAGCTCTAATAGGGAATCCTTAACCTGTGTAATAAGCATGGATTTTCATTTTCATTATGAAAGGTGTTTTTGGCTTAAGGTACACTGTTGGACTGGGAAAGTATCCTCTATCCATAAGACTCTTGTATGATGGTTAAGAATTGCTATGAAGAGTGAGTACTGGCTTTTATGAGACCTCAGCTCGCTCTGTGGACATTAGTCCCAGAAGACATAAGGGGTAGTGGTTTCCAATGGCTTGGAGGACAAGCTGCCTCTGGAGTCATTGCCACTTGGGTCTCATCTCTGTGTCTACTTACTATGGTGATAGAAAACTTGACCTTTAACTATGGACGGGCATTGAGAAATGTTTAAGAGAGGAATGCATGGTGGAACATAGGACCCAGGCACGGCATCTGTCTTAATGGATTACTACCTCCCCCCGGTGCCCGCAGAACAATAAAAGAAAGGGTTTCAGAGGAAATTTTATGTACAGTTATTCACAACAATGACTTGAAGCAGACAAAGTTAACTTCTAGATTGGTACTTTTTTTTTTTCATTTTTTGAATATTTTGTTGTAGTTGCTTCAGAATGTTATGATAATTTCTGCTTTACAACCAAGTGATTCACACATCCATTCTCTTTCAGATTCTTTTCCCACATAGATTATCACAGAAGATTAGGTAGAGTTCTCTGCTATACAGCAGGTCCCCATTGGCCCATCATATTTTAATTCTTTCTTTAAAAAAGAATGTCACGTTGGCTGGTTTTTCCTCCACTGTCTATTTTGTGTTATACATTTATTTTGTCAATGTTGCCCTCTTTGAGCAACACATCTCTTGTAGGTAGAGGATGAGGTGCTATGTCATTAGACTTTCTTTGAGAAAAATCCCTATTTAGTTCTGGAAGAATAAAGGAGAAAAATATTGACTCTTGAAACAATGACCCTAACTAACTCAAAATGAAACCTGTTTTCCTTCAAACTCTTCTGCTCCCTTCCTCTTCTTTAACTGACTGACCCCAGAACTGCCATCCTGCCTGGGCACACTCCCCATCGTTCTGTATTGATTCTCTGGGAAAGATGTATTCAGGCAGCAGCTCTTGAATCTAATTCTTCCATTCAGCTTTACTTTCTATTAGTTTAAACAGACAACACCATCTCTTTCTCACTCAATAAATATGCCAGGAAAAGACACAGACAAGCCTTGGAGCCCAGGGCATTCATTAAACCAGAAGCACCGTAAACATTTATTATATCAGAAATAGCATATTGCACACCACTGACCAAACAAGGAATGTGTCAAAATGATGTATTGGTTGAATTTTGCCACACTTTCCTCTTCCTTTCCTACCTGCGGGGGAAAAACAAAACAAAACACAAAACAAGGTAGTGGTTGGAAAAAGTGAAATAAAATAAAATTGGAGACTGAGTCGCAGGGTAAATGATATCCAAACTCTCTGCAGATCTAATAGAAGTAAATTGTTAGAGGTCATTACTTTTCATGTTTATTGATTTTTAGCAGCCAATATCATTATTAGCTGCAGGAGAAGCAAATTTATCATGAAGTTCCCAGAAATAAAGTTAACAGAAGGACAAAGTTAATTTGTTATTTGAGGAAACATTTCACTCTATCAACCAACATCAAAGAACGAAGGATCCATAGTCAACTTGGAAAAAAACTTTTTAGAATTAATAAAGATAGGGATTGTGTAAAAATGGGTGAAATGTTTATTTTTTAAATTGATTCACATATATATTCTATTAAGATAAATGTTTAAAGGGAGGCAAGGATGAGCAAAACATCTACCCAAGTGAGCAAATTGTTCCACCCAAGTTTACCAGTTTATATTTTCTGTAACTGTGGTTCAGGTCCCTGGCAAATCTGACAACACAAGAGGCTTTTAATTAAATTGAGAATTCCTTGTTTCAGTTCCACAAAGGTAGGGATCTTGTTCCTCTTTCTCTCATTTCCTCAGTGCTTGGCACACAAAAGAAGCTCAATAAATATTGTTGAATGGATGAAGGACTGGCAAGGGTTAATGCAATTCTGGAAAGACTGGATCATTGACTGGCCATCATACTTGGATCCATTGACTACTTACCACCTTAGAGTAAAGCCCTGTTACCTTAACATCCCATCACCTTGCCGATGCTGCTATGCAGAAGCAGCAAAAAGAAAGAGCTCAGCCTCCATGAGCCTTTAGACAGGGCTTTGCAAGTAGGGGGTAATAACCGGGACACAGACCTGCCAGTCTGTCCAGAGCTCATTTAGGCTGAATTGTTTACCTAGCCCTGCATCTCTGAAGCAAAATCCATACACAGAGCTTTTAGGTACAAGAGGCCTCAGCTAATCTGAGTCATTTTCCCTCAGTTGCCTCAGGAGACAGTAATCATAACTCAGTGATTCCTTCAAATGCTCTAATTAAAAAGACAGCATCATCCGACTTGAATGAAGTAAGTCAGGGAAAGACAAATATTCCATTTATACGTGGAATCTAATACAAATTATTCAAAAGAACCTATTTATAAAACAGAAACAAACAGTTTTCAAAACCAATCTGATGGTTAACATTGGGTGGGTGGGAATAACACATAAACACTACTGTATAAAATAGATGATTAATGAGAACCTATTGTACAGCACAGGGAAATCTACTCAGTAGTTTGTTATAACCTATGTAGGAAAAAAGAATGGATAATATTTATATGTGTGATTGACTCACTTTGCTGTACACCTGAAACTAGTACAACATTGTAAATCGACTCTATCCCAATAAACTTAATTTAAAAAAAAAAAAAAAAGAAGACGGCATCAAAAGTGAACCTGTTCCCAGCAGGAAGGAAGTGGGATGGATGGGTAGCAGATGCACACTATTACATTTAGAATGGATAACCAGTGAGGTCCTACTCTACAGCATGGGGAAATATATCCAATCTCTTGGGACAGACTGTGATGGAAGATAATAAAATTTAAAAAAAGGAATATATATATATATGACTTTGCCATACAGAAGAAATTGACACTATATTGTAAATCAACTATACTCTAATTTAAAAAAAATAAATTAAAGTGAACCTCTTCCTGTAAACTTGGAGTCCATGTGTTATGCCTATCATGTTATGCGGTGTTAAATACAATATTTTCCTGAACTAAAATCCTTCCTAACGGCAGCTACTTATAATTTGTACAGCTGGAAATAATAACCAATCTGTTTCAAAATTTGCCACTTAAAACCTTTTTTTTTTTTGGTCAGAATTCCAGAAGGCATTCTTGCAGGCCCATGCCAAGCTCTAACTGCTTGCAGAGCAGAACACTCCAATTTGCATTCTCCAAAAAAGGACAGCTCAACCAGATTTAATGTATTTTGGCTGGCAATTTGTATGCTTAGTCTCTGCCCAGCATACTTTACTTTGAAAAAGCCAAGCTATAAAGCCTAGAATTATCGTTTATATTAGGAAGCCTGATAGAGTTGTTTCCACTGATATTGTACCCGCTCTGGCAGTAGCATAATTTGTATCTTAAAGAGATGGGAGTGTTCCTTGTGGACCAAAAAAGAATAGTGGGCTTTGCAGTGATTATTCTGGAGAGCTCATCTTTCTACTTTTCTGTAAGTGCTGGAGTGCTTTTAGGTGATTTCGCCATCTATGCATAATCATAAATTATAGATTTCTTCGTGGGCCGAATTTGATTTTTAAAATACTGGGACTTCATACAACCAAATTTTATTTTTCTTAACAAAGAAACAAGAAGTAGTTCACGTCAGTTAACTGTTTCCTCTGTGTTGGATTCTTTCTCTGCATACACTGGACTGAAGGGAGATGGAAGAGGAAAGGCACAAAGCGGAAGAGAGGTTTTGCCCAGTTCTTATGTCCATTCAAGCCCTGCCCTCATACTATAGATTATCCTTGGTGCCTGGTACAAAAGGTCATTGTCAGTTCCTTTCTGTTTTCTTTTTTATTTATCTCTCTCAGATATTCTGGCAAATCATTAAATATAGAGCTTAATTTATCTGTAATTTATCAGTGTAATCATAGAAAGGTACATAGAAATATGGACCAGCTACCTAACTCCTGGGTGGAAAGATTTGATTTAAGTTGATTTAGGCTCTCAAAACAGTATTTCCTTTCAACAGTGGAGAATGTAATCTTTTAAGTCAAGTTTAAGTGTAGGTGTTTTCAATTAAAAATGCTTGCTCTATTGGGTAAATTCTCAGTCAATGTAAATTTATGCCCATTCTCATTCACCTTTATACCTCTGGGTGGAAGGCTGACATTTGGTATTGTTATCTTAGGTTTTGTTTCCTCAGAATCAATCCCAAAGGGGGTGATGCAAGTGCAGATAACTTATCCGGAAAAGGAACTCAGGAAATTCCAGGAGAGCCATGGAAGACAAGATTGCCAGTAAGGTGGTTATCAAACAGGACACTGACATGTGCCATGAGTTTATTCCTGCTTGGGAACCCTGAGGTTTGTGTCAGTGCACCTGACATGTTTCCTCCTGGTTCATGCATTGACTATCATTGACCTTGGGTTGAAACTACTGGACAAAGGCAAAGGGAGGGCCTACCCTGACCCCTTAGGAGCTGGTAGAGCAGAGGAAGGCCTTGAGCAGAGGACAAAGATGGAAGGCTGCCTCTCAAGCTGTGTAGGACTCTGGGAGCTATGGGCACACCCTACCAGCATCTCCCTTATCAACTTTGCAGCATTGGTTACCATGGTGACCTGGCTCTTCCGTGGGCATCCACGAGATGTAAATTGCTCTTTTATATTACCAATAACTCACTTTTCCTTTACAAATATATCCATCTGTGACAGCTTGGACTTTAAAAGCAAAAACTGAGATAGCCTGTATTGCCTGAGAAGCCCTGCTTTCAGATCCTGTTCATAGAGACTGAGCATTCAAGATTTTGGGTTGTTTAGTATGGTTAGAGCCCCAAAGCAGGTAGGATACAGGATACGTGCCTTATTTTCTTCAGACAGAGCTCACGGACACTGAGCTTCTTTAGAGGTGAGCTTGAGTACATCCTTAAAGACTAAGGTACATCTTAACATGCTTCCTGAGAACCCAAAGTTTCAGATGTGTTGTCCACCCCAACCTACCCACTGGCCAGCAGGGAACTGAAGTTCAGGGAGAGAGCTGGTCCCTCTGAGGGGCAAGTGTCACAACACACAGGGGCTGAGCTGGTTTACCAGATACCCCAGAGATAGCACATGGCATCAGTGATGCTGGGACAAGAAAGGTCAGCTGTCTGTCCCCATGCATATTTGCTGAAGGGTCAGGGCTCCAGGGTCCCACTATCATCTCTGTGATCACTTTCACCCAGAGGAGGCAAGGTCAGCCTTTCAGCCACATTATATTTAGAATCTATTCCACCTGGCTACCTGCAATGCTTTAACACTTTCATTTTTAAAGGCAAACTATTGGTATTCTGAAAATCTTTTTCTCATAAAGTTTTCCCATGTAATTGTCTGCGCTGAAACATATACATGTACACTTAACACACTCAATTTCTATTGTTGCTTTAAAAAAAAATAATCTAGGCTATACCTACCCTTCCCCTTGAAAACAATGCTTATGTGAAACTACTGTTGCTGCGAGATTATTCAGGGGAGGGAAATGGGTTCCAGGCAGCACAATGGAAGAAGCCTCACTAAATTTTCTCAAATGGGATTTGAGACTCATGATTCTCAATGCAAAGACACATAAATAGGAACAAAGATAAAATGAAAAATAAACAAATGTAAAACTCATTTTAAAGATAAACGAGCTCAAATCTAATTACTGTGTCCATGAGCAACCTAAATCCATTCATATCTGCAATAATGCGGGTTCAAAACCAAAGCTTAGTAATGTGTGGTTGGCAATTTCTAAACTGTTTATCGTGAAAAGCTTTGTGAAGACCTTTTGAACCCAGATATGGTGCATTTTAAAACATTAATGCAGATGATTGGCGGACCAAACATTTGCAGTCATCGTATTTTCCGTAAAGAGTCTGCACACAGACATCCAACCCATGGACTTGCGTTCGGGGAAATCATGGAGGGAAGGATAGAGACAACTGCTCTCCTGAAAGGTGCCTGCTTCAGTGCCTATGGTGTTGGTAGGAATGGTGCAGCCTGGAAGGAGTTCTTTTCCAGGGAACTGCTGAAAAAAACAAGACCCTATGTGTTCTTGGCAAGGAAGCAAAGGGCCTACAAGTCCCTCAGCATTTACCCCACTGCCAGCCAAACATCTTATTAAAATAGAAATAGCACCTTACTGATTGGGAGAAAATGCTATAGCAGCTCAGGAAACATTCCAGATGCTTCAACCAGAGTGAGACAATGGACTTTGTGTCTGTGTGTGTATATCTGTGTATGTGTGTGTGTTCTGTGTGTGTGTATTCATGAGCTCTAGCACATGCACCGGCCATTTTCCATAGGGATAGTACCCTAGAATAGAGGCAGGATCTTGAAAATGTATCTTTGAATTATCTAGATCTTGGTAATAAATAAAATACACTCATGGGCCAAATAAAAGTGAATGTAACCACAAAGTGATATTCAGAAATAAAGTGCATAGGTAAACAAAAATATCCGAGCTAATAAGAATATTCTAAGACTATCTTAAAAGCTGAGGAAAATAAATAAATCACCAATATTTATAAATATTTAAAGAAAGTTTGACTTCTTGGGTTTAGGAAACCTTTCTTTTTAACTCTGACATGTAATGTATTTAGAGCTACTTCATGATAAATCTGACAGATGTATTTGACTTTCTCTGTATATAGCATAGCTAATTTTTGATACTGGTAACCTCAGTGCATTGCAATAACTTTACAGATTAGAATGATTCTAGTGAAACACATGTTTTTACAATAAGATTTTTAATCAAGTGGTAGACATTCTCACTTCAAAGAGATGTCATTTAAATGGCACATTTCACTTTTAACTATTTGATTGAGATAAATTATATATGCAAAACTAACCAGAGACAATGGTAGGAATAAACCCTAAACTAATAATCCTTGATGTATTCATATTGGACAAATACTGAATTTTAAAACAAACAGGTAGTATAGTGGCCTCCCTCCCTCCCTCAAGTTTTCTTTCCTTCTTTCCTTTCTTCTTTCCTTCCTTCTTTCCATTTTTCTTTCTTTTAATGATCCAAGGCATTTGCTATTTCTTTGACTGGCTTCAAACATTTTGCTAATATAGGGCATGACCTCTGAACTCATAGCCCAATAAATCCTTTCAAGTCACAGTTGAGGAGAACATATAACAAATGTTGACAGTATTAACTTGACATCATAACAGGGACCAAGGGAAGTCTCCTTACGCGTCCTGATCATTGGAACTATATACACAGTCACCCACCCAAATGGAACATCTGCTGGATTTGTGCCCCATAAATGCTAATATGTGACTCTCTGCCAGGGGAAAAAAAATAAAGAAGAAACAAACAAAATTATGCACAGGAAATGACTTTCCTTCTACCTTTCTCAGAGCAGACCACTTTTCCTCTGAACTATAGGCTTTAAGGGGTTGGAGAAGGAAGGAGTCAGGCCAGTCCTTTTCAGAGGAGGGTGGGCTTTTTGTCCCATTGAAGAAGTATTAGGCCCTAGAACTGAAAACCGTCCAGTGAGTCACTGTTGCTCTTCCCTCTTTCCAACAATTTTCTTGAAATACATGTAGCTCCTTAAAAATAGATGACAGCAGGGAAAAAGTTTAATTAATTAATTTATTATTTATTTATTTTTTTGTCTTTCCTAGGGCCACACCCGAGGCATATGGGGATTCCCAGGCTAGGGGTCTAATTGGAGTTGTAGCCACCGGCCTACGCCATAGCCACAGCAATGTGGGATCCAAGCCACACCGCATCTCATGGCAACGCTGGATCTTTAACCCACTGAGCGAGGCTAGGGATCAAACCCGCACCTCATGGTTCCTAGTCTGATTCGTTAACCACTGAGCCAAGACGGGAACTCCTGAAAAAGTTTAATTTTAAAATAGCTTGCCAAATATCTGTAAAACGTCAACATTGGAAACCTCACCTTTGGAGAATGTGGTTTGTGCTCAGAAATCAAATTAAGACCTTTTTCTTCCACCACAGCTCTGAGTGCAAAATGGGCAGGTCTACAGAGCAAACTCAAAGTTCGTTTTATCAACTAGGCATGGCAGATGGGCCAATGCAGAGAGTCACAAACCCAAAACCACCTCTCCCTAAACATTGTAGAGAGCCCTTCCTGGGGTTGAGCGTAGTAATATACTGGCCACAGAGCACAGATGGCTTCTGGGATCCTGGGGTCCCCATCAAGGCACTGCTCTCCAGATTGGTCTATGGTTGTAGATTTTACATGAGGGGATCTCAAATTGAGTTCTCATTCTCCCAATGGTTAGTCAGCTTGGGGAAAATAGACAAAATATACTACAATTCAGCAATGACTCTGTTAAAAAAAAAAAAAAGAGATGTCAACTTACTGTGATGAAATCTATAGCAACAAAGAATCTGCTCCCTAGTGAAGTATTTGGGAAACAAAATATTCAGTCTAGTAGAAAAATTGCTAAGTGAAGATGACTATAAATAAACAAAATGAATTTTTAAAAACTATTGTTAATAAGGATTATTTTAAAATTCTGCCATTCAAATGCAGACACGACTAACATTTGTCATTTCACGTAAGATTTTTCCTTTGTATTGAAATTATATTCTGTGTACAATATTGAATTATTCATTTTATCATTTACTGTTTTGCCAAAGCATACTTTCGTTTTCTGGTAAAACCAGGTATATATTATTTAAATGGCCATAGGGTTCTCCTTCATATATACGAGAATCACAATCAATTATAGCATTTAGTTTGTTGGCCACTTAATCTTTTACTGGGTTTTTATAGCTATAAATAGCTCCCTACTGTATATATATTCCATAAGTATATTTATTTCCCAACTGCAGATCATTTCTTAGAGTGCATATGGGAAATAAAAGTATTTGGATCAGAGTTTATGAACATATTTAAGATGCAATATACATAACACAAAATAGTTTCCAGAAAGTTATATCAATATTCATTTCCCCTAGCAACTTGCAACACAGCTAAAATGAAGTATTATTAGTTTTTTAAAGCTATACTAATTTATCAAGCAAAACAGGTTATAGAAGCTGTTTTAAAGTATAGTTGTTAGATGAGAAATTAAGTAAGCAGTTTGACATGTTTATTTACCCTCTATGTTTCATCTTTAGAGACTTGCTTGTTAAAATACTTTACCTGGTTTATTTATTTTTTTTTCATTTTTCTTATAAGCATGCATAAAAATCTTTATAAGACTGTTTATTGATTTTTGCCTTGTTGCAAATTTTTGACTAGGTTGATAGTGTTTTCTTTTTTAATTTTTTAAAATTTAAGTATACTCGCTGCTAATATTGCATAAGTTAACAGGTATACAATATATAGTTATTGTATACTCCACTTACAGTTATTATAAAATATTAACTGTATTTTCCATGCTGTACAATATATTCTCATAGCTTATTTTACACCTAATTATTTGTAATTCTTACTTCTCCACCCCTATATTTCCCCTCCCTCGTTCCCTCATTCCACTGGTATGTTTATGTTTTTTTTAATTGAAAATATTTTATTTTTTATAAAGTAAAATTCTTTCTTCTTTACAGTTTTGGATTGAGCCTTTGATTTTTTTTTTTTTAAGGTTTATTTTGAAACACCAGATTAGTTTTTGCCTAACTTATATTACTTTGCTAACTTTAAAATATTGTTTTTTTAACAATCAACTTTTATCCATCTAGACTGATGAGATGAGAATGTGAACTGCACTCTTTGAGGCAAAATACTTGATGGAAGACCTGTAGTGCTTGTTAGATAGTTCATTGTGTGGATGTGCATATATGGACACCACCCCTTTCCCAAGTAATTTTTTTTTCCCACTTATTTTTTTATTCCAGCATCAATGCCAAACTGAATTCATAGTGTAGTCAACCTCTGTGATATAATATCTGGCCTTATGAATTTCCTCTAGTTACCTTCATTTTAGAAACTATTTTTTCTACTCACATCTTCAAGACATTCACATTCTAAATATAATATGAATAATTTATCGGGGTTGAATTGAATATATATTTTAATTTTGAGAAAGATTAATTTCCCATTTACCAACAGAATGCTTATCTCCTTTTACTGAAATTTTCTTTATTTCAGTAAAGTTTTGAAGTTTCCTTGGTTGTATTTTATTTTCAAGTTGATTTATTTAAACATGGGCATTACACATGTGAATGTGTCCTTATGTTTTATCTAATCTTACTTATCTTAGTCCCCCTTTTCTGGTTTATTCTCTGGGATTGTTTTATATAATTTGCCAACAGCAATAGCTTTGCTTCTTTTCAAATAATTACCACTGCCTTGCTGCCATTCTGTTTATTTGAAATCACATATTATTTCTCTGGTCAAGTAGTTGCATTTCCACAGTTTAGTGATTGTATGGCAATCTTATTTCCCTCCCTCCTCTCAGGTTTCTTAAGGATGAGTTATCCTTGGTGTGACTGCACTTTCTGAATTGGGAAAAAGGAACACTTAGGAGATGGATGCTTGAGCATTTGTTTCTGATCCTTTCTCCTTTCTAATTTACGATTTTCGTGTCCCAGCCACCAGACTAATCAGATCTTTCATTGAAATATGTATAGACTTCTCCTACATCAGAATCATCCAAGAAAAGGAACATCATTGCTTGCAGTTGAGAGAGGATCAAGATTCTGGGTCTTGAAAAGAGGCATCTTTATCTAGAACAACATGTGCAAGTGAAGAGATTTCTGGGTTGCCTGGAGGGGAGTCCTGCTGTCCTGGGAGAAGGAATCCTCTGAAGTGAGGAGTTAGGGGTGTGTTCCTGCTCACTTCCTATAAGAGGCTGCCCTGCTCCCCCCATTCATGAGAACAAGAGGAGGCAATTGTAGTGTTGGTGGAAGCTCACTTCTTCCTCTGGCCTTGGGAGCAGAGACCTCTGGGGACCTGAGTCACAGAGGTTTCCTGATTTCCAATCTTGGTGACAGAGAGTCACTAAGGAACACACAGATTTCCTCCCTGCCCGTGACGCTCATTTTCTCATATTACTTGACCTCACAGGGTAACCAGAATGGGTGGAGAGTTTATCACACTCCCTCTGACCACAGAGAAAAATAACTCTTTGGAAGAAGCCTGTGGCTTGATACTGAAGAATTAAGTTAAATAATTTGGAATCTGGACATACAAATGAGGGAAGAACTAGAAGAAAATTAAAACAAATTCATTGAAAGTGCAAGCAAGGAGCTTTCAAGAGATTTAAAACAACCAAAAAGATTTTCCAGAAGTGGAAATGAAAAAGTCATGATCCTAAATTTTTTGAAAAATTAATATGAATTTGTTATAAAAATCAGGCCTCAGACTATATTTAGATTGTGTACATGGTGTAATTTTTTAATACCTTCTCTGATGTTTATTTGTAGCCCTGATCAAAAGTCAGACTGCTAAGAAGTGATAGGAGTAACCATAAAAACCTAAGTGCCATTGTCCTAGTCAATGTTCTTCTCATTCTCGTCTATTGCCTTCCTAGGATAGAAAAGCAAACGAGAGTGTGTTTTGGTGGAAGGGTCCTAGGCACCCAGGAATACTAGAGGTCAGGCAATGCTCCTAGGAGGACAATTTAGGGGACTTGGGTCCAGTGTGGCCTTGAAAAATTTGGTCCAGCTAGAGGTAGAGCTCTTTTCCTAAATTTGTAAAACCTCAGTTCCAAATAAAATATATGTATACTTTCTTCTAAGGAAATTTATGTAATTCTCCAGAAGAGAAAATAGGTGCTATTTGTGCTAAATGACCATCTCTAAAGCTGAATAATGACTAAAACATGGATGAACCTCAAAGAGGGAAGACAGTTAAATATTTAAGACAGAAACAAATCTATACATGCAAAATACACTTAAATATCCCTAGGCACACACGTATGAATGTGTATGTATACTGATAAGTGCATGCTTGTGAATAGAATATGCTAAAAACTTGTGTAAACGTTGTCCTGTATTCCTTTGTGTTTCTCTGTCCCTCCATATAACCGAAAAAGTTCAACTATGTTCAGTGTCTGCTTTATCCTACTCAATGCTGCTCTGTATTGGTTGAGCCTTCATGTCGATTTGAGAATTACATTTCTCTAGAAAGACACAATCTTTTAAAAAGAAACAGATTAGGAGTTCCCGTCGTGGCGCAGTGGTTAACGAATCCGACTAGGAACCATGAGGTTGTGGGTTAGGTCCCTGCCCTTGCTCAGTGGGTTAAGGATCCGGCGTTGCTGTGGTGTAGGTTGCAGACGCGGCTCGGATCCCGCGTTGCTGTGGCTCTGGCGTAGGCCCGTGGCTACAGCTCCGTTTCAACCCCTAGCCTGGGAATCTCCATATGCCGTGGGAGCGGCCCAAGAAATAGCAACAACAACAACAACAACAGACAAAAGACAAAAGACAAAAGACAAAAAAAAAAGAAACATTAAAGCTCTGTAGTTTGGAATTAGAAGGCATGCATATCATTCTCTTTTGGGGAAAGACAAAGAGACACATTTAATTAGAGTGTGGAAGTAGTTTTCTGCATAAGTCATACCCTCCAAACACACTGCCCATATTTTCAGGCCAGTGTTGGAATCCTCAGGCCTTCATACTGCTCAGCATCCTATTTTATTGGACTACCTAGAGACAACATTTTTCTGCAGAGCCCATGAATGAGTTGCTGATATAACCAAGGGAACAGACTTCTTTACAAAGGTCTTTTCAACACCTTCCAGTTAGTTTTTTTTGCAGAACTTATCCCATTATGTGAATAAAAAGCAGCCCCATAAAACCTGGGCTCTAAGGAGGAAGAAAAATGCAAATTGCTATTCGTAGTCTTCATTAGCATCATTGGGTACAAATGTGGGGGGTGGGAGGTAATGACCATCTAAGTTAGCCATGCGTGACAGGCACATATATACAGATATGCCAGGGACAGTGATTCACTGAAACAAGAACAGTTTGAAATCAGTTACTTACTCACAAATTCATACAAGAAAAAAACAAAAAACAAAAAAAAAACTTCTTTATTTCTTTGAAAGGCAATTTTTATTTTTTAGTTTTTAAAAAACGTTTGGTCGCCCAACATCCTGGGCCAGGGAGTAGATCTGAGCTGCAGTTGCCTCAGCTGTGCTGCAACACGGGATCCTTTAATCCACTATGCTTGGCGGAGGGTCGAGCCTGCATCCTGGCTCTTCAGAGATGCTGCCAATCCTGTTGCACCACAGTGGGAACTCCTGAAAGGTGATTTTTAATACTTAGAAAAAGTTATCAGACTTTCTCCCTTCTCTCTTTCTCTGTTTGCTTTGTCTTGTCCTTTCCCACCTTTTAGTCAAAGAAGATAATACTTCTAAATTTTGTTTTTGAAACACTGGGCAGAGGAGGTGGTTGGTTCCTGAGAGGTGTGGGACCCCACCAGGAGGCAGGTATTCCAGCCTTGATGTCACCTTGAAGTTGAGCCTCCAAGCGGCCCCTTCTGCTCAGATTAGGTGCTTTAGTCCTGTCCTTCCTACTCAACATCCTTTATTTGTCAAATAAAAGAGAATGGTTTTTTTTTGATCATGAATCTGAAAAAGTCTGCTTTTGGCAGCTTGGAAATCTTGATAAAAGGCATATGAAACTTCAAAGTCCAAAAGTGTGTTTTTATTAGCTATTTAATTTTTGATTAAGTTAGAATTTTATTTTCATCTTAGTGTGTGTAACTTTTGGACTTTTTCTGTTGCTTAAATGTTGTATCTAAAGTTAATACTTCTAACAAACCTCCTTTCTGGTTACTTTAAGTTAGATTTCTTTAGAAGATAATATGATTTAATTTAGAACACTAAAGACCAGAATTTAGAAACTTCCTGATTATAAAAGTATCTACCCTGAATAGACTTAATTGTACATAATAATAATAATAATATGAATGGTAGACAGCATTTTTTGAGAACTTGCCATGTCCAAGCATTGAATTCTTAATGTCTTACAGGCTATTATTTATTTATTTATCTTTTCTTTTCTTTTCTTTTTCCTTTTTTCTTTTCTTTCTTTCTTTATTGCTTTTTTAGGCCACACCTAAGGCATATAGAAGTTCCCAAGCTAGAGGTCGAATCGGAGCTGCAGCTGACAACATATGCCACAGCCATAGCAACACCAGATCTGAGCTGCATCTGCAAACTACACTGAAGCCGACTGTAATGCTGGATCCTTTAAACCATTGAGAAAGGCCAGGGATCAAACCCACATCCTCAGGATACTGGTTGGGTTCTTAACCTACTAAGCCACAATGGAAAATGCCAAAATCCTGTTATTTAATACTTATTCTCCTTTTTTTGTTTGTTTGTGTTTTTGACTGCACCCACGGCATAAGGAAGTTCCTGGGCGAGGGATGGAACCTGAGCTGTGGCTGCAATCCATGTCATAGTTGTGCAAGGCCATAACCTTAACTTGCTATTCCAGGCCAGGGATTGAACCCAAGTCTTAGCAGCAACCTGAGCCACTACAGAGACAATGCTGGCTCCTTAAACCTCTGTGCCACAGTGGAAATTCTAATACACATGCCCTTTTGAAGTTGGTATTTTTAATCCCCATTTTATAGTTGAGAACACTGAGAAATTTAACTGTTTGCTTAATGTCACACACTCATAAGTGACCCAAACATGACTCAGACTCTTGTCTGTCTCTCTATAAAGCCTCTCCTCTAATCTATTACAAAATTCTGAGTCATCAGCGAGGATTCTTTTGTTAAAAAATAGATTAAATTATGGTCATACTTATATTTTTATATGGCCCTGTTTTCCTACAGCCTTACCTCCACCCCACCATGCTCCTAAACTAACACATTTATCTTCCCCCTTTTTAGGAAGTCCTATCTCTGAAAAGTAAAGAAATACCATGAAAGAAGGTTGGCTATGAATTAAAGGCTATCAATACATTTTCAAAGCAATAAATAACCTATTGTGTCTATATCCAAAGTCAGTATTCCAAAGTATATTTCAACAAAGCAGGCCACACATTTTAAAGGTTCAGTTCCGGAAGAGAGCCACGTTTTTCATAGGATTGAAATCACTTGGCCCTTTACTCTGTGTTTCTGGAGATGTGTAGACAGAATGGAAAAAATACAAGCCTGGGCTGGGCTTCTGACTCTCCAGCCAGCAGAGCCTAAGAATAACCCTCCTTACCTGGGATTGTAATTCATCACTCTATCTCCTTTCTGTTTCCTTTGCTACCAGGGAGAAGCAATGTGAAATTTAATAAGTAGAATAAAAGTTATTTTTTCCCCCTGTCTGTATGGGTCCTGGCAGAGGGCCTTGTAAAGTGCTTTCAATTACTAGGAGCCATGTAAGACCAAATTCCTGCCTAACAGTGGTTGGCACCAGAATAAGTTTAAGGAGTTCGTCAGTAGCCAAAATTTCATCTTCTCCCACTGCTGTGAAGTCCTTTTCCACGTCTTAGTACTGCCTGGCTCAGGAGCCATGGGGAGTGGGGTGGGGGACCAGGCCCCTGAGTGGCTGTGGATGATGGTGGAACCAACATCTTCCCAGGGGAAGGAGCCAGGAAATAATTCCTTAACTGTAGTTTCATATAGTATGTTCAGCAACCTCTGGAGATGAAAGGAAACTGTAATTGCCAAGTTATGGCTATTTTTTTCTTCTAACTGAAGGATATCCACATTTAAAATGTTTATGAAGCATCACAATGTTTTTCCCCCGAAAGTGAGCTATTTTTTGCTATTTCTTCAAGCCGCACAATTTCTTTTCTGTTTAGTTTGTTTTGTTTTCTAAACATATATACCTCTGAAGAAAGCAATTTGCAAAACCCTGTGTTCCAATTAAACAAGACTGTCTTGCTGTTTGTCATTAAAGACAATTGTTTATTGACCCCAAATGACTACTTAAAGCAGGCCCCATGCCCTTTTCTGGCCTATTCTTTTTTTTTTTTTTGTCTTTTTTTGCTATTTCTTGGGCCGCTCCCTCAGCATATGGAGGTTCCCAGGCTAGGGGTCTAATCGGAGCCGTAGCCACAGGCCTACGCCAGAGCCACAGCAACACAGGATCTGAGCCGCGTCTGCAACCTACACCACAGCTCACGGCAACGCCGGATCGTCAACCCACTGAGCAAGGGCAGGGACCGAACCCACAACCTCATGGTTCCTAGTCGGATTCGTTAACCACTGCGCCACGACGGGAACTCCTGGCCTATTCTTTTGAAGACAGTGGACAGTCTGTATGGTCCCTCAGGGTCCCTCCCAGGAGGCACAAGTATAGTTTTGTTAGCCATACTTAGAGGTCATATTTTCTCTACTTTATATCATTTTTATTGTCCTTATTTGGACTCTCTCCAATATCTCAAAACATTTTTTAAGCATGTGGCTGAGAATTGCATGAAATGATGCTTTTCTGAAAAAAGAAAAAAACTCCTTTATTCTTTATGTAACACTTCTTTTGTACATGTGAATACGAGTCCCCATTCGCCTTTTGCCTGAAGCACTACATCATATGGTCATGGGGAAGGCACAGCACGCTCTCCGGATACTTTTCCTATTTGATTATCTCATTTTATCCAACTGAGTAAGTTACATCAAGATTCATTCTCTCCAGAGATTTCCCACTCTCACATAGTGGGCCAAGAATCAGACTGCAGCAGCTAAGGTCACTGCGGAGGCGCAGGTTTGATCCCCCGCCCAGCACAGTGGATTAAAGGATCTAGTGTTGCTGAAGCTGCAGCAGAGGTTGCAGCTGCCACTTGGATTCAGTCCCTAACCCAGGAATTTTATATGCTGTGGGTGTGGTCATTAAAAAAAAAAAAGGATTCATGTCTCTAAAAGAACTTCTCCTTTTTGAAACACATACTCTTGATTCCATCCTATTCCAAGATTTCTGCTAATATCCCAACTCTGAATCCAACTATTAGCGATTTTAAATATCATAGGCATTGCAGTCAAATCAGTCAAGAACATCTCATGCTAATTGCATTGCCCTTAATCAGATATTTTTCTTCCCCTCACCTGTTTAAAGACAGGGACATCCATGTCAGCTATATGATTATTGAGTTTTCGTTGTCCTTTGCCTTCATGTCTGAAACAACCTTGACATGAGCCCCAGTAATTAATTACCAGTTAGGGAAAACCTGAGGGCAGACACTTTAGGACTTTGAGACAGATTTGTTTTCTAAAGTGTGTTCAAGGTCATAGCTGTGGAAACCATTTTGATGATCTGTACATTAACCTTTTGTATTTTATACCTTCAGGAGCATGGGCAGGGTGGTCCATGAGGCTGTTGAAGATGTTTTTAAAGTCAAAGAGCAATTTTCTCAGCTAGAAGGGGTAAGATTTTCAAAGTGGAGGGAGAGCTGGGTAAAATGCAATTTCAGAGATCAAACTACAAAGGAAAACTATAGCATGTGGATTTGGAGCTTCTCTTTCTTGTGCAGTAAGGTTGGGTGGACCATCCCTGGGACCTGGTTGGAAACAAAATGAGGTGATTCTCACTTCTTGCCACAGTGATTAATTTAATCATCCAGGACAAAAGCAGGGAGTATGTGCCATGCACCTCCTCTCAAGCTGGTTCCATCAGCATCCATAGCTGACCTTTGATTTTGGCCAGGGGAAAATTCCCTTTTTCAAGGTAAATATCTCAGAAAGTACATTACATGGATAATTCATTTTAATAACAGTTTCTAAAATCTATTCTAGCAAATCTTCATCTTACTAAGTTAGAAGTAGCCATAAACATTTCTATTTCATTTAAAAAGATGGTGAGAGTTGCACTATATAGGTTTGACTATTCAATGTAAATACTTTGAGAGGTGGTTGTTATTTTTAATTGCCCTGAGTGACTCCAACCTAAAAAACACTTGAATCTCCCAATTTAAACTGAAAGGCCAGTAGAAAGAAAATCCCCCTCTTGGAAGAGGCGACACCCCAAATCACTCACGAGAAGCGGTCTTGATGCAAACAGCAAGAGGATTTTTATTCCAAGCGCGCTGGGGCCCACAGTCATACGCCACGCAGGGGTAGAGGACTGCGGCCCCGAGTGTGGAGTCGGGACAGCTTTTATGGGGTTCACAACAAAGCCCGCGCTTTTACAAACTAATCATTTTAAAATATCACAAACCAGTCAATTCAAAACTTCGAGAGCCCACGCTTTGTGGACCAATTAATTTTAAGTTTTTCTGGAGTTATGTGTTTGTGCCTATCCCTGGGTGGGGGAGACATATTGTCACCAAGATATATTTATCAGGATTTTCAACATTTTGTGGCGCAGCCGATCTTACTGGGGTCGGCTAGGCGATTAACTTCTCCTCTTTTTATCTTATGCAAGCAGCTTTACAGAAGCCAAACAAGCAGTTAGGAACCCTTTTCCCTGTTATCTCAAGCAGTTTCAAGAAGTTTCATGCATAGAGGCACATACTCAGGGGCCTGTTTTTCCCCTTCCACATAGTTTTGTACAGAACAGAAAGCAAGCCCTAAAACAGCAAAAAGTATGATCTTTTACCTATAGGGAACAGGGTCTGGAATTCGAGGGCCTTTAGAGCTTCTTATTAACTTCCTGGGTTCTGGGAGGGTCAGGTTGCATTTTCATCCTTTCAAAACATATAAGCACATGTAGGATTTACACTTTTGTTTATAATTTTTGTAGTCTTAAACCTAAGCGTCTAGCCATTTTTTTTAAACCGACAGTTAACACAATTTTGTGTTCTCTTTGAGACAATACTATTTTTCCCTGATCTTTGTGTCTATTCTTTCCCACTGCTAAAAAAAAATCAGTAAGAATGGAGACGTGATTGTTAAGCGTTTTTCTTACAGAATGTTTACCTTCTGCTCATCTCCCTCCAAATCACCCTAGACATTTCCGTCAAGAATATATTAATTTGAAAGTTTAAGTTTTTAATCTGAAAGTAGATGACTGTAACATTAAGCCATATTGAAATATATAGTAAAGAAATCTTTCCTATAAAATTTGGCTAATATAACACAGAATAAACAACAATCTGCAATGCAGAATTAAGATTGCAGTTAACTTGTAAAATTAAAAAAAGAAAACTGGAGTTCCCATCGTGGCGCAATGGAAGCGAATCTGACTAGGAACCATGAGGTTGTGGGTTCGATCCCTGGCTTTGCGCAGTGGGTTAAGAATCCGGCATTGCTGTGAGCTATGGTAGAGGCCGTAGACAGGGTTCGGATCCGGCATTGCTGTGGCTGTGATGTAGGCCAGCAGCTGCAGCTCCAATTTGACCCCTAGCCTGGGAACCTCCATATGCTGTAGGTGTGGCCCTAAAAAAAAAAAGGACAAAAAGACAAAAAAAAAAAAGAAAACTGCTTCTTTTTTTGGAAGTTGCTCGATTTCGATTTGAGGTCCTGCTAAGAGAAAATTTCATTTTTAATTCTTCTTTACATAAGCAGAAAACCTTTTCCTTAACACATTTCTTAGATTATTTAAACTATTACTACTACTACTACTACTACTAATATCAACATTTATAAAAATAAACAACCAAGTATGCACTGTTGCACATACCTTGGGAAAAGTGAATACTTTTCGAAAATATAAAGCTCCCCAGCAAGTTATGAATTTTCAAGTGTCAGAGGAATAACCCAGACTGGAATAAGTGATGATGTTATATTTGTCTTTCTGTTACACCGTGCAGAGTGTATTGTAGGTTAAGTAATGCAGCATTTTGCAGTGTGCAGTATGTGCACAAATGGTGGGCTGTGGAATTTTTCGAGACAGTCAGAAGATCAGATACATTTTTGTTACTCTGTGTATGTAGGCTCTGTGTGCATATGTGTGTATGCGTGTCTGTATATAATGCATGTGTGGAATAACTTGGTATTTTAAATTATTATTCAGTGATCGTAATTTGAGAAATAGTAACTATAACAGTGATGGTGGTGGTGATGACAGTTGCAATGTTATGGAGTACTTATGCTTGTCTGATTATATGCCAGGCGCTTATACATGATAAGTCTCTAAATACCATGTAGATATTATTATCCCCCAAGTGTCCCTAGAAAACCGAAGGTGACCTGGATAGTGAGGTGAACCATCCTATTACAGATCCTACAATGTCACTTTTGCTTGAACCCAATTCCCTCTGGATTCAAAATCCCCCTCTTCCCCCTACATCACCAGTGATGGCAAGGAAAATAGGATCTTTGCCTCAGTGAAGTCATTTGCAGACTTTAAGAATCATCACTGTTGGTGGGAATGTAAGCTGGTACAATCACTATGTATAACAGTATGGAGGTACCTTGGAAAACTACATGTAGAACTACCATATGACCCAGAAACCCCACTCTTGGGCATATATCCGGACAAAACTTTCCTTAAAAAATACACATGCACCCGCATGTTCATTGCAGCACTATTCACAATAGCCAAGACATGGAAACAACCCAAATGTCCATCGACAGACTACTGGATTAGGAAGATGTGGTATATATACATAATGGAATACTACTCAGCCATAAAAAAGAACAAAATAATGCCAATTATAGCAACATGGATAGAACTAGAGACTCTCATACTGAGTGAAGAAGTCAGAAAGAGGAAGACAAATACCATATGACATCACTTACATCTAGAATCGAATATATAGCACAAATGAACCTTTCCACAGAAAAGAAAATCATGGACTTGGAATAGACTTGTGATTGCCAAGGGGGAGGGGGAGAGAATGGGGTGGATTGTTAACTTGAGGTTCATAGATACAAACTATTGCCTTTGGAATGGATTAGCAATGAGATCCTGCTGTGTAGCACTGGGAACTATGTGTAGTCACTTATGATGGAGCATGATAATATGACAAAAAAGAATGTATACATGTACATGTAACTGGGTCACCATAATGTACAGTAGGAAAAAAATTGTATTGGGGAAATAACAATTTAAAAAAACAAAAGAAAAGAAAGAAAGAAAGAAAGAAAGAAAGAAAGAAAGAAAGAAAGAAAGAAAGAAAGAAAAAGATGTTGTATAGATTTTTAAAAATCATCATTTTAGAGTATTTTTACTTAGGGAAACATCGCAGGATGAATGTATTTGTATTTGAAATATTCCAGTATGACTTGCCTTGCTTCAGCAAGATAAATCCCAAAGCAGCTAGGTTGCTATTTCTTTGCTTTTTAGGGTATTAGCTTACTTCTTTGTTTAATATTGTCATTATGTCTGATTAGGACTTTTCAGAAACACTTCTACTGTGGAGGAGTTTTCTGCTCAGCTCCAGGCCTGTCTAAAGCTGTTCTGGATATTAGTGATATGTGAAGAGACCCCCTTGTCCCCTCTGCAGAGTGGCAGAGCGTCAGTTCTCTGGCATCTTCTGTGGCTGGCATCATTCTGCTGCCCCTGGAGACGACACTGACCATTTTGGCAGAACTTGACACTTGCTCCCCACCCACTTACCCCGTTGCCTTATTATACAAGGCTGCTTGGTTTCTTCCCAAATAACCATTTACTGTATTTTCTTTCTTGTAAGCACTTGCACACTCATAAAGGCAAACCGTTTTCTTCTCCATAACCTTTACTTACATTCTCAGCTAACGACCCACCTCATACTACCCAGAGTAAACAGAAGCAATTGGGTGAACATTCCTTGGCCTTCTTTCTACCAGATCTACCCATGCAAATGAATATGTTCCTGTATCCCTGTCTTTCTCTTTTTCACCACGGATGAAGTATCCCCAATTTTATCAGTGGTTAATCCCTTCACTGGGCCATGGTCTTATCCCGCCTTTGTCTGCTTAAGGATTTTGCTCTTGTAATAAGTCCCTTTCTCTGCCACTTCATCAATAAGAGAATACATTCTAGACATTCCCATTTCTAGCATCTCCTACTTTAAAAGGCAGGATAAAACAAGGAAATCAGTGCCAGCAGATACCAGTACCGCCTCTAAGATGCCTTATTTGTTCCACCTTCTCTGTCAGACTCTTTGATGGACAGTTGGCCCAAGCCTGCCCACAGCCTACTTCTCTCCTCTCCTCCTCCTTCACATTTCTTCTTTCTGCCCCCTTTCTCTTTATAGGCTCTACCTGAGTGATTTTTCTTTAATTCTTTATCTATAAATTCCTTCCTTTTAGGATGACTCTCAAATTAGCATTTGTAGCTTAGATTTCTCAGCGGAACTCCAGGTAGGTGTACCACATGGTCTACTTGACACCTGCACTTGGGTATGTCCTTGGCCTTTAACACTTAAAAAGTCTCAAGCTGGAATCACCATTGTGGCTCAGCAGTAACAAACTCAACTAGTATCCCTGAGAATGTGGGTTTGATCTCTGGCCTTGCTCAGTGGGTTAAGGATCCAGCGTTGCCTTGAGCTGTGGTCACAGATGCAGCTTGGATCTGGTGTTGCTGTGGCTGTGGGGTAGGCTGGAAGCTTCAGCTGAAATTTGACCTCTAGCCTGGGAACTTCCAAATGCTTCCCCTGTGGCCCAGAAAAGAAAAAAAAAATGTCTCAAGCTGATGTCTTGATGCTCAGCCCATACCACTTCCTACCAAGGGAGTTCACACCCCAAACAGGAATTGTTTTTAATTCCCATTCTTTAGAGATCACTTGCCACATATCTAGCTTTGTCTCACCCATTAGATGAGCCCCAATCACTCAGCCATCTCTCATAGCTTCTTAACGAAGTACAGCCTCTTCCCTGCTCCGTAGACTCCAAAGGTGTCTGTCAGTGCCAGGATGAAATCTAAATACTGTGCATCACTACATGATCTGCCTGCCTAATCTCTAGTGTTACCCCAGACCTCCTGTCCAGTTCTATGTCCTCATCTCTGTCTCATGGAACATACTAAACTCTTAGATGGTCTCTTTACTGATACTGAGAATATCAGAAACTGGGCTGTGCCCTCTCTCTAGAAAGTTCCTTAGGGCCCATGAAAGTCCGCCAGCTCCTGGGAAAGAACTTGCCCCCCTGATGCTCAGTCATTCTTCTTCCCCCCCAAGCCATAGGTTATCCCATCACTGTGTTACCCTTGTTCATGTGTTACCATTAGTTACCAAGTGGCTGTGTTTAATGATGTTCCCTCTCCCTTAGAAGATGATCTCCACAGGTGCCACGGCTCCACAGGCATCACAGCAGTGAGTGAAGGTCCTTCTGTGAAGGAATGGATGAAATTGCTTGATTATTGAACATGGAGGCCTTCCAGAAGCTCCTGACTTATTCTCGACTGTGGGTATTTTATGGGGAGCATCCCCCTAGCAAGCAGCAGAAGTGTTCTGGCAGCTGCAAGCTTGCTCTGAATCCGGCCATCCATTCACTTGGCAGTACCAGCCAGGCATGAGGACTCCCTCATCCCCTCCTGCACAGATGTCAGGTCTGGTGTGATTGCCATAAACAGGTTTTCATTTGTGTAGCACATGCAGATGGGCTCATGACCCCCCAAAGAGATTGTGTGGAAATTATTCTTTCCAGCAGGAGATTGAGGAGATGCTTAAATATGAAGAGAAACTTCCCTCAATATTATTAATGATACTTGGACTTAGCCTGAATGTGCAACTTTTACTGTGTAGTTTGTAATCTAGGTCAGTAGAGGTGATTAATGTCAGCTCCACCCCATCAGCCTTCATGAAGAATTCTTAAAATCACAGCTCAGAGTGGTGCTAAAATCCATGCAGCCACTATTCAGCATAAAGGAGATTCTTCAAAATTAAAAAATTAATCAGAAATATATGCAGTGAACACATATGTTTATGTCATCAATTTCCCATACATAATCCCTGCTGACAGATGTGTTCCTTCAGCAAGAAGAGTTAGCCCTAAATTGTGCTGTATCTAGGACAGCTCATCCTCACAAACCCACCTTCGGAATTCGATATTGGCCTTGACTGAATTAGTCATTCTGCAAATACTAGTTGAAAACATACTCTACACCAGGCATAATTATGGATGCTGGAATATATCATAAATGGAGTGGAAAACAGGCCCACTTTCCTAGAGTGTGTTCTTGCATGTGGGGAAAAGGGCAGTAAGGAAAAAGATGAGTGTATATACATTTGTTATGTTGTGGAAAGCCTTAAGAGGAAAAATTAGCTAGGTAAGGAGATAATAGGAACAGGTGAGTGGAAATTATATTCTTATTGGGTTGCTTCCCTGGCCTTTCAGATAAGGTGGTGCAGGGAAAAAGGAAGAGGCCAGAAACGGGGCCATCCAGCAAAGAATGTTCCTGGATGTGGAAACAGCAGGTGCACACTCTGAATCTAGAGGGGTCTTTGTATTCTAGAGGAAGAAAGGAGGCTTTATGGCTGCAACAAAAGATGAGGGAGCATCTGCGTTTTCAGAATATACTATTATCCTCAGTTACTTACTTGTATTTGGGACCTGGTAGGCTACTGGACTGGAAAGAGACCAGAAACGAGAAAGAGGGTAAAAAGAAAATGAAAGAAAGATTTTAAAAATAGGGGTTTGAAAAGAATTAAAGAGAAAATGATTGCATAGTAAATAAGATCTCTGTTAATTCCCTGACTTCCAGAAAGACAAAATGTACCTTTAAAGTTCATTATCGGGAGTTCCCATCATGGCAGGGTGGAAATGAATCCAACTAGTATCCATGAGGACACAGGTTCAATCCCTGGCCTCCCTCAGTGGGTTAAGGATCCAGCATTGCTGTGAGCTGTGGTGTAGGTCACAGACATGGCTCAGATCTGGTTTGGCTGTGGCTGTGGTGTAGGCCAGCATCTGTAACTCCAATTTGACCCCTAGCCTGGGAACTTCCATATGCTGTGGGTGCAGCCCTAAAAAGAAAAATATAAAAAATATATAAAGTTCATGACCCCAAACTCCAGACCCAGGATAATGTCTTTGCAGAAACATTCAATGGGAAAATAAATTTGATCTGTGCTTTATCTTGGGGACTATAAAATGATATTACGATATATTCCCAACATATCAGAAGACCCAAATATAAGACACCCAGTTGTATGGACCCCAGAATTATAGAAATTTAATCAGATGATTTTGTTCATTTTGAAACAATTGTATTAGAAACAAGAGACTCAGATCTGACATAATGCAGTGAAGCCTGTTTAATGAGGGTAAAGAGTGTGATAAAAAAAGAAAAAAACCAGAGGCTCCAAAATACAAGGGCTTAGAGATAATGAGCTTCAGGTGGATGTGGTAACATCCGTTATCCAGGTGCAAGGATGACAGGAGTCAGAGGATGAAGATGGTGCAGAGGCCAGGGCCAGTCAGCTATCTCCTCTTCAACCAGCATCAACACACACTCTGGGAATATCCTGTTCCTCAATATGTTTGATATATTTCAGCTGGGCTTCACCAACATTAAAGATGGGCATTTTTTTGTTCTCTCCTGGGAGATAAGCTTATAGTTCCATTCTACATGAGTTATGGAGGCACCATCTTTATTAAAACATGATCCTCTTAGGATTCCTAGGCCACCTGGAACTGACTGACCCTGTCTTCTCTTGGCTCCATGATGTCACAGAAAAACAAAGCTCAAGGTCATCAGTAGGGCAGCTTTTCTGCAGGTGAAAAGCGAATGTTCAGCCAACCTCACTGGGCTCCATAACTTGTATGTTTTTTCCTGTTTCTGGCCAATCCATGCATTTAAAGTAGTATTTGTCTGTATGGAAATAAATGAAGTCCAGTGCATTAAGAACAAGCAAGAGCTATTTATGCTGAGTTGGCCATAGCAATGAAATCAGGCAGGCAGAGGAGTGGGAAAGCTTCCTTTGTCCCAGTAGGCTTCCGATGTGCCCTGGTTGGAGGTCGTTGGCAGGGAAACTGAAAGCGGATTGATGAGGGGCGAGGCAAGGTGTGTGATTGATTGCTTGGGTGCATATTTGGCTTTCTCTGCTTGGTCCGAGATCGGAAGCAGGAACATAAAGTGAGTCTGCCATCTGTCAATAAATCTTGGTCCTCTTGGGCCGATTGTTGCAGAAGTTATTGGTTGTCTTCCTGGATTGTTACAGGAGATGAAGGTCTGGCTTCCTACAAATCTGGCCTGGGTGGCTTCTTGGCCTGGTTATGGTAGAAAACGGATTTCCTGGGCAAGTTGTTTCTGGTTATGGATCAGAGTTCTATTTTTGTATATAGTCTGGTCATTGTCCCTTTGTTCATATTCAGTGTCTTATCTGTTTCTTAGTTCATCTGTGTGTGTGTGTATTTTCTTTCAGCCAACATTTTTTAGTATTGTGGCAGATGGTTTGCTCAGGGAATCTAAATCACCATTGTGGCAGAATAAAGAATCCCACCATTCCTCCATACTTAAGAAACCTTTTTCCCCCCCGGACTTCTAGGGTACCACACTTGGCTGGTTCCATTACTATCCAACTGGTTACTTTTACTCAGTTCTCTTTTTTGGTCCATCATTTACTAACTCTCAATTTTATAATGACTGAAGATTCATTCCTCATTTTCTTTTTCTCTTTTTCCTCTCTCTAAGTTTTTTGTTTTCTTATTGACACTTCCAGTTTCACAGCTTTCATGTATTCTGTGCACCAATGATGCTCAAAATTATTCCCTCACATCACACTTCCCCCAGTCTCCACATCTGTAAAATAGAACCATGTCATCTCCACTTAATTATCTGAAAAGCACCTGCACTTCTAGAACCAGAGAACTACTTAGATCCAAACTGCAAGCACTGCCCACCCCCAATTCTCACACATCTGCCCTAGCTTGGGCTGTCAGGATGGAAGGCCATAGGCTAGATGGCCTAAACAATAGAAATTTATCTTCCCTAGGTTCAGAGGCTGAGATTCTGGGTGTGGGTGCCTGCATAGTCAAGCTCTGATGAGCGCCCTCTCCCTGGCTGCCTACGTGGCCATCTCCAGATCAGGGCATGGAGAGAAAGAGTAATCAATGTCTTCTTATTAGGGCACTAACCCCGTCATGAGTACCCAACCATCATGATTCCATTTAGACAGAACACTCCACAAAGTCCCCATATCCCAACCCTCACATCGAAGGTTAGGGTTTCAACGTAAATGTTTGGTGGGGGAGGGGACATAGTTCAGTCCACAGCTGGACCCACTAAGTGATACCCATTCACTCAGTCGCTCCGGTCAGTACCTGGAATCCTTGATTCCTCTTTCTTCATGTCCATGGTCAGTCCAAGAGGAAGCTCTGTCAGCATTACCTCCACCATGTACTCTACACCCAAACACGTCAGCATCTTTGCCAGTGAAGACTTGGTCCGAGCCACCATAATTTCTTGACTACCAGTAGCCTCCTAACAGATTTGCTTTTCTCTCTTCTTTCCCCTATGTGGAAATCTTTCACATAGCATGGTAGATTTTATTCTCTTCCTTCCATAAATAGTCATAACTCCTTTTCTTCCCAATTCACGTGGCAAAATAGGATTTTCCTCTGGCCTGAGATGGCCCAGGTGATAGTCCTTTCTCTGTGATGTCACAACCCCCCTTTGTTTCACTAAATACCATTCTCTAACAAAACTGAGGATTCCTGTCTCAGCAACACATGACTCACTCACTGTTCCTTCTGCTTGAAGCCCTCTTTTCCCAGAGTTTCACAAAGACATTTACTCTTCACCTTGAGGCCAACACTCAAATACCATCTTTTCAAAGGGGACTTTCATACCTGCAAGTTATTCAGACATTCTCTCACACACTTTCCTATTACATCTGCATCACTACAGGCCTTCGAGACAAGCTCCGTCTAAGTAAGCTCTTTTGAGGCAAGGAGTTTATTTTTTGATTCATCAATATAACCACGACTACCCAGAACAGTACCAGACTCATAGTAAATATTTGTTGATTGACTAAGAGAAACTAAGGCTAGAATACTAATGAAAAAAATGTAAATGTTGAAAGAGAAACAGCATTCAGGTTCCTTTAAGATGTGGAAGGATAGGGTGCCTTCTGGTGATAGCCGCTGGCTGCTATGATTTTGACTGCCTATAAAACATTCACGGATCATCAGGGGAAAAGAGCTCACTCTGGATCTTTCTTTCTCTCTAGAGTTTCACCTGGGGAAATAAACAAAGAGGAGTTTTGATTGATTCTGCCATTGGCTAGCATTCTGAAGCTGTGGTAATTAATTAAGGAAGTAAAATTTAAGTACAGTCTATTGCCTGGGGTAGAGCCTGGCAGCACAGCCAGAAATAGGTGAGAAACACCTCAGCTCTGAACTACAAAGGGTTTTTAAGGAGTTGTGAAACTCAGCGGAGGGATAAGCTCTGATTAGATGGTAATGACTGAGGACAGGTAGAGACTGTGCTGGTCAGAGCAGCTGCCAATAGAATCAGGTCTTATGTTCATGTTAATATGTTTCGGCGGTGGTGTAATTGAAAGAGCATCGATCTTGACATCAAAATATCAGGTGCAGAGTCTTACGTTTTCATTCCTTAGGTGAGCAAGGCCTCCGTCTTCTCCCAGCCTCTCCCCCTCCACCTGTACAAGAGGGATTATAACATTTAGCTTACAGTTCATTACGGTTTCTAAGCCATAACCTACTACACACGTTTTAGAAATGGTCCTTACCTATTTGCATACTTTTTCTTTAAGTAAGATGGTTCCTTTTTAAACAATTTTTATTGAGGTATAGTTGATTTACAATGTTGTGTTCATTTCTGCTATGCAGAAAAGTAATTCCGTTATATATATATATGTAGATATAAATACATATATGTATATATATTCTTTTTCATCATGGTCACAAGGTATTGAATATAGTTCCCTGTGCCATGTAGTAAGGCCTTGTTTATCCATCCTATATGTATTGGTTTGCATTTGCTAAACCCAAATTCCCAATCCATCCCACTTCCTCCCCTCTCCCCTTTGGTGATCAGAAGTCTGTTCTCTCTGTCTGTGAGTCTATATCTATTAACCAATAAATATCTAACTCCTGTAAGAGTGTTTGTTCCTAATTCTACAGTTTCTATCACAGTGTACCCTTAAAAAAATCAGGTATGGAGTTCCCGTCATGTCTCAGTGGTTAATAAATCCGACTAGGAAAGATGAGGTTGCAGGTTCAATCCCCGACCTTGCTCAGTGGGTTAAGGATCTGGCGTTGCTGTGAGCTGTGGTGTAGGTTGCAGACACAGATCGGATCTGGTGTGGCTGTGGTTGTGGCATAGGCTGGTGGCTATAGCTCTGAGCCTAGCCTGGGAACCTCCATATGCCATGGGAGTGGCCCTAGAAGAGGCAAAAAGACAAAAGGACAGAAAAGAAAGAAAGAAAGAAAGAAAGAAAGAAAGAAAGAAAGAAAGAAAGAAAGAAAGAAAGAAAGAAAGAAAGAAAGAAAGAAAGAAAGAAAGAAAGAAAGAAAAGAAAGAAAAAATCAGGTGTCATGGATTATTGCAGCCAGATATGTAAGACCACCATCAAAAGGTGATTCCATTTAACTGCAAATGTATGAAACCTCATGTTTAGGAGGGGAATTAATCCAAAATAAAGAAACAAAAAGCTTTGGCTGATTAGTTTGAGCCAGTTCAGTGACAGCTCATGTCACAATGTTACAACTGGATTTCTATTATCCATATTTGCCTTTATTGGTGAATCAGCTTTAAGTTGTTGGCACTGTCATGTTCAGACTGTAAGAGTGAGGAAGTTGTGTTTTTTTTTTCTTTTTTTTTAAGATTAGTTATAGGCAGTCATACGGTGACATCTAGATTTAGAAAATTCAAGTCATGAATCTAGAGACTGTGCAGTGCAATGGGGATAAGTGTTTTTCCAAGCAGACACTATCCCTTCTTTCTTATAAAGCGTTCCAGACAGCACAGAAGACCAGACTTAAATTCAGCAAATAACTTTGTTGAATTTCAAAGTCTGCAATTGTAATTGTGACAAGTGCAGTGAGGGATAAGCTGTTTTTTTGTGGACAGGTTTACCTGGGGGACTGCTTCTTGGCTCAGAGGACATGGGAAGAGTCTTCCTTTGCATAAATGCTGAGTTCTCAAATATGCTCTGTCCCCTTTGAGAACTTTCTTTTTAGTTTTTAATGGTTATTATCCAATAATGCACCACAGTCAGCCCTGTGTATCTGGGGGTTCTACATTCAGAGATCCAATCAAATAGTCAAGAAAAAAAAGGCCAGAAAGTTCCAAAAAGCAAAACTGGAATTTGCTATAGCCAGCAACTATTAATAGGTTTAACTATTTACAACTATTTACATAGCATTTGCATTGCATTCATTGTTATAAATAATCTAGAGATGATTTAAATATATGGGAGGATGTGCGTATGTTACACGCAAATACCATGCCATTTTGTATAAGTAACTTGAGTATTCTTGGGTTTGGGGTCCATAGGTGGTCCTGGAACTAATCCCCAGTGGATACCTAAGGACAACTGTATTCTTAAAACATTTTGATCATTTATAGATAATCCTGCATGTTTTCTACTTTTTGCTATCTCTTATAATTTCAACTAGCTTTTGCATCTCAGGAGTATTAAGTGGTTGTATTTTTTTTTAATCCTTTGTCACAGAATATTGAGTATAGTTCCCTGTGCTGTGTGGTAGGACCTTGTTTATCTATTTTATACATAGTAGTTTGTATCTGCTAATCCTAAACTACTAATTTATTCCTCCCCTACCCATTTCCCAACATTTTTATTTTAAAGACACCATATTTGATTTCTAACATTTTCATGTTTAGAAAATCTTGGACTTATTCTTTTTTTGCATATCTCTTACCATGACCTTTAAGTAAACATTTCAAATAATTTAAGAACTGCTCCTCTATCTAAATTCTGATTTTTCCTCTTAACTTGAATGCTATGGAACATGCTTTCTTAAGTAAGTTGTTCATATTACTTTTCTTTTCTTTTTTACAAATACTTTTCCAAGCCTAACTTGTGTCTTACTTAAGAAAGAAAGATGTTCTGAGATGTTCTGGTAACATTTGCCTCTGCCGTCCACATTAGTCAAAATGGCCCTTTTATCTCCCTTCTGCTTTAATACTCTGCCAGAGATGAGTTGGAGAAAGAGACAGAAAGAAACAGAGATAGAGAAAAGCAGGGAGAGGGGAGTGCTCATGGTTAGACCAGTGGGGGAATCATATAGAACAATATGGATGACATAGGACTGAGTAAGTTCATTACTCCTGAAATATGCTTTATCCTAGTGAGTAACGTATGCTTCAAAAATACATTATGTATTCTTAAATTTCTCAGATATTTCATTTATCATATATTACATAAATCTATTACATCTATCTACACAGATCATTGACTTTGGCTTAATTAATTGTCCAGCTCTTTCCCAGCAAGATGTGTTTGGCCGAGGAAAACATTCCTTTAGGTGAAAATGAGCCTCTGTAAGCGACATGCAGCAGGTTGTGTGTTTTTCCCCTAATAGCACCACCATTTGGGGAATTGACCTAGATGCCCAAGAAAATTGTAATTGTTAAGAATTTATGTTTCTCCTGTGGCTTTCGTTTGCTAAATTAGCCTCTGCCGCATATTAAACATTGATAGCTAATGCCACTTTATTGCTGCTGGTCCTGTTCAGCATCCCTTTTCATAGAACACAATTTGCATAATTAGAAAATAGCATGACGTCTGCATCTAGCCTATCAGGAGGGTAAAGATGCTGTACTCGTGCTTGCCAACCTTCATAACGCTGATGTGATAATAACATTCTTTCAATGTAATAACGGTAATAGGTGTACTGAATTGCACTGGAGAAAATACAAATGAAACAAAGGAAAGATACGAATTTATTAAGACAAGCAAAACATCACATTAACTTAGATGTCAAGTAAAATTTGGGGGAAATTTAGTCCTGCAGGAAATCACCATATCTGTATTGTCACCAAGAATAATTGCAAGACAAATGAGACAAGTAGCATGCTTCTTATAAACTGGTCTGCAAACTGAGTATTGCTATACATTTTCTATTCATATTTTTCCTATTATTCATTTCTGTCCCATTTAACTAAAGCTCATAAGGAGATTTTAAGCTGTATTCTAAAATGCCCTCGTGTGATAATCTCTGTCATCTGTGAAAATGTTAAGTTTTGCATATGATAATATTGAAGGATTATGAAAAAAATTAAATCTGAGGCCAACATTTAATTTACTGCTGTGATGTGTACATTGGTAACTACTAAATTAAATCCACCCAGACTTGATTACGTATGAATGATCTGCATGGAAATATCTTAAGTATTAAATGAGAAAAAAAAATAGGCTGTTTCAAGTTGCTTAGAGTAAACTTGAAGAAGCAGATTTGTTTTGAACTAGTCTTTTAGATTCAAGACTGCCTTGATATAGTCAACTAGCAGACTCCGTGTTGATGTATTTTGTTTTCTTTGAAGGAAAAATGCTCATTTATATCTTTTTATAGTGAACTGACTTAAACATTTCCAATTGTGTGTGTCTTTTAGAATGTACCTTTCCAGTGTTTTGATGGAAAAATCTAAATATATGCATGTTATAAAATAAACTGAGGTTTTATATAATTCATTGAAAAGATAAAACTGCAACAAACTCATTGAACAAGAGACAAGTGTGTTCATAATATGGCTGTTTCAATAGCATTATTACTAATTTTAAAGTTTTCATCTAAAAAATGTATGAGTACACAGACACATGCACACAAATATGTAACTGTACATACATTTAAACCTGCTTCTATATCTGTGCCTATATCTACATCCAAATATATTTATATATGTGTATATATATGATCTACATGACTGTCTGTATTTGATTACATGCCTAAAATGAGATATTGCTATGCATTTGGTTTTACTGAATTTTTTTACTAACATGTCATAGGTATTTTTCCAGTTATTAGACCTACACAATATATATGTATCTATTTGTGTGTAAAATATAAGTAGATAGAAATACCGATCATTATTTTCCTAGTTTCACAGTATTCTATGGGATGGCATTTCATGTCTGTTTAACCAAGCATCATCACGGTCAATATAGATGATTTAAGAAACTTTACTACTATAAGCAGTGCCTTTATTATATCTTTGATTAATTGACTTATTTTCTTAGCTTTCTTGTTCTGATTTTGATTTATTGATCAGTTCTAATGTATGAACATTGAAAACATTTACACGTTACTCAATTGCCTCCAGAAATGTTGAATCACATCCCTACCATTTCTTCAAAACACATGTTATCATTAAAACTAAAATTTTGACACTCAAGAAGTGAAAGTTGGCAGCCCTTTGTTTTCATTCTCCTTTTTTATTACCAGTTCATCTTTTTAATTTAATTTTATTTTTATTAGAGTATAGTTGATATAGTGTTGTGTCAATTTCTGCTCTACAGCATAGTGACCCGGTTATACATGTATATATATACACACATTCTTTTTCTCCTACTCTCCTCCATCATGTTCTATCCCAAGAAACTTGATATGGTTCCCCATGCTGTAACAGTAGGACATCATTCATTTGTAAAACTGTTTTTTATCCATTCACTTTTTTATGTTCTGAATTGCTTTTAAATATTGATTTCTCCTCTTCTAATAAGATAATTATTCATTTCTTATGATAATGTTTAATATAGTAGGGATATGTATACACTCTCTATCATAAATAGGACACACTTGGATTAAGTGATGTAATGGTCAGTTTAGGAGGACAGCTTGCACAGTACATCAGTCATTCTACTCCAATATGACATGTCAGTTCCAGTTGAATCCCTACAAAGGACAAGTTAGTCTTGCTGTACACTCTTCCTCAGGCATCGACGTCTGCCAAGTCAAGAGCAAACCCAGGGCTGTCTCTCTTAAGCATTACTTGGTGCTGTCACTCCTCTGATCATGTGCCAGCCGTGAATCAAAATCCATATCCACATCATCTATTTAAAATGATCTACTCCTCCAACTCTCTGGAGTATATTTTGAATGCACTGTGTTTAATAACATATGGCACTCAAGTACATGAAAGATTGGCAAAAGTAAATTGAGAAAGAAAAGATGTATAGACGGCAGCAGGTAAAGGGAGATCTGAGCCCTCAAGTGGGTGTATACCGGGAGAGTCATCCTTATCCTTATATTCAATTTATGCTCATGAGAGATAGACAAACATGAAGCTGCATCAGGTGTATGTTGGCTCTAATTCCAAAAAAAAAGGAAAGAAATCTGAATTTAGAGTAGAATGATGAAGCCACTAAGGCTGTGCCTGGATGTTGCAACCTCCAAGACCTCAGCTAGTGCCATGGTCATCTGCACGTGTACAAAGGATAAGCACACTTAAACTTAATTACAACTTCTTGCAGGCAAAACAAAGTGCTGACTTCTGCTTATTTCTGTCATTCTCTCTCCTTATAATCATCCCATTCTTTTAAACATCTTTTCTTTATAAGACACATATAGGTGTGATATTTTCCATGTTGAGGAATAAAGTGAAGCTGTAAAAGGCAGTTGCAATTCCAAAAGCAAATTATTTAGAGCTCAATTATCAATGGTACAAAAAGATCACAACAGGGTTCCTTAAATGATGATTTTCTTTTTTTTTTACTTGTAAGTAGTTCTACTTCTTTCCCTTCTCACTCCTGCCAAGTTGTTCATTCTTTGGCAGAGATGAAGAAAGAAAGAAAAAAAATCTAGAACAAATTTTTTGGGTGGTACTGTCACATAAAAGGTGAATATAATTTAATTTTTTAGAAAATGTGATAGAATGTAGAGAATGATGTTTTAATTGTGGGTAAGGGAGGTCTCTATGAAATACACAAATATAAATGGATACCACGAACTAGCACAATGATTTAGAAAGTCCCTTTCAGTTGTAAATAGTGCAGATGCTATATCTTTTAACGTGTTTGAGATACCGTGGTTGAGATTGCATCCTTCGTCTTTTTCTGGGACCTGCTTTTTCTACTTGACTTTCCAGTAGATTTTGAAATCTTACCCGCATTTCAAGGGTTTTCCCAAGACCCACCTCCATCCTGGTGTTTTCTGGCACGCTGTGTCCTCATCCTCATTTGTATTTCTTTTTTATATATATAATGATTTTTATTTTTTCCATTATAGCTGGTTTACAGTGTTCTGTCAATTTTCTACTACACAGCAAGGTGACCCAGTCACACATACACATATACATTCATTTTTCTCACATTATCATGCTCCATCACAAGTGACCAGATGTAGTTCCCAATTCTATACAACAGAATCCCATTGTTTATCCGTCCCAAAGGCAATAGTTTGCATCTATTAACCCAAAATTCTGTTTGTATTTCTACATCACTAAGCTGCAAATTCATAATGCACACAATCATGTATTAACATATTAACATTTTAATACATAAGCTCTACGTATATGTGACATATATGCCTTTTCATATCATGCGTCTTCTTTGTCATGATCTGTGTTTTTGCTGGAATGGTTCAACAGCAAGGGTGATAAAGTGAGTTTACTGTTATCAGGACACACCTGGACATACCTGAGTTTGTCACTAAGGTAGCCTCTACCAGGCAGCTTCTCCTTTTACTTATCTATCCAGGAGAGTTCCTGAATCAACTCATAGGCTTGATACAGCTTAGCAGATGCCTGTGCTTTTATTAAATTTTATTCCCTAAATGTCTACATGGATTTTCAATATGAGAAGACACACCGTGTAATGAAACAAACAGATCCTATGAAATCAGGAAAATCTGGGTTTGTGTCTTGATTTTTGCCAAGTAGAAACTCTATCACCTTGAGAATATCACTTGTTTGAGTCTCAGTTTCTTTGTCACAGTGAGGGAAAAACCCTACCTCATTTAAGCATCCTAAGGACTTGAAACTATCATTTTGAAGTTGCAGACACAAAGACTAAATATGTAAGGATCTAGACAAATAGTGGCTATTGTTAAAAATCCTAAAAATCAAATTGTCAACAAAAATTTAGATTAATGAAGAAAATAACCTGTGTACATAATTAGCTCATTGAAAAGAACTCTCTGAGGAATAGGTAGGAAAGATACTAGTATTTGGAATTTGTGGCTTAGAAAATTGATAGTGAGAAAATGTAAAAATATGTTGGCATATTCCTTTTAACTTGTATTTAACAGTGTACTTAATTGTGTATATACAGAATCCTTAAATAATATTGAGTTACTGATAAAAAAAATATAAGACATGAATGCCAATTGGCTCATCTAACATTTATAAATTCAAGGTCAGTTTCCAAGTGAAATTTCTAGACACATTCTTGGCTTAACTCTATTGGATATTCCACTTAACAAAAGCAAAACCAAAAAATAGAAAACCAAAAAAAAAAAAAACCCCAAACTATCATTTAAGTTCATTTCAAGATTAGAAAGATGTGGTGTAGGCATGGAATTATTTGGCTTTTGGAGCAATCATATTGTAAACTTGCATGTTGATTTACAAACTATATACTAGATTGCACAAAAATCATTATCAATGCTTTTCGAATTGGGGAAAACCCAGGAGAGGGTGCTGGCTTAGATTCAGAGAATGCAGCCCTGGTGCTCAGTCCTGACTTATGATATTGGAAGTGATGGTTACAGAGATCTATGCAGACTGGATCCTCTGGAAGAAGCCAGGAGGAATTCTAAACTGCTGGTCATTAGGCTGCTAGACCCACTGCTTACCAGATTCCCTGCTTTACTCATTTTTTGGAAACATAACCACTCCTCCTAGTCTGTTTCTGGACATAAACTGAGCCATACCTGTTGTTTAAGGAAGTGAAATAACTGGGTGCCAGAAATTGCAATGATTTCCTGGGTATTCTCAAGGAGTCATAAAAATCAGCAATGACAACAGCAAAAGACCCCCCTTCACAAATATGAAAAGGCAGGAGCAAGTCAGTCCATTTTTCTATATTATATATAGATTCATTGATGTATAAACTCTCCCTGTAGATACAATTTTTTTTAAGTCAGAGAGTGATGTTTCATTGTATAATTTACTATATATCCTCATTCTACATTTGATGGACATTGAAGCTGTTTCTAGTTTTGCTATTACTCATAATTCTGGCATGGATATAATATCTTTTGCTAGTCATATGTATAAGAATTCTTGTAGGAAGGGTATCCCTACTTGTTTTACAGCATGAGCCACATAAAAAATGTTAATATTGTACCATGCAATGCTGTAACTACACGAAGCTGCTCTTGACTGAAGGGGACTGGTCTGAGTCTGGACAAATTCCCCCTCCCAGCAATCCATTCACAAAACAGCACAGAACTGTTTTATGGCACAACAAGAACTTGTGTTATAATATAGCCATTTTTTTCTTTCTTTCGGTTATATAACTCAGTTCCTAAGAGCAACAAATTGGTAGAAATAAACATTTTCTCTTCTGAACATGAGTTCCCTGTGTATGAGAACTCTTGTTCTTTTCCATTCATCTTCATGTTATCATATCTGATTTCCTTTTCAACCTATTGTAATCTAGTTCCCACACCTACATTTATCCAACTACTCTGTAAATAGTTCATTTTGACATCACCAATTACCTCTATTAGATAAACCCCTAGGAAGTTATTCAGTTCTCATTTTGTTTAATTTTCTAAGGTATCTGGCATAAATAACTACTCCATGATCTTCAAACTCGCTCATTTTTTATGACTTCAATCTCTGCAAGCATTCTTCATAACTTGTGACTACTCACTGATTTATTTTATTGGACACTGTTCTTCAGCCACTGCTTAAGTGCCTGGCTTCCATGGGTTCTAGACTTAGCTGACACTCGCAGTCTGCATCTCTTTGACTGTGTACACCCTTACAACTCTTCATTTTTTCATCAGCTATTAAATGAACATCTAAAATGTATGAGGCAATATTCTAGTCAGTAGAAATGGAACCATCACTCAATCATTTCTGCTCTACTATAGATTCTGCTATAATAGAGAAGTTGCTCTTCTGAGCAACTCAAATGAATAAATAAAATGCATAGTATATGACATGATAGGTGCCATGGAGCAAAACAAAGAAGAGTAGAGGAATTAGGAATGTTGTAGGGATGGAGAGAAGTTCTGCTACTTTGAGAATAGTTATCTGACAAGTTCTTGATAAGATAACATTTGAGCAAACATTAGAAAGAGATAAAAGGAAGCTACAGAGGAAAATATCTTAGGGAAATCTGTTTCTGACAGACAATTGTGTGCAAAGGCCTTGATCCAAGAACATCCTTGGAGTGTGGCTTGATTTTGAGGGACCACAGTGAGGACTACAATCTTGAACCTGAGTCCCTGATCCTGTGGGGCTTTGAGTGTCGCTGTGAAGACTCTGGCTTTTCCTCTAAGTGAGCTAGGATGCAAGCAGAGGGTGTTATGCAAAAGTTACAGGACCTTACAAATGTGTTCAAAGGATCAGCTTGGCTGTGCTATTGGGTACTGATTTGGGATGGGGCAAAATCTGAGTAGTTTGATAATTTGGGAGATCTTACAGTTATTCAAATAAAGTATCAAAGAGTCTTGGGCCAGAGAGTTTTATGTGGGAGAAGATAAAAACATACACATTCTGACTACATTTTGAAGATAGAGCCAAAAGGATTTACTCAATTGTTTGTGAGCCATGGGATAAGGAGGTGACTTAAAGATTACACTTAGGTTTTTGTCCTTCCAGAACATTGGGTGATAACACGGAGAAGATTCCAGAAGGAATATGTTTTGGGGAAATATTTCAGTTCTAAACATTAAATTTAAATGCTAAAAGAGAGAACACAGAGATTGAAAGTCATGAGATGAATTCAGAAAATAAAACCTTATAAAAATGATACAAAATAATTTATTTATAAAATAGAAACAATCTCACACATTTTGAAATCAAACTTATGATTACCAAAGGGGAAGTACAGAGGGAGAGATAAATTAGGAGCATGGGATTAACATATACACACTAGTTCGTATTAAATAGGTAATAAGGACCTACTGTAGAGCATAGGTAAACTATTCAATACTGTGGAATAACCTACATGGGAAAAGAGTCTGAAAAAGATATATATATATTCAGTTATATATATGTATATGTATGTATGTATGTATGTATGTATTGGGTTTGGGGGGGGGCTGGCTTTCTTTTTTTTTATTTTATTTTATTTTATTTTTTCCTGCTATACAGCATGGGGGTCAAGTTATTCTTACATGTATACATTTTTTCCCCCACCCTTTGTTCTGTTGCAATATGAGGATCTAGACATAGTTCTCAATGCTACTCAGCAGGATCTCCTTGTAAATCTATTCTAAGTTGTATCTGATAACCCCAAGCTCCCGATCCCTCCCACTCCCTCCCTCCCCCGTCGGGTAACCACAAGTCTATTCTCCAAGTCCATGATTTTCTTTTCTGTGGAGGTGTTCATTTGTGCTGGATATTAGATTCCAGTTATAAGTGATATCATATGGTATTTGTCTTTGTCTTTCTGGCTCATTTCACTCAGTATGAGATTCTCTAGCTCCATCCATGTTGCTGCAAATGACATTATGTCATTCTTTTTTATGGCTGAGTAGTATTCCATTGTGTATATATACCACTTCTTCCGAATCCAATCATCCGTTGACGGACATTTGGGTTGTTTCCATGTCCTGGCTATTGTGAATAGAGCTGCAATGAACATGCGGGTGCATGTGTCTCTTTTAAGTAGCATTTTGTCCGGATATATGCCCAAGAGTGGGATTGCGGGGTCATATGTTAGTTCTATGTATAGATTTCTAAGGTATCTCCAAACTGTTCTCCATAGTGGCTGTACCAGTTTACATTCCCACCAAGAGTGCAAGTGGGTTCCCTTTTCTCCACACCCCCTTCGGCATTTGTTATTTGTGGATTTATTAATGATGGCCATTCTGACTGGTGTGAGGTGGTATCTCATGGTAGTTTTGATTTGCATTTCTCTTATAATCAGTGATGTTGAGCGTTTTTCATGTGTTTGCTGGCCATCTGTATATCTTCCTTGGAGAACAGTCTATTCAGGTCTTTTGCCCATTTTTCCATTGGTTGACTGGCTTTTTTGCTGTTGAGTTGTATAAGTTGCTTATATATTCTAGAGATTAAGCCCTATTTTGGCTTTCTATTTTTCAGTTTTGCTTTGGTTAAGTGGAATATCCAATAGAGTTAAGCCAAAAACGTGTCTAGAAATTTCACTTGGTAACTGACCCTGAATTTATAAATGTTAGATGAGCCAATTTGGCATTTATGTCTTATATTTTTTTATCAGTAACTCTTAGTATTATTTCATATGTATAATGAATCATTCAAGTGGCCATTGCCATCTAAAATCCACATTTACTAAAATATGAGCATGAGTAGTAAAATAAGCATAGCTAGGAAGCTGTGCCATTAAGTATGTGGTATTCAATATTATGTAAAATAATTTAGCAAGATTCTTCTTGAAAATTCAACCAGTAATTTGAGAATTGGTCATTTTAATCTCAACAAGATATCAGAGAGAACTGAGTTTATTAAAGCTGTGAAGTATGAGATGCTGTCACCAGAAAAGATTAGGGGTTTTTTTTGGAAGGGGTTTGGGTAGGGAGTTTCGATAAAAGAGATTATATAGTAGGCAGTGAAAAATGCAAAGTGTGATTCAGTAAAATTTGTGGGAACACTTAATTTTGGTGCACTCAGATATTGAAAAATAAGTTGTTAAAGCTCCTGAGCAAAAGAATATTTGAGGAGGACATGCAAGAAAGATATAAATTGACAGATTCTTAAAAGAAAGTAAAAGATAAAGAGACCACATATAATCAATATGGAGCAATGTAAATAGTCAAGAATTCATTTAAGAATTGCAGAATTCCATTAAGTGATTTAAAATGTGTAACGGAAATAAATTGAATCAGAATCTCAAAGAGATATGTGCTCCTCAGTTTCATAGCAGTATTATTTGCAATAGCCAAGTTGTGGAAGCAACCACCTAACTGTCCATTAATGGATAAATGAATAAACAAAAAGTGCTGTATATATGTGTAATGTAATATTACCCAGACATAAAAACGAATGAAATTTTGCCATTTCCAACAAAATGGATGGATCTGGAGGACATCATGCTAAGTGAAATAAACCAGACACAGAAAGAGAAATACTGTCTTATCTCACTTGTATGTAGAATCTAAAATAGTCAAACTCATAGAAGCAGAGATTAGAATTGTGGTTACCAGGGGCTGGAGGGAAGGAGAAATGGGAGCTGATGGGCAATGGGTACACAGGTGTACAAGATGAATGGGTTCTAGAGATCTACTATATATAGCATAGTGCCTGTAACCAACAACCCTGTACTGAACACTTAGGATTTGGTACAAGGGTAGAGCATATGTTGTGTTCTTTCCTCACACAGATAATCATAATAGAAGTAATAGGGGTGAGAGGAAACATTGAGAGATGATGAGTATGTCTATTACCTCAACAGTGGTGATGGTTTCATAGGTGTATACTTATTCTCTAACTCTTTGAGTTGTAGACATTAAATGTGTACAGCTCTTACATTCCAATTATATATCATTAAGGTTATATAGATAGATAAAATGAGAAGAAAAGATCACTAATAGAGTAATGCATTGGGAACTAAGTAGGTACATGTTTAATGGAGAAACATATATTAACAGTTTGAACTTAAAAGTATTTTCTTTTGCCAAAAAATAAAAGTAAGTATATATTAAAATTATTTTAAAATCTATATCCCTAAATATATTTCAGTGTTTTTACCATATTGAATATGTTTTTAAGAAATAAATGCTTTACTCAGCCAGATTTATACCTATGATATTTTCAAGGCTATGCAGAAGTTTTGTATATTTTATTTATTGATTTATTTTATGTTTTTATCTTTTATTTATATGTATATTTTTTTCTATTGTACAGCATAGTGACCCAGTTACACTTACATGTATACATTCTTTTTTCTTACATTACATGTTCCATCTAAGTGACTAGACAGAGTTCCCAGTGCTACATGGCAGGATCCCATTGCTAATCCATCCTGAAGGCAACATTCTGTATCTATTTTTATTATTATTATTATTAAATTATAGTTGATTTACAATGTTTCATCAAGTTATTTTACACAACAAAGTGACCCAATCACACACAATTCCCTGTGCTGTACAGTAGAATCCCATTGCAAATCCATTCCAAATATAACAGTTTGCATCCCCCAAATCCCTAAAATACACACACATCCCACTCCCTCACCTCTCCCTCCCGGGAACCCCAAGTCTGCTCTTCTTGGCCATGATCTGTTTCTGTTTTTTGTTTGTTTGTTATTTTTAGTTAGGATCATCTGTTCCATATTTTAGATTACACAAATAAATGATATATATGGTATTTGCCTTTTTCTTTCTGGCTTACTTCACTTAGTATGAGAGTCTCTAGATCCATCCCTGTTGTTGCAAATGGCATTAGTTTGTCTTTTATATGGCTGAGTAATATTCTATTATATATATGTACCATATCTTATTAATCCATTCAAAAAGACAGCCCACAGAATTGGAGAAAAATCTTTGCCAACGATGCAACAGACAAGGGCCTAATCTCCAAAATATACAAACTCATGCAATTCAACAATAAAAAAAATAAACAACCCAATTGAAAAGTGGGCAGAAGTCCTAAATGGACATTTCTCCAAAGAAGACATATGGATGGCCAACAGGCATATGAAAAAATGCTCAATATCACTAATTATTAGAAAAATGCAAATCAAAACCTCAGTGAGGTACCACCTCACACCAGTCAGAATGGCCATCATTAACAAGTCAATAAATAACAAATGCTGGAGAGGGTATGGAGAAAAAGGTACCCTCCTCCACTGTTGGTGAGAATGTAAATTGGTACAACCACTGTGGAAAGCAGTATGGAGGTACCACAGGAAATTAAATATAGAGCTACCATATGATCCAGCAATTCCACTGCTGGACATATTTCCAGACAAAACTTTCATTGAGAAAGATACGTGCACCCCTATGTTCATAGAAGCACTATTCACAATAGCCAAGACCTGGAAACAACCTAAATGTCCATCGACAGATGAACAGATTGAATATTTTTAACAAACAAATATCATCTTTTTGGACAGAGTTTAGTTCCTTCCAGAAAATTGCCTGAAGCACCTCCTAGAGTCATGTTCAGCTTTCTAATTCCGTAATTCTTTGTTTTGTCGCAGTTTTCATTTTGAGTGCCTAGCCTGACTGACCTCACACTCAAGTATCTGGAGTAGGCTTTGCACTCTGCAGCCCCTAACACATACTTTTAAACCAACTGAATGCATGTTCTGTAAATACTGACACCTTTGTACCCAAACTCAGCCTCTGCCTGTTCTTCCTCACACAACCACAGGGCTTTTCTTTGTTTTCATCAACCAGAATTCTATCAGTTTTAATGGAGAAATGTGTTGATATTCTCTCTGTTGGCATTATTGCCTGAATGAATTATCTTGAGGGTTTTAGGAAGGTCACATAATAGACATAATTATTAAACCCTCTGATTAGGTATACTCATTAACTATAATTAAATTGAGAAATTAAGAGTTCAGTATTTTAATAAGTAGTACATTTATACTTGAAAATCTATTTGGAATATAGTCATACTTAACATGTTAAGATAAACATTTTGTCTGAAGCATTAGTTTTCTGGTCATTTCAGTAAGGCTAAATTTCCTATTTTCAAAAGAAACTATTTTCAATAATCACTTACAATTTTCAGTTTTATTCCAGTGCAAACCATTCTTGTTGAATAGATTTGAATATATAGGGTCTAAATTTGGTTCTAAAATAGTTTAAATTATTTTTATTATGAAATTATTTCTTCATGCTTTAACATACAGAGTTGAGATTAAGGTAAAAATAAATGGGTCATGATCCAGTCCATCATACCTCACAGAAATAGGCATATTTGGTCATTTCTTTTTGTATTTTCTGTTCTTCTGAGGTGATTTCCATTATTCTAAATAATATATCTTTATCAAGTTTATATCCCTGTTGACCTCACACTATGAAAATCAGGGACTTACAATTAATTCACACTGCTCCCATATCACTCCTAGCTGCCTTCCTGCCTTTTCCTACCTACTTCTAAATTTATAATTATTATGCAGCTTTTGGTTACTATTTAACTTAAAATGATATACCAAGATGTTACATCTTAGATATAATAAAGTGAGTATTCCTTGCTGTATTGAATGCTCCAATGTTGTTTGACATCTCGTCCATAAGATGTTCTTTAAATTACTATCCATCCATTGTCCTTGTTAATTTTTCAGTGTATTCCTCATAGATCTTTTCTATTACATTCTTAATATTACGAAAATGCTTAATGATCCTTCTTTAGCCATTCATACTTTGAAATGAACTAAGTCAATTAGCATAGGTAATTGAATTTCTCTGCTATCGTGAATTTATATCCCCATAACAACCCCCCCACACCACAATAAAAGATAACTTTCTGGGCATTTATAAAATGCCAGTCTGTAAAGGATGATGCCCTTGCATGCTAACATCAAAACTAAAAGCCCCAGCTATGTGCAGGCAGATCGTCACACTTTTTAAGAAAAATACCCTTTTATATCCTATATAAATGCCAACTTTCCAATCACTAAAAAAATGAGTTTGGGAAGCAGTGTGCAGGGCAGAGATCCCACTGGTAGCATTCTTTACAAAGATCCCTTAAGAAGCCATCTTAGTTTTGATCTTTTTACTTGCTCCGAGTCTTTGTTTCAGTTGTTTCTGTGTTTGGAGTCTTTGGGGAGCAATACTGGAAAAATCAGCTCTTTATTTCACTATTAGCCTTCCACAGGATAGATTTTGAATGTTGGCAAATGTTCACTAAATGTTATCTCTCAATAGCCCCCCTTGGTGCTCCCCATGTCAGAAATCCATTGCTAGACTTCAGCCAGGCTCCAACCACAGACCCTGTTCCCTGAGCCCTTGGCAATGATAAATGGATGGATAACACAGCTCTGTCCAATGGAAAGAAAGCAGGAGTCTGATAGCGGGGCTTCAAAAAAGTTTTACTTGATAAAATGGAACAGATGCAGGCAACTTGTTACCTTCAGGCTTCCAGATCTTTGCTTCTGTCCCCAAAGTGAACATGAGCCTGAAGGAACAGAAGCCATTTTAAAACCATGGGAATTAAAGCCAAACTTCTGAGAAAGGCAGAGAACGGAGACCTGGGCCTCTGATGTCATGTCAGCCCCACTGACCAGCTGCCATAACCCTGTGAGAAAAGCAGACTCTATTTGATTAGGCCACAGTTAATTTGGTTTGCTCCCTAACCTGTCAGATGGACTCCTAATCTATAGGACCAGCCTGCTTCCAGGTACACCTCCCTCAGGGTGTTGTCTTCTTTGATGTGTCATTCAAAGGATACATTGTAAGGGAAGAAAGTCACACTTATGTCCACAGGATACCAGAAGCTTTAAAACTTCATAAGAACACACTTTTACCAAAGGACATAAGCATGATCATAAGACCAATTCACTATCAAAATAATAAATAAGACAAATAATAAATTTAATAACCAGCTATGGAATATTGTGTGTAAGGATCTGTGTTTGGAGAGAAAGTTATTAAAAACAAAAGCATACTATGTGTTTGTAAAATGTTTAGAAACTGGATGAGGACGTGTATCTTAGTATAAGACAGATATACAGAGCTCCAGGGAGTGACCTAATTCTGTCTAGGGTTTGGTGGGATAGGGCGGGGGTTGGAAGGTTGGTACAGAAGAGGATGCCTGGAGTTCGTGATATATGCAGAGTCTTGTATTTCCCAGAAGGATGAGGCAAAGAAGGATAATTCAGGGATACAGAGAAACAGTTTTAAAGCAACAATGCTAAATCAGACTGAGAACGAAGAATTTGCATTTGTTAAACTTCTCAAAGTTATTTCCATATGGAGCGAGATTGGTAAGGCACCGTAACACAGGAGGGGTGTGGTTTTCTGTATTTTGTCAATTCCCTGTGACAGCAGTGAAGATGATCCATCAAAGTGAGTTAGACCACGGGCAAGGAAACCAATGTGGGTCAATTATAGATATGAATATCTCTGGCCATTGATTTAGCAAGTGGTTCTCAACTAGGGTGATTTGGCACCCCAGGGAAGGTTTGGCAATGTCTGGAAACATTTTTAAAAATTATAGTGGGTGGCAAGCAGAAATTCTTATTGAGATCCAGTGGGTAGATGCTGCTAAACAGCCTATAAGGTATAGACCAATGCCCTCAAACAAGGAATAATCTGGGCCCTAATGTCAGTAATCCTGCTGTGGCAAACCCTAACATAGGAAACATGTTGGTCTTTTAATAATGAATGATGGTGTGAGAATTAAAAAAAAAAATCACAAAGGCTGTGTGAGAATTTGCTCAAGGATGGAGTACTAGAGACCACTCATATGTTGGAGGTTCAAACTTAAGGAGTGTCCCAGTGTCCCAAGCAGTAGGAGGAACATCAGGAGAGAACACAGCTGGGGAGTCAAAAGGAAAGGACTTTCCAGAAACAGCTTCCAACACCAGAGAGATGACAAAAACATACTGTGTATTCCCATTGGCTTGGTGAAATTTGAGCTGATGGATGATTTGCACAAAAGTAAGTTTGGTGTGGCAGTTAAACCAAGAGCAGTGGTCAGAGGGATGCAGGAGGAGTTAATGGAGTGTGAGTACTCTTTGCTGAAGTTTGACTGGAGTGGAAAACAAAATAAAACCAGAAGCAGTGGCAGCTGGAAGGTCAGGGGAACAGGGCTGAGAAGGTGTTGGTTGCATTTAGTGGATGAGACTTAAAGAGTGTTCATATAAAGGGATAAAAGAGCAATTTTACAGGGAAAGCCTGACGATAAGGGGGAGGAAGGAAATAAAAGATGGGGGGGAGTCTAAGAAGGTAGAGAGCAGAACAGAAGGGAGATGCTAGTTGTGGGCTGGAGGAGACAGAATAGAACAGGATGATGTGGTTAATGATAATTGTAAAATTTCACTGAGCTCTTGGAGGTGTCGAAATGGTAAGAAATGAATGTCTATTGCTTCATTTTATCTTAAGCCTGCTGCATAATTCAGTTGTGCGTAACACTGGGAGTGCATTTAAATTTAGGCAGTAGGCAAGGCCATGTGGTAGAACATCCTGAATACACAGTAACTATGCATATGTCCGTGGCTAAAACTCCAGAAGCTATTGGTAGAACCAGTGAATATCCAGAAGGTGAAGCTGTCTGCTCTCAGTCCCCTGCTGGCAATGAGGAGACAGATGCCGCCTCCAGCTGCTCGGGGCAGCCAGCTGTGGACACTGCAGCCCTTACCAAAGCCGCATCCTTCAGTGTATTCACTCAGGCACATGGATGATCTGCCTTGGAAGGATGCAGACATTAACCCAAATGGCAAAAGACCAATGTTTAATATTCTCATTCATTACTTTATTCATTCAATAAATGTTTATTGTGTCTCTCAAGAACTCTCCCAAGTGTTAGAGAAAGAACACTGAACAATGGAGAGGCATTCCTGGCAAAAAGAGAGCGTATGTTTCGAGAGGGATGGAGAGACAAAGAATAAACAAAAAACACAGTATGGAGTAGCTGTTGATAAGTGCTACGGAGAAATATAAAGTAAGAGTCAAATAGAGGGAAACACTGTGTTGGGTGGAGGCTACATAGAATGGTTAGGGAAGAAGTCTCTAATCGCTTGATATTCAAACAAAGACCAGACAAAATTTAAGGAAGAAACTGTGCGGCTTTCTTTCATCCCAGGGAGAGGGAGCAGCAAGTGCCACAGTCCTAAAGGAAAAGGACTCTCTCTCTCTTCCCACCCCTCCTTCAATGACCTTCTGACTTACCATCTAGCATCACTCTTATCTAGCGGAGGAAAACTCTGTATTAGTGGTGAGAGGAAAATTAACGTCCATTACTTGCTGAAGGGACCTAGGAATTAAGCACTCTGATTTATGTTAGTTAAGAGCTATAGTTATTGAAATATGATGCTTAAATATCCCAAGATTCAAGTTTGGTCCTTGTATGAGCCCATGATGCTTTCCTGGTTACTCTCTGCACCACTGGCCTGTCCTCATGAAACATCTTTGTGATTATAACAGGGGAATCACAGAAAAGTGTTAACTTGTTTTAATTTGCATTTCTCTGATGATTAGCAATGTTGAGCATTTTCTCATCTGCCTCTTGGCCATCTACATTTCCTCTTTGGAAAAATGCCTATTCAGTTCTTCTGCCCATTTCTTAATTGAGTTGTTTGCATTTTTGGATATTGAGTTGTATGAGCTGTTTATATATAATGAGTAGTAATCCCTTATCAGTCATATCTTTTAACAATATATTCTCCCATTCAGTAGGTTGTCTTTTGGTTTTGTCAGTGGTTTACTTTGCTGTGCAAAAACTTCTAAATTTAATTAGGTCCCATTCGTTTATTTTTGCTTATGTTTCCTTTGCTTTTGGAAATGGATCTAAAAAAGTTATTATGATTTATACCAAAGAATGTTCTGGCTTTGTTCTTCTCTAAGAGTTTTCTAATATCTGGTATTACATTTAAGTCTTTAATCCATTTTGAATTTATTTTTATATATGGTGTGAGAACATGTTCTAATTACATTCTTTTGCATGTAGCTGTGTATGTAGCTGTCCGGTTTTACCAGCACCACTTTGAAGAGACTGTCTTTTCTCCATTGTGTATCTTGTTAAAAATTTTATTGGAGTATAATTGAGTTAGAATGTTGTGTTAGTTTCAGGTGTACAGCAAAGTAAATGAATTATATATATACATATATCCATTCTTTCTCATATTATTTTCCCACATGCAATTACAGAATATCGAGTAGATTTCCATATGTCGTATAGTAGGTCCCCAATGAGTATCTGTTTTATATATATTTGTGTGTGTGTGTTAATACCAAACTCCCCCCACATTTCCCCTTTGGTAACCATAAGTTTGATTTCAAAACATGTGTCTGTTTTGTTTTGTAAATAAGTTCTTTTGTATCATTCTTATTATATTCCACATATAAGTGATATCACATGATATTTGTCGTTCCATTGTATATTCTTGCCTCCTTTGTTGTAATTAATTGACCATAGTGCATGGCTTTATTTCTGGGCTCTATTCTTATCTCTTGAGCTATGTGTGTTTTGTTCCCATAATCAAAAACCATAATGCGTTATCACCTCACTCCTGTCAGAATGGCTGTCATCAAAAAGAACACATATAAAAAATATTGGTAAGGATGTGGAGAAAAGGGAACCCTAATACACTATTGGGCAAATGTAAATTGGTGCAGCCACTGTGGAAAAACAGTATGGCGGTTTCTCAAAAACTAAAAGTAGAACTGCTAGATGCTCCAGAAAATTGCATTCCTGGGTGTATATCCAAAAAAAAAAAACAAAAAAACCCCAAAACACCAATTTTAAAAGATATATGCACCCAAATGTTAATAGCAGTATTATTTATAATCACCAAGATGTGGGAGTAACCTGTGTCCATCAACAGATAAATGGCTAAAGATAAAATGTATATGTATATACACAATGGGATAGTATTCAGCCATAAAAAAGAATTAAATTTTGTAATTTGCACCGTGAATGGACTTGAAAGATATGCTACGTGAAAGAAGTTAGAAAGATAACAACAAATACTGTATTATATCATCATATGTGGACTCTAAAATATATAACAAACTAGTGAATATAACAAAAAAAAGAAACAGACTTACAGGTATAAGAAGAAACTAGTAGTTACCAGTGGGGAGAGAAAAGGGGCAGTATAGCAGTGAAGAAGTAACTATCAGGTATTCTATAAGCTACAAGGTTATATTGTGCAACAAAGGGACTATAGCTAATATATTTTATAGTAATTATTATTTCAAATGATTTTATTTTTTTCCATTATAGGTGGTTTACAGTGTTCTGTCAGTTTTCTACTGTGTGGCAAAGTGGCCCAGACACACAAACATATATACATTCTTTTTCTCACATTATTCTCCATCCTCCTCCATCACAAGTGACTAGATATAGTTCCCCGTGCTATACAGCAGGATCGCATTGCTTATCCATTCCAAAGGCAATAGTCTGTATCTATTAACCACAGATTCCCAGTCCATCCCATTCCCTCTCCCTCCCTCTTGGCAACCACAAGTCTGTTCTCCAAGTCCATGAATCTTTTCCATGGAAAGATTCATTTGTGCCGTATATTAGATTCCAAATATAAGTGATATCATATGGTATTTGTCTTTCTTTGACTTACTTTACTTAGTATGAGAGTCTCTAGTTCCATCCATATTGCTGCAAAGACATTATTTTGTTCTTTTAGATGGCTGAGTAGTATTGCATTGTGTAATACTACCACATCTTCTTAATCCATTCATCTGTCAATGGACATTTAGGTTGTTTCCATGTCTTGGCTGTTGTGAATAGCACTGCAGTGAACATAAGGGTGTGTGTGTCTTTTTCAAGGAAAGTTTTGTCTGGATATATGCCCAAGAGTGGGATTGCTGGGTTATAAGTTCTATATTTAGTTTTCTAAGGTACCTCCATACTGTTTTCCATAGTGGTGGTACCAATTTACATTCCCACCGACAATGTAGGAGGGTCCTTTTCCTCCACACCCTCTCGGAGTATAAGCTTTGAAAATTGTGAACCATTTTATTGTAAACCTGTAACTTATTTAATAGTATACATCAAATATACTTCAATAAAAAAATTTGCCAAAAATTTAAGTTGTGCAAATACTATTACCACTGCTGAAAGATGCAATTTATATTATAAGCCATTCTTGGCTTCACTTAATATCATTATAATCACACCAAAGAGTTGCTACATTATCACACTCAACCTCAGAATCTCCACTAATTTATTATTCTTGTTTATTACATAGCCAGTGTATTTTATTTTGTTTTATTTTATTATTAATTTTTTTGCTTTTTAGGGCCACACCTGAGGCATATGGAAGTTCCCAGGCTAGGGGTTGAATTGGAGCTATAGCTGCCAGCCTATGCCACAGCCACACAAGGAGGGATCTGAGCCATGTCTGTGACCTACACCACAGCTCACGACAATGCCGGATCCCTGACCCACTGAGCGAGGCCAGGGATCAAACCCATATCCTCATGGATCCTAGTTAGGTTTGTTAAGTGCTGAGTCACAAATGGAACTCCCTAGTGTATTTTAAAAAGAGTTTATACTAGAAGCAAGAATTACATTTGTTAACTTAAATCTTTAGCATGCCCCTACATAGATGAATAAAATTATCTCCTGCCATCACTTCATTTTATTTTATCACAAACATTGACATTAATTTGACGCAATACCATTTGCAAGGTGTCTAATTTGGTGTTGGATACATACCTGGCCCTTACTGATAACAGTATTATTATGGAATGTAAGTTCCCATGAAAATGTAAGCTCCAGAGGGGAGGGATATTTCTGTCTCCTTTATTCTCTGCTTACTGGGTTTCTGTCACATAGTAGGTTCTCAGTAAATGGTGGTCGAATGATGAAACAAATACACGAGGGGAACATAATAGCCAATATTTATTGACCAGAGTACTGTGTATCAGGAACTTCCTTCATAAAATGCCTGAGTTGGGAACTATTGTTGTCACAAATAGAGAAGATGAGAAGGGAAGAGAAGTAACTTTCTAAATACACAAAACTGGCAAATGGGGCACTAGAGACAGAAATTTGCATAGTTTTGCCCTAGGATTCATTTTTCTACATTATACCACCTCAATAAGTTGAATCTGTAATTTTAGTTTTAAAGATAACCATTTCAATTTATGTATTTGCTACAATGACATTACTATAAAGCTATTCCTCTATCACCTCATTTGAGAGAGCTTTTTTTTCAAAAATGTATTTTTGATGATTGCATATTTTATGTATGAGTAAGCTAACAATTCTCTGGATAACAACTGTTTGGGACTTTCAATAGTTTTAATTTCTTTTTAATAGTCTTACCTTTTAAAGTTTTAACCAGCACAATGACCAGTTATCATTTGCAATTTGATTGGGGAATACCAGAAAAAAATAGCCTACCATACATATTCATTTAAATGTATGAAGTGAAGAATATTATCAAAAGGGAAGCACTCTACCTGTGTATATTCAGCCTGTATAATCAGGACTTTCCTAGTGTACTCACTGAAATTTTCAATTGCAAGCAGTTACAATTTTTTTAGTTTCTTGTAAGAATATACATTCAGTTGTCTCTCATCTTTCAAAGATGAGCCCCTCAATCTCTGAAGTTGTTATTTTCCCAGATGCAAGTGATAGGCAGAAAAATAAAGGTAAAAGAAAATTGAGGGTGTTCCCATTGTGGCTCAGTGGTAGCGAAGCGGATCGGGATCCGTGAGGATTCGGGCTTGATCCCTGGCCTCGCTAAGTGGGTTGGGGATCCAGCATTGCCATGAGCTGTGGTGGGGGTTGTTGCAGATATGGCTCAGATCCAGCGTTGCTGTGGCTGTGACTTAGGCTGGTGGCCACAGCTCCAATTCGACCCCTAGCCTGGGAACTTCTATATGCCGCAAGTGTGGCCCTAAGATTAAAAAAAAAAAAGAAGAAGAAAAAAGAAAACTGAAAATATTTTATGTAGAACATATGAAAAATAATAGTTTAGATAACTATTTATTAAAATGATGATGGATAACTTAAAGCTGAAAAATATAATCATTATGCCAAAATTATATGATAGAGCCATAGGCAGGGTTCTTTTAAGAAAAATAATTATTAGCTAGACTTCATTGCACGGGTGTTGTGTTTCAGGCACAGCATCCTGTGATTTATATAAATGAAAACTTCCCCAATAATCTTTGAGGTAGGCATTATTATCTCTATTGTATAAATGAGAAAGCAGGTTGAGAAGGTTAAACTCCATGTGCAAAAGACATGAGTTTTATTCCTTCCAATTCATCCCAAAGTATAATAACCAGACTTTCCCTTGCATATGACTGATGTGAGATCAACAAGTCAAAGACCCATCCTCTTCTGGGGGGAACTTTTAAGAATTCTGGCTTGTAAAAGGGAAGTAGGTGGGTGGAACTTCAGGGTAGTTGAAGGGACTCATTCAAATCTCAGTGCACAGTCAGTGTCCTTAAACTGGACAATCCATGGAAGATGAGTGTCCAGCTTTGGCTGGAAAGATCTGAGCCAGCATCTCAGTCAAGGCAGATTGATGTGTTTCCTGGAGAGGGAAGAGGTGAGCTTTACATCCCATCAGACCTTCCTGGATTAATGTTCTAGTGGCCACCCCAGCTTCTCAGACTGTTGCTTCCAGATCAAATCTCCTGTTCACAACCTTCTGCCCCTACTCCAAGGAAACACCTCATTTTTCTGCTTCACAGCTCTAAACCAAGTGCCTTTATCAGGTTCCAGGAATCCTGCCTGGGTGATTTCATCTCTCCATGCTGTTTCCACTCCATAGCTATGGCGTACACCGTAAGTCCGGCCTTTCTCACAGCCTATGTTTTTTGTTTTGTTTTTGTTTTGTTTGTTTGTTTGTTTGTTGCTTTTTTTAGGGCTGCACCCATGCCATATGGTGGTTCTCAGGCCAAGGGTCTAATCGGAGCTATAGCTGCTGGCCAACACCATAGGATTTGAGCCACGTCTGCAATCTACACCACAGCTCATGGCAATGCAGTATCTTTAACCTACTGAGTGAGGCCAGGAATCAAACCCACAACCTCGTGGTTCCTAGTCGGATTCATTTCCACTGTGCCACAACAGGAACTCCTCACAGACTGTTTTTTAAATTAACAAGCACATGTTGACACTCAAAAACTAAAATTCACCTGTCCTTTCTTTGTGTTCTTGCTCTGATATCCTGTTCTTCATCCAGGAGGTTTGTATGTTGCAGTTGATTAGAGGGTTTATAAGAAAGTGCACAAAATAAATACTCAATGGTATCATCTGTAGTATTTGTACAAAATCATTTAAAATTCTCCAAGATCACCAGTGGATGTGACCTTTGAATCTAATCAATAAATAATGTCGATTAATAAAACCATTTATTTTTTCCTCTTTTTTATAATCATTTTGGCTTTTTTTAGAGACAGGCAGTCCTTTGAATATCCTTTCTGGACTAAATCAAATCAACAAGTGTTTGTTGACTATTGATTAAATATCAGTAATTTGCTTCATTGTTTGCTTACTTTTAATACCCTGCTTAATTTTTAAAATATTTTAAAGTGAGTTGAAAAAAGATATGAGAAACTAAAACCATGGTTAAAATAAAAACTTGAATTAAAAAGAATAGGCATTGTTGAAGAAATCCCTATCTCTAAATTTCCTAGAAGTCATGGTAAAGAGGAACCACTGTAAACTCCACAGTTCTCATTGTTTCATTAAAGGAAACATATCTACTTACAGAAGTTGAAAAAAAAAATCCTCACTCTGGAAACTATTAATAGAACATTTTCTTTGTAAGAATTTTGGCTGTCGGCAGTGGTTTTCAAAGTAATTAAGGAAGAGTTTCTAGATGGTCTTTGGGAATGTGTATCCCAGTGGGGATTTACTGAATACACTGATGTAACTTATAAAAACCAGCAAATTGGAGTATATTTTCATTAGCAAGATCTCACAGCTACAGAAGCTCATTACCTCTCTTATTTTAATCCCCAGATAACCATTTTAATCATAAAGTAATACAGTCCAGACATGAAAAATTCAGTTGCTATGACTTTATACACGAGAATTGTTCAAATTAAAGGAAGACCAGTTAGCTGGTGGTCTCTCAGGCCAAGAGTAGAGAGCATTTGAATGAAGTTACTTTGATTGTCCCTCTGAATTCTGAAGACTATGCAGCCATAACACTCCAGATCAGTAAGAATGATGTGAGGAGTTTTTCTTTTAAAAGCAGCTGTGGCTAAGAGAACAGCTGAGCATTACCCCCACACTTGATAAGAGGACTGAGAATAAGCACCAGGGTGGTGTCAGGAGCCTGAGCCAAGAAGTCAGGTATGGGAATAGTCCATTAAAGTGGCAAGAACCAGAATGAAAAGAATAGTGATAGCTTTAGTCACTCCTGTAGTCATATATTGAAGAGGCTAAAATTGGAGTCACCACCTACTCTTCAGTTTTGTTGCCATTGCCTGATGTTTTGGTTGAAGATCAGAAAGATCGGCACAGACTTGGGAGTCATCTTACTGTTAAGGAACCCCGCCCTGGGCAAGAGGCTCCAGCAGTTTTGTGGACCTGGGGGCCAGGAGGTGGGGCAAGGGACAGGGACAGGGCCCTGGCCTGCAACCCCCTTTAGAGCCTGCAGCAAACTGGCCATGCCCAAGTCAGCTGTGGGGGAAGACAGCTCTCCCTGGGAGTAAAGCCTTTATAATTGCCTTTGATCGGACCTAAAAAATCACACATAGGCTTTTCACCAGAAGCTGGAAGAAGCTCCTGCTCTCACTTGCTGAGGCAGAAATTCTATCTCTTGTTCCTCTAAATGCTGGTTTGAATTATTTAAGTGCATGTTAAGGAAAGAAGGGCTCTGCAAGTGAGGGCCACATGAGTCTAAAGACATTTATACATCATATGCCTATGCTGATGAATGTTATGAGGGAACCTTATATATTGTTTAGTAATTTATAGTTACAAAGGGATCTACATTCACTTGTTGCCTATTTTCCAGTGATAGACCTTGCTCTGAAGTCAGTAATTTGAAAAGTACACTCTGTTCCTCTTGACAAGACTCCTTTTTCCTGCAGCCAACCACAAAGGAACTGTGTACAATTCCATCCCCACCTTGAGGACAAGCAGGATTCATGTCCTTTGTGTAGGCTGAGTTCCCAGGAGGCCTCTGTGTTTAGCACCTTTTTACCTTCTGTACAAGTGGTGGAGTCCCCTGTCAAGAGCACACTGGGTACAGAGTTAACCTGAACTGATCCAGGGCCCCACGTCCAGAGGGAGACCAGCCCAGCCTGGCTCTCCTGGCCAGATCACCTTAGCTTAATCCTTCTGTGGGCCACCATTTCCATTTATCCAAAAGCAGATACTTTGGAGCTAAACCATGGAACTGGGGCAGGTCATTCAACCAGAGCCATGGGTGGAGAGAATTCCTGAGAATGTGTATGAATCTAGACATTCATGTGAGGATTTATCAAACCAGAGAAGTAAATGAACCTGGATGTAAACTTCGAGAAACATTGACCTAAATTGAAGGACAAAAATTGCTTGTGAAAGACGAAGAGGTGAATCAGACATAAAAGAATGGGAAATCCAAAGGAAGCAAGGTGGTGTTACATTGGCATCTAGGAAACAAAGTGCATTCAACAGGGAGTTATTCCTAAGGTGGTAGGAAATAGCAAACAGCATGATTGTCAAGAAAAGTGTACTCATCTGTGTCTTACAAAAAAAACAACCCAGGGGTCTATGGCCTTGTTTTGCATCGTATGTACTGTTCAGACAACTCCAAATAGGTAGAATTTGAATAATCTTTACATCTTAGTCTGTTTTTGTATTGTTATCTGAATGTTATATTTTTGACTCCCAACCTTATCTGGTTTAAAACTCTTCTATATCCTATGTCCTATGATAGATATTAATCACAGAATTGGGTTGACACTCCAGGCTAGTAAGTGGAAAAATTCCTCTGTGAGATATCAGAATGCTTGTGTATTATATAGATGTGATATGAAAATTCATATTATCTTGAAATGGAAGAACTCCATGGTAAAAATTGTCCCATAACAGTAAGAAGCAAAGGACCCTGGTAGATACAGATACAAACTTTTCCTAGGAATATCTCCACAACTGATGAATTCTGTATACAGTGACTCTTGATATAGATATTACAGAATTACAAAGTTCATATGGAAGCAAACCATCCTGAGAAAAAGTCCATAAAAGCAAAAACAATATGTATATTGCCATATGGATTATATAACAGAAAATGCAAGTAGACTGCCAATTAAGTGAGATTTAATTGGTCAAAGGGTAAAAGGAAGGAAAAGAAACCTAATGACAAGAACTAAACATTATAAAGCAGAATAGCCAGATTATAAATGAAATCAAAGAGGAATTCTAGAGATTAAAATATGGTTTTTGAAATTAAAAACAATAATGTTAGAAGAGTTGAACATGAGGCTGAAAACAAAGTGTGAAATAATTCATGAATTGGAAGACTAATCTATAGAAATACAGAATAAATAAGGAAAGACATGGATTACGAGAGTAAAGGGAATAATAGAAATGTAAGAAATATATCTAGTAGGAGTCTAAGAAGAAGAGGATAGAGCAAATGAGGGTAAGAAAATAGAGACATAATGTAGAATATTTTTTATTAAAGAAACTAACAAGATTTCAGACTTAGAAAAAAAAGGCATGTCCCAAAAATGATAAATGAAAGGAGTCATATATTGACACCTTATAGTGACACTGTATAATGTCAATAATAATGTAATAATAACAGTAATAATAATAGAAAAGATAATCTACATAAAGTTAAAAAGGGATCATCTATTTTTATTAGTAAACAAAAAATTTTTGAATATATAATTAGTAATATTTCAAAAGAATGAATTAAATTGTCATCTGTCAACTATATGAGAAAAACTTGTTCAAGATCAAATATAAAGGAAGGATTTTCTTGAAACAAAAAAAATACATCTTAAAAATTATATACCCAGGTTGAAATAAGCAACAAGTAATTGAATTTATACAATGTAATAGTGAAAAAAGAAAAAAAAGCTAGCAACTTTTTAAAATGTTTGATGTATTTTGTTGTTGAATTGTGTATATTTTAGAGATTAAGCCCTTGTCAGTTGCATCATTTGAAACTATTTTTTCCCATTCCATAGGCTGTCTTTTTGGTTTTTTATGATTTTCTTTGCTGTGCAAAAACTTCTCACTTTGATTAGTTCTCATTGGTTTATTTTTGCTTTTATTTCTGTTGGCTTGGCAAACTAACCTAAGAAAACATTTGTAAGGTTGATGTTAGAGAATGTTTTGCCCATGTTCTCTTCTAGTATGAGATACAACCTCACACCAGTCAGAATGGCCATCATTAATAAATTCACAAATAGCAAATGCTGGAGAGGGTGTGGAGAAAAGGGAACCCTCTTAAACTGTTGGTGGGAATGTAAATTGGTACAACCACTATGGAAAAGAGTATGAAGGTACCTCAGAAAACTAAATATAAAACCACCATATGACCTGGCAATCCCACTCTTGGGCATATATCCAGATAAAACTTTCCTTAAAAAAGACACATGCACCCTTATGTTCATTGCAGCACTATTCACAAGCATAATGGAGGATAATGTGAGAAAAAGAATGTATACATATATGTGTGTGTGTGTGTGTGTGTGTGTGTGACTGGGTTACTTTGCTGTACCAGTAGAAAATTGGCAGTACACTGATAACCAACTATAATAGAAAAAATTAAAATCATTAATAAAATAAAATAAAATGTTTGATATTTGGCAAACTTAACAGTTGTAAAATAGTACAGTTAAGTATTAAATTTAAATTTAAAATTTAAAGTAGGGAATTAAAAAGAAAGTGGAACTACTTATAAAAATGTAAGCTGGTCCTGATACTTTGTAGAACAGTTGGCGAGAGTCAAATTGAAAATGTGCATACCTTTCAAAATTGCAATGATATTTCTTGTTCTATCCAAGTGTTGAGTATAGATATGGATAAGAAACCTTTTTATTTTCCAGACAAGAGGAAGTGACTCAGCAAAAGACTCCAGAGAAATGCCTAGTTTAGTAGCAGTTAGGAGTGAGTTCTTATTTTCTGAGGAAGGACTCAAGCCCACTTTCTCGTTTTTATTCATCAGTGAAAATAAGTGGCATAATTCAGTATGCCTACAGTTGGGGACTTCTTCAAGGCAATAATGAGAGTTAAAATTTTTAAATCTGTTGATGATTTTAGGGAAGGAGTTCTGGAATTGAGGATTTAACAATTTCATGTAAAGTTTGCCTACAAAATCTTGCTATATCAAGAATCCACTAAAATATCTCTTTGTAAATAGATATCAGGAATCTCTTTCCCTTTTCAGCCATGCAAAAGACATACCCATTTGTTAGAAGGTAATTGATTTCCTAGATAAAGGATTTTTTTCCCTCGGAAGAATTTTATTTTATCTTGGGAGTTTTATGTCCTATTGAAATTAACACGTCAAGAGATATATAAAATCTTCTCGAGAACTAACTAAATCTAGTAAATACATTAACAAGTGGTCTATGTACAGAATGAGTGCTGAACCTCCTGGAAAAAAAAATTCTTTAAGTAGATTTTAAACATCAAAATAAATAAAATAATACTTTATGTAGTTTTAGGGCACTACAATTAAAATATATTGTTGATCTCTCCAAATAAAAAGGAAGAGATAACTCTAAAAAAGGCAGATCACAGGCCAGCCTAAGGTTGGGTCACTTTTGAATGAAAGCATTTCACTTGGCCAAAAGCAGAAATATTGTGATCCAAATTTGAATATATGTAATAAGGAGACTTGGGGGAGAAGCCAGGGAATGGTCCTAGAACTGGTTGTCCGCAGAGTTGCATGAGAAAGGATGGACACAAAGAAGGCAATATGAAGATGTCTTTAACAGATGAATCAAGATGATGTCACAGCACAGGATGTGACTCAGAGCCACTTGTCCTCATTCAGCTGAAAGGTGGCTCAGATCTTAAGAGCAGTCCATGGATTTGGTTGAGCAGCAGTTAGATTTGGCACTCAACATTTTTGCAGCTTTTCAGACAAACCACTTAATAGACACAGACATCAACCTCTCCACAGTTGCCTCTCAGTGGTAAAGAAATAGTTCAAATGACTATGAGACAGAAATGAATCAAGTGCCCAGGAACCAGAAAGAGTCAAGACTCAATTCCACTGCATGGTTGGACTGGCCAAAGGCAGTGGAAGTCTCAGGTCCAAGCAGAAGGCCTGAGTTGTCACTGAAAGGGAGAGTTGAAATCAGTCCTTTGGCCTCACTGGGTTGAGACCAAGCTTGCAGGTCTTGTGAGATCTCAAGAAAAGGGTAAGCAGAAAAATTAACCTCATAAACATTTTAGCTTGGTAAATTTTTTTAAAAAAGTTTTTATTTTCTGAAGAAAAGAACTTGTCAAATAAGTAGAAAAATGAGTTACATTTTTAGTTCAAATTTGACCATCAATTGGTAAGATGCTCCTGGCTTTGAAAAGTAAGATAGTTTCTTCTTTTCCATGGCTTGTCTTGGAATGTAACATTTTCAGGGGTTTATTCCTTTTCCCCCCTTTTTGGTTATTGCTGGTTATATTAGTTATTATATTACTAATATAAGCCTTTCTTTGAGCTAGATTGTGTGATTTGTTCCATGTTGGACAAGACCAGGCTAAGACTAAAAATGTTAGATTTTCTTTTCTCTGTTCTTGTTTTGTTTTGTTTTGCTTTGCTTTTTGGGGCTGCACCCGGGGCATATGGAGGGTCCCAAGCTAGGGTCTAATTGGAGCTATAGCTGCAGGCCCATGCCACAGCCACAGCAACTCAGGATCCAAGCTGTGTCTGTGACCTACTCCACACCTCACAGCCACACTGGATCCTTAACCCACTGAGCAAGGCCAGGGATCAAACCCACAATTTCATAGTTATTAGTCAGATTCGTTTTCACTGCACCGCAATAGGAACTCCCTTTTCTCTGTTTTGAATAATATACTGAAGTGAATTGCACTCAACTGTTCATTATATTGTGACAAGGAAACAAAAAATAGTTGGAAAAATTATTGGAGTCCGTTAATACAGCTGTCATTACAATTGATGTATCACATTTCTTCAACGACGATAGGATGAAATGTGGGAAAAAAATGTTTGAAAAAAGCAAAGATGGTACTTTCATAATATTTAGTCACTAGCATTTTTAAAAAAAAAACAAAGAAAAAAGTACATCTATTTCAGGATGTGCTACAATAGTCAACAAGTATTTTCTGCCAAAAACCTTCCTAGAGAGCTGTAGGAGCAATCCAACCCTTCCAGAGATGCCAGTTATTTATAAAATAGCCTTAAATTGAAAGAGTGTTTGATTGTACAGAATTGAATCCATATCTCCAAATGCTTTCTACCCTAAAATTCTATGTTTCGATAAAAGGGCTTATGCCCACCTTTCACTGGTTGCTACACAACTACAGGAATTATTGCTTTCAAAAATATTTGGCAAATTCGGATGGTACTTTTGAATCTCTGAATAGGCTGATGTCCATAAGTCTTTAAGAAAAACAGCAGGACCACTGTTCCTTATGATGCAACTTGGTATGTTCTGGGCAAAACCCACCTATGAGAAAAGGAGAGGGGACCGCAATAGAGTTATTTTCTAGCCTTGATCCTTTCAAGGATACAGCTTTAAAAGATATTTTCTAGGGAGTAGTAACCACACATGGGATGAATTCATGGGCTATGTGGTTGGAAATCCCATTTGGAAGCTTTAAAGAGCTTTCTTTTTGCAAGTCATCAGCTTCATTATAGTCACTCAGAAGAATTTTCATTCAGATCCCAAAGAACATCCCCAAGGAAAACTTCTCTGAATATTTCTGGAGTAAAATAAATTGTGGGGTGTTAAATTTTTATCATTCTAGAAACATGTATGAAAGAACTTTTTTCACATCTTGCCAATAAAATGAATTAGACCAACCAGCTAGGTCTTAAAATTTCACACTATCAAAGATAGAAATGATGCAAGAAGCTTCTTATTAATGTTAAAACTGCATGCTTAAATGAAATATACATATTTAGAAATTAAATATTGTTTTTTAAAATTTCAATAGATATTATTAATTTTAATTCATTTTGAAATTTTACTAAACATGAAGGAGTAAAGAAAGCATGAACTTAATTTAGTGAAAACTTTCCTTTGGAGAAAAGACTTTATCATGTGATAGGAGGCAAGGCTCTCAAATTTGTCTCCCTGATCTGAGGTTTGGGCACACTCTTATGAGTCAGGGGAGGAGGGTTGGTGTGCAGAAGTGCTGAGTGGGGTTGTACAGATTTTGACTGGAGCATGGCCCTTTATTGTTAAGGTATGATAAAGGAACTTTAGCATCAGAGCTTCCTGGACAGCAGACTCCACTTTTAAAGGGTTCTGAGGTTCAGGTTCTGTTCATGTTCTGGTCCTTTGGTTCTTTAGTGGGGGAGGAACTTTGGTTCCTGATGTTGAGATCAAATTTTTCTCCTCTGAGGATGCTTTTGGCTGCATGACTTGTGGTTTTGTCTGTTGTCTTTGAAATGCAATTCAGTATCTCCTTATGAACAGGGCTGGTTCTGCAGTCACACATGGGTGAGGTGATATCTGTGCATTTGATTTGCATTTCCTTGATTATTAGTTGCATTGATCATCTTTGCATGTACCTGCTGGCCATCTATGGGTCTTCTTTGGGGAAATGTCTATTCAGGTCTTCTGCCTATCTTTTAATCAAATTGCTTATTTTCTATTGAGTTGTATGAGCTGTTTGTATAGTTTGGATGTTAACCTCTTATCAGATAGATGATTTTCAAATATTTTCTCCCATTCCATGAGTCACCTTTTCATTGTGCTGATTGTTTATTTTTCTCTCAGCAGAATGTTAAATACATATCAGCCACTCTTATTGTCTATGCCCTCCATCCCTCCACAACTTTCATCATATACTTATTTGTGTCAGTTTGTGCCTGAGTTTATTCTTCAACAGCTTCAATCCAAATGATATCCCATTGGAACTAGTGGAGCTCTCTCCATCCCAGAAAGGCTGTGTTCTCTGACTGGTCTGTCACCTGCAGAGGTAAATTACTCCAATACTCAATTCCAACCTGAAAAAGAATTGCCAACCTTCCATATGTCCCATTACTCTAGGGGGCCATAAGGGCATCTAGTGATATTGTACATAAACTTCTATTTTATTTCATTTTTCTATTGAAGTATAGTTGATGTACAATATTGCTTTAGTTTCATGCATACAGCACAGTGATTCAGTTACATATACATACATACACATATCTGAAAAGGAATATATATTATATATATTATTATTATATTATATATTCCTTTTAAGATGTATATATGTGTGTAACTGAATCACTGTGCTGTATGCATGAGACCAACACATTGTGTGTATATGTATATATATTCTATATATGTAATATATATGTGTATATATGTCCTATATGTATATGTGTATATATGTGTGTGTACATATTCTGTATATAACATGTATATATATGTGTGTGTGTGTGTGTGTGTGTATATATGTGTATGTATAGTCCCCTGTGCTATACTAAGTAGGTCCTTGTTGGTTATCTGTTTTATATATAGTAGTGTGTACCTGCTAATTCCAAGCTCTTAATTTATCCTTCCCCCCTATTTCACCTTTGGTAATCATAAGTTTGTTTTCTATGTCAATGTGTCTATTTCTGTTTTGCATAGAAGTTCACTTGTATCATTTTTTTTAGATGCCACATATAAGCAATATCATATGATGTTTGCCTTTCTCTGACTTACTTCACTTAGTATGATAGTTTCTAGGTCTGTCCATGTTGCTGCAAATGGCATTATCTCATTCTTTTCTATGGCGGGGTAATATTCCATTGTATATACGTACTGCATCTTCTTTATCCATTCCTCTGCCGATGGACATTTAGGTTACTTCCATGTCTTGGCTATTGTCAATTGTGCTGCAGTGAACATTGGGGTGCATGTATCTTTTCAAATTATGGTTTTCCCTGGATATATGCCCAGGAATAGGACTACAGTATCATATGGTAGTTCTATTTTTAGAGCTTTATTTAATTAAAACTTTTAATTTATCTGTTTAAAAGCAAAGTAGCATTTCTCCCTTCTAGCATTCTAATTTTTAATATAATTTAGAATTTGAGTTTTGGATTCATATTACTAAAATATCACTATAAATTTTGAATTTTTGTATTAATAATTTTTAAATGAGTAGATATTTGAATTGAAATGCTGAATGGGAGAAAATATTCAAATGATAGGACCGAGAGTGGGTCAATATCCAAAATATATAAACAATTCATACAACTCAATGTCAAAAAAGCCAAAAATCTGATTGAAAAATGGACAGAAGACCTAACTAGACATTTTTACAAAGACATACAATGGCCAACAGGCACATGAAACAATGCTCAACATTGTTAATCATCAGAGAAATGGAAATTAAAACCATAAAGAGGATCAACTCACACCTGTCAGATTGGCCATCATCAAAAAGACAACAAATAATAAGGATTGGTGATGAAGTGGAGAAAGGGAACCCTAGTACTCTGTTGATGGGAATGTAAATTGGTGCAGCCACGATGGAAAACAGTATGGCTAATCCTCAAAAAATAAAAATATAACTGCCATGTGACCCAGCAATTCTACTCCCAGGTATTTATATGAAAAACAAAATGAAACACTAACTTGATGTGTGTGTGTGTGTGATTTTAAAGGTCTTGCATTTTTAAGACTATTTTGTTTCATTTGAGTGTAAATGGATCTGCTTTGCACTTTTTCCAGCATGTTTTTATACTTAGCAAACATGTTTTTTTTTTCAGTAGTTTCACATTCTGATCTCATTTTCTCACTTGATGAATTTATGCTACAGCATTATATATGTAAGATTTTACTTAGTCTTGTTGAATCTATTGCCTAAAATTGTTTCTGGGACTTACTTTTGCTTTTGATATGACATTTATTCTTAAATCTTTTCCTTTCTTGAATTGCATAGTTTCCAAACATCCAAGACCATTTTTGTCATTGGTAAATCTATCTATGAGTGACATTTACCTTATTTAGTGGGTATTATTTCGTGGAAAATAGACACAGGAAAATGTAGTGCTAGAGGCAAACGGTTCTTAAAATCAGATGTTTCATTTCTGTCTCTTTACATATAGGTAGTATAATGACCATATAAAATATTAAGATGTACCTGTGCATCTGAGCTCAAGAATATGTTGTTTTTTGTCTTAAAAATTTTGACATTTTACCCCAGATATTTCCATAGAAGTCAAGGTTGAGCTGTTTGCCTTACAAAATCTCTTGCAAAGACATAATGGTCCATGTGTTTATGCATAAAGTCTTTATGAAATGGATTGATATTTATAGCTTACTTCAGACAAGTAAATGGCCAAGGCAGATGGGACACTTTTAGGTTCCTCTCTTTTTGAAGTGTTCTAGCCCAGAGCTTTTTATGATAACAAGTACCTGTGTGTTGAGAGTTGAGCTACTTGATTGTATTTTTCTTTTGTCAAGTGGCTAACTTTTTTAGTTTTATTTTTAAGCTATAAAATGACAACTATGCACTCTCCTAATTATTAAGACAGATACCAGAGCTTTTGAGTATCAGGAGAAAAGTGTCAGAATTAGTCATACTCCATCACTGTGAAGACTCAGAGATAGATGGATAGTTTAACCATGATTTTTAGTGGCCTTTCTTTTAAAAAGAAAAGACAAAGGCTAAATGTTAAGATAATTTTCCAAGAAGTTTAAAGAAATAATGAACATAGTCCCCCAAAGTTTAGATACATGATTTTTTATTATATAACCAATACATATCTTAGATGTTAGATGGGACCTGCCTGCTGGAAATCTGGATAAACCTTGTTTGGACTCTTCAATTTTATGGCAAATCAGAGGTGAGGGATTGTCTCAAAGCTCTGTGCTTTACATGGTGAGGTTACATTGTAAACTATTCTTGGGGCTCCGTACACTATTTATGCTATCTTTTTGTTTTTCTTCAGTTTGGGGATTAACCCAAAATTATACCTTATGTTGCATAGAAAACTCCAGCAAAAGATTAGGATCCTCAGTGTCTGACATTAAATACCCAAGATCTTGGTAGAGTGTTTTCCCCTCAAAAAATTATTGTTCTCTTTCTAAATTATGTTCTGATGACTATTACCTTAATAATATTAAAAAGAGTGATTACACATTCTGAGGAAAACCTTTTAGAATAACATTAGGAAAGTACAGAACTGATATTTCTGAAAAGTGCCAAAATTAATCAAGAAGACATAAGGGGTTGTTTTTGGTTCAAAGTACATAGAAAAGAATTTAATGAAGGTAGTACAAAATTAGTAGATTATAGAGGGTAGGCAAAATTCGCCTCCTGATTTTCTTTTTCTTAGACTCAAACTGTTAGGATGCATGGCTTGGGTCCTTAGGTATTAATTGGCTAAGCAGATAGTAAGAAACTAATGATAATTACAAATAGGAACATGTTCCCAAGCCTGTATTATTTCCATTTCAGGACACCAAAAGATTTTTTGACATGTGAGAACAGAAGCACTAATATTAATCCTAAAGTAATAATGGAAATAAAATGAATTTAGATGGTGCTCTCAAAGTGTTAGAAAAAAGTGGATCCTAGAAGAGTAACCTTAAGGTAAATATCTTAGAGAATTTTATAATGTTATTAAATAAAAGAAGTTTGAATACTAAGAGAATACAAAATGATAGGAGTAAGAATGTCTCCTAAAGAATGTTAATGCCCAATTAATTTCATTTTCTTTTGTGAAAAGTTATCTGGAACAGATCAAAGCAGTGTCAAAGAATGTACAGGATTTCATCCACACCTCTAGGTTTCTAACTCTTTCAGACAAAATTGAATAAAATATTATGAATTATATGTTCATAAGTATTAATTTATTGAAAAAGTATTGCAAGGGCCTATTTTTAATAAGTTGATATCAACCTATGCTCTATGAATGTTCTCTCCCAGGTTTTACATATTTTATCCATTGTTATCATTTTACTGTCATATGAAAGCATACACACTTAATTTTTAGGTGAGGCAAAGATGAAGCAATGAATCAATGCACTGGACACTTACTTCAACATTAGGTTTTTAAAGGATCAGAGAACATATTGTCCTGCAGTAATCTATTTTTTAATCCCACAATTTAAGGAAACTTGGCAAAACTACAGTCCATGTGTGAAAAGCTGGGGGTTTTAATTGACTCTTATGCCAAGTTAACACTAAGACAAACATAAGTGTTGAAATATATTATCTACATCAGGAAAAGCAGCATCACCCTACCCTCTCCTGTAATCCACACACAAGTAGAGTATGTGTCCAGTGACTAAGAAAGACATTAATTTATAAAGCTGCCAAAATTAAAATAGTTCTGGCACAAAATTAGAAGGACACACCAATGCAATAGAATACAATGGCTAAAAAACAGACTAATGTATATAAGATGTTTCCGTATGTGGTAAAAGTCATTTTCCCTTAGTGGCTAAATGATGAATTTAATCAATAAAAGGTCTAGGGACAAGTGATTAGAAACACGATAGATAATTATCCTTGTCTATTACCTTATTCCTAAATATACTGCAGCTGTAATAAAGGTTTAGATGAAATACAACAATAAATATAACATCATTTAAAAATGTTGAAAATTTTTAAGCTGAAAAGACATTTCTGAGCATGACAGTAAATAAAGAAATGACAGTTCTTTCTTAATTATTGGTATTAAAACAATATGATTATAATGATAGCCACGGGCCACAGATAGCTATTGAGCACTTGAACCTGGCTGGTACAAATTGAGATGTACTATTAGTGTAAAATACACACTGGATTTTGAAAGTAGTACAAAAAAGGTAGTAAAGTAAGAGTGATTTTTTAACATTAATTGCATTTTGAAATGATAATATTAAGTACAGATTGGATTGCATGATAAAATTAATTTCACCTCGTGAGTCACAAATAGAAAAATTTAAATTGTGTATCTAGCTCACATTATTTTCCTGCAGTACAGCACAGATACAAAAGCATTTCCTTTCTGATTTTAGATTGATTCCTTTCTCAGAGGTGACATATTTAATGATTCCTTTGGGGACAAGGTTAGAGATTTCCTAAGCTCCACACTCCACACCTGGCAGAGAGTCAGATGCAGGGTGGAAGTGCATTCTTTGTGATAAGCTTGTTGTAGGGTGGGGTAAGGAGAGCATGAGGAGATGTTTTTTCTTCTTCTGATTATGAATAATCTATTTCCCATACTGCATCTTTCAGTATCTCTCATATTTGTACTATTTTTTCCCTGTGGTTGGGGAGGGGAACCTGTATTTGTTCAATATTGGGAGTTGAGGTGGCTTTGGTGTAAATGCATGTGCTGCCTTTCCTGTCACTGCTGATATTTAATGGGGAATGGAGCACAGAGCATCATGCAACCACTGCCCCAGCAACGGTCCCATTCCTATGTCACAGACATGTAGCTCCTCCTGAGGGCTCAGAGCAGCCAGAGATGTGAGCCAGCTCTGTTGGTGTCTCTTGCTGGGCTATAAATGAACCCAGGACCGTGGTTGTCAAGGAAGGAGAACCTGTGGCCCAAGGGACATTCTGGAAAGAGAACATTTCCACAGCCATCATCCCCTCAAGGATGTGTCTATGTGCAGGTTCCTGCTGGGGCTTCATTTATCTGGGGACTAGGCAACTTTCCAAGTATGTGTGGGAACTTTTGATGGTTGTTCATCTTTCCACATGTTCTCTCCTTCAGCTGTTTATTTTAGTTTGTTGAGTGTTACCAGCATCTCATGTTAAGAGAGACTTTAAACCAAATTTCTTTTCCTTGTATGATTTCTCTGAGTGCTGAGAATGGTGAGGGTGGGGAGAAAAGTTAAAGGCTAGGTCTCAGATCAACATATAAACACAGACAAATTTATTTTGAAAGTTTTTCCCAGTTGCAATGCTCTTTCAAAGCACAACTTCATGTTGGAACTGTAAAGTATGTTACAGTTTTAAATTCAAATGAATCAGAAGAGGAAATATTTAGGAAATATAATGGAATTTTCTTACTTTAATTTTTGGTTATTACTAATAAAGCAAATATATATTTTTTTCTAACGTAACTTAAACAGGGATAAATGTATCAATGTACAATAAAAATATAGTGCTTTAAATTTTTTAAATGTTTACATCAATTCAAGTATCAAATTACTTCAATGAAAATTAAATTAATTGGATTCTTTTTCCAGAGCATTGTTCTGTTTATATTGTTTTACAGTAGCCTAGAGGTATGTGGGTGTAGAACTTCTTTTTTTAATGATTTTTATTTTTTCCATTATAGTTGGGTTACAGTGCTGTCAGTTTTCTACTGTACAGCAAAGTAACCCAGTCATATGTATATATATATATATACACACACATACCTTCTAATATCTTATTTGTTCTAGAGAAATTATTTCTATTAAATTGCTACAAGCATGTCTTTATTATAGGTAGATGAATAAAAATTTGAGTCAACTTTTAATTTTAAAGCAAACTTCATAGAACAACAAGCCATGTAACAAAATAGCACAGCATGTAGTTCCAACCCTTCCCTAAGGCCCCAGTCCTCACATGCATACAGGTGTCTGACCTGCCAGCCCCATCTTTCAGCCATGGTCTCTCTTCTAGCTGAAGACTAATAGAAAAGTAAATCAACAGTGTTATGCCCCAGGGTAATAGCATATTGCCTGAAGTTTTATTATAATTGAGTCATTTTAGATCGTTTCCATTACATTTTTCTATTACCAATAATAAAAACAGCAAAAGCTAACATCCACGGAGGCCTCAGTGTCTGACAGGCACTATCGTGAAATCTGTGTGTACATTAACTCCCTCATCCTCATAACCAGCATATGAAGTGGGAACATTACTGTCCCTCTATTAGAGAGGGCTCTGGGAACATGGGAAACCTCAGCCCATCTGAGTTAATTTTATATGAGACTTTATATCAGACCAACATAAATGTGTTATATTATTGATGTTGTTTATTTTGCCAACTTCCCAGAGTAATTCCTGCATGTAATCAATGTCAATTTTGGTTTGAAAATTATGCTCTGAAATGACCCAAGTGTCTGTCAACAGGAGAATGGAAAAGCATCTCCATGCGCTAGAATATGAGTTGGTGATAAAAAGGCACAAGTTCAATGCACTGATATGACTGCATCTCATTTCTTGGGCAGAGTGAAGGAAGCCAGTGTAGATGAAATCATTGTGTATGTTTCCATTCATAAAGTTCCAAAACAGACAAAACTCATCTAAAATATTTTAAATATCAGAACAATGTTTGCCTGTGGAGGATTGTGGGTGGGGTAGAAAATGTAGAAGTTGGCTGAAATGGAAATATGGGAACATTCTTCTAAGAAAGAATTCTTCTATACCCTAATAGGGTCTGGGTTATCTGAGTGTATCCATTTGTCAAAATTGTAAGGCTAAAATGTATGTGGTTGTACCTAAAGAAAAAAAACCGTCAACGGAGTAATGGTAGTAGTAGTTTAGGATGGAAATACAGATGATCCATGAATGGAGTGTTGATAATTGTCAAATCTGGCTGATAGATATACGTGGGGGTCCATTTTGCAATTCTAATTTATTTGTATAAATAGATGTAATGCTAGAAATTTGCCGGATACAGTGCTTTTCTCAAGGCTTTAGGACATTGTCATCGAATCTTAGATAAAATGGAAATAAGCATTCATTATAACCACAAACATGAAGTCTTTGATTATTGTAGGAAATCCAGGAAGGGAATTAAAACAAAGATAAAACTAGCTTCAGAAAATAATTTAAGTGAGGTAGCAGTGGTGATGGAGGAAAATTGTTTTCCTTGATTGTAAATCTCCAATAAGCAGTGTTTTCTTTTTCCTTTTCTAAACTGAGCCTATTTCTGAAATGAGAAGCAAGTGATGTTTCTAGCTTTATTCCAAACTTTTTGACTATTACTTGAATGGCAGTTTCCTATGTGTATGAGATACAGAGATAAAACTCTTTTTTGTTATGATCCCATCAAATCTCCTATTCACAGTAAAGTTATTTCCAGGCTAGGGACATGACCTTAATAAGAATTGTGATATAAAAGCACAGTGTGGCTTGTGTAAATAGTATGTGAATATTGATTTCAATATTAAACTATTGTATTTCCCGATAAGGCTAGAGAAAATGTAGTTTCCCATGTATTCATGAAAGGGCCAAAATAATGTGTGGGGTCCTTCTTTTATTGTGCATTTGTGGTTCATATCAGTTTAAAGCTGTAAAAGCTGTATTTTTCTCCATTACAAAGGCTTATCTCATCCTAACATTGCATTTCAGATTTATTTTGGTGAGCTAATCATGGTAACAGAAATGTGATTTTATTCTAACACATCTTAGAAAGCTAAATGGACACATTATTGGCTTATTATCAAGTTCTAATTCTGAATTCCAGTGGGCTTTCGTAGAATGAGCTATGGTACATTTGGAAGTGCAGGGAAAAGGGACATATTGAGAAACAAGTAGTTGGCTGATGTGTTAGTTATAACCATTTCCTTGGCTACTTGTCACATCACATCATCCTGAAAAAACCACATAATTATTCATTTACCACCCAACTTTAGATTGTGCTGTGTCCTAACTAGCAGTCAGCAAATATTTGCTGCACGGGTCAGGGAATCAACATTTTAGGCTGTGCAGACCATAAAGCCTGACACACCTACTCAACTTGGTCATTGTGCTCAGAGCCGATACCTAGATGAGAGGGCAGGGCTGTGTTCCAGTAAAACCTTGTTCACAACATTTCTGAAACCTGCTCTAGACGAGTCCTTCTCAAACGTCCATGGGCATAAGAATCTCCTGAAGAGATATGGATTTATTAGGGCTAGGGTGGAGCCCAGGGATTTAAATTGTGAACTGTTTCTCTATGTGAATTTAGCTATGTGACCAGAAGCATTCTGTACCTCAAATTCTATCAATATAAAAAGAACTTGAGTATCTTTTCTGCCTGCTCTGCACACTTGTCATAAAGATCAAGAAGAATAAACAGGTGAAATTTGATGTGTAGATCACACATTTGGTAAGCAGTTTTGCTCACCTGTTGATCTATTCCCTCCCCCAAATCATAGACATTAGAATCTTAGTTACATAAGTTATAATAGGAATATCATGGGGTCTACTGTAAATATTCTTATTCCACAGCTTTCAAAAGCATTTTAAGATGGGTCAGTTTCTTAATTGTTGCTGTAAAAAATTATCACAAACTAGGAGCTTCTAACCAACACAGATTTGTTATAGTTCTTGAGGTCAGAAGTCTAAAAGGAGTATTTGGGATTAAAATCAAGAGCAGGACAGGCTCCTTCCAAGCATCTCAGGGAAACTCACCTTGCCTTTATCCACGCTGGAAGCTCATACATGCCATGAATCAGGGCCCCACATCACATCTCCTTTTGTCCTTCAACCCCAAATTCTTTCTCTTATAAGGGCCCTTATAATTGCCTCGGACCCACCTGTATAATCCAGGAGTCTCTCCTCATCTCAGATTTCTTAACTTGATCACATCTGTTAGGTTCTCTTACCATGTGAGGTAACATAGTCACAGGTTCTGGGACAAGGACATGGACATCTTTGGGGGACATTATTCAGCTCAATGCATAAGGGGTAGCAAAATGTGAATTGAGTTTCTGGGAGAAAGAGATGGATAAATAGACACAGACTCACTGAAGCCCTCCTCGCCAGAGTTACCACCTTTTAGGATCCCCAAACAGACTGGTTCCTTTCCTGCAAGAAGGCTTTGCCCAAACCTAACCATATAGTGTCCTGGTGCTCTGAACTTCCTGGGCCTCAGCTGTAGGCAGGTCTAATTTGTGTATAACTTGGACCAGTGGACATTTCATACCTTTCCTCAGGAGCTGACACTGTACTTCAGCTCTCTCAATTTTATGTAGTACTCTGATTATGTTGAGAGGTGGCTTTAGACAAAGACCCAGATGCAGTGGGAAAAATCCCAATCCTCTCTCTAACCCTCCTGTATTTGGACCCTCAGTTCAATCCTAATGCTTCTGGGGAGAAAAGATTCCCCATGTGGAATCCCGCCCTGTCTTCCTGTATCAGCTCTTGGGAATTAAAAGGAGCATCAGAGGATTCAAAGAAATCAAATGAAAACTAAAATAAAATGCTCATAACTTTTGGTTCAAAGATATCCTTTTCCTTGATCCATTGATATCAATGGATTCTTCTCTTTAAGGACTGGAGCAACAAAATCCAGTCAATAGGCAGAACCACACTTATTTTTTATTTGAACTAAAATTCTATGATTTGAAAAGAAGAAATAAGTACTTTTTTGTTTCTGTTTTTATTGAAGTGTAGTTTACACATAGCATTATGTTAATTTCAGGTGTATAACACAGTGGTTCGACATTTAAATACTTTATGATTTGATCCCTGAAGTAAGTCTAGTAACAATCTGTCCTCATCCAAAGTTTTGCCATATTATTGACAATATTCTTTGTGCTGTATATTACAGCCCCATGACTTACTTATTTTGTAACTGGAAATATATATTTTGCCCACCTATTTTGCCCAACCCTCCCATTCTCCTTCCCTCTGGTAACTACCAGTTTGATCTCTGTGTCTATGATTCTATTTCCTTTTTGTTTGTTTGTTTTTTCAGCTACCATATATAAGTAAAATCATATGGCAAGTGTCTTAAACATCTGATTTACTTCACTTAGCCTAACATCCTCTAGATCCAACTGTGTTGTTGCAAATGGCAAGATTTCAATATTTTTTATGGCCGAGTAGTATTCCCTTGTGTGCACATATATATATCTACCACATCTTTATTTACTCATCTATCTATCAGTTGACACTTAGGGTGCTTCCGTTTGTTGGCAATTGTAAATAATGGTTCAACAAACATAAGGGTGCATAGGTCTTTTCAACTTAGTGCTTAAGTCATTTTTATGGTAAACTCAGTATAATAAAATCATACCAAATATGATTCAGCAGAACTGAAATATGAAATAAAAAAGCAGAATTGAAATATGAAATAAAATTAGCAGAAATTATATGTAGTGGAAAAAAACCTCAGGATTTTCAGATAATAAAATGATCAGATATAGATTATAAAATAAATATTTAAGATAAGTATAGACTTATAAGCAAAATAAGATCATATAAAATCAGTTAGATCAGAAAAAGAATTATATCAAAAAATAATGTGCTTCGAAATTAAAAGCCAAAAGATGTGAACAGCCATTACATGTTGTTGGATAGGATCTGCGAATGGAAGACAAATGTGAGAAAAAGATACTTAGATTGAAGTTTAGTCAAATTAAAAAAGTAGAAACTATGAAAGTGAGATTAAGGAATAAACATTGTATAATCCAGTACACATTTAATGCAGTTTTCATAATGAGAGAATAGTGAGAACTGGAGAGCAGCTATATTTAAACTGATAATTTCTGTTAATAAATGGTATTGCTGCTCCAGTTCAGAAAGCACAAAAGTGTGTCTTGAGTTTGATAAATAATTCTAGTATCCACATTTAATAGATTTTCTAGAAGGAAAAACCCCAAATTAAAAGATATCAACTAAAAAACATACTGCCAGATATTTATATATCATAATATTTCAAATATGGCTTATTAATATGGACTTCTTGATGGTTTTAAGTTTAATTCCATTATTTTACTCCACGACTTAGGCCAAGAATATTTATTAGTTTTTCAGTTAATCTTTAAGAAGCTAAGAATGATCTTTTTCATGATGGTATCAGCTATATAATTTAGAGTTGAATATAATTGTAATTGATAAATATATAAAAATAAATTATACATAGAAGCAAGATCTATCCTGCACTAGTTTCTAATTGTAAACCATTTCCTCTCTACAGTGAAATTTTTAAATAATCAAAAGTAATTCAGAAAATATTTTTAAAAAATCAATATACAGAATTAACAAGCTGTTATTTGAGCTTGTGAATTAACAATATATATGTAAATTGTGCTATGTCATCTTAGAAACTGTAGCTTTTAAAATAAATGTAATTGAATACCATTGTGAACATCAAAACACGGCAATTTTATAGAAGAGAAATAGAAAATATGAAATAAATGAAATTAGTTCTTTTTGTCTAAAACAAATCATTTGAAAAGAGAAAGATAATATAATTAGATTGAGAAAATTATTCAAGGCATTGAACTCCATAAAGAGATGTTTTATTATGTATTTAGCATAAATTCAGTATGGATGAATATTCTGAAGCTGTCTTTATATATCTATCCATTCCCTTTCATGGGTTAGCTTTATTTAATATTTTAAGTTGAGGAGTTCCCTTCGTGGCGCAGTGGTTAACGAATCTGACTAGGAACCATAAGGTTGTGGGTTCGGTCCCTGCCCTTGCTCAGTGGGTTAACGATCCGGCGTTGCCATGAGCTGTGGTGTAGGTCGCAGATGCGGCTTGGATCCCGCGTTGCTGTGGCTCTGGCGTAGGCTGGTGGCTGCAGCTCCGATTCGACCCCTAGCCTGGGAACCTCCATATGCTGCAGGAGCGGCCCAAGAAATAGCAAAAAGACAAAAAAAAAAATTAAGTTGAAACTACATTGCCTACTTTTCTTGAGATGAGTAGATTTTTGTTTACCAACAGTTTGATTTCATTATAGAAACAAACATTTTAAATAGTCTTTGGGATTTTTGTCAAAGAAGATTTAATTTTTAAGAAAATAGGATGAAGTACTTGGGTACTGTTTTAAAACAAACAAGAATCTTTTCCCTGTGTAAAAAATTGTGTCTAATATAGTAAGCAGTTGAACTGATTAAGAGGAAATAGGAGGACTGTCTTTAAAATAACTGGTATTTACTTATGATTCATTTTGTTTAAAATAGTTCCCTCCTCCTGTTCCACTGAGCCTTTCCTAATATAGTTTTCTATTACAGCAGATTTTAAGAACATTGCAATATATGGCTTTTGTTTTGTTTTGTTTTGTTGCTTTTTTTGGGGGGGGTGGGGGGAGGAACACCTGTGGCATATGGAAGCTCCCAGGCTAGGGGTCGAATCGGAGGTACAGCTGCTGGCCTACACCACAGCCAGAGCAATACCAGCTCCAAGCCATGTCTGCAACCTACACCATAGCTCACAGCAATGCCAGATCCTTAACGAGGCCAGGGATCGAACCCTCCTCTTCATGAATCCTAGCTGGGTTTGTAAACTGCTGAACCATCAAGGGAACTCCCAGAACATTGCAATATATGTTTAGTTTATTACTTTGGTTTACAAAGTAAGGGGACATAAATATTTTATTCAAATGTGAGATAAACTAATAAAATGAATTTTATGGAGACGATATAAACGTGATATATACATTAACTATCTAACTCTTTCTGTCTACCTGTAATAGTACAACCACATTCATCCTTTCAAGTGCTATACTTAATGTCTCTTTACAGCTGACTTTACTTATCACCAGGCCTCCAGCACTGGAGCCCAGAGGGTCAGTTATGTTTCACAATATCAGTAGCAGAACAACCATGCCCACTTCGGGGTATGTTTCTTCTCTAAAGCTTTCAATCCTGCTAGCTCTTATCTTGAGTGCTTCTTAGGGTCAAGGTCTGACCTAGTGTGGGCAAATTGTCAACACTTAATAAATGCAAGTACTCTCTTTCTCCAGGATTCCTTCAGTTCTCAATAAGTCTTACCTCCCAATCTCCTTGTTACTTAGATCAAACTGTTCTTTATCAGAACCTCTTGCTTTCTTTCATTCTCCCATGTCCTTTGACACAGGTGATCTATGGGTCTCAAAAGTTCTGTACCAAATTGCTTTAAGTAAGTTACTCAGCTGGGTATTTAGGCCACTTATTATGCATATTAAGTTATTAATATATGTATATTAAGACCACCTGATACATAATCAAGATGCAAACAAACTAGGTATCCATCAATGGATAAATGGATAAAGCAGAAGCAATATTTAAGTATATGTACAATGGAATATTATCTAGCTGTGAGAAAGAAGAACATCCTGCTTTTTGCAGCAACACAGATAGAGCTCGAGGTTAATATGCTAAGTGACATAAATTAGACAAAGAAAGGCAAATACTCTATGATGTCACTAATATGTAGACTCTAAAAAAACTGTATTTATAGAAACAGAGATTTTCACAGTGGTTTCCAGGGGCTGGGGAGAGGGTGGGTGAAATGAGAAGTTGATCAAAAGCACAAACTTTCAGTTATAGGATGAGCAAGTTTGGGGTGTAAGGTACAGTCTGGTAATTATAGTTAATAGTGTGGTGTTAAATGCTCAAAAGTTGTTAAAAGAATAGATCTTAAATGTTTTCATCATGAAAAAGAGAAATGAAATTATGTGACATGGTGGAGATCATGGTTCACAGTATGGCAGTAATAGTTTTGTAATCTAGGAGTGCATCAAACCAACCAGTTGTGGGAGTTCCCGTCATGGCGCAGAGGTTAATGAATCCAACTAGGAACCATGAGGTTGCGGGTTGGATCCCTGGCCTTTGCTCAGTGGGTTAAGAATCCGGTGTTGCCTTGAGCTGTGGTGTAGTTTGCAGACGCGGTTCGGATCCCGAGTTGTTGTGGCTCTGGTGTAGGCCAGTGGCTACAGCTCCGATTCGACCCCTAGCCTGGGAACCTCCATATGCTGTGGGAAGCGGCCCTAGAAAAAAGGCAAAAAGACAAAAGAAAACTAAAAAAAGCAAAAACAAAAAAAACCCCAAAACCAACCAGTTGTACTCAAATGTACACACTATTCTATTTCAGTTATATCTCAATAAAGCTCAAAAGAAAGAGGCCACTGTATCCATTATATTTGCCCTGCCTCCTTAGTTTTGGACAGCTCTCTTCATCTATTGGGGTCTCTAGTCCCTGCTTTTATTCATACTAGATGTTCTGTCTGTGCCTTTCCTCTGCCCTCCAAGGGGTTGCTGACTATTTGACTTCACAAGCTTACCTCATTGTTACCACAGAACCTTGGATTTCTTTCCTTTTTCTTTTTTCTTTTTTTTTTTTGGCCTCACCATGGCATGTGGAAGTTCCTGGGCCAGGGATTGAGCATGTGCCATAGCAGTAACGTGAGCCACAGCAATGACAATGCCTGATCCTTAATCCACTGAGCCACCAGGGAACTACCCCCAGATTTCCTTTGTGCAGCCTTGCATGTATATTTAGTTGTCACTTCTTTTATTTTATTTTACTATGATATTTTTCTGACCAGATGATAAATGTCTTGGAAGGAGAGATTGTGTTCATGTTTGATGCTTCTCCAGAGCACTAGCTGCTGCCCTGTTCATTGTGCACATTACATGCTTACATTTATATTAATTTAATACAGATCAACCACATAAAATTAATATCAGGTATTATGAATGATTGATAAGTACTGCTTAGGTCATGGCAGAGAATCCATGGGATAGCTCTCCTGTCTTGTAAAGTAAACCTCTTATATATCATTCTTGAAAGTGTTAATTGAGTTCTTAAAATTTTATTTTAAGATGGGTAGAAAAAGGAAACCAATGATGCTTTTAAGGGATGAATCCAGAAAGTTTGGGACAGATATTTTATTTCGATCCTAATGCATTACAAGATTAACTGACCCATCTGGTTATAGAAAAATACAAACAGTTTCTTCATTAAGTGTGAAGTCTCGAGAAATGCTAGATTTACTTTATCTTTGGCAGTCTGCGCATTGTTAAATTTTGATATCTCATTTCCTTGACTATGATTGAATTTTCCTGTAGATCAGAGATAGTTTGAAGAACAATCCATTCAATAATATCTTCGTCATATATATTTGAGGACATGAATATTTAATTTCCAAAGAGATTAAGGAGGCATCTTGCTTCTGCCCCCAGTCATCTCTACCAATAGCAGTTAAACTTAAATTAGAAAGACTTTAAGCTTCACGGTTCTCAATTTAGTCTCTTTGTCATTTTCCCCAATAGGATCATTTGTCTTAAATTTCAGAGACCTTGAGTTTGTGGTGTGAGTGTGTGTGGGTGTGGGTGTGTATGCTCATGTGTGTGCACACATGTGCTTAAATGTATGTTTTCCTTTCTCCCGTATCAGTTGCTAAAATATATGTGATTAGTTCTTGTTGACTTTGCCTTATAAACAAAGCCAAAAAGCTGTATCGGAGCTTACTAGATGTAAGCCATATTCTCCAGGTGGATCTTATCGAAATCCTTCTTCAATGGTATTATGAATGCAGTTCTTAAAACAGCTCACCCTCTAAATAAAGATGTTCCTATTTGAGATGTGGATTAAAAAAGCCTCCTCTTATAAACCCATTGCTCATATAATATTGCCCTCTGATTACCTGAGTATCCTTTTGATTCTTAACCTCGTTTCAGAAATTATTTGGCTGCACTAAAATATAGGAACCTTTCCTGCATAAGTATGTGAATATATGAAAAATATATGCTCTATATACATATATTCAAATATATATATGTATATATGTCAGCCTCTACTTAGTGTATTCTTTACTTCTAATTTTTTGCATGCATGATTTCCCACTGAAAACCAAAAATGAAAGGCTTAATTGAGAAATGCACTTTCAAGTGACTAATGAACTAAGCGAAAAAGTAGCAGAAAGAATCGATGTGCATATTCTAATTCTTCAGCAGTTCTGGGCCATTCACTTGATTATTAGCTTAACACAGCAACATATACAAGATCTAAATCAGCCTGAACTTCAGTTTTCCTCCCATAAGTATGATAAGATAATGGGGTCATAACTTTTAATGAAAGGATCCCCACAAGTGGGTCTAGGTGCATTAACATAAAACAGTTTATGCCATTTCATGTTTTGAATTGTTCCATTTACATAGGGAATTACCTTATTGAGAGTAATACACAGATTATTCATCGTCAATCCATTTTAACACATTTATTCAAGGTCTGTGTTGAGTGAAGGCTGTTGGTTTAGATCATGTCATGCTGTCAAGTGTTCTAGTGTCTAGCGGAAAGTAAAAAGGCAAGGAAAAAACATCAAGGGTGCATTCTCTTAGGTTATCGCTGAAAAATACTCGGTGAAGTTAGTCTGACTTTGAAAGACAAACATCATATGATGTCGCTTATGTGTGGAAACTGCAAAGGGGATGCAGATGAAGTTGCTTGCAGAAGAGAAGCATACTCACAAACTTTGAGAAATGTATGCTTGCTGGAGTAGGGGGGCAGGTGGTGGGGGGATGGACTAGGGGTTTTGGATTGGCATATGCACACTGAAGTATATGGAATTATTGGCCAAGTGGGACATGCTGTATAGCACAGGCAAGTCTTCTCATATTCTGTGATAATCTGTGTGGGAAAAGAATCTGAAAGAGAATGGATGTGTGTTTGTATAACTAAATCACTTTGTTATACAGCAGAAATCATTACAAACAGGTAAATCAACTATAGTTCAATAAATTTTAAGAAAAAAAGAAAAATACAGTTGATTGACAGTGAATAAAAGGTGACCACACCTGCTGCAGCCAGATTTGTATGGGGTAGGGACTACAAAAGAGACAATAAAGGCGAAACCTGAGCGGGGTGTTCCATGCCCAGCACTTCTTTCACCAGGGATTTTTCAAGGAGAGAGAGAGGCATCTATCCCACACCAAGCTCCTGATAGATTCAGATGTTTCTCAAAGAAAATATAAAGACAGTCAGCAATTTTAAAGAATGTAGTGACACAGGCAGTGTTGTTTTTAAGAAAGAAATTCTTAACAAAGCCAGAAAATTGGTTTACTGAACATTGAGATTCAAGCTAGATGGCTCTGTGTGGTAATCACATGTAACAGTTATTAATTATGGATTAAGATTGTGACAGTGACCAGTGGGAGAATGAGCTGGATTAAGAAAACATTTATAGTTTAATGGCTTTTTAGGCTTAATGACTTATTGGATAAAGAACATGAGCAGGAGTTCCTATTGTGGCTCAAGGGGTTAAGAACCCAACGTAGGCGTTCCCGTTGTGGCACAGCAGAAATGAATCGGACTAGCATCCATGAGGATGCCAGTTCAATCCCTGGCCTCGCTAAATGGGTCAGGATCCGGAGTTGCCATGAGCTGTGGTGTAGATTGCAGACTGGCTGGGATCCCACACTGCTGTAGCTGTGGTGTAGGCTGGTGGCTACAGCTCCTTGAACCCATAGCCTGGGAACCTCCATGTACTGTGAGTATGGCCCTTAAAAAGCCAAAAAAAAAAAAAAAAAGGAACCCAACACAGTATCTGTGAGAATGTGGGTTCAATACCTGGCCTCTCTCAGTGGGTTAAGGATGCAGTGTAGGTAGCAGATGTGGCTCAGATTTGGCGTTGCTGTAGTATAGGCTTCAGGTGCAGCTCTGATTGATTCTACTCCTAGCCTGGGAACTTTCAGAAGCCTCTGGTGTGGCTGTAAAATGGGGGGAGAACACCCCCTCAAAAAACAACATGATCATAAGAGAAGATTGTAAAATGGTTTTAACCTTCATGCGCAGCCCCAGGGTGAACAAGAGTACCTTATCAAATAAGACATGTACAATTGGAAAGGGGATTTGAAAGGAAGGGCAATTAAATTTTGGACATGTTGAATTTGAAATATATGATGTGTTCAAGAAAAGTTGTAATTTCCAGGTTCAACAAATGTATTACTCATAACCAGTAGCTGCCATATTTCAGTGATATACATAAACTAGGAAAATGTACTTCCTGTTCATGCGACAGTGTGGCCAAATATTCCTACTAAGCTCTCCTCGAAGCATGAAAAAGACAAAGATTTCTTCTATCTTGAGGCTTGTCCCTTTTCTAGGCCTTGGTAAAGGAAAGGGGAAAGATAACAGAAGTACCAGTATGTTGGAAAATCATGTTAGCTCGCATTCCTCGTCTAAGACTTGGGTACATGGCCACACCCAAACACAAAGGATGCTGGGAAATGGAGTCCAGGTGGTGCCCAACCCCCTAGTGAATAATGAGGTTATCCCCGATGTGACTTCTGCACACTCCCACTTAACTGGCCACTGCTTCTCAACCATCCCCTAAATGCCAGCCATTCTGAGGAGAAATAGGAGCTTTTATAACAATAAAATAACAAATATTTTAAACTGCACATATCATTTAAAAATTTTTTAAAGCACCTCAGTTTTCTGATTAACCAAACTTCCAGGCAATTTTGTATTCTTGAAAATCAAAAACATTAATTGTACAGAACACTGAGGATCTTTAAATTCCAGAGTGTCCAGCCCAGAATGGTAGACTAGATTCATCCTCAAAACACAGACAGCACATCCAGAAGCTATAAAAGACATCTGCACTTGAAAAAAAAGGGTGCCATACAACCTTTGCTCTTACAGTGAAACCAGATCAATAATAAATTCTCCTCTAGTAATTGAAGACTGCAAATCCCCACTAATTTACAGCTAGCATTCTTCAGGGTTTTAGTTGACTTTTGCAGTTATTTCACAGCTTTATGTATGTAAATGCTTTCTGGCATAGATTCTGCAAATATCAAGGTTTTCTCTGACAGTGGGGTCACTTACATAAGGTTATTCCAATGATATAAGTAATTTAAAAAGCAATTTAAAACATAATTTCTGTCTTCAAAGAGCAAATCATTTGCATGGAGAGATAGCATGTCACAAAATAGTGAAAATACAGTAAGTCAATATGGGAGAAAATTTAAGTTAATAACACTGGTCAATGATCTGCCAACTTTTTGATCAACTATATTCAGTGCTAGCACATTGAACCATGCATCCCTAATATATGGATTTATATTTACATAGCATATTCATATAGTTTTGGACTAATCATGCTTATTGGACAAACAAATTTCAAATGACCAAAAAGACTTGAATATACTGACACTTTTATAAAGTTTTGTTCTCTTTTCCAATGAATCATCTTTGGTACCTCCCTTTGAAGTGCACAGCCCAGCTTGAGAAGCACAGTACCAGAGAGGTTCAGGGAAAGGAGAACAAACCTCAACTGGCAACGCCTCTGTGGAGGATCTGTACAGTCAGTAAACAAGAGATGGCATGTTAGGAACAATGCAGAAGAATATACAAGAAGAAGATGGAAGCGTTATCTTTTCAGGAGTCTGAACCTACTGGTCTGCTTATGCAGTTAATTTCCTAATATATATATAAAAAAAAAATGGCCTCTAGCGTCAGACAACCTGGTTTGTAATTCTGATGCTTTCCTCTGTGACATCCTAAGATGAACATGACTTTTCTAGGCATTTGTGTCCATATATCTGAAAAAGAGATATTAACATTATCATCCTTATTGGATCTTTGAGAAGATTACAGAAAATTACTCACATACATGTGTTAATTGTGCAAAACACATTTTGTTGTGGTTACTGAGATGAGAAGAATAAATTGGGATTTGACTTAAACGGTCCTGAAAATCAATCTATAGAGTTTTATGTATTTCCTCCAAGCTTTGAGGGTAGTATCGAGGTATTGGGATTTTATATATAAAGAGGGGTGGGTAGATAATAATTATAACTGAAGGTGAGGAAGCCAATTTCAAGTAAAACTGGACCATATAAAAGTCAGCATAAATGAAGAGTTAATTGAATAATTAGGTATCTGGAAAATTGTCAAATGAAAAATGACTAAGACAATTTAATGTTTTCTATAATTAACAAATACACATATACATACATAATTTTAAAATGTGAGGGTTTTATGTTTAAAAGAAAACATTAAAAATTGTCTTACATAAAACTGTGAGTTAAAAGAAATACTTTCCTTTGTATTCCCTCTCTGTCTCACCTCTAAAACACATGTGCTCTGAGTGTGGGAAGAATATGATAGTTTGAATCTGGATGTGTTTGTGCATGTGTGACAGACACATATTAAAAACTAGTTTTAAGCATATGTTTAAGTCATTGTGGTGGTTTTTTGGGCAATTTTTTAATAAGGTACATATACCAATTTCTATTTTAAAAATATGTAGCAACCTCAGATGGGTTGAGGGCCTCCGAAAGCTATTCTGTTTTCATTAGGGAAGAATTTAAGTTCCTAATGCATATACCTAGCCTCTTGCAGAAGTTTCATAAAAGGATAGTTCACTGAGCACTGCAAATGGGAGATAAATTTCAGAGTTTAGCTTCATCCTTTTGTAATTCAAAAATATCTCACATAATTGAAGTCAATGGATTCAATATTACTTTTAATTGTTTAATTTGAAAATGTTTGACAATTCATACTAGATATGGGTCCTTGTATAATTGATTCAAACCTAGATCACAGTGAAAACTTCCTTCCATTAAAAGACAAAAAATATAGGTGATTTGTCTTCTTTCTTCCTTTAGTTTTACATTTATTTAGTTCACTTGCTGACTCTGTGTCTCTGCTCAATTTTTTAAAAAAATTTTCTTAGGCTTTCGACTCCTCATGAGTGAAGAAAATACAATCTAGCCTTCCTAGTCTCAGTGATCTTCTTCAATCCCACAGTCATATTTGAATATTTGTTTTTCTCATGACCTTGAAAGGGGTCTAAAAATCAGAAAGGTATTGAAATGTGCTCGTTTCAAAAGGTGATGTTTCCAAAATCTTTGTATCAGATTTTATAATGATATTTTTAGCTATTGAAAAGTTTGATTTAATTTCTTTTACCTATTAAATTATTTCATAATTATAAACACAACAGGATCACATGAAATGCGAGAATCTGCTTTTTCAGAGTTCTTTATACAGAGACAGTACAAGGTAAATGATTGTAGTATGATTAAAATTTTCATACTATCATAGTCATTTCCACTCAATAAAAATATTTGCTAAAAATACCAGTTAGGAAAAGAAACAGGGTCAAACTACTGGTTTTTGCATGCTAGACCTCAAAATCGCAATGCAATTAAATGTAACATATCAGTTCTTGAAACGATAAAGTCTCCTTTATTTCAACTTGTCCCATTAGTCAAGGAGTCACCTTTATCTTCTTTCTAGAATTGTCTAACTTCCACTTCACTCTAATGGATGTGGAATTTTACAGAATGTGTTAGCAGGTCTTCATTTGACCCAGTGAGGTCTCTCATTCACAGACAGAAATTGTAGCTAGAGGTTTAGAAGCCAAGATAATTGAACTGGAGGTAATCGTTCATTATGTCATTCTTGAAAGTTTGTTTTTTTTTTTTTTTACCATTGATACGCATCAGTGATAATGACCTCATATCGCCTGAACAGATATTGGTTGCAATCATATTTTCTTCTTTATAGCTTTGTAAAAGGAAGATTCTGAGTCTTGGTAGGAGAAAAGTAGTTTAGTATGTTTAAATTCTATTTTGATACTATATAATATACTTTACAGTCTAAATAAATTCAGGGGAAATTTTATTTATGAATACCATCCATGATATTGCCTAGAAATTTAATCTCACAGTTGTATGTACAGTTGAAATACCATAATATTTCCTTCCCCTCCTCAGTCCATGGAAAAAGTGACTGAAGATTCCTTTGCAGGGTTTTGCTTGAGCCATACCATATCCTATATTTAGGGAAGAAATCAGAAGAATAAAATTTAATAGGCCTAAAGGAAGAGGCTCTACAGAATGCAAGGAATATGATTTCCATGTTGGTAAAAGATTTGCAGAATTACAAAACAAAACAAAACAACAGTACAGGCAAACAAATGAAAGGTAGCACAAAAGACTTACTGTGGTGTTAGATATTTGTGCTTTCTCTGATTTTCACCCAACATGCCCCTGCCCCCCGCGCCAAGTTGGATAAGAATCTATTCCTCACTGGATTAATTATAACATTGCGCCATTGCAAGATCAAAGAGGCAGGTGCAAGTTATGAAAGAATTTGGTCTCTGAAATCACAGTGCCTTAGAATAGGAAACCCAGGGATTGCAGAGGCCGGAATTGTTTTCCTTAGGCTACCATGTAGTGAGTCAGCTGCCTTGTGTACAGAGGACCTATTGCTGAAAGCCCTGGCAATTGGGGAAAAGCCAACTTGTAGTGATTTGGGGGTGTTGCCATGAGCATGGGAGCTGCTGCAGAGTCCTGATAAAAATAATTACATATTTTACCATATTATGTTGATAAAAGAGGTTCTAAAAGCCTTTGAAAATATCTGCTATAATGGCACACACCATTCTGAAGCCTCCCAAATGCCCTGAATTATGCTTGGTTGACAAAGTTATGACTTTTCCAGTTCCGTTCTCTTTATATTTGATTTGTAAAATAAAGCTTAATGGCTTATTCTAGAGATTATTGTGAATTACATACCCCCACAAGAATAGACAAGTCAGCCTCTGAATGCCTTTATCATACTTGATATTTTTGGTGTTATGTATTATAATATTAATCCCATTTTTCATCCAGTTGGTTTGCTTTTCATTTTCTGAGCCTCATAGTCAAAGGTCATAGTTTTCTTAATTTTCTTTTTTATTTTATTTTTTTGCTAGCTGTCTCAGAGTCAAATTTGGCACTCAATTGCATTAATTAGATTGGTTTTCTGTATTTTAAATTATATGATATTGTTCTTCTGAGTTACCCTGTGTTATTTTATATTTAATTTCTACGTTGTCCCCAATTATTTATAAGAAGAAAAGCTTAGAAATTAGTTCCTTCTCTAATAAGTGAATCATAAGTAGTATCAACAAAACATTAGAAGGAAACCGTCATAGAAGGCACAGGAACATTAAATCTCACTGAGAACTAGCTGGATGTGTTCTTGGATTAAAAACAGCCTGTGTGATTGCCATTTCTCAGATGAGTGAAAAAGGGTATATTATAAAATTTTGAAAATCACACTGGGGCTAGACTTATGTCCTACAATTCTTTAAGGCGTTTACCTTTTAGGAGTTCCTGTGTGGCTCAGCAGGTTACAGACCTGACTAGTATCCATGAGGATATAGATTCAATCCCTGGCCTTGCTCAGTGGGTTAAGGATCCACCATTGCCAAGAGCTTGGTATGAGGAAACAGATGCGGCTCGGATCCCATGTTGCTGTGGCCTAGGCCAGCAGCTGTAGCTCTGATTTGACTCCTAGCCTGGGAATTTCCATATGCTGCAGATGCAGCCCTGAAAAACAAAAATAAATAAATAAATAAATAAAATAAAGGGTTTACTTTTTAAAAGAAAAAGATATTTGAAAGACAACTTTTGTTGATTGATGGAAAAATAAAATTTGAAACCCATGCATTTAACTTTAGACCGTAAACTCTTAATTTGGTAATCACTGGTGTTTGTAGAATTCCAGAATTTTAACTTGGTTGTCAAAAACCCAGAGCTTAACCCAGTCAGGGCAGAGATGGAATGATGTCTCGCAGCAAAGGGGAAAAATACTGCAACCTGAAAATCTTATTACATATAATTATTGTAATCACAATGCCAGGATTAAACCTGTTCCATTCTAGAATGTCATTGCTCAGATATGAAATTGTCAAGGGTAGCGCCAGCCACCCTGCTCTCCTCCTATGAGCTCAGGAGGGTGGATCACACCTTCCAGGTAAATTTGAGAGTGTTGATAATTCTAACTCTTCACAGGATCCCACAGGATGCTTTAGAATTAGATTCTATCCCACTCATGAGAACCAGCCGGACTGTTCTCTCCACAGAGATATTTTCATCCATTTGGTCAAAAGCCATTTCCAGCACCCAATTTTTTTTTTTTTTTTTTTTAGGGCTTTTATTTACACAGTGTGTATTTTTTTTTTTTTTGTCTTTTGTCTTTTTTGTTGTTGTTGTTGCTATTTCTTGGGCCGCTCCCGAGGCATATGGAGGTTCCCAGGCTAGGGGTTGAATTGGAGCTGTAGCCACCGGCCTACGCCAGAGCCACAGCAACTCGGGATCCGAGCCGCGTCTGCAACCTACACCACAGCTCACGGCAACGCCGGATCGTTAACCCACTGAGCAAGGCCAGGGACCGAACCCGCAACCTCATGGTTCCTAGTCGGATTCGTTAACCACTGCGCCACGACTGGGAACTCCCTCCAGCACCCAATTTTTAAAGCCATTTTGCTTTTATTCTGATTACTTAGAAACATTGCATTTCTTTATTAGTTTTCTATTGAATTTTCTGTAAAGGAACACATTGTATAAGCATGTTAGGTGTTCAGGTACTTATTCAGATTGCCTCGACAGTATTTTTTATTATTTGTATATTCTACCTAACGTGGAGAATACCTATACCTACCCATGATCTGTGAGAAGAGGGTGTGAGTGCTAGTGTGTGTTTTCTGAGGGGCTTTAGCATGCATTTCTACACTCGCAATCCCAGCATGCCAGTTCCAATTCAAGACACAATAACAGTGATCTCAGGAAGTTTCATTCATCTCTTCATCCCTTAATATTTCCATTCTTCTTTCTTTCTCTCCTTCCGGAAGTGACCGGAAGGTCGGAGTGGGGGGGGAGGGAGGGATTTCGTTCTTTCTTTATTTTTTATGTCGTTCTGTCGTTCTTTGTTATTTTTATTTCTTCTTTTCTTCTCTCTCTCTCTCTCTCTCTCTCTCTCTCTCTCTCTCTCTCCTCTCTCTCTTCTTTCTTTCTTTCTTTCTCTTTCTTTTGCCACCTCATGGCATATGGAGTTCCCTGGCCAGGGATCAGGTTCCAGCCATACCTTTCCCAATGCCATATCCTTTAACCCATGTAAAGGTGGGTATTGAACCCGCGTCCTGGTGTTCCAGAGATGCCACTAATCCGTTGTGCCACAGTGGGAACTCCAATATTTCCATTCTTAAAATTACCTAGTCTTTCAATAGCTACATGTTACAGGGAAATAAGTCATGAACAAGGTGGAGTTTTACCTCCAGGCCACATTCAGCCAAAATGAATTTATAAAACAGTACTCTAGGGAACAGATGTATGGTGCTTTTTTTAAGATACCCAGAAATGAAGTGTACGGTTAAATTAATCTTGTGGATAATACCAGGAAATTCCTATTGTTATTTATTTATCTGTCTGTCTATTTATCTATCTATATACCTATCTATTTATTGCCACACACATAGCATGCAGAAGTTCCCAGGCCATGGATCAAACCTACTCCACAGCAGTCACAACACCAGATCCTTAACCTCTAGACGCCCAGGGAACTCCTAAAAATATTCTTTCTATTTATTGGAAGGTCCTATGTGGCATGGAGGGTTAAGGATCCAGCATCACTGCAGTTGTGGTGCAGGTCACACCTGCTGCTTGAATTTAATCCCTGGCCCAGGAACTTACACATGCCATTGGGACAACCCCCCCCCCCCCAAAAAAAAGTCCTATTTATTTTAACTAATAAACATTTTTACTATCAGTCATTATATTTCCCACCAGTTATTGTTCTAAGAACTTTATAAATAAGCCTGTTTAAACTTCATACAAACCTGAGACATAGGTGTCACTATTTTCTCCATTTTACAGTTAAGAAAGGACCCAAGTGAGGTTAAATAGTTTTCTCAAGGTCACGAGTAAGCAGTAAGTGTAGAATTCAGGTCCAGGACTAATGCTTTCCACCACTGTGCTAATTTCACTATCTCTAAGGCTGCATCCAGAGCCCACGCTCCAATTTTACATTCACTCAGTAAACTGAACATTTAATTTATAAAACAAGACACTGAATCAAGAGCAAAGACCATCAGAGCTAAAAATCTGCATGGACAGAAGTTGATTTAATGGGAGATGGGGGTAGACGTTTCATTTGTTTGTTTTCTCTGGAGGATCATCAACCCCTAGTATTAAAAGAAGAAGAAAAGTGCTCACAGTGAAAAGTGACTTTTAAATATTCTACGTCTTCATCAAAAGTATGAAAGAGATCCAGCCACCTCCTTTGAAAGTTAGGGAAGTATTACAGGGGCAGCAAGTGCTTCTGGCTGGCCTTTCAATTGTATACTATTTAGTGCTATGTTTAGTTAGAAACCTAGGTGTAACTTTAATTTAATTAATCTTTGCCCTTTATATAAGTTAAATTAGCTTAAGGAAATCAAAGAAAAATGACTTAAAGAGGGTTGCTTTGACACCGTGCTGCTGAGACAGGATGTGGGTAGAGGTACTGGGGGAGCAGAAAGCATTTCCAGTGTCTGGGTGTAAGTGCTTAAGTGTCAGCAAAAACACACTTGCTGCTTCTCAGATTTTCCCATCAATCTGAAGCAAGCGCTATATTAGCTGCTGGGAAACAGAAATAAATTATACACAACCTGTTTCTTTCAAGTATCTCTCAATCTGGTAAGGAAGGCAGACAAAATACAAAAATAACACAGCACAGTGTGATATACTTTCTGTCAGCCCAATTCATCACTTGTCAGATGGGAGCAGTACAAATTCAGTGAAAAGCTTACTCCTGATTCATATTTTCTTTTAATAATGTTGATTTTAAACACATAATATGTAATTAGTTTAGGTAAAGTAAAAACAAGTAAAATAAGTATTTATTGAACTAAGACTAATCTTAATGTTTTACACTCATTTTCATTTTTAAAAATTGAAAAACTAAAAATGTCTTCCAATATAAAAAAAACAGTAAAAGAGAATGGCAGAATGGAAGCCCCAGAGCTAATCAGAAGTCAGATGAATTCGAGGTAAAAAACGAAGAATGCAAAAGTAGAACTAAACAAAATCAGGTGAAGTCAAGAGGTGTGAATTGGGACTTTGGGACAGGAAGTTCAAAATCAGGGAGCAATAACATTATCTAACACTTCTACCTGACAGCTGAAAACAAACAATGACCAGGAGAACTAAGGACATGAACACATATATACACATGACCACAAATACATACACACACAAGACCACACATGCATACAAACATAGACACACCCATATGATACAGTCACAGTTTCCTAGGCCCCTGTCTTGCCATAGCAAAGCATTGAAAGAGTGGACATTTTACAGATTTATTAAAGTGAAAGTGTATTTTCAGAAAGGTAGAGAGAGAGGACTCACCTGTGCGCAGGTTAAAAAAGAGGGCCTGACTCACTCTGCCATAGTCTTTAAGCTCCACAGCATGGGGCTGAGTGGAGACCCAACTTGATCTTCTGATTGGTCTTGGGCAGGATACCTTATTTACCCTGGGAACGGGCTATATAGTGGCAGGGAATGGGCAACATTCCTTCTCTAGCAGGAAGTGAGCAGCCCAGGTTGCTCAAGCTGGGGCAAGGGGCACTACAATGAGACATGGCCAGAGGCTTTTGGGTTTAATGTCCTTGAAGGGGACTTGAGGCTTATAAAACATACACAAATACATACACATATGCACACAAATACACATGCATATGAACACACACCTACACATGCACCTATACACACCTAAACACCAATACACACAAATACACTCATACATGCACAAACACACATAAGCATGTATACACACATCACACACATACACATTCACACAGACTCACACACAGGCATACACACCTGAAACAAGGAAAGAATAAACCAGACAAAGCTGTTAGAAATGAAACTTCATCAATTTCCCTAAAGAATAAGTGTAATAAAGATAATAATTATTTTATTTTTATGATTGCTGTTAACATATTTCCTGTATTTATTCCTCAGAAAAACTAGAATAGAGGCCACTCTTCTCTAGTCCCCAGTGTATTATTGCTTTTTTTCTTTACTTTTCATTTGCCATTATACAAAAAATATTGAAATAAGAAATCATCTCTCTATATGCCCTATAAAAGAGCATGACTACTTAGATTGAACACATAGATACAAAATCCAAAAACTCTTACACAACTAGGAACCATATAAGCGTGGGAGCACATTGAGTACAATTCATGCTACATAATTTGAAGTTCTGTGCCATCCGAAAGCATTCAGACTTTACCATCTTGCAGAGGTCTTCATGCATATCATCATATATGATAAAGGATTTAATAAACATGAAAGTCACTGCTTCCCCCACCATATTGAACTTGATTGCAATCAGCATGTTACAACCACAGTCTAATTATAAAACTTTAAACGTTGCATCAGTTCCTTGGGCTCAGTTCTGGGCTGCATCTGTGGTCATTGGCCCATTGAACATAAATTTTAATTCCTTTTATGTTCAATTTGAATCTGAATTAAACAGTTGTTGCTGAAGTCTGCCCGAATTAAAACTCCCTTGAAGATAACTTGTCTGGTGAACTATTTTCAGGGACATAATTTCCCAAACATTCCTTTCATCACTCATGCAAATGAGCAATACGTCTGCAAAATTTGCTCTGCTTACATTTCTGGAATTTTAATTCTAAAGCCTTAAAGAAACATAATAAAGGAGATCGCCATCATTTCATATTCCTTGATACTCTTGATAACAATTATTTGAATGGACAAGAAATGGGATGTTTAAGATAACGGATCTTGATATTGTCATTAAGTATCATAGAAAGTTTTCTTTTTCATCTGTTTTCCAGTTCTCCTACTTTCTCAGAGGCAATTACTTGCCTAAATTTGCTATATATTCATCCAATCCAATGTATCATCAATTTAGGCAGCAAGTATTTATTGGCTGTTTACTGCATGGTGGGTACTGGAGAAATAGACAATAAAACCATGTCACCATTCAGAGTGCTTTTATACTAAGTGCCCTATATCTACTGAAATAGTTGATTAGTAAATGTTAGTATTTTCCTGGCATATTCTTTTTCTTTCCTTTACTTTCGCTTTTTTGGAGTAATTTCAAATTACGTGTATCTCCTACAAATAGAGTATGGGTTTTACATTTATATTAAAAAAACCTGTTAGTCTATTTCTTTTAAAATGGAATCCTACTTTTAAATGTTTTTCATATTTAAATAATGGTACATTAAAGTGATATTTTAAGTTTTTTTAAATTTCTTTCTCTTTTGACTTATTTCCATTAATTTCCCTATTAGACTTTCTTTCTCTCATTCTTCTTTTTCTTCTTTTTCTTCACCTGTGCCTGTTGTAGCTTTGTGTTTTCTTTTTATTCTTTTGCACTGTCCCAACTTAGAAAACGCATGTTCTATTTCTACTCTGGCAATGCTTACAACATTTTTTACAACGTGTACCTAAAAAGTCTAAAGTTTTCTATATTTTTACCCACCTCCAAACAAGGTAAGGCCTTAGGCATCTTGATTATCACTTTTACTCACGACTTTCCTCCTAAGAGTCTAATCTAGTATTTTATTTCCCTTTTGTTTAGCTCATTATGAATGTATTTTATTTTTGCAGTCAATATATGTTTAGACTTATATTTTCTTCATAGTGGTTCATTCTCTCAGTTGCTGTATCATTTTTATTATCTTATCATCTTACACATAAGTTGTTTTCCTTGGGTCTCCCACATGTTTAAGTTTGGAGATTTATACCTATAGTAGTTTATAGTTTGCCTTTAGGGGATTTTATCTGTTATGCATATTTGTTTCGTTAATTAATTTTCTCCAATTCTCTATATTATGGCAATAGCCAAAGCAGCTCTGGTTGACCCCCAGCTTTGCCCTGTTAACTCCATGCCCTTGGTTCCTCAGGATACTGGAGTGGCTAGGATTTCTCCTGTGACTGTAGGATAACACAAGCCAGTGGATGGTGGGTTCCTCTCCCAAATATGAGGATCTCCTCTGCGCCTGCTGTCACTGGGAGAATCCTGTTGTTGTTGTTTAACATGGTTTGTATTATAAAATTTCTCAGGTATGTTGGTTGCTAGAAGGCTTTTTGTCAATTCAAAATTTAATGCAATTTTTATTTATTTATTTATTTAGTCTTTTTTTTTTAGGGCCGCACCCATGGCAGATGGAGGTTCCCAGTTTAGGGGTCGAATCCGAATCCGAGCTGTAGTCACCGGCCTACGCCAGAGCCACAGCAACACCAGATCTGAGCCACGTCTGCCACCTACACCACAGTTCACGGCAGGCAACACCGCATCCTTAACCCACTGTGTGAGGCCAGGAATTGAACCCGAAACCTCATGGCTCCTAGTCGGATTTGTTTCCGCTGTGCCACAATGGGAACTCTGAAAAATTTCATGCAATTTTTAAATAAAAGAAATAAAATAATAGTGCATCTGGTTTAATGGCCCCTACAGCAGAGAATTCTATCAAATTTGCACACTGATAATTTACTAACTCTCAGTTCGGTCTCTACGACTACGTAACTCTAAATACTTGGCTGAGTTATCCAATGTTTCTGAGCACCAGTATCCTCACCATAAAATAAGAGTCTGGACTAGGTTATCTCTATGCTAATCTGCAAGTTTTAACATCCTAAGAAATTAAAATTATATCTGAAAGTTCAGGGAAAAATTGAACTCCTTTCCTAGTCTGATGTATTTCCATGACAAAATCATTTCATAGAATTTCACATGGAAGAGACCTAAAAGTCACACTGTTTGAGCCTCTTTTTCAGTAGATGAATGTAGTGAAAGTCTATGAAGTTAAATAATCCCTTCAAATGGATTTAGTAAGAAAAGCAGGAGTAGAATTTTATCTTTTCTAAATCTTAATATGATGGTCTTTCCTTTGTAGTGCCATTTCACATCTTAGATAAGCCTTAAAGAGTTTAATAAATGCATGTATGCTTATAGGTACTCACTATACAAATTATGCACAGTGAAATTCCTTTTTACTCTAAAAACTAAGTATGTAATTTCTAACCTGTGTTACATGGAACTCATATTCTATGAGGCATTCCTTCAGCCAATTTAGGTATTACAGAAATCCGTATTTTTTAACATATATGCCATGAGTGTTTCTGAATTTAGTTCTTCAATCTTCTCATTTAGTCTCAACTATTTCTTTAAAAGCTCTGTTTTTTTCCATCTAGAATCACAAAGAAAATTAAGAGCATGTATCATCCTTGCCTTTCTGATAAAATATTTTATTTCTCAGATTCCCAATAATGAACAGCTTGCCAGTAGCTAAAAAGAATGATAATGTCATTTTAACTACTCCAACTCAATCAATTTTTGATTTTCTTTATTAGAAAATGGGTATGACTTTTTCATACATGAAACTTTAAAAATATACTGTGGATTACTCAACCATAAAAATGAATGAAATAATGAATTTGCAGAAACATGGATGGACCTAGAGATAAGACAAATACCAAATGTTATCACCTATATGTGGAATCTTAAAAAAAGGATACAAATAAACTTATTAAACCAGAAACAGACTCACAGACATAGAAAACAAATTTATGACTACCAAAGAGAAAAGGGAGGGAAGGATAAATTAGTGGTTTGGGATTAAAAAATACACAATATTATGTATAAAAAGATAAACAACAAGGACCTATCATATATTACAGGGAACTATATCCAATGTCTTTTAATTACCTTTCATGGAAAAGAATCTGAAAAAAAAATGTATATACATATATCCATGTATAGATACATATATATAACTGAATCACTCTCTGTACACCTGAAACTAACACAACACTGTAAATTAACTTCAATTAAAAAAAAAACAGTTTCAGAAGTGTAAACCATAGAAAAGCAAAAGCAAATCAAAAAGGGCAATAACAAAAATTTTTAAGTCCAAAGGTTGACTGTCTTTGCCTAGGTATAATTATTTTGCACAAAGACTATACTTGTATGTGAATTTGTATATGAAACATACACATCTATTTTTCCATAAAATTATTTCTCAAAGAACAGCATGGTAAAGGTACTGTTCAGAGCTTGTTTTAAATTTTTAATAATACCCTGAGACCATTGCCCATCTTTGCCTCATCACTTGATTATATCACTTGATTATATCTGCAATGATATGCACCTACATTTTTGCTTGCTATCTCATCTACAAGAATGTTAAGTTCCATGAGATTGAGGACCTAGTATATCTTTCTTATTCACTGCTGACAAATTGAGGCTCTCAATAAATATTTGTGAACTTGAATAATGTAAATGATATATTAAGATAATTTGGTATTCAACCAAGTTGTATGAAGTGAAAAGAGAGCTCTGTTTTTAATAGATGAGCACATATTGGCCACAACTCATCCCCGCAAAAATTATCTTGAGTTTGGCTTATGTGGAGGTTCAGTGCATTTAAATATAACAAAATTAAGCATGCATTTTTAGGCAATGGAAATTGTTGAAATGAACTATTAAAACAACATTACAGATAATAGATATTTTTGCATTTCTAATAGAGAATGTGTATTTTTAAATTGTTTGATGTACAGTGCCCATAGCTCTCTTTTCATTTTAAGAATGACCTTAATGTTTACTTGTTATTATCTTTCTTAAAATATTAGCCCACCTTCCTGAATATAAAGTTTAGCTAAGATACTTAGTTTCCTTTCATTTTCATATATAGTTTCATTGTGCATATTTGGCTGTCTAAATAAGAACATTTTTATAACCAAAGTGTCAGCAGAAAGGAATGATACCCAACACACAGTTATACAGAATTTCCAAGATTGTTAATATCTTTGAAGATAGAGACTACCTGTCAATGTTCTAAAAAAATGATTATGAGTTTGGTCATGAAATTCATTCAAGATAATCCTTTCAATTGACTTATTTATGAGCTCATGCCTGGTGGGTGTGCTTGTACATAATTTCTGAAGTAAGTAATGCGTGTTACCTCTTTTAAGAGAGCTAGTTAACCCTGCAAGGAACTTATATTTCCCTCCTGTCCTGAAAGGTTCTGATTCTGTCTTTCAGTGCTTTTGCTTAAATGTTTTGGAGTTCCTAAAAAGTTGTGCTCTACAAACTTTCAGCAATAATTCGTAAAGAAAAGAAACATTCCTAGCTTGTTTGAAAATAGAATGGAGAGTTTAAAACACATGCCTATGGACAAAACACATAAGGGCTGTGTAGGATAAACCTCCAAGAAAAAATACTGATCCCCTAGGAGATGTGGACAGCAACTGGAAGAGCTGTTTTTTGCAGAACAATCAGAAAATAACCATGAAAACAACCCCCAAATACCTGAATCAGCAGCAGTTTTACTCTATGCTTCTGGAACTCACAAAGAGACTTTTTAAATAGGATTGTGAATCTAAGATCAACTTCTCCATCTACTGGCTGAAGGTCAAATTTGGATCTTTCTTAGCTATAAAAATCATGATTTTATTTTTCTGTGTGTATATGAATATGTTTTCCATGAACACATTACAAACCAAAGGCATAACTTCCTCTCTTTAAATTATAATAAGACTCAAAGAATCACAAACTACAGCTTAAAACATTGTTATTGCATTAAAGTGTAAATCACACTGACAACATATTGTTTTTGAAAGAAATTTTATTAGTATCATGATTAAATACACTTCTAATTCTCCAAAGATAATATACTTAACTTGGCTATTGAGGAGTTTTTTCTTTTTAATTTACTGGCACATAAAAAGATTATCTCTGCTTGTTCCTTTTCATGGGCACTGTAGTTTTATAGTCCAAGATCCATTATGGTTTTTTGCTCCATCTGTTTTCAAAACAGCACTCTAGTTGGTAGATGATGTAACTCAGAGAATCTTAACCTCTGACTTAGGGATCAGATAAAGCCATTATAAAAACCAAAACCCTAATCTTAATCACAATTTAGCAACTTCTGTTGAGTCAGACAAGTTGTTTGGCAATCTGGAGAAGGTGTTGGATAAATGCAAGCAGAAGGCAGACATTCCTCACAGCAAAACCTTGGTTCCTAAGAATTTTACAGGCCTTATTACTTAGTCTGTCAACCACTAACACATTTTCACAAATTTCCTGTAAGTGTTGTATCTCACCTGTCTGAAACAATCAATCCTTGTCCTTCTTGCTAATCCTAAATGTCGCAAACTATAGATTGTCACCGTTTGAAGACCTTCACTGCCAACACAAAGTACTCTTCTGTTTCACAGAATTACCTTCCCACAGAAATATGGCTTTGCTGACTATTCTAGTTTCTCTGATTGTTCTATTCCATGAAGGTGCGTTACTGATTACTTCTTATAATTTCTTTATTTTTTATTAAAGTTTAGTTGATTTACAATGTTTACAGCCATTTTCTGTTGTGCAGAAAAGTGAGTCAGTTTTATATATATATATATATATACATACATTCTTTTTCGTATTCTTTTTCATCATGGTCTGTCCCAGGAGATTGGATGTAATTCCCTGTGCTGTATAATAGGACTTTGCTGCTTATCTATTCCCTTATAATTTCTTACAACTGCTTCATAATACTTATTGATGTGGGCATAATACATATCACTGCTGGAGAGTACAGACTTTTTCTAGAATTACTTCTACGAATGTGGCCATCCTGTGATTGTTAATTAGCACAATCCTTTCTCCACCCCCATTTTCTGTGGTATGCCCACAGCCCCACTCCTACACATGCTGTGGGGCTGATTGGTAAAAACACTAGCCACATGGTAAAAACACTGGTGAAAAACACTAACCATGCTAGCATACCTTTTTAAACTGCACTGAAATATTTGTGATTGTGCAATCTGTAACATTGTAAGAGAAACTATTAACAAAACAAATACATAAATACACACATATGCATATATCTGACTTTCAGTATCTTCCACATAACAGGTCAATTCCTTTCACCATAAATGTTAGCTTTTAATCTGTGTCCATGTAATGCAGGTGTCCCCTGTGCCCCTTGGCCTGTGGGAGGGTGGTTAGAAGTAGAGGGTAATGGAAGCAAGACACTGGGCATGGACTGCTTTCCAGAGTTCACCATATTCCAACTAAGATCTAGGGATGTCGCTTTGCTTTCTCTGGTGGTCATTCCCCTGGTTTCCTGCAGCTCCTTCACGGCCAAGTCCTTGCACTCACAGACCATCTAGGATGCTTTTTTCACACCAGCTCTTTGCGCCCTGTTTACCCACCTCACTTCTGCAAGTCCTAGCATTCGCCCAAGTCACCCAGGCATGCTTCAGACCCCTGCTTCTAATCTTGATGCCCCCTTTAAGGTTTTCCCTCATTCCTTGTGTAAATCAGTGGGTGTTGATATTGAAGAGAAGGATGTCAACTTACATGCACAGTGTCTACTATGAACATAATTACTTTTATCAAGTTCCGCTTCTGGAATTCATGTGTAGTTGACATGATGCTCTCTAAGAGACAGGTTCTTTAAATAGAGATAAGTAAATCAGAGACGGACTTACAAAATTTACCACCATGATGTCAAAGGGCTTTCAACACAAACTCTCTTAAGCACTGGGACAGAAAAGACCTGGGCTCCATGAAAAGGATGCTAGCTAGGGGGAGGGGCATTTTAGATTCAGGGCCAGGGCAGAGAACGCCTCCTTGAGAAAGTATTTTTTAAGCCAAGTCCCTTTTAGTCAGTCAAGAGTGAAGCAAGGTGCTCTGGACAAAGGAAATAGCATTGAATACCAGAGAATGCACAAATGGTTTGGCTCGTTCAAAGAATTAAAATAATAGATAGGCACCTAAAGCAAAGTGAGTGGAAGGCAGAGTGGACTGAGATGAGGTTAGCCTGTGGGCACCAGAGATAAGAGGGCAGGTGAAGGTGAACAATGCAACAGAATGATATTCCATGATTAGAAGAAAATAGAACATACTTAAACCCTATTTACCAAATAATTCTTATTTATATTTTATATTTTTAAAGTAGTTTGGGATTCGTGGCACACTTGAGCAGTTACAGAGATTTTCCATGTCCCCCCATGGCCCTCACACAGAGTAAAAAATCCCCAGTTATCAACACCCCACCCCCACCAGATGGCACGTGTGTTACAATCATGAACCTGCACTGACACATCATCATCACCCAAGGTCTGTAGTTTCCACTACAGTTCACTCTGGGCTTGGTGCACGCTGTGGGTTTGAACAAATGTATAATCACATGTATCTATGGTACCGTGCAGAGTATCTTCACTGCTCTAAAAATCCTCTGTGCAATCGCTTCTCGGCCTTTTGGCTAAGATCAAGTGTAAAAATCCTCTGTGCCCTGCCTGTTCATCCTCCCCTGACCACTAACCTTGGGCAATCACTGATTTTATTTTATTTATTTAAAATATCTCCTCGGAGTTCCTGTCATGGCGCAGTGGTTAACGAATCTGACTAGGAACCATGAGGTTGCAGGTTTGATCCCTGGCCTTGATTAGTGGGTTAAGGATCCGGCATTGCCGTGAGCTGTGGTGTAGGTCGCAGATGTGGCTCAGATCCCCCGTTGCTGTGGCTGTGGTATAGGCCGGTGGCTGCAGCTCTGTTTGGACCCCTAGCCCGGGAACCTCCATATGCCACAGGAGCGGCCCAAGAAATAGCAAAAAGACAAAAAAAAAAAGTAGTGACCAAATGAGAAGAAAAATAAATAAATAAAATATCTCCATAGTTTTGTTTTTTCCAGAAGGCCTTACAGTTGCAATCATACAGCAAGGAGCCTTTTCAGACTGGCTTCCTTCACTGAATATCATGCACTAATTTCCTCCATATCTTTTCATGGCTTGATAGCTCATTTTGTTTTAGTGCTGAGTAATATTCCATTGTCTGCATGAACCACCATTTGTTTATCTATTTACCTACTGAAGGGCATCTTGGTTGCTTCCAAGTTTGGTCGATGATGAATAAAGCTGCTGGAGACATCATGCGCAAGTTGTTGTGTGGACATAAGTTTTTAACTACTTTGTATGAATACCAAGGAGCATGATTATTGGATCATGTGTAGGAGTTTGTTTAGTTTCCTGAGAAACTGCCATATGACTTCCGAAGTGGCTGCACCGTTTTGGGATCCCCATCAGCAATGAATCAGAGTTCCTATTGCTCCACATCCTCACCAAGTGTTCTTGGTATGTTTTGTATGACAGTCCTTCATCAGATGCCTTTTGCAAATATTTTCTAGCTTTGTATGGCTTGACTTCTCATTCTTTTGACATTGTCTTTCTCAGAGTAGAAGACTTTATTAATTTTAATAAAGTCCAGCTTACAAATTGTTTCTTTCATGGATTGTGCCTTTGATGTTGTTATCTAAAATGTCATTGCCTTACCCAAAGTCCATAGGTTTACTGTAGGCTTTCTCCTATGTCATTTACCTGGAGTTTTATAGTTTTGCATTTTATACTTAGGTCTGTGATACATTTTGATTTAATTTTGTGAAGGAATTCTTTTTATTTTTTTTTTCATTTTCTTTTCTTCTTTTTTTTTTGGCATGTGGATGTCTGGTTGTTCCAACACCATTTGTTGAAAAGACTGTTACATTGTATTGTATTGTTATTTGCCCTTTGTTAAAAATCAGCTGACTGTAGTTATGTGGGTCTATTTCTGAGCTCTCAATTCTGTTCCATTGATCTATTTGTCTCTTCTTACACCAATACTACATGATTTGGATTACTATAGCTTTACAGTAAGTCCTGAGGCCAGGTAGTGTCATTATCCCACTTTATTCTTCTGCTTCAATATTGCAATGGCTATTCTGGGTCTTTTGCCTATTTATCTAAAAATTTTTAAATAATTTAATTGAGTCAAATGTGGAGCCATGTTGTATTTTAAGGAAAGGATAGCTCAGAAAAGAAATTGCAATTTTTGTGTATATCTGGCAATATTATTTGCATTTAGTTTTTCTCAATCAACTACCTATTTTGTTAGTAGTACCTGTTATTTAACTGTGTAAACTACTTAAAGATCATAATCATTGTTATTACAGAGTAGTCTCTCAAATGAGCATAAATTCTTGGTGACAACAACAGACAAGATTTTGGCATCCAGTTAGCATCTTGAATATATGGATGATATAGACTGAACATAAACAAAAAAATTAAGAAAAAAGTAGGAAATGGCTATGAAGAATAAAGATATAAATAGCAAAAGAGACAATATAAATATTTTATATGTTTGCTTTAAAAAAGCTTAAACTCACTAGTAAAGAAAAAAATTAAAACCATAATACACTTTTTTTTTTGCCTAAAGTTTTAAATAGGTCATTCTCTGTGCTATCTGGATAAGACAAAATCTTATGTCCAGAGGAATTGTTATTCTTTAAATCATTTTTAGACAGCAGGTTTACAATTCATGTCATGAACCATAAAATTTTTTTCTAACAATCTACCCAAGATGAAAACAAAATGTGAACAAGGTTTATACAGAAAAACTTGGTTCATTGTAAGTCCTTTAGGATTTGCTATCAAGGTCACAGAGATTGTTTCTAGAGTTTGTAAATAGTTCCAAAAGAAAAGAAAAGAGAGGCAGATCTAAATTTGAAGAATTAAAGAGACTCTAAAAGATTATTTTCCAAAATTTGGGGGGAACAGCTTGTAGTTTTAAGGCAATGATGTCAAACTTTAAAGTCTCCATGAAGTACTTTGAGATCTTGTTAAAAGGAAATTCAGATTCAATAGGTCTTGGAAGGGCCTGAGATTCTGTGTTTCCAAGGAGCTCCCTGATAGGGTGACCTGCATTGGGTACCAAGATCTGAAGAACTGGTAATGATGGAGAGCTGTGAGGCTACCTCTTAGGCTTACAAGGTATTTCTTTCTTTTTTTACTGAAGAATATAATTGATGCATTGCTTGTTTGGACAGGTGTTATGAGTGAAAAACATTTATTTAGTGTTAAAATAAAATCATCACCACGTAGTTCACAGGCATGTATTAAACCCTTTCCAGTGTCCTTTCTAGTGATTTCACCACTGTCGTGCCTGTTGCCAGAACTCAGCCTTTGTTCACCGGTGCTGAATAGAAACTCAGAGTTTTGGGTGAAGGAAAAAAAAAATGGCCTTATTGCTTTGCCAGGGAAAGGAGGGTCACAGCAGGCTAATGCCTTAAAGACTGTGCTCTCCTTAGGAGAGATTGGGAGTGAAATAGTTTATAGTTTGGGTAGTGAAAAATAGTGCCACAGATAAGGATCCTTCAGAGTCAAGGCAAGCTTGCATTGTTTCAAAGCTGGTGTTCAGTGGTCACGTGATCTTCTTTCCCAACTACAGAATGCTTCATTAACATCTAACATTTGTTCAGGGTTTTAGTTCTGCAGAAGAGCACAAAGATATTGTTAACTATATTCCTTGAGGAAGGACCAGGACCCTGCCCCCCAAGCTGCACTATTGTTTCTTATTGATTCTCTCCAGTTTCTGCATCCCCTTCCTTCCCTGATTAGCAACTGTTTGAACCAGCCCTTTGGAACTCAGGGAAGGTCATGGAGGCTGAAGTTGATACCCTAAAAACAAGAAATGAGGGACACAGAAAGGCTTATGTGCTCAGGAGCCCAGAAGGCCCTGACTGGTTTCATACCCACACACAAGTATGAGTGACAACCTTGGAGACATCTGCCTTAATGAATGAGATGACATTTGCCACATCTGTGTTTAATATCTTTAATCCACTTTCACTTAGACTGGAATCAGTAGCTAAGGAAAATAGTTCAGAGAAGGAGTTGCAGAAAGAGCAGGTGTTTAATATAATAAAGTGTAATGGAGAAGCAGTCAAATAAGGATTACGGGGGAGTGGGGATTAAAGAATGGAGCCTTTGAAACCAGTGAAATGTTATAAAACAAATTATCTGACCACAAGCAATGGATGCCAAAGTTAAATATGAAAACCAGCATCTTCAGTTTATAGCTCTAGCTCATGTCCTCCTCATCAATGCCAACCCTCAAACACTGTGCTGACAATTTATGTCATGGTGTGAACGCTTTAATACTTGAAAGAATACAGAACTTTGATATTTTTAGTGATTTTGGAAAGAAAAGGGGAAACTAGTAGTAAACTACTATTTTACCTCATCACTCTTAAGAAGATCTCTTGTGTACATTTGCATAAGCTGTAATTTATGCATCTCTATATTCAAAGAAAATAATTGGAAGTGAATCAAAATTGTATTCACAAATGAATAATTAGACTCAATTATATTGCTAAGCGAATGGGCTACATATTAGCAATTTAAATTTAAATTTACATTGCAGATTCTTTTTTATGTTTTGAAGATATCCTTCAGTCAATATTTATAAATTCTTGTTTATTTTTTAGTTACCAAAAAGAATGAAGTCAGTTTCCTTCCACTGAAGAGCACTCATTCTTTAAATGCTAATTTTTAAACCGTTTTGCATAAAAACTGTTCTTTGATCCATAGTGACATGTTTACCCTGAATTTCACATAAATTGCTGTGCTGGTTCTTCCTGGTGCCTTAGATTGTCTGGTAGATATTGTTCTTACAGACAGGAGAGGTTGATATATTTGCGAACTTAATATTCTTGAAGAATAAAAAACACATGGTCCCACATTCACAGTAACTGAATTCAGATGTAGCGAGTGGTGGCAAAAAAAGCTCCTGAGAGAATACTGCCTGACCTAGGGATTAAATGTAATCATCAAACAGCACTTGCAGACTCATCGAAGCACAATCCTCCAGCATGAGGCCTCTCCATGCTTCAAAGAGTCAGTGCCACGGGAGGCTGAGGCTACTGGCTAAATTTAAGTGGACTTTCTGAAGACAACCTAGCATGAAATTATTCCTCTATTATCTGGCATCAAGCAATTGGTGTTTTCCTTTTTTTCATTTTCAGCATACGTTATTACTATTAAGAAATAACTATTATCTTTCAACATAGCAGAAATTGACACAACACTGTAAACCACCTATACTCTAATAAAAATAAAATAGGAGTTCCCATTGTGGCTCAGCGGAAACAAATCCAACTAGTATCTATGACGATGTGGGTTCGATCCCAGGCCTTGCTCAGTGAGTTGGAGATCTGGTTTTGCTGTGAGCTGTGGTGTAGGTCACAGACCCGGCTCGGATCCTGTGTTGCTGTGGTTGTGACATAGGCCAGCAGCTGTAGCTCCAATTAGACACCTAGCCTGGGAACTTCCATATGCCATGGGTGCAGCCCTAAAAAGCAAAAAAAAAAAAAAAAAAATAAGAAAAGAAAAAAGAAAAAAGAAATTACTAATTGTGTGTTAAAATAAAAATCATACTCATTTTACATGAAAAACTACTGAGATTAAGAGATTATTTGCCATAGCTACAATGAAGCCCTATAAAGGGAATTAATTGCATTTTGATACTATCTACTGAATGATTATTTGCTTATTTGCAGTGTCCTCTGTTTCTCTAAGAACACTGTGTCTTAAAGTTATAGTGCCTAAGAGAAATAGGCTTCCTTTCATATGTAAGTACATGGATAACTGACAAGCATGCTTCTACTTGTAAAGCAAACTCAGGGCAGGGCTCTGTAGGCACCATTCATTGGGCATATACGAAAAATAGTGTCAAACATCCTGCAAGGTCTGGTGCAAAGCTGGAGCATTTTAAGGAAGAGAAAAAAATTTTTAAATTATTTCTATCTGTAAATCAGTTAAGTGTTTGATATAATTCTGAATATGCAATCATCTAAATCTGTAATATATGTCTATCAGATTTTGATGATCACTACCAAAAAGGCAAACTATTTACATTAAAACTGAATATTGGCCAATATTAGTATTAATTTTAGAATTAATATTTGTATATTTTTGAAGAGCATTCAATAATTATCTTTATTTGTTTTTGAATTCTGCCAAACAAGGATAATGGCCCATTAATCAGAGAGTTTATATTATTGAGATATTTTATTATTCACTTTTTTTTTTTTTTGGTCTTTTTGCCATCTCTTGGACCTCTCCCTCAGCACATGGAGGTTCCCAGGCTAGGGGTCGAATCGGAGCTGTAGCCACTGGCCTACACCAGAGCCACAGCAACGCGGGATCCGAGCCGCATGTGCAACCCACACCACAGCTCACGGCAACGCCGGATCCTCAACCCACTGATCAAGGCCAGGGATCAAACCCGCAACCTCATGGTTCCTAGTTGGATTTGTTAACCACTGAGCCACGACAGCAACTCCTATTATTCACTTATTTTTGTTGAATTTTCCATGATAAAAACTAAATTGAATTTTGACCACATCTCTAAATTTGTCATCTTACTTTCTATTTTCCTTTGCTCTTATCTAAAAGTTTTTAAAATAAAATAACAAGCCCAAATAGACAAGTGAGCACATAATTTTTAGAAAGTTAATATTTAGTGATTTCTAAATTAATATCTAGAAAAATTTTAATTAAAAGTGTTTGTCTTCAAACATTTTCGGTTTGATTCTGATTTGATTCTGCATTGTGTTTTCACTGAAAAACTGTGGAATATTGACATGAATATGTATACACATATATGTATGTGTATATATATGTATGTGTGTATATGTATATGTATGTGTGTATATATGTATGTGTGTATATGTATATATATGTTTATGTATACATACACATACATATATACATTTATATGTTTATGTATGTATGTGTATATATATGTTTACACACATACATATATGTGCATAAAAGTATGCATGTGTATATATATGTTTACACACATATGTGTGTATATATGTATGTGTGTATATGTATGTGTATATACATGTATGTGCATATATAAGTGTATATGTATGTGTATTTATATGCATATATTTATATATGTATATATATAAATCATTATTATAGTTCTCTTTATTTCTGTATAGCCCTCAGTTAGTTATTAACTGTAAAAATGAGTGGAAATGAGATGTAGGCAATCCTTTGCATCCTTTAGGAAAATACAATCAAGTGGGAGGGGCAAGACTCCTTGATGTCACGACTGAAACATAATACAAAAGAAAAGACATGTTAGGGAATTCCCGTCGTGGCTCAGCAGTAACGAACCTGACTAGTATCCATGAGGATGTGGGTCCAATCCCTGGCCTACCTCAGTGGATCGGGAATCTGGCATTGTCCTGGGCTCTGGTATAAGTTTCAGACGTGGCTTGGATCCTGCATTGCTGTGGCTGTGGCTGTGGCTGGTAGCTACAGCTCTGATTAGACCTCTAGCCTGAAAACTTCCATATGCCAAAGGTGAGCCCCTTCCCTCAAAAAAGGAGTTAGAGGAAGAGAGAGAAAAAGAAAGAAAGGAAAAGAAAGAGGGGATTTTCACATAAGCCTTTCCCATCAGCCTCCCCTAGTCACGGATAATTTATAACCTGGATGGGAAGGACCATTCTTAGAAAAGAGGGGGTGGAAGCTCTTCCAGGTGGAGTCAAAGATCATGGTCATAATCTGGGATTGGACAAGCTCTAAAGTTTCCTGTAATGCCAGACCCTAGCCTATGTGTCCTCTTCCCAACTCTGCAAACGTCATCCATATGAATAGCAAAAAGTTGTGTTTATCAATTAATCAGTGAACTTTTGCAGAAGTCTTACTTTGTGTGTAAAATTATAACAGACATTCTGGAGAAGACAAACAGCAAATACCATTCTTTCCTTAAGGAGTTCAGATTTGAGTTGACAGCTAACATGCCAATACACGAAAGCAGCTGGAAGCCAAATTTCAAATGGCTTCATAGATTCTGATTCCAGAAACCCTAAGGTCTAACCCAGTAGTATCTTGTGAACATTACCACAACTAAATTTCAAGTTGGGAGTGTGGAAAAAGAATAAAGAGTGTAACCTCACTGCTTGTCTGTAGGTGATGTACTGTATCAAGTCTCAGAACATGCAGCATAGGATACCTAAGATTCAGCAGTAACAACAAGTTAAAGAGCTTCCATTAGTGACGTTATGGAATAGAATGCATTTGGAATTTTGATCCCTGACGCTTTCTGAATTTTCTACATATGCATTTTCTTTCCTGGAAACTTTTCCTTTTCTTATGATTCCCAAATCTCTGTCCTCAATTTGGGAAGCAGCTTTCATTAATGGATAAGTATTTGTTAGTAAATGTCATACTATGCTCATTACTATGACTAGCTTTTCACAGTGATAGCAATTTATTCATGAATACAAAATTAGAGAAGTGAATTTACCCCAAGACACTTGTTTTCCTGAGTATCTCGGAGTAAAATGGAGAGAGTATTCTCTTGCCATAGTCATTAACTGCCGTTATAAAAATGATTTCTTTGTGAAATACTTCTGGTACTGTGTGCCGTTATAAAAATGATTTCTTTGTGAAATACTTCTGGTACTGTGAACAATGTTTAGAAAATGGGATAGAATTTTTTTGAGATGAGCCTACGTTTCGTCATTCGAAAATATTGACCGCTATAGTTTTCTAAATCGAGATCATCATTATAAATTTTTCAGTGTCTACAAAAGTTGTCTGCTAAGATTTTAAGCATGTTGTGTGATGAGAATGTTTCCAATGCTGCCAGATTGAAAGCAATGCCTACTAGCATGCCTCCTCAGGTATAATAAGTTAATTTGGCATATCATGGCCTTTGCAGCATGATCTTTTGCTTTCAAAAGATTCATGTTGTGTCCCAAACTCGGTGAACAGCAAATGTTCACAAGAAACAGATGGAGGAATTATTCTGTCCATTTGTGGCAACCTCAGGTTCACCCAGGAAAAACATAAGTTCACTGAAGGTTGACCTTGGATGATGGGGTCCAGATTTGAGTCACATCAGGTGTGTGGATCTGCTGAGAAAGTCCTCAGCTGGCAGATGGACCTCTCTAGGTTCAATTTCCTAGGGACTTGCAAGTCTGTCGCTAAAACATACAGCTATCAAATATGATATCTCTATGTGGCAGCCCTTCCTATCAATTCCTGATCCTAAAAATAGAGATCTATTCCCCTTCCATCCCAGCCCCAGACTATCCTAATGGGTGTGCTATTGTATTGCAAAACAGTTTTTTTTCTTCTAAGAAAATAAAAACCGTATTTTTAAAATATTAGTCAATATCTGTTTATAAGATGTGCTCCAAGACATTTCCCTGACACAGTTGTATCCATGCATCTGGACCTGGAGAGAAGGATGCTATTTAGGGAAATGAGAGCAAGTGTTGTTAATACCCAGAGGAAGTTTCAAGTTAATCGAACACCCTTCTCTGTACTCAGCTGCTTTCCTATGATACGTTTTCCCCTACATGCTTAGACATTATTCACATTAAAAAAAGCTAGCTGACTTTTCCATCCAATGGCATAGTTTTGTGCTATTTTAAGTGAAGATGTATTACTATCCTTTTATTTAAATATAATGCTGCCAATTTGGTAGTGAGGGATGTGTTATGAGTTATATTTTTAATTTACAGTAACTGATCTATTCACTTTCTCTTATTCTCATGATCATGAACAGAGTTTTATGAGACAAATGTCTGGACCAAGCAGTGAAGTTAAACAGAGTCCATTTATACCATAGAATTTATGAAGTTCAGTTTGTGTCAAGTTTACTTGAGTTGGTAGGATAATATGCATGTAGGAAATTATCTATTTTATGAACATTTTAAAATTGGAGTTATTTCTCTGTAAAGGCCATGAAACATAGAATTTGCTTAAAGTCAAAAGAAATTCAGCTTTGTATATGGTTATTAACACTCCTACAATTAAGAAGAAACACTTTAGGCACAGAAATGAATTAGCATGAATGCAACTGAAATCATTTTCTCATATTGGACCAATAATTACAGTGATTGTTACAAAAAATAAAAATTAAAAAGTTATCCCAATGTTTTTTGTGTTAGAATGCAGTTATTTTTTAAAGTTGCCATGAAAATGAATTTTTTAGTCCCACCTCCATTTATTGAGTTCCTGTAAGGGCCAGCTATAGCCCATACGTAGCTTTGTACAAAGTTAGTAAAAGCTACACCTCCAGTAGGTCACTGTCCTGCACCAGGGAGCAGTGCCAGCAAGCACAGGCTAAAATTAAACCATCTGTCACTCCCTGGGACTGATACACTCGCACACTGAACAACCTGTGCAATTGTGTGAGGTGGTCCTGGTAAATACTACACCTAGGAACTGGGAGATCAGTGGTGAACAAAACAGAGACAGTTTAGGTCCTGAGAAAATGTGCAAATGTCTGAAAAGACAGACAATTAATAACTAATCACACAAATAAACATGCAATTACAAAAGTGCATTAGTTGCTTTGAAAGAAAATACAATGGGAGGATGTTGCCAGAGAAAGTTAACCTACAGTGAGAAGTCAGGTAGTCTTCTTTGAGGAGGTGATGTTTAAGTTGAGTTTTAAAGCCTGAGTAGGAGGTAAGCAGTGAAATGTGGAGGCTGTGGAGGGAAATGTTCTAGAGGGAACAGCTAGTTATGTGATTTAGGTGGGAAAAAATCTTTCCCATATTTCAGGAACTGAAAGGGAGCTTCTGTTTCCTGAACAAGAGGAACAGGGCTGGAGTTTTGTTAAACAAAGATCATGCAGAATCTTTGAGTGCTTGTTCAGAATTTTAGATTTTATTCTAAATCGAACCGCCAGACACTGAAGGAAGTAATGTGATCATGCATTTGCTGAAAGAAAACCACCCTGGCTTTTGTATAGAAAGTGGCTTGGAGAGGGGAAAGAATACATAAATGGAGAGAATAAAGAGATCTTGTAGTATTCTAGACAAGAGATGATGGTGTTTAGTCCAATACTGTTGGCCCGGGTGACAGATTTTGGAAACATAATCCATTGACCTATAGATTGGAGACATCAGTGTACACGTTCTATTGTGAGTTATTAGCAATTGAATGAGTTACCACTTAAAGAGAAAGGGAATAGCGGAGGTGAGATAGATTTGAATATGACACTTTTTGTCCATGGAGACGTTTGTAAGATGTGCTCCAAGACATTTCTCTGAAGCAGTTGTATCCATGCATCTGGACCTGGAGAGAAGGATGCTATTTAGGGTAATGAGAGTGAGTGTTGTTAATACCCAGATGAAGTTTCAAGCCATGGACATTAGTGAGCATACCTATGAAAAGAATTTAAAGTAGAAGAGTCCAGATAGGACCTAAAAAGTTATAATCTAAAAGCATAAGAAAAACCAGGAGAGAGTGATAACATGGAGACAAATAGTGAAAATGAGCCTCAACTCATTAGCTATGTTGAATACAGCTGAGGTGTCACCTAAACTATATGCCCATTGGATTTACTAAATTTAGGTTGGGAGTGACCTTAGCAAGAATATTTTTATTACTTTGGGAAGAATTAAGAGAGAAAGGGAGTTGCAAGCAACTTTGGCTATGAGAAATGTGGCTTTAAAGAGGAGTAGAAAGACTAATATCAAGATAACGTAGGAGTTCTTATCATGGCTCAGCAGTAATGACCCAACTAGTATCCATAAGGATGCACATTTGATCCCCGGCTTGTTCAGTGCGTTAAGGATTTAGTGTTGCTGTGAGCTGTGGTATATGTTGCAGATATGGCCTGAACCCTACGTTGCTATGGCTATGACATAAGCTGGCAGCTGTAGCTCTGATTTCACCTCTAGCCTGGGAACTTCCATGTACTTCAGGTGCAAAAAAAAAAAATATATATATATATATATATATATATATATATATATATATATATATATATAATTTTTTCTTTCTTTCTTTCTTTCTTTCTTTCTTTCTTTCTTTCTTTCTTTCTTTCTTTCTTTCTTTCTTTCTTTCTTTCTTTCTTTCTTTCTTTCTTTCTTTCTTTCTTCATTCGTTCCTTCCTTCCCTCCTTCTTCTTATTATTTGTCTTTTTAGGGCATATGGAAGTTCCCAGGCTAGGGGTCAAATCAGAGCTGTACCACTGGCCTACAACACAGCTCACAGCAACACTGGATCCTTAACCCACTGAGTGAGGCCAGGGATTGAACTCACATCCCCATGGATACTAGTTGGGTTCGTCACTGCTGAGTCATGATGGGAACTCCCTACTTTTTCATTTTTAAAGTTTTAGTGAAGCATGGTTGATTTACAATGTGACAATTCCTGCTGTACAACAAAATGATTCAGTTATACATGCCCACACATCCATTCTTTTTCAGATTCTTTTTCCACACAGCTTATCACAGAGCACTTGGTAGAGTTCTTGGTGCTATACAACTCCCTGTTGGCCAATCATTCCATAACCTCAGTGTGCATATGCCAATTCCCAAACCCCCAGTCCATCCCTACCCACCACACATGTCCCCTTTGGTAACCATAAGTTTTTCAAGATCTGTGTGTTTGTTTCTGTTCTGCAAGTAAATTCATTTGTATCTTCTTTTTTTTAATATTCTACATATAAAGTGGTATCATATGATGTTTGTCTTTCACTAACTTCACTTAGTATGGTAATCTATGGTCCATCCATGTTGCTGCAAATGGAATTATTCCATTCTTTTTATGGCTGAGTAATATTCCATTTTATATATGTACCACAGCTTCTTTATCCATTATATATATAATATATACAGGTAATATTCAAATATGCATTAAGACATTTATATACATAATATAATATATAATTTATATATTATATATTTATATATATAATGGCATAATATACATTTGAATATTGGTGGGATCTGGTATGAGATGAGTTCAAATGCAGGAGAAAAATTGAGTCATCAAGGGAGAGACATCTCTGGATCCTGACAAAAGAAGATCTAGAAACTGTATATTAAGCCAGTCTTTTGTCATAAAGAGGGATACTTCTTGCTTTTTAACAGAAGGAAAAATAAAGCGAGAGTGGATGTGGGCAGTAGTCTGCAGTAAAGACTCATTAGGGGGCAATGAGAGAGGTCTTTGTTGATGAAAAGATGCAGAGCCATTCAGTGAGAATAAGGAGGAGGTTGATCAGAGACCCTAGGAGGCTGAAGACAAGTGGACGATAGGTGAAAAGTGAGGTGGGTGACATTGGCAGGCAGTGTTGGGACCCGCAGAAGTTGGGAGTCTTCCATCTGATGATCAGATGAGTGTGATCCCTTAGTAAGTGGTCTGGAAGGATACCCAATTATGATGAAAATGTCATGTTTGAATTTGCATAGTTCCTTGTTATAAGTCAGTGAAGAATGAGGCAAAGGTATTTCAGGAAAAAGAAAAGTATGTGAATATCTGTGAACTCTATAAAACCTTTGACTCATTCAAGGAGTTAAAATGACAGGTAAGTGACTAAAGCTAAGGGAGTCATGGAGCAGAGTGGAACCCAAAGTTAGTCACGGGCACTAGAGATGAGTTTCAGGGAAATTGTCCAAAAACATATATCATCATTGGAAGAAAATACAGACATATTTTTTCACCCTACTTACCTACGGATTTTAAAATAACTTCTGTTGTCAGGATGTCATATCACAACCCAAGGGCCATGGCTGAATTTGAGTCACTCCCTGTGATAACAAGACTCTACTGTCACTCTGTATGTGGGGGATGGGATAGAGTGAGAGGGAAGGTTATTTGAGAAAAGGAGAGAATAGAACTGAGGGACAACAGGGTTGGACTGAGTGCCCCCAGGGACATCAGTGTTTTCTATGGGGTTAGCAGTAATAGAGGTGGCAGCAGTACTGTGTGTCTTTTCAGGATGCCAGAAACTTCCAGAGTATTAATAAAAGGAAAGTGTTAGAGGAATGTTGCTTCAGGGTGTGTTTCTCAAAGACCCAGTTAAAAAAAGAAGAGGTTATTTATGTATGTATTTATTATTTTATTCATAAAATCAAGGGTGTCAATGGTAAAAGAGTGTCACTAAGAAAACTCCAGCTGTTGTCATTCATGGAATGAGAGAGAATAAAAGGAAAATAGCTGCAGAGAAAAGAAGTCAACTTTATAAAAAGGTCAAGAGGCAGGGGTATGAGTTTGAAAAGATCTTGTGGCTACAGATATTTTCACAGAGTACATTCTCTTTTGGAGAATATTTTTGCTATTTTGACCTTTTCATTTAAGATATTAAAAAGCAATGGCTAGCATGTAACCCAGTTCATCGGCTTTTCATACTTCTAACATAATCCTTCCAAAAGAACTAGTAAATCTTGAAGAGTCAAAAATAAATTGTTTTAGGTCAAGCTGAATAATTAAGCAGGACCACTTTTAATTCTACTTGTTACAGATAAAATTCTCTACCTGAGAATATATAAAAATATTCAATGTTGAATACAATAGTCTGTATAACACTGTGATATGTGCCCACAGAGAAGAAAGTAATTGAGTCATTGAGAACATGCCTGGCAGTCAGCAGAGGCACAAAGCTTGTTTCCTGGAATCTGTTCTGACAACTTGAGATTCATCTCCAGCCCTGTTGTGGTGAGCGACGTGCCTAAGATCTGACCAAATTAACGTTGGGACACATCTGATACACTGCATGGTTATTTAGCTAGTTGATGCAAATGAACAGATAACATTATATAACTCTTGAGAAATGCCTTATACATCCTTTTTAGAAATTACTCTTTCTTGTTTCATTTATTTATTTATTGGTCTTTTTAGGGCTGCACCCACTGTAAATGGAGGTTCCCAGGTTAGGAGTCAAATCGAAGCTGCAGCTGCCAGCCTCCACCTCAGCCACAGCCACACCATATCTGAGCCATGTCTATGACCTATACAGCAGCTCAGGGCAATGCTGGATCCTTAACCCACTGAGTGGGGCCAGGGATCGAACCCATGTCCTCATGGATACTAGTCAGGTTCATTACCACTGAGCCATACCAGGAACTCCCTCTTTCCAGTTTTAAATGCAATTAAGTTTAAATTTTAAGTTAAAGGCAATCCAGTTTTAAATTGTAGTTTTAAATGCAATTAAGGTGATTAAAATTTACTAGATATTCACATTCTGCATGTCTCATTTTAGGGTTGCAGAGCAATTATTTTATAATTATTTGTAAATACATACAAATATATAAAGAAAATTATTTCATCTTGAGGTTCTTCACATTACCCTTATGATATTTCATTTAAACATAGATAACTCAGGTGATCAAAATTTCCCTTCACTTTACTGTGTATATAAATAAAAGTAATCTATGTTATATGGCATTCTAATAAAATAAGGAAATGGTACTTAAAAGCCTCAAGTGTATTCCTGTTCTTGGAAATGGCTTTGGAAAGTAATCAAAAGTATTTATTTCCCTGCAAGTTTTTTTTTTTTTCATTTTGCCTAACAAACAACTAGTATAGGTGTTGGTAAATTTATGAGAAATATACACATATATGTATTATATATACATTAGAGAAAGGAAGGGGTTCTTTTACATTAAACTTTGTAAATCAATCAAGCAGAATCTTCTAGGTTAACAAGCATCTGTTGAGAGCCATCTGCAGCTATAAATTCAAAAATGTAAGCCTCAATGGAAATTGTTCATTTTCAGAAATTACACAGATCTTTGATTAATGTCAAAAACGTGCACATACACACACACATACTTATAAAAATACAAAGAGTACAAATTAGAAAATGTAGGAAAAATTTTTTTCAATTAACAAAATCACACAGGAGGTCCCGTTGTGGCTCAGTGGTTAACGAATCCGACTGGGAACCATGAAGTTGTGGGTTCGATACCTGGCCTTGCTCAGTGGGTTAAGGATCCGACATGGCCGTGAGTTGTGGTGTAGGTTGCAGATGCGGCTCGGATCCCGTGTTGCTGTGGCTCTGGCAGAGGCCGGTGGCTACAACTCCAATTAGACCCTTAGCCTGGGAACCTCCATATGCCATGGTGCGGCCCTAGAAAAGGCATAAAGACAAAAAAAAAAAAAATCACATGTGTTTACTTGATCTATTCACATTAATTATTACAGAAAAATTCACTCACTGAAATCGCTTAGAGGATTTAGCATTACTCTTTGTAGTTAGTGTAAGGATCTTCGAGACACGGATCCAGCTAAGATGAAGGATTAGCTAGGAATTCTAGTGCATAAAACAAGATAAACGTTTGTCTAAGGAATAACTTTTCTATAGCCTAAGTGACCACTCTTTAGAAATATAAGGATATTTTCACTTGTGTTTCATTGCTTTTGAATCTCCATTTCAAACAAGAAGCAGACCACGTGGAGCTATGTAATGAAGTAAATGGTAAAAACAAAGTTAATTGGGTAATGCGCCTATTTAGTTTTTCCCATTTCTATATACAGCTCTTTATACAATTTCATCAAAATACTTCTAAGACTACATCTCAGTGAAAATCCTCAATGAAAAATCTTTAAAATAAATAGAAATGAGTTCAAATGTTCATCATCATGATGTATTTTATGAATTTCATAAAGTGTTAATAATCCAGAAAGTAAAAACTTTTAAGATGTCAGAAGTTGAGAACTACAGTTTTCAAATAGTTTTTTTGTTTTTTTTTGTTTTTTGTTTTTTTTTTCCTTTTTAGGATCGCACCTGCAGCACATGGAGTTTCCCAGGCGAGGGATCGAAACGGACCAGTAGCTGCTATCCTACACCACAGCCACAGCAACTCGGGACCCAAGCCATGTCTGTGACCTACACCACAGCTCACAGCAACGCTGGATCCTTAACCCACTGAGCAAGGCCAGGGATCAAACTCGCGTCCTCATGGATGCTAGTCAGATTCGTTAACTGGTGAGCCATGATGGGAACTCCTCAAATAGGTTTTTTTTAATCTATTTTGTTATTTACTTTTTGGAGTATACTATTAAAAGTTAGAACTAAATATGGATTTGGAGTATCACCTTTTCCGTTTCTATAGCAGTAATAATTCTCTGCTTATTTGCTCCTTAGTCCCCTGTAAAATAGATGAGTTACTATGTCTATTTTCAGTTACATGTCCCAAAAATTAAACTCTGTTCAAGCACTTGAAGAAAGTACTGAGAATATTTATAGATTTCCAAATGATTGAGTTTTCATTCTTCTTATAATTACTGTGTAAGTGTTCTGTAAACTGCAAAGTGTTATGCAAATATTAGCTACTATTATTAGTTAGGCTCTTCCAGAAGGCATTTCCAAGAAAAGAGGAAAGCATATATGCTCTAGCATAGATCTGGAGCCCAGCAAGGAATGAGGCTGTGATGTGCTTCATGTAGGGAACTCGGTGATATTCACATGCTCACCTAAATTAACAATGTAGAGTCTGTAATGCCTGCTGCCAAGCAGAATTCAAAGGAAATTTTAAGGAAAATTGGAACTATTTGCCAGAGTTGTTCAAAATGTAATTCCTAAATCATAATTTTTTGAGACATATTTTGTGTTCTAAATTGTGTGTATATATACACATTGGTTTGTTTGTTTCCTTACCTCTTGATTGATTGTGTCATCTTTATATTATGGGTCATTTTGTACCAAATTTTATTGGTCATTATATATTTTATACTCTTTCTCTCAATCAATCTTCCAGTGACCAATTATAATATTATGAGATAATGGACATAGAGTTGAGGAAAAGCTCCTATGATTTAAAAGCAAGCAACTAAAGCTCAGAAAGGTAGAAGTTGCCTATTGCCATGCAGTTCATAGGAATTAGAAAAGAAGCAGAAACAAAGTTTTTATTTGTTTGTTTTAATTTATAGTTGCACCTATGACATATGGAGGTTCCCAGGCTAGGGGTCAAATTGGAGCTGTAACTGCCAGCCTGTGCCACAGCCACAGCAATGCCAAATCTGAGCCTCGTCTGCAACCTATACCATAACTCACTGCAACGCCGGATCCTAACCCACTGAGCCAGGCCAGGAATCAAACCTATATCCTCACAGATACTATATTGGGTTCTTAACCCACTGAGCCACAACGGGACCTCCAGAAAGAAAGTTTTTTTGATTCCAATTCCTGTTCTTTTCTCATAGCCTCACAGCTATTCTCAAAAGATTTCCCTCCTGATGGCTTTGGGGAAGGAAGATACTCGCTTTGCAATTTGTAGAATGAGAATGACCCACATGACAAGATAAAAATGCAAATAAGTTTCCTTTACAAACTTAAGTACAAAATTGCTGCTTTGTTTTACCATTTTATGATAAGTGTATTATGAATTGAAATTGGAATTCTGTCTTTGGGTATATTCCAAGGGTATTAATTGTGACATTCATATATAAAAGGGAAAATTTGAATATCTGTGGGCAGAAAAGAATAAACAGAGGCTGAAACATCATGCTTCTAACAATAGGAATTTTTCTGAAAGCCTTATGAAAATAGTCATCGGATTAATAAAATAGTGTCAACACAGACATATTCTATTAATTTTCTTATTGTTAATGAATACATGTTGCTTCACAAAAATGACCGGTGTTGGATTAAAGAAAGAAACCACCAAATTTGCAGGTAGATCAGTGAGCCCTGAGTACTAGGTAAAGCTTCAGAAAAAGAGGAATAAAGAAAGATATTATACAAGTAAAACACCATTGTGTAAAAACAATAATCAATTTTTTTAAAAGTTAATCCAAAAATAAAAATTAAAAAAAAAAATGGAGTTCCTGTTGTGGCACATCGGAAACGAGTCCACCTAGGAATCATGAGGTTGCAGGTTTGATCCCTGGCCTTGCTCAGTGGGTTAAGGATGTTGCCACACTGTGGTGTAGGTCTCAGAGGTGGCTGGGATCCTGTGTTGCTGTGGCTGTGGTGTAGGCCAGCAGCTGCAGCTCTGTTTCAACCCCTAGCCTGGGAAGCTCCATATGCTGCGGGTTCAGCCCTAAAAAAAGCAAAAAAAAATTAAAAAAATAAAAAAATAAATAAAAGTTAATCCATCAACTGAAAGTAAATACACAGAATTAAACAGTCTCATGTCATCATGGAAGATGCAAAATATACTTTCCTTGTAAACACGAATACTATATACCTCACCAGCTTTATCATGAGAGTAGATTGTGATAAAAGTTTAAATTTGCTGGAAAATTGCATATGATATTATTAAATAATATCATTATATCAAATAAGCGTAGCGAGTGAAGCCTGGTAATTAAAAGGAGAAGCCAAAGGACAAGCCAAGTCATCTGTCCTGAATCACGGCTGTACATCTGATTCCATGTAGAGTAATCAGATCCTTCTCTCCTTGTCTCTACTTTCCTGCAAAGCAACTATTGACCTTGATCTGTGAGGTTTTACAAACCCATGATCTGTAGATATGTTCTCCCCATCATTTCAACCTGGACTTAGACACTATCTGCGTCAAATTTTAAATTTTTTATATTCTAATATAAACAAGATGAATCATCTCAATTTATGGTACTTAAGGTTCTGCTATGGTTTATTAGATGTATGGCTGTGTGACACTGGTGTCCACCTATACTTCACCAGTATTTACATAAGTGACACACCTTTTGGAAAAGAGCACAGGAATCAGTACTGCTGGGTTCCAGACAGTGGCTTTACCGGTAAAGACTGTCCCAAGGAAAGATATTTCATTGCATATTTCTTCACCCTTCTTGTATCTGAAATTAACTTTCACAGGATCACATTAGTTCTCAATCCTGGCTGTGTGTTACCTGACTGCGTGTTATCCAAGAAACTTTCAAAAACTCCCAGTACCCGCCACGCCTGACATAAATGAAATCAGAATTTGGAAGAGTAGTGTGGTGATACTTGAAAAAAAAAAAAAAAAACTTAGATGATCCTGTGTGTGGGCTTAATTAAGAGCCACAAATTTTAGAGACAGAGGCCCATTAGTTTCAGTGTCTTGAGTGAGGCTAAAATAAGCCCCAAAGACTTCTGAGGGTCTAAAGTCTTCAGCAACATTTTAAAAACAGTCTGCCTGTTGGAAAGAATGTTGTGTCATGCATAGCACGTCGCAGCCAAAAGAAATCTTGTGAAGACACAATTCCTTAAGAGCTGATGCTTCCCTGCTTAAAGCAAAGGGATGATTTTGATGAATCATTGTAAAAAAAAAAAAAGTGACACATACATACAATATATAAAGGATTTAATTTGGTGATATAATAATTACCAAATATGGAAATAATAATGTCTTTATAAATACATGTGGCCTTTGAATGGAGCAAAGAATATGATTTTTTTAGTTAGTTTTTCAAATTGCTGTCATGACATATGTGGAATAAACAAGAAATATTTTTGAGGCCAAATCCAATGATTCTGTTTCCTTGATACACTTCCAGTAAATATTTTAAGCTACTTCCTGAAATACGATTTTCTCCATATTTGATGAGAACTCTACTGGCAGTTTCTGGAAAGAATCTACACTATTGACTTCAATCTTAATTAGTTTAAAGCCATGATGCTTATTTTTATTTGGTGAAATCCATGCAAATGTACCATTTGAAGACACATAAAAAGGCCAAAAATTTCAAATAACAAGATGATCTTGATAAAGTTTTTAAAAATTGTTTGGCTGTTCCCTCTGTACACTGACTGGCATAGGCCCTGGGTCTGCTGACTGTGTGCAGGTAAAGTTAACGATGGTGATGGTCCTGATGATGCTGATGATGGTGATGGTAATGGTCATGCTGCTAAGGACAGTGATGGTCATGATGCTACTGCTCATGGAGATGGTGATGGTAATGGTCTTGCTGCTAAGGATAATGATGGTCATGATGCTGCTGCTCATGGCAATGGTGATGGTAATGGTCTTGCTGCTAAGGATAATGATGGTCATGATGCTGCTGCTCATGGCAATGGTGATGGTTCTGATGATGCTGATGATGGTGATGGTAATGGTCATGCTGCTAAGGATAATGATGGTCATGATGCTGCTGCTCATGGCAATGGTGATGGTTCTGATGATGCTGATGATGGTGATGGTAATGGTCATGCTGCTAAGGACAGTGATGGTCATGATGCTGCTACTCATGACAATGGTGATGGTCCTGATGGTGCTGCTGATGGATGGTGATGGTCAAGAAGACGAACATGAGTTTAATCTTCTACATTGACCCTGCAGATCCTCTCACTTGTAGGACAAAACATAAAAGGGCTATTTTATCTGATACACCAGTAGAAAACTTAAGCTTTACAATAATGTTTTCTTTCTATTTTGTGTGGGTTTTTTTTTTGATATTTTTGCAACTGTAATTGTTGGAAACCTGTATCTTTGTATCTGAGAACAGTAATCTATTCCAACTATGTAGTGAAATTTCTTTTGAATTATTTTTTGAGGATAGCGAGATGTCATGCAAAATTTCAGGTGTGAACTTTAGAAATTAGTGAAAATATTCTTTTGTTAAAAGCCAGTTCATATTTGGGAATTTTGTCAGTGTTTTCCTTGGTAGCTTATTCAGCTTGAGCCCAAGGGCTTGGAAAGGGAGTCAGTGAGAAGTAATTGACTTGTCTGTAGGACTAAAGAAGTGAAAAACGAGATTGGATTCAAAGGATACAAGTAGCCTGGAATTACCATAAGAGAGAACATTCTCCTGGTCAGGAAGCTCCAATCCACTGTCAGCCAAAGGAGATAAAAGGGTCATTATTAGAGATATTCAGCCAGAGGTTTCACCTGTTTTGGCTGTTTAATGAAATTCCTGCCTTAGGTGAAAAGTTGCTTTAGGCAACATCAAAGGTCCTTTCATTTCTAGAGTTCCATGACTAATGGTAGAAGCTAGGTAGTTTTGATAAGATGCTTTAACTATATAAAATACATGGAGTGATATAATGTGACACTTTCTTTTGACATATTGCAGTAGGTAATTCTTGCTCCTCTTTCTTGACTTCTTTGTATTTGAAAGACAAAATAGAGCCTAGGGATTTGTTTTTCTTTTTTTGTCCCTTGGAAACATTTCAGTGCAGTGAAATACCTACGCAGAAATTAGTCAGAGATCAGTTTCGTTATTACACATGCAATTTACAAGAAAACTGTATCACCAAAATGGAACTAGGATTTTATTTATAGTGATGTGAGTAAAAGTTGGAGCTAGAAAGGGCAAGTGGTTTGTGAAGAAAAAACTAGGAGATACGAAAACAAAGATTTGATGTTGTGATTTATACAAAATGTATGTTTGGTCTTCAGATGACCAAAGTGTATTTCTCATGTATATCAGGTCTTTTTCAAATGTGACTGGCTCACAACTCCCCAAACCTTTAAAATTTCCTGAGTGATAACACTAATGGAAACATCTTTTCCGTCTCTCATCCTCATTTCCAAAATGCTTCAGAGCCATAAAGGTAAAATGAGTGTCTTGTTATTCACAACAAACTACTTCCCACCACAACTGGATTTCTGTCCACAAGGTGACTTTTGGAACAACCTAAAGATAGGGGTGCTGGTTGCCAGGGGAACCAACCATGATATTAAAGAGTTGGAACTTTCCTGATTTCAGGTGCTGGAGGGGGTTGAGTTGATCAGTAATGCCTGTATAATGAATCTTCCACAAAGCCCTCAAAGGACAAGGTTCTGAGAGCTTCTGGGTTGGTGAACATGTGGATCTTTGGGGAGAGGGGTGAGCCCAGAGAGATGGAAGCTCCCTGTCTATTCCCAGATATCTTGCCCTATGCATCTCTTCCATCTGGCTATTCCCATGTTACATCCTTTTGTAATAAACTGGTAATCTAATGCGTAAAATGTTTGAGTTCTCTGCACGGCTTTACCAAATTAATTAACCCCAAGGAGGGGATTGTGGGGACCACTGATTTACAAGCAGATGGCCTGAAGTAGAGGTTACAACCTGGACCTGCCCCTGGTGTCTAAAGTCCTAGAAGGGACCCTCCAATCTGTGGTTGGTGGGTCAGAAGCACAGGTATCAGCCAGGACTTGTGATTGGCATCTGAAGTGGGGAGCAGTCTAGTGGGGTTGAGTGAGCCCTTCACTTATGGGATCTGATGCTATCTTCCAATAGATGGAGCCAGAATTTAGTTGAATCTTAGGACAGGCAGCTGGTGTTTGGGAAATTGCTTCTTGTCGGTGTGGGGAAACCACCTCCCCAGTGGAACTGGGTCCCAGAATCAGTCTCTTTAATAGGGTATGCACTTTGGTACTACAGCGCTACTGATAAGGGTAAAAGCCTATCAGAAGTAATGCTAATAGAATGATGATTATTGAAGGGATCCAAGGAGGCACTTTGCAGGCACCGCAGTGTTTGCTTGTCACAACAATTCTTTGTAGCCTTTGTCTTGGTTTGACAGAAAGGGAAAACAGAGACCGATATTTGGTAAGTACCTTAACCCAAATCACATTACTGGAATGGAGAAATCTGGGATTTGACCACACATAGTCCAGCTCTGCCTCCAGCATCTGCAGGCCTCCCATCCCCTTTTATTGCCTAAGCTGGATCCCTGCATAAACACTCTGCATCACTCTGGGTTCCCAATGGAACTGCATGGAAATGAGGCTTCTCTGGCTGTCAGTTACTCTCTATTCGCTATGTGTGCCTGGTGATTATTAATAACATTTCCATTCCTTAGTACTCTAGATCCTTCAGTTTTTCTTATTGCCAAATTAAGATATCACACCAAAAACAGTAGTACCATTACACACTGGTAACATTACCAATACCCATTTGATGATAAATTAATCCCTGATCATTTACCAGGACACAGAGCAATTAATTTGGTGTCTGTGTGGCAAAGATAAATTCATTAAATGAAGCAACCATCGCAACAACAAAAATCCACAGCCAAAATGTGTTGTTGCAGTACAATTATAATTAATTTCAGGACTTTAGATTTTTTTTTTAGAGCTATAAATTCACACAAAAAAGGTGTAACCTTCAATTTCCAAACTGTAGGTTAATCTGAGTATTCAAATTAGTGATTTTTTTTTTCTTTCTGCTTTAAGATCCTACAGAAAGGATATTTATTTCTATAAAATTTTATTGAATTAATTGTCTCCTTTTGAGTGACTGTTGCAAAAATTATGTAGCATTATCATGGAAGAAAAATATGATTTTACATGACATAAGCTGGTAGGGAGAATATTTGTAGGAAGGGTAATGTATGACTATATGTGATATAATTTTTCTCAGTGACCTGAAGAATAAACAGTCCCAGTGGAAAATATATCACTGGCAACACCTGCCAGATGCCAGTCAACTGCTAGCAGAGGCCAGGAACCCTCTGAGCAGGGGTGTTGGGAGATCCTGTCATCAAAAGTCCTTGCAGCCACCATGGAGCACGGTGCAGGCTTAACCTACATGTTGAGTGGCATTGGATACCCTGGCTTAGAAGGCTCATATCTCAAATGAGCCAGTATGCCCATAAATCTAGCACTATGGACTGAATCGTGTGCCTTCACAATTCATGTGTTGATGGGGAGTTTGAGGTTGGTAGATGCAAACTATTAGATTTAGAATGGGTAAGCAATGAGGTCCTACTGTACAGCACAGGGAACTCTATCCAATCTCCAGAACATGATGGAAGATAGTATAAGAAAAAGAATGTATATATGTATGACTGAGTCACTATGCTATACAGCAGAAATGGGCACAACATGTAAATAAACCATAATTTTTTAAAGTTATATATATGTGTGTATATATATACATATATATATGTGTGTGTGTGTGTGTGTATATATAAATCTTGCTCCCGAGGACCTCCACATGGGATTGTTTTTGGATTTGGGGTCTTTAAAGAGGTAATGAGTAAAATGAAGTCCTTTGGGTGGGCTGGCATCTTCATAAGAAGAAGAAAATAAGGCACAGACACACACAGAGGGGAGACCATGTAAAGATACAGAGAGGATAGGACAGCTACTGAGAAGCCAAGAAGAGAGGTCCCAGAAAAACAAACAAACAAACAATAAAAAGACAAGCAAACAAACCTGGCCAACACCTTGATTGCTGAGAAAACACATTTCTGTTATTTAAGCCCCCTGGTCCAGGAGACAGTGTTGTGGCAGCAACAGTCAACAAATATATCTACTTTCCAGCACCCAACGAAGGATGTGAAGAGTTACTAGAGTAACCATACTCAGCCACACCCAACACTAACCACCCACAGTTCCTCCTGAATCCAGACACAATTCACCAACTTAGGTCTTTTCAACTTTTTAAAGCACTTTGAGATTCATAGCAAAGTTGAGAGGAAGAGCCAGACATTTTCCAGATGCCCTGTGCCCGCTGCATGGAACCTTTCCCACTACAAACACTCCCACCAGAGCGGTATCTGTGCAAAGCTGAGGAACCTACACTGACATGTCACCATCACCCAAAGTCCACAGTTTACATCAGGCTTCACTCTTGGTGCTGGTCTCCAAAAACTGATTTTACAGCAAACAGAGTAGCCCATCGTTTGTAACAGTCCAATTTTTCATATGGTTTCCAGGGGATAAAAGCTAGAAAGTCATCTGGAGGTCAGATGCTCTAACAGCCAGAAAAGTTTTTTGTTTATGCTTTGCCTGAATCATAATAGCTTATTTTATGCTGGGGTTTGGAGTCAGGAGGAGAGTAGAGACAAAGAACATTCTCCACCAGGTTTGTGTCCCATTAGTGGTTTTCTTAAGACACGATTCTTGAGGTAGAAGATATTAAACTTTGAGTAAATCCAAGGAGACTTCCCAAATTGTTAGTAGTTCCCAAACCAATAAGAGTTAAGACACATGTCACGGTCACCCTTGTTATCAGAGACTGCCCAGGAAGAACTCACTGGAGAGCTGACTTTTAAAGGGAGTCCAGCAGGAGGGCCTATGTCCACTCAAAGGAGGGAGAGCCCCTGCCAGGGGCTCTGAGGTCTCTGTGGCACCTTCTTGTGAGTTTGCATAGGGTGCCCCTTCCTCTGGGACAGTACACATGGTATCAGAGCATGTGGCAGGTTGAGCGGGATGTAGAGGATTTCAACCCTCCATGTTCACTCAGCAGAGGAACCTTCTCCATGGGCCAACCTGCCCAAGCACATCAGAAAAATCTGAGTTGAAAAGATAGCAGCCATGAAACTCTCTAAAGTGAAGAAATAGGAATTGTAACAGGCTGGAAGGACACAAGAATAAGAGAAGCATTTGCTGTAGGTGTTGGCTAATTTGAAGTGGAGATTGCATTTCTAACCAGTGAACGGAGTGATCATTTGAAGAAAAATAAGTGCATCTTCAGCTGAAAGAAGTAAATATTGGATGTAGCCATTTCATAATTAACTTTTTTCAGGGATGTTGGGGAAAAGACATCAATAAGTATTTAAGAGAGTTCCTGTAGTGGCACAATGGGATCAGCTGAGTCTCTGGAATGCTGGGACACAAGTTCAATCCCAAGCCCAGCAGAGCGGGTTGAGGATCTGGCAGCTACAGTGTAGGTTGCAACTGGGGTCAGATTTGATCCCTGGCCTGTGGACCCTATATGCCACAGGGCAGCCCCAAACAAATTTTTTTTTAAGCTTTTGAAGCAGAAGGAAAAATATGAAAATTTGATCCACCTTAGTGATGGAAGACAACCTGTGTGAATAAGGTGCAGAGCCGGGTGGGTGGGAAGACAATCAATATGTGGTGCTTGGATTTTATTTCAAGTGCAGGATATTGAAGGACTTTTATTTATTTTATTTTACTTTATTTTAATATTGGGACTGGTGTTCGGGAACTGAATTACAATATACTTTGCAATTAGGAAGCTTCTAGTGTCTTGTTTTGTGTAGCTTCTAGTGTCTTGTTTTGTGAGATTGGCAACAGGTGATAATTGCCCTAGCTCTCTATGTGCTGATACACCCCACTTGTGAAAAGAAGGCATTTTCATACCAAATCAAACTTCTCCAGAAATGAGAATGCATTTTGAGTGGGTTTTGAGCTACTGAAGCTACCTAACTGCAACGAAGCAGTGCACAGTGGCATTTGGCAGATTTGGGGCTCTTTTGCCCTTTGTATGACACAGGCCTAGGTGGAAAAAAGCAAGGGTTGCTTTCTGATGCAAACCACCATTGGGGCGGTGTTGGTTCGCTGAGTACAATATACATTTCAAGAAGGAAACTTCTGGCATCTTGCTTCTTTGGAGTCGTTGATATTGCCATCAGGCAATTATCGCCATAGCTTGCTGTGTGCTGATTCTCCCTGCTTTTTTTTTAAATTAATTTATTTTTTATTACTCAGTGAATTTATTACATTTATAATTTACAATGATCATAACAATCCAATTTTATACCATTTCCATCCCACACCCCCAGCGCTTCCCCCCAACCCCCAAACTGTCTCCTTTGGAAACCTTAAGTTTTTCAAAGTTTGTGAGTCAGTATCTGTTCTGCAAAGAAGTTCGTTGTGTCCTTTTTTCATATTCCACATGTCAGTGATAGTATTTGATGTTGGTGTCTCATTGTCTGACTGACTTCACCTAGCATGATAATTCCTAGGTCTATCCATGTTGCTAAAAATGCCAGTATTTCATTCCTTTTAATGGCTGAGTAATAGTCCACCTTCTTGATCCACTCCTCTGTCAATGGACATTGGCTATTGAAAATAGTGCTGCAATGAACATTGGAGTACATGTGTCTTTTCAAGTCATGGTTTTCTCCGGATAGATGCCCAGGAGTGGGATTGCTAGATCAAATGGTAGTTCTATTTTTAGTTTTCTGAGGACTCTCCATACTGTTTTTCACAGTGGTTGCACCAATTTCCAATCCTACCACCAGTGTAATAAGGTTCCTTTTTCTCCACACTCTCTCCAGCACTTATTGTTTGTAGACTTTTTGATGATGGCCATTTTGGCTGGTGTAAGGTGATACCTCATGGTGGTTTTGATTTGTGTTTCTCTAATAATGACTGGTGTTGAACATCTCTTCATGTGTTTTTTGGCCATCCATATGTCTTTGGAGAATTGTCTGTTTAGATCTTCTGCCCATTTTTTGATGGGGTTGTTTGTTTTTTTGGTATTGAGTGGTAGGAGGTGTTTATAAATTTTGGAGATTAATCCCTTGTCAGTGAATTCATTTGCATATATTTTCTCCCAGTCGTCATTTTGTTTTGTGTAGGGTTTCCTTTGCTGTAGGATACTGAAGGATTTTTAGCAAGGAAGTAACATGATCCTTTCTTTTTTCTTTAAAACACCACTCTAGCTGATGTATGACAAACAGATTGCAAGTTTTCAGGGCTGACAATTGAGAGACCAGTTAAGAGGCTGCTTAGTAATCCATTGAGAGATAAGGGCAGTATGCACCCTGATTGCAGTCATGGAGATGGAGAAAAGTAGATGGATTTGAGACATATTTAGAAGTAGCATAATCAAAAGTTACTGTGAAGTTTTTGTGAAGAAACTGTGAAGCATAGAGAGAAGAGGAGTAAGTGTTTACTCCCAATTTTCTTTCTTGAACAATTTGTGAATAGTGGTGTCATTTATGGAAATGGGGCAGCCTTACTGAAGTATTTTTTTTTTTGTTGTTATTGTTTTAAAATTTGTGAAAGTCCTTTATAGGCACTGAATGATACTGGCTTCACCAGGTGCCATGTGCTTTCATCTCCCTTCACCTTCCAAAAGTAGTGGATATGAAAACACAGAATGACATTGATCCTAGGCATCAACTACAGAAATGGGGAAAAAACTTTATCGGTGGGGATCCCACCAGTTTAATAAAGAATGAAAGAAAAAATAGGCCTAGCATTACTCACAGTGTTATTACTCTGTGTTTTATTTGAAGGCATTTGCATAAGTTTCATAATCATAAAGTAACTAAGTTTCCTAAACCGTTGTGGACCTCAAGTTACCTGTGTTGAGGAGGGTTCAGTCTAATCAGGAGAGTTCTTGCACTCCAGGAAACATATCTGGACAAAGAAACACATGCAGGTACAGACATGCAAAGCAGAAAGGTACACCCACTCCTGAAAACTGTGCAAACAACTAGTATCGAGATGCAAAGTCATAGACAAAGAGTCGTAACTGGACAAGGCAGATGCTTTAGCAGAAGAGCTGGCATTTGAGCAGGTACACAGGGGTATATGTCGTTAGTGGAGATAAGGCAAAGGAGAAGCAAAAGGAACGGAATGAATAAGGAGTCAACATTTTAAATATTAGGTTGCAAATCTTCCCTTTTGGCTGGACTATGCAGTGATTTTAGGGAAGAATTTGTGTCTAGTTATGAGGACATTAACACAATGCTAAGAACCGTGATCCTATGCTATATGAAGAAAGATGCATTAAAACATGTTTAAGTATTTTTTTGGTGGTTATAGTTTGTAAATAGGTATTTCCTAGTTTTTTGTCATTGCACACATTTTCTATCTTCCAATATTTTATTATTCTAACCATCATCTTGTAATATATTATCTTGTTTACTTTCTGTGCTCTTTCTCTTGTCTCTGTTTTTTTCTCTCTCGGTTTGTTTCTCTCACACACACACTTGAGGATAAAAATTATGGGTGAGATAAAATTCAATATAGTTGAATAATTACAGATGATAGAGAAATCAATATGAATAAATGACAGATTGACTTTTGTTTTAAATCCCACAGCTATGAAACTCAAATGAATTAAGACAGCCTGGAGCAAAGTAGAAAGTATGATCAAGAGGGCAGTCAGCATAGTTATTGGATAATTAGGAATGAAAATAATATTTCTAGCCAGCTAACCTGTAAGAGAGATTATTTGAAAAGTAAGTAAAGAATCTAAACCCTAGAAAAGAATGTAGTCATGTTTCCAGTGTTAGGATATTCAGTTGGGTCTTTTTTTTCCTTTTACTCTCTGCTCCCTCTTCCCTCTCCATTACAGTTGTTTGGAGTTGCCTGGTGGGTCAGTGGATTAAGGATCCAGCATTGTCACTGCTATGGCTCGGGTCACTGCTATACCACAGGTTCAATCCCTGGCCTGGAACTTCTGCATGCCATAGGACAGGCCAACATTTCTTTCTTTATTTAAAAAAATTTTTAAAGTGAAAAAAAAAAATCACTTGTTGAAGTGTATGGCAATATACATAAAGTAATTGAACAATGATAAATAAAAGAAAAACATATGGTAATATTTTTAGAATTTTCCTTGTCAAGTAGAGAGACACCACCTCCAGCTAGGAGTGGTGTCAAGGAGTTCCTGTTGTGGCTCAGCAGTAAGGAGTTGACTAGTAATGATGAGGATGTAGGTTCGATCCCTGGCCTCACTCAGTGGGTTAAGAATCTGGCATTGCCATGAGCTGTGGTGTAGGTCATAGATGTGGCTCGGATCCTATGTGGTGGTAGCCGTGGTGTAGGCCGGCAGCTGCAGCTCTGATTAGACCCCTAGCCTGGGAAATTGTATATGCTGCAGGTGCAGCCATAAAGGAAAAAAAAAAAGTAAAAGAAGTGATGTCAGCGTTAAAGAGACCTGGCACTGTGACATTCATTGTGTGGCGTTAGGTACTGGGCCTTGGTTTTTTTCTCATCTATAATGAGAAAAGTAGGGCCAAACTTAGAAAATTGCTGTAAGGATTGAAGATAATAGTTATTTGAACAGGCTCTGACAAAGGCATCATAGGCATTAAATAAATGCTTTTCGAGGAGAGTTTTTACAAATATGTCTCGATAATCACATACATACATTTTCCCTCCTAATGCATAGCTGTTTCTATGTCTCTGCTTGCACCCAGGCAGTACATTATTTAAACAGGATGAGAATATTTACTTGTCTTTGTTGAATGACGCATTTAATTTCTGTTCAATTATTTTTTTCTACTAGTTCCATTGTGTGTGGAAAGAGTACAAATAGAGGCAATTTTATATTTTCAACTAGAATATGTTTATATTCACATAGAACCCAAACCAATAGTAAACATAGATATGCATATATATATATATATATGTGCATGTCTTTATAGATATGTATATATACTTAGTAGGTTACATAATATTCATGAAGGAAGTTCCCTTCATGGCTCAGCAGTTAACAATCCCGAGTAGGATCCATCCCTGGCCTTGCTCATTGGGTAAAGGATCCTGCATTGACATGAGCTGTGGTGTTGGTTGCAGACACGGCTCGGATCTGGCATTGCTGTGGCTGTGGTGTAAGCCAACAGCTACAGCTCTGATTCCACCCCTAGCCTGGGAATTTCCATATGCCGGAAGAGCAGCCCTAAAAAGCAGCAACAATCGCCACAAAAAATATTCATGTAGAAAATGTTTCTGCTCTATCATGACTTTCATAATTCATTTGAAAGAACTTCAGAGTTGCCCTATAGATCATCATAAACATGTCATTAAATGATATAAATGACTCCAAGAGTACAAAAAGGAACTGGTTACTGGTTTTTAATAAATTGTTTTCAGTTGGGGTATTAGTGTTATAATAGAAAGCAAATGGGCTTCAGAACAAAAGGCTTAACCTGGCACTGTGACTTATTAGCTTTGTGGCTCTTGGCTCTGAGTCTTGGTTTCCTCATTTATAGTGAGAAAAGCAGGACCTAACGTACATAGTTGCTAAAAGGATTAAAGATAATAGTTATTTGAACAGTGCTTGACAGGTGCATCAAAGGCATTGAATTCTGTTTTCTTTTGATGTGTTCAGGGAAGCACTGCCTCAAATAGACTCAGAATTTCTTGAGCTAAAAGGGCTGTAGAGACCATGTGTTAGAAAATGATCTTAAAAAAAAAGAAAATGATCTAGGAAAGAGGTGTGTGAGCAGGTCCAGGCTAAGTCACATGAGAATCTAATAACTTAGGAGGTTCAGACAAAGTGTAGTCTTCCTCCGAGATATAAGCTCAAAACTCAGTTTTAATTCATTCCAAGAGGGTCATTGGTACTGGCAAAATGCATCCTTGAAGTAGTTCTTAATGACAAAATAGCAGGAGTGATAATCAGGGATGGTTGCCCAGAGGAATGTTCTCTCCCTTAAGAGAATATCTATCTACTCAGGAAACAAGGTCAACCAACTTCCTGGTGAGAAAATTGTCACAGCCAGTCCTTCAAAAATAGGACATTTATTGATTTGGATAAATATGTGTTGCTTTCATTTAGAAGACCAAAAATTATATTGTGATCAACTACAAATTTATAAATCAGATTTTCACAAAGATAATATTCATCATTAGTTTATAAACCTAATCATAGTATTAGCCTCCTTCTTCTATGTTTTCTATAAGTAGGTTAAAAAAATTGAATTCAAAGAAAATATTCTCAACCTTTGGGGAGTTGCTATCTAGGTTTGCAAGTTTTTACGCTAAGAGACTAGTCTGTTTTATTGATTCTCATTGATAGATGGCAGTCTGATTTGCTGTAAAAGCTTGTCCTCTGAGATCTAATGCTGATTTAATACACATTCATTTTAGTTTGTATTGAGACAACCAAAATGTCTATATTAGGATGTTCTAAAAATTCTTTTAGTAAATACTTATCAACAAAACTAGGCCAGCTTTAGCAAGTCTCAAAAGTATGTTTCTGTTTTATCTACAATTTCCCCCCAACTACAAATGATAGCTGGATGCATAAAAAATAATGAGTAGTAAATCAATGCCATCATATCCCTTTTTCAGAACCATCACTAAGGTATTATTTGCAGGTGTAAGGATAACGTAGGGAGAGACACGGAGAGGAAATGAACAGTCAGTTAAACTGTCAGAATATCTCAGTGAGGATGCTTCTGTACAGGACTAACTAAAGTGTCCTAAATAATATGTAATTTATTGTTTATATAGCAGGAGTCTAAATGAAAGATGGGCTTCAGGATGGGCGTGTTCATGGTTCAACAGTATAAGCAAGGACTTCTATATCAGCAGCATCTTACTCATACTCCATTCCTAAGAGTAAGAGTCTCTATTCTCCTAACAGAATTTCGTAAGAAGTTGTTGGAGGGAGGGAGGTTTTGGGGCTGCATGGCCCCCTGACTAAATCCCATGGTATATGAGATAGCCCATACCTCTCACTTAATGGTGACCAGTAGACATCTGTTGAAAGACTGATGTGTCTCTTATGTATCTCCCTGAGTCTTTTACGTTTTTGTACTTTTTCTGAGAAAAGGCATTAACGAGTATTTTGGGGAGTTCCTGTTGTGGCTCAGTGGGTTACGAACCCGGCTAGTGTTTTTGAGGGTGCTGGTTCAATCCCTGGCCTTGCTCAGTGGGTTAAGGATCCAGTGTTGCCATGAGCTGTGGTGTAGGTTGTAGACATGGCTTGGATCTCTCATTGCTGTGGTTGTGGCATAGGCCAACAGCTGTAGCTCCAATTCAACCCCTATCCTTGGTACTTCCATATGCCACAGGTGCATCCCTAAAAAGCAAGCAAACTAACAATTATTTTGTTGTTATTGAAGATTATTTTTGTGTTGTTTCTATAGCAAACAGAGTTGGAGAATAGAGATTGTGTCTTTCTCTCTCTCTCTTTGAGCAGAGGAGTGATTCATCTCCTGACCAGGGGAATAGATAATTTATCCCACCAGGGCAAAAATGGGGCCAGATTGCTAGTGGTCATTTTATAAGATTGGAGGTTTCCTTAGATGTACATTTCTCAGCTCAGACACTGTGTGTAGCATTCACCCGAGCCCACCTACACATCGTCCCCATGGGATTTAGGGGGCTAGGGAAGCAGATATGAACATAAAGCTTATGCTATTGTAAGTAATAAAGCAAGGTCTCTGCCTGTCTCCTGGCAGCATCTAAAAACACCATGATAGGCTAACTCGTACCTTGTGAGTACAGTAAAATCTCAGTCTTTCACAGCTTTTTTCAGTTTCCAAAAACATTTTTAGGCAACTTCTCCTCTCATAAAATAAGATGAACTTGGGTATAATGTTGTTCCCAGACAGAGAGCAATAAGAATGGGCTTCATTTAGAAGCTGCAACCCCAAAGACTTGAGCTGAGGACAGTTCTCAGACAATAATGCTATTACCCAATGAATGGAAGAATGGGATAGAATTTTCAGGCTCAAATAAAATATCAGCCTAGAGTCCCACACTGCAATAATGATGTATCCAGAAATATTTTTGTGTAAGTAAAACATGGGAGCTAGGGCTTTTTGCTATGACAGTAACATAGCTGGTGGGACAAAATTACAAAATGAATGATCCTCTCTGCATTTCAAAGCCAAAACTCATCACACCTGTTTTAGGAAGACTGCTGTTACTATACCCACATCTTTAATCCTGTTATTTTAGTACATGTACCGCAATATCGCATGCAGTGTGTATCTCATTTTGTTCATTTAACTCCTTGTTAATTTTTAAGATGCCTTCAGTCACAGAAAAAAATGATCGTCCCTTTAGCTCTCAAGATGAGCAACATAAACATAACCTCTCTCCTTTTTGATAAATTATTTTTTCTGCTGG